>NC_133504.1:35475500-36732500 GCF_049354715.1 Callithrix jacchus
TGCTAAAAACCCTCAATAAACTCGGTATCAATGGAACGTATCTCAAAGTAATAAAAGCTATTTATGACAAACCAACAGCCAATATCATACTGAATGGGCAAAAACTGGAAGCATTCCCTTTGAAATCAGCACTAGACAAGGATGCCCTCTCTCACCACTCTTATTCAATATAGTACTGGAAGTTCTAGCCAGAGCAATCAGGCAAGAAAACGAAATAAAGGGTATTCAAATAGAAAAGGTGGAAGCCAAATTGTCTCTCTTTGCGGACAACATGATAGTATATCAGAAGACCCCATCGCCTCAGCCCAAAAACTCATGAAACTGATAAGCAACTACAGCAAAGTCTCAGGATATAAAATCAATGTGCAAAAATCACAAGCATTCCTCTACACCAATAACAGACTTAAAGAAAGCCAAATCAAGAACGAACTGCCATTCACAATTGCTACAAAAAGAATAAAATACCTAGGAATACAACTCACAAGGAACATAAGCGACCTCTTCAAGGAAAACTACAAACCACTGCTCAACGAAATCAGAGAGGACAGAAACTGATGGAGAAACATTCCATGTTCATGGTTAGGAAGAATCAATATCGTGAAAATGGCTATACTGCCCAAAGTAATTTATAGAATCAATGCTATCCCCATCAAGCTACCATTGACTTTCTTCACAGAACTGGAAAAAACCACCATGAACTTCATATGGAACCAAAAGGGAGCCCGCATAGCCAAGTCAATTCTAAGCAAAAAGAACACGGGGGGGGCATCACCCTGCCGGATTTCAAACTATACTACAAGGATACAGTAATCAAAACAGCATGGTATTGGTACCAAAACAGAGACATAGACCAATGGAACAAAACAGAGGCATCGGAGGCAACATAACATATCTACAACCATACAATGTTTGATAAACCTGACAAAAACAAGCAATAGGGAAAGGATTCCCTGTTTAACAAATGATGTTGGGAGAACTGGCTAGCCATGTGCAGAAAGCAGAAACTGGACCCCTTCCTGACACCTTACACTAAAATTAACTCCAGATGGATTAAAGACTTAAACATAAGACCTGGCACCATAAAAACCCTAGAAGGAAATCTAGGCAAAACCATCCAGGACATAGGAGTAGGCAAGGACTTCATGAACAAAATACCAAAAGCATTGGCAACAAAAGCCAAAATAGACAAATGGGACCTAATGAAACTCCACAGCTTCTGCACGGCAAAAGAAACAGTCACTAGAGTGGATCGGCAACCAACAGAATGGGAAAAAATTTTTGCAGTTTACTCATTTGACAAAGGGCTGATATCCCGAATTTACAAAGAACTCAAACAGATTTACAAGAAAAAAACAAACAAGCCCATTCAAAAGTGGGCAAAGGATATGAACAGACACTTTATGAAAGAAGACATATATGAGGCCAACAATCATATGATAAAATGCTCATCGTCACTGGTCATCAGAGAGATGCAAATCAAAACCACATTGAGATACCATCTCACACCAGTTAGAATGGCGATCATTAAAAAATCTGGAGACAACAGATGCTGGAGAGGATGTGGAGAAAAAGGAACACTTTTACACTGTTGGTTGGAGTGTAAATTAGTCCAACCATTGTGGAAGACAGTGTGGCGATTCCTCAAGGTCTTAGAAATAGAAATTCCATTCGACCCAGCAATCCCATTACTGGGTATATCCAAAGGACTATAAATCGTTCTACTATAAGGACACATGCACACGAATGTTCATTGCAGCACTGTTTACAATAGCAAAGACCCGGATTCAACCCAAATGCTCATTGATGATAGACTGGATTGGGAAAATGTGGCATATATACACCATGGAATATTATGCAGCAATCAGAAATGATGAGTTTGTGTCGTTTGTAGGGACATGGATTTATCTGGAGAACATCATTCTCAGCAAACTGACACAAGAACAGAAAATGAAATACTGCATATTCTCACTCATAGGCCGGTGATGAAAAATGAGAACACATGGACACAGGGAGGGGAGTACTAAACACTGGGGTCTACTGGGAGGAAAAGGGGAGGGTCAGTGGGAGGGGGAGCTGAGGAGGGATAGCCTGGGGAGAAATGCCAAATGTGGGTGAAGGGGAGAAAGGAAGCAAAACACACTGCCATGTGTGTACCTATGCAACTGTCTTGCATGTTCTGCACATGTACCCCAAAACCTAAAATGCAATAAAAAATTAAAAAATATTTATATATATATAGAAGTCATCCTATTCATCTCACTTGAAACTTTGAGAAAAATTAAATATTGCAGTTAAGTAATGAATAATATTGAAATAACTAATTTGACAAACATTACTTTGTTGACTGCCTACTTTTTATTCAGGGAAGTTTACAGTGGACATGGGAAGATCTGGACAGAAAAATAGTCAACACTTATGAAGACAGAGTTTTCACTATGTATTTAACATTATGTTGTGTTATTTATAGTAATACTTGTTACTTAATGCGATAAACTTGCAAAACACAAGTTTTGCATTCTTCTTTCATTTCTACAAGCAATACTAAGTTAGAAAAAATAAAAAGTGAAATATATTTTTTCACCCTACTGTCTATCGAATTTGCATCATTTTCATCTATACAGTAAATTCACTTTGTTCTTTAGTTAATATGTGTGCTAAAGAATAATTTTCTTATGCATAATTTGAAATGACATCCAGGATAAATCAATTTAATTTATCATTATTAATGAAAGTTCCTCATGCCCAAAGATGAGTTTTTCTTAGCCACATCATTTAAAATTGCTGTGTTTCTACTAAGACATAAATTAACTTTTAAAATATATTGCATAAAAATATCATTTAAAGCATATGAAACTGTAACAAGTAGAGAACAATGACTACATCATAAACTCTGAGAAATAAGAAAGAAGTCAGAGGCCAGTGGAGGAGAATAATGGCATACTTCCTTCCCCCTTCAACTCATTTTAATAAACTAATGTTCATAGAGACCTGCTAGTGCCAGGTATAGCATTAAGTGTTAGAGATAGGGTGATTGATCTATCATAGTTCATAGGTATCAAAGAGCTTTCGCTGTATTTTAAATATGAGAAATTGTCTTACATTGTAACATCTGTTATACTACAAAGGGCCTGTAAATAATATTAGACTCTTGAATACATGATGGTTGAGGGCTTGATAATGCTACAAAAATTATTGACAGCATTCAATATCCCTTTAATGTAATGTAATTCTAGCAATATACCAGGGAGTGTGATAGTCAGTAGAGTTAAAATGGTTAGTGAAATAGATACAAGTTCTTTTTTCATGGAAACTAGAGTTTATTAAAGAAAATAAAATCAGTCAAATATAATGTAAAATCTCTATAAACTGTGAAAATTGTGCAATCCTGATTTCATTTATACCCTTGCAACAGTTTTAAATTCATAGAAGTTAAATTTCCTAAAATTATTTGAATTCAGAACTATATCTGGGTTTATGCTTTAGTACATAATGAACCATGAAAGAGCTTTCCTTTCCCCAAGGTTCACATTAAGTATATGGAAATAAAGAGATGAAAATTAATCTAACATTTTTACAAAAAGCATTTGTGAATAGAGTAGAATTAATGAAATATTCATCAAGATATAGAAAATGGTTGTATGGTTGTAGATTACCTTCATGCAAACACATTACACATTATGATTCTTAAAACACACTTTAAATTTTACACTTCATGACCATCCATAAATCACCTACATATTTTTTTCTGAAACACAGTCACAATGTTTGCCTTATCTGTCTTTTCTTCCTTTTTCCATCATAAAAAAAAAATTGATTCTTGTATTTCCAGGTACAAAAAAAAACAATCTAATTTCCAGGTAACAACAATCTAAACTCAAAAAGTATTTCTCTAGAGAATTTTCCTTTCAATAAGGAATTATAATGTCAACTAGCAGAGTTAATAAAGTTTCCAATCCTGTAATGCTGTAGAAGGAATCTTTTCTTTCTGTTAAATATGCAATAAGGACAACTTACTACTGATGAAAGCAATATTTAGTTGTTTTCTGAAGGATGGTTAGATTTCAATCAGATGGTGCACACTTATTTAAAATTATTTTGACATATACAACTCTCAAGAAGACTTGATATTTACTATACAAATCATCATTATCAGGAAAGAAAAAACATGTAGTATAACTTCTTATGTGACTTGAAGAAGTCCCAGCTCTCTGCTCTTTCTGATGTACTGACCACACCTAGGGTGTCAGTTTCATTTAAGCTATCAAACAACTTGCCAGAAACAGGATTATGGGATTTCTACAAGCACCACGCAAACAGAAATCCTTCTAACCCAATGGCCATCCAAACTGAATGATTATTCCTGAGGTTGCATCTTCTGGGAGACCTAATCCTCATGTAGGTTTTCCAAACACTTATAGTCAAGAGAGTTATTAGTATTTAGGTAATATTTATGTGAATCTCCTAAGCCAAAATAAATAGTATCTATTATAGTTGCATGTATCATTCTGTTAGCCCACAGAATTTAATATGTACTTAAATATTAATAACAGTTTAGTTTCTGTTTAACAAACACTGAAATCCAATTATCCTCTGAAAACCTTATTTCCTTTCCACGCTGATTTTTCATGTGCTACTCACTTTTTCTTACAGCAACTGCTAAAACTTAACTTTGTAGAGACATGACATAGGCATTGGCACTAAGAGCTTAAGTTACAGCAGTGAAAAAGAAAAAAGGTAGCCAAAAAAATTTCAGTCCTAATTGCACTTGCATTATACACGGTATAGGGAGGACAGAAAATAATTTTTAAAAGCAAATTTTATTTTAGAAAGAGGTAGTTGTCTTTAAGAAGAATAAAGGACAAGAGAGGATGGGTGAAGTATATAGTACAATTTTGAATTGAGCAGTCAAGAAAAGCTTTTGAGAATAAGATATTTGGCAAATACTTGAAGATGAAAGATTGAATTGTTTCATGAAGATTTTCTGTAGACAAAACGTTATGCCTCCCTCACATTCATATGTTAAAACCTAATCCCCAATGTGGTGGCACTTGAAGATGGACTTTTGGAGAGGTGATTACATCATGATGGCAGAGCCTTAGGAACGGGTTTTACAGTCTTAGCAAAGAGACCTTCTGAGAGCTCCCTTGCCCCCTTTTACCTTATGAGAACTAAACAGGAAGACAGCCATCTATAAATAAACAAGTGGGCTCTTACCAGACACTAAATCTACTGGGGCCCTGAAATTCCCGATCTCCAGTACTATGAGACATAAATTTCTGTTTTTTTAAAAGCCACTCAGTACGGCACTTTTCTATAAAAGCCTGAGTGTCCCATACGGGGAGGAAAATAAGAGCAAAGATTATAAAGCAGGTAAAATCTGCCTGATGAGCAAGAGAAACATCAAGACAGCCAGCGTGACTGGTGGTAAGTGAGCCAAGTGTACACAGAAGAAATTGATTGGGGACAAATTAGATAAGAAATGCGAGCTCAGTGTAAGGACTTTGATTTCTGCAACTGATTGTGAAGTGGCCATTAAAGTGTTTTGAGCAGAGAAATAAGATTATGTAACTTACAATTTACCTGGATCACTTAGCTTTGTTGAGAGTATAATTTTTATGAGGAAGCAGAAACAATAATTAAAACTATATTGAAATCCATGCTAGAGTCGGTAACACCTTGAATCATGATAATGTTTGTGCAGATGGAGAGGAGTTTTCTTATTCTGAATATATTTTTAATTGCAGCCAATATGACTTGTTGATGAATTTAGATTTAGAATGTGAGAGAAGGAAGGGACTCAAAAATGACTCCAAGTGTTTCCGTATGAGCTACTCAAGGGATTTAGGGTTATTCTTAGGATAAATCATGAGTAAAGAAAATAAGTTTCATGTCAGATCTATTAAGATAGAAATAGTTGTAAAATACATAAATGTCTTCTAAGTGCACTTCACAAATATCTTTCCTCTCACTTAATAAAGTATATCATGGCCAGGTGCTGTGGTTCACGCCTGTAAATCCCAGTAATTTGGGAGGCCGAGGCGGGTGTATCACTTAAGGTCAGGAGTTCGAGATCAGCCTGACCAACATGGAGAAATCCCATCTCTACTAAAAATACAAAATATTAGCCAGGTGTGGTGGTGAGCACCTATAATAACAGCTCCTCAGGAGTCTGAGGAAGGAAAATCGCTTGAACCTGGGAGGCAGAGGTTGTGGTGAGCTGAGATTGAGCCATTGCACTCCAACCTAGGAAGCAAGAGCAAAAGTCGGCATCAAAAATAAAATAAAATAGTATAGCACACCAGCAATCCTTCCTTCTGCTAAGTCATTGTCTTCAGCATAAAAACATCTATAGACAATCTCAAATGAGTTCACTATCTCCAATCTCTCTCCCCACATTGATTTATAAACTCATTTTAATCCCACTTTTATACCAACTAATTATTTTTTTTTTCTTAAAGACATTTACTTTCACATTGCCAAACCAAATTATTTATTCTAGGCCATTGTCTTATTTACCCTGTCAGCCACTGTGGACAGCTTCATTACTTTCTCCTCAATGAAATGTTTCCCCCCACATAATTTTTCCTGTGTTTTCTCCATCCCACTGGAGGATGATTCTCAATTATTATTATTATATCATATTATAATAATATAATGATATTTTATTTTTTGTCAATTTTCTTTTAACTCTCTTACTCTAAATGTTAGAGTCTTGTTTCCCTTTTTCTCCTATTTCCACATGTTACATGGTGATGAAGTAGTGAAATAATATAATTGTAATCAGTAGAGATTGCTAAGAAAACAAATAGGCTGTTCAGGTTGGTATACTATGCAGAAAGCACAAGAAAGACCAAAGTGTGTGGCTGGAGAATGTAACACTTGAAATTAAAATTATGTAGGTACTTTTATCATTGCTAATAAAAAGCTAGAAAATACCATGAAAATGAAGGTTGACATGGAAAAGGGAAGACAAGTTTTTATCAGAATTAGCAAAATGTATATTAAAATTAACCGATATTAAGAAAATAATAGTGCTATTAAGGGTGATAGTGATCCAAGAGATAAAATCTTATGGAAAAGGAAGGAGACTTTGCTTGTGGATAGTGGGTAACAGCAGTTGAAAAACTCTGAAAGCAGTGTACAGTCTTCATTCTAAATGAAAATAAGAGTGTTTAGAGACAGAAGAAATGAGAATCAATTTCAACTGGTAGTGAGAACATAGGCAGTAGCTCTCAAATGTAGCTACACAGGGGAATTGAATATGAGTGCCTAAGTTCTATTTCTAGTGATTCTGATGAAATTAGTCTGGGGTGCAGCCTGGCCATTACTGTTTTTAAGGTACCCCAGGTAGTGGTTATGTAAAATCTAGAGTACTTATCTCCCCTAAATTCCAATGGCAATGTGAGAGTGAGAAGAAAAAATATCTGCCACATAAGCCTCACAGGGAAGAAAGCAACTCCAGAGAAAGACAGGTTTTGTGGAAAGTCATCGAAGTTAAGAGAGGTAGCCTGGTTGCATTATTGTTCTGATAACAAATCATGGGTTTCTAAGGACTAAAAGGAAAGATTTTAGAAGTAGGTAAAAGAAGGGACTGAAAAGAGATTATGCTGAGCTGTATACTAACCAAATTGGAGCAAATAAAGGGAGTTTAATTCTTCTTGGGTAAAGGAAGAAGCAGGTATAAAACATGTAATAAAATTACATTGGTTGGTCTTTGACATGAATACTGATAAAAGGCTGTAAGTTCTGGGGAAGAATTGTAGGTGATCAATCATTCTGGTCCCTTCTTAACAACTATAGATGGAGACAAATTCCAGATGTCGTTGTCTTACTCTGAGACTCACATTTGACCCCTTCTCCAAGGGAAACTGTCTTCCTTGAAAGGCCAAACATCTGAGAAAAATAGATTTTTTTAAAACTCTGGGGGCAGTGGAACGAGTGCCTTTAATTTAGTACAGTTTCAGGAAATTTGTTTAAGAATGTCTGTTCTTTCTGTCACTTTTTTTTTCGGAGATGGAGTCTTGCTCTGTCACCCAAGCTAGAGTGCAGTGGCATGATCTTGGCTCACTGCAACCTCCACCTCCTGGATTCAAGCAATTCTCCTGCCTGAGCCTCCTGAGTAGCTGGGATTACAGGTACTCACCACCACGCCCAGCTAATTTTTGTATTTTTGATAGAGACAAGGTTTCACCATGTTGGTCAGGCTGGTCTCAAACTCATGACCTCAGATGATCTGCCTGCCTTGACCTCCCAAAGTTAAGAATGACTGTTCAACTACATCATTACTGCATTCACCTGGAAGGTCTAGACGATGAATGCAAGAAGGAAGAGACACAAATAAGTTTTAGGAAATAGTCATTATTTTACTTGTAGGTGATAACATTACTCTAATAAGTAATACATACTCTATAGATACAAAATAGGTTAAACCATAAGCTAAAGACTACCACAATATCAAAAGCTCAAAATTCCAAATTTCATACAGTCATGCTCAGCAGATAAAATAGAATTGTACTTGGTACAAAAGAACACCTTACAATCAACTGTTAACCTGGAGCAAAACAAATAAAATGTTCAATTTGGCCGGGCGCGGTGGCTCAAGCCTGTAATCCCAGCACTTTGGGAGGCCGAGACGGGTGGATCACGAGGTCGAGAGATCGAGACCATCCTGGTCAACATGGTGAAACCCCATTTCTACTAAAAATACAAAAAATTAGCTGGGCATGGTGGCGCGTGCCTGTAGTCCCAGCTACTCGGGAGGCTGAGGCAGGAGAATTGCCTGAACCCAGGAGGCGGAGGTTGCGGTGAGCCGAGATCGCGCCATTGCACTCCAGGCTGGGTAACAAGAGCGAAACTCCGTCTCAAAAAAAAAAAAAAAAAAAATTGCATTTAGAAGAAATATATTTTTAGCATTTTGTGATAGTTTCAAGTTTTTTATTGTAAATTATTTTAGCCTACATAATATATTCACATTTCAAAATACTTTTTTCCTTTTTCTCTTTGTCACTTTTTTCTTTTTCTGCTTTATTTAAAGCAGAAAATTTTTTATCTGTAATTAATATTTTGTTTTCCAGTAATCAACTGAAAAGTTTGGTTTATACTAATTTTGAACATCACTCAAAAATGTTTATTTTATGGTGATTGACTTTGGGACAATTTATATCATCTCGTTTGAAAAACGTGATGTTGTTTATTTATGTTATCTTGGTAGTCAGAATTATTATCTGAAAAGCCTCTATCTCATTAATGGAGTATGTGTACTACTTAATGGAAAAAACAAGATACCCTGTTATTTGGCATCAAGCCTTAGACAGGGAGGTTGTGTTTTATTTGATCCCATTAGCACATTTGGTGTATTTTTTCTGTTTTTTGTTTTTTTTTTTAACAGTGTATCTTAATTGAATTTGGTTGACAAAAATATGTTTTGTTATTTTTATTTTCAAAACCATAACAGGGACTGCATGATTTAGAAATTTAAATTGCTGTAATCAAAGAAATAAAATGTTATCAATTGGGAAACAATAAAGTTTGGAAACAAGTAACAATTTGGAATAATATTGTAAAGCATATTCAGGCAAAATATTTAGATACTTAAAATAATTTTCAATAATGGTGAGGCATGTAATAAGTAAAAACTACCAAGTCTTGGTTAATTTTGATCATGAATCAATTTTATTTCCTATTTCCTAAATTGGAGAGACATTATGTAACAGCTAACTGAAAAAGCCCCCCTTTTGGCAGGTATTTGTCTTGAAAGTAAAAAGTGTTACTTATCAAATTTTAGGCTGGATTAAGAAGAAAACACATCTGCTTAAAGGTCATTAGATTCTTTGCAAGACTGGTTAAAGGTCTTTAAAGGATCTTAGTAAAATGGACTTTCTTTGAATGAATTTCCAAGAAGGTCTAGCATTCTCATTAGAGTCCATCAGGAAATTGCTCAAGCATCATTTCAGGAATGCTAATGTTGTTCCCAGAGGATCAGTTAACCACATTAGACCACAAAGTTATATCCCATTTTTGAAGTCTCTCTTTTCATTTTCTTTTTAAAATAACTTTTGCTCTGTATATTTAAGATATACAACATGGTGTTATAAAACACACACACACACACACACACACACACATATATATAGTAAAAACTTTACCTTACTCAAACAAATTAACATATCCATCATCTCACATAGTTACCAATTATTTTGGTTTTGGTTTTGAGTCAAGAGCAGCTAAACCTATACATAGATATAAATACAGGTATAAATAATATTTTCATTAGAATCAGTATAAACTCTAGCAGTGACACTATCTGCAAATATGGTTTGATTTTTCACAAATCTGTTGCTATTAAAATGTTAAAAATTTAACTCAATGCCTTTTAGCAAAGGACAATGGTGGTTTTTTCTAAGCCTAACCCATTATAAAAGCACAGTTCAGGCCAAGCATGGTGGCTCACGCCTGTAATTCCAGCACTTTGGGAGGCTGAGGTGGGTGGATCACAAGGTCAGAAGTTCAAGATCAGCCTGGGCAACACTGTGAAACCCCGTCTCTACTAAAATACAAAAAAGTAGCTGGGTGTGGTGGTAGGCCCCTGTAATCCCAGATACTGAGGAGGCTGAGGCAGAGGAATCACTTGAACCCAGGAGGTAGAGGTTGCAGTGAGCCAAGATTGCGCCACTGCACTTCAGCCTGGGTGACAAATGAAGATTCTGTCAAAAAAAAAAAAAAAAAGCACAATAAGAAAATAAAGAACGAAAAACTATACTTCCTGATGTTTCTTCTAGAATATCTGATCTGTGACTTCTAATGTAGGGCAGCAATATTCAGGCTAGTGTTAAAGAAGAGAGAAAACATCAGATGATGACAAGACTGAAATGGTTTAGTTAATATATTTTGTAAATAATATAAAAATGCAAAAGCATAGACATCTTTATTGGGAGTGTAGTGCATAAGATGAGGACTTGCTGTAACTCTTTTGTAGACACTTAGAAGGCTTTATGGATAGTGCATACATAGAGGGTCCTAAAATCCACTTGTAAAGTCAAATAAATGCACAGATATTAGAAAACTTAGCTTCTCTTTTTAATTCAAATAATATTTATAATGTGCTACCAGTCTTCCCTATTCTGTTACATATCCCTTTTATGGAAACAAACTAAAATATATTTTAATAGGCATATAGGTTAATTATACACTTTTATAAAGTCACTAACTAATAGTAGATACCATTTATAAAATTATAAATATAATCTGGAAAATATATTTCTTACAGTGTCTGTTTCTTACATCTATTTGCCCCTTAATTTAAATGTTATGAAGAACTAATGCATTTGCATATAACAAGAGCACAAAGATAACAACTGATTTCCAGAATACTAAGCATGTTTTTCAATGTTCACTTAATTTTTTAAAAAATTACCTATTTATTACTTCTGTAGAGTATTAGCTCAAATGTCTGCAGTTAAATATGTATATTAGCACAGAATTAATATACTATCATTTGAATACTTATGTTACAATATAATTGCATATAACTTTGATTTCTAAAAACATTAGAACTCTATATTAAGTTTACTACAGAATTATGTCAAACATATTTAATCAGGTAAAATATCCACGAGTCCACACTAATAACAATAAGTGACTAAATACAGTGTTAAATGAAGAAGTTATATAATTGTATAATTTTAGCATGCATAATTTTATTTTGTAGAAAATTTATATAGTAAATTGTCTCAGCAAACCTATCAAATGGAGAGTGAAAATTATATATTACTTATTTGTTAGAATTCCATTGCAACATTAGATTTCTTACTATTTTGAGATTGAAAGGTATTATTAAAATTGTTTTTTAAAAAGAAATGCAGATTTGTTTTACTCTTCAAAATCAGTCACCTCTATTTCTGAAAGGCAATTTAAGTATAGTAATAAACAGCAGGAGTTATAGAACCAGATTACCTATATTTGATTTCTGCAACTGCCACTTACTAGCTGTGAGACCTTGGAAAAATTATTTAACTGCTCTGTGTCTCAGTTCCTTGACCTATAAAATGGGTATAACAATAACAACCTCATAAGTTATTGTGCAAACTAAATGAACAATCTTGGGAAATATTAGCCATCATCATCATTGTTAATTTCTCCATTACTAATAATTTATATATTATTAGCAATTTATGATTAAATTATTTTGTCAGTCAATATACATAAAATAATTTTCTCAAAGTGGTATTTTTCTAAAAGTAGTGCATGTAATCCTTTCAATTAGTATAATATGCTGTCTTTTGTATTTTTATTGTAGTCATTTAGCTTCTCTTAGCTTTCAGGAACATTTTATTACATCTCTACATGTCAGTTAAGGCAGTCTGAGAGGCATTATTATTAACAGGATTTTTTCTTTTTTTTTTAATGTTGCTTGTTGTAGTTTTAGGGAATTACACTTTTTCTAAATTTTTTTCTGATTTAAGTACACTCTAACACTGGAAAGCTGTTTTCTAAATCTCAACTGCATGCTAAATACTGGATCCCAGACTCCTGAGAGATAAATAAAGTATCTATTTTAGCCGCAGCTTCATACTAAATTAAAGGTGAATTTTAAACCTTCTGCGTATTTAGGTGAAATATTAGGGAATAGTTACTAAAATGTAGAAAATGACATAAGAAATATATGTTCGTGTCTTCATCAGACTCCATTCCATTAGATTTCAACATTTTATTGAATTTCAATAATCTTCATTCCTATTCATATTCTGAGTTTTATTTCTGTTATTTCAGCCATCTTAGCCTTATGAAGAACCATTGTCAATGTGAAGGTACACTAGGAGACCGATAGCTCTGCCCTCTTCCCCGTGCCACAATTGCTATCCATGTGATCACATCCAACCAGTCCATGCCCACTGGTTTCCTGCTTCCACAGACACCAGTGGCCTCATCTCTTCACCTTTCATACCATGCCACCATTGCTGCCACTGCAAACACCCACAAGTGGGCTGGCACCCTATGCCTGCCAACAACCCTCCTCAGCTGACAAATGTGCACTAGACTACACTGCTACTGCTATTGAAAAATGTAAATGAGTAGGGATTCTATTGCCATTACTAGACAAAGCAAGGTCAATGTGTTCTCTGACTGCTGGTCACAACACTGATGTGCAGGGCTAGTCAAATGCTTTGTCTAGTAATGGCAATAGAATCCCTGCTCATTTAAATTTTTCAATAGCAGTAGCAGTGTAGTCTAGTGCACATTTGTCAGCTGAGGAGGGTTGCTGGCAGGCATAGGGTGCCAGCCCACTTGTGGGTGTTTGCAGTGGCAGCAATGGTGGCATGGTATGAAAGGTGAAGAGATGAGGCCACTGGTGTCTGTGGAAGCAGGAAACCAGTGGGCAAGGACTGGTTGCATGGTCTCTACGCATGTGATCGCATGGATAGCAATGGTGGCACGGGGAAGAGGGCAGAGCTGTCAGTCTCCTAGTGCACCTTCACATTGACAATGGCATTGCAGCAGGGTGCACTGATGCCAACAGCTGTGGCATAGTGGCAGGCTTATGTACATATGCACCAGCAGGGACATGGAGACAAGGTCCACCTATGTTCATGTATCATGGTCAAGCAATGTGGGGGCTGGCCATGGGTAGGTGCGTGCTTGCAAAGCAGCACATGGGAGGCTGTGGTGCAGGGAAGATGCTGGTGAGCTGGTTTGCATTGATTAGCAAGTGCCATTCTGCTAGGGCTTTCTGGTGGTGAAATGTGGTCTTCCAGTGCAGGAGCCCCAGGAAGCATCCTTGCTGGACACGTGAGGCTTCACTGCAAACAAATTTGACCTGGTTAGTGCCCCAGGAGAGGCCAGCAGACAAAGGGGTGCTCAGGTTAAACCAGAGCTGTCTCATGGGAAAGATACCCCTTGCTCTGTTCAGGTATGACAGTTCTGCTAAGGCTAAAGTCTCCTAGGGAATCATGGCAAAGCTTGAGCTGGATATCCCTGGCTCTGTTTCACTACAGGCATTCTTGCACCAGACCCTTTAGGCTCTGCACTGCCTGGAGCTCTGCCCCTCCCTCCTCTCTAAGCAGCTCTCTAATGTGCTAGTTTCTGTACTTGTTTATCAAAATCACATGCAGTTTTCTTTTCTGGAATTTAGAAATTTCTGGCTTTTCCCCTTCAGTGAATTACTTGGTGACTTTCCTCACAGTTGTACGTTTCTTGTTTGTAAAATAATCATGTGCAGAATATAAAGAATATTTCAAATCAATAGAAAATTTAGCAAAAGGAATCCTGAACAGATATTTCACAAACAAGAATATCCAACTTGTCTTTATGAAAGTGTAATTTAAATTTACTTGTAATGTCAATATACAGCTACTAAAATCTCTAATAAATAGATAAAAAGAAATTAATGTCAATTGTGAAAAAAAAGTTGAACAACTGTAATTCCACTTTGAAGAAGACAGTGAAAATAGTAAAGTAACTCAGGAAAAATGTTTAGCCATATTAACCCAACAAAACCGTGTGTATATATTACTTAAACCCCATACATGAAAATCTTAATTACACCACTATTCACAGAAGCCAAAAACTTAAATTGACTCAAACATCTATCAGAAGCTGTATGGAAAATTAATTTATGGTAAATGAATGGAATGTGATCGTATACAGAATTGCAAATTTTAAAATCAAAATTATCAACAACACCATTAATGAAGCTCATAGCCATGCTGCAGAAATGATACTAGACACTAAAGTCTATTGGCTGTTACATATAATTAAAAATAGGCAAATGTAATATAACATTTTAGACTTCAGAAAGTGATTGTCCTCACACAAGTGGTGACTATGTAGGAGAGAGTTAGAAAATGTTGGCAATTGCCCTTTCATGATCTAAGTGCTGAATACTTGGATTTATTCACTCTTTAAAAACATATTATTTTGAACAGTTATAATATGCAATTTTTAGTATTATGCTATACTTCTATGAAATGAAAAATAATAGCTTAATGTACTATCTTTAGTTTTTTTGCTCTCTCAGTCCAGAACTGATTATTGACGACCTCCTTTTGCTATAAAAATAATATTATTTATGTAATATTTCTAGATTTTATTAAGTTAAAGATAGTATTTTATGGATAAAATACAATATTTAAAAAATGTATAGTTGCTCTTTTTCTCCCAGTACCAAAAATTAATGTATACTGACAGAATATGGTTTTTAAAATATATTATATTAAAGAAGCCATTTTACACATTATTTTAGGTCACTAATAATGACAATAGCAATTGATTTGTAAGCTCTTCTATTTCATCTTGGAGATTATTATTTCATAAAGGAACCTATCATTAGAAAATCAGATTTAAATTTCCAACAAGAAGAATGGAAAGTTTTACATTCAACTTTTTTTTTCACTTAGTAATTGCCACAAAAGTGGAACTGTCATGTTCAATTTTCTTTTCTGTTATCTCTTTTATGAGACAAAATGTTGAAGAAAACATCTTCCACACTATTAAAAGTGTAATTGGACTAGATTTATCCTTGAGTTTGATTTGCTAATTGTCCCAGATTCTTATTGTAATATCTTTTTTCTCCCTGAAAGAAATATAGAAGAGTACTGGATGTAAATTGCCTGTCATGTCTATCAAACTTTACTGCTACAATTGATGACAAGAATTTTCCAGAAACAGAGAATTTTGTGTAGGTAATTTGAAGATTAGAAAACAATTTAGCCAGAGACTGTCAACATATAAGTGAACGCATCCTTATATGTGATTGTCTCGTAGTTAACTAAATTGTCTCAACTGTTTCAAACTTTCATATGTAGTTACAAGCATATTTTACGTGTGTACCTATATTTTAGGTACACAGATCATCAACTAAAAGTTGCCTCCACTGGACAATTTTGTGATTAAGACAAGGTACTTACTGTTTATCTACTTTTAATTATTCACATTCAGACATTTAACATACACATTGAGTGTTTACTGTATGTTGGACAATTCTGTAACTACTGAATATGCATAGCAGATAAAATTAACCAAAACAGGTTCCTATAGAACTCTTACTCGAGTATCCTAGATGTATAATGCTCAAGTAAACTACTGTGCTGTCATTTCAACATGACATACATATTTTTTTTTCTGACTCGTAGAGCAGCTGAGATATATGCTATTGTTCTACATGCAATATAGGATGAGACTTCCCTTGTCATGTGGGTAAAGTGAATTCAGAGCTTTCCTCAGCAGTTGTTTCAGGACCCCAATGAGTGTCTACAGTATTTACAAAGATCACTCTTTTCTGGCTTTGTTGGGACCAGGTGACTTCCTGCTTTCCATGGAACATTATTAAAAGCTATTCATTATATACAACATAGTGTCTGCAGTAAAAGACACAGAACATTAAAACAACAAAAATTTTTTAACTTAGGGATTGAGGAATTACTTCAACAAATTTAGTATTTATCAGCCTGTATTTCTAATTACCTTCCATGATTCTGTCAATTTTATCACTGTAACTAATCATTGCTATCATGAATGTTTACTCTGGTCGAATGTTATGCAAGAAATGTATTTAACAATACATTATACTTTCCACAATAAAAAATTGTATCTTAGGTAAAGTAATATAATATTTGAAAGTAAGGTGTGAGAAGTTAAAAATTAAAATTACATACCCTAGAACAAGGAATAAAATGAAGCATAGTTGAGAGTCCAGTTTTAGAGATTAAACAATCATAAAAATTTCTACAATAATAAAAATCAAAAAATATTTTTTAAATGTTTACAGCCTACAAAGAGTATAGAATAAGACGTTAAATTAATAAAACTATATTGAATTTTACATTAAATATAAAGCACATGAATCTACTCAAAAGAAATAATTTGCCAGAGTGAAAAAAATCCACTTTATAATATGTTTAAGAAACTCATTTAAAATATAAAGATAAAAATTGATTAAACATAAAACAAAGGAAAATACTCATTATGGTAAGGAAAAACTCAAAAAATCTGAAATGTCTATAGTGATGTCAGATATTATAAACTTGAGAAAAAAATTATTAGAGAAAAAATGATTTATAATAATAAAGGTGTCATTTTATTAAAAAGCAATAGCAATTCTAAACATCTTTTGTGAAATTACAGATGCCAAAATATATAAAGCAATATTAACGTGGAAAAAATGGACATACTGGTAATTATAGTTTAGTATTTCATCACCCTTCTCAATAATTGATAAAATAGAGAAAATCAGAAAGCATATAGAATATTTGAACAATTTTTTTAATTGACCTTAGCCAATAGCTGTTTTATTTTATTAAACCCAAAACTCTGGTAGTATGCATATTCTTTATATTGCACATGGCATATTCATTGTCATAGATTATATATTGTGCCACAATACAAGACTCAAGAAATTAAAATACACAGATTATTCTAATCAGAACTGATTTAAATTAAATTATCAGTAACATAAATTTACTTGAAAAATTATCATATATTTAAATATATGATACAGAATACACCACCCATAGGAAAAAAATAAAGGAGAATCTGTAACAAATTAGAATATATTTTGGATTGATGAAAAGATACAAATAAGCAGTATCAGTAATGAGAGGGAAGACCTCACAATACATTTATAGACTGTAAAAGAATCATAAGAGAGAATTATGAGGAATTTTATTCTAACAAACTTGATAAGTGAGTTGGAAAGACTCCTTGAAAGATGCAAATAGATAAAATTAACTTAAAAAGAAACTCAAACTTGAATTAGTAATTAAAAACCTTCTCACAAAGAACACGTAAACCAGATGACACATTAATGATTTCAATGAAAAAATCCAAGAAAGAATATCACTCATACAAAACTTTCTGAAAAGTAAAGGCAGAAGACATATTGTCTAGCTCATTTTATAAGGTTCACATTATCATTATAAACTAAAGTCATTCCAAGTGAGGAAAACCACTAAAAAAGATTCAAAAATCACCAACAGAATATTATCAAATAGGATCCAATAATAAAATAAAAAGGATAATAAATCAAGTTTGGCTTAATATTTGAAAATTCATTCATACTATCCAAAAATAGAAAGTTCAACCTAATTTAAGAAAAGCAAATCATACGACCATCTAAACAAAAGTAGAAATAGTACTTAAAAATGCAATCTAACACCATTTTTAAAAAATATAAATTTAGAAGTCTCGGCAAATTAGAAATAGAAAGGATCTTTCTCAAACAGGTAAAGGTCATCAATAAAAATCTCATGGCTAGTGTTATACACATGGGAAATACAAAGTTATTTCCTTCTAAGATAAAAAAATAAGGCACGGGTATCTGCTTCCAGACCTTATACTTAACCCTATATTAGTGATCCTAGCTAGTTTGATTAAGCAAGAAAAAGAAAATTACGATGTACAGATTTTACCTATTGAAAAAAATGAAAAAACTGTCTTTATTTATAGATGATACAATTGTATACTTAGTGAATCTTTTTTTATTGCATTTTAGGATTTGGGGTACTTGTGAAGAACATGCAAGATAGTTGCATAGGGACATGTGTGGCTGTGTAATTTGCTGCCTTCCTCCCCTTCACCTATATCTGGCATTTCTTCCCCTTCTATCTCTCCCCAACTACCCACCCCCTGCTGTCCTTCCGCTATTCCCCCCAACAGACCCCAGTGTGTAGTGCTCCCCTCCCTGTGTCCATGTGTTCTCATTGTTCAGCACCTACCTATGAGTGAGAACATGTGGTATTTCACTTTCTGTTCTTGTGTCAGTTTGCTGAGAATGATGGTTTCCAGGTTCATCCATGTCTCTACAAAGGACACAAATTCATCGTTTTTGATTGCTGCGCAATATTCCATGGTGTATATGAGCCACATTTTCCCTATCCAGTCTATCATTGATGGGCATTTGGGTTGTTTCCAGGTCTTTGCTATTGTAAACAGTGCAGCAATGAACATTTGTATGCATGTGTCCTTATAGTAGAACAATTTATAGTCTTTTGGATATATACCCAGCAATGGGATTGCTGGGTCAAATGGCATTTCTATTTCTAGGTCCTTGAGGAAGTGCCACACTGTCTTCCACGATTGTTGGACTAATTTACACTCCCACCAGCAGTGTAAAAGTGTTCCTATTTCTCCACATCCTCTCCAGCATCTGTTGTCTCCAGATTTTTTTAATGATTGCCATTCTAACTGGCGTGAGATGGTATCTCAATGTAGTTTTGATTTGCATTTCTCTAATGACCAGTGATGATGAGCATTTTTGCATATGTTTGTTGGCCTCATGTATGTCTTCTTTTGTAAAATGTCTGTTCATATCCTTTGCGCACTTGTGAATGGGCTTGTCTTGTAAATCTGTTTTAGTTCTTTGTAGATTCTGGATATCAGCCCTTTGTCAGATGGGTAGACTGCAAAAATTTTTTCCCATTCTGTTGGTTGTCAATTCACTCTAACGACTGTTTCTTTTGCCATGCAGAAGCTGTAGAGTTTGATTAGGTCTCATTTGTCTATTTTGGCTTTTGTTGCCAATGCCTATGGTGTTTTGGTCATGATGTCCCTGAGTATGCCTATGTCCTGAGTGGTTTTGTCTAGATTTTCTTGTAGGGTTTTTATGGTGTTAGGTCCTATGTTTAAGTCTTTAATCCATCTGGAGTTAATTTGAGTGTGAGGTGTCAGGAAGGGGTGCAGTTTCTGCTTTCTGCACATCGCTAGCCAGTTTTCCCAATACCATTTATTAAACAGGGAATCCTTTCCCCATTGCTTTTGTCGGGTTTGTCAAAGATCATATGGTTGTAGATATGTTGTGTTGCCTCTGAGGCCTCTGTTCTGTTCCCTTGGTCTACATGTCTGTTTTGGTACCAGTACCATGCTGTTTTGATTACTGTACTCTTGCATATAGTTTGAAGTCTGGTAGTGTGATGCATCCCACTGTGTTCTTTTTGCTTATAATTGATATGGCTATGCAGGCTCTCTTTTGGTTCCATATGAAGTTTAAGGTGATTTTTTTTCCTGTTCCATGAAGAAGGTCATTGGTAGCTTGATGGGGATAGCGTTGAATCTGTAAATTACGTTGGGCAGTATGGCCATTTTCACAATATTGATTCTTCCTAACCATGAGCATAAAATGTTTCTCTATCTGTTTGTGTCCTCTCTTATTTCGTTGAGCAGTGGTTTGTAGTTCTCCTTGAAGAGGTTTTTTATGTCCCTTGTTAGCTGGATTCCTAGGTATTTTATTCTCTTTGTAGTAATTGTGAATGGCAGTTCATTCTTGATTTGACTCTCTTTAAGTCTCTTATTGGTCTGTAAGAATGCTTGTGATTTTTGCACATTCATTTTGTATCCTGAGACTTTCCTGAAGTTGCTTATCAGTTTCAGGAGATTTTGGGCTGAGACGATGGGGTCTTCTAGATATATTATCATGTCATCTGCAAATAGAGACAATTTGGCTTCCCCCTTTCCTATGTGAATACTCTTTATTTCTTTTTCTTGCCTGATTGCTCTGGCTAGGACTTCCAGTACTATATTGAATAGGAGTGGTGAGAGAGTGCATCCTTGTCTAGTGCCAGATTTCAAAGGGAATGCTTCCAGTTTTTGCCCATTTAGTATGATATTGGCTGTTGGTTTGCAATAGATAGCTTTTATTATTTTGAGATACGTTCTGTCAATACCTGCTTATTGAGAGTTTTTAGCATAAAGGGCTGTTGAATTTTTTCAAAGCCCTTCTCTGCATCAATTGAGATAATCATGTGGTTTTTGTCTTTGGTTCTGTTTATGTGGTGAATTATATTTATAGACTTGCATATGCTGAACCAGCCTTTCATCCCCAGGATGAATCCTACTTGATCATGGTGGATAAGTTTTTTGATGTGCTGTTGCAATCGGCTTGCCAATATTTTATTGAAGATTTTTGCATCTATGTTCATCATGGATATTGGCCTGAAGTTTTCTTTTCTTGTTGAGTCTCTGCAAGGTTTTGGTATCAGGATGATACTGGTCTTATAAAATGATCTGGGAAGGAGTCCCTCTTTTTGGATTATTCGGAATAGTTTTAGAAGGAATGGTAACAGTTCTTCTTTGTGTGTCTCATAGAATTCAGCTGTGAACCCATTTGGACCTGGACTTTTTTGTGTAGTAGGCTCTTAGTTGCTACCTCAACTTCAGATCTTGTTATTGGTCTATTCAGGGTTTTGACTTCTTTCTGGTTTAGGCTTGTGAGGAGGCAAGTGTCCAATAATTTATCCATTTCTTCCAGGTTTACTAGTTTATGTGCATAGAGTTGTTTGTAATATTCTCTGATGATGGTTTGAATTTCTGTGGAATCTGTGGTGATTTCCCCTTTATTATTTTTTATTGTATCTATTTGGTTATTCTCTCTTTTCTTTTTTATTAATCTGGCTTGTGGTCTATTTTGTTGATCTTTTTGAAAAACCAGCTCCTGGATTTATTGATTTTTTGAAGGGTTTTTTGTGTCTCTATCTCCTTCAGTTCTGCTCTGATCTTAGTTATTTCTTGTCTTCTGATAGGTTTTGAGTTTTTTTGATCTTGCCCTTCTAGCTCTTTCAATTTTGATGATAGGGTGTCAATTTTGGATCTCTCCTTTCTTCTCATGTGGGCACTTATTGCTATATATTTTCCTCTAGAGACTGCTTTAAATGTGTTCCAGAGATTCTGGTATGCTGTGTCTTCATTCTCTTTGGTTTCAAAGAACTTCTTTATTTCTGCCGTCATTTCATTGTTTATCCAATCAACATTCAAGAGCCAGTTATTCAGTTTCCATGAAGCTGTGTGGTTCTGAGGTAGTTTCTGAATTCTGAGTTCTAACTTGATTGCACTGTGGTCTGAGAGACTGTTTGTTATGATTTCCATTCTTTTTCATTTGCTCAGGAGTGATTTATTTCCAATTATGTGGTCAATTTTAGAGTAGGTGTGATGTGGTGCTGAGAAGAATGTATATTCTGTGGATTTGGGGTGGAGAGTTCTGTAAATGTATATCAGGTTTGCTTGTTCCAGGTCTGAGTTCAAGTCCTGGATATCTTTGTTAATTTTCTGTCTGGTTGATCTGTCTAATATTGACAGTGGAATGTTAAAGTCTCCCACTATTATTGTGTGGGAGTCTAATTCTCTTTGTAAGTCATTAAGAACTTGCCTTATGTATCTGGGTGCTCCTGCATTGGGTCCATATATAGGATCATTAGCTCTTCTTGTTGTATCAATCCTTTTATCATTATATAATGTCCTTCTTTGTCTCTTTTGATTTTTGTTGCTTTAAAGTCTATTTTATCAGAGATGAGAATTGCAAATCCTGCTTTTTTTTGCTCTCCATTTGCTTGGTAAATCTTCCTCCATCCCTTTATTTTAAGCCTTTGTGTATCCTTGCATCTGAGATGGGTTTCCTGGATACAGCACACTGATGGGTTTTGGCTTTCTATCCAATTTGCCAGTCTGTGTCTTTTGATTAGTACATTTAGCCCATTTATGTTTAGGGTTAATATTGTTATGTGTGAATTTGATACTGCCATTTTGATGCTAGCTGGCTGTTTTGCCAATAAATTGATGCAGATTCTTCATCTAGTTGATGCTCTTTACTATTTGGTATATTTTTGGAGTGGCTGGTACTGGTTGTTCCTTTCTATGTGTAGTGCCTCTTTCAGGAGCTCTTGTAAAGCAGGCCTGATGGTGACAAAATCTCTGAGTTCTAGCTTGTTGGCAAAGGATTTTATATTTTCTTCACTTATGAAGCTCAGTTGGCTGGATATGAAATTCTGGGTTGAAAGTTCTTTTCTTTAAGGATGTTAAATATTGGTCCCCACTCTCTTCTGCCTTGTAGAGTTTCTGCCAAGAGATCTTCTGTGAGTCTGATGAGCTTCCCTTTGTGGGTAACCCGACCTTTCTCTCTGGCTGCCCTTAGCATTTTCTCCTTCATTTCAACCCTGGTGAATCTGATGATTATGTGCCTTGGGGTTGCTCTTTTTGAGAAATATCTCTGTGGTGTTCTCTGTATTTCCTGGACTTGAATATTGACCTGCTTGTTAGGTTGGGGAAGTTTTCCTATATAATATCCTGAAGAGTATTTTCCAGCTTGGAATCATTCTCTTTGTCATATTCAGGTACACCTATCGATGTAGATTAGGTGTTTTTACATAGTTGCATATTTCTTGGAGACTTTGTTCATTCCTTTTTGTGCTTTTTTCTCTAATCTTACCTTCTCATTTTATTTCATTGAGTTGATCTTCAACCTCTGCTATCCTTTCTTCTACTTGGTCAATTTGGCTGTTGAAACTTGTGCATGCTTCACAAAGTTCTCGCATTGTGCTTTTCAGCTCCATCAATTCACTCATATTCCTCTGTAAGTTGTCCATTCTTGTTATCATTTCATCAAATCTTTTTTCAACGTTCTTAGTTTCTTTGCATTGAGTTAGAACATGTTCTTTTAGCTCATGGAAGTTTCTCGTTACCCACCTTCTGAAGTCTGATTCTGTCATTTTATCACACTCATTCTCCATTTATCTTTGTTCCCTTGCTGGTGAGGAGTTGTGATCCCTTGTAGGAGGTGAGCAGTTCTGGTTTAGGGTGTTTTCATCCTTTTTGCACTGGTTTCTTCCCATCTTTATGGATTTATCCACCTGTCGTCTGTGTAGTTGCTGATTTTCAGATTGGGTCTCTGAGTGGACGTCCAGATTGTTGATGAAGTTATTTCTGTTTCATAGTTTTCCTTCTAACAGTCTGGCCCCTCTCCTGTAGGACTGCTGAGGTCCACTCCAGGCCCTCCTTGCCTGGGGATCACCTGAAGCAGCTGCAGAACAGTAAGGGTTGCTACCAGTTTCTTCTTCTGCTGTCTTTGTTCCTGATTGATGCCCAACAAATGTCAGTCTGATTGGTCCTTTGTGAGGTGACTCTTTGGATATACAGGGATCAGGGAGTGGCTTGAGGAGACAGTCTGTCCTTTATAGGACCTCAAGTGCTGAGCTGTGAGCTCATTGTTGATTGGGAGCTGCTAAGCAGGTACATTTAAGTCTGCTGTAGCAAAACTCATAAATCCTTTTTTTTCCCCCAGGTGCTCTCTCTCAGGGAGTTGGGGCTTTATTTATGAGTTCCCTTTGCATTACTGCCTTTTTATCAGGGCTGTGCTGCCCAGCAAGGAGGCAGCCTAGTCACTGTTTGCCTGCAAAGGCTTTGCTGAGCTGATGTGGGCTCCTCCCTGCTGCCATGTGAACTTCCCTGCAGTCCTGTTTATATGGGTGTGGTTAGAACTGCCTTGGCAATGGTGGCCCACCTCCCTAATGGTGGACTCTCTCTGTTATGTAGGGTTGCCTAGAAAATGGCAGGCTGCCTCAGCAATGGCGGACTACCTCCATACGGGTGGATTGCCTTGGTAATAGCGAATGTTCCTCCCCTACAGAGCTGCACCATCCCAGGTTCAGCTGTGCGTGTCATGAAACTCTCAACTGCACATGTTTCCAATTGCTTTTTTTTTTTTTTTTTGTGGGATTGGGACCTGCTGAGCCTGATCACCTGGCTCCCTGCCTCAGAGCCTTTTTTCTTTTAAGTTGAATGATTGACTCTCTCCCAAGTGTTCTAGTTGCCTGCTGAAAAGGCATCAGGATCTGTGTGATTTCCCGTGTGGCAACCCACTGTGCCAGCTGAAACAATGGCGCTGAGATTCGTGGCACTTTTTTGCCCAGGAATCTCCTGGCCTGGCTCCCTATTTGAGTCATCAGTTTAATCAGATGAATGAGCATATCTGCCTTCCCAGAGCTCCAATTGCCAGCTTAAAAGGGAAACCAGACCAGTGTGTTTTGTACGGAGAACAGCTGCACTGGGGCACCGGCAAAACAGCTCACCGGCCAAAACAGCCTCGCTGGCGACCCATGGGGCTCCTCCGCCTGGGAATCACCTGGTCTGTGGGCAATAAAGATCCTTCTGGAAATGCGTCATCCACTCACCCTCTGTGCTTTCACTGGGAGCTGCAATCCTGAGCTGTTCCTAAATAGCTATCTTGCTCCACCTCTCTACTTAGTGAATCTTAAAGAATCTCCAAAACAGTCTCTAGTATCAAGTTTGCAAGGCTTATTGTAAGTATGAAAATTTCATTTTTCTTTATACTAACAATTGTCAAGGGAAATTAAAATTTTAATATAGCATTTTTTTCTTACCATGTTTTATGGGGCTGATAATATATCATTTAAAATAGCATGAATGTAAAATACTTTGAGATACATTTAACACAGTATATGTAAGATCCTTTTACTGAAAACTCAAAATATTGCTGAGAGGAATTACAGAAGTCCTAAATAATTGACAGATGTACCATTTTCAGAGGTTGAATAACCAACACACTCCTGATAACACAATACTAATAGTTATTATGGAAAAACGTTATTCTTAACTAAAATTGTAGCAAACTGATTTCAAAACTATAAAAAAGCAAATACACAATGACTATGTTGGGTTAATCTCAAGAGGAAAAGGGTATTTTATTATTTTAAGAATTTACAGTGAAATTCACATGACGAATTAAGTAGGAAAATAGTATGATAATTTCTATAAACAAAAATACATGTGGCCACATGCAATATAAGTTCACAATTACAGAGCAACTCTCTAAGTAATATTGAAGTCATAAATGTTGTTTGGGAGGAAATTCAATTGTCATTATTCTACAAATATCAATTGTATACCTTTTAAAACTAAACAAGACTATTAGAATAAAAAATGTGTAATATTTCTTAATATGTGATTTATATACAGACAGCAATTCTGTATTTTTGAAATAAACTAACAGTAAACCATGAGAATAACACCAAAGAATACATATGATTTGAAAATTATATATTTTAAATATTTTATGAGAAAAATTGTGTAAATTTTTATAGAAAATATAAAAATCTAAAGAATTAGGAAGAGATTCATGTTTATTGAAAGTAAAACAAGTATTGTAAAGATGCTGATTTTTCACAATTTTCTCCATTTAATTGATTTAATGCAATTCAAGTAAAAACTGCTAATATATTTTGTAATGTTTGCTAAAATATTTCAAAGATTTATGTGAGAAATACATAAGACAAGAAACCAAGACATTTCTGAATAGCAAAGAAAGAATCCTTGCACTACAGGATTTTAAGACTTATAAAACCACATTAATTAAAATGGTATTAATTGTAATATAACCTATTCAACTGTGTTCCATTAACCACCTGTGTTAATGGAACATAGTTGAATAATTTTACTCATAGAATACAATTCAGCTACAGTATTTTATGGTTCTTTGTTGCATGACAGAGTTAGCTTGGAAGTTCAGTAAAAAAAAAATTATTTTTATTTAATAGAGCAAGAAAATATTCTTATGAAATAGAGCAAGAAAATATTCATATGAAATAAATGTACTTGGATTCCTTTCTTACATCATAAACAAAGTTAAATATATATAAACCAAAAATTTAAATGTAAAAATAGTATTTTAAGAATTTTTTTTTTTTTGCAAAATTTAATTGATGTATTTCTGAGCTGTGGTAGTGAAGCATTTCTTAAATAAGAAAAATTTGCCATTTATACAATGACAACAACAAAATGACAACTGGGATGACACTGAAATGTAAAAGCCTCTAAATCAAAAGTATTTTATAGAAATTGAAAATAGAAGCTCGATAGTAGGAGAAGATATTTGTAACACATATAACCAATAAAGAAATATTAAAAAAACTCCTACAGATCACTATGAAAATAAAAAAACTCAATTATATTTATGATTAGATAAATGGAAATTGAAACCAGAACAAGATTTGATTTCAAAAATTTTTCAAGACAAAAAACAAGTATGACAGCATCATGTGCTTGCAGGAATGTGATTAATCACACTCATATATTGTAGACTCTGCTGATATTATATACAGCAAGTTTGTACAGCTACTTTTAAATATAATTTTACATTATCCTGGAAATTTTAGACTTTATACCTGTTACTATCCATGATTTTCACTATTGAATACATATCAAAGAAAAACAAATATAAATGTATTCTAGGATAATAAGAAAGTTAATAGCAACATTCTTCAGAACAGCAGAAATATGCTCATCAACAGGAGAACAGCTAAAACAAGTGTGAGACTTTAAAACAATAAAAAACTAAAAATTAGCTACAGTTATATCTGATACTGTTGATGAATCCTTTTAAAAATTCTGAAAGACTGCATAAAATGTGATGCAATTTCATAAAATAAAAATATCTAATATGAAAACAAGACATCTCTTAGTAATACCTGGAAATGTAACCAAACTAACATTTTTAAGAAAAACAATAAGAAAGACAGAGTTAAGATCATTGTTATCCTGGGTGCCTGCATGAAGAAAAATAGAGTTGGTTCGTATCATATTGGAGTAAATGAACTGTTGTCAATATTTTATTTGTCATGTTGGGTTAGTGGTATATTGATAAAATATATATTTTATCAAATAAAATAAATGATAACTAAATAAAATTTAAAAATATATACTCACCCAATATGACAAATAAATAAAGTAAAAAAATGCATATGTTTTTTGTTTTTTTTTTTTGAGACGGAGTTTCGCTCTTGTTACCCAGGCTGGAGTGCAATGGCGCAATCTCGGCTCACCACAACCTCTGCCTCTTGGGTTCAGGCAACTCTCCTGCCTCTGCCTCTCAAGTAGCTGGGATTACAGGCGCCCACCACAATGCTTGGCTAATTTTTCGTATTTTAGTAGAGACCTGGTTTCACTGTGTTGCCCAGGATGGTCATGAACTCCTGAGCTCAGACAATCTGCCCGCCTTTTCCTCCCAAAGTACTGGGAGCCACTGCGACAGCCAGATAATTATATTCTTAAAAGCAAACAAATACAAACATATTTGTATTCATGCAAGTGAGCAATGCATTGATTGATGGTAAAATAATGTCAGGAATTAGATGATGAATAGTCCAATTCTATGCCTCAGAAACCTAGAAATTAGGAATTCTCTCTCTCTCTCTCTCTCTCTCTCTCTCTCACACACACACACACACACACACACACACACACATACAGTTTTTTGGGGAATAATTTCAAAACCGTTCATCATTACATTGTCACAACTTTCCTCCGCAACTTTACTTTTTGCCAGTCTGTGCCTAATGTTGCATGTTGTACACACACCAATTCACTTTTATTGTTTCTAACATATAGTCCTTTCTCTTCATGTCATTTGTCTTTTGTGCCTTTACATATAGCTCTTTTACCTAGCTCATTTTGTTCATCCTTTTATTTTATTTATTTATGTGAGATGAGGTCTTGCTCTGTCGCCCAGTCTGTAATACAGTGATGTGATCCTAGCTTACTACAGCTTCGGACTCTCCTCTGCTCAAGCAATCCTCTCACCTCAGCATCCCGAGTAGCTAGGACCACAGGCACATGCCACCATGTCCAGCTAATTTTTGTATTTATTGAAGAAATGACTCACTACGTTGCTCAGGCTGGTCTCAACCTCCTGGCCTCAAGCAATCCTCTGGCCTTGGCCTTTCAAAGTGCTGTGATTACAGGATCGAGCCACCACAGTCGACTTTTCATCCTTTTATAGTTTAGTTCAGCTT
This sequence comes from Callithrix jacchus, assembly GCF_049354715.1. Taxonomy (NCBI): domain Eukaryota; kingdom Metazoa; phylum Chordata; class Mammalia; order Primates; family Cebidae; genus Callithrix; species Callithrix jacchus. Next base: position 35,504,063 of record NC_133504.1, read on the forward strand.
CTATTTTTAAAAGACGTCTTTGGTTCTTTCATTGCTCACAAAACATATCTAATTCTGTGCTTTCGTAATATGTTTGGTCATTTATATTTGGAAGTAGAGCTTCTACCACTAGACCACAGGCAATTTAAAACCTGGAAATGCATATCTTTAGTTTGCAAATTCCCAAATAAGTACTGCACCAGCAATATAAGCAGACACTCAATAAATATCAAATTAAATCAAGGGTACCACAATGAACTCACTAATTGCAAACTGTTGGACTATATCCTTTCTAACTACTGCTAATTATAAAGGCTACCATCTCAGATGAACTCTAAGCTATTTCAACAATTTTGCAGACTAGAGCTTTAGGAATTTTATGCCACAGGCATAAACCGCAACTGCTGTTAGAGGTAGATAGAGAGAAAAAAATAAATTCCTCCCTCCCTCCCTCCCTCCCTCCCTCCCTTCCTTCATTCCTTGTTTCCTCCTTCTCTCAATTCCAAATACTAACTCAAAAATCTCCCAGAAAATCTAGCATTTGGCAGGCCCTTTTTTCTTCCCTCCTCTAAATTTTCCCATTTGTGGAAGTGGGCAAGAACTTCTTTCTCAGTCAAGTTCCTTCCCAGGCCACTGCTATTCTCTTGAAGTCCTCATTTTTCTTCACTGCACTGTGCTTCCTTCGTATGTGCTAAGCCATTGCTCTGAGGAATTAAATCTATTTTAAGTATGTTTTCTGTGGAAGAATCAACTCGATTTTTCAAAAATAGGAAAAGCACTGCTATGGACTAGTCAATTACCTGAATTTTGTTGGAAACAGCGTAGGACCAAACCAAGGACCAAGAGTTCTCTTGAAAGTGGAGGAACATGAGAGAAGCTCTGTGAACACTTAGTAAGTTCTGTAATGTCTATATGGGTCTTAGTGTTGCTGATACAGTCCCAATATCTATTATCTCCTCGATCTCAATGATAGACCCTTCACATGTATCTATGCTCATGATCAGAATAGAGCCCTACATTTCCACTCTTTCCTGTGGACATTTAGGTGTATGGCAAAGTTCTGGTCAATGGAATCAATGCATGTATCACAAAGAAAACTTCCTTTAAAAAATGCTGATGCATGCCCCTTGGCCAAGTTTTTTCTTCCTCAATTATATCTTTATTCTCTCCATATTGAAACTTAATGGTCAATATTGACTAAAACACATTCTCTTTATAGACAATCTTATATCAGCCACTCCCTGTTAACCAACTACTATCTGAGACTAAGATGCACACACAGTGAAACATCGCTTCTAAATAGTTAAGCAAAATTTCCAAAGAAGGACATTTCTTTATGCAAATGCATCACCATTAGCACACCAAGAACATCAACTTTTATTTAACAGCACACAATATATGGCAAACCCCCAAAGGTCACTGTTTTTTCCCTATTTTTATCTGCTTTCTCATTCAGAAACCAATTAGTAATCACATAAAGCTCATGACTGTAATGCCTGTTTAATTTCTAAATATCTGAAACCCCCCTGCCACATCCTAATTTCTCTTTCTTATTCATGGCACAAAATTTTTTGAAGGATCCAGGCCATTCTAGAACATTCTGCATTACAGATTTATCTTGCTGTTCCTCAAGGGTCCAACATTGCTGACAAAGCACCACAGAGCGGAGATTCTGTACTTCCTACTGCATCACATCTAAAGGTATGTAATGTCAAGCTGTTCTGCTATAGGTGATTAGGTGATGCCAAGCTTGAAATCTTTCTTGGTTAAGATGCTAAGTGAGAGCTCTCTCCATGGCAAAAATATATGCATCCCTTTGTAATTACTAAGTAATCTGTGAGGTGACATCTTGAAACTGTGTATATATATCCTGTCACCCAACAATTTTTCACCTTCTGGTTTTAACATCTTTTGGTGATCAATGTAGTAAACTAATTGGGAGTTTCTCATTTTATCATTCCTCATCTAATAATTAATGGATATCCTTCAGTAAAGAAGAACTTTTCTTTTCCTCTTTCATCTTGTATTGAGTGTAACTATAGATTCATAGGTTTTAAAAGTTAATTATTGAATATACCATAGACATTATTATTATTAATCTCATTTTGAGGCTTATAGTACTCAAACTTAGACCAGTAGAAACCCTTACAAATTGGCTGTTTTTCTTGTGGACATAACCCTATTACTTGTTGAGTGCTCACTCTATATATATATATATATTATACATTATATAATATATATATATTATACATTATATAATATATATATTATATTATTTATTATATATATTTCATACTGATGCTCCAGCTTCAGATACATTACCAAATTTGAGTAAAAATTTTGGTTTCCAACCTTATTAACAGAGCTTTATTAATCTGAGGTTTCATTTGGTACCAATGAAGTGATTTCAGAATTACAAAGTGAATACCATACAAACGAGAATCCTAAATAAAGTTCAAGATTGACTTGCAGTTATCTTTGTCCTTAAAGTATGTTCCATTAAAGGTATACAGTCAACATACAGTGCTGAAAATTGCATAAATTATTTTCCATGTATTTATGTAAATTTGGCATAAAATGGGTATGAAGTTAAGATAATTTGTTTATATTTAAGTTCAGAATTTGTTTTTGGCGAGGCAATCCTTTGGCCTCTGTTAAAATTATCACAGTATTATTAGTTATCTGTAAGTGTTCCTATGGTATCATGAATTATTAATCTACCTTAAACAAATCAAATAATCTATTAAAGACCTGAATTCTCATTGATCTTGAATATTGTAAGTGTATTTTATTTAAATCTCGTCTAGTATATTTCTATGATTCTGTCTCTATCATTAGTCCTTCTTGGTTATTCTTCATCACACAAATATTTCCCTTTTTTTTTCTTTCTGTCTCATTGATTGATTCACTAATGGTTTGACTTCTTTTCTATAACTCCATTAAGTCCTAATATGCATTTGAATGTGAAATGTGAAAATAATGTCCTTCAAGAAATTTCTCTCAACCTCAAATTAAATAGAATATTTTTAATTACGTTTCTCTTTGTACACATATATAGTGCATGTATGTGTGTATACATATGTATATATATGTGCACACTCATACATATTGACACACACATGCATTAGTATCTGCTCAACTCTTAAATTGAGCTATATATTTTACTTTTGAAAGTGTTTATGGCTTCTATGTGTTTGCTCTGTAGTCAAAAGTGAAAGTTATTTTAATGATTTTTAAGAGCTACAAACTGCAAACACTTTAAGCTTTTTCAAATAAGTATCCATTTGCTTTCTGCTGCAACTAACTTAATACCTGGAGTGTCATCACACTCTTAATCCATTGTTGACAACAAAATACCAATATCATCTTCCAAAGCCTCAGATGTTCTATTGGGGGAAAAAATAATGATTTTCTTTATTTTCTAAATCATAGAATTGTGAAAAATGGATGTCTTTGATGTCGATAGAAAACTTCGCTCTGTGTATTCCTTCTGCTGCTTTAGTCTTAAAGATTCACTGTATATTGACTTGGTAGAGAAGCATGATGTAAGACTGAAACATAAAAATATATCCTGTTGTTCATGCAGGAATTAGAAAAGGCAGCCTTGTTACTAGGAGTATAGCGACTATCATACTTACTTAATCTAGCAGTTGTTTTCCTTTGTCCCTACCCCATACCTTTTTCAAGAGAAGGCTCTCTTAAGATGTAGATTGTCTGGCAGGTTATACAGAAATAAGGCGTTTCTTCGTGGCAATATCACTTGCAGTACTTTTATCTTTTTCTTTTTTTAAAAGACAGAGTATCCCTACATTCCTATGTTGCCCACACTGTTCTCGAACTCCAGGACTCAAGGGATCCTCCTGCCTTGGCTTCCCAAAGTCCTAGGACTACAGACATGAGCCACCATGCCCGGCCTAACTTGCAGTATTTCTTTAAAGCTTCAAAAGATATTTTAAAGCCAATCTAAGCTTATAAATTTAACTCCATCTTTAAAATAAGTACTTATACATGAACAATGTTAAGTCTTACATTGTTAATCCCTGTCATATTTAAACCAGGGACTGTTTAGGAAAACACTAATATGAATGTAACTTCCTTTTTAAACACATGCAATGGTGTATTAATGTGTCAATATAACTAACCTATAGGCCCCAGTGATTCAATCAATCCTAATCTATGTGTTACTCTGAAGATATTTTGAAAATTTGATAAAAATACATAAGCAATTGATTTTAAGCAAGAACGTGAACTTGAATAATATGAGTGGGCCTGATTCAATTGATTAAAAGGCCTTAAAACCCGAGCTGACTTTTTCCTGAAGAAGAAAAAATGCTTCCTCTGTAGGGCAGCTTCACCTCATGCTCAAGAATTCTATCCTGCCCTTCCTGATGGTCTGCTCTATGAATTTTGAGCAGCCCTACACTCACAGAATCCAAGTTACTACTATAAATCTGCTTAAATACATCTCCTACTGCTTCTTTTTCTCTGGTTGAACTCTAATCCAAATTTAAATACTGCATGTGGTTCTGGAGGAACAGAATCTTGAGGCTATATGTTCTGAATTCATTGTGGGTTTTAAAAAATTGGCTTTAAAGCCTGAGGTCAGGAGTTCAAGACCAGTCAGACCAATATAGTGAAATGCCCTCTCTATTAAAAATACAAAAATTGGGTGTTGAAAAATGAGAACACATGGAGACCGGGAGGGGAACGTCACACACCCAGGCCTGTTGGGGGGTAGCGGAGCTAGGGAAGGGATAGCAGAGAGTGGAGGGATTGGGGAGGGATAACATTAGGAGAAATACCTCATGTAGATGATGGGGAATGGATGCAGCAAATCACCATGGCATGGGTATACCTATGTAACAATCCTGCATGAGCTCCACATGTGTGCCAGAGCTCAAAAAGTATAATTAAAAAAAAAATACAAAACTTAGTCAGACATGGTGGCATGTGCCTGTAGTCCCAGCTACTCTGGAGGCTTAGATAGGAAAATTACTTGAACCTGAGTGGCAGAGGTTGCAGTGAGCCATGACCATGCCACTACACTCCAGCCTGGGCGACAGAGGAAGACTCCATCTCTAAATAAATACATACATAAATATAAATAAAAATTGGCTCTATAATGTGACTGGATTTAAAGTACTAATAACCCTCATTTCCAGTGATAAGGAAGGCATTTGTAGTAAAGGGCATATAGTGGCAATTGAGATATGCAAAATATTGCTATTAGATATGCCTAAACAAATATTTTATACTTTATATATAAAGTATAAAAATTTTATATATATTATTCTACATAATATATACATATACTTATATATTTTATTATGTATATGTGTGTGTATAGATATGTATGTGTGGTAAAGTTCTAGATGTCCTTGTATTTGTAAACTTAGAACATTTTAGTTAAACTTAAGGAATATCATGGTATTTTTTGTTTTTCCATAAGCGTATTTGAAAAAAAGATGAAAGAAAATAATGGGCTAGCGAGCTCAGGACTTAAAATTCCCTGCTCAAGCTCCTCTTAGTGACCCCCATGTTTTCATATCTTTCCCAGAAAAATCCTTTGTGACCTGTAGCTGCAGGGATAAGATTTATGAAAACCAGATCCAGAGTCTCATCCTGTGTGTGGCTGAATAATAAAGCAAAATTTGAGTCCCAATTTCACAGGTTGTGTTCTGTTAATGGCAGGGCATTGCTTGGGAAGAAATTGGATAGTGAAAAATGAAATGGGGACATAGAGGTGGATCCCAGTGGAGTTGGGTATATCAAACTCCTATATTCTGCTCAGCTTTCTTTCCAGGAGAAGCAGCCATTTCACCACTGCCTGAGCATGTCAGCCTCCCATGAAATATGGCCTCTGCAAGTGCCTTGCACACACTACTGATTCTCCTCAGGACCTAGGGTAGGTTTACTTCTAGACCTATAATCAGATTCAAGTCACAGCAGGCATCCAAGGGTAAAATACAAAATGTGACCTGCAACAAGGTACACTACACTTTTGATGACCTGACCGGACGTGGTGGCTCATGCCTGTTATTCCAGCAGTTTGGGAGGCTGAGGCAGGAGGATCCCCTGAGCACAGGAGTTGGAGACCAGCCTGGGCAACATGGCAAAACCTCATCTGTACAAAAAATTACAAAAATTAGCTGGCCCAGCTACTCAGGAGGCTGAGGTCAGAGCAACACTTGAGCCTAGGAGGTCGATGTTACAGTGAGCCAAGATTGTGCCACTGCACTCCAGTCTGGGTGACAGAGGGAGAATTCAATCCATATGAAAAGGAAAGAAAGAGACAGAGAGGCAGGAGGGGAGAGAGAAGAGAGAGAAAGAGAGAGGAAAGAAAGAAGAGAGGTAGGGAGGAAGGGAGGGAGGGAGGGAGGCAGAGAAGGAAGAAAGGAGTATTTAAATCTGTTTCAAGATCTCACAATCGTCAGGAAGTTGCAGAAATATCTAGGAAGACTCACATCTGTATAACTCTGGTGATACTCAAAGCCAACATCTATTACAGCAAAAACTAAAAAACTAAAAATAGGCTTACATGAAGTTCAGAGAGGTTAGGTGTCCTCTCCTGAGTTCATCTTTTTTTTTTTTTTTTTTTTTTTTTTTGAGATGTAGTTCCGCTCTTCTTACCCAGGCTGGAGTGCAATTGTGCAATCTCGGCTCACCGCAACCTCCGCCTCCTGGGTTCAGGCAATTCTCCTGCCTCAGCCTCCTGAGTAACTGGGATTACAGGCATGCACCACCATGCCCAGCTAATTTTTTGTATTTTTAGTAGAGACAAAGTTCACCACGTTGACCAGGATGGTCTAGATTTCTTGACCTCATGATCCACCGCCTCGGCCTCCCAAAGTGCTGGGATTAAACTGAGTTCATCTTTATCTGGGTTACATAAAATATCATGCTTATCAACTGATTTACAAATTCCTTAAAATGTAAGCATTGGTTCTTACAAGTTTGTAGAAGCAAACTCTAGATATCACTGATGCTTACCTCTTTCTTGAGGCTGAATAACAGATTACAGGTTTTCTAGCTGTAGGCTTTCTTTTCCAGATTTCTGGGAAGACCCAGTTTAAATGACTCTTATTATTCCCTTGGTTTCTGTATCTGGATTTCTAATCCTCTGCTGTAACAATATTTAAATCCTCTTTGTAGACTGAGACTCATTTTTCTCTTACATACGTGGCTCTCCTGGAGCTGACATGCTGTAATGTGATGCGACCAGTTCCAAGAACCCATGTGCTTTTATACGTAGTCTGTGAGCATTACCATCCCTGCAACCTTAGACTCAGATACCTTTGTGCTAGTGTCTAGAGCTAGATTGATTATAATTCCTTGCATCCTCACTAAGAATTGTCTGGTACATTGGATATCTTTTCTAACTTTTTAGCTATGACTTTATTTTCAGCCTGGACTCTCCAGTTTCCTCCCTACTCTAAGCTATTTTAAAATTGTTTTCAAGTCTATCCACTTGTCCATTAGTTTCCTTTTTTTGTTGTTGTTGTTGTTTCCTATGTAGGCATTCTCAAGGATAAGAAAAAATAAAATATGAATGTATTTATTTAGATGGTGATGTGCAACATACCTTTTAAACAATCACTTTCATTTTGCATGTGAGCATCTTGCTTTTACAAAATACTTTTTGGAAATGTTATCACTTCAAACACATACTTAAGGCATTTACAGTTTTGTTGTTGGCTTCCTCTATCAGCTTCAAGTATACGATGTATACTCTATGTATACTCAAGTATACTCTTTCCAACAAAATAGCTCAAATACTCTTCCACGTAATCATCCCTTATTTTCCTCACTGCATCTACTTCAGCCTACTCTATCAATGTCATTCAAACTGCATTAGATTTCTCTAATAATTTAAGATTTAGTATGTTAATGAGTGAATAATATTGATCACAGAATCAGTAATACTGAATTAGTATTACTATTTGGGTTGTTACAGAAAAAGTAACTCCATTTATCAAGTATATATGTAAAGATTGTGTTGTCGTTAATAAAAATAATCCAGAGAATGAGTATATATCATCCAGAGATTATATTTTCCAATAAAACACAATGCAATCTCACAGTTATTTATGTGAAAATGATAAAGAACTTAAAAAATATCAAACATATCTAATTAACAGGCAAATATAATTACAAATAAAAATCTGATTCTGTTATTGTAAAATGGGCTCAAGCAGCTATAAATCTAAATACAATTGTTAGACAATGTATTTGAAATAACATAAATCATTCTGTTGTAATGACACATGCACACGTATGTTTATTGTGGTACTGTTCACAATAGCAGAGTTGGAACCAACCCAAATGCCCATCAATGGTGGACTGGATAAAGAAAATGTGACACATATACACCATGGAATATTACACAGCCATAAAAAAGGATGAATGCATGCCCTTTGCAGGGATATGGATGAAGCTGGAAACCATCACTCTCAGTAAACTGACACAAGAACGGAAAACCCAACACAGCACATTCTCACTCATAAGTGGGAGTTGAACAATGATAACACCTGGACACAGTGAGGGTAGCATCACACACTGGGGCCTGTTGGGGGCTGGTGGCCCAGGGGAGGGATAGCATTAGGAAAAATACCTAATGTCGATGACAGGGTGATGGTTTCAGCAAACCACCATGGCACGAGAATACCCATGTAACAAACCTGCATGTTCTGCATATGTACCCCAGAACTTTAATTTAAAAAAAGAATGTTTTGAACAAAGGAATTTAGAAGAAGTAATGTACTTGATTTACAAAGTCTAATTCTATAGTAGAATAATTAGACTTCAATTGCCTATCATAAGCATGAGGGGTTTATTTCTTTATTCAATTAATATTATAGGAGGCTTAAAGTCACTTCTAGGGTGAGAAAAAAGGGGCTGAAGAAGTAGGAATAAAATAAGGAAATAAATTAACTTGAAGTGATATGTGATCAATTTAAAGAAAGTTAGAAAGTGATACTTCTAAGGAAAGGCAAAATAATACAAATGAGGAAAATAAATTAAAATATAATCACCTTAATTTCTGGGTATGTTTCTAGAAGCCAGACTCTGGATTTGGTATTTTCACAAAATATGGGACCCCTATTTAGCTGTTTAATTATTGATTTCTGAAATGAATCTTGACAGAGGAATTACCATTCTTGCCAGATTTTGAAATATAACCCCAGATTAAATGTAGAGCCGTCAGGTAAGTGTCTATATATATATATATATATATATATATATATATATACATACATACATATATTTATATATTTATATATATATACATATATTTATATATTTATATAAATATATGTATATATATATACACATACATACATAGAAAGGTATCAGAGAGTTCTTTGAAAAAACTGAAAGAGGAAATCAATCAAGATTCGAAACTAAAGTCAATCCCTGATCCCTGTTTTAGTTTTGTTTTTTTTTTTTGTTTTTGGTATCATATTTTGTAACTCTAGGGTGGATAAAAAGAATTCCAGACACAGCATACAGACAGAAAGTACCCTAACAAAGTGGTGATGTTATTGGTGAGTCTGAGAAGTCTGCTCACAAATCATGTTTGGCCTTCTTACTCTTTTGCTTCCCAGAGGCTATAGTAACCCTCCATTAGGTTCTCAGAAGCTTGAATGGGCACCAACGGCCAAACCTCAAAATCAATGTTTATGGTAGTAATTCATCATGAAATAGAGTGAGTTATATGCCATACACTGAAGTCTGATAGAGAAATTCGCTTTGGAAATAGTGGCTTTGAGAAAGCCTAAATATTAGCAAAACTTCTCAAGAGATTTGGTTGCTGTATATGCTATTTTATTTACATATATATTATATACAATATATTTATATATTATATGTAGTATATTGCATATATATAATATAGTGTGTGTGTGTGTGTGTGTTTGTGTGTGTGTGTGTGTGTGTGTGTGTGTGTGTGTGTGTGTAGGGAAAACTATTCACTGAGAGTTTAAAAAATTGAGAACTGTGCCAGGATGAAGAGAAGACAGAACATTTTTCCCTCTTGGGACAGATATATTTTAGAAATGAGAATAATGAGATTCTACTTTTAAATATGATACCAAAAGTGGTGTCACATTTAGGGAAAATGTATCTTAATTAAATTGATGAATTTAAAGAAATAGTTCTTGGGAAAACATTGATTACTATTTGAAGTTTCTTAATTACTATTAGGAGTTACAAATAGAATACATTAGACTAATCAAGAGGAATATTAGAGAGTCAGAAATACAGAAATTATAGTGACTTTGTTGTCAGTGTTACTCAGAACCAATAGAATATATATATATATACACACACACACACATATATATGTATATATCTGTATATATATTTTTATATATATACACATGCAGATATATATACACATATATATGTATTCAGATAGATGATAGATAGATAGATGGATAGATAGATAAATAGATACAGATAGATATAGATACAGATAGATAGAAGAGACAGGATTTATAAGATGAATTGGCTTACACAGTTATGGAGGATGAGAAGTCTTACAACAGGCTAGTCCTTTCAGGCTCACACATTATCTCTTCTGAAAATGTCCTCCAGACATACCCCAAAATAGTGACTTACCAGTCTTCTAGGTATTAAGTTTCATTTGGGGTTACTTGAGGTGAGAGAACCAGAAAATACGGATTTATTCAAAAGAGCTCTGAATTCAGTTTATAAAATCAATGACCTAATGTTGGAAATTTGAAAAGATGGTGATTCTTTCAAAAGTCTACCCTTCTAGGATTCTTGGTAGAATAACAGATTCAGTCCTAGGCTTGTTGTAATAAGTCAGATGCAAGGGAAAATTAGGATAGGAAGCTTTCCATGTCAACAGAGAATATAATGGACACAAAGCAGATGAATATTGGGTTTAAGTTTCTGCTTTTAATTAAATGTCTTCCAGAACGTTGAAGACATGTCTGAATATTCTTCTGTCACTATATATTCCAGATTGTGCTGTTCTGATGACACATTTTAGTGAACCCAATTCAGTCTCTTAGTACCTACCTTTCACTGAGAGACAATTTCAACTGCCTACACTGTTATTTTTTCACTCAAAGAAGGACATAGGTTTGTTTGTTATGATGAAGGGCCAGATGGATGGTAAACTTGGGCTGTATCACCTTTACAACCTTACACAAAGACACAGATGGATCCATACTCTCCTCTAAGAAGAAACTCATCCATCCTTGTTCCCTTTGTGATAATCTATTTCAGTAATTCTGAGAAGAAAGAAAAACAAATAAATAAACAAGGAAAAGACAGGATACTGATTCAGAAATTTCTTTCCTCCTCTCAATTTTTTCTCCTGTTTTCTTCCACACAGTTGAGTAACAAACCTCAAATCTTGTAGTCAGCAGACAATTTCTGTTCCAGACTTTCTCTTTCTGCTGCCTTTGAATACACAATATTCTTTGCACACCTTACTAGAAACTTTCAGGATTTATTTTAAATTTAAAAACAAGTACCCAATGACTTTATTTCATGATATTGTTCACTGAACATGTCTTTTTTTGTGAAACCCCTGGTTCTTAGACAAAACTATATCAACATTTAGGATGCTGTGCGCTCTCGTCTTTCATCTCAGAAATATATATGTGTTTCTCTTTTCATATTATTTGCATCTATCCTAGCTTTTTCTGAAAGGAAATCCAGACTAACTTACAAATGGGTATTTATTCTCAAAACACATTATAGTTTAGACTAAACAAAGTCTCTTTTCTTTCAATTGCCTGAGTATTGTAAATACTAGAGACACTACCAGTACTTTTGTTATAATTGAAGCAGTTATTTATACACTTTTCTTACAACCTTTGTCTCCATGGAAATGTTAACCTGCATAGACTGAATATACAAGTTTGAAAGTCTCATTCCTTCCAAAAGTAACTTTAGCACTATTTTCTTAAAAATGTAAATGTAGGCAAAACCATTCAGGACATAGGCAAGGACTTCACGACTTAAACACCAAAAGCATTGGCAACAAAAGCCAAAATAGACAAACGGGATCTAATTAAACTCCAGAGCATCTGTATAGCAAAAGAAACACTCATTAGAGTGAACCTGCAACCAACAGAATGGAAAAAAATTATTGCAATCTACCCATCTGACAAAGGGCTAATATCCAGAATCTACAAAGAACCAAAACAGATTTACAAGAAAAAAACAAACAAACCCATTCAAAAGCGGGTGAAGGATATGAACAGACATTTTACAAAAGAAGACATTAATGAGGCCAACAAACATATGAAAAAATGCTCGTCATCACTGGTCATTAGAGAAATGCAAATCAAAACCACTTTGAGATACCATTTCATGCCAGTTAGAATGGTGATCATTAAAAAATCTGGAAACAACAGATGCTGGAGAGGATGTGCAGATATAGGAACATTATTATACTTTAGGTGGGAGTGTAAATTATTCAACCATTGTGGAAGACAAAGCGTGGCCATTCCTCAAGGATCTAGAAATAGAAATTCCATTTGACCCAGCAATCCCATTACTGGGTATATATCCAAAGGATTATAAATCATTCCATTATAAAGACACATGCACACATATATTCATTGCAGCACTATTTACAATAGAAAAGATCTGGAACCAACCCAAATGCCCATAGATGATAGACTGGACAAGCAAAATGTGGCACATATACACAATGGAATACTATGCAGCCATGAAAAACAATGAGTTCCTGTCCTTTGTAGGGACATGGATGAATCTGGGAACCATCCTTCTCAGCAACCTGAGAAGAACAGAAAATCAAACACCGCATGTTCTCACTCATAGGCGGGTGCTGAACAATGAGAACACATGGACAGAGGGAGGGGAGCATCACACACTGGGGTCTGGGGGGATGCTAAGGGAGAGACAGTGAGAGGTGGGGAGGTTCTGGAGAGAGAGCATGGGGAGAAATGCCAGATATAGGTGACGGGGTGAGGGAGGCAGCAAACCACATTGCCATATGCAACAATCCTGCATGATCTGCACATTTTCCCAAGAACCTAAAGTACAACTAAAAAAAAAATGTAAATTATATAGAGTCTGACTTGTAATAATCACCAAATATGTAAGATAAGTAAATTATTCCTCAATCACCATTAGTTTTCTCTCTCCAAGATTCAGTAAAAATGAAGAGATTTGCATGAGTCATGATTTGGAAATGATGATAGTGAGGGCAAAGCGTAAGCTGACTGGAATACATTTATGCCTGAACCCCCAAATTTTTCAAGAGGGATATGCACCTATTACATCAGATTTTATGCAAATACAACAAACTGACTCAATAATCATAGTTAAAATTGCATTCAGTGTTCTGTGTACTTTACTGAGCTATCACAACAATATTGCACTTGAACTTTTCCAAACCATTTTTTACCCAGTCAGACTTAAAATATTGCTCTAGTCTGCCTTTATTCCTCTGAAGTGACACCTTGAAAGTGATGCCTTGTGTGTTACAGATGATAGACTAAAAGTATATTCAATAAACTGTCTGTCTAATTTATACCACATACAACATCATCTGGGGACAGTGTGCAGTAAGGCAAAAAAGAAGAAATAAATAGTGCTTCTGGCATTTTGAGAGTGTGCCGGGTTTTGAAGCCTGAGAGACTGTATTTTGTTAGCTGTTTGTCCCTCAATCTCAAGAAATCGTTGGATTTTAATTCTCCCCTACTCCTTACAATTTGCACTACATCACAAAGTTATCTTAGAAATATTTGCTATTAAATTTTAGCTTGTTTTCTTTCCAATGTTTCCAAAGTAGAGTAATAGTTAAATATGGTATGGATTTAGAAAACAAAATAATTTCTTTTTCTTTTAACATAAACACTGTTTCTATGAAAATGAATTTTTTTTTCCAAAACAAACAAACAAAAATCACCTTCATTAACCCCACACCACCTCCTTCAAGGATATATATTTAATTCTAAATCAAGAAAAAAAGGGGTTAGGAGACAGTGTAAGTCAAGGTCTTTTATAACACATTAAGTTATAAAAAGCTGTAGATATGTTGCAAAAATAATGTATGAGTGAAACTTACTGCATACCAACTATAGATATATTATTAATCAATTAAAATGAAAATGTGGTAAGGCAGTGTCTTATTCAAATTTGTAACACTCACAGTACCTTACAACACATTGTCTTTGCATTTGTACAGTAATTATTTATGGTCACTGAGTTTTCAAAATCATTTCAAAATCATTTTCATGATACTTGGAGTAATAGCAGAATACTATCTTGAAATATTACATATCCAAGTAGAATTTAAACAGACAATAAAACAAAGTGATTTAATGTTTAAATCATATGAAATCTTGAATAATAGTCCTAATAATGTGCACAATAAAAATAAGAAAATATAGTAATAAACTGTTTCACAAAATACTAAGGTTGATCATATGTGTTCTTTAACAAAATCAAACATTGAAGGGGTGAAAGCAAACAGAACACACTGCCATGTGTGTACCTATGCAACTGTATTGCATGCTCTGCACATGTACCCCAAAACCTAAAATGCAATAAAAAAATAAGAAAAAAATATATATATATATAAACTCGCCAAATGATTTTAATCTTTTGTTGTAGTCTTGTTTTCTATTTAAGTTTAAAAAAGTGTAAGAAGCATATTTCTTGATATTCCTAATTGATTGAGGATTTACACTGGATTATAAATTCAACTTTCCTTTTTGGTTGAGAAATGCTTTATGATTCTCATATTCACTTTCGGGCACCTAAGCTGTAGCCATAAAATGGAATAGAACCATTGTCCTCAGGTAAATGTCATATTCTGTGACCACATTTTTAGAATGTAATAAATATGCTACAGAGGAACAATGCAATATTTAAAGGATATACTTACTTATAGAATACTTAAACAATAATTTAATATAGCATTTTTGTAATTGAGACAGTAATAAACATTTTCCTTCCATAGTCTATGTATTAGAAACATTTAAATATTTTAAATATCAACTCCCATCTTTAGAGAGTACAAAAGGCTATTGTTTTCAAAATAGAATTCATTTAGAAATTGTTTCTTCAAAATATGTTAAGCTTCATATTTATTCATTTTTTTGTTCAGCGTAGCAAGTGTCTGAATTTTATTTTTCAAAATAAGACGTGAGGAACTCGTTACCTTTAACAGATGATAATGTAAGTCAATCTATTTTCGCTAAACTGCTTTGGTTAAGAATGAAAATTTGTTTATAAAAATATTAAAATGTAGTATTTATCACTAAATATACATTAAACAGGTTTTTAATGAATGCTGTGGCATTAGATTTGATAATACAGCACTCTTTCGCCCTGGTGCAATTAAAGTAGTTTTCCCTGGGATTGTTGCAAATCTGAAAGCCCATGATGTCCAGTTAGAATAGTGATTGCTGGCTGGGTGCGGTGGCTCACGCCTGTAATCTCAATACTTTGGGACGCCGAAGTGGGCGAAACACTTGAGGTCAGGAGTTTGAGACCATGCTGGCCAACATGGTGAAACCCTGTGTCTACTAAAAATACAAAAATTAGCCAGGCATGGTGGTGGGCGCCTGTAATCCTAGCTATTCGAAGTCTGAGGCAGGTGAATTGCCTGAACCTGGGAGGTAGAGGTTGCAGTGAGCCAAGATTGCCACATTGCACTCCAGCCTGGGCAACAGTGCAAGACTCTGTCTCAAAGAAAACATGATAGCTGCTGAAGAATGGGTAGTGCTGTAGAAAGGATAGAAGCTCACAGATAGCTTTGGCTCTTCATGATTATTGTTTCTGTCTGTTCTAAAGTTCTGTCTCTCACCACAACTAATCAATAAAGCATAGTTGTTTCTGCTTCCTTAACCCTCCTGTCTTTCTCAACTTCACTTTTAATAAACTAACCCAGAAGTATATGAGGGAGAGGATTCTGGGAAATGTAGTCTTAGCATAACCAAATTGAAATTAAATCCATCATAGAATATATTAAGGTATGGACATTTGTCAACATTTGTGAGGCTGAAACTCACTATTTAACAATTTCTCAGGCCCCAGTAACTATAAATGGGCACGTTCTGTCTCCATGAGGCAGAGCAAATACCCTAAATACACGCTCTGGACTCTGCTGGCAAGATTCCCTTAAAGATGAAAGTGAAACTATAAATCACTCACCAGTACTTTGAATCAGAACCCAGTGGCATGAAAGACTAAGAAACAAGTACATTTTTTTCTAATAGAAGTGGATGGGAGGAGAGAGGGAGGAAAGGACTGAATGAGGCATTGACAACTACATTACTTTTCTATATGCAGCAGTAGCAATGGTTATATCAAGATTTTTTATTGTCAAGTTTCTTGTTTATGGCAGTAGAAATACAATTTGCTGTATCTGTATCCAGTAACAGTGTATCTTTATGTAACTGGCTCTTAAGGAGAGCTTAAAGCCCCATTCTATGTGTCACACATGGAAAGCGACAGCTACACAATAACTTTGCTTCTGTAATTATTTGTAATGTATTATTGTTTAAAAATGCTTTAAATTCTAAACTCCAACATTATTATTTAAATTTTTATTGAATTATAATATGAATGCAGAAAAAAATGTATCTATCAAGAACTCAATGTTTTCCCTCACTTGCAACCAGTACACATAGAAACAAATAAACAAACAAAAAAAAAAGATTACCAGTTCAAGAGAGGTACACATGCACTCTCTTTATTGCATCTTTTGCTAATGGATACCAACTATCCTTCCTTACAGCAGCAGAGATTCATTCATCCAGTTTTTGATGTTCATATCAGTGAAATCATACAGTATATGTGCTTTAATATCTCTTTTTTCACTTAACATCATATTTGCAAGTTATTCAAGTTGTTGAGTGCCTGCATATATTTTCTTTGCTGAATTATATTTAATTGCATAAGCACATATTACAATCATTTTTCCATTCATCTACTCTTAAGCATTTACTAATTTTCAGATTTTTGCTACCACATGCTTATGAACATTCTAGAACATGTCTTTGGTGAAAATGTGTACATATTCTGCTGAGTATTTTCCATGAGTGGAATAGATAGGTCATAGGCTATTTATATGGAGTTGTAGTTATTACTCTAAAATCATTTACAGAATTGACTTGTACTGTGTTCCACTTATGCCAGTTAGGTAAATTTGGTTAACTGCATTCTTTAGATGTGCTATATCCTTACTGACACTTTGTGTCAAAGCTTGTTCTATTAGCTGTTGCGAAAGGTATGTAGATGGCCCCATTATATCTTTATGGTTTTTTTTTAATTTTACTTTACATAGAATGTGCTTACTGATTTGGAATAAGGATTTCTTCAGAGAGGATTTTATCATTATGAGAGACTCTCATTATCTCTAGAATACCTCTTTCCTTAGTGATATAGTCAGAAGCTCAGCTGGATTCAAGAGAGTTGAGCTGCCACATGTCGCAGCAGCCAATTGAGAAAACAAGCAAAAAGAGGCAAGCATTTAACCCCTTACTGTGAAAGTATAAATAACCAAGAGGCTAAGCCTGAGAAAGCACTGATCCCCGTTCCTTCTCCATCCCTGACCAACTCCAATTTTTCCCCATTGAGTGGTGCAGTTAGATCTTCTAAGGAAGGTTGTTTCACTTCTAAGGGAGCCACAAAGTAAAGGCTTCTGTAGCTTTATAGACCTGGGGATTGTTGAGTTAGAGAAGGACGGTCTAGGAGTAGGAAAGTGCTTAGTACAGACATACCTTGGAAATACAGTGGGTTTAATTCCAGAGCACCATGATAAAGTGAATATCACAATAAAATGAATCGCTCAATGTTTCTGATTTTCCAGTGCATATAAAAGTTATGTTTACATGATACTGTAGTCTGTTATGTGTGCAATAGTATTATGTCTAAAAGACAATGCACAGGACTTAATTAAAACACATTTTTACTAAAACATGCTAACAGTCATCTGAGCCTTCGGGCTGTTGGAAACTTGGTTGGTGGAAGGTCTTGCTTCGATGTTGATTGCTACTGAATCATCAGGATGGTGGTTGCTTAAGCTTGCGGTGGTTGCAGCAATTTCTTAAAATAACATAACAATGAAGTTTGCCACAGTAATTGACTCTTCATGAAAGATTTATCTGTAGCAGGCAATGCTATTCAATAGCAGTTTCCCATAGTAAAACTTCTTTCAGAATTGCAGTCAATGTTCTCAAACCCTACAGCTGTTTTATCAGCTAAGTTTGTGTAGCATTCTAAGTCCTTTATTTTCATTTCAATAATATTCACACTATCTACACCATGAGTAGATTCCATTTCAATAAATCACTTTTTTTTTTTTGCTTATCTGTAAGAAGCAACTCCTCATCCGATCAAGTTTGGTTATGAGATTTCAGCAATTCAGTCACACCTTCTGGCTCCACTTTTAATTCTAGCTATCTTGCTATTTCTACCACATCTGCAGTTTCATCTTCTATGACATTTGTGAACTCCTCAAAGCCATTTATGAAGGTTAAAATCAACTTCTTCCGATTCCTGTTAATGTTGATACATTGACTCCTCACCTAAGTCACAAATGTCCGTAAGGCATCTAGAATGATGAATCATTTCCAGAAGATTTTCAATTCACTTTCCACAGATCCACCAGCAAAAGCACTATGTATGGCAGTCTTATAAAATGTATTTCTTAAATAAGACTTTAAAGTAAAAGTTATGACTTTATCCACAGGCTTTAGAATAGATATTGTGATAGTAGGCATGAAAACAACATTAATCTCCTTGTACATCTCTGTCAGAGCTCTTGAGCATTGTCAATAAGCAGTAACATTTTGAAAAAAATATTTTATATTCTGAGCAGTAGGTCTCAACTGTGGACTTAAAATACTTCAGTTAACCAGGGCATATAAAAGCTATGTTTACAGGATACTGTAGTGTATTATGTGTGCAATAGCATGATGTCTGAAAGAAAATGTACATAACTTAATTAAAATACATGATTGTTAAAACAGGCTACCAATTATCTAGCCTTTGTTGATGATTGTTGCAATCATTCAGGATTTGTTGCTCAATTTCTAGAGCAAAGAAAAGTATATTTAGTGTAATTCTTAAAGTCCCTGGGATTTTCAGAATGATAGATGAGCAGTAGTTTCTACTTAAATTCACCAGCTGCTTTAGCTCCTAACAAGAGAGTCAGCCGGTTCTTTACAGTTTTGAAGCCGCACATTGACTTTTCATCTTTAGCTATCAAAGTTCGAGATGGCGACTTTTCCAATTGAAGGTTGTGTTGTCTTCGTTGGAGATCTATTGTTTAGTGTAGCCACCACATCAATTATCTTCGCTGCATCTTCTAGAGAAGGTTCTGCCTTTTCTCCATAAGCACTTGCTTCTTCACCTTGCACTTATGTTTTATGGAAACAATTTCTTTACTTAAATTTAATGAACCAATCTATTCTAGCTTCAAACTTTCCATATTCAGCTTCCTTACTTCTCTCAGCTTTCATACGATTGAAGATAGGTAGGGCCTTTTTTCTTAATTAGGTTTCGGCTTTAGGCAATGTTTTGGCTGGTTCGATCCTCTTTCCAGATCACTGAAGCTTTCTCCATATTAACAATAAAGCTGCTTTTCTTTCTTATCATTCCTGTGTTCACTGGAGTGGCAACATTTAATTTCCTTTGCATTCACAGGTTGGCTAACTGTTGGGTGCAAGATGCCTAGCTTTTTGCTTTCCATGTGCTTTCCTCATTTAGTTAACGATTCTGTAGCTTTGATTTAAACTGAGAGAAATGCAAGTTTTTCTTTCACTTTAACATTTAAAGACCATTATCGTTATTAATTGGCTTAATTTTAGTATTTTTTCTTTCTTCCAAAAGGAAGACCTGAGGCGAGAAAGAGAGATGAGGGAATGATTGTTCAGTGGAGTAGTCAGAACATATACATTTATCAGTAAAGTTTTGTCTTATATGGGTAAGGTTTGTGGCATTTCCCCAAGCTGCAATACTGAAACCAAAGACCACTAATTACAGATCACCATAACAGATACAATAATAATTGAAAACTTTGAAATGTTGCAAGAATTGCTAAAAAGTGACAGAGACACCAAGTGAGCACATGCTGTTGGAAAAATTGTACTGGTAGATTTCTTTGAGGCAGAGTTACTGCACATTTTCAATTAGTAAAAAAATCAATATCTGCAAAGCACAATAAAGTGAAGCACAATAAAATTAGATACGGACACATAATAAAGAAATGTTCTCAAGCCCACTTCCTCCTCATAAGGAAAGCTCAGCAGAAGGACCTGAGGAAGGCTTCAGCCAAAGCCCCAGATAAGCATGCTTCCAATGTCGACAGATTATTGGAAATTACAACTTCAGAGGAAAAGACATATAACCAAACTAACTTATTTTTCTCATCAGTGTTACAAGGAAATAACAGCGTTAAAGGAAGTAGTTAGTTAATGGCCTGCTGTACATTGTTTCACTTAAAGTTGAGGCTTCCAAGAATTTATCTACAATATTAAGTGAGGGCTTGCCTAAGGTAGGACCTGAAAAAAATCACACATGGATTTTGTTTCAGGAGCCAGACTCTGTGTACCCTTTGATTGAATATATTCCCACAATATTTGTTAGCTTTTTTGTTCTTGGTGTTATATTTACATGGTGTTTCTTTTCCTTCATTTACATTTCTTTCATTTACAAGTTCTCTGTCTTTATAAAGTGTCTTTTCTTTTCCAAAGTTGGCTTTATAAACTCAATGAGTTTCTCACTGTTTTATGTACGGTATTTAGTTCAGTTATAGCTCATATATGTGGAGTCCTAATTAGAGAATAGTAGTCTGGCTGGCAGTACTGAGGTAAAGCAAAAAGAGAAGGCAGATAAGCTCTAAGTCCGCCTTTCTTCATGGTTGAGGGAACATAGCTCTCCTACACAAGTAACTCATAATCTTCCTGTGCCAAATTTATCACAACACCTGCAAGTTAGCTCACTGAAACTTTGGTGTTTGCACAAAGCCCCCTTCAGCATATAGCTAAGCACTGTTCTACAAAATCCTCAGCAAGCCTTTGTTTCCTTGTAGTCACATTCTTTTTGCTGGCTTGCCTATTGCACCCTTGCAACATATTTTCATGCTTTCTCTAATAAATCTGCCTTTCTTTACCTACAACTGTTTGGTAAATTATTCTTACTCCCATGCCACCAGCCTTAGGTAGTCACTGCTACCTGTGACAATATAAATTATGTCACATGTATGTGTGTGTATGTGTACATCTACATATGTAATTTCACTACCATCTTACATTTAATTTTCTGTTCGTTTGTTTTATTATTATTTTTAACGCTCTTTTTTCTCTTCTCCTTTGCCTGCTCTTGGATTAATCTATAATTTCCTGTTGCTCCATTTTTATTCTCTATTAAATTTTAGCTCATACCATGTGTCTAATATTCCTTTCAAAAGGACCCTGTAAATTACATGCATGTTTGGTATCTTATAATATAATACAATCATTTAATTATTAATTATTCCCTGAAGAAGATATTTTTGCTCCCTTACTGCTTTTTACTTATTTTGTCTTTAGACTTCAACACTATTACTATGATATGTCTAGGCATAGTATTCAGCTAGCATTTACTGTGCTTCTTAAATCTGTTTCGGTTGCACCCATTTTTTAAACATTATTGGTCATTATCATTTAAGTGTTATTTTGCCTTTTTCATACTCTCTCTATGTGGCTCCAATTACAAGAATGATTGATCTCTTCACTCTTTTACCTCTCTCTCTCCTACCTCCCCTCCCTCTTTTCAGTAGGTGACCCTCCATGGTCCTACCCCCGCCTCTAATCCAGTGCTTTGCATTATTTATTATTGACCTGTCTTCTAGCTTAATAGCACATGTTCTGTTGTGTGTACTATGTTTTTAAATTGCTTTAATGGGATCTCAGTTTTAAAAATTGTAATTTTAATTTCTAAAACTTCTGTTTAGTAATTTTGTTAAGTTTCATTATCTGGTTAACTTCCTCAATTTTTTTTCTATTTTCTTTATTTTTTATATAAATTGAACACATTACCATAGTGCCCTTAGATTCTTCATAATTTACTATCAAAGTCTGGATGCCTTAAGAATTTTTATAGCATTTGTCTATACTCTGGATTTTAAGAAATTATATTCCACTGTATTTTGGTATACCCTGTGATTTAATTATTTAAATATGATTGTGTAGATAAATTATAAAGTCTCAAATGATGGAATCTTCCTCCCCAGTGAAAGAAAGTCATTCAGCTATTCAGCTGATATGGTTTCTGAACATCTTAATTAAATCAGGGATTTTTCTAACTTAAGTGTAACCTGCATTCTTGATCAGAATTCAGCAACTATCCTGAGAGAAAAACTAGTCAAATATTCAAAGATCTCAAATTGTTTGAACAGAACTCTGCTCTGCTAGTTTTTCTGTTCCTGCATTGTTCATAGATAATTTTGTCCTCAGAGCCTCACCCTCCTTCCCACAACCAAATAAGTAAATAAGTGTTTTACCCTGTCCCCAGGGCAAAATGGCTGCAAAAGTCAGATTGCCTATGAGGATCTTCTCCAGTTTTATAGCATCTACAATATCTAATGACTCAGCACTTAAGGAAGACTTTAAGCTAATATATTCCTATTTTTTCAGCATTCCTAATTATTGATGACTAGAACTTTACTATTTTCTTTCACCTGAAAGTCAAATTTCTCATTCAGTGAACTTTCTGGTGTCCGCTTTTAAAACCTCACTTGTCACCCGCCCTACCTGAACAACTCACAATTTAGGTGGCCAGTTTTAAGAAAGACTCAATTACTACATTTGAAAGAAATCTCTGTGATTCTCATCAGAAATACATTTGATTCATAGACCACATTCTGACAATCACTAAGATCTACCTCAGCTTTGAGGTAGACATCACTGGGTTTAGAGATTTTAAGAACATTTGCAGCAAACATTGAGATGAGATAAATGTGTAATATAATTTCAAATCCTTGTGTCCCATTTTGCCTCCCAGATCACAATAAGTAAAAGTTATGACTAAACAGTCCAAAATTCAACTAAAATCTTTCCTCTTTAAAAGGCAATTTCTTGTAGAAGATAAAGGTTAATCTCATTATATTTTATTTTCAAGTAACAGAACCATGACTTTTAGAGTCTTAACTTCTGAGAAGACATTAGAATCTTAAAAAAAATCGTTCCTTTCTCAGTAATTTTACTATTATTATTTCACTTCTTTGTGTCCAGATTCTTATATCTACTGCTGTTGCTCATATATTTTTTCCTAAGTAAACTTTTATAATTATATATTTCTGTCCAAAAATTAATAACGAACTTTATATTGGTTATAATAATAGCAAAATATGACAGTTGTGCTGAATTATAAATATAATAAAATGTTAATTTTAGGTCTTCTGTGCCTGTTTATTGAAATATTTCTGATCAGAGAATATACCATAATTCTAAGCTGTGATCCACAGATATCTGCTTTTTGTCTTTCTGTTTTTAATTCATGATAGAGCACTACTGAGAAACACAGTGTGTTTATGCTCATAGATAAAAGTGTTATTCTTTGGCAACTTCACAGGGTCATATCATGTCCTTCAATTATTTTTCAGACAAAGATCTCTGCCTAATTTTCAACCTCTTTATATGAATATCCTGCCTTGCTTTACCACGTAACATCTCTCTCTCTCTCTCTTCCACTGCCCCGCTTTTATTTTCTCTTCCTCTGGCTGTCTCTTCTCCTTCCCTCTTGTAGCCTATTCATCATCTTTTTATTGTTTAACATAGCTACAGACACAGGCTCTGTTTTTTGTCTACATTCTATAAGCTAGAAACAAATAAAACATGCAAAGTCCAAGTCAAGAATAGCCATTAATTAGAGATGGTGTCAGAAAGATGTAGAATTGGAAGACTCAGACCATTTGTTCCACAGGGAGACACAGATTCAACCATATGTGGACCAATTACCTTTGTGAAAATTCTGAGAATGAGGGAGAGGATTCTGCACCACCACAGGCAGGTACAAAACTAGCTGTATACGTGTTTGTAGAAAATTTAATGGCACTCACCCACCATCACCCCTCCATCTGGCTCAGAATTGAGCCAGGGTAGAAACTCTCAGAAACTCCCTCCTGGAAGAAGAGAAGGAAAGAATGCAGTATGGGTCCTACATTCTAGTTTCTTGAGACTCACCTAAGGGACTCCTTTTTGTCTCACCTGTCTCAGAGTACTGATGAGACCAAACATAGCCTAGTTGCCTGGAGACAACTGAGAACAAAACAGAGCTGGATGACCTGCTGCTGCTCAGAGGTTCTGCTTACAGCAGAAAAAGCTGTGAGCGGATGGCCACTTCTCCCTCAAGAGGTAATGGGAGGAATGGGAAATAATGAGAATGGAGTGTTTCTTCAAAATTCTATCTTTCTAGAGAGTTTCCTGAGGGATTGTTCTCTGTCTCACCTGTCTTATAGCATGGGCAGGACTTAGTGTAATCTACATGCCTGGGGGCTGATGAAAAAGAAAATGGGTTGAGAGGCATACAGCAGACCCAGAGAACCTACAGGACCACAGACACACACCTGAGGGAGCAAAAAATATGAGCACCTGAAAAAAGAAACTATAACAAGTCTGGGGAAAACACACTGACAGAAAAGCGTGAGAGGCCCCAAAATCTCCAGCTGGACGGGTTGGTGAAAATCTTTCCCTCTATAAACTCCCTTCACAAAGACTGGGGGAGGTGGTTTTCTTCAGATTCTTGGATCTCAACTCAAACTAACAAGGCAATAAAAAAACAAAAACATAGCTAAAACAAAGGCATAAAATAAATCTTCAGAAAATAATTCTAAAATATTAATATTTCACCAGAGAAAACAACCATATAGTCAATCACTAGACTTAAAACATAATTAATCAGTGGTGAGACTCAAGTAATCTTTTCTCAATTCCTAAATCTTAGTTCTTTACAAATTATCTAAATGCAGATATTTTTACCAAATTGCATTGACTGTCACTGCATTATTATCTATTAAAATAAGGCAATAGAAGCTGTTTTTGTTTTTGTTTTTTGAGATGGAGTCTCACTCTGTCACCCAAGCTGGAGTACAGTGGCATGATCTTGGCTCAGTGCAAACTTTGCCTCCTGAATTCAAGCAGTTCTCCTGCCTCAGCTTTCCAAATAGCTAGGATTACAGACAGTACCACCAAGCCTGATTAACTTTTGTGTTTTTTAGTAGAGATGGGGTTTCATCATGTTGTCCAGGCTGGTCTTGAACTCCTGACCTCAGGTGATCCGCCCACCTCTGCTTCCCAAAGTGCTGAGTTACAGGCATGAGCCATGGCACCCAGCCAAATTAAGCTTTTAAAGCACAGATTTTATTATGATTTTCATTAAGGAATCTTAGAGACCTATCACATTGTTTTACTATGTATTTATATTTTAGGACTTAGATTCTATTGGGATATTGCAACAAATAATATACCTTTTTTTTAACTGTATTTAGAAGCCTAGAAAAAAACCATAATAATAACGTCAGAAAAATCTCAATAAAATTCAATAATTTTTAATATATATAAAATGCAACTGAAAATCAACAAAAAGAAAACCAAGATACAATCACTCAAGAAATTTGTAAAAAAATTAGTGTAAGTATTAAGTTAAAGATTAATTAGAACTATAATGTAAATAATTTACAATGCAGTCAAAACTGTATAATCTCTATGTGGTAAGAGTTTTTATTGTTCTTTGCTGAATTCCCAATAGAATCTAAAATTGAAATTATTTTCTTGAAAATTTATGTTTGTTTTGTCTTTCACTTCCATAAAATCTAGCTGTTCTATGCAGTTTCTTTTGAATTTTCTGACTGTATTCCCTAATGTCATGCCCACCACCCATACAAAAACTTACCCTTCTTAACTCTTCCTTTTGTCTCTATGTGGGTGTGTGTATAATATGTTCACTTATATATATATATATATATATATATCCATATTCATATATATATATATTTATATGTATATATACATTATATCTTCATTTATACTGTTAATTTTTATCTTATGCCAGAAGATGGAGAAAAAACAACAAAACAAATAGTTGAGAGTGTGAACAGTTAAAAAAATACTTCAAATTCTAAAGATAATTTTTTAAACATGTACTGAAATAAACATGCTCAAAAAAATCATTTAAAGTGAAGAGAGAATATAACATTAACTATCAGTACTTAAGTGCTCAAAGTTTATAGTTGATGAAAGTAAAGAATTTAAATTTTTAGTTAAAGGAACGAAAACCTTAACTTTGCATGATGGAATTTATAGAAAGAGTGTTAGATGGAATATAATGATTCCTTGTCAACTGGTAAGATTGAAACTTTTTTTGAATGAAAATTATTGATAGTTTTAATATTTATCTTAATAAACAAGTCAAAGAAACTAAAGAAGTAGATTTGGAAAATATAGAAACAATATTTACATATGTCATGAAAAATATATTGTAAAGTGATCTATTAGTGAAACTAATTTGCTTTTGATTCTTACAAAATGGCTTTGGATAGTTCATGACAAGGATTTCTCCACTAATCAATAATTATTTAATGCATTAATTAATTAATATTTTCTAAAATACAGAAAACCAACTCTTTTACGAAAATGTTTTTCTGTAAACCCTTGTGGTCAAGGACTTGCAGAAACATGATTGACAAGATAAAAGATTTTTTTCAATGAGGCTATCTATATCCCTGTGGTGTTCATGACTGATAAATCCTAGATATAACACTATTGAATTTTACAGTTGTTTTCTAATTACCCTAGTATGTTATTTTGTGGATATTGAGAAATTGATTTTAAATACAGGGGAAGGCAAGAGACCCAGAATATTTAAAACAGTATTAGTAGGCCAGGCGTGGTGGCTCATGCCTGTAATCCCAGCACTTTCAGAGGCCGAGGTGGGTGAATCACGAAGTCAAGAGATCAAGACCATCCTGGTTAACATGGTGAAACCCTGTCTCTACTAAAAATACAAAAAATTGGCTGGGTATGGTGGCGCATGCCTGTAACCCCAGGTACTCAGGAGGTTGAGGCAGGAGAATTGCCTGAACCCAGGAGGCGGAGGTTGCAGAGGTTGCAGTGAGCCGAGATCGAGCCATTGCACACCAGCCTGGGTAACAAAAGCAAAGCTCCGTCTCAAAAAAAAAAACAAAGAAAACAGTATAGTATTAAAAAAGAACAAAGTCAGAGCACTTGACACCATTTTACTTCAAAACTTACTGTAAAGCTATAGTAATTAAGACAGTTTGATAACAGTAAAAGAATTGACACAGATATCAACGGCACAAAACAGAGCCCAGAAATATTCATAAAATAGCTAGCCTTTTTTTCTGTCATGAAGCTCCATTAAGACTTAATCACTAATTGGTAAGAATTTTCATTGTTCTTAGCTACATTCATGATTGCATCTAAAATAAAAATTATTTCCATAAAATTATGCTAGTTTTGTCTCTCACTTCCACAGGATCTATCTGCTCTGTGTAGTTTCCTTTGAATTTGCTGAATAAATCCCTAATGGGGTGCCCTCCACCAATATAAAAAAAAGTCCCTTTTAACTCTTCCTTTTGTTCATTATTTTGGCTCAACAGAGGTAATTATAATAATAGTTACTCATTACAAAAGCTTACTGTGTGCCAGGTATAAGTCCAAATGCTCTCTGTACACTAGTAATTCACAATCACAAAAGACCAGTGTGAGAGATGCTATTATTATCTCCACTTTATGAAGCAACTCAGGGATGGAATATTAATAAATTATTTGAGATTCCACAGTTTGTTCAGTTACAAGCCTGGATTGCTGTTCACTTTACCATTTGCTCTACTTTTGATTGATTTGATATAGAGGGCAGGTGACTTTAGAGAGGATAAGGAATCAAGGATGATATTATATATGTTAAAATCATGGCTTGCTTTTAGATCACAATAAGTGGGTGTGTGTGTGTGTGTCTTCAAGCACATAAATGTGTTTATGTAAGCATGCTCCAGTGCTTGAAGATTTATGAAAATATATTTGTAACATGTTGATATCATTGGTTGAGTTTTTAAAGATATTTCTAAATATTTTTCACTGTCTAAGCTCAGTTTGGTGTCATATATTAGATGGTAAAGAAATATACCAACATTTCCACCTTCAAAAAACTTATTTTATTTGGCTGTTTGCTTGAAATGGTCAAGAATGTCTTGGACATTCTGAAAGTTTTATTATCTTCCAAACAATAGTTCATTCATTGCTTTTATAAGTATCAGGTTACTTTATGGAGTAACATATTTTTCTGTTCTAAAATATGATTAGATTGTGTAATGAATAGTTTCCTATCTCTCCATTAGTAAATTTATAGAGAAAAAGATACATTTTAGAAGAAAAAAGTGAAAATGCAACTGTAACTGGGTATTTTTCTTGGGCGCCAGTGAGGCACAGTTCCCCCGAGAGAAGGCTGTGGGTTCTTGGCCTCCAACCTCTTAAAGAATAAGTGATGAGACCACTACAGGTGCACTGTATGCTCATAAATGTAAATATCGGACCCAATAAGTATTGCAGAAAGGTGATTTTATTTAGGTAGAGAAAAAAGAAGGAAAGGAGAAGAAGAGAAAAGACTTCCACGAAGAGTATGGAAGGGGATTCCAGAGGGAGCTCCCACCATGTGGGAGGGGATTCCAGAGAGTTAGAAATCCGGCATGGGTGAAGGAGCAGGGGAATTTATCCTGGGAGAAATTCTCACCTTCCCAAGTTCCTCTGGCCAATGAAAGGAGTTCCTTTAAACTTCTGCTGGGGTGACCGACTTTTAGTTTTTTTTTTCCCATGCCCGTGAATTGCAAACATAAACTGTTAAATCTCCCAGGTGGAGAGAGATGGGAGGGGGACATGGTGCTGGGGAATGCTTGCCCTTAAAACTACACCCCCTCATGGACATGGAAAGAGAACACATTCCCTCACAACTATATATACTAGATAATTTAAAGAGTTTATTCTATGATTCAGTATGTTCTTATATCGCAAAAACACTTAGAAAAAGAACAATGTGAACATACATTGCAAATTAATATTAATGTGACATCTTTTGTGTTGTAAACAGGCACTGGTGCTAGGTACCACAAAGAGATTAAATCAGCACTGAGACAAAGGATCTCTCAGCAAGGCAACTTTACTTTCTGCTGAAAGGGTGCTACCCACCAGCAGCCTTGCCACAAAAGCACACCAAACAAAGGAGGCAGGAATATTTATATGTAACTCATTTGCCCTACTGCTGTTTTCTGTTTCCATTGGCTAAAATGGACCTCACATTCTAGGCTACCCCCAATTGGTTAGCAATTTAAAACTTTCCCAAATAGGTAAAAGCAAGGGAGAACAAAGGAAAAGAGGAAGTTACTTATGAAAGATTTGGAGAAGAAATATTTCCAAATAAAGAAGGAGGATCAGCTATGAGCTATTGCTTATCTGCCTTTGTCAGGGCAAATATCTGTGCTTATTTCTTTATTATAACTAACTACTGAGGACTATTAGCAGAAGACTTTAGCATGAATCAACCTAATAGGCCAAGAAAGCTTTGAAGAGGAACCTCTATTTACACTTATTTCATACAATTTCATCCCTTTTTAATTCTATAATTCCTCTTCAAACTTGTTTAACAGGTCTTGGCTTAGTTGGTCTGTTTTGTTTTCTAAAAGAAGTAATGTTTCTGAATAAAGTGGAGGAGGGGTTCGGTATACTTTAGTAAGAGTCATGTCTACTAGCTTCTGCACCAGTCCTCAAATACATAACACCACATCCCACATGAAGGGGTATACTTATTACAGTTGCTAAGGAAGTAAGAACTGAGGTTATTGTTTCTTTCCACTGGCCAAACCACCCTTCTAACCAATTTGAGATGGGGTTGTTTATACCAGAATTCTTAGCTAATTCATTTTGTAAAGCTGTAAGTCCTTGTAGGGCTTGTGTTATGCTCCCATTGGGAGCAGGGGTTGTTTGGAATGAAGGTACATCACTGGGTTTTAATCATAACACAAACACCACTTTTTCTGCTAATAGCATATGTAAGGCTATTCTGTTTTCCCAGGCTATTTGGCTAGTGGATACTAATTGTTCGGCTATTCCTTTAACAGCACCGTTAGTATAATTAACAAACCACTGTTGGTTCTAATAAATGTAATTTATCCAGTCTACATTTTTATTAATCGTTACCCACCAGAACAACACTGACTCAAATCCTGCAGCTCTCTGATCTCAAGCTTTAAATTTATCTGGTACTCCTCATGGGACTCCAGTTGCATCTAAATAGACATGGTAATTGAAGGATCCATAAGGGGCTACTCTGACTTGCTGATGCTGTATTTTTCCTTTTTCTGGTTGATGAAATGTCAGGATAAAAGGGATAGCCAACTGGACTAGAGCACAAGTACCTCTGCAATTATTTGGCAGAGAGTCCAGTAAAGGTCTTCCAAAATACCACAATACATCCACTCAGCGATAACTAAGGGAAAGCTAATGGGTTAGCTGTTGGAAGGGCCTGACTACTGCATCCTGTTAAGTTTCCAAGGAATGCCAAATTTTCCCCTTGTCATTGTGTTATGCTCCCATTGGGAGTGGACCAAAAATAACAAAGAACAGTCATAGAACAGTGGACCATAAATAACAAAGGGAATCTGTTTGAGGAGGACAAGAATCCCATTCCCGCCAGGCATGAGGTAAAATTCGTCTTGGAAAATGGAGGCTGGATTGCCCTCGGGGACTGACCCACGGGGTGCTGTACTTCAGGAAATAGCAGAGAGAGAGAGTTTGGCACAGTTCATTATCCCAGGCTGTAGGACTTTGAAAAAGAGCTGCCATGCAGTTCATATCCTTTCGATTAGAGGACCATCTGAGTGCAAAAGAGACAACCTGGGCCTCTGTCCTACTGTG
Organism: Callithrix jacchus; assembly: GCF_049354715.1. Lineage (NCBI taxonomy): Eukaryota > Metazoa > Chordata > Mammalia > Primates > Cebidae > Callithrix > Callithrix jacchus. Next base: position 35,534,971 of record NC_133504.1, read on the forward strand.
CATACAAGCATAACAATTTCTTTTGGTTAAAGTGTGAATGGAATATTTAATCCATTCTAACCAGACATGATCATCTTGATATCCTGTTGCAATGGCTGTGGTTTGCTTAGTCTTTTACTTCTACTACAGAGACTTTGGTTGTGTCTGGGAGGAACCATTACTTGAGTGAGATGTGACAGAGAAGTTGAAGAAGAAACATATTTCAAAAGCTCCTCTAGGATCCCTTCCTGAAGTGGAGCCCCCATGCCATAAATAGGACTTAATGAAGGGAGGAGTCTTAGGATGTTGCAATAGTAATAACAAGTTGTACAGGATTACATTGGTTAGTTTACAGTTGGGAGGAGTGACCACTTTGGAGAAACGGATAAATGGTCTTAGGGACCGGCCAAGGCTAGTGGAAGCAGTCACACTAAAACCTTTGGTCATTCATAGAACAGTGGACCAAAAATAACAAAGGGAATCTGTTTGAGGAGGATGAGAATCCCATTCCCGCCAGTTAATACAACTACTATTTTCAGGATTTCTGTCTGTGCACAAACGTGTTTTATCTTCCCAATCTGAGACAGTCCAAGAAGGACAAAGATACTTTTCTGAAGTCATAAGCTGTCTTTGGCTTTGTAAATTTCTGCAGGGTATAACTAAACAAGCAAGAAACATAATAACTTGGGGCAAATCTGATTTAGTTACACCAATGACAAAATGAGGAGTAGTGAAAGGAAAGAGGGAAGAGAAAACACAGATAAATCAAGCTCTTCTTAACTTTAATTTGGTAAGGCTTGACTCTGGAACGACAGCCCATGATTCTGAAGATACTGATGTTTTCTTGACTTGGGTATGATGAGTCCATCCTTTTACTGCTGTTCAAATGGCAGTCTCAGTAGTTAACAGCACAAGGCAGGGACCTTCCCAAGCTGGCTCGAATATAACTTCTTTTATCCTTTGATGAAAACGTGATCTTTGGGACAGTGCTTATGTATTGGAAACTCTAGGGGTGATGTTTGTGCTAAAAGACCTTTAGTTTTAAAAGAAGAAATGGCCGGGCGCAGTGGCTCATGCCTGTAATCCCAGCATTTTGGGAGGCCGAGACAGGCGTATCACAAGGTCAAGAGATCGAGACCATCCTGACCAACATGGTAAAACCCTGTCTCTACTAAAAATACAAAAATTAGCTGGACGTGGCTGTGTGTGCCTGTAGTCCCAGCTACTTGGGAGGCTAAGACAGGAGAATTGCTTGAACCCAGGAGGCGGGGGTTGCAGTGAGCTGAGATCGTGCCACTGCACTCCAGCCTGGCGCCTGGCGACAGAGTGAGACTTTGTCTCAAAAAAAAAAAAGGAGAAGAAATGGTAGAGGAGAGACCAAGTATATAATTTCTAAGAAACTGATCTTTTGATTCAGATATAGGAATATCAGCACAGGAATGTAAGGTAACTCATACAACATTTCTATATGGGGATAGACCTACATCCTTTCTGGGAGCTGTCCTAATCATTAATGAAGCAATGGGAAGACATTTGGTCCATGGTAGCCAGGTCTCCAGAATTAATTAGTTAAGTGGTTTTTAAGGGTTTGATTCATTCTTTCTACCTTCCCAGAACAGGGATGCCAGGGGATATGGTACTCCCATTCTTTGTGTAGTACTTGAGCTAATTTTTTAATAATATGCACAGTAAAATGGGTTCCATTATCTTCATCAATATTTTCCATCAATCCAAGTTGGGAATAATGTTCTCAATTAATATTTTTACTACATTTCTAGCAGTTGCTTTTGAAAAGGGAATGGCCTCTGTCCAGTGGGTTAAATGATCTACTATTACTAGTAAATATTTTAGCTGACAAATAGGGGGCATTCCAGTGTAATCAACTTGAACACTTTAAGTGTGAAAGATATGAACAGACACTTTCAAAAGAAGACAAATTTGTAGCCAACAAACATATGAAAAAATGTTCATCATCATTGGCCATTAAAGAAATGCAAATCAAAACCACATTGAGATACCATCTTATGCCAGCTAAAATTGTGACCATTAAAAATCTGGAGACAACAGATGCTGGAGAGGATGTGGAGAAAAGGGAATGCTCTTACACTGTTGGTGGGAGTGTAAATTAGTTCCACCATTGTGGATGATAGTTTGGCCATTGCTCAAGGATCTAGGAATTGAAATTCCATTTGACCCCCCATTACTGGGTATATACCCAAAGGATTATAAATCATTCCATTATAAAGACACATGCACACATATGTTCACTGTGGCACTGTTTACAATAGCAAAGACCTGGAACCAACCCAAATGCCCATTGATGATAGACTGGAAAAATAAATGGGGCACATATACACCGTGAAATACTATGCAGCCATAAAAAACGATGAGTTTGTGTCCATTATAGAGACATGGATGAATCTAGAAACCATCATTCTCAGCAAACTGACACAAGAACAGAAAGCTAAACACCATGTTTTCACTCATAGGTGGGTGATGAAAAATGAGAACACTTGGGCACAGGGAAGGGAACAACAATTACAGGGCTAGGTGGGTGGGTGGAGGGGAGGGGAGCACATGGACAGGAAGGGGTGGTGGGGAAGATGGGGAGAAATAACACCAGGAGAAATGCTTGATGCAGGTGATGGTGGGAGGAAGGGATGGAGACAGCAAACCACCATGGCATGTATGTACCTATGCAACAATCCTTGGGATGCGGGATGTGCACATGTACCCCAGAGCCCAAATACAATTAAAAAATCTATAGATAACTAAAGTGATCAACTTAAATCCAGAGGTTGTCAGAATGGATTAAAAAAAAGTCTCAACTATATACAATATTTTCTAAAAATAGTACACTTAAAATGTAAAAATGCAGAAAGGTTTTGAGTAGAAGAATGAGGAATATACACTGTATATTCAGTAAGCATATAAAAACTGGTATAATTATGTTAGTACTAAAAAAAATTAGACTTCAAGACAAAACTTCAGTATTAGCAAGAATAAAAGACATTTAATGATGACAAAGGGCTCACCGGGAGCGGTGGTTCAAGCCTGTAATCCCAGCACTTTGGGAGACCGAGGCAGGTGGATCATGAGGTCAAGAGATCAAGACCATCTTGGTCAACATGGTGAAACCCTGTCTCTATTAAAAATACAAAAAATTAGCTGGGCATGGTGGTGCGTGCCTATAATCCCAGCTACTCAGGAGGCTGAGGCAGGAGAATTGCCTGAACCCAGGAGGCGGAGGTTGCAGTGAGCCGAGATTGCACCATTGCACTCCAGCTTGGGTAACAAAATCGGAACTCCATCTCAAAAGAAAAAAAAAATAATAAAGGGCTCAATTCATCAAGAAGACAAAACAATCAAATAAATAAATAAATAAAGCCCTTCCTCTAAGGGCTTATTTTCTCAGGGCCTATTTATTTGTTTTCTTCCAAATTAAATAGCCATCTGTGATTTGTCTAGATAGATTATAAATTCCTATACACTCATAAACTCCAAGAATGGCATCACACAGAGCCTGGGAGCCCCAATGAGTCCCTTGATGCAAATGATACAAAACCTCTCTCCTAATGGGCTTAGATAACATCTCCCTTTGATCTGGGAGTATCCATCTTCCTTCTAAATTTTCCTAAGCTCCAATCTTAGCTAATTTTTCTTTCTCAGCATAAGAGAAAATGGGAACTACTGTGAAGGGAGGAAGACAAGGAGTCAAATGGAAAATGACTATTTCAGATACAGCGGCCTCCTTAGCTTTTTGATCTGCCAGGTTATTCCCTCCACTTTCAAAAGAAAAATAATGTTGATGTCCTGTAACATGGACAACAGCTATTTCCTCTGGTAATTGGAGATTATTTAGAACATGGACAATCAATGGCTCATGAAGAAGATCTTGACCTCTACTGTTCATGAAGCCTCATTCAGCCCAGATTTTACCAAATGTGTGGGTTACCCCAAAGGCTTACTTGGAATCTGTATAGATGTTTCCTGTCTGGTTCTCTAAATATTTCAGAGCCTGGCTGAGTGCTTGAGCTCACCAACTATTAGGGAATCTTCCTTATTCTATTTCTTTAAGAATTTCTCCATCAATTACTGCATACCCATTATGTCGTTTGCCATAAAATATCCAGGAGGAACCACCTATAAATAAATGTCCTGTTTTAAAAGAAGTTTCTGCTAATTCAGGCCAGACTTTAGTATTATAATCAAATTAAATCTAGACACAGGTGTTCTGATTTTAACAACAGGTTTCCTGTCAGGAAACCTGATGGGTTAAGTGAACTGTCTATGGTTATGATTACATCATCTTTTTCTGGTGGGATAGGTTTATACTTTAAAATTCTGGAGTCAGTTAGCCACCGCTCTGCTTTTTGGTTCAAGATGGCTCTGACTTGATGAGGGGTACTTACTGCCAAGTATCCCCCAAAAGTTAGTTTCCTGCTTTCTTCTGCTAGGATTGCTGTGGCTGCAATGGGTTGAATACACTGAGGCTATCCACAAGTAACAGGATCTAAAACTTTTGACAGGAAGGCTACTGGCTGCCAGCGGCCTCCATGTTCTTGACTAAGCACTCATAAAGCTACTCCATTATCTGCATTACAAAAAGATGAAATGGTCTCTCTGAAGAAGGTAGAGCCAAAACAGGAGCAAACATCAGTCTTTCTTTAAATTCATTAATTTGATTAACCTCTTCCAAGGACCACACAAGAGTGTCTGGTAGTCTTTCAGTTAGCTTCTCATATAGCAGTGTATTTCTTGGTGCATATGAGTCAGTCCATAAATGGCGGTATCCAATTAGCCCTAAAAATTTCCTAAGTTCTTGTTTCATTCAGGGCAAAGGCAAGGATATAATTCCTTCAACCCATTCAGGCCCTATTCTCTTTTTCCTGGCACTGATTAAATGGCCTAAGTATTTAACTTCAGGTTCTACATATTGGAGCTTTCCCTTTGAGACCTGCAACCCTTCAGAATGTAAACGATTTAGAATACACAGAGAGAATTCAGCTACTTTTTCTATGTCTTCCCCAGACATAAGAATGTCATCCATATACTGAAGTAAATGTAGCTGCTTTGGAAAGCAGCCTTCCCTATTATTTTCTCTAAAATGTGACTAAAGAGATTTGGAGAATTTGTAAATCCTTGGGGTAAAACTGTCCATCTGTATTGTTGCTTCTGTCCTGTGTGGGGGTCCTCCTACTCAAAAGCAAATATATCTCGGCTGTCTTCAGCCAGAGGACATGCCCAGAAAGCATCTTTTAAATCCATCACTGTAAACCACTGATGACTATACGGAATCTAAGAATAGTATATGGGTTGGGCATAACAGGACAAGTGGATTAAACTATTTCTTCAGTAGCTCTGAGGTCTTGTATCAGTTGATGTGATCCATCTGACTTCCTAATGGGTAAAATTAGAGTGTTACAGAGACATACAGGGTTCAAGAAGCCCATCATTAAAAGGCCTTCAACTACAGGTTTTAACCCTACCTGTCCCTCTAAAGAGATACGATATTGCTTCTTCCTTATTACCTCCCCTGGAGTCTTAAATTTAACTTGTATTGGTGGGAATTCGTAGCTTTCCTCGATTCTCCTCCTTTTGCCATACATCAGGATGAATATTTTTCTCATCTGTTTTAGTCAGCAAATTTTAAAACATTAGGAAGCTCTTTGGGCCAACTTATAGACCAATGCCTAATTTTAGCATTAAATCTCTCCCTAGTAGATTAGTGCCTGCTTCAGAAATTAATAAAAGTTGAATACAGGTTGAACAATATTTATATTTCACTTCTGTGTTTTCTAAAATCTTTGCTTTAAATCCTTCCCTTTTTACTCCAGAGACTAGCAGTTCCTCTGAAGAACAAATCAAATCAGCTGGGAAAAACAAACAAGACAAATGGGGTGCTCCAGAGTCAATTAAAAAGGTTATTACCTCATGGTTAGGTCCCACCTCTAAATTTATCGAGGGCTTCTGGTGGGACTTGAAATAGGAAAGATAGAGCCCCTGACCTCCCATTCAACTTCTTCAAAAGTAGGCATGAGTGGAAGAGCTTCCTCAGCACTTTCAAATTCAAGACACTCTCTCTTAAAATGGCCTGTTTTCCACATTTGTAAGATCTGTCTTGTCCTCCTTCTCTCCCTTTCTTCCTTCTTTTCACATCCACAACCTTTACAACACTTACATTGACTTCCTCCTTTAAAATACTGACTTTACCCTCTCTCCTTTTGTATTCCTGAGTTCCAGGACTTTCCTCTTTCATTACCTTTAGAAAACTTTGCTGGCATGGGTCTAAATTTGGCTTCCAGCATCATTTGTCCTGGTGAATTCTGCCAAAAAAATTTTGCCTTCTACCTTTGCCTTTTTTCATCTCTCCTTACATATACTTTCTGGGCTTCTCCTCATAATTCGTTTATAGACCAGTTCTTCCAGTTTTCTGTCTTTTGCAACTTCTTTGTGATATCTGGCCAGCTATTAGTAACAAAATGTAATTTTACCACTCCCTGTCCAGTGGGGCTCTCTGGATCTAAATCAGCATGTTTTCTTATTTGTTCTCTCAATCTGTCTAGAAACTTCATAGGCCCTTCATCTTTTTCTTGTTGTACATCAAAGGCTTTAGAGAGATTTGGGGTTTGGGTGCTGAATTAGTTCTCTTATATCTCTCATGTTATCCTGGTAGGCTACAATATTATTAACCCATTGTGGGTCCTGAGCAGGAAATTTAATATCCGCTGGTGGGACATTTTGACCAGCAGGATGATCATGCTCCCAGGCTGCCATAGCAGCTCTGCAAATTATGTTCCGCTCTGCCTCTGAAAAGAGAATACCTAGGATGGACTTTAATTCAGTCCAAGTATATAACTGGGGACCTAGAAACTAACCACTCTGTCCTGACACTCCATCAGGATCATTTAATAGTGGCTTAAGTTGTTTCTTTAGACTTCAGACCTCAGAAGCAGTTAGGGGAGCATTTACAAAACCAATTGCAGCTCCTTCCTGAGGTACTTCCTTTAGAGGAAAAAGCTGTGAAGCCAACTCCTTGGAGGTGGAGAGGAAAGGGAGATTTTAAATAATCTTTTTACATTGTTCTATTTCTCACTGGAGTTCCCTCCTCAAAGAAGGACACTCAGGCTGGCAATGATCAGGATTCTGATGTGTCAGTTCCCAAGTGGCTGGGTCATGGGGGGGATGGATAAAAGGAGTGGGGAGTTCTGGTTCAGGATCTGGATCTGAGGCAGCAGCAGCCACCTGGAGAGGAAGAGGCAGGAATGAGGGAAGATGGTCTAGAGGGTTCCACTTACTTATAGGTTGCTCATGAATAAGAAGCTCACCTTTTTCAGAGGAATTAATCTCTGACTTTTTGTCACTCTCCCCTTCTTTTTCTATATCATTCAAAGGGTAAAAGAGAACAAGTACTTGGCACCAACAGAGAACATAGTTTATTTCATCTTGTGAGACAGGACTTTTGTTATTAACATTCATTATTAGAAGTTGACAAACCCAATCCTCATCCAACCCAAATTTTGGCCAGATAAATGCGGTCTTGAAGATCGGTTCTACAGATCAGTTTTATTTTATCATTTGTTGCTTCTTCTTGTGTTTAGTAATTTCATTGTCCTTTCAATACCTTAGCATATGCCCTAAAGGGCTGTCAGAGGTGATTGGATCACCCTCACCATTTCTTTGCTCTGCTTTACTTCCTGTCCCTGTTTTACTAGGAACATTTCCTATATTGGGTATTAATCAGGCTCAACCTCTCATCCCAGAGCTTTCTCACCTATTTCTTTTCTAGAGGCTTACTGAAGGCTCAACCTCTCAAACTAGAGATTTCTCAACTATCTTATCCTGAGAAGTTAACCTGTTTCTTCTTTCCCCTCTTCCAGAGATCTCTTTCACTCTTTCTTCTTTACATCATTCTCTCTGGACACTCCCCTGGAGGAGATTTAGACCCCTTTTGGCATAGGTATGCTGGTATAAGTCCCAAAGCAGGATTTTCCTAAGCCGTATGAAGTAGCCACAGAACCACAGAGAGGACTCTCTCACTCCATACGGCAGTAGGACTTGTCACCATCCACATAAACAACAGTGCAAGCAGTGAGACCTATACCCATTCACACACACATTCAACCCTCCAGAAGTTGATCACCAAGGAAGTACTTTGTCACTATCTCTTGTAATGTTTCCTCCCTTGGCTTGTGCATGAGGTAGCCTGGTCACTGTGGTTCTGCAAGCCTTTCTTTTCCCTGTGTTGCTGAGAATCCAGGTGTATTCCTTGCACGAGTTGGGTCTTGGTGCTCTACCTACTGAGGCTGCCGCAATGAGGCAGCAGGGTGCCCATGAGAGAGAACCACCCCAGAGGGGACTGGCTCTCCGTATGGGCCACCAAATTAGTTGGAAATGGGCACTGGTGCTTGGTGTCACAAAGAAACAAAACTAGCCCTGAGACAAAGGATTTCTCAGAAAGGCAACTTTACTTTCTGCAGAAAGGGTGCTACTCACCAGCAACTTTGCCATGGGAGCACACCAAACAAAGGACACAGGAATATTTATATCTATGCATCACCCTACTGCAGTGTCCTGTTTCCATTGGCTGGAACAGGACCTCACATTCTACGCTACATCCAATTGGCTAACAACTTAAAACTTTCCTAAATAGGTAAAAGCAAAGGAGAAAAAAGGAAAAGAGGAAGTTACTTCTGAAAGACTTGGAGAAATAATAACATTTCCAAATAAGCAAGGGAAATCAGCTATGAGCTAAGACTTTTCCTGATTCAAATATTTCAGGGCAAATATCTGGGCTATAGTGTAAAAACTAAGAACACATAATATACTTATTTCTTTATTTATAACTAACAATTGCTGAGGATTATGAGCAGAAAACTTTAGAGTAAATCAACCAAATAGGCCAAGAAAGTTTTAAAGAGAAACTTCTATTTACTTTTGTTTTCTACTTTTGGGGTTTTAAAAAGCTGTTAAAGGTATTTTTAAGGAAAGAAATTTCTACTTGGCCACATATATCTGTGGATAAATTTTCTATGGTTTGGACAGAGAAGTTACATTATTTTTCATACTAGAATTTTCAAGTTTTTCTTCTTCTTCTTAGTGTGAAATATCAATTTCACTTATTCTGGGATTTTCTCAAAGAAACCCTGGCCAATGTGGATATAAAATGAGTTAAGGACACACTGTTTTTGTATGCTTTGCAGCATGATGACTGAGATTGGTTCATTGACCTTATAGATACTTAAATGGCTAGAAAATGATACTTACACCAGTATGTTTTCTCAATGCCAGAATAACAAAGTACAAACTCATCAGAAACCAGAGGTACATTGGTCTATAAAATACTCCTATAGCTTCCTATTTCCCTTGGACTGACAGTCAAATCCCCTTAACATTTTCTTGAAAGGTTGACACAATCAGATTCCTCAACACACAGCATTACCTGTTGAACATCAGCTCCTTTCGCCCTGTCACTTACTCCATCCCAGAGCCTCTTGCCTTCTTCTTGTTATTCCCTCACTGCAAGCACAATGCTGATTCATTCACCAGTGTTCCTCAAATATCCTTCTTTTTGGCTCCTGTTCTCATCCTTACTACATCCTTACAACTTCTCAGTGAAGCATTCTATTAAATGGCAAATAATCCTCACATTTAATGTTCTCCTCAGCTGTTTTACTTTTGGTATCTAATGCTTCTAATATTTTATTACTTATTGTATTAGCATCTTTCTTTCTAAACTAGACTACAAACACCAGAAGTTCAGGAACTGTTATCTGTTTTATTTACTAATTATATTATCTGCCTATTGATTATGCCCAGTGCCAAATTATACTCAAGAAAATTTGTTAGATAAATTAATGAACAAATAAAACAAATATTTAATATAATTCTTGAAAAAATGTGTTTGTGTATAAAAATAACTTTATAAATGTTTGAGAACCTATAATTATTAAGATAATTTTCTCTAATTCACTAGTAGCCTATAAATAATAGTATTAAAATGGCTAAATAAAACACAAAGCTACCCACACCTACACACATGTGTGTGTGCATGAATTAATTCAACACAAAATTGAATCATGAGTACATATTTAAGAAAACCCTAAAGACTAATAGTGTGTATTAAATAAGAATGAGTATTTCTCTGACTATTTTAACTATGTAAAAAATATCAACAAAACACTATTTTTGGATGGGCATGGTGGCTCATATCTATAATCCCAGAACATTGAGAGGCCAAGGCTGGTGGATCACTTGAGGCCAGGAGTTTGAGACCAGCCTGGCTAACATGGTGAAATCCCATCTCTACTAACAATACAAAAATTAGCTAAGCCTGTTGGCTCATGCTTGCAATCCCAGCCACCCAGGATGAGACAAGAGAATCACTTGACCTGGGAGGTTTAAAGTCTTTTTTCTTTTTTTTTTTTTGAGATGGAGTTTTGCTCTTGTTACCCAGGCTGGAATGCAATGGCACGATCTTGGCTCACCGCAACCTCTGCCTCCTGGGTTCAGGCAATTCTACTGCCTCAGCCTCCGGAGTAGCTGGGATTACAGGCACGCACCACCATGCCCAGCTAATTTTTTTACATTTTTAGTAGAGACGGGGTTTCACCATGTTGACCAGGATGGTCTCAATGTCTTGACCTTGTGATCCACCCGCCTCGCCCTCCCAAAGTGCTGGGATTACAGGCTTGAGCCACCGCACCCAGTGGTTTAAAGTCTTAAACATAAGACCTAATACAAAATACTCTATCTTGAGTTAATTTTTGTGTGAGGTGTAAGAAAGGGCTTCAGTTTCAGTTTTCTGGATGTGCCTAGTCAGTTTTCCCAACACCATTTATTGAATAGGAAATCCATTTCCCATTGCTTGTTTTTGTCAGGTTTGTCAAAAATCAGATAATTGTAGATGTGTGGCATTATTTCTGAAGCATCTCTTCTTTTATATTGGTATATATATCTGTTTTGGTATCAATGCCATGCTGTTCTGGTTACTGTAACCTTGTAGTATAGTTTGAAGTCAGGTAGTGTGATGCCTCCAGCTCTGTTCTTTTTGCTTAGAATTGTCTGGGCTATACAGGCTCTTTTTTGGTTCCATATGAAATTTAAAGTAGTTTTTTTCTAATTCAGTCAGGAAAGTCAATGGTAGCTTGATGGGGATTGCATTGAATCTATAAATTACTTTGGGTGGTATGGCCATTTTCATGATATTGATTATTCCTATCTATGAGCATGGATTGCTTTTCCATTTGTTTGTATCCTCTCTTATTTTCCTGAGCTGTGGTTTGTAGTTCTCCTTGAAGAGGTCCTTTGCATCCCTATAAGTTGTATTCCTAGGTATTTCATTCTCTTTGTAGCTCAGAATTAAGAAGTTCACTCAAAACTGCACAATTACATGGAAACTGAACATCCTGCTCCTGAATGACTATTGGGTAAATAATGATATTAAGGAAAAAATAAATAAGTTATTTGATACCAGTGAGAACAAAGACACAATGTACTGGAATCTCTGGGACACAGTTAAAGCAGTGTTTAGACGGAAATTTTTAGCACTAAATGCCCACCAGAGCAATAAGGAAAGATTAAAAATTGATACCCTAACATAAAAATTAAAATAACTAGAGAAACTAGAGCAAAAAAAATTCAAAGGGTAGCAGAAGACAAGAAATAACTAAGATCAGAGCAGAATTGAGGGAGATAGAGACACAAAAAAAAACCTTCAAAAAAATCAATGAATCCAGGAGTTGGTTTTTGGAAAAGATTAACAAAATGGATAGACCTCTAGCCAGGCTAATAAAGAAGAAAAGAGAAGAATCAAATAGACACAATAAAAAAATGACAAAGGGGCTATTACCACTGATCCCAGAGAAATACAACCTACCATCAGAGAATTCTATAAACACTTCTACACAAATAAAACAGAAAATCTAAAAAAACAAAAAAGGGTAAATTCCTGGACATGTACATCCTTCCAAGACTAAACCAGGAAGAATTCAAATTCCTGAAATGCCAATAACAGCTTTTGAAATTGAGGCAGTAATTAATAGCCTACCAACCAAAAACAAGGCCCAGGACCAGACAGATTCACCATTGAATTCTACCAGAGGTACAAAGAATAGCTGGTATAGTTCCTTCTGAAACTATTCCAAATCACAGAAAAGGAGGGGCACCTCCCTCACTCATTTTATAAGGCCAGCATCATTCTGATACTAAAACCTAGCAGAGACACAACAGAAGAAGAAAATTTCATGCCAGTATCCCTGATGAACATCGATGTGAAAATCTTCAATAAAATACTGGCAAACCGATTGCAACAGCACATCGAAAAGCTTTTCCGCCTTGATCATGTCGGCTTCATCCTTGGGATGCAAGACTGGTTCAACATACGCAAATAAATAAATGTAATTCATCACATAAACAGAACCAATGACAAAAATCACACGATTATCTCAATAGATACAGATAAGGCCTTTGAGAAAATTCAACACTTTCAATAAACTAGATATTGATGGAACATATTTCAAAATGATGAGATATTTATGACAAACCAACAGCCAATCTCATACTGAATAGGCAAAAGCTGGAAGCATTTCTTTTGACAATTGTCAAAAGAAAAGGATGCCCTCTCTCACCATTCCTATTTAACATAGCATTCGAAGTTCTGGCCAGGCCAATCAGGCAAGAGAAGGAAACAAAGAGTATTCGATTAGGAAAAGAGGAAGTAAAAGTCTCTCTGTTTGCAAATGACATGATTGTATATTTAGAAGACCCCATAATCTCAGCTCCAAAGCTATTAAGCTGATAAGCAACTTCAACAACGTCTTAGGATACAAGATCAATGTGCAAAAATCACAAGCATTTCTAAACACAAATAATAGACAAACAGAGAGCGAAGTCATGAGTGAACTTTCATTCACAATGGCTACAAAAAATGCTGTTTTTAATCACCAATACACGTTAACATAAAGATCTACTTTTATGGTATGAAGTAGTTGAAGTATGAATTAGCTGAAGTATTATTTATGGGTTTTATGGTTTCAAACAGAGACACTATAAAGAGGTAAAGAAGAATGTTTGAAACGAATATAAAAGTGAAACTTAAACAATCCTTAAAAATATCAGATTCATCATTTAATCTTTAAAAAGAAAGAAAGATTAGAGTAAAAGCTGTGGACCTGGGAAGTCACATTCTCTTTTTTTTTTACTTGGTTAACAGCTTAATTTTCTCTTTCTTTGACTTATCATACAACTAGGCCAAAAAAGAAATTCTAGATGATCATTCCTTAAGGATATACTTATTAAACCATTGTTATACGTATAAAGGTAACTTTCATTAATTTATTTCTTAATAAAAATTAATACACAGACATATTAGTTTTTGTGATCCATTTCTCACCACCAATTCAGCTCACAAATTTTACATGCAGAACATTCTGCCTCTGATATCATTAACCTAAAATATCTTTCTCTTCATGTCTTTGAATAACAAACACTAAATTAAGTTTAGAATGTAATATGATCTCTCTGAGACCTTTATAGGATAATTTTGGATGCACATTTGAAAATGATCAATATTTATTTTTAAAAATACTAAAATATTAATACAAAGTTAATGCTGCATATTTTGACATTTAAATTTTTAGTAATATTTTTGTACTAGGACTTTATCATTTGTTTATTTTCTTATTACTTTGCTATTTATAATCAAAGCATGCAATAATTTTAGTTTAATAAGAAAGAACATATGTTTGTATTTGTAAAGTTTAAAGTACTTATTTTAAATTAGTAATTCAAGAAATAACTTAAAATGTATTTTTTTTTTTTTTTTTTTTTTTTTTTTGAGACGGAGTTTCGCTCTTGTTACCCAGGCTGGAGTGCAATGGCGCGATCTCGGCTCACTGCAACCTCCCCCTCCTGGGTTCAGGCAATTCTCCTGCCTCAGTCTCCCGAGTAGCTGGGATTACAGGCACGCGCCACCATGCCCAGCTAATTTTTTGTATTTCTTTTAGTAGAGACGGGGTTTCACCATGTTGACCAGGTTGGTCTCGATCTCTCGACCTCGTGATCCACCCGCCTCGGCCTCCCAAAGTACTGGGATTACAAGCTTGAGCCACCGCGCCCGGCCAAAATGTATTTTAATTATATACTTTTCCTTGATTTTTATTTGTAGAAAAAATTATGAGACATACTTATACATATGCTTATAATTTTAAACTTATAAGTATATATTTAAGTATAAAGAAATATGTCTGATATTTATGTTCTATATTTCCATATATATTAAGTTTGCAACACCAATTTTCATTCTTAACTGGAAAGGAAAAGTCTCAGCCAATTGAAGCAACAGTGATAGAGAAATGAAGATGAGTTTAATATAAATATGAGTAGTTTTATTATCAAATTAGAAAATGTCATTAAAAAATAGTTTCTGTGGAAAAACACAAATTGAGTGAGGTAAAATGATGGCAATAGGTCTCTGTAGGTATCTGATCAGAAGTATTTGTTTTTAATTGGGATGGAGCATATGGAATGGATCTTCTATAATGGTTTATTCTGTCAATTGTAGGTAAAAAGCGTTTTTCGGGGTTATTTTCTCTCACTCAAAATAAATTGCTTGTGGAATTTAGCAAACTCTAATTAGTTTATCTTCTGAAATGTTGATGTGTATTTGATGTGAATTCAAAGTATTACATGATTTTTTCTTTATTTTCATCCTTATGGTTCAAAAGCTGCCACATACATCAAATATCCTTTGAACACAAAAATACGTGATAATGAAAGGAAGACATGCTTATCAAATGTATAGGATATAATAGATTTTGTCCTTGACCTGCATCAAACAAAGCAAGTAGACAAAAGGAGGAATGAATACAAACTGCCAGACTGGGTCAAGTGAGTCAGTTTCCCGACTAAGTAAACAATTTAGAACTTCTCCTCACCTCTCAGTGCATATTCTTCTGCCATCCCTGGTAACAGTTCAAAACTGATTTCTATGATTTCTATGGCTAGGTATCAATGTTTCAGATATTATCTTCTTTCTTTTTAAAAGTGCTTAGACTATGGATAAATCTGTCAGGCATCAGCCATGGGGCAGTTTTTGAATTTGTGATGCAGAGGTTTTATTAGAACTACACATCTCACATGCACGTCCACAATGATGTTTTACAGAGTTACCAAACAAATCATCTTCCCAATTTCAATGTCAGATTTAATAACTAAGTAAACCCTCCCATTGTTCTTGAAGTTACTTAAACAACTTTTCTTTCAATTCACATAAGTTGTGCAAGGAACATAGTAGTGGGAAGGGAGGAGGTAAGTGGGCTGAATTTTCATTCTTTAATTTATTCATGAATTTCTACTTGGCATTTTTACCTCATCTGATTACCGCTTCCATATTTCTGAATTTTGTTGTAAAATTTTTGTTTGCAGCAGCTGCTCTACTCTGGATTAGCAAATTGTCATTCTTTATGTCTCTTTCCCTTTCAGTTTTTTCTGCCGGCTTTAATCAGAATCACTATTCTAAGAATGTTTTAATTAATGTAATTAAGGAAGATATACACCTGTTCAACTTGTTAGCATTCCACATATGCTTAAAATCATTTAAGGTTTTTTTCAATATTTTAACATATATAACCTTTTGGGTTCCTGGTCTTCTTCTATTTTAGTTACTTTGTTTCCGTAACCCAAATAAAACAGTCCCAGGTTCCATCCCAGATCCTGTTGAAAATCTCCTACTATCACATCAGTATACTTCTGAGGGTTCCTAACCAGGAGGTTATGTTAATCTGTAATTTCTTACTCCTGATATCTGCTCCCAGAGCTAGTCTCAATTATCACCTGTCAAAGCTGACTGCTTCGCCTTCAGCTCTGTTCATTTGCGTATGTTTCAACTTTAATTCCTCAGAGAAAAGCCAACACAAGATTACAGTGGTGACAATTTCACAAAAGTTCTGAGATAGCAGGGGTTTGATAGGAAAGCAGAGATTAGAACCCAAATCAGAACAAGGAACAAATCAAATACAATTGACCCTTTAAAAACAGGAGGGTTGGAGACACAGACACCCACCTCCTTCCGCAGTTGAGAATTCATATATAACTCTTGACTTCCCCAAAACTTAGCTTCTAATAGGCTCTTGTTGACCAAAAGCCTTACAGATAACATACGAATTATATATTGCATTCTTAAAATAAATGAGCTAAAGAAATGCTATTAAGAAAATAAAAGAAAGAGCAAATACATTTCATTACTATACTGTATTTAATAATACTGTGAGTTTACATCGTCTGTTTCCAAAAAATAGTCCTTTGTCTGAAATGCTGGGAAATTGCAATTGCAGACCTAAATCTGTGGTAAATATCAAGCAATTCAACTTTACATTTTAATGTCATGACTCTTTGCTTCTATTTTCAGTATTTTCAGTATCACTGAAATATTCTATTTCGGTACCACTAGTGGCACTTTGCATGGATTCCATGGTGTTATTCAAGGTTTATGATATTACACTAAACACACGAAAAAATATACTAGAACTGCAAGGGATCACATTTTACCGCCATACACAATTTACTAGAGACAAACTGCTCAAGTGGAGCTAATTAGCATTACATGGTGATGTAAGGGGATGCTTGCAACACAAGAACTCACCACAATAGCAATAGGAGGTGGCCACCAAACTATTACAGCAGTACAGTATGCACTACAGATAATTGTATGCAGTTACAATTTAATACTGCATATTTACATTTATTTATATTTCTCTCAGCTGTGAATGGCACTGTGTATAGTCTGTATATGTATTTGTAAGTTTTTATAAATTTTAACTTTTTACAATAATCTACATTTTGTGATAATAAATGATAAAATATGCTAGTATATGCACGTACTTTGTCTATTTATGACAGACCTAACTTTATTCCCTTATTTGAATATTTCTGCACAGTGTATTTGCAAGGCTTTTTTTTCAAATATTTGCAAATCTCCAAAAAATTTTCTATTTACTTGT
The DNA here is from genome assembly GCF_049354715.1 of Callithrix jacchus. NCBI lineage: Eukaryota > Metazoa > Chordata > Mammalia > Primates > Cebidae > Callithrix > Callithrix jacchus. The sequence continues at coordinate 35,551,950 of NC_133504.1, forward strand.
AAAAAATTATGAATGTGGAGTGATACAATTCAAGCCTACAATTTTCAAGAGTCAACTGTACTATAATCAGTCTTCTTCCAAGTTCCTCTTACATTCTTCAACTTTGCTGATTTGTATTTCTCATCATTCATAATTATCCCCAAATCCAAGCTTTCTACCATTTCCTGGGCCATTTCCGAATTCCCAAAGTTTTGTTTCTCTGGAGTTTTGAGAAACCATTTTTAATATTTTTGACTGTATCATATAAAATTGCCTTACTCCTATATTGGTTTACTTCTATAGTTTTAACATACCTTAATATCCAATAGAAATGAATAAAAACAGACAAGCAATGAAGACCATTAGCAGTGTTGATATAAATTTCTTCTTCTATGTGTAAGTCTATAGATTATAAGAATCCTGTAAGATTTAAAATACACACACACACACACACACACACATATATATGCAAACACATACACACAAATATTGGCTATCAAATCAATACTCCTAGGGAATATCATAGAAATAGCTTTCAGTGAAATATTTTAGACAGAGAAGTTATTTTAACTGCAAGTCACTTACTGCTGCATAACTGTTTTGTAAGCTTTTAATTTAAATGTGTTTGTGCATTTGTGTACAATGTAAAACAAATAGTGGAAGAAATAAAAGACTGAGTTTCTATAGCAATTAGGAAGCAAACATAACTGTTGGAGGAATAAATGAGAGCTTACTAAACTAATATTCTTAAGCAAATACTGTTTTGTAATATTAAGGAAAGAAAATATTTTAAATTACATGATGGATAATAAAGGAATACATCTAAACAAGAAAATTCTTAACCGTAGTTTGAATACAAGGATATTGATACAATAAATATTTTATATAAGAAATAAATTTAATGCTGAAACTACAAAAACAATAGCATGAAAATCATTGAAATGTGTACCAAATCAACAACTGTGTTTCTATATAAAGTTTAAATATTAGAAAATAGATATGTAAGACATGTAGAATTGTAAATATAAATTAGAGGTAAAATTTTGTCAATTTCAGTTAAGAATTTTTTTAAATTTTCTTATAAAAATAGATGTCTCATAATGAAAGTTACAAATAAGAAAAGCATTTCCACAAAGATTTGTATTAAATTTTTAATGACAAATACACAATTAGATTTATTGATTTTATCAGAGTAGCTACTGCCATCTATAATTTCAGAAGTGCTTGCAGTTATTTATGGCTTTTAGTGAACTACAATCAACTATGGAAATAAACTATAATCCCTAAAGCCTTTGGCATGCCAATTAATACCACTTTTTATCTTATTTTTGATAAGGCACAGTGATGACTCTATCCTGCATAGAGATGACAAACTGAAAATAAAAAAGACATAAATGATTTCCAACACCTCGGAGGGTCTCTAAACAACGTCAGTAAAATTGAGTATTCTCTGAGCACTGTCACTAAATGTGGCATTCAGGATAATGGAACTATGGAACTGACAGTCAGTTAGAAGCTCAAGGACACCATGATGTGATACATCTGCCAATTATAGGGGAGCTTCACACTAATGCAGAATAAATGGTTTACACCAAAATGTGATGGAATGACAACTGCTAAGAAAGTGGATTTTTTCTTTCAAGGAAGACTACACTGCTAAGAAATTCTCAGTTCAGTGTTTTGTTATTACCAATATAGTCAGAAAAGCAGTAGGATTCTTTAAAACATAGAGCCCTGGAGAACTAGCATTAATTCCATGATTGGGGAGCAAAGATAAAAACATCACTACTTCCAATGGTATCAGACATTTTCACAAAGCAAATTTTATCCATAATTTTGTTTTTTATTAAAGCATTATGAAAGTTTACAATTGAGCTACATATAGCTTTCTATTAAAAAAAGAATAAATATTACTAAATTAAGTAACTTCAAGGCAGTAGATGTTTTGGAAAGAAAAATGTGCTGGTAATATTTTTTAATATAATATCCTAGAAGACAAAAATAGCCTCATATTATTAGATGAGTGATTCTAAGGGTCTTTTAAAAATAATGAAATATATCATTGACTCAATGATCATATATGTTTGTATGCTAAGGTAGCATCTTATTTATTCCTGTCTAATCACATCCATCTCTAGTTGACAGTGATAATATATGATCAGGCAGTTGAATAAAAGATAGAACAACCCCAAATACACAATTGTGTTAAATTAAAAAATTCGAGGCAGAGGAAATAGCATTTACAAAGGCAAGGAGGTATTAGGCAAACAGGCATATTTTGCTATAGTAGTCATAAATACAACCAAAGATGCATAACAGAACCAAAGACACAAACGACATGATTATCTCAATAGATGCAGGGAAAGCCTTCAACAAAATTTAAGAGCCCTGTATGCTAAAAACTCTCGCTAAACTAAGTATTGATAGATTGTATCTCAAAATAATAAGATCTATTTATGACAAACCCACAGCCAATATCATACTTAATGGGCAAAAACTGGAAGCATTCCCTTTGAAAACAGGCACAAAATAAGGATGGCCTCTCTCACCATTCCTATTCAACATAGTATTGAAAGTTCTGGCCAGGACAGTCAGGCAAGAAAAAGAAATAAAGAATATTCAATTAGGAAAAGAGGAAGGCAAATTGTCTCTATTTGCAGATGACATGATTGTATATTTAAAAGACCCCATCTTCTCAGCCCCAAATCTCCTTAAGCTGATAAGCAACTTCAGCAAAGTCTCAGGATGCAAAATCAATGTGCAAAAATCACAAGCATTCCTATATACCAATAACAGACAGAGAGCCAAATCATGAGCAAACTCCCATTCACAATTGTTACAAAAAGAATAAGATGTCTAGTAATGCAACTAACAAGGAATGTGAAGGACCTCTTCAAGGAGAACTACAAACCACTGCTCAAGGAAATTAGAGAGGACACAAACAAATGGAAAAACATTCCATGCTGATGGTTAAGAAGAATCAATATCGTGAAAATGGCCATACTGCACAAAGTAATTTATAGATTCAATGCTATCCACATCAAGCTGCCATTGATTTTCTTCACAGAATTGGAAAAAAATCTCCTTAAACTTTACATGAAAGCAAAAAAGAGCCCCCACAGCCAAAATAATTCTGACAAAAAAAAAAAAACTGGAGGCATTACTCTACCTGACTTCAAACTATTCTACAAGGCTACACTAATCAAAACAGCATGGTACTGGTAATAATACAGTGATGTAGACCAATGGAACAAAACAGAGGCCTCAGAAATAAGATCACACATCTACAACCATCTGATCTTTGACAAACCTGACAAAAACAAACCATGGGGAAATGATTCCATTTAATAAATGGTGTTGGAAAAACAGGCTAACTTTTTGGAGAAAGCTGAAACTGAATTCTTTCCTTACAACTTATACAAAAATTAACTCCAGATGGATTAAAGATTTAAACATAAGACCTAACATGCTAGAAAACTTAGGCAATGCCATTCAGGACATAGGCATGAGCAAAGACTTAATGACTAAAACACCAAAAGCAATGGCAACAAAAGCCGAAATAGACAAATGGGATCAATTAAACTAAAATGCTTCTGCACAACAAAAGAAACTATCATTATCATGTACTGGCAGCCAACAGAATGGGAAAACATTTTTGCAATCTACCCATCTGACAAAGGGTTAATATCCTGTATCTACAAAGGACTTAAACAAATTTACAAGAAAAAAATCAATAACCTCATTCAAAAAGTGGGTGAAGGATATGAACAGAAACTTCTCAAAAGAAGACATTTATGTAGCCAACAAACATGAAAAAAAGATCATCATTACTGGTCATTAGCGAAATGCAAATCAAAACCACATTGGGATACCATCTCATGCCAGTTAGAATAGCAATCACTAAAAAATCAGGAGACAGCAGATACTGGAGAGGATGTGGAGAAATAGGAATGCTTTTAACTGTTGGAGTGTAAATTAGTTCAACCATTGTGGAAGACAGTGTGACTATTCCTCAAAGATCTAGAACTAGAAATACCACTTGACCTAGCAAACCCATTATGGGGTATATACACAATGGATTATAAAGCATTCCATTATAAAGACACATGCACACATATGTTTATTGCAGCACTGTTCACAATAGCAAAGTTGTGGATCCAACCCAAATGCCCATCAATGATAGACTGGATAAAGAAAATATGGCACATATACAACATGAAATACTATGTACGTGGACATAAAAAAGGATGAGTTTATGTCCTTTGCAGGGACATTGGATGAAACTGGAAGCCATCATTCTCAGCAAACCAACACAAGAACAGAAAACAAAACACCACATGTTCTCACTCATAAGTGGATATTGAACAATGAGGATGCACCACCTTTTCTTTATTAATCTATTGAAGAACATCTTGGCTGCTATCAAATTTTAGCAGTTATGAATAAAGCTACTACAAACATATGTGTCTAGGTTTTTGTGTGAACATGGGAACAGGGAGGGGAACATCACACACTGGCATCTGTAGGGGAATGGGAGCTAGAGGAAGGACAGCAATGGGTGGGGGTTAGCGGAGGGTTATTGTTAGGAGAAATACCTAATGTAGATGACAGGGTGATGGATGCAGCAAACCACCATGTCACATGTATACCTATGTAACAAACCCACACATTTTGCACATGTTCCCCAGAACTTGTATAATAATTTTTAAAAAAATAAGAAAAAGAAGCATAGTAAAAGGACTAGGAGATAATTATTCAAGGAATTGCAGATCTTATTTAAATCTAAGGTAATATTGAAAATCACATTTTGATGTTTAATTTTCATTCACCTTCCAGTTATTAGTGGTGAGTAGTCAAACTGTTGAGGAAATATAAATATAAATCTATTTAGCATTTTCTATGTGCTGGAGCTTAGTCTTGAGCAATGCCCTGCTTATTCAAGTTGTCTCTTTTCTTCCTTTCCTTCTCATTAGATAAAATGTTGTGATAATCAACCAGCTTTATTTAACTATTGGCAATTGTCTGATGGCATTGATTATTTTTATTTCTAATTACGTAGACTTCTTTTGGATGTATTTTGTTTTTAATCTAAATTAACAGATTTTATACTGCAGATCAGTTGTAGATTTCTAAAAAAATAAATAGAACTTCCTGTATGTCAATTTCTCCTATTATTAATGTATTGCATTAGTGTGGCACAATTATGACAATTGGCAAAATTATGACAATTGTACCAACATTGGTACACTTTTAACTATAGTTCATGGTTTATATTAGGAATCACTCTTTGTGTTGTATATTTCATTTTTTTTTTTTACAAAATGTATGACATACATCCGCCATTACAATACCTTTTTTAAAATATATATATATATATATTTTATTGCATTTTAGGTTCTGGGGTACATATGAAGAACATGCAAAATTGCTGCATAGGTACATACATGGCAATGTGGTTTGCTGACTTCCTCCCCATCACCTATATCTGGAATTTCTCCCCATGTTATCCCTCCCCAACTTCCCACTCACCACCGTCCCTCCCCTAGTTCCCCCCTCCCATGGACCCCAGTGTGTGATGCTCCCTTCCTTGTGTCCATGTGTTCTCCTTGTTCAACACCCACCTATGAGTGAGAACATGTGGTGTTTGATTTTCTGTTCTTGTGTCAGTTTGCTGCGAATGATGGTTTCCATGTCCATCCATATCCCTACGAAAGATATGAGCTCATCATGTTTTATGGCTGCATCGTATTCCATGCTGATTTTATGCCACATTTTCCCTGTCCAGTCTATCATCGATGGGCATTTGGGTTGATTCCAAGTCTTTGCTATTGTAAAGAGTGCGGCAACGAACATGTGTGTGCATGTATCCTTATAATAGAATGATTTATAATTCTTTGGATATACACCCAGGAATGGGATTGCTGGGTCAAATAGAATTTCTATTTCTAGGTCCTTAAGGAATCGCCACATTGTCTTCCACAATGGTTGAGCTAATTTACACTCCCACCAACAGTATAAAAGTGTTCCTATTTCTCCACATTCTCTCCAGCATCAGTTGTCTCCAGATTTTTTAATGATCACCATTCTAACTGGCATGAAATTGTATCTCAATGTGGTTTTGATTTGCATTTCTCTAATAATCAGTGATGATGACTATTTTTTTATATGTTTGTTGGCCTCACACCTGTCTTATTTTGTAAAGTGTTTGTTCATATCCTTCACCCACTTTTGAATGGGTTTATTTGCTTATTATTATTATTTTTTTTTTTGTAAATCTGTTTTAGTTCTTTGTGGATTCTGGATATCAGCCCTTTGTCAGATGGGTAGATTGAAAAATTTTTTGCCATTCTTTTGGTTGCCGATACACTCTAGTGATTGTTGTTTTTTTTTTTTTTTTTTGCTGTGCAGAAGCTCTGGAGTTTAATTAGGACCCATTTGTCTATTTTGGCTTTGGTTGCCAATGCTTTTGGTGTTTTAGTCATGAAGTCCTTGCCCATGCCTGAGTCCTGAATGGTCACATGGCTGTAGATGTGTGGCATTGCCTCCAAGGCCTCTGTTCTGTTCCATTGGTCTATATCTCTGTTTTGGTACCAGTATCATGCTGTTTTGATTACTGTAGCCTTGTAGTATAGTTTGAAGTAAGGTAGTATGATGCCTCCAGCTTTGTTCTTTTTGCTTAGAATTGACTTGACTATGTGGTCTCTCTTTTGGTTTAAAGTGGTTTTTCCAGTTCTGTACAGAAAGTCATTAGTAGCTTGATGGGGATAGCACTGAGTCTGTAAATTACTCTGGGCAGTATGGCCATTTTAATGATATTGATTTTTCCTAACCATGAACATGGAATGTTTCTCCATCTGTTTGTGTCCTCTCTTATTTTCTTGAGCAGTGCTTTGTAGTTCTCCTTGAAGAAGTCCTTTACATTCTTTGCTAGTTGTATTCCTAGGTATTTTATTCTCTTTGTAGCAATTGTTAATGGCAGTTCGTTCTTTATTTGGCTCTCTTTAAGTCTGTTATTGGTGTATAGGAATGCTTGTGATTTTTGCACATTGATTTTGTATTCTGAGACTTTGCTGAAGTTGCTTATCAGTTTCAGGACAATTTGGACTGAGAGATGGGGTCTTCTAATTATGCAATCATGTCATCTGCAAATAGAAACTGTTTGACTTCCTCCTTTCCTAATTGAATACCCTTTATTGCTTTTTCTTGCCTGATTGCACTGGCTAGAACTTTCAATACTATACTGAATAGGAGTGGTGAGAGTGGTCTAGTGCTAGATTTCAAAGGGAATGCCTCTAGTTTTTGCCCATTCAGTATGATATTGGCTGTGGGTTTGTTATACATAGCTTTTATTATTTTTAGATACATTCCATTGATGCCTAGTTTATAGACAGTTTTTAGCATAAAGGTCTATTCAATTTTGTCAAAGGCCTTCTCTGCATCTATAGAGATAATCATATGGTTTTTGTCTTTGGTTCTGTTTATGTGATGGATTACATTTATAGATTTGCATATGTTGAACCAGCCTTGCATCCTTAGGATGAAGCTGAATTGATCATGATGGATAAGCTTTTTGATGTCCTGTTGTAACTGGTTTGCCAGTATTTTATTGAAGATTTTTGCATTGATGTTCTTCATGGATATTGACCTAAAATTTTCTTTTTTTAGTTGTGTCTCTGCCAGGTTTTCATATAAGGAAGATGTCAGTTTTTATAAGATGAGTTAGGGAGGTTTCCCTCTTTTTGTATTGTTTGGAAATGTTTCAAAAGAAAGGTAGCAGCTCCTCTTTGTACGTTTGGTAGAATTCGGCTGTGAACCCATCTGGACTTGGACTTTTTGGTTGGAAGGTTATCGATTGCTGCCTCAACTTCAGATCTTGTTATTGGTCTATTCAGGGATTCAACTTCTTCCTGGTTTAGCCTTGGGAGGGTGTAAGTTTCCAGGAATTTATCCACTTCTTCTAGATTTACTGGTTTATGTGCATAGAGTTGTTTGTAGTAATCTCTGATGGTAGTTTGTATTTCTGGGGATGTGGTGGTGATGTCCCCTTTATTATTTTTTATTGCATGTATTCAATTATCCTCTTTTCTTTTTATTAGTCTAACTTGTGGTCCATCTATTTTGTTGATCTTTGCAACAAAAAGCCTTCTTGATTTATTGATTTTTGAAAGGTTTTTTTTTTTTTTTGTCTCTATCTCCTCCAGTTCTGCTCTGATCTTAATTATTTCTTGTCTTCTGCTGGCTTTTGAATTTGTTTGATCTTGCCACTCTAGTTCTTTTAATTATGATGATAGGGTGTTGATTTTAGGTCTTTTCTCGCTTTTCATGTGGGCATTTAGTGCTATAAATTTTCCTCTAAACACTGCTTTAAATGTGTCCCAGAGATTCTGGTGCGTTGTGTTCCTTCTCATTAGTTTCAAAGAATATCTTTATTTCTGCCTGTATTTCATATTTATCTAGTAGTCATTCAGGAGCAGGTTGTTCAGTTTCAATGTAGGTGCACTGTTTTGCACGAGTTTCTTAATCCTGACTTCTAATTTGATTGCACTGTGGTCTGAGAGACTGGTTGTTATGATTTCCTTTCTTTTACATTTGCTGAGGAGTGATTTACTTTCAATTATGTGGTCAATTTTAGAGTAAGTGTGATGTGGTGCTGAGAAGAATGTATATTCTGTGGATTTGGGGTGGAGAGTTCTGTAGATATCTATTTGGTCCACTTGGTCCAGATCTGAATTCAAGTCCTGGATGTCCTTGTTAATTTTCTGTCTAGTTGATCTGTCTAATATTGACAGTGGAGTGTTAAAGTCTCCCATTATTATTGTGTAGGAGTCTAAGTCTCTTTGTAGGTTGTGAAGAAATTGCTTTATGTATTTGGGTGCTCCTGTATTGGGGGCATATATATTTAGGTAAGCCTTTCTTGATGCATTGGTCCCTTTACCATTATGTAATGCCCTTCTTTGTCTCTTTTGATCTTTGTTGCTTTAAAGTCCATTTTGTCAGGGACTAGGATTGCAACGCCTGCTTTTTTTTTGCTCTCTGTTTGCTTGGTAAATCTTCCCCTACCCGTTAATTTTGAGTCTATGTGTGTCTTTGCATGTGAGATGGATCTCCTAAATACAGTACAACTAATGGGGCTTGTCTTTTTATCCAATTTGCTAGTCGTGTCTTTTGATTGGGGCATTTACTGCATTTATATTTAAGGTTAACATTGTTATGTGTGAATTTGATCCTGCCATTTTGATACTAGCTGGTTGTTTTGTCCATTAGTTGATGCAGTTTCTTCATTGTGTCAATGGTCTTTACCATTTGGTACATTTTTGCAGTGGCTGGTACTGGTCGTTTCTTTCTATATTTAGTGCTTTCTTTAGGAGCTCTTGTAAGGCAGGCCTGGTAGTGATAAAATCTCTTATCAATTGCTTGTCTGTAAGAGATTTTATTTCTCCTTCCCTTATGAAGCTTAGTTTGGCTGGATGTGAAATTCTGAGTTGAAAGGTCTTTTGTTTAAGGATGTTGAATATTGGCTCCCACTCTCTTCTGGCTTATAGGGTTTCTATCAAAAGATCCACTGTGAGTCTGACAGCCTTCCCTTTGTGGATAACTTGACCTTTCTCTCTGGCTGCCCTTAGCCTTTTCTCCTTCATTTCAATCCTGGTGAATCTGACAATTATGTGCCCTGGGGTCGCACTTCTTGAGGAATATCTTTGTGGTGTTCTCTGTATTTTCTGTATTTGAATGTTGACCTACGTTTTTAGGTTGGGGAAGTTCTGGATAATATCCTGAAGAGCATTTTCCTGCTTGGACTTATTCTCCCCGTCACAATTAGGTACACTGATCAAACGTAGGTTAGGTCTTTTCACCTAATCCCATATTTCTTGTAGGCTTTATTCATTTATTTTCACTTATTTTGCCTAATCTTGCCTTCTCATTTTGTTTCATTGAGTTGATCTTCAATCTTTGATATCCTTTCTTCTGCTTGATCTATTCGGCTATTGAAACTTCTGCCTGCTTCACAAACTTCTCGTGCTGTTCTTCAGCTCCATCAAGTCATTTATGTTGTTCTCTAAGCTCATTATTCTAGTTAGTATTTCATTTAACCTTTTTCAGTGTTCTTAGTTTCTTTGCATTGGGTTAGAACATGTTCCTTTAACTAAGAGAAGTTTGTTATTATCCACCGTCTGAAGCCTGCTTCTGTCAATTTATCAAACTCATCCTCCACCCAGTTTTGTTCCCTTGCTGGTAAGGAGTTGTGATCCCTTGGAGGAGGAGAGGCATTCTGGTTGTTGGTGTTTTCATCCTTTTTGCTCTTGTTTCTTCCTTCTTCATGAATTTATCTACCTTTGATCTTTGAAGTTGGTGTCTTTTTAATGGGGTCTCTAAGTAGAAGTCATTTTACTTGATGTTGAGGCTATTTCTTTCTGTTTTTGAATTTTCCTTCTAACAGTCTGGGCCCCCCTACTACAAGACTACTGGTGATCCACTCCACATCCTGCTTGCCTGGAAACCAACTGTGGGGGCTGCAGAACAGCAAGGATTGCTGCCTGTCCCTTCTTCTGGTAGCTTTGTCTCAGAAGGGTACCCACCAGATGTTAGCCAGAGCTCTCCTGTATGGGGTGACTCCTTGAATATACAGGGGACAGGGAGCCACTTGAAGAGGTACTCTGTCCCTTGTCACAGCTCACATGTTGTGCTGAGAGCTCCATTTCTCCCTTCAAAGCTGCTGGGCAGGGACGTTTAAGTCTACTGCGGTGGAACTCACAGCCACTCCTTTTTCCAGGTGCTCTGTGCTAGGAAGGTGTGGCTTTATTTATAAGTCCCTGAAAGGCTGCTGGTTTTGTCAGAGATGCCCTGCTCAGCAAGGAGAGAGTATAGTCATAGTCTGCCTACATAGGCATTGTTGAGCTGCCTTGGGCTCCCAGCAGTTGCTGTGTAACCTTCTTTATGCTTTTGTTTGCACAGGTAAGATTAGAGCTGCCTTGGTAATGGCAGAGTGCCCTCCCCGCACTGAGCTCCACCATTCAAAGTCCAGTTCAAACTGTGGTGCTGGCTGTGAAAATCCCAAAGCAGTGAAATTCAGTTTGCTGGTCTCCATGGGTGTGGGACCCACAAAGCCAGATCTCCTGGCTCCTGCCATCAGCAACCTTTCTCTCAGGGGTATGGGTGATTCTGTCTTGCAAGAGCTCCAGGCACCAGTCAAAATAGCTGTTCAGATTTGCACTGGAAACTGGCAGCGCTGGCCGAATCAGCCACCCACCTTTGCCCTGGAAATCCGCAGGCCCTGTCAGCAGGTGGGGATCTCCTGGCCTGTGGGCTGCAAAGACCATGGGAGAAGTTCAGTATCTGAACCTGAGCTCTGGAGTGGCCGGAAACATCTCTAGTGTCCTCCGTTGGGTAGGAGGGAGGGCCCTCCAGCCCATTGCACTTCCTGGTGAGGCAACACTCCACCCTGCCTTGGTTTGCCCTCCTTGGGCTACACCCACTGTCCAACCAGTCCCATTGCGAAGAACCTGGTGCCTTGGTTGGATACATGGAGATCATCTGCCTCTGTCTCGTTCTCACTGGGAACTGCACTCCAGAGTTGTTCCTATTCAGCCATCTTGGCAGAAGACCAAAACTCTTTTTATATACGAGGATTAAGCTTTAAAATATAGAGTTTATAATGATCTAAGAAAAATAATTTTCTTACTCTCACAATTACTTTTCATCATCCATACCATTTTTAATGAACCTCGAAATGCCATTTATTTCAAGAGGCAGTACACTTTTGGCAGTATATAGACAAAATATTTACAAAGAATACAATGCAATTGTGGTATATTATCAAATTATAAAAATGTTTTAGTTTTACAGATATTAAAATGTAAAAAAGTGAGCACTGAAAGTGATACTTGCGTTATCATTTACCCTGTTTAATATAGTATTAAATGATAATATAAGAAAATATACATCCAGAATTTTAGAGAAATGTTTAATTTCTCAAAGGCTATAACATTATTCATGAAATGATAAAAATATCTACAAAGTTTCAATGGATATTATTCAAAAATATTTGAATTTAGGTAACATTCCTTGAAACTTTTTATAGATATTATATTATATTTATTATATTACTATATGTCTTGGAAAAATCTTATTTTTGAAATATGCTTCATATTTCATGTAGGGTTTAAAGAATTTGGAATTAGTTCTTTAATAGTAATCGCATTTAGAATGTTTCCCAAATGGAAAATCTCATTCTGTCAGCCCGATGTTAGATTTAACTGGACTTAATCACTAATTTTTATATTTTGTTATGCACCCTGTTGAGAGAATGGCACCAACTATTTTTTTCTCTCCTACTTACTTCCAATTTCATGAAGTAAAGTATTTCTCAGAAAAAACAGAACATCTTTGAATTATACTTTTTTCTAATTATTGTAGGCATAGAATTTCTTTGAAGGTGACAGCAAGAGATTGTATTTCTGATGTTATTTTCAGTCTGGCAATTACTGAATTATTGAATTAATCTAGTTTAACTGTTTGCTGAGATAAAATGAAAGTTTAATGAAGAAATGGAGCAAACATAGTATTTGATTATCAATCTGCATGTCAGTAAGGCAATTTCTTTATACTGAAGACCCTTTCTTGGCATCTTTGTTGCAGTTAATACCTGTTATAGAGATAAAAACACATCAAAGTTTACATCTCAGCCAGTTCCAGAGGAAAGTTAAATAAGTGTGTTTGCCTTAATGCAGACTTGTTTTTACATTTTTTGATAAATCCATCATTTAGGAAGGTAACTCAGTGTTCTAGAGTTAACTGTCCAAATTGAGACATTTTTTCATGTTCCTGAAGGCAGAGTTAAGAAAAGCAGAGCAGATGGAAAGTGAACTTCTCTTAGAGCTAAGTTTTCTCTGAACAAAAGCCCCTAAATGTATAAAATATTACCAAATATCTCCCCCAATTTGCCCAACAGAATAGAATCTCAGTGGAATTAAATTCCAATAGAGTAGAAGTTTCCTCAAATGGATCCAAGGGTATAAAAACTGTCATAATAGTTTATATGTCTCCAACCATTTATAATTAACTGCCTACAAGAAAAGTTGTTCATATGCTCCTTGACTTAAAACGGGGTTAGGATCTGATAAGCCCATCCCATGTTAAAAATATTGTAAGTTGAAATGTATTTAATATCTTCAATAAATCTATCATAATGTGGAGAAATCATGCTGAATCATTGTAAGTCAAGGACCTTCCATATTTCTATGACTCAATTTCTTCTGGTAGTCTTTCAGAGGATTCACTATTAATGTTGGCATTCAGTTCCCTAGAGAAAATTAAGTTAGGTGGGAAGTAATGCAAATCGATCAATGATTGATGATAGATAGACAGATGATAGATAGATAGGTAGATAGATAGATAGATAGATAGATAGATAGATAGATAGGAGATAGATAGAAAGGTAGATACATACAGAGATAGAGAGAGAGAGATGGATAGATAGATGACAGACAAATAAGCAAGCATGCAATCATAAAATGGTCATGACATATACAAGCAGTTAGCATGAATCTTAAAACCACTCATTTAAATACTATATCTGGACAAGAGAGAAGAGGAGTGACATCTATCTGTCATATGAATTGAAACTATCATATGAGCTGAAGAATTCAGCAGTGGCCTTGAGATGTATAGAGATCAGAAAAAACTGACCACTTTTATCACAGTTAAAAATTGTTTTCTATTATTACCAGATAAAACAAATCTAAAGCAAATTTTAAAAAGTCTTAAATATATGAGAATATGTATTTTAACCTTAAATTCACTTACTGTCATGTGATAAATATCTGTAAAAAAATTTGAAACAGTCACTCTATTTAAAGATCTTAAAACAAGAATTTTAGCCATCAGTCAACCTACCTGCTGAGTGTACCCCAAATCTGCCACAGAGCACAATTGGTGAAAGTATACCTCAATTGTGCAACAAGTAGCAAATCTTTCTATTTCATGTAAATAGTATAAGATACTTTTCTCCAGGTACATGGTCATTGCTTAATGACATAAACACACACACACTCTTTGCATACATGATTAAATTTATTTAAGCCTTCCCTATTTGCAATTTTATTTAAGACTTTATTTTATTTCCTTTAGATTTGTTTTAATCTGGCAATAATAGGAACCAGTTTGGGCTGTTTTCTATTCTAAAGCAGCTTGTTTTCTCCAATCTCTATACATGGGGCCACTGCTGAACTCTTCAGCTCATATGATAGTTTCAGCTCATATTACAGACAGATGTCACTCCTCTTCCTTCCTGATATAGTATTTAAATTAGTGGTTTTAATAATAGATATTTGACATTTTTTAATACTAGTCACACATGTGTTTGTAATAAAAGACAATATTTCTGCTTAAAAAATACTTACATATACACATAGATATTTTACTATATATGCACTATGCACCTAGTATAATAGAGTTATCTCTGGAGGAGCCACTGAGACATACCATGTGGTCCAAGAGTTGCCTTAGAAACGAAAAACATCTCTTCAATTGTAGGAGTATCTGTGGAGAAACGTTCCAGGCAAATGAATTGAGTTTTTAGTTGGAGTGACAGGACATCATAGAGAGAGTTTCTCGGTTTTTTTAAAACGTCAATTTATTAGATTCTTGCTGTCTTATTCCTTTCAATCCTTCATACTCTTTTACTGTAGAATGGAATTTGCAGGAGGTGGTTGGTGACAAGAGCCATTTTAACCTTTGTTTTAGGACACACCATGTTTTCCCATCAGAATTGAGGGGATAGTTGTTACTGAAGAAAACTAATATTCAGAGTTATGTATTAGACTCACAATAAGATACCACCATATACCCACAAAAATGCTCAAAATTATAAATGTGAAAAACACCAAGCATTTGCAAGAATTCAGAGCAACTATAATTCTTAGCCATTGCTAGTAGTGATATAAAATACTACAACTTTTTTGTAAAGATATGAAAACTTTTATGAAGTTAAAAATACATTTACCCTGCTACCTAAGAATTCTTGACCTAGTTATTTATCCAACACAAGGAAAAACACCTATCCACACAGGACTTGTACACACAAGAATGTTCATGGAAATTTTGTTTCTTATAGCCCAAACCTGCAAAACCTGGACAGGGCACAATTGTGAATCAAACTATGTTAGATTTACACAAAGTAGTTATACTCAGCATTAAAAGGATTGAGCTACTAATTTACATAACTTGGATGACTTTCATTTCTCTTTCTCAGTGGAAGAAAAACCTACACACAAAGCAGTATCCTGGCTCCCTCAGAGTAAGGGTAGGTCATTGAATGAGAAGTGTCATACGAAAAAATTTTTGACTATTTGAATATAAGATGCTTTCACAGGGGCGTGAGCTACATGGGTTAATGTACTTGTCAAAATTTACCAAGCTTTATGCACAGGATTTGTGATTCGCACTCTACACACACTTTGCCTAAAACGAACAACTGTAAACAAAAATTATTCAGACTTGAACTATTTTTTCCCCTTCACTCTATTCAACAGTTAAGGAATGCCAAAAGCAAAAAGTGGAGTTATTGTGAATTAGGGTTTGTCAGAGAGAGCAAGAGAAAGATGTTACAATTATTAGAAAGAACAGAGTTAAAATGAAAAGCCAACGTGGGGGTTGACAGTAGAGGGAAAAAGGAAGGAAATCAATGGGTAGATGTAGAGAGGTCAAAGAAGAGGTTTAGAGAGAATAACCAAGAAAAAATGCTGGATTCATAGGAAATTGTAGTCAGAAAGTGCCAAGGTCAAGTTTCAGATTTCAGATAATTCAACAGTTTGAAGTTTGACAGGCCCCAGTGTTCGCAGATGTGAGTGATAAACTGACCCACCAAGGCATAGGAGTCTCCCAGGGCTGCCATCATCAAGTATTCTAAAGTGGATGACTTGGAACAGCAAAAATTGATGTTCGCATGGTTTTGTCAGTTGCAAGCCCAAAGTCAGTGTGTTAGCTGGGCCTTGCTCCCTCTGCGGCTGCGAGAGAAGGATCTGTCTCTGGCCTCTCTCCTAGATTCTAATTACTTCAGACATCTCTTGGTTTGTAGATGGTATTTACCCAGCGTCTTCACATCATCTTCCCTCTGTGTGGCACTTTCTTTCACACACCATTCCTTTCATGTGCATGTACCTGTCTTCAAAGTTTCTATTTTTTATAAATACACAGTCACATTGGATTGGGAATCCCACAGATGACCTCATCTTAACTGATTACATCCTGCTATGACCCTACTGCCAAATACAGCCACATTCTAAGGTACTGGGTTTAGGACTTCAACATATGAACTTAGGAAGGATACAATTCAACATAAAGCCCATGGTTATGGGAACCGGGTTATTAAAGGAATTGAGAAGTTAGTGATTGATACTGAGAATAATGAGGGAAAAAAATTGTTATGAGATGAGTCAGAGGATAAGGCTAGAGGAACAAGGAGCTAGATGGAGCATGGGGAGCAAAGCTAGTTGCCACTGAGGAGTGGAGGTGTGCAAGAAAGAGCAATAATTTTTGAGGGAAGCCAAATCAGCCTTATGTTCAGAGAATGCAGAATTTGGTTGTGGTGAAAGGTGGCCCAGTGGATAGGATAAGAGGAGCAAGAGGGCTCATACAGAGTAGGATCTCAGTGTGAGTGCAAGTGAGCCAGCGAGCCTGTTAATGCAAGAAGGCTTAGTTGTTGCCTGTGAACTGGACAATTTCTTCCTCATTGCCTTCACCTTATTTGCTTCAAATGACATTACATTTTATGTCTTTTGTGCTTAAGAGGGAAAGGCCAAACTCTTTTCCCTGAAGGTTTTGCAGTAGCTGCTTTCTTTGTTTCAAACATGATATTTGCATGACTGGGGCATTAATGTCATCCATCTTTCAGCTTAAATGTCACCAGCTCAGAGAAGCCTTCCCTGCCAGAGCAATACAAAATGACTACCTCGCCAATATCTATCACATTACACTTTAACTATTTGCATGGAAGGCATCACTGTTTGACAAATTTCTAAATTGTTTATATTGTATATGTTTTAACACATAATAATGTAAGCTAACAATGAATAGGAACCTTAACTCTTGATCACTTCTGTGCTCCCAGCAACTAGAGCAGTGACTGGAACAGGGAAGCACTTAAGAAAAATTTGTTGAATGAATGGCGATCGTTTAAAAATCTGGAGACAACAGATGCTAGAGAGGATGTGGAGAAATAGGAATGCTTTTACACTGTTGATGGGAGTGAAAATTAGTTCAACCATTGTGGCAGACAGTGTGGCAATTCCTCAAAGATCTAGAACTAGAAATACCATTTGACCCAGCAATCCCATTACTGGGTATATACCCAAAGGATTATATATCATTCTATTATAAAGACACATGCACATGTATGTTTACTTTAGCACTGCTCACAATAGCAAAAACTTGGAACCAACCCAAATGCCCATCAATGATATACTGGATAAAGAAAATGTGGCACATACACACCATGGAATACTATGCAGCAATAAAAAGGATGAGTTCATGTCCTTTGCAGGGACATGGATAAAGCCAGACACCATCATTCTCAGCAAACTGACACAAGAACAGAAAACCAAACACCGCATATTCTCACTCATAAGTGGGTGTTGAACAATGAGAACACATGGACCCAGGGAGGGAAACATCACACACCAGGGCCTGCTGGGGAGTGGGGAGCCAGGGGAGGGATAGCAGGAGGTGGGTGGTTAGTGGAGGGATAGCATTAGGAGAAATACCTAATGTAGATGAAGGAGTGATAGATGCCACAAACCACCATTGCACGTGTATACCTATGTAACAAACCATGTTCTGCACATGTACCCCAGAATTTAAAATATAATTTAAAAATAAAAAAAGAAAAGAAAGAAATATTTGTTGAATGAAGCAAGATGTCTATTGGTTCATCCTCATGTTCTCAGCATTAACACAGACCATGTAACATAAGATGTGCTCAAAAAATAATTGTGAATGCATTAATAAATGAATAGATAAATGACCAAAGGTAATAACCCTTTCAGTAATTACCAGAGATGCCACAAATTGAGATAACACATGATAACATTTTCCAGCTGGATGTTTACAAAATGAATTACTTACTCCAAAAATTCTGGAAGATATAGCAAGTTTGGTAGGCTGAATAATGGCTCCAAGAGATGTTCAGGCCTAATCTTCATAACCTGGGAACAGGTTACCCTACATGGCAAAATGGATTTAGCAAATGTAATTAAGTTAATGATCTTTAGATGGGGAAATTAACCAGGGTTATTTCCTGAGCCCAATGTAATCAGCATGGTCCTTATAAAAGAGAGGCAAGAGGATTCGAGTTAGACAGAAGGTTAAGTGATAAGTGAAGCAGAAGGAAGCAAGTCAGAGAGAAATGTACATATAATATGCTGGTGGCTTTGAAGATGGAGGAAGAGCACACAAGCCAAGGAATGTAGAAAGGCTATAGAAGTTGTAACTAACAGGAAAATAAATTCTGCTTTAGACAGATTCTCCTCTAAATCTCCCCTGATGTGTTCAGAAGGAATGCTGCGCTATGTCCCCATTTTAAATTCCTGATCTTCAGTTCTATGAGAGAATCAATGTGTGTGTGTTTTAAACTACTCAATTTGTTATAGCAGCCATGGGAAACAATGGGTGAGGGGAAAGTTCGAAAGTTTGATTGCATGAATTCATAGAACATTAGGAGGGATCCTTGGATGGTAAATTTGTTTTGCCACATTATATTTACAGTAAAGTCACTATATTATAATATATGATTGAATATGTGACTATGTGCATATATGTATTTTATATTGTTTTTCTACATGATACTAATTCATAGAATAAAATAAAATTACTATTATTTAATTCCAATGTATATGTATTTTATATTGTTTTTCTACATGATACTAATTCATAGAATAAAATAAAATTGCTATTACTTTATTCCAGTGTATACATATGTGAGCCAATTTTTCAAAAGCCAGAAATTATTTTTTCCCTTTGTCTTATTAGAAACACAATTGCCCTCTTTATTCACTATTCTTTATACTTATCTTTTACAAAACCAATAATGTTATAAACAGGCTGCATTAATGCTGCCTCACAATAGGTTAAATTTAAGTCAATAAATAGCAATATAAAGCAGAATTTTACAACTCAGAGAAATCTTTTAGATGCTTACTACATAAGTGATGATTCGTGGATCAGCAACATCAACAGCACCTGGGCATTTATTGGAACTGCCCACACTTCCTCCACTCCAACTCTGTGGAATAAGAACTTACATTTTAATAACATCCCAGGTAATCTGTGTGCACAATAAATTTTGAAAAGCACTGGCTTCTTTCATCTAATCAAATTTTGTTTTATGAATAAGAACTTTCCAATAAATTAAAAGCCAAGATTTTTAATTTATTAAAAACAAGAATGCAAATCTCACACTTTGAGCTCTTTCTGCTAGTTTATTTTCTTTACTATAGACTAATAACTACTACCACCAACTACTAGTTTTGACTGAACATTTTCCCTTTAATTGTGATAACCACTATCGTGCTGAGTGCAGGGATGTGGGGCAGGTGGGAGGTGGGTGAGTCAGACAGGCTGTCCTTTATGTGGGTATCACATGGGTCATCTTCCTATCAGATCAGCAATTTCAGTTTCTCACCTCTGGGAGTAATTGACTATAAACCTGGGTTTGGGGGAATCATAAACTATTAATTCATTCTCTTTATTTTATAGTTGTGGTGAAAATGACCATAATAGAAGGAAAATGAGTCCATGAAGTCCACAAAGTTGAAGAAGTCAAAAGGTCCTGAATATTAACAAGAGATTAAACCTAAAAATGCACCTATGTAAAAAATGAGAAAACATGATGGAAAGAGCTGATTTGTTGAACTGTAAATTAAATTACATTTCAACTGTATTGTGTTGCAAATTAAATTATACTTATTTTTCTACTAATTGTACTGATTTTTAAAAATATCAGAGGTACTGATTAAATTGTCTTGTAAAATATTACATAAAACTCCCAAATATTTTATTGAAAATAAATGCCTCATATTCTAAAAACAATGATCTGATAGAAGTGTCTATCTAAACAGTCTCCACTGCTATACTTATTATAATACATCAACTGGTGACAGAGATGGTGCGAAATTTAAAATCGGAACACAACCAAAAAGAACAAAATTAAAATCAAAATAGGCATTAAAGAAGAGATTTATAAAAATGAATCATTTTACTATAATTATTTCTTCTGGTTCCCTTTTTAAATATACCATCAAACTATATTGTTTATGCCTAAGAGGAGACTACAATTTACTTATTTTATACTACCTAAAACTTAATCTTATTTAAGATATTATAATTCACTGGTATTGTAAGTTCTTTGGAAATTTTTAAAGAACAAGCACTCATTTTTTTACAGTTTATATTGACCACAATTAATTGTGTTTTTGCTCTACAGTTTCTCTCCTAACCTGTCAAATCTGTCACTTAAATATGTACTGCACACAGCATCAATCCTTAAGGGCTAAAATGAAACCAGTCAGAAATTTTCAAGATATAGACACATTCAAGATATATCATTATTTTCTTCATTGCTTAAGAGATTGAGAAAAAATCCATTACATGTAAAATTTAAATAATAATGAGATGCATCACCAGTCATCAGGTATGTTTCAGCCCATAGAATAAAACCAAAAGTGACTAGATTAACCAGGAGAACTTGATTTTTTCCTACATTTTAGCATGACAAATGAAAAACAAATCATTTAAAATTAACAATTGTGTGAAAGTAGACCCACATGTTAAGCAATATTAATATAGATAGGAAATAGATTACTGATAGATGAGTAATAGTCTTGGGTAAGAGTCAGATAAACAGAGAGATGACTGACAGTTACAAATAAGTCAGAAAATGCTTATAAATTTTAATAAAATTGTTATGTAGATTATAAGACATATTAAGAATAGTAATAAGCCCTCTAAGTTCAGGTGCAATGAGAAAAACAGGCCTTGGCTTCCTTACTCGCTAGCTGTGTAAATACACTAATACTATTGAACTTCCAAAAGCCTTTGTTTTCTTCCCTGTTGAAAGCTATAATTATATTGGTTCACCACCCAGGGGTAAAATTGAATAGATCTATTAATATTTAAACAATATTGCATCTATCCAAGTATAGCCACCATGGGAAAATAATTAAAAAAATTTAAGTAATTTCTTGATTTCTCAAATTATAACTGCATAAATATAACAAGGTTATCAGTATTACATGTGCAAAATATGCACAGCTATATAATTCAGAGGTAGCATAACTGAAACACCCAATTAATGAAGTAGTCAGCCTATCATATTTTTGTATTGAATTTTTAATTCAAGCATAGACCATTTTCAGGCCTTTCCAAGAACGATAGATCTAAAATGTCAAATGTCACTTCTTGGAATCAATATTATAATGCAAATTTAATAGAGCCTAACAATGATATAATTTCTTTTCATATACCCATAATCATTATTAAGGTAAAAATATTAATTTTTTCATTGAACATGAGAGTAGAAAATTAAGCTTTCCTAGTTTGATAATGATTCATCTTATAATAAATCTTCTAGCCTCACATGTGGGCAGGCATCTTGATTCTGGTACTTCTGAAGAGAAGAGTAAGATGTCATTCTCCCCTTCACCCTTTTGTCTCTGTGGATAGGCATGGCACTTACATCTGACTGAGGGCAAGATTTCATTTTTGTTATGTCTGTTATTTTCTTTCTGTCTGATGAAACACTAAATAAACATGCAAAACACTAACGAAATGTTAAGGAAGCAAAGCTCATCTGTCTCTTACTCCATCTGAGAGTCTGGATTTTAGTCTTCATGGGGAAATGACAAAAATAGGCTAAAGAAGGCATATTTAGTGTGAGACAGGAAAAAAGCAGTACCACTGACAAAATAACCAATATGACTAGGAAAAAGAGTCGACCAGCACACAGACTTACAAGTAGAAACAGACAGATATCTTCAGGAAGTTCACAAGCAAAGACTTCTATCTCAGACAAGCAAGAAGAATGACAGGCTCCTACAGGGGAGCTTTGTGATATAGGTCTCTGCTTCAATGCAGTGAGAAGGGACTTCCCCTAAGTGGTCTAGTGGTACTGACCTTCAGTGTCCTTCAATGAGCTGCCTCACATGTAGTAACATGAACAAGGCTGCTCCTGCCTATATGTAAAATGTTACCTCTATTCGTTTTCTACTTCCATGCAACAAATTACCACAAATAAAGCACCTTAAGCAGCATACTTCTATAGTTTCACAGTTCCTATGAATCAGGAGTTAGACGTGCTCTAGCTGGATTTTCTGTTTCAGGGTCTCCCCAGGCTGCAGTTTAGGTGTCAGTTGATGTTGTGCTCTCGTGAAAGTCTGGACTATTAAAGATCCATTTCCAAACTCCTGCAGGCTGTTGATGGAATTCATTAAGATTTCTATTTTTGTTCTGGCTGTCAGCCAGATGGTGTCCTTAGGTCCTAATCTGTGTCCAGTGTCCTACCATGTGTCACATACATAGCTATGGCTATGGCTGTTCCCGTCTTCAGGTCCAGCAGGAGAATCTTTCTAACCCAGTCCCTCTTTTTTTAAAAAATTTTACTTTAAGTTCTGGAATACATGTGCTGAATGTCCAGGTTTGTTATATAGGTATACATGTGCCATGGTGGTTTGTTGCGCCCATCAACTCATCATCTAGGTTTTAAGACTGGCATGCATTAGGTATTTGTCCTAGTGCTCTCCCTCCCCTTGCTCTCCACCTGCTGACAGGACAGGCCCCTGTGTGTGATATTCCCCTACCTGAGTCCATGTGCTCTCATTGCTCAGCTCCCATTTATGAATGAGAATATATAGTGTTTGGTTTTCTGTTCCTGTGTTAGTTTGCTGACAATAATGGTTTTCAGCTTCATCCATCCCTACAAAAGACACAAACTCATGTTTATGGCTGAATAGTATTCCATGGTGTATATGTGCTACACTTTTTTTTTTTTGAGACAAAGAGTCTCACTCTGTTGCCCAGGTTGGAGTGCAGTGGCACGATCTCAGCTCACTGCAACTTCTGCCTCCTGGGTTCAAGCAATTCTCTGCCTCAGCCTCCCAAGTAGCTGGGATTACAGATGCCCACCACCATGCCCAGCTAATCTTTGCATTATTAGTAGAGACAGCATTTCACCAACTTGGCCAAGCTGGTCTTGATCTCCTGACCATTTGTTTAAGAAATGTCTGTATCTGTGAAAAATATAGTGGACACAGCCTAAACTGTTCTCCAAAAACATCAGAGCATGTTCTCATCAGTCTGTTATACAGAATAATTATGGAATTTGAGAGAAAATACAAATATCATTATGTAATTGGACACTTTGTATTCAAGCATATCATAGGAAAAATAAATTCATTAGCATCTACATAAACCTCACAAATTAACTGATGTTTTTATTGTTTTCCTTCATGTATTATTCCCCATTGATGATGTTAGTGATTCAGAAAAAAAAAGAGGCAACTGTAATTTAAACAAATGTTAATTATGTAAGTTGCTTATATATAAAAGTACAAAAATTGTATTTATGTATGAATTCAGTAAGAATTTCCTAGCTGCCTACTGTTTAGGAATGTAGGGAAATGACAGTGGCAATGTAGGATAACAATTCCCTGCCTTCTAGTAGTGATTTGCTACCCTGGCTCTGCTTTGTTACTACTCCTGGAGCTATTGAAATAAAGAAGCATAACCCAACTTCAGAAAATTGTGATTTCAGAACTTCTCAGGCAGGTCCCAAATAATTCTATTTAGGAATTCTGTTTAGGAATAACTCACTTTGTGATTTGAATGAACCAACATTTTTGAAAAACCAGCTTTCTATGACTCACTTCCTAATGAAAAAGGCATCATCAGAATAAATCTAACATCATAGAAATACACCCTGAATAAAGTATATCTAGTCCATTGTATTTTTTCTCAAAACTCATTGAGTGAGTCTTTGATTGTTTCATTTGATTTTGAATGGAGGATTAAAAAATACAGCTTTTTTTTGCAAAAATTAGTTACAGGATAGATTAGGTTATAAAAGCAACCATAGAACTGATCCTGAATTATGCTAAGCATTCTTTGGAGTCCTTCTTGAAGATAGGGACTCTGAAAAATTTCAGGTAAAAATTCAGCTGATTGAAGGACAGACTCAAGAAGGAAGCCATATTGGAGTATCCTGGGCAGAAAAGCACCATCAATCTTAATGCCACTGTTTTAGCCAGCACAGTGGTCTGCTCAGATTCTGGCACTGGGAATCAATAAATTGGATGTCCACTCAGAAACCTAATTAGAAAAGTGGTAATTACAAAGATGACAGATGGATAAATTTATAATGAAGGGAAGAAACCAGCCTAAAAAGGCTGAGAATACCCAAAAGCAGAAAGCCTCTCCCTCTACAGGGGAACACAGTTCCTCATCAGCAACAGAACAAGGCCTGATGGAGAACGAATGTGTTCTATTAACAGAAGCAGGCTTCAGAAGGTGGATGATAAGAAACTTCTGGGAGTTCAAAGAACTTTTTGCCAATGCAAAGAATCTAGAACTTTGAAAAAAGTGTTGACAAAATGCTATAGACAATATAGAGAGGAATATAAGTGAATTAATAAAGCTGAAAAACACAACAAGAGAACTTTGAGAAGTATGCACAAGTTTTAACAGCTGAATTGATCAGGCAGAAGAAAGGATATTAGAGGTCGAATATCAACTTAATGAAATAAAATGAGAAGACAAGATTATAGAAAAAAGGATAAAAAGGAATGAGCAAAGTCTCCAAGAAATATGGGACTATGTGAAAAGACCTAATCAACGTTTGATAGGTGTACCTGAATGTGACGAAGAGAATGAATCCAAGCTGGAAAATACTCTTAAGGATATTATTCAGGAAAACTTTCCTAACCTAGCAAGGCAGGATAATATTCAACTCCAGGTAATACAGAGAACAGCACAAAGATATTTCTTAAGAAGAGCAACCCCAAGGCACATAGTCGTTAGATTCACCAGGGTTGAAATGAAGGAGAAAATACTAAGGGCAGCCAGAGAGAAAGGTGAGGTTGCCCACAAAGGGAAGCCTATCAGACTCACAGCAGATCTCTCAGCAGAAACCCTACAAGCCAGAAGAGAGTGGGGGACAATATTCAACATCCTTAAAGAAAAGAACTTTCAGCCCAGAATTTCATATCCAGCCAAACTAAGCTTCACAAATGAAGGAAAAATAAAATCTTTTGTGAACAAGCAAGTACTCGGAGATTTCATCACCACCAGGCCTGCTTTACAAGAGCTTCTGAAAGAAGCATTAACAACCAGTATTAGCCTTTCCAAAAATATACCAAAAAGAAAAGAGCATCAACATAATGAAGAATTTACATCAACTAATGGGCAAAGCAATTATCATCAAATGGCAGTAATAAACTCACATATGTTATTATTAATCCTAAATTTAAATTGACTAAATCCCTCAATCAAAAGACACAGCCAAAACCCATCGGCATGCTGTATCCAGACCCATCTCACATGAAAAGATACACAAAGACTCAAAACAAAGGAATGGAGATTTACCAACCAAATGGAGAGTAAAAATTAAATAAATAAATAAATAAATAAATAGCAGGAGTTGCAATTCTCACCTCTGATAAAATAGATTTTAAAGCAACAAAGATCAAAAGAGGCAAAGAAGGTCATTACACAATGATAAAAGGAACAATGCAACAAGAAGAGCTAACAATCTTAAATATATACTCACCCAATACAGGAGCACCCAGATACATGACTTATAAAGAGACTTAGACTCCCACAATAATAGTGGGAGACTTCGACATCAATATTTGACAGATCAACGAGACAGAAAATTAACAAGGATATCCAGGACTTGAACCCAGATCCAGAACAAGTAAACTTAATGAACACTTATAGAACTCTCCACTTTAAATACATGAAATATACACTCATATCAGTACCAAATCACACCTACTCACAGGTTTAAATCAAATATTGGTTTGCTACTTATTTGTTATTTTCTTCCCTCATTTTTTCCTGTCACCATTATTACGCACAATTATTGGCATAAAAGAGGTTTTTAATACCCATTTTTAGACTGCATTCTAGCCAGGGCAATAAAGCCACACTTCCGTTCTCTCTTTTTTTTCCTTTTCCTCTTCTTCTTTCTTCCTCTCTTTCATTTTTTTTCTTTCTCTCTCTCTTTCTTTTTTTCCAAAAAAATAAAAAAGAAAGAAACTCACTCAAAACTGCACCAAAAAAAAGAATTTCAGGTAAAAGAGTCTTCTCTGTGGTCTGGATAGAGAACACTTGCTGCAGAACATTTCAACTCTTATAGAAGGAAATGAATGCACAAGAGACTGTTCTAGTAAAAAGAGACTAATAAAGGTGACATGAACTCAGATAAAAAAGAGTTAATTTGAGAGAAATGCTGAAGGGTCAAAGGAGTCAATAAATAGAAATTTTGTGAATTGTTGAGGTTGAGGTATATGGTAGAAGGAGAAATACAGAATGAGACCCATTATCCAAATCCTAGTTTTATTATCACATCATCAAAGACCTTCCCAATCTCTCAATTTATATTACTTGTTTCTGCACTCTCCATTAGTGTGATATATTCTTCTTTCATCACACGTATCAAACTATACAACTATATATCTATATTTTTCAAAATATATTGTCCCTCAAAACCTTATAATCTCAAAAGATGACAATCATATATACTTTTTGGTCACAATATTTCCAGTGAGTAGAATAAATATTAGTAAATAACTAAATATGTGTTGAAGAATTTGAATGAAAAGATGCATTCACCTTATCCATAATAAGTTCTATTCTGTCATCAGGGGTTATCTATTTCTTTTGAACTCTTATTTGTAGCCATTGTGATCTATGTATTTTCCTATTCTTTCCTTATTCCACACTATTTCCTATAATTGTGTTTCCTCTTTCTTCCTATGCTAGTATTCAGATAATACTCATTATTACAAATTTTGCTTTTCATGTTATGTGAGAAATAGCTAGCAACAGAGAACCTGAAGTTTATTTAAACAATTACCCAAAAGATGAATAAGCAGGATAATGCAATATGAATTATCTGTAAATACTGAGGAAAAGGTCTAAGATAGTTTCTTGTAAGACTTGTGGACAAATTATTGATCCCAACACTAATGTGAGCATAGGTGTCTTAAGCCAAGAGGATGATTATGTCAAGAACAGTAAGGTTTAATGCAACTTCTTCTAGTCAGAATAAAGTATTTATCAACAAATAGTCCTAGTTCTAGTTCAAGTCTTCCCTCTATAAACAAATCGAAACTGGACAAAATATATAAAATGTGGATTTTCAGGCAATATAAATAACTCAGCATAGGATTACAATCCCTGAGAGAAGAAAAATAAACAAGATGATCATTAAAAACAGCCTCATTTGTCTGCCTGGAGATAATTTCTGGTCTAAAAAGAAAGTAAATCCATTAAGTATCCTATAGTTTCAACAAATTAGGAAGAAACAGAGATTAGTGTTTGAAGAAGCCAAGATAAATGAATATAAAGGGCAGAAAACAAAAAAGGAGAGAATTACATTTTGGCTGAGTACTAGTAAGTGCATAGGGCAGATAAAAATTCCCGAAGACCCTGCATAAAACAATTTCTAGGGAAAGCAATGCCACTAATAAACACTTTCATAGACTCATATATCCCTGGGAAATTTTAAGAGTTACAATGAGCTAGAGTGGAGACACTTCATTCTACACAGAGAGCATTTAGAAGAGGTATCAGAAGTGTCATTTCTTAGTACCACTATTCAGCGATTCCTTGAATAAGATAGACTTACTCCCACCACGTTCATAAACAAATCTCAAGAGAATTTTGCTCAATGGCAAGCATCTTATCTATTGGATAAAACGTACTTCCACATTCTTGAAAAGAACACAAGGAAAATTTTTACTCAGTGAGCCTTCATAATATCTAACAAATGATAAAAATTTAGATTTGGAAAGAGGCCACCAAATGTGAGCCATAATCAGAAAAAAAAAATATTCAACAGCAGTGTATCAAGAAATGGCAGAAATGCTGGAACTAGTATATAAGAATTTGAAAACATGTGTTATAATATATGTATTAATACAAGGATTTAAAGCACAACATAAAAATGATGAAGATTGGCATGGCAACTATCATTTAAAAGAAAATAAATGGAACTTTTGAAATTAAAATATAGCATATGAAAGTAAAAAACATTACTAGATAAACCTAAACAAAAACTGCAGAAGAAAATGTTAATGAACTTGAGAATATAACAGCAGTAAAGTGGAGGAAAAAAAGAGTGAAAACAATGAACAAAACTTTTATTAACATGCATAATAATAATATAAAATAATCTAGCACATACATACTAGAGTCCTAGAAGGAGAAGAGGAAAATAAAGGCAGAATAATATTCAATACCTAGTTAAAGTCAATGCAGAGTCCAGTTAGGGCAAGTAGCAATGTGTACAGGCAGGCAATTCTTAGGTTAACCCACCCCATAAAGTGCCTGTCATTGATGAATTGGGGCAAATTGATACTATGGCAGCAATAGAAATTATAGTCTAATTTTTCACACAGAAGCTGTTATTAAATTCTTCTTGATCAAAAGCTGATCTAGGTGTTCAGTACTGACTATCTTGAACTGTGAGAAGTACGTTCTAGATGGATTTTTAGAATGCCTTCTTCCAGAAAAAGGATGAAGGCAAGGAAACTTGTTAGGGGACATCTGCTATCGAAAGGTGGGTTTAAAAAGTGTTATTAAGATAGACTAGAATTTTAACCACTGATGAAATAAGAGAAAAGAAAAATTAATATTATATTTGACAATTGGAACACCAGAGAAAGGCTAATTCAAAGCAATAATGGGATCAGAGGTTAGAAATATAAAGAAAATACCTTTCTGGGTTAAACCTTGTGAGGTCAGTATTATAAATTTAGATTTGGGGATTATTTTAAAGATCTTCATTTTGTTTCCTAATGGCTAAAACTGTATTAGATCCTAAGTAAATTTCCAGGAAAAAGTTTTCATTTAATCTATGATTAATATGATTTATGTATAAGATTTGGAAAACAGCTATAGTATTTTGCATGGTGAGTGAGAGAGGAAGGGAAGCCTTAGATATTTGGAAAGACTTACGGCATTTACTTAGAGACCAAAGCCGTAAGCTAAAAATCAGAGATGAGGATCTTTTGGAAGAGCGGTTGTAGGATAGAATCGTACAGAAAATACTTTGTATATTATCAAAACCATACAAATTAAAGGATAATGGGAAGAAGCTTTTGTGAAGGAGTTTGAACATTCAAACTTGCACTAATGAAGACATAAAAACTGGTTGTTTATTGAGGAAAAGGTAAGACACTGTATTTTCAACTAGGTTACAAAACAGTGAGACAAAACTGATCTGAGGTAATAACTCACAATAAACTTAAAATACATCCAACATGAAGATTTCCAAATGTTAATGCTTCTAGTGCATAATATAGCACATAATATAGCAGTCCACTACTGTGAAGTATGCACTGTTGAAAACAGTCTAATCATGTAATATTAAAAGTATTGATTAGTAGGAAGTAAGCAATTGTGGCAAATCTATGGCACCTTTAACATTTCAAAGTACTAAGTAGCACTGTAGTATTTTTAATACAACGCCTCAGGCAGCCTTTCCATTGCAAAATGTATGCAGTGTAAAATCTGTGGCACTGCTACTATCTACTGTCAAGGTTAATTTACCCAGCTCAATCTTGGCCAACAGAGGTTGTTTCCAGTCCAGTTATAAAAATAGTACAACCAAAATCAACAGTGTTTCCTATCAGTCACATTAAGAAGATTTATTTTATATTGCTACATACAGCAAGTTCATATTTTTAATTTGGGTTTTCTCCATATCAATAAATAATAAGGATTTCTAAATATTTGTTTGTCCCCTAAAAAACTTACAAAATTCCAATTGTTTTCTATAATAGTGAAAAAATTTTGCTAGTGATGTAATTGCCCTATTTTATACATTTTCACTTATTAAAACAATCAGTGCTGATTATATATACACACATATATGTACACACACACATTGTATGTTTTACATATATGTGAAGAATTCATAGCAGAAATTTATCAAAGGAGACAAATAACTTTTTAAATCAAAATCATAAAAATGCAATTAGAAAGTTATTGGTCAGTAATTCAGGAGCTTTATATTGATTATGCCCGCTCCTTAAATGTGGAAGAGGACTTAAAAATAATATGGGTATTTTTATAGTTAGCAAATAAATATATCCTGGTGACTGTGTTCACAGATGGCTGTATTTGGATAATATTTATCATTTACTGGACAATTATTAGCTGCATAATATGTCACAGGTCTCTAGAAATGTGATCAATTTATTTTCTAAACCTAATTTTGACTCTCAAATAACTGTTTTATAATTTAATTAAAATATAAGATTATTAATGCATCATTTTAAAAAGAAGTTATCAAATATGAAAAAGAAATGCTAACAATTTATATTGTCAATGTGTTTGAGTGTTAATCCATTCTCAACTCAAATTAGTGAACTATAATTATATAGTAACATGGGAAAAAGGAAGAAAGTAAATTCAAATTATTAAAAGGTAGCAGTCCCTTCAGCAGGTACAGATTCAGTAGTAAATATTTAGGTTCATTCTGGCACATTTAGAACCTGAAGGCTACCACTGTAACTCTCTGTTTAATGAATTCAAAAACAATTCAAAATCAAGAGGAAAATGACAGTGGCTACATTTTTACTAATACCATGCTTTCACTTTTTTAATAATTCGAGGTAAGGTCTATTTGAAACAATCATTGGACACTGTATTGAGATAAATCTATACGATTATTGTAATCACAGCCATATGTTTGGACAACAGACATGAACAAAGTGTTAAACAAAAGCAGTATTAGTTAAATTGTGTAGCAATTGTGTTTGGAAGTTATCTGTCAAATATGAGAACAACTTAATTGCTTGAAAGAGTTCAAATGTTGGGATAAGTTGAGTAGAAATTAATTTGACTCATTAATATTTTATTGAGATTTTAATTCTACTTTTGAGGATTTCACTTTAATGTATTATGCCTTAAGAGAAATGCTTAGGTTGAATGCAGATTTTCATATATCAGCTAACAAATGGTAAGCTATCACATTGTATCATACATTCTAGCCAATGGTTCATTTGTGGTGTTATGACAATTTATGTTATATAATCATTCATCAGTTATTCAATATACGATTTAATTTTATTTTACTCTTTCATGCAAATTAGGAACTAGAGAAATAATCACTAAAATTAATAATGAAAAGTCTAAAGTTTCTGTTCCTAATGCCATTAAAATAATCTGCAAATAACTAGATTTTCACAATGCAGCAGAACTTTACCTTGATAAAACAGCTGATTTTTAAGCATAGTCCCTATATGACCCATAATGAAATACAAAAGTGAAATTAAAAATATACAACAATGCTAGACTATATTGTTAAAAGTTGCCAAAAAGTTGAAATATCATGAATGATTTCATAAAATATTTCATTCTTTGAAGCTAGATTCTCCTTATAACTCTAATGTCTGTTACATAAATTTGGTAATTTGATTAGTTTGTATATATTAAAAACCTATTATGTATTAAAAAAGGAATTTTCATATTTTTGCTTAATCAAATAGGATTTAGTCATTTATGTTTATAACATTTTCTGTTTTCTATTTTTTAAAGTAAACTTGTTAATAATGTAATTTATGTTCACCTTCACGTTTAAAAGAAAGAATAAAAACAGCAAACGAAGCTTAGTAATTCAAATAATGACTCCAAACTTAGTTAGGATTTTTTACTGCCAACATTACCATTGGTTGCTAGGATTTGGACAATGATCTTTCTTTGTTTACCTACAATGACATATTCAATAAAGTACATTTTCTGGGTAGGAAAAAAAACTGTGAGTCTCTTTGGGTGTCTCAAACAGTTACATTTGTATGTCTCCATCTATCTACACCAAATTATCCTCAGGACTCATATTTAGTAATTGGTAATGCTACTGATAGCTTACAAATTACAAGCTTAAAATACAAAACGAAAACAAATAAAGTAAGATTTCATGTTTTCTGACTGTATTTCTTCATAAGCAGTAAACACTCTTTTACCATTCAAACATTGGGGAAGGATATGAGCAGATACTTTTCAAAAGAAGACATTTATTTTATAAGGCCAGCAAACAAGAAAAAATGCTCATCCTCACTGGTCGTTAGAGAAATGCAAATCAAAACTACATTGAGATACCATCTCATGCCAATTAGAATGGCGATCATTAAAAAATCTGGAGATGACAGATGCTAGAGAGGATGTGGAGAAATAGGAACACTTTTACAGTGTTTGTGGAAGTGTAAATTAGTACAATTGTGGAAGACAGCTTGGCAATTCCTCAAGGATCTAGAGATAGAAATTCCATTTGACCCAGCAATCCCATTACTGGGTATACATCCAAAGGATTATAAATCGTTCTATTATAAAGACACATGCACACATATATTCACTGCAGCAAAGACCTGGAACCAACCCAAATGCTCATCAATAATGGACGGGACAAGGAAGATGTGGCACATATACACCATGGAATACTATGCAGCCATTAGAAACAATGAGTTTCTGTCCTTTGTAGGGACATGGATGAATCTGGAAACCACCATTCTTAGCAAACTGACAAGAACAGAAAACCAAACACCGCATGTTCTCACTCATAGGTGGTTGTTGAACAATGAGAACACATGGGCACATGGAGGGGAACATCACACATTGGGATCTTTTGAGGGTTTTGGGGCTAGGGGAGGGACAGCAGGGGACGGGGAAGTTGTGGCGGGATAACAGTGGGAGAAATGGCTGATGTAGGTGATGGGTGGGATGAAGACAGCAAACCACCATGACATGTGTGTACCTATGCAACAATCCTTCAAGATCTGCACAAGTACCCCAGAACCTAAAGTACAATTAAATATATATATATATATATATATACAGAAAGTATTATCAAATATATAAGAAGAAAGCATGAAGTATAAAAAAACTAATGTCAAAACTTAATGATTAAGTATTTCTACTACTTAATGTTTAAAGAAGCTGTATATTGTAAGTGATCCCATATTAATGGTAAAATACCATACATATATATTCAGTTATTAAACTCTAAGTTGCTGACATTATAAAAAGACAGTTGTGTCAAGATGCAGGCTCTAAAGGAATAAAGAAAAT
Source organism: Callithrix jacchus (assembly GCF_049354715.1). Taxonomy (NCBI): domain Eukaryota; kingdom Metazoa; phylum Chordata; class Mammalia; order Primates; family Cebidae; genus Callithrix; species Callithrix jacchus. Next base: position 35,585,268 of record NC_133504.1, read on the forward strand.
TTGGAGGACATTATTCTTGCCTTCAAATGTATATGCTATATTCTTATAGCTTGATAAAGAAAATAAGATATATAAAGTAGAATAATTAGATTATTAGAGGTAGCAGTACATAAAAACAAGTAGTGTGATAGTTGCTAAAATAATAATTTATATAGAAAAGTTTGATAATGATAGAAGCATTGTAGGGTAGAAATATGAAGAAAGGATGTATGAAAGAGTTGGTACCTAAAGTGCTTTGCACAATATTTGTGTCTAAATGAGAATCCAGCTAACCTCTCTTCTATTTTCTGAAGCCATGCAGCCTGTTTTTATCATTCTGACTCCTTTGATTCTCCTCAAAAGACTAACTAAAAAATTAGTTTGCTAATGTAGATTTTACAACAGTGTGTGTATAGGGGAGAGATTTTACATCACACTTTTCCAAGAAATATATTTATACAAAATTTCTTGGGACCTATTTTCTGATATCTAATGTCCCTACTCAGACTTCTTCTCATGTACTCCCTGTATAGTGGCAATCTTACCAGCAACATTTTTCCCTCTGCAGGATTTTCTCGAGACATTCAGATTCTACTGTGCAGAACATCTCAGTCTGAGCGCATGTTGTATTTTTAAGTTTGCAAATCCCAATTCAAATAAAAGTGCCTCCATTTTATAAGATCCATCCTTCACTCACTGCAGTTTTAGAGTCCATCAGTGTGTCTTTGAACATATTCATAGATCTACTCTCACTCAAGCTAATTTCTTACAAACAATTATATGGCTCTCTTAAAGAGAAATTTGGGCAGAGATATATTTTACCATAATATGCTGAATGAATCATAAAACGGAAATCTAAATGAACAAAATCAAAGAAAACAGGATAAGAAAAAAAATGACTTTGTGGGGTAAAATAGGAAGACAACTCTCTTGAAATAAAGATTTTAAGCCTCTATATAGAGGCAGATAAATTTAAGTTAATGATAGAAAACAGAGTGATTTTTTAAAATTGTTGTGTACCATAAATATTTTGCCAAGGAAATCCAATTCAGCACTGGCAACATTGTATATTTAGAGTAATAATGTGGTGATTGGTGACAGATTGTGTCTGGGGTGACAAAGAATGTGGGTAGGTAGAGAGAACAGGAGACTACTGAAGCAAACCAAATGTGAAATAATTGGGTTTCTAATAAAGTAAAGGCAATGAAAATAAAGAGAAAGACTGAATCTGAATGACCCAGAAAAATCAAATTGCATATCATACTAAGACACATATTTAATTTATGGTTACATATAAAATTTAGAGCATAAGAACGCATATTTTAATTGCATGCATGTTAACTCTAAAAACAGGTACAAACAAACAAAAACATCTTTTACTAAACACTAAGTCCAGAAATGAGGTTTTACAGGGCTGAAAATTAGCTTCATCTCTTGAAAAAATCAGCATTATATTGTACAGGCTATTACTTGCTCATTTTGTGAATTAGGTAATTTTCCTAAGATTTTTCACAAAAATTATATATATATATATATATATGTGTGTGTGTGTGTGTGTGTGTGTGTGTGTGTGTTTCATTTATATATTTTTGGCATAATAGAGCATCAAACTATAGTTCTGCATGAATTTAGCATAGCTTTAATAGTGGGTTTAATAAACTATTTTCTGAGTAGTTCCCAAAACTGGATGGTGCTGTTCCACAAAGCTTACATGTTTTTATCTCACACAAGTATTGTATTTATGAAAAGGAAACTTAAAAATTCTACTTGTGTCTGGGCACGGTGGCTCACGCCTGTAATCCCAGCACTTTGGGAGGCTGAGGCGGGCGGATCACGAGGTCAAGAGGTCGAGACCATCCTGGCCAACATGGTGAAAACCCGTCTCTACTAAAGATACAAAAAAAAAAATAGCTGGGTGTCGTGGCATGCACCTGTAGTCCCAGCTACTCGGGAGGCTGAGGCAGGAGAATTGCTTGAACCCGGGAGGCAGAGGTTGCAGCGAGCTGAGGTGGCGCCACTGCACTCCAGCCTGGCACTTGGTGATGGAGTGAGACTCTGTCTAAAAAAAAAAAATAAAAATCTACTTGTATGTATTAAAGTTTCATTTTAACTTCTATTTTTATATATGTAATACATATGCATTAAAATACATATGTGAGGGCTTATATGTATACATATGATTTATAAAAATATCAACATAGGATACATGTATTTAATACTTAATACTTTTGTATTTGTATATTTATTATTTATATATTTATACTCAGGTATGGATGATTACATATGCATATTACATCTTAAATATTTGACAGAATCAAAAAGATTTGGAATCCACTTTTAATAAGTGATGAACTAACCATTTGTTAAGATATTTGTAGAAATACACTAAATCATGTTAAATCATACACACACACACACACACACACACTTCTCTCCACAATATTGTTGTACAGAGGAAAAACAGAATTCAATCCTGTTATAATCCAATTGCAACAATAACCTGCTACTTTAGCAACGAGGAGGTTCTTTAGCTTCTAGTGAACCAGCAGCTATGTGTGACAAAACAAATGGCTTAATAAAAAGACCCTCAGATGACCCAATGTCTAAAGAAGCCATTTCCTAAGCAACCCATCAGTTACAGTCACTATCTTGGCGGCTGCCTCCCCAGCACTAAAATGAAAATTGCTCAGAGGTTCCACACCATCCCAGTTGAAGTGGATTTCTGTCCTCCCTCAAGAGACTTACTATCATGAAATTTGTAAGCTTGATCCAGTTCTTTCCACCCTCTGAAACCCATACAGTAAAGAAACCCATATACTTCTTCCTACACCAATAGAAATTCAAGCTTCCAAGTCCACTTAACATTCTACACATCTGTTAATCTAATATAATTAAACTTACACAACCTTCAAAAACATCCTACAATGTATTTTGACTGATAAGATCTCTAATCAGCAAACTTCCCCTTAATTTTAAAATGATTTCTGTATGTTCACTCCGCCTCATTATAACAGCAACTTGGCTATATCCTGACCACACTACCATATTACTACCCCTGCAGCCTCTTAAAGAAAGATGCTTTCTTTTCTTTTCATAGTCGCTCATTGGAACCTCCTCTTTTGTAAAGTAGCAGATGAAAAAACTAAACAAAAAATACTTCTCTCTGCAAATGGTTCAGTTATTTTTCCCACAAATATTTAACTTTATTGAAGACTCCAATTTATTTATTCTATAAATTACCAATTTTACAAGATATGTATTCATTTTACTTCTTATACAACTTAGGTTTAATGCTCTGTAATTATACCACTACCCTTGTAATACTTTTAACTCTCTCCTCCATCTGTTTTACTTAACTTACAAAGTGTGATACCTAATTAAACTCGAATTTCTGCCTTCTTCGTGACTGTACCCATCGAAACTGATTTGTCACATCCTAAACTTAAGACTAAAAGTTTCAAATGGTCAATCCATTCTACCCAGAAGTCTGATTGTTTATATATTTATATATTCTTGAGTTTTCTATGACCCAAAACCTATATTATTCATTTTCTCTATTCCTCTCAGTTTTATTTTTCCTTCTTCCTGCTCCAGTTAATGGCTTTGGCTCATGGTTTCCTAAGAAAACAGAAGCAATCTAGGAGCAGTGATTTCATTTTAGGATTAAATACATCTGCACTTGCACCTGTCTTGTCTGCCTTCCTTCACCTTACTACTGTGGATGAAAGATTCTGCATTTACCAACCAAGAGGGAGCCCTTCTTCTTACACCCTGGACTCTCTCCCCTCTCCTCTCAAAAAGTTATTTCTGCTTTCTTCTACAGTATATTTCTTCATTTCAACTGACTCATGAATATAGACCACACTAAATGCTATAGGTTGGTGACCCCGAAGTTTATATCTGACTTCTCTAAACCTCAGTCTTCTTACTCAGCATGTTCATGCAGATTTCTTATAAATTGATCTCAAATTTAACATGTCAAAAAATCAATTGCCATTCCTGACACTCCCATCTCATTCCGCATTAATCTCTCCCAGCTCAGTAAAAATTGCCACTTTCAATCAGTTGCTTGTCAAATTGAGGGGCTGACTTTGAGTCTTACCTTTCTTTAAACTCCCCATATTGAATATATCAGTAATTCTTGGTTGCTTCTTTCTTGAAAATACATTCTAGCATCTAATGTTTTCAATTTTTACTAGCTCTACTATCACGATGATAACCGCCATTTCTTCTAAGATTATGGAAATGTCCTCTATGTGTTCTCTTTTCTCACACATTTTACCCCTACTACATTCCACACATTTGCATAAAACTCTTCAAAACCGGCAGAGCACGGTGGCTCACGCCTATAATCCCAGACCTTTGGGAGGCTGAGGGAGGTGGATCACGAGGTTAAGAGATTGAGATCATCCTGGTCAACATGGTGAAACCCCGTCTCTACTAAAAATACAATAATTCGCTGGGCATGGTGGCGAGCTCCTGTAATCACAGCTACTTGGGAGGCTGAGGCAGGAGAATTGCATGACCCCAGGAGGCAGAGGTGGCAGTGAGCCGAGATCGCGCCATTGCACTCCAGCCTGGGTAACAAGAGTGAAACTCCGTTTCAAAAAAAAAAAAAAAACCTCTTCAAAACGAATTCCCTTTGCACCGAAATAAACGCTTAACTCTCTTCTAGCTAAAGTAGCTCTGCATTTTCCACCTTGTCACAGGCCTGTAGGATGACCTTACCCTCACCTTTCTTTCCCTTGATGTTACGGACCAGTCTTAGTTTCTTTGGTTTCTAAAAGTCTCTCTCTGTATGTGTTAACATAAAATTATTATCTTACAGTCACATGATTTCGAGCGAGAAAAGATTTAGAGCTAAAAAATTTCAGACTTTCTATATAAGCTTTCTATGGCTGTGTTGAGGCATACATAATGTTGAAGGTCTATTCCAGCAGTCTGGAGGTGGCAGGAAGCAGGAACTACTTAAATTATTTAAATTGATTTGCAGTCAATGACTAAGAAAAGGCAGGACTTTTCAACAAGTCTATCAGTATCAGTTCTGTGGCATCTTTTTGCTGGTAGTGTTTTTACGTCTTTTTTTAAAAAGTATGACTTAAAAAATATTCGAAGATGGAAGTGATGAAAAATTCACTTCAACGGAGTCTAAAGAAAACCATGAGCTGTTAAGCCTATTATTCTCTTTCCTGGAAGACTGCACTGTAATTTTCTGTCTTATGCAACTTGAAAATTTGTGATACCTGTAACATACTCAGCAACAGCTTGTAAGAAACCATTATGCCGCACAGGGCACTCCACATAGGCATTCATTTCTATTTCCCTTGCCATGTCTCTTCCGCATACTTTTTTTTCAGAGTATGCAATTTATGCTTTGGATTTGCTATTCATTTTGTCAAATATGTTTCATTTTCCGTATGCTGATTCCAGCAATAGAGATCGTTTGAAATTGGTAAAGCAGTTCTATAAACCAATACTATCACAAAAATTGTCAGTATACCACATGGAGATCTAAACTAAAACAGACTTAGAGAGATCATATTCTTAATGTAAATCTAGATAAGAATTTTTAATGGAATAATTTAGACTATAACTGATTTGAAATCAAACACTATTAATTTCTTCTCCAATTTTCTATGTTTTATAAGACATGACAGACTCACTAAGTCCAAATCATATCAATAAACAATGTAAAGCTAGATTGTTTCAAATAAAATCAAATTATTTTAACTTAACATTTTCCCAATTATGTTAGTACAGGCTTTTTTACTTGAACCCAATTAACAATAATAGCCTACTTTTTTTAAAAAATTGTGAAATGGTTTCTTTTGAGATTTTATAAGTAGTCATTGGTTCTTCTTGTATCAGACACAGGCATTGGAAACATCCTGTAGTAGCTATGAGGTTACCAAGTAATTATTAAAACAGGATTCACCTCTGTTAAAAAGGTTTCCCAATAACCTTTAAGTTTAATTCTTATGAAATAATTAGCATTACAGAAAGTATTAGAATTACATGAGCTATAGCAGGAATTATAAAAAAGATCATTGGTTTGAGACCTTTGGTCCAGGATAGACTACTGCCATAAGTCCTGCTAGCCTTAGATCAATTTTGTAGTCTCTCTCAATTTCAGTTTTCTCACTTGCAGAAGAGAGGTTCCAGTGCCAGTTTGTGATTAATGGTAGCAAGTCCTGCTACACTGAATCAGAAAAGAGGTGTGTGATGCAGCAAGAGATAAATTATATACCCCAGAAATTGCTGGGCTATATATGATATATATATTCATATCTTTATATATTCAACTTTCATTTAATAAATAATTGGATTTGTTTCTCGAATATCATATGTACAGAGAAACCATGTCTATTTTTCAATTTAGTTGTTCTCAGTTGTAGTATTTGTTTTCAAGTTTAATTTTCTGTGACTGAAAAAAAAAAAAACAACAGAGAACAAGAGAATGGCAGTCTTCAGCTCCATTTGCTGAATATTTTGAAGGTAATTTTTGCTAATAGCATAGTATTAATTGTAACTTGCAAAAATATAAAAATCTATTTCCTCTTTTGGAGGATATGGCAACACAACTCAAATTTCACTTTCTTTATGAAACTTTTCCTATTAGCCATCTTTTATTACTGCTTAGTATTTAGTACTACCTTTTAAAATACATATTATATAGCGCTGACCTTTGGGTCATATAAATTGAACTCTACTAATACATTTGAAAATTGTCAGATCTTCCGGGCACGGTGGCTCACGCCTGTAATCCCAGCACTTTGGGAGGCCGAGGCGGGTGGATCAGGAGGTCAAGAGATCAAGACCATCCTGGTCAACATGGTGAAACCCCATCTCTACTAAAAACACAAAAAATTAGCTGGGCACTGTGGCGCGTGCCTGTAATCCCAACTACTCTGGAGGTGGAGGCAGGAGAATTGTCTGAACCCAGGAGGCAGAGGTTGCCATGAGCCGAGATTGCGCCATTGCACTCCAGCCCGGGTAACAAGAGCGAAACTCTGTCTCAAAATAAATAAATAAATAAAAATAAATAAATAAAAGAAAAAAAAAAGAAAATTGTCAGATCTATTAATATGCTAGTCAATATTTTTAATACCAAAAACTAGAATGGTAAAACACAAAGAACAGAAATTGGATTTGTGAATAATACAGACTTGAGATTATCAAACTTAATGGGCAAAAAGATTGCCTCTTCAGAAACAACACAAATAAATGCAATAAGAAGAAAAGTAAAATTCTCAAAGTAAGCTAAAATGATAGCAAATCTCAGAACCAGGGGATATAGCCAGAACTGAATGTTTCAAAGATTGCTATCACTACAGTTTGCCTTAAATAAAGGGAAGCAATGATATGTTCCAAGCTAAATGTGAATTGACAATGTAATACGTGGTGCTGTGGTTTAGTTATTGTTTGTTAGGTCATGCCAAGTCACGTGTTTAAATATGATCTACACTCTTGGAGGTAGGACATGGTAGGAGGTGTTTGTTTGAATCATGGGGGTGGATTCTTCATGAATGGCTTGGTGCCATTCTCTTGGGGAGTTAAGTGAATTCTCACTCTTAGTAATTACCGTATGTTTCGACAAAAATGGGTTGTTGAAGAGAACCTGGCACCTCCTCCTCTCTTTCTCCCTTGCCTTGTAATCCTCACATGATGGCTCCCCTTCACCTTCCACTGTGAGCGGAAGCAGCCAGAGCTCCTTACCAGAAGTACTTGCCAGTGTCATGCTTCTTGTACAGCCTGCAGAACCATGAACCAAATTAACCATTTTTCTTTATAATTATCCAGCCTCAGGAATTCCTTTAGAGCAGCACAAGCAGACCTGGATCATGGCCATAAAATACAAAGATTCAAATATTCAAATTTAGGCATGATTTCTTGATGTATAATATCCAGGGAAATGTGTGTGTGTGTGTGTGTGTGTGTGTGTATTTAAAAATACTGTTTTTCAATTATTTTCTTTTTGTATCATGCTTTTGCTGTTGCATTCTATTCCTGTTTATATCCCATTTAGGTACCACCACAGGGCTTTTGCAAATGTTATTGTTGCTAGCTTTTTTCCCTTTTCCTTTCCCTCTTTGCTTCATTAAGCTTTCACCTCTCAGCTCCATCAGAAATTTTATCAAAACCAGGTCAATCACCACATTTCGTTCTGCAGAAATGAACACACTGATGTATTTTTAAACATATAATGAAAGTTACTAAGGAAAATGGGTAAAAAATCTTTATTGAATGCATTATGTGAAATGGATTAACCAAACATTTAAATTCACATTAAAATGATACAGATATAGCATGTTATTTGTTATCATATATTTAAAAAACAATTAAATTACCACATTCTTTTTAATTAATTAATTTATAATCATGAGGCACAGTTAAAATAATAGACTTTTATAAGGATTATGATCAAAAATATGTTGTTGTTTAATAATTGTGAGTGCATTCATTGACCAGGTACCTAGGTACCTAGTTTTTGAGACCTTCTTTTGTAGATCATTATTAAATATTTTGATTTCATTTTGTTAACTTTATTTGATGCTGAGATTAACTGTTTCCACAATAAACATTACAATATATAGAAAGTCTTTGTTGATTTTCAGGTGTATTTCTACCCCAGTTTAGAGACTACTGCATAGTAAAATTTGTCAAAAACTGCATATTAAATACATTTTATTTTTCATAATTACATTTCTTCATTCTCTACACTCTAGCTAGGATATTTTTTAATGTGCCTAGGTAGTTTATATTTTCTATGGATGCCATTTCAAGATAACAATTTATTTGCTTTTTGTCTGGTAGGGTTGGAAACCTCTAGCATAAAATGATGTGGACCTAACCTGGCTTAATTTGTAATGCTTAGCAAGTGCTGATTTCTCCGCTGACCTTAGGAACTGAGATCAGAGTTCTCATTCTTCTGATCATCACATATGCTTTAAATGCAGCTGCAGTGCTTTGGAATCTGTATTGCGTGAAAGGTTACATCCCTTATCATGTATTGCTATTGTTATTCCTGACATTGCCCAGGGTGTTAATATTTTCCTCTTGGTGGCAAATCAACTTAGGATGCTTTTCACATTTCCTTTTTTTCTTCTACGTCCAACTAAATTATATGCATTGTTTGCTGTGATACCCTAACACACTGAAAAATAAGAAAAGTGATGGCAGTGAAAGGAGGACGCAGTATGATTTTGGGTCAGGCAAGCTCAGAAAATTAGAACTGAGCAATGGTGCCCAGTTTGTTTAAATTATTTTCTGCCCATTGCAGTCACTGTGCCCTTGAGTGAAAGGATGTGTGTGTGTGTGTCTGTGTGATGATGTGGTTAGTCTCACAAAGTTCCTACCTTTTCAGGGGATATCAATCCACTTTGAGTTCAGCAGAAAGAATAAGGTTAGTACAAAATTCTGCTTTGTAATCCACTTATATGACTGCACAATTAGTGAAAAATCCCTCTAGAATTTGGTTCATGGTCTTCTATTAATTAAGTGGAGAGGACTGATGTCAAATTTGATATGTCTGTGGTTATCTACAGAAGTATTTTTATGGAGGATTGTGATAAACCATCTGTGACACTATGTGTTGGTACTTGGTATGAATTGAAAATCACTTCTGTGATTAAGAGGACCAAAATTATTTTTGTTTTCCAAATTCTAGAAATTTGTGAATGTGCTTGATCATTTTTTTAGTGAGGTTTTTATTTATTTTAAATTATCTTTGTTGTAACTTCAACCCACTCTTGTCCAGCTCTAATACTCTTGATGACAGATTTAAACAGGGCAGACACATATTTCTATATACTAATTTAGTTTCACACCACTCTAATAAATATGAAGTAAACTGTATCAAAACTAATAAATTCACCATCTTAATATCTTCCAAATTATCCACTACCCTCTTTACATATCTTCCATTCAGTTCAAATGTTGAAAAATAAACCAGCTTGATTATTTTCCTTGCTACACTTAATACCAAGAACTCATTTGGATTTTTGTGTTTTACATTTTTAATCAATGTTCGAGTATCTTAAAATAGCTGATGTAAACCCTGATTCAGTACATTCTGCCTATATCCTTGCTTAGGATATAAATTCAATATCATTTACTTAGCTATATTTGCTGTCAGTTCATTCATAAAATAATCATGTCTTTATATTAAAATCAGCATTTGATATTTCTCAGTGTATTTTCATAATATATTAATTCATCAGCCTCACATGGAACTGCTGCCATATTCTTATGTCATCACATCTGGAATCCAAAGTTATAAGGAAAGAATAAATATGGGTCAGGCACAGTGGCTAACGCCTATGATCCCAGCACTTTGGGAGGCCAGGGCAGGTGGATCACTTGAGGACTAGAATTCAAAACCAGCCTGAGCAACATGACGAAAGCCCATGTATCCTAAAAATACAAAAATCAGCAAGGTATGGTGGTGTGCTCCTGTAGTCTCAGCCTTTCAGTAGGCTGAGGCAAGATAATTGCCTGAACCCAGGATATGGAGGTTGTGGTGACCCCAGGTAATGTCACCACACTCTAGTATGGGAAACAAAGTGAGACATGGTCTCAAAATATATATATACACACATAGATGTATATATATATATATAGTCATAGTAAAAAAAAATTGTAAGTGAAATTGCTGATGTTAAAAACCTTAAAGGTGTCAGATGGATTTAAATTCATTTATTGAGCTTCAAATTGTTGTTTTCCCTTCACTTGACCTTCAATGTACTCTTTCTCATGAAGTATTATATACACCTCCTGAAATTCCAGATACTGCAGCACTCGATGTGCTTATTTTCCTAAACTCAAAACATATTCGTCATACATAGTTACGCATTGAACTTGATATTACATTTTTGAATTTTAGATTTAAACAAAACCCAGATCTTAAAAGCACGTTTCAATTATGCTAAATTTATATTATTTTTATTTTATGTCTAACTCTCAACACTAAAGATTTTTAGCATTAGCAAATAGTCTATATAGTTTTTTCATCTTCTGCATTATGATGAAAATATAAATATGAAAATTAACATATTGATGATTATATTTGTTTGGCTATACTAAAAATTTTAATGACATAAAATCCAATACTGAAGGAAGCAAAAGTTGATATGCATCCTCATTCTCTGCTACACAGTCATTCTCAAGTTTCTTTTTAATGACAATTCAATTTCCATTCCTCTGTTGTTCTCTGGTATTTCTTACTCCAGTTCCTTGGCTTCAATTTAATGATCTGAAATAGAAAAAAGAAAGAAAGATGTATTTGGAAAATTTAGTGTCAATGTCTCCATTATTGTTATGTGTTATAAATAGTGAGTTATGAAAAGAAAAATTAAGTGGTCTCTAAAAGATAGCATTTGAATCTTGCCTTTAGCATCTACTGTTTTGTGTGTTGCAATGATGTAGGAGGAGACAGAACAGGACAGAACTGGGGGACATAGTGAAGCATTAGAATGCATACGAATTCAAATACAGTTTCAGAGAATTAATATCAGACATGGGCATTATCTGTATCACACAATAAGGTGGATGTATCTCAATCTTGTTCTATTTCACTAGGATTCAAAGGGCCCAAGCATCTAAAATGTGTGTGTGTGACAGAAGGGGGTGGGAAGAGATAGTAGCAGTGATAGTTGTTTATGTCACTGGATTATTAGTTTAGTTTTTCTAAATTATTTTGAGATTAACTCTTATATTTTTGGATTACATCAGTATCGTCTAGTATATTTAGTCCCATCTGGAAAAATGGCTCGTGCAACTGGTAGTGGGGGAGGGCAGACCCTTCTCTGACAGGTACAAATTGTTCATATCAATCTGAAGTTGGCCATAATAAAGTGTAACTGACAATTTTATCTCTGTTGAAATAAGGAGGCCAGTCTCTTAATCTGAACATTTGACAGTAGCTCATATATTTTTTATTTAGCTCATCAGTATTCTAGTTTAGGACCCACAGAATCATTCACACCTGTAATTTTCATTTTTAAAAAGAGTGAAAAAATTCTATGACTGAGTCACTTTTTTAGGTATAATAACTGATTGTATTGTCTAAACTAAGTAATTTTAGTGATTTAAAAAAATTTAATAGGTGCACACACGTTGTTGTCTCTGGATGTGTATGTCACCAGCAAACAATATTCTGAATGTTGTTAGTTCAAGTCACAATAGCAGACCAGCAGGAAGGCAGACACGGGAAAATGTATCTGAAAAAGTGGCTTTCTACAGTTCGACTAGATAATATGTCTACAACATCAGAGAATAGATTTCAGACAAGAAAATATCTGAGTGTGTTGTAAGTATAGAGTATAATATTTTTTAGATTCTCTAAAACAGTAGCTTTAAAACATACCCATATACTACTGAACTATAATAAAAGAATATCAGCAAATACTCTGACCAAAAATATTTTATTGATGTGACTGCATATGCCATCTTAAATACTTTTATAATAAACATTTCATATGAAATATAAAGTTGGAATATGAAGGCTTTGCTGTCCATGACCATATGTATGACTTATTTTTTTTCCTGCCAAACTAATTGTGGTCATGTAACTTCAGCCTCTTTTGGGGAAGGACGTTTATCTTCCTTTGCTTTAATCTGTCCTAATTACTTTGGTTTCTTTATCACCATCACTCAGAAAGAACTTAATTGCTTTCTTTGAGATGCCAGCCCTACTTGAAATCACCAATATGGTTTGCCACTGAGGGAGAAGCAGAGCATCTGTTCCCACATCATCACCTCTTCTTCTCATGAAAAGGCAGCTGCAGCTGTTTTTAGTAAGACTTCTCATTCTTTGTTCAGGATTATAGAGAGATTGATGCCTTTTTATTTCTATGAGATAACCTACTGTAGGAAGGCTGGGTTTTTAAGACACTTTCTCAATATTCAAACCATGTTGTGCACTGTGTTTTCTGTTATGGAATCACCCAGAATTTCATTCTAGCCTTCCCAGAAGTGATATGCAACTTTTATTGGCTATTACTCAATGAATTCTACTGTCTTATTTATGACACACTGTGTCATTTTTAGCCCAAACTACCAATGCGTATATAAAAGACATTCTATTCTAGCACTTCATCTCAATTGTAATATTGTATTTCCTCCCTCCAGTAAGTCATGAGCTAGAAGAAGTTGTCCCATCTTCTATATATTTAAATGTTCACCATAAAAAGATGTAGGCCTAGATAATGAATTCTGATTCTCTAAATAAATAAAACAGACTTTGTGAAGGAAGATTTGTTACCAGCAAAATTTTCTTTGTCACTTAATACATGTGTAAAATGCTTTCCTTTGTATTCTCTTTTGCATAGAACATGAATAAAACCAACAAATCTTAAGAGAGCATAGGGGATGCATTTTCATTTCAAATAACTTATCCATGAAAGAATTTTCATTGACAAATTCTATTAGGAGACCCTAGAGCCTTCTGCACCTACCTACATCGGGGTAGTAACATTGTTCTTTGGTTAGACACTGAATCTCTTTTCCCTACTTTATCACCGTAAAAATAAGACTACTAGTTGCAATTGTTTGAGGCAAGTATAAAGATTTAAGATAGTTTTGCCTCCTTTGACTTCCCCAGTGTTAACTGAGGACACAAGTACTACCCTTGCAGCAGAGAACAGACTAACATGATTGTACATACCCACAACTGGAACTGGAAAATTTTCGCCTTCACTCACCTCACAAGGGACGAGCAGAAGTTGCCAGATAGAATCAGTTGATAAAAGCAGTAGTCTTGGACCAGGCACCATGGCTCATGCCTGTAATCTCAAATCTTTGGAAGGCAGAGGCAGGAGGACTACCTGAGGCCGGGAGTCTGAGAGCAGCCTGGCCTATATGGTGAAACCTTGTCTCTATTAAAAATACAAAAATTAGCTGGGTGTGAAAATTAGCTGGGTGTGATGGCTCATCCTTATAATCCCAGCTACTTAGGAGGCTCAGGGAGGAGAATCACTCAAACCCAGGAGATGGAGGTTTCAGTGAGCCAATATCATGCCATTGCACTCCAGCCTAGGCAACAGAGTGAGACGCTGACTCAAAAAAAAAAAAAAAAGGAATATTTTTAAGCCCCTTATTGACAATAGGACTTTTTTTCTTTCTTTTTTGTGTCTAATTATAGAAACCTCAATGCATCCAATCATATCTCTATTTCTTTACCACTGAATTCAAGCCTTAGATCTTCATCATAGATGACCCTTTTCAAAAAAATCAATTTGATGGATAAAATTAGGGTTATCATCTATGAACACTCAACCTTTTATCACCAAACCTTTGTAAACCATTAATCCTCCTTTCTGTGACAGAAATCTTAGACCTCTTTCTCTTTTTGTTGTATATAAAATGTTTTCAAAAGTGAGGTATATATATGCTATCTCTGCTTTTAGTCTTCAATCCAATCTAACGTCTACTGAATCTGCTTCCCATGGAAGTCACCTGTGACCTTTCTAATTCTAAATCATTGTACCTTTATCAAAAATTTCCATTATTTTACTAAGTACAAGTTACTTTCCAAGAGCTTTATAAATATTAGTAAGAGATATGTAGACAGAAAATGAGGTTTGCAGAAAAATATCATTCCTGAACATCTTTAGTCTGTATCTAAAATTAACTGCTGCATTTGGCACTGTTGCACATTACACCTTTGTTAAATTTCCCTCTTTTAATTGTCATGATGAAATTCTCTCTAGGAATGTCTTTACTCAGGCTTCCTCCTCTTTTTGGGGCTCCTTTTCTAACCTTGATACCTTATTCTTCTACTCTTTTCCCTTTACATGCTTTACATTAGGTGGTCCAAACACGGTGAGGGATGCAATGCATCTCAACTCTCATTTTCTTTCCATGCCTTCAATTTCACATTTTTCTTTGCCTATTGAGTATCTCCATTAGTTCACTGTCCTGTAAAGCTAAGGCTTACGAAGTGAAAGAGTACTACAAAACTGATCTGCCTCAAACTTCCCCATTTGCAGTAAATGTGTTACCACTAATCTCATTGCAAAAGCCAGAGTAGGAGTCTCCTAAATTAGTCCATGGGGATTTTGATTCTGTATCTTTAATATCTTTAAAACTTGGACCAAAATTTTGAACAGAATATACCATATAACTGTTCATTTGTCCTAATAATTTTGAGAAAAAAGTTAATAAAAGATAAATATTTACTTGGTGTAACTTACAGAACTTGAATGTTTTTCCAGCTATTTTTAATGTTTGAAAACTGCGCATTACTTTACTTCACATAGATTTAGATTTAGATTTAGAACCTATTCAACAAACAAAAGTGTTTTATCAATAATAATATTGTTTCTGTATTAAACACTTGAAAGTTTATAATCACAGAAACAAATAAAAGACTAAAGCTCAAGCTAAAATGGGAATCTATTCATATTGTACAATGGTTATTTTAATTACATCTCCTTTTAGTTAAATATTTAATCTAAAATATAAATGAATTTTAGATTATTATACATGCAGCATTTTATAATATAGATCATAAAACAGCGATTAAGTTTAAAACAATATTAAGCTAAATAATTTAGAATGTTGAAAATACTTTTAGGGTAATAATCAGAAAAATCATTTTATGCATTCTCCAAGAGAAATATAACTAGGATGTATCATGACCATGTTCTGATTGACTTAAAACAGAAACACTATTTTTTACCAGAAATTACTTTCTCAATCAGGTGAATTAGATACAGAAATTTTCTTACAAAAAAAAATGTGTTTGTTGTCAACATATTGTAAAGAAACATACAGGAAGTCTTTGTAATATCTATTAAAAGAATACTTTAGATTATTTTATGAGTAAAAATATAAAAAGCCAGATTTTATGAAAGATGGACACAACTTAGGGTGAAGTGAGATGGAGTAGGTTTTCTTAAAAAAAAAGTTTATTTTATTATTATAAACATAGTATTTTATCATACTTAAACTTTTAAACTTTATAAAAGAGCAAAAAAATAAGTATTAAAAGGTTCCTCCCTACATCTATTGTCATTATTAATTCATAGAGAAAATTAGTTTCTGAATTTAAAATTTACTTTAAAATTTGTAATCATTAACTTGATTAACTTATTATTTGAATGGATTGAGGATCATACTAGACACTATTCTACAATAAGTATGAATGATAAAAATATTCTATCACATTAATTGCATATAAATTGTCATTCATATTTTTAGGGTTACATGTTAATTCATCTTATGGTTATCTCATAATTTATTTAGCAATATTATGTTAATAAACATTTATTTCATTTCAATTATATTCTCATTCTATTGCCATGAATTCTACAAATAATTTACATATGTATGTTTTCCATCATTTGTTATAAACCTGTAACATCCATCATAAGGAAGTATAATTTCTTTTTCTATTTTATATTACTCATTCTGTATTAATTCCATACCTATCATGTGTCTCAAATTGAGTTTTTTCTACTGGTATGTGTATATTCATAGCATAGTTTTTGATTCTACAGATATATACAGTCAATTTAACCTACTCATGTAGTTCTTCTCCAATAATATCCTACATTTAATTTTACCTATTCAAATTATTTCTAGGCTCCTAAATTAGTGAGAATTTCTCATAAGTTAATTTATGACAAATACAAAGAATTTCCTTTAAGAAACAGTTGCATTTAATACTTGTTCTACTTGTCAACATTTTTTATTATTCTGGGAAATAAAATGCAGTACATATTTATTCTCTGGTTCACATGCAAATGCTTTGGTGTTAATCCAAGTCTGAATAAATATAAAACAAAACATCTGTTTTAATATAAGCTGAATTTATTCCAGAAATCTTTCTCACTCAATGGAAATTACCTGAGAGAATATATTGAAAGTCTTTATTAAAAATATAGCTATGTTTTCTGGCACAACTGTATATAGTTCAATTGTGATGGATGGTGCATCCCTTTTGTGATGTTATTTTAATGCTGGAGTTTATGTTTTTGAATAACAATGTAGTGACAAAGTTTATAGAAGGGCATATGGAAATGCCTTCTTCATTTTTTTTCCTTACTGACCAGACCTGGGTCTATAAGACTACATGAATGACAATTACAAATCTTCAAAGGAATTCAGTTTATAGTCCTATGTCAACCTAAAAAGTGGTGGAAAAACAATGTTTAAGATGACACCATCCCTTCTTTTTCACATCAATGAAGGAACAACATAGACTTTTCTTTGTCTATGCCAATCATTTATCCCTGTCCATTCTGTGCTTATCCGCATTCTTTTAAACAGCTACTGAATTCTGATGACGATGCAATGTCCACTCCAATCTTTTCAGCCTTCAAGTAATTACTTTGTGTACTTAAACTCTCATTCTGTTGAAGTAAGATAAATAAAATGCCAGGATGCACAGCGGCCATTTGAGCAGCAACCAGAGGTAATTGTCAGTCTTAACCTTTGCCAGCTCAATTGATGTTGTTTGATAATGTAGTCATCAGGAATATTTCTCCAACGGTAGTCTGGCTGGAATAGGTATTGTGTTTTTAAGGTTCTAAGTTCTGACATTACAATACTTTTTTATAAGTAATTCTGAATTATACAGATTCCCAGTTGGAGACTTCTGAATAGCAAACGAAATTCAATAGATAATAAAGCATTTTAGATAGAAACTACTAAAGTAGCCAAATAGTGATATTAATAATATAAGTGTGCTGCTAGAAAATAACTAAAAGTAGCGGTAAATTAAATATCAAGAAAATAGATAGCCAATTTCAAAGAATGAGATTACAGAAAGAATTAATTACCTCTTTTGATTAACTGACAAGCTCGGTAGGCATGCACACAGAGCAACAGCTACACACATGGTTTTCTTTTTCTTTTTTTCCTCTGCTAGTCAGGCAATACAAAAAATAAGTTGCTTTCAGTTGCTTTTCTGTAAAATAAAATATAGAGACATTTTCACAAAACAAACTTTCACAAAACAAAAATTAAATCCAACTGTGGATTTACCTAAGGCTGCCTCCATTGTATAATTCAAAGCTCAGGCAATTAATCAACCTTGTGCCATAATGAGATCAGTTTCCTTCGTCCTGCAAAGAGAACATCAATGCTGCACTTTCCCATGCCACTTTATTTGTCTGCTGCTTACTCTTCACCCACTGAAATTGGGCTTATAATAAAACCCACCACATGTATAAAGTAATGTAAAAGTACGTTTACATGTATGTCTCATTTAGTTGATACTCCAGCCATCTCTAAAATAATTCATGCTAAAAATGAAGATATTGAGTGTGTAAATCAGAAGTTCTTGGCATTATATTTGTAAGTCTGAGGACCAGACTTGAACTAGGTATTCCCTCTTCACAGATGATTACTTTGCCCCCGCCACAGGACCTGCATACCTGCTTAGCTAATTCTCTAGCATGCAATCCTTTCAACAATTGAAAAATAATACACAAGTGATCTGATGCTGGCACTATTGTTCTTAGTGTAAATATGCTACCAGGAATTTCTTCCTTTTCTACCCCTCCCAGGGCTGTCCTCTCACTCTGTAACTGGAGACTATGTAAATAAATTGGCTAGGTTTCAAAGTCTGATGCACATAAACTATAGATGATTTTCTAATATCATCCAGAACCACCTCTCTGAAGAACCTTTTAATATTCTTATGGTGACCTTGTCTTTGTAGAAAGTCAAGTAAAATTATAAATTATAAAAGAGCAAATCTTGATTCAATTTTCATAATAGCGCCCTTGAGAAAGTTATCCTCGTTCTTTTACTTTCTAAAAATGCAGAAGAAAGTATACTATTTCAGTTAAGTCCTCCCCATTGGATTCCCATTTTGACTTCCTATTTTACCAATGGTAATATTATTCTCCTATTTTACTAGTTTCAAAAACATAGTAATATTGAACCTTTAATCTTTCACTCTCCTATACAACGTAATAAGAGACCATGACTCTTCATTTCCTACCTGAAAAAGTCCAAATACTTTGTCTCTTCCTACTTGTGTGATCTTGGACAAATCAAGCTCTGGGATTCAATATCATCCACTATAAAATGGGAATAATAAAAGTGCCCATCTCATATGTCTTTTGTAAGTATAAAATGCATTATTATTTCTTATATATACAGACATTCAGAGTGTCTGATAAGATTTAGCAATCTTAGCTAAGTGCACAAAACCCTCTGAAAGCTTCATTTCTAAATTTTACCCATTTGCGGCCACTCTATTCCCTGATTCCCAACTGCCAAGCTGATGCTGTCAATATTTTCTGAATTATATCATCACAGATCTGTTGCACATTTTTTCCTAAAACTATGTTCTCTATTTATGATATCCTTTTCTATACTTTGGAATGATAGAAATTTTAGGTCCTAGTAATCAGGCACTTAACAACAAAGTTCAAATGTTTTACCTATTTAAAAGTATTTTTTGGCCTTTTATTGCAGGGTTACAAAATAATCACTCCAGACATAAATTCATAGGACTTATTACATAAATTATATAATTTTTATAAATATTGTATAATATATTAGGATAAAATGAAATGAAGAGCTTGATCCAGTGATTGGTGAACAGTAAGAATTCAATAAATGTCAAATATCATATAAAATAATAAATAACATGACATATAGTATTATTATTTTTTAAATTACATACATCATCCCCTTGACTACAATGTGTTGTCTTTTTACAGATTCTCTTTTTCTATACTGTTTTTTGAAATATATGAATACATATATTTTATACCCATGTTTATGTTGTTTTCCCAGATCAACTATAGATTATTTTTATTAGATACTTACTATTGAATCTTCATAATTCAGCAAATAGGTGCCAAATTATGATAAAGTGCCAAAATGGCAACTCTTCCCTCAGAATTCATTTTAAAATATCATATATTTTATGTCCTAACTATAATAACATTTAGTTTCAAAATGAATATTAAAGCCACAGAATTTTGTAAGCGATGCTTTTTCAGAGAAAATGAACAGCCTTTGAATCCCTAAGACAAAAATGAAACAATTATCATTCAAAGCATACCAGCCATGTGTTCATTATACCCTGTCAATGACTTGCAATAGCTGTGTGATTAGGGCGGCAGTGGCTGGAATGTGAGCAGGCTTATTCTGGTGGCATTGGAACCATGAATTCTTGGGTAATGGTATGCTTGGCCTCAACCGTATTTTCAATCAGATCAATTGGATAAAACGGAATATCAAGACTGAGTTTTATTTTATTTTTTTTAATTATATGCTTTATTTTATTTCTCAAGGAATAAATATAATACACATACATACATCCACATACATATGCACGAATACATAGAAACCACAGATAGATCTACATCTTTCTACATCTCGTCACATACACATATATACAAGACTGAGTTTTAAATGATCAATAAAAGATTTAGAGGAAAAAATATTAAAGGAGGCCATGACTACCTGAATGTAAGTGTGTGGGGGAGGTGTGAAACCTGCCTGTGTATGCTTTTTCTCCAGCTCATAGGTCTGAATAGACATATACGAGATCCTCACATAACCCTTTTTAAATATCAAACATATGGGAATCCCAAAACTGGTAAAATTTCTCTAACTTTTTTTATCCTTGATTTTAAATGATTCATAGAAGGATCTTTAGATGAGAGACTATATTTTTGAAGCCTTTTCTCTCTCATAAATTCTAGCCGATGGCAGTGGGCCCAGCTCTCATTGACATGCATGATCACTCGTTGGCCATGTACCTCCCTTTTTTCAACAGTCTCAATTACAAAAACCATTAAGAGAGAGCTGCGTTACACTGCAACCAACAAACACATCCATGAATTTTTTTTTTACTATTATCTTGAATGCATCAGAATGACATTTGTTAACTTTTAATATTAGAACTCTGTCTCCAAGTAAAAATACTAAGTCAGCTTCGGTTTGTTATGGTTTGTTTATGTCATTTTAGTTATTCAGATTATTGGTAAATATCCAACACTTTTATCTTTCATATTACCTCCTTCTGCATGTAAAAGGAAGATATATAGTCTAGGTATTAAACAATGATAGCCTTAATATGTATTTGTTTTCTAGCCACTGTCTGGAATACACATGAAATAATTTATGTTACATGTAAACTATAAATGGATTTGCAACATTTAATATATGTTTTATATTTTTCAAAATCAGTAGCGGTATAATAAAAAATATTAGCAACAAAGAATGTTGTAAAGAAATGTCAGGTGTGTATTAAGAACACTTATTTATGCTGTGTAAAATCTTGCTTAAATCCTCTATCAAAATTAGAGAAAGAAGACGAGAAAGACACAAGAAGAAAGCCCACAGGAATGAAATGAAAGGATATACAATTATCCCTACATTATTCAAAGTGATAAAGAAAAGCAAAGGCCTAAATACATTTTAAGAGTAAATAATAAAGCAAAATGTTTCTAATCATTTTATTTGTATTCAAATTACATACAAGGATTTTTTTTACGTACGTACATTTACAATTATACTTTGCCTAAGCCATATTCATATATGAATTGCTCATAGTAACCTAGAATTATTTTGATTGATAAAATTTTAATGTAAAGTAGGATACGTATTAAACTGTCTATACCCAACTCAGCTTTGATTGCACTGTGCAAAGTTCAGAAGAAAGTAAAAGTTTTGACGTACATGGTACAATACAACATTTTATGAAGTACATAGGACAAAAATAAGACATCATATCAGAAATTAAAGTCATCTTCTAAGTATTTAATTTGAGGAAATGAAAAGAATGAGTTTAATAATCTCTAGAAGTGGCTGGGCATAGTTGCTCATGCCTTTAATCCCAGCACTTTGGGAGGCCAAGGCAGGCAGATCACTTGAGGTCAGGAGTTCAAGACCAGTCTGACCAACATGGTGAGACCACGTCTCTACAAAAAACACAAAAAAATTATCTGAGTGTGGTGGCGTGTGCCTGTAATCCCAGCTACTTAAGAGGCAGAGGTGGGAGAATTGCTTGAACCCAGGAGGAGGAAGTTGCAGTGAGCTAAGATAACACCACTGCACTCCAGCCTGGGCGACAGAGTGAGACTCTGTCTCAAAATAATAATAATAATCTCTAGAAGTAATATTTTCTATTAAATTATATATTAATGTTCAAAACAGAGCAGGTCAAAACTCCCATGCTGATCAGTAGTGTGATCGTGCCTGTGAATAGCCAATGTATTACAGCATAGACAACATAGAGAGACTCTGTCTCAAAAGAAAAAAAAAGGATTATATATTAATGGGTATCTGAGTAAATCTACTATTCCTTTAAGTTACCAGGGCTTACCCTATAATTGTAAGTCAGTATGAAGCCTGGAAAAAAGAGACCTAAATTCATCACTAAGTTTCCAACATTCTCCAAGAGCAAATTTGATATTCTTAATTGCTGTATTCTAAACCACAATGGGTCATTAAAAGATGATGACAGCATGAGATTTTGTGATCATCTACTAAACTTCACTTTATCTGAATGCAATCACTAAACACCAAGTTAGATAAAATTTGGCTTCTCTATATTGAGAGATTGCAAAAACAATCATCAATCCTGGGCATAGAATGCACTCTTAAAACGAGGTATTATCAAATTTTACTGGAACTGCTTATATATGAGAGTATCTCCTTTCTAAATTCTTACATGTTTGAAGTGCAGACTGTTTTATTCTTCTCTATGTAGCCACTCAAACTAGTAGGGGCCAGGTTAACAAAGATCACTTAATAAGGACTTGTTGAATTATTAAGCAGGTTCTTCACCCTCTTTGAAAAATTCACGTCTGCTGTGAATTTTCATCTATTTCCCCAACTAATGCTCTGAGGGTCATCTCGGGGATCACAGGGATCCTTAAATCTCCATCCTGTTTGTGGTTGCCCCCCCACCCCCACGCCTCCCCTACACCCTTCCTGTTCCTTTTCATTCTTCTTGCAGTTCTGGGAGTAAAGTTCCGAGCATATTTAGATATAGGACAGGGGAAACACACCCTCTTTCTTTCTAGACTGGATTACGCTCATGCGCTCCGCTGCCCTGACATTTTTGTAAATTCTGTTCCCTTTGCTGTCGCTACACTTCAGATTAAAGTAGGAGAAAGAAAAAATAATAATACCTTAATTTCTTGTTTAATTTGCAGAATTAAAATATTTCATTTGTTGCATGCACTACAACATTCTTATTCAGTATAAATCAATCAAGTCCCAGTTGTAATTTTTTACATAATCGGAATTATATATCTAAGGCTTAAGATCTCCATATGATTTTCTATACTATGTCACCTTTTACTTTATATCACCTTCTTTTTTTAATTAAGACTATATTTAATCACAATCTACTCACAGAAAGTGCTCGCCTAATAGTTATTTAATGTTGAAGCTTGTATGTTCTTAAAACCCAAACTTGGCATGGGTACAATATGAGCAGATGTTGATTAGAGTTCCAGAATAGGATAGACACTTAAAGATATTGAGTGATTCAGTGCACTGGATCTGCAAGCTGCTGTCAGAAAAGCTAAAAGGCTCTATGGCCTTTCTGTGTATTGCTGTTTTCAGCAATAAAATTTGCATTTTAATCTGCAGGGATGTTCGTATCTCCCCGCCAGCTAGTCTCAGCATCCTGTCCAGAATCATCAAACTAGAAGCATGATGGCCTTGACAAATACTTTCATTTCACTTAGCAAATATTTCTCCCATCACTGAAAAGTTGACGCCTCCATAACCAGAACTTATATTACTTTAGAGGGGTTGAAAACTGCATTTAAACAAACAAAAGTGATTTCATAAGAAATTATATCGCCATGACAAATCAACAGTTTGAATAAGGGAAGAGTCATAGGAGTTTCTGTGGCATCTGGAGTGCATAGAATTCAAAGTGCTCAAGGGGGAAAACATTACCCTTAGTCATGCTTGCTCACTTTAGTGGAAATTACACATGCATATCAGAGTAGAAGCAGTTCCTGTTCAACTTCCTGAAAATTCTAATTAGAGACATCCATACAGTGCTGATCCAATTATACTTACGGATTTGCTGAAACCACTTATATAAGCAGGATTGTAAATGAACATGGGTTGCCCCAAAATATATACAGAAATATATCACCGCATTAAATTTAGAAGAAAGACCAGCTATTAAATCACTAATACTTTCAGTTTCTGGAGGACTATTTAAAAGGAGATAAAAAGAAGAGCAAATTAGGTTCTCCTTTACTTTCTCAAACCATTTAATGAATGCTTTCCCTACAGTATTTCCAAAGATGCTTGGCAAAACATCCCCCAAGGAAACTCTGCTAAATCCTAAAAAGTTTTAACTTTTGTTGAAGGTGTCATTTTACTTCCTAAGAGTTAGAGAAAAAAATAAGGACAAATTGCACAAAATTTGTCCAGAACTTGAAACTTATAGTGCAGTGTAGTATTATATGAATAAAATATGATCCCTTTTGTTCTCATATCACAGTCCTTTGTGTTTCTTTTTCTGCAGTTCTGAAGTCCTTCACTGATTTCTGACTTTCCCTCCTCTCATTCTGTCATAGTACAGGCTTAAAACACTAGACTGTAGAAGAGGCAGAATATCATTATTTCAGAGCCCAACTCTGAAGACAGTACAGGGGTAATTGATTGTTGATATTTTTGGCTATGCCTATAATTATCTCTGAAATAGCTATCCATAAAGTTAGTTGGCAAGAGAAACAAAATGAGTGTTTGCCATTCTGGCTTCAGCTGCATTTCCCCCGCCTTGCTGCTCCAAACCATTGACAGACGGCAACACCCTTATGTTATCCCAGAGACCATCACTTCTCACTGCTTGCCTGATGGTACCAAGTCAGGCTGGTAAAAATGAAGCACGAGCTAATGATTTGCCCTGTTATTATTTATATAAATGCTCCATTTTTCTGTATTTAATTTCTTGTATGCTTTTATAAAAATATTTATGAGACATACATGAAATAAAGCTTTTGAAGCTTGAACCATATATTTATTCCTTGTTGTTTACCTTACAAAATTTAACTCATAGCCTACCTAGGCAGAAAATGCTCACTGAATTTTCACTGAGTTAAAGAAAATATAATAAGTTACTTGAAGTTACTACTTACTTATAACTAGAAATATTTATGTTATACATTGCATATACTTTTCTCTATTAAATCTTATGTGTTTTGACATTCACGAATGTCTTGGGATCAAGACAGGAATAGCATTTTGGTATACCTTCTATAGAAAAAATAATTTTAAAACCATATCATTGTAATTTGGAACTAACTACCCAGAAGACAACACACTGTATTCAAGGAGTGTCTCTATTTGTTTCCATTGACAATTGTACAGCACTTTAAGATATTAGTATTACAAATCATGTTTTGAATATTTTTGTATAGAATCATCTGTCTATAGGATTTGCAGTGGCTGGTATTTCATAAAGTATTGCCCATTGATTAATAATCAATTCTGAACCATATTTTTCTATTAAGTAGTGCTGTTTCTCATGGTTTTCTTTGATTCATATTTTCTCAAAGCCTCACTTAAAATATAAATTCTCATTACTAAAAATACTGCCAGGTTGTGACTTTCACCATCACTTTTTGTCAACAAGCCAGAGCTTGGCTGTCTTATTGACGCAAGGATTAAATTTGTTTTAATTTCTTTACACTTGTGGTCACACTACTTCATCTTTTCACACAGACAACTCTTGAATATGCCACTGTTATCACTTCTCTACCTTTGCTGTCAGTGTGTCCTTTGGTTTCGTGTTTCCTTGTTTACTTATACTTTTATAAATGAGTACTGCTTCAGCAACATCAAACTATCTTCTGAGACATGTTGTTACTGTATTTAAATAAGACCAAGGACAGAAAGGTAGATACACGAATTTTGGTACTTGAGATAAAACCATTCCCCAGTACTCAATTTATTGTTATTATATGAGTAATCTAAAAAGTTTCCATGTAGTGTCAAATCCATTCAGCATAAGAATATACAAACTTAATATTCCTCACATTCTTCTTGGGAGGATTTCTACCTGTCAAACTGTCACATCAAAATGTCTCAGCCTTCCTCTTATCTCCTGCCCCTCACCTGAAGTCACACTGAATTCCTGACCAGTATCTCCTCAACCTCTCTGACAGTTACAGTCTTGACTATGTCTGTCCTGCTCCTGTTTTTGTTTTTTTTTGTTATAGCATTAAGATGTTTCTCTGGCCCTTGTGAAGATAATCTTTTTTCCATGGTATTAAATAATAAGGTAATTCCTTGATACCGCTATTATCTTCATTTCTGTGGGGTCCTAGAGAGTAATGAGTTCCAAGCACACCTGGGGAGAAAAGGATTCTTCATAATTCTGCAAAGGCCTCATTATTTAGCCCAGATTATTGCAAAAAGTAACTGCCTGCTAATTCTTTATTAGCATTGGCTCGGATAAAAATCGTGATTCTATGGGGAACAAAGGCTGTCTCTTACTCTGCAGCTCTTCGGCCTTCTTAAACTCTTTCATGTTTTTTTTTTTTTCCAGAAATTCTTTTTTGCTCCAGAAATTTCATAATTAAATAATTCATAAATATAAATAAGAACAAATGTCTGTGACTATGAGGATGTGCCTACCTCGGCAAATGCTGCACCTTATAAAACTGTGGACACTTGCTGTGTAATGTGATTGAACTTGAAATATTCCTTGTCCAGATAAAGATGTGCTGTGTAAAATAAATTGTGGAATTAGAAGTCCTTGTACAAAAAAAAAAGGATAAAATCTCTAACATTTTATATTGATTACATTTTTAAAGGCATATATGTTAGGAATATTAGGTTAAATCAAATGTATTATTAATGTTAATATTATCTGATTTATTTTATATTTTTATATGGTTATTAGAAAGCTTAAAACTGCATCCTGGGTTCATGCACATGGCTCACGTTATTTTTTCTGTTGGACTATGTTGATATAGGGAATAATATCAAAGTAAAATTTCTGGTTACACTATCTTTCAGTAATAGTAACATTTATCAATAATAGTGTTAATTTTCTAATAATCTAATCTATAACAGTCACTGAAAATACTCTAATTCTCCATATGATGTATCACATAATAGCACTTAATTCCTACATGTTATTCATTTAAAATTTGTTATATATAAGAATGTCATAACTTAATTACTCAAATAATTTTTAGAATAAAATTATTCTCAAAATGCCTCCCCTCATATTTGATATAGTCAATATCAGTGTCTTGTTCTTCCAAGTTATTGAATTCCTAGTTGCAATCTATCGGTAATACAGACGAGTTAGCAAAATGTTTAGTCTTCTTTGGAATAAAAAGTAAAATATATTTTTCAGCAGGACATTTTATTCTGTTTTAAATTGAATGACTCTGTACAAATGTTAAATTAAATCTACTAATAAGAATTTTTCAGATAAAACTACGTGTGATGTTCTTTCCTCTGATATGCACCGTGGCTTTCATGCTCACTTATGATGAATGTCTGTAGTGATCTTCAGGTTCTGACATAAAATATACTGTCATAAATTTTTGTCCACAAGAAGCAAAAGAGGTAACACATGACAAAATTTATATGGTGAAATATAAATATGATAAATCTTTCTTTATATGTTAAAAATTGTAAAACATTTTTGTAAGACATAAATAGGTGGATTGAATATAATTGCTAAGGTTGAGTTAAATCTACTTGGAAGTGAAGTGGCCAGTGGCTTAGGCTCCATTTAATTCAATTATCTTTTTCAGAGCCTTAGCTGCTACATATTGCAAAAATGCTTGTGATTGGTGAAATCTACTTTTTTTACACGAAAGTCACAATAATATGGTTTTCTGACTTTAACTCTGAGAATATGAGATACATAATGTGAAAAATATAAAACATAAAGGTTGTGGTAAAAAATGTTGTTGGCTCCAAATAAGACAAATGGTCACTATGATAGGTATTTGAAAATTTATATTTTTCCATAATTCCTTTCTCTATGGTTGCTTCTCATTATTAAGTTTACATTTCTGGTTGCAACAGATTATTTTACTCTGGTTCCACTGGTATATCAGAGAAATCTAAACCATTATGCATATGACAGTCTTGATATTCAGTAATAGTAAACAGTGTTGATACTGTTAAATAACTCATTAAGTTGGGGGCATATCTAAGCAAAACTCTACTCCTTATAAAATATATGTAAAATTAAAATTCATTGTGCATGTCATTTGATTAACTCAGAATAATTTTTAGGATACATAAGTTGAATAATATCTTCAGTGATATACACACTTTCTTATAAAAATTAAGAGAAGTATAAAAACATAAGAAAATGAGGATTCCTTTGAATGTGTATGAATTATTTATTCAAAAGTGTCCTTATAAATTGTTTCTGTTGTCTGTTTATTGTTTCTTTCATGGTGTCAAAGCATTTTGAACAACTTTAATAGCATTATGAACAGATGGCAAGTGTAAAGGAAATGGAAGTTCAGTCTAAGATACATTATGAAACTCTAGCAGAAAGTTTCAGATTATTGCTTCCAATATATAAATCAAGTTTTCATAGCAGTGGTAGCACTGGTAAACATAATTTCTATTTTTTACACATATCTAGGAACAAATAGGGTACATTCATTCATAAAACAACTTTTTTTAATCAATATGGCAGCATTTTATAGAATACATTTTTTAACATTTTAAGTATCTGTGGAAAATATTACAGACCACCTCCTGAAAGCAGGGTCTCCTGTAATTTATGTTGGTATTATAAAATATTTTATTTTACATGTTACCTTTGTTACTATGTTATAAATAAAATTTGTAAATGTTGATTTTATTGCAGAAAGTATCACCACATAGTATTAAATTATTTAAATTTATTTTATTTTAATGCATTTTAAAATTGTTATGTTAAAAAAGGTATCATTCTGGGCCAGAAAAAAATATTTCACTAAATGATTTCAACCTGCCTGTATATTTTAATTAGAAATTCAATGACTTAGAGGAAGAAAATGCTGACACTGAATTATGTCAAACACATAGGGAATTAATTTGAGAATAATATTAATTCAGCATATAATTAAATAATTGGACTCAGACATTATAATTCTAGCAATTATTTTAATGAATTTATTGTAAAAATTGAATGTGTTATGTGGTATGTCATGTGAGGAATATGAAAACTCTTCAGTCACCCTTGTGAATTGGATTATCCAAGATATTAGAAAGAAAATTAACAACTTTATTTAAAAAAGAATATTAATAAAAGAAACACAGCTATAAATTTTAGTTCAGTATTATTTTCTATGTCAACACTATCAGATGGGAATGTAAGTGAGCCATAACTGAGAATTACGTAGATCATTTTAAATTTTCTGTCACCTACATTAAAAAGAAAGTTAAAAGAAAGTGGTGAAATTACTTTTGATGACTTTTATTTAATTCAATACATCTACATATTTTCATTTTAATGGGCAATTAATATATTAAATACATATATGGGATTTTCCTGCATCCTGATTCTTTAAATGCTGGGTTGTATTTTACTTTTAAAGCACATCTCAATTTGAACTAGCTGTATTTCAAGTGATCGGGAGCATCTTCTTGCTAGTGACTAATATACTGAACAGCAGAACTTTATACTTTAGATAATGAATGCAGTATCTAATGTTCAGCATATAAATATTTTCATTGTAATCTACCGTACAAATTCACTCCAGATTTAGCCTTTGTAACTTAGCAGAAGTCTGAGAGATTAATCCCTGACAGAAGTAATCATGGTAACTATCTCAGGAGTACCTTATTTCAGGTTGTCAACTTTTAACCAGTAGTAAGCAGATAATGCAAAGCACTGTGCTGAACATTAGGAGTACAAGTTTGAATAAAGGGCCTTATTATCAGCTCAGATAGGACATATATAAATATGTCCAATACACTGGAAAATGCTTCAGTGTTAAATATAGAATGCGAAGTAAACACAAAAAAGGAATGAAGACTTAGATCAGATAATTCTTTATAAAGAAACTTTATTTGAAATTGTCCTCCAAAGATAAACATGTCAGTAGCACTGATCTGTTTTCATCCAATTCTGGACTACTAAGCCTAGAGTGAAAAATAATATGCGATTAAATATGGTACCAATTTATCTAAAATGCAGTTTGCAATCTCAAAAAATCCTCAATGATATAGGAAATCCATTTGTATTTCTGCAACCAGTACCCCATTGTCCACACCATCTTTCAAACCTTCAAGTTCCTAAACATCCAGTTCATCTATTCATTTTTCACAAAGAACAACATTTCTTTCTTCTTCAGTGAGAAAATAGAGCTATGGCCAGGAGACTTCACACAAATCTATAGTATTTCTGTAACATATTCTCATCCATTTTATTTTTTCCCCTTTTACTGTCAAAAATAAGGGCCTTTTTTGTTCAAATCTAGTCTTTCCATGTTTCATTCGCAAAGACTGAAAAAATTCTGGTGCCAAAAGGATAGATAAATTGGTAGGTATATAGGTAGTTAGATATATAGATAGAGTTAGACTGTCCATGTCTGTTTTTAGTAAGAACTACTTCTGTCTATTTTTACCATTCTCTTCCAAATTGGTTTTTCAACTACTTTCTCCTATTTCATAATGGCTCCAAAGTTTACACATGATCTGCTACACCCTGTTCTTTGGCAACATTTTTAAAAATATAAAAATAATGATAATGAGAATAGTGATTATAATGATTATAATATCAGACTTGTTAAATTCCTGTGTTCCAGTATCCACTGCAGGTTATAGAGCATCCATAGTTTTCAGTGTAAATTTCCACTATTTTTATATGTTTAAAAATACATAAAATCTAAAAATGTATTATTTCAGAAGTACACATTAAAGTTGTATATCAGGAAAGTATGCATTAACTTATAATATCAGAATTGCCAAAGGGAAAAAAAGATAAATTGTGTATTACAAGGATATCTATTTTCTAGTGTAAAGATTTTCTTATGTGAAAAATTAACATGATTTTATTAAAGGTAACATAATGAATTCTATTTTGAAATATTCGTCTATGTATAATGACTCTGGAAATCTCAGAAGTATCAAACAAAAGATGGTATTGTTAGAAGATGAAGCAATCAAAAAAATAGTATTTGGAATTAGCTTATAAGTAATTCATTATTACTCATGGAGTAGAGTTAAAAGAACACTTTTAGGTTGGGGTGGTGGCTCATGCCTGTAATCCTAGCACTTTGGGAGGCAGAGGCGAGTGGATCATGAGGTCAGGAAATCGAGACCATCCTGGTCAACATGGTGAAACCCCGTCTCTACTAAAATCCAAAAAGATTACCTGGGCATGGTGCTGCATGCCTGTAGTTCCAGCTAGTTGGGAGGGTGAGGCAGACGAATCACCTGAACCTGGGAGGCAGAGGTTGCAGTGAGTCAAGATTGTGCCACTGCACTCCAGCCTGGTGACAGAGTGAGACTCCGTCTCAAAAAAAAAAAAAAAAAAAACATTTTTAGCAACTGAAGAGTAGTAAAAAATATTATTCAGATTGGATTGTGATACAAGAGAAATTTATATCCGAGTATAGCAATAAAATTACATATCATTTTATTTTAAATAGTATGCTGAATAAATATTTTTCACTTACATTTTGTCTATTTTGCTGATAATTTATATGGCAATGATAATCATGTTGAACTTTATATTTTTATCATTACACTTCTATTTAACTTTCTATAAATTATTTAGAAGTTATTTTCAAAATACACTTTATATTTAGTAAATGTTAAATTTTCAAATTATACATGGTGATTAATACTTATAATTAAATATTGATATTGCTACTTTGTTCTGACAATGTAATAGTTAAATAATATGATTACAGAACTGGAAAACAGAAAAGATAAAAAAACAAGAAAGGAAAAGAAACAATTTTATATACTATTCTATATTTTTATATTACTTTAAAATTTGTAAAACACTTCTAAAAAAAATTTTATTGATAATGCCCTTAAGCAAATTATTGGCCAGGTGTGGTGGCTCACGCCTGTAATCCCAACAATTTGGGAGGTTGAGGTGGGTGGATAACTTGATCTCAGGAGTTCAAGACCTAGCCAACATGGCAAAACCCCATCTTTATTAAAAATACAAAAATTAGCTGGGTGTTGTGCTGAATGCCTACAATTCCAACTACTTGGGAGGCTGAGGCAGGAGAATGACTTGAACCTGGGAGGCAGGGGTTGCAGTGAGCCAAGACTGTGCCACTGCACTCCAGCCTGGGTGACAGAGTGAGACTTTGTCTCAAAAAAAAAAAAGAAAAGAAAAAGAAAAGAAAATTATGCAATATCTAATCCACATTAGCAGCCTTCTGGCAGGCTCATGCATTAAACCTCCATACCACTGGAAATACATGTATTAAAAGAACTCAAGACCTGAATTTCTCCTGTCAGGTTGACAATTATTTTTCTTCAAATCCTCTCATTGTTTTTTTTTTTTTTTTTTTTTTTGCAATTCATATTTTTATTTACAATGTTCTTATTTCTTGTTCTTGATATGTGTCTAGAGTCAATATGTAAACAACACTTCACTTACTTGTGCAGAGGCAGGGAAATATTAGGTAGAAAAGGGTTAAGTCCCTTGTGAGAGTTCCACCTTCCAGCTTGGACAGTGGCCTAAATAAAAATATGCATTTCTGTTTTCTCACATGAATACTGCCTTTTCCAAAACCACTTTGGCCTGGCCTGCGCCCTACCCTCTACACATAAAAACCCCAAGATCCACTGGCAGAAGTGCAGAGTGAGAGGCAAAGAAGGAGAGAAGAGAAGCAGCTGGAAGTTGGAGAAAAGCAGCTTGACTCAGAGAAATGGCTTGACAGTGGGACTTCTGAGAAGAGTTCAGCCAGGGATGGCTGAACTCCAGCAAAAGGTTATCTTCCCATTCCATCTCCCTTCTAGCTTCCCTTCCCACTGATAGCCACTTCCATTGCTCAGTAAAGCCCTCCAATTCACCATCCTGCAATTGATTTGCAGAGCTTATTCCTCCTGGACACCAGACAAGGAGCTGAGTGTGGGTGCTAGAAGCTGTCATACTGATTCTGCACTAAGCTGATTTAACATTTAAGCCATCCACAGATGACAAAACTAAAGGAGCACACTGTACCACATGGCCTCTGGGGCTCCAGAGGCCACGGGAAATCCCTAGACGCTGTCATGGGCAGGTATGGGGTTGCTTTCTACAGGTTCCCAAAGGCCCTTGCCCTGGCTCCTGCACCCACTCAACTGTGTGATTCTCCCCCCAAGGGATTTGAGTGCTGTGAACTGAGAAAGCAAGCCATCCCTTCACAAGTCTCCTGAAGGGGTCAAGTGAACTATCTCATCTCACTTGCTTCTGTACCAAAGGTCCGATATTTTAATAATTTGTCTTAAAATTAAATATACAGGAGAGCAACAATGATGAACAGTGATGAACAATGAATCCTGCTACCAATCTACCCAACTATGATGAAATCCAAATGGATAGCAATATGCTCCCAGGTTACATAAGCATCAAATAGGATTTCTAAAGTCAAATATATTTATTATTTTTTCTTAATGATTAGGGATAAACTCTGCAGGAATGCATAATACATGTTCTAAACACTGATTATGAGCTAAAATAGTTCACTATCTTGGATTTCTTCAGACAGTGACAGCATAAGGCAAAAAGCATGCTAAACCATATCATCAACATCAACATTATTATAAACACCTTCAGTAGCATATTGAAGATGGCAGATTGATGAAATAGTGTCTGGTTCTTGATTTATAGTTGAACCCCTTCCCTCACATTTGCCTGCCTACTTATGTATATTTTTGTGAGATAATTTTGTGTCTTTATTTCTTAAATCACTCTTATTTTGTTATGTGTAAAAATACAAAATGTAGCTTAAGAATTTTTTTAAAAATCCTTTACATTTTTATTTTTTGTTTTAATTATAAATTAGAATTAATTTATAATTAAATTAGTTTCCCCACTAGAATGGAGACTGAAGAAAGGCAGAGAAAAACACATTTGGTTTATCGTTATATCCCTGGTGCATACAACAGTGCCTAGGATGTGTGAGGCACTCAGTAAACCTCAATATTGTTCATTATGTCATAATATACTGTAACGTGATAATAAGCAATTTGGAAATATTAAATAATTGGAATAATTCTTGTAAAGCATCAATTATCAACATTTTCCCATGAAGGAACTTAAATAGATTAATTAGTATAGAAGAAACTATTTTAAGAGTTTAAATATTTATTAATACCCAAATAAAAACTGATTCCAGCAGCCTGTTAACTCGATAGCCAGAAACATTTCTCAGGCAAATACCTAGAAATGTTACATACAATTTTAACATTTTCTTAAATGCATAATTTCAAATCAAATTCGATTACATTAAAACCTCTTGGTGTTGGGAATATAGAAAAACATAAAACAGTTCAGTTAGCAGATAAGAGGATGCACGGGCTAATCTAGAATGATATAAAGAATATAATTCTAGTCACCAAAGGGTCTGAGTTTCAACACATATTGAAGGAAGGATATGAGATTTGAGCCCTTGGGAGCTGAAAGTGGAACTTAAAGCCTCATGTGATGCAGGAATCCTCAAAGGGCTTAGTAATTAGTGAAAAATTGAACTATCAAAAGAAAAAATAATAACCCACCAACAAGTAGAAGAAGAAATCAAAGAAGACTTTCTATCACTACCTGGTCTTTAGGTTAAAAAACATTCTGTCTAGAAAATTTGTAACCATGAGCTATACTATGCATGGCTTTGAAGTTGAAATGTATGCCCTACTTATTTCTAACTCCGAATGCTTAACTTGAAAAATTATGTTAAATATCAGTTCCTGAATATTGACATTTTATGAGCTTCCAGCAAAACAAATGTAAAACCACTCATCAGAAACAAGTCTTCCACCAGGGCTGCATAGGATCCATACGCTAACTCCTCTGTTAAAATTACTCATGTTGCAAAGTTGAAAAGCAGTTAAGCAAAAATAAGCATTCCCAACAGAGTAAATTTAGATTCGTATGTGTTTCAAACATACTCCCCCACACACATAGGATTGAATGATCTGAATGTGGCTTTAACTTTCTCAATTTCTCAAAGATAAAATTTTATAACTTAAAATTCAATAAAACAAAATTTCTTTGTGTCAACTTGAAGAAATTTTTAATGTTTCACTTGGAAACAAAAGGAATTAAAACCAAAATTAAAACGTGTTCTTTCTAAAACCCCCCAAAAAATTGAAGTCTATCATCAGTTCTCATTCTCTGCAGTTCTAATTCTGCTTGGCCTCAGCCCCAGGCTTCTCACGTAGATTCCCTAGGGAAATAAATAAAGTTGTTTCAACACGTACAGTCTGGGGTGTGTTTTTCTGAAATGGAAATGGATTCTTCAAGAAAAAGTCCAATTAGTTCAACAGTAAGTCTTCCTTGTTTTGTTTTTTAAAAAAATAACTCAAAATTTTAACAAAAACAGAAAGATTCTTACGGAACTGGTCCCATGCTTACAAAATTTAAAAACATAAACAAATCCTCAGCTTTTAACGATGTCATCTCAGGCCAAATTTTGTTCACTCAAATTGGTGTCATAGACACTTTTTTTCAGATATCAGTGCAGGAGTAGTTTTACATAGTAAATGTTTCTTCTCAGAAGGAGTGTAGTTAGAGAAATTCTTGGCTTCAGGTTTATAGGGATAAGAGTATCCATCTTTTTTATCCCTTTGTCTTGTTATCCTTCCTGTCCTTTTTTTCCTGAACCAAGCAAAACGTCACCATCTGCTTTCTCCTTTCACTTTTGAACTGATAAGGGCTTCTGGAGAAATTAACAGAACTATACCAATAGCTTCTGCTACATTTTCATGGTTTCTGACCTCTGGTGACTCATTACAGCTCCATCTGCCAAACGTTTGTTCATATTTTTATACTTTTTTTGTATGCCTCTCACAACATTAATCCATACATTTTTCTATAAACAGGCTTAAAATCTCACACTCTCATATTTTGCATATTTCCTTGGTATTTTATAGAAATCATACCAGCAAAACACAGCAAAAATAAAACATCGAGAAATTAATCCATATATTTGCTTGTTTTTGAACATGTGTTAAAATAGCATGGACATTTCTAGGACCAATTTTTTTTAGTGCCACAAAATTTGGTGAAAATTTAGAGACAATGAATAATTCACTACTTAAATATTAAAAATTAGACCTGTAAACACTGAAAACAATTGTAATTGGTCGACTTAAGCAGATACAATGTTTCACTTTCATGAATCTTGTACTAATCCTATTTTACAATCTTAGCAATGATGCTTAGACAACACTATTTTAGCTAAATGGTTTTAATATAAATGCCCTTAGTTTATTTCTGTATTATTATTTTTCTGTCTTCTTTATATTACTCTTTTACTCTGCATCCTTGCTCCAGACCACACATACACACACATACATACACACATACCATACATTCCTTTTCTGCTTTATGTCTATTCAGTAAGAAAGCAATAACAAGAAAGTTGGCCCTACTATAAGACTACAATAGATTAACGTACTGAACGTCTGCAGTTACCAGTTGGTTCAGACATCATGGACCTGTGCCAAACCGTACAGTGTGAAACTGCCAGGAACAACACCCATAACATCCCTATTGTATAAAGTATATCCGTCTGTAAAGCAAGCTTGCAAATAACCAGCAGCAACTCCCAGATAGTGAAACTATCCACTTAGCAACCACTTCAGGGAAGCAAAACCAGAAACTTCTACTATTATTTCTATAGTTGCCCTGGTCTTTGTAGTAAAAGGAAGCAGGTGTAAGGGGATTGCAGTGTGTGTTGAGTGAATGTCTCTGATGTCAGCTACAGAGGTAATAGTTGTAAATTACCCAAAGCCTCTCTTGCTAGCATTTTTTCTGATCCAGAAACCCATGCAAATCCTTAATATTTTTCTATGATTTTTCTACCTAAGGATGATACTTTATCCCCAAGAAACATCTTTCTGTACCTAAGGGAGAGAGGAAGGAGGTGAGGAAATGTCTGTTGCTCTCTTCATATCATAGTTTACCTTCTCCAAATATTTTCCTAAATTTTATTGTTCTATTTCTTTCAAAATAATAGATCAAATATGTTTCTATTGTAGCTCTTTAGCATCTACATTACTCAGGAAATTATCAGAGGGGATTACCTGAAAGCAGTAAGATATAAGAAGTAAAATGATTATAATTATTTAAGTGACTCTTTTCATAATGTATGTGTTGAATAGTTTTCAATCACTCAGTATAGGGTCAAAATAGGTCCCATCTATGTCTTAAAAATATCTTGCTCTCATCTGTACACATTGCAGTGACTCGATTTTGTTAATGGTTTGGTGAAAGAAAAGCAACCAAACTAATCCCCAAGGATCTTTTTGATTATTACTATTAGATATCAACACAAATAATCAATGTTATTTTTATTCAGATAAACTCTTCCTGTAATTGTGAAATTTGTTATGATGTGACTGAAACTATCTCAGGAATCATAATTTAATGCGGGAAGAACACTGAGAGATCATAGTGAGGGACTGTGTTAGAGGGACTTCCCAGGGTCAGCTGGGAGCATTGTTTCAAATGCAGGAATTCTCTGGTTTTCCTGCCTCTGGCTGGCTAGGGACCTTTGTTTCCATTTTCCACCCTCTGGCCGGATAGGGCCCTTTATTTCTACTTTCCTGCCTCTGGCTTGCTAGGGACCTTTGTTTCCATTTTCCACCCTCTGGCCGGATAGGGCCCTTTATTTCTACTTTCCCGCCTCTGGTAGGCCAGGTAGGGCCTTTGTTTCTATTTTCCCAACCCTGGCTCTTGGAGGCGGGGGCTCGGTTGAGTCAGGGTTATAAAACAATAGCCAATCCAGTAATGGAGTCAAAGATCAATCAATCCAGAGGAAATTTGAAAGAATCCCTCTCATTGGACAAGAACATGAATGATGAATGATGAGGAAACAACTCAGGGTGAAAAGCTCTAACCACCCCTACCTGGCTGGAATCCTCTCTGGATCCCTTTCTGCAGGTGTGGAAGCTGTCTTTTCACTCTGCCTAATAAACTGCACTATTGAACACTCTTTGGGTCCATGAGTTCTATTTAAGCTGTAACACGCACCTCTGGGGCCCCTTTCCCCATTCTTCTGGGTTACAAAGGCCAAGAGTCTAATTTCTGAATATAGTTAATTTGCTTCTGTGGTTGCCTAGTGGTTAGGACTTCTGGTATTTGCCCAGGTGGCCCAGGTTTGACTCCCAGTGTGGAAACCAGGGAATACAGCTGCTGTGATTTTCATAATAGTACAATTAGTAAAAATCACTTTGCAATTAAGGAAAGTGAAATAAAGTAAGTTAAGAAGCAAGTTCATTAATGGCAAAACATAGTTTCCTGATACTGTGCCAAATAATCTTTCCAGTATGTACTGTTATTTTAAGTTTAGCTTTTTGGCATCTCCTTATTCTAAAACAGCCATCATATAGGTATATGTGCTTAGTGTAAAGATAGGATTTCAATAAGATATCAGCATCTTTCGTAATGAGTCCTAGAGATTTTAGTAAACCTCCAATTATTAGCAAAGTGTTAATTTAGCAACTAATCATGTTCATCATTTAATGTTTTCTCAAGTCATTAATAATTACCCTGTCAGGTGAGCATGAAAGACTGGATTCCTTTTCTGAACTATATTTTCGGGGGCTGGCATTGCTAGAAGCTCTGAATTTTAGGCTACATTTTATGCAAGTGTATATTTAGAGTGAATAGTCTTATTTCCAATTACAGGACTCCTAATGCTCTGTTTCATTTTCATTGTTTTAAATGTTAGTGATCCCCACTGCTTGCAAATGAGTTGAATGTGTTCATTTGGCCCTCAAAGGTGCTACTGTCTTCTGATAGTACCTTTGACTATCTACTGTAATCTGTGCGTAAAAATTATCTGGCCCAGCATGATTGTTTTACTATTATCATTATTCTAATGATGTTGAACTCCTTGCTGATTATATTTTCTTCCACCAAATATGAACTATTGAGAACTCAAATGTGAACTCTTTGAAAGTTTAGGAAAGGGTGTTAAAGCTGATTTGCCCTGTAGCTCTGTAGCTATTATAGAATATTACTTACATCCTTTGTTATCAAATTTAGTTGGCCTCAGGAAGGAAGAAAAAAAGATTAATGAAATTAATCAAAAAAGAAAATGCATGTATAATTATCCTTCAAATTTTAAATTTCTCTTTACAGTTAGGTTGACAATGGAACTGAGTGACTAAGGCATAAGACTCGATTATGGTGATTTATTAAGCCACTTTTGGGCTAATCCCAGGAAATACACAAGCCACAGACAAATCTGTGGTTGTTTCTAAAGAAGTTTTCAAGGGGCTTGGTGTTTATACATTTCTTTACATGAGAGCAGGGGGAAGGCAGTTAGGAAGTGGGGAGATAGCTGCTTAGGTTAAGGTGAATTACTGAAGACAGAAATGGAGTAAAGAGTCAATTATGCAGGCGTCTCTACGAAAGTGAAAGAGGGAGTCTTGATTCTGTTCTACCTCTGGGAAGATAAGCTTCTAGTGGACATTTTCAGAGTCCATTCATACCTAGACCAAGATTGTAGCCGTAAAGTTACAATTGGCATGTCCTTGTTTATGAGAAGCCAGCAAAGAATTTACTGATGAATGATCCCAGGAGCCTGTCTTTTCCTGATGCCTAAGGCTTTTTACCTCTCCAGGATAATCCGGCTGATGCATAATCTAATAACAACCACTTTTTTGGAGTAGAGTGTTGCAAAACCTTCCATGCTGCATTAGAAGTTTGGGGGGTGGGAACTGATATTATTTGTAATTTTCCTTTTCAAGGTTATATTCTGCTTCCCAATATCCAAGAACAATTTGAAATTTTTGATTTGCCTCTTTAAATTGGTTGATTAGTGTCCCACAAGATATTTACTGAACAACTAGAGAAGATTCATGATAAAATTAAGCATATGCTACTATCTAAAATCTGTGTCTTTTTTATGGGTTATTATAAAGGCCACCTTTTTAAAAATTATAGCAGAAAATCATGACAGTGAAGAAGATCTCAATTTACCAACCCCCATCTTGCCTTTGGCCTCCAAACTGTCCTTAATTCTTGGGCTTGGGCCAAACTGATCTGGGGAGACATTTAGTTTATAGTTTAAATGATAAAGCCCTTTCCCCAAAACTCTATCAGCTTTGTAAAGCTAATGAGACACCACCACCCTAGGAGGATAGAGGAGCCTGAATTCTGCTACGGTGTATAAAAGCAATTTCCAACTATTATTCCAGAGGTCACAAGATATGTAAATTCCCCAATTACTTCTGAACATGACACCTCTAATGTAGAACCTAAGACTGGCCTTTTGAGATATCCTTTCAGTTTTCCTGTCTGATCACTGATGGCTCCACTTGGATCTGCCAAGTACTCCTGTGGCTCCACCTAGAAGAGACTCAGTGCACAGGAGGACCATTTTCCGCTCTCCTATGATTGCACCCTCAATCAATCAGTAGCAAATACCCGGTGTCTAGCCACTCCCACCCCTTATTTCATACTATCATTAAAAAACTCTAGCCCCAAAATTTTCTGGGAAACAGATTTTGCGCAGTAGTAAAACTCCAGCATTCTGTTCAGCTGGCTTTGTGTGAATTAATCGGTTTCTTTCTTGCAATTCCCCTACCTTAATAAATCAGCTTTATCTGGAAAGGGGGCAAAAAAAGAAAAAAAAACCCACTGGGCAGTTATACTATGATGAAAACTAATGCAAGAGCTAAGGAATCTTCAGCATTGCAGGAGTTCTATGAAACCATCCATGATCATGTTGGCAGCTGCCTTAAAGGGTCCAATCACTGATGTGAAATAGTTCTTTATTGAATGTGTCCATGATATTTGACAGATTTTTAGTTCATACTCTTCGAAGGCTGGGTAGTATATATAAATACAACCTTTGATGCAGGTATATGATAGTGTTCTGAAATAGTAAGTTTCTGCAATATAAAAACATCTGCACTCACACACATGTTTATTTATAGACCTGGTGCTGGTATATGAAGGTGGGTGGCAGCAAAGTAGACATTAAATAAGCATCTCAAGGATAATGTCTGAAAAGTTGATGAAATATCTATTCACGAAAATGATTGATAAAGTAATATGTCATTATTATTATGCAGACTAGAGAATTCTACCATAAGCCTCAATTTCCACCTGAACATTGTGGCAGGTTTTTTAAGATTTAAGAGAAATAATAAACAATAAATTAAAAATATAAAAAATGAAGCACAATATTTGTGACTTCTTTTGGCTGAAGTTCAAACAACTTAATCTAACCTCACACAAGTATCTTGAATAAAAATATAAATGTATGTCAATTACCACTTTGAAGTTAGTTTCTTTTAGGAGCATGTGAAGATTATTAAAGTTAATTTCACATTCTAATATTTAAGAAATATTGTGGTATAAATAAAACTCATCCTGACAAATAAAAGAAAAGAACAAAATTAGGAAGAGAAAGAAAAAGAAATAGAGGTAGAGCCTAACAGAGAAAGAGAGAGATATGATGTCATGGGAATTCAAATTTAAGTAGAACAAGTTCTCCAAAAACATTTCCTTGATTAAAAAGTACATTTCTTCTAAATAAGGTGAGTTATTTTAGGTAAGTATAAAAATACAAGTAAGGAATAAATAGTAGCTCAAAACACTTAAAAATTTTAATGGGTAGCAATATGGTTTGACACTGTGTCCTCACCCAAATCCCATCTCCAGAGGCCAAAGAGAAAATGGTTTCCTAGGCCAAGCCCAGGGTGTCAGTGCTGTGTACAGCCTAGAGACATAGTGCCCTGCAACTCAGCTGCTCCAGCCATGGCTGAAAGTGGCCAACATAGAGCTCAGGCTATGGCTTCAGAGGGTACAAGTGCCAAGCCATCACAGCTTCCATGTGGTGTTGAGCCTGTGAGTGCACAGAAGTGGAAAATTGGGATTTGGGAACCCCTGCCTAGATTTCAGAGGTTGTATGGAAATATCTGGATGCCCAAGCAGAAGGTTGCTGCAGGGGCAAGACACTCAGGGAGAACCTCGGATAGGGCAGTGTGAAAGGGAAATGTGGGGTTGGAGCTCCACACAGAGTCCCCACTGGGGCACCACGTAGTGGTTCTGTGAGAAAAGGGGCACCATTCTCCAGATCCCAGAATTCTAGATCCACTGACAGCTTACACCTTTGGTCTGGAAAAGCTGGAGACACTCAGTGCCAGCCCATGAAAGTAGCCAGGAGGGAGCTTCTACCCTGTAAAGCCAAAGGGGCAGAGCTGTCCAAGACCATGGGAACCCCCTCTTGCATCACTGTGACCTGGATGTGAGAAACGGAGTCAAAGGAGATCATTTTGGAGCTTTAAGATTTAACTGTCCCACTGGATTTTGGACTTGCATGTTTTGTTTTGACAAATGTTTCCCATTTGGAATGGCTGTATTTACCCAATGCCTGTACCCCCTATTGAATCTAGGAAATAACTAACTTGCTATTGATTTTGCAGGCTTATATGCAGAAGGGACTTGCCTTGTCTTGAATGAGACTTTGGACTGTGGATTTTTGAGTTAATGCTGAAATTAGTTGAGAATTTGGGGGACTGTTGGGAAGGCATGATTGTGTAACCAGGGGAGTGTACTCAGCACCCAGTTACCAAGAAGTTCTTGACCTCACTAACCCTGAAGAATGGGGAAAGTGGGCCTGGAGGTGTGGTAAGTTTGCTGTTTGAATAAATATTATAGACCCAAAGGGTTTTGTGGAAAAGCGATTTATTAGACACACAGAGAGAGAGAAAGAAAGACAGCTCCCAGGCTGTCATGGGCAGGGACCCAGAGAA
This sequence comes from Callithrix jacchus, assembly GCF_049354715.1. Classification (NCBI taxonomy): domain Eukaryota; kingdom Metazoa; phylum Chordata; class Mammalia; order Primates; family Cebidae; genus Callithrix; species Callithrix jacchus. Next base: position 35,628,105 of record NC_133504.1, read on the forward strand.
GGAATCTGTATACGGTAGGAGCAGCCAGAGTTTTAACCCTTGCGTTATTCCCTCTCCATTCATATTCTTGTCCAATGAGAGGAGTTCTTTCAAACTTCTTCTGGAGTGATTGATCTTTTACTCTCTGATGCTGGATTGGCTGCTTGGTCCACAACTCTGAGTTACACAGCCCCCTTCTTCCAGAGCTTTCCGTGTTTTTTGTGACAAAGGAGACTCACCTGGCTTTCTCAACCTAGACTGCCTGCGGGAAACCCTGATAAAGAACTTTACATTTGAAACCCCTCTGGTTCCTGGATGGAGGTGTGGAGCTGGGAGACTCCTGCCTTTGAAACCATGCCCCTCACAGATCGGGAAAGAGGAGTGCCTCAACAGGTTTTGAAATGTGAAGATATGAGATTTGGGAGGGGCCAAGGGTCAAATAATATGGTTTGGCTCTGTGTTTCCACCCAAATCTCATTTTGTAGTTCCCGTAATTTCCATGTGTTGTGGGAGGGAACTGATGGGAGATGACTGAATCATGGGAGTAAATTTCTCCAGTACTGTTTTCATAGTAGTGAATAAGTCTCTATGTAATCTGATAGTTCGATAAGGGAAAACCTGATTCAGCTGGCTCTCATTCTCTCTTTGCCTGCTGCCATCCATGTAAGATGTAATTTGCTCCTCCTTGCCTTCTGCCATATGTGTGTGAGGCCTTGTGGGACTGTAAGTCCAATTAAACCTCTTTCTTTTTTAAATTGCCTAGTCTCAGGTATGTCAATCAGCAGTATAAAAGCAGACTAATATAGGTAGTTGGAATTTTTAATCAGGTTTCTAAAATGACATATGATATATTGAATAATCATTAAGAAAATTTCAGTAGGAAAATAAATCATAATAGATCACAACTAGAAACTTTCACAACTTGTTAAAACTATCAAAATCTACCTGCATGATGTTTCAGAAATTATTTTAGTGACCTCAGTATTTCTAAGATAAATTTGCTCTTCATTATGTCTCATTCATATTAATAACAAAGAAGAACATGAAGAGCTATGGGTTTTGCATTCATTATAAATTCTATTCCATTCTGTTTCATTATGAGAATAATGAAACATTTCTGGCAATATATTTCATGGTCATTTCACATTTTCTGTGTTCTCAAAATCACTTAGCCTATTGCATGGTTGTTACAAGAGTACCATTCTCTTGGGTCATGTCTATGGAGCTGAATAATATGCAGTCAGTTATGCTGGGTTATTTGAACCATTATTGCCCTTATTATTCTATACATAGCACAAGATGATTCAAAATTTCAGTGATTTATATGTTACTTAGAGCATGAAGTTTATACACATACAAACACTATATATGTATGAATGTATATATTATTTATATGAATCAAATTGAAATGTTATCTACAATATCTATAGAATGACCTTATTTACTGTATGTATCACATAACATGTTAAACCTAACCATGATGAGAACATGGTTCTCATATATAATTATTTTCACCAAAGCAGAAGTAAAGGAAGAAGAAGAAAAAAAAATATATATATATATATATATTCTCAGTACTTTGAATTTTCCTGCCTTATGAAAAAAAAAAAGAAAGTATTCATTGAATGCTTACCTTTGGTTTCATTTAATCCTCAGGACCATCATGTGATGCGGTTGGTAACCACAGAACAAAGGTGAAAAGTGAAATCTAAAAACACCTTAAAAATCAAAAACATGGAGACACAGAGGCAATAAGAAATATGTCTGACTTACCTAGCTATGGATTAATAGACATTGATGTAGAATTAGAATATTATCTAACTCAAAAGTCTCATGTTTTTTACTACTGATGAAAAAATAGTCAAGCTCTGTGAAATATTTGAAGATATTTATTCTGAGTCAAATATGAGTGACCAATGACCCATGACAGGAGTTCCTAACCTTTGGTCCATAGACCAGTATTGGCCCATGGCCCATTAGGAACTGAGCCATACAGCAGGAGGTGAGGGACAGGCAAGCAAAGGAAGCTGCATCTCTATTTACAGCCTCTCCACATCACTCACATTCCTGCCTGAGCTCCACCTCCCGTCGGAAGAGTGGCAGCATTAGATTCTCACAGGAGCCCAAGTCCCATTGTGAATTGTACATGTAAGGCATTTGGTTGCATGCTTCTTATGAGACTCTAATGCCCAATGATATGCCACTGTCTTCCAAAACCCCAAGATAGGATTGAAACTGCCTTTGCAAAATTATGACTGAGACAGTGAAAGAGATATAACTTAATTGACTGAATCTTGCTTCTAGCCTTTAAGCTGTCCTTGTTCATCCCTGGGCATAGGCTACTAACTTTGGGAGAAACTTAGTTTATACTTTAAAGTGAAGAAGATAACAGCCCTTTCCCAAAGCAGACTTCCTTCTTGCCTGGGGACTAGATTACCTTTGTAGAACTAACACTGGCAACAAGATTAGAAATTATAGTTCTGTAGTCATGCAGCCAGAAGCTACAAGACTCACACTCTCCCTAAACTACTCCTAAGATCAGTGCTTGAGGCATTTTGCAGACTCTGTACTTGAGGGATCAGCTGGCACCACCCAGATCAAGAAGCTGGCTCATCTGATCTTGTGGCTCCCACCCAGGAACTGAGTCAGCTCAACAAGACAGCTTCCACTCCCTAGGATTTCATTCTTAACCAATCAGCACTCCTGCCTCACTGACTTCAACCCACTCAACACACTGTCCTTAAAAAGTCTGCTCCCCTAATGCTTGAATAGACTGATTTGAATAATAATAAACCTCCAGTCTCATGCACAGCCATTCTGCATGAATTACTCTTTCTCTATTACAATTCTCCTGTCTTGAGAAATTAACTCATCTAAGCAGTGGGCAAGATGAACACAGTGGGCAGTACAAGACTATCTACTTGCAAGAAAACAAGTTCAAGACACCCACTGAATTTACATTATGGTGAGTTGTATAACTATTCCATTATATCTCACAATCTAATAATAATAGAAATAAAGCACACAATAAATGTAATGTGCTTGAATTATCCCAAAATCATTCCCACCCCAACAGTCTGTAGAAAAATTGTCTTCCATGAAACCAGTCCTTCATTCCAAAATGTTTGGAACTCCTGGCCCATGACACAGCCCTACAAGATCCTGAGAATATGTACCCAAGATGATCAGGCTACAGCTTGGTTTTACACATTTTAGGGAGACAGAAAACATCAATCAATACATGTAAGATGTACATCAGTTCAGTCCAGAAAGGCAGGACAAGTGGAAGTGGGGACTTCTAGGCTATATGTGGATACAAATTTTCTGATTGGCAATTGGTTGAAAGTTATTTTCTAAAGACCTGGCATCAGCCAGGCGTGGTGGTTCAAGCCTGTAATCCCAGAACTTTGAGAGGCCGAGGCAGGTGGATCACGAGGTCAACAGAGCAAGACCATCCTGCTCAACATGGTGAAACACCATCTCTACTAAAAATACAAAAAATTAGCTGGGCATGATGGCATGTGCCTATAATCCCAGCTACTCAGGAGGCTGAGGCAGGAGAATTGCCTGAACCCAGGAGGCAGAGGTTGCGGTGAGCTGAGATTGCACCATTGCACTCCAGCCTTGGTAACAAGAGTGCAAGAGCAAAAGTCTGTCTCAAAAAAAAAAAAAAAAAGACCTGGCATCAACAGAAGGGAGAGTCTAGGTTAAGATAATGGGTTATGGAGACCAAGGTTCTCTTGTTATACAGATGAAGCCTCTATGTAGCAGACTTCAGAGAGAATAGATTATAAATTTTCCTGATTTAAATTATAAATATAAATAAATTATATATATATATATATATAAATTTAAAGAGTCTATTCTATCAGTCTTAAGGTGTTTTGACATTAATGCTCGTCAATTGTGCTTGAATTCCAAAGGGACTAGGGTATAACCATCATGGCCTGAAATGGTTTTTCAGGTTAACTTTGGAATGCCCGTGGCCAAGGGGAGGGTCCATCAGTTGGTTGAGGGTCTTAGAATTTTATTTCTTGTTTACACTATATAAATTTTGCTATGTCTACAACCTCAAAAAACAAAAAAGACAAAGAAAAGGAAAACAACTGTAATGTGAGAATAGTTGTAATCTAATATTTCAAGTCCATTTGTGTTGCTATAACAAATTCTATAGACCAATTTATAAATGACAGAAATTTATCACCGTTTGGGACGCTGAAGAGTCCAAGATCAAGGGGTCAGGAGATTCATTGTCTGGTAAGGGACATTTGCTTCACAGTTGGCACCTTGTTGCTGCATTGTCACATTGTAAAAGGGGCAAACAAGCTCCCATAGCCTCTTTAATAGGAATTAATCTCATTGGTTACTTAATGAGATGTCCCCTTCAGTGGATTACCTCCCACAATACTTACCTCTTAATGCCATTACCTTAAGGTTAAGATTGGAACATATAAATTTGAAGAGGACACAAACATTCAGACCATAGCATTATTTTATTTGAATTTCTATTATTGAAAATATATTCCAGGTAGTTTTAAATATATATGTACATGGTTAAGGTTTTTTTTTCCAAATAATATTTAAAAAGACAATATACTTTCTCTGATATACTTTGTTTTAATGTAAGACAGGTATTGACTTTTAAGACATTTTAAATGCATGGATTTCATTACATTTAGAAATAGAGAATGTATGATACTAATTAATTTCCTGTGTCTTGGAGTCAAAGAGTTCTGAGATAAAGCCTAATTCTGATATTTAGTGTATACGAAGATTTGGGCAGCTATATCTAAGTCAATTTTATCATCTATAAAATGGGTTTAATATAAACTATTTTCTAATGTTGCAGAGAGATTCAGTGATTTAATACATACAAAGCATCTAACATATTAATTATTTTTATTATAAGCAGTAAAAATAAAAGAGCTATAAGGTACAAATATATTTAGTCAATTAATATGCAAAAATACAATGGGTTCAAACTAAATAAGATAAAATTAATGAAAAATTTGTTTGATGTATTTCTCCTACATATGAGTTTACTATATGTATAAATTGAAATGAATTTTTGAAAATCATGTTAAAGAACCACATACATCTATAATCAAAGAACAAGTGAGCTTAACAAGTAGATAGAAAACAGTAACTTAACAAACTTTCCAAATATTTGAAATTTCATCACAAACAACATTTTGAAATTTTATTTTTATTAATATTTTAGAAACTATGGAGGTTTATTTGAAAATATTCTCTAGTATCATCTTATGCCAAAATAAATTGTACAATAATGGGATGTTAAAGAAATTTATTAATTTATATAATGGAAGTTTATATACAGAATTAATCTATACTTAAGAAATTATATGGGCGCGGTGGCTCACACCTATAATCCCAGCACTTTGGTAGGCTGAAGTGGGTGGATCACGAGGTCAAGAGATCGAGACCATCCTGGTCAATAAGGTGAAACCCGTCTCTACTAAAAATACAAAAATTAGCTGGGCATGGTGGTGCATGCCTATAGTCCCAGCTACTTGGGAGGCTGAGGCAGGAGAATTGCTTGAACCCAGATGGCAGAGGTTGTGGTGAGCCAAGATCATGCCGTTGCACTCCAGTCTGGGTAACAACAGTGAAATTCTGTCTCAAAAAAAAAAAAAAAGAAAAGAAATTATATGCCATGTGCCATACATGATTTTGCTTGCAATTAAATGATTCTAATTTTTCTAACCCTTTGTCAAAAGATATATCCATTTTTTTTCTATTTATTTGGCAAAAACTTCATTCTCTTCAGCAAGAATATTGTTAACATTTAAGGTGAATTAATTCAGAAACTTTTCTACATACATAGACACTTTCAAATATGTTACATCATATGCAATTCGTTTTAAACCCTCTAAATCAAAGTAATTCAAAGCCATAAAAGCAGTGCTCTCTAGAAATGCATTACATTTAAGAACATTAATAAGGCATACTTATTTTTCTGATATATGAGATACATCAGAATAAGAACAATAAAAAATTATTCAGCTTCTGCTCATAAATGGTTCACAGATAGCACAAACATTGCAAATAAATGCAATTACAAAAGATGGTGATGTAGCCAACAAATAATAAATGAAAAGCCTTAGGATCCAAGAGATAATTATGAAAATTTATCCTTGGTCAAAGTAAAAATGGTAGAGAGACTTACATTAAAATTTCTCAAGATTTGTGTTCATTATAACCCCTGAATATATAATAAGAGTATAAATTGATAAATAGAGGTCTAGGCTTTATGTTAGCTGTTTAGCAATTTCAAAATTCATTTTATTTTTTTCCTGTTTTGAGCTGCTGATTTTATGGTAAGAAGGAACCTGATTAGCTAAATATATGCATTCCTGTGACTGCCTATGAGTATTTAGTCAGTCATAGGCATAATCTCTTAAAGTAGATCTGTTCTTTTAATGATATTATGTTTAAATATAATTTTGAAATTCAAAGATCAGGAGTAGAATTTCAACCACAGCTGAGCCATGAATTGATCAAAGGGAGGGGGAGAAAAAAATGAATATTATAACTTCCAGTTTTAGTCCGATGCCTAAAGAACTTTGAATTCGTCACTCTTGTCCTTATTCCAAGAAAAAAACTGAACAAACTGAAACTCAATAATTCTTCTGAAAACTATCAGAATATGTAAGTCATAGAGCAAACTGACATCACCAAGATGGAGATCCCAGAGATCTGAGATCAGCTTCCCTAGACGATTAGTAGTGTTCCTACCAGTTTATAGTTCTAGAGGATTTTAATCCTCTAGGATTTAATCCTTTAGAGGATTAAAAGAGTTTGGACTACTGTGAAAGTGAGAAATTTCTGGAACTCTTGTCTTGGGTTTTTCCCTTCAATCTTTCATGGGCTTGTCTTCCAGGAACCCCACCTATTTCCACAATTAAAAGAGCTAAGAATACTCTTGGGAAAAGTAACCATTTTGAATACACCCTGAGCAGTCTTGTGGCAAGGGCCCACTCAACAAGGTCAAAGACCTTAGGGAAGCCTTATCCAATTACAACCCCTCTAGCCTTCTTTCTCAACTAAGGTGGGGGGAAAAAAATGAAAAATATTTGTGATGATTAGGTCCAGTAATACAGGCCTACCAAAAACTAAGATTTATCTCAGTATTACAAAATGCTTCACTCCCATTGGACCATATCGCCAGATGAAAAGAACTCCGGTATCATAGCATTTCAGCTGCTGATACAGCTGAAAGAGCTATAAAAGGCAAAACTTTTTTATAAAAGAGAAGTTTTTAGGGAATGATGACAAAGAAGAAAAAAAATATGTAAGAGGAAATTAAAGCTTCTAACACCTACTGCTACAGCAGAAATAGGAGCCTAACTCCTAGCCAAAGTAACATAAAACCCACACCACAGGCCTATGTAACTTAGTACTCATTACCAGATACATTATGCTCAGTTTTCAATAAAAAACTATAAAACATGCTAAAACTCAAGAAAATTCATAGTCTGAAGAAAAAAATAAACCAATAGAACCAGACTCAGGTACAACAGGGATTTTGAAGTCATCAGATTATGGATATAAATGGACTAATTTTAATATTAAATGCTCTATGAAAAAAGTAGACAGCCTTCAAGAACAAGAGATGTACAAATTCTACAAAAGAGTCACAAGGAGATGCTATTAAAAAACAAACAAAAATTCAGTCAGTATGGGTCTGAAAAAAATAAAAACAGACAAAACCTGTAACTGAGATGAAGAGTTTATTTGATATGCTCATCAGTAGACTGAGTACCGCTGAATTGGTGTCCTTGAAATATTAGTACACATGACTGAAGTTGGAACACAAAAATAAAAACAAATTTTTAAAAATAGAACCTTATCAGGGGACTAGGGGAGGGATAGCAGGGGGTGGGGGATTAGGGGAGGGATAGCATTAGGAGAAAGACCTAATGTAGATGATGGGGTAACAGATGCAGCAAACCACCATGGCACGTATATACCCATATAACAACCTGCACTTCTGCACATGTACCCTAGAACTTAAAGTATAATAAATTTTTTTAAAAGTTAAAAAAAGAACAGAATATTCAATAGGTAACATATTCATAATGGAAATACCAAAAATAAAGGCTAAAAAAAGAAAGAAAAAAAGAGAAATAAGGAGAGAAAATGTTTTAAGTAATAATGGCTGAGATTTTTGCAAATTTAATGCCAAACCAAACCATAGATGGAACTCACAGTATAATCAAACAGGCAAATACTAAAAACTCTACACCTGTGTATAGTAGATGAGGTATAGATTGCAAAAATAAAAATAATAAATAATAATAGAGAAAATTTAAAAATGTTAAATCAAATAGAGGAAGAAACACCTTAGGTATAGAAGAGCAAGGGAAAGAATTCTTCACAAGCATTGCAAATTAGAGAATTGAGCAAGAATCTATCAACTTAGAATTCTACATACTGCAAAATTATTTTTCAATGTGAACAAGAAATGGACTTTGTTGCATAAACTTTTAAAAAACAGATATCATACTGCCAGTTTAATTTCTCAAATTTCTTGTTGTGCAAAAGCGTGTTGGAAGATATTCAGGAAAAACAAAAACTGTATAGATCATAAACTCACACTTGAAAAAGAATCAGAGAATGAATAAAAGAAGGATAAACAATATTTTATTTTTGTAATATTTTGTTGATCTAAATAACTGTTAAAAATGTTAATAGTAGTAATGTATTACATAATTATGACATATAAATAAATAAAATGAATGATAACAATATTATAAGAAATGAGAGAGAGGAATTGGGATTACTGCTTTATAGTATACCTTACTTACATGTGAAGCTTAATATATTATTTGTGAGTAGACTTTAATTGGATACATATACTGGAAATCACTAAAAAATGTTATAAAATAAAGTCAACATACTAAAAGAGAAGATAAAATGCAATCATATAATAATGCACAACTAAAACTAAAAAGAGAATAGCAAGTGTAATGAACAAAAATATTCAAAGATGGCAAATATTAAATTAACAATAGCAATAACAATTTAAATGCCAATAGTCTAACTGTGTTAATTAAAAAATAGAAACTGGAAGAATAGATTTAAAAAAATTATCCAACTCTATATCGTTTAAAAAAGTTCTTAAATGTACAAGTTACAAATAAGATTAAAGGAATAAAGGAACACATGCCATGCTAATATTAATAAGACAGTAAGCCAGAGTAGCTATGTTAATATTAGACAAAGCAGAGCAGACTTTAGCAAACAGAAAATTATCAACAGGGATGTTACATAATCAAAAAGGGGTTAGTTCTTCAAAAAGACATCATCATTTTTAATGTGAATGAACCTACCAACAGAGGTGAAAATATCTGATGCAAAAACTGATAAAACAGCAAGAGAAATAGACAAATCCAATGCAATACTTGAGGTCAAAATTGATAAGCAGAAAATCAGTAAAATATAGCTGACTTGAATTGCCCCTTTTATCAACCTGATTCAATTGATATTTATCAACAGCTTTGCAAATAACAGCAGTAGAATGCACATGTTTCTAATGATTACAAGTAATAATTACCAAGAAAGACCACAGTCTGGGCCATAAAAATACCTTAAAAAATATGAAAGAATAGATATCATACAAAAGATATCCTCAGACCACAATTGAAAAACATTAGAAATCAATAACAGAATAATAGCTAGATAATCCTCAAATATTTGGAGATTAAATCACATACTACTAAGGAAAACAGATTATAAGAAGTCTCCAAAGAAATTTTAAAAATACTCAAAACTAAATGAAAATGAAAACACAACTCACCAAATGTTGTGGGATACATTGAAAGCAGTGTTTAGGGGATAATTTAAAGCATTGGATGTAGGTATTAATGTTTCTTTTTTATTAAATAGGTAATATTCCATTTTGGAGGTTGAAATTTTAAAAAATCTATAAAGTATTTTGAATTCAAAGTCTAAGAAATAGATTTAAAGAACTAGTATTCAAAATAATATTTCTCTAAAAATTAGATTTCTTTAGAAAAATCAGGAAAAAAGACCAAACTCATTTTGAAAATTGTATTGGTAGAAAATCAAACCAAAGGAAAAAAAAACTCGAATTATATATTTAATTATATGTGATTATTTTGTGTAATAATTAATATTACATATTCTGGATAGGCTGCTGAAAGAGACTTATTGGCCAATTATGTACTGGCCAATTATGTAACATAAATCTAGGTTTTTGACAGTCATTCTCAGGATCTAAACGAAAGATGCAAGTGTTAAACGTGCAAAACATTTCAGAGTAAATAGAACAGAGAAAATGACTGTAATTAAAAAACATCTAACAGAGAAAAGGAAAAATTTCTGTGAGTGCCCTAGAGTGAATTCCAGAAAGGTTCCAAATTTTATTGAGAGTATCTTTTTAAAAAAAGTTTGTTTTTTATGTGGGGTCTTGCTATGTTGCCCAGGCTGGTTTCCAACGCCTGTGCTCAAGCTGTTCTCCTGCCTCAGGCTCCTCAGTAGCTGGGATTACAGCCATGTTGTGACCATACCCAGTGGGAGGGAATCTCTTAAAGCAACAGATAAAGAGTTCCTATTAAGAGCTAACAGAAAATAATTATTTAAAGTTTCAAAAATTTGGATATGCTTGAGAAGAAAAGATCATACAGCAGAAAATACTGGATGACTGTTGATTAAATTATACTTGCATTATTTAAGTATAATGTAAAATGCTGTATGTATAATAATATAGATGACTGGTATCCTCCTTGCACACATCCCCATGCAGTGAATGAACTTAAGATCAGAATTGTCTAATCTAGCAGATTCAAGCATATATTCAAATCATAATAAGAAACAATTTGTTACAGCCATTCATGAACAGATACATATCAAAGCATAGCTATTAAAATGTGAGAGTTAATTCTTTTGAAGTTTTATATTATGTGAAAAAGAAAGGCAAATATATTGCTTCAAACTATTAGTTGTTTTACAAAACTGAAAATAGCTCTTATGAATGTTGGGACTTTTATCTTGGATATTCAACCAAATATTATAATCCCTAACAAGTGTAGGATTTAAATAGTTTTACTTAATTATTTCTGGTCATTAAGTTAATACACAAAAATTATGATAACTGAAGCTCAGTCATGAAAATATGACGTTTTTATTACCTTTAATGACTAATTAATTTTTATTTAAATATAAACTATACAATGGAAATTACATATGCTCATAATTTGTTCAAATATATTATAACAAGATACCCTGTTTGCACAGCAACAAAATTTTTATGTTTTACAATACTTTGTGTAAATTACTAATCATGAGAAAATGCTGGCCTACAGTGCAAACCAGATTTCAAAATTGTGTTTTACTATTCCAAATAATTTTAATAAATAGAGTGTTTTCTAGTGAATAAAAGAAACTTCTAAATCTATATTTGATATCAACTTCACTTGAGTTCTGAAAAGGTATATTTTATTTCTCAAATGCCATATTTTGATTTCTACAGTGCTCATAACAATCATGAACCATTAACTTTTCCAATAAATATTTAAATCTAATTCAAAGATTTTTACATTTTGCAAAGTAAATACAAAGGAAGATGTAACTATAGTGAGTCCAACTATTGAGAAGGAAATTCTTCTTTATGAACTTCAGGATTTTTTTACAGTTATGATCACTGTAAGATAAAGTAAATTTTTTTGGAAAATTAAGTATGGGAAATACATAAACTAAATTAATATTATTAAGTTTAGAAAATACAGAGAAATTTTCATGAATTCACAAAATATATTTGTTTATAAAGACTTTAATAGAAGTAAATTGTTTAAATATTTTTGTGTTTATAGATAGTTACACATTAACATTAAAACTGTATTCACTTGAATATTAAATGCTAAAACATTTCTCTGAAGTTGTTATGTTTCTTCGTAATACCAAAAATAATATTTTTACTAAAAGATAATGGCAAAAAAAATCAATATCTATTTTAGTTCCAGTTGAATTAGTTAATAGTCATGTTATAACTTAAAGTACAAAACTTTTCATAACACTAAAATCCAGAAAATGACTACCTTCAAAAGGAGAGTAAATTAATAAATTGTGGCATATTTACACAATAGGAAATATGAAAAGAAGCAAAGGGAAGACAAGCTACCTCATATGAAAATGCTGTCAAATATTGTACATATATTTTATGCAGTTATTTTCTAGTAAATTAAAAGAACTAAATGAATAAAATCAACTTATGAATCAATGACACAAAACAGAAATTAAAATTCAGATATATAGAACAAAGAAAATAGAGAAATTTTTAAAAAGAATATGAGATATAAACAAAGCTGAATAGCTTAGTGCAAATAAGAAACAACAAATAAAATAATCACAAAATGTAGATTAATTTGGAAAGAGCAAAATAAGGGTAAGATCTTGTGGAAAACAAAGTAAAGCCAAGAACGCTAAAATATCAACAACAAAAAATTAAAAAGTAATTAAAGAGTTTTCCCTTCAGTGATAATTATCTCCTATCAGACTTACCTTTCCAAAAGTAACAACTAAAATTGTGAAGAAAAGAACAATATTTTATGATTATTTTTTAATATGTCTACTTGTTTATTCTATAGTCCCTAGTCAATCAAAAATCAGACTCTAAGGAGGTGTTGATTGAATGTATTCTACAGATGTTAAGTAAGGCCTCAAATTAGGCAATGTTAAGTAAGGAAAATTACATTGTGTAATGTAGGTGGACCTGTTTCAATTGGTTGAAAGAATTTAAAGCAGGCTGAGGCTTCCTCAAAAAGGAAGAGAAGTTGTGCCCTTGAACAGCAGCTTTGTCCTATTCCCCTTGACTTTCATCTCACTCATACTCTCAGATTATCCTACATGCCTAATCAATTCCCACAATCACATGAACCAATTTCTTGTTCTAAATCTCCAAATATCTCCTACAATTTTGCTCTCTGATAGAAGCCTGATATCACCACAACCATAAAAAATTATATACAGTATATCTAAAAATACTGCAGACTGACCACTGCAAACAACTGTTGTAAAGGTCTCAAAACTTGAACCAAAATAAGATAAACAACCTCCTGATGACCCAGATTTTGGAATTAACAAAGAATAACTTTAAGTCAGCTAGTAAAAATATGCTGAAGCTCATTAAAAAAGCTATGATAAGAAGTAAACAGATAAACCCCTGGAATCAAATGAAAATTACAGTTGAAAATTGAGCTAAAAATGCTATATGTACAATTTAAAAATTACAGTTTATGCTTTATAGCCTATTGGAAAAAGAATAATTTAATGAGTTTGAAGATAGGTTTAAAGAGATTATTCAAATTACTATACAGAAACTAAAACAAATGAAAAAATTATCAAAGGCATCTAGAACAATATCAGAATGTTTTACACACAGGTGGTTGAGTTCTAAGAAGAACAGAAGAGAGATATTAAAGGACGTTATTTGAGAAAACAATAAAAATTTCTGAAATTTAGAAAAAGGTATAAATTCAAACATTCAAGAAATTACACTATTATTATACAGGAAATATTAAAAAAAAAAAAGCAAAACAGGAAAAAAATCCCAAATACTCAGGTAAGCACATGATAATCAGACAGCCACAAATCAAAGATGATGAGCAAATTGTGAAAGTAGACAAAGCATTAATGTATCATACCTACAATATTGTACCAAATCTCTGAATAGCTCCTATTGACTTTGCCTCTCTGACAGAAGCCTGACTAATCTTAACGACTATAACAATAACAAAATATATGCTATATATCTAAGAATGCTGGAGACAATTTTTATAAGGATGTCAAATATTCAATAGATTAATTAAATTTTAATAACAACTGACTTCTCATCACAAATAATAGAGGATAGAGACTTACAACAATTACTTTAAAGTACTGAGTGAAAACAGCAAGAATAAAACTCTCAATCCAATATTCTACATCAAATGAAATATCATTCCAGAATGAAGGGAAATTAAAGAGATTTACTGATACATTAAAATTGAACCAATTAATTTTTAGCAGATTTGTACTCTAAGAACATAACTAGAGTAAAGGCAATATTTCATAAAGGATGGTTATATACCTACCTCTGTCATTCAAAATTTATTATTTTTTCTTGAAATAGTATAATGCCAACTCTAGTTAGACTGTGAAAGGTAAGGATGTAGACAGAAATCACTAGAACAAATATTTTTTTAATTACATGGTAAAAATGTATAACTAAATATCAAACAGATAAATTAAAAGTAGTATGAAAAATAACAAGACAGAAGAGAAGAACAATGGAACTGAAACCAGGAAAGTCTAACAGAAAAGTAAATAGCAATCTTGCAGACTTCGATCCAACAGTTTCAAAATTATATTAAATATTATTGGGCACAGGAAGACTAAAATAAAATGCAGATATATCAGAATAAATAAAACACCCAAGTAATGGTCACCTAAAAATGCATTATAATAATAAGAATACACATAGGACAAAAGTACACATTTGGGGTTGTTATACCATGCAAATAGTAGATGCATAATAGCTACAGTTACCATATTAATAACAGAAAAATTATGTTAAAATACTACCTTATATAAGAGGAGCACCTTATAAATATTAAAGTTCAGGTCTGGCACAGTGGCTCACTCCTGGCATCCCAGCTTTTTGGGAGGCCAAGGCAGGCAGATCACAAGGTCAAGAGATCAAGACCATCCTGGCCAACATGGTGAAACCCCATCTCTACTGAAATACAAAAAGTAGCTGGGCGTGGTGGCATGCGCCTGTAGTCCCAGCTATTCAGGAGGCTCAGACAGGAGAATTGCTTGAACCTGGGAGGCAGAGATTGCAGTGAGCTGAGATTGTGCCACTGTCTTCCAGCCTGGAGCCTGGTGAAAGAGGAAGACTCTGTCTCAAATAACAACAACAAAAATTGAAGTTCAGTTCATCATGAAGACTTAACAAACACGATTGTATATGCATCTAGTAACAGAGCTTCAAACTACAAGAAAAATATAAAATGGACAGAATTAAAGGAAGAAGAAGAAGACATGTCCATAAATATGTTTGAAGATTTAACATATACCTTCTGGCAATAAATAGAACTAGAAAAACAAATAAAAATCTATATGGACAAATATTACCAACTACTTTGACTAAATTGATATTTAAGAAATACTACACAATCACAAGAAGACTATTCTTTTTAGGGTAAACGTATGTTCACGGTAGGAACAATATATACAGTTTTAATGCAGGGCTCAGCTAACTTAAGTTTCATAGAGAAAATAAAATAATATAATGGTCCAGTTTCATTAAAAATGTAGATAACTTGAGATTATCCCTTCTAACCACACAAGGTAGAAAGTCACATATATTACAGAGCCATAATGTTCTTAAGTTGACATTGTATGGTAACATAACAACAGGTTGGGCTCAGTGGCTCATGCCTGTAATACCGGCATGTTGGGAGGCCGAGGTGGGCAGATCACCTGAGGTCAGGAGTTTGAAACCAGCCTGGGAAACCTGATGAAACCCTGTCTCTACTAAAAATTAGCTAGGTGTGGTAGTGGTCACCTGTAATCCCAGCTACTTAGAAGGCTGAAGTAGAAGAATCACTTGAATCCTGAAGGAAGAGGTTGCAGTGAGTTGAGATCTCACCATTGCTCTCAGGCCTGGAAAACACAGTAAGACTCAATTTCGAAAAAAATAATAAAAATACCATACCAACAACATATCAACATGTGTGGGAATGCTGTGAAGGTGATGTTTAACAATAAATTCCAAGCCTTAAATGCTTTAAGTAAAATTTATTAAAATGTCTAAATGAAGAAGAACAAAGTAAACACAAAATAAAACAGTGAAATGGAAATAAGACAATAGAGAAATGTAACAATGTCAAGAAGTGTCTTTTTAAAAAGCTCAATTAAATTAATAAAGCTATGACTATACTGATTAAGATTTTGGAAAAAGAGAAAATATGATTTTGAAAATAATAGACACAAGAATATACATTACATACATAGTATGTTTAAAATCAAAAAAAGAAAACTATTTTAAAAACATGGCAACTTTGAAAAATAAACTTATCAAAACAGAGACAAGAAGAAACAGAATATTGGTATAGCTCTGCATCTAGACAAGAAATTTAATTTGTTACCGAATTTATCATTATCAAATTACCCACAGGTCACTTCAAGCCATGGCAGAGAGTATCAGGTATCAGATTTGCTCTACTGACTTAAACAATTAAAAATCCAAATAAAATATATATGGAATAATGGTGTTTAGACCTTGGACAATAGGCAGTGCCAGTCTTGAGAGTAAAGACACAAATGAGGTGACACAAAGGGCTTGTTAGGAGTAGTTGCCAGAACTCAGGTGAGTCCAGATTGTCTTACTGAGTTGAACATTTAGAGATAAATGAACAGTAGAGAAGAAAGGGCTACAATTTCCAGGCTAGAGAAATGCAGAGGAAAAAGCTTCATAGAAGGAGCAGTGGCAATATTCAAAGAGGTCCCCACAAGTTTGGTGAGGATAATGATCCATTCATGCCAGAAAAAGTACCACTGGGAAAGAAAAAATCAAAAACTTAGAGAGATCACAAAGGGTTAGGTACATTTAATGTTTTCATAAGCCAGAGTGGAAGCACCTTGCCATACCAGGAGCATTCAGTGGAGCCCTGAAAGGCCTAAGAAGTGGGGCTAAATTAACCCTAGAATCAAGATTGCTCTGAAATCACTTCACAAAGCTTAATGGAAGTTTCAAAAGAAGTAATGTGATTTCAAGTAATTAAACTACAGGCCAAAACAAACTTTAACATTCTTTTAAAACTTAAAACAAAATGCAGAACCCAACAGTATAAAATTTATAGTGTCTTTTAATATAAATTGACTAGACTTTCAAACCAGTATCATATTAAATGGCCAAAAACTGGAAGCATTCCCTTTGAAAACTGGCACTAGACAAGGATGCCCTCTCTCACCACTCCTATTCAATATAGTATTGGAAGTTACAGCCAGAGCTATTAGGCAAGAAAAAGAAATAAATGGTATTTGATTAGAAAAAGAAGAAGTCAAATTGTCTTTATTTACAGATGACATAGTTGTATATTTAGAAGACCCCATTGTCTCAGAAATATGACTCTAAGTGAGAGTATCCAATCAACAGAAACAGATGATCAAAAATGACAATTAGTGAAGAAAGTGGTTGAAATATCATAATTATGCTTCACATATTCAAGAAGAAATAGGAAAACAGGCAAGTCAAAAGAGAAACAAATTTTAGAAGTCTAAAAGTGAACTTTTGGAGATTAAAAATACACTATTTAAAATGAACAATAAATACACTAGATACAATTAATGACTTATTTGGTAAAACACAAGGGATATAGTAATAAAAAATACTCTAAATTAAGAATAGGCAAGAAAGAGGCTAGAAGGAAAAAATCAACAGATCATCAGTAGCCGTTAATATACTACCATGAAATCTAACCATATATGTAACTGAAGAATAGAATGGGATAGGGCATAAAAAATTTGAAATAATAATGGCCAAAATATTTGTAATATTACTAAAATCTATGAACCAATAGATCCAAGAACTTTAATCAGTCTCTACAGATGAAACATAAACATGCAACCTGGTAAAATTGTCATAAAGCTACTTAAGGGAAAATTTGAAAAGAGAACATCTTAAAAACAGAATAGAACACTATGTAAGACTAAAAGAAATAACCAAATTCACAGATTTCTCCTACAATACTTTGCTAATCACAGGACATTAGATAGATCATTGCAGTTCTGAATGAGGGTAAAACAAATTTCAGAAATTCCTCCAAACTTACCATTTTAACCCTCATTCCCAAATAATTTTTTTAATTTTTGTTTTTCTTTTTTTTCTCCAAATAATTTTAAAAGGCTCTTGATATTATGCTGAGAGACACAAAAATGGAGGCAATGTGTTGCATTCTGACCTGAACTGCAGCAAATGTTAAAGGATGTTAACATATTCAGGCAGAATAAAATAATTAATAAATTATTCTACCTTAAAATATGAATAGAAAATAATAGAAATGACAAATATATAAGTAAACATAGAAATTTTCATCCAATGTAATATTTTCAAAAGGAAATTTACA
Organism: Callithrix jacchus; assembly: GCF_049354715.1. Classification (NCBI taxonomy): domain Eukaryota; kingdom Metazoa; phylum Chordata; class Mammalia; order Primates; family Cebidae; genus Callithrix; species Callithrix jacchus. The sequence continues at coordinate 35,646,236 of NC_133504.1, forward strand.
GTCTAGAGCAAATATAATAATTTACTGGTCTATGAAATACTTACAGTAAAGTTCATGACCAAAGCACAAAGGATGAAAGATAAATGGAAATAAAATGTTATCAAGTTCTTTAACTAAAAGTAAAATTTTGTAATATTTTTAAGGTAGACTATAAGTTATAATTGTATATACTAAAATATAGCAAAAACACTAAAAAAAAGTATATCTAAAAGCCACCACTAAAGAGTAAATGCAGTAAAAATAATAAATCAAAATAAGGCAAAAAGAGAGAAAAGTAAGAGACTTATAAGATAAACAGAAATATATAAATGATTAATTTAGATATGATAATTAAATATAAATGTTACAAACACTCCAATTAAAAGGGAGAGACTGTGAGATTCAAAAGCCAAGAACCAAGCACATAAAATCCTATGAAAAATCTGCAAATAATCTACAGAAAAAAAATTTATGCAAAATACAATTAAAGGAAGTTTAAAAATAAAACTGATGGGAAAAATGATAGCATGCAAACACTAAGCAAAAGGAAAATAACATAAGCATATGAATAAGAAACAAGGTAGGTTTTAGAGACAGGAATAATACCAGGAATAAAAACAGAGGGGCATTCTATTATACAAAAAGCTTTATCAAAAAGACATGGCAAATATGTAAGTATTTATCAAAAAGATTTAACAACCAAAGAACTTCAAAATACATGAAGAAAAAAACTGATAAAACTAAAAGGAGAAATTAAAAAATCAATAACTAGATTAAGATATTTTGACATTTTCCTCTCTGTATAAATTGTAGCAAGTACATTAAAATGTAATAACGATGTAAAGGGCTTGAACAATACTATTAATCATATTGAACCAATTCATAATTATTAGCACTGCATCAAACAAAATCATAACATACGTATTTTTCAAGTACATATCATATAGTTTCCAAGATAGCTGATATTCTAGACCATACAATAATCTAAATAAATTTAAACAAATTGTAATCACACAAATTTTGATACAAAGAAATAAACTATAAAGCAATAACAGAAATATATATTGTAAAACATTGAGTACTATGTAAATAATCCACAGACTGAAGAAAAAAATAAATAGGAAATTAGAAAATATTTCTGACTGAAAATAAAAACACAGTGTATATATATTTTCAGATCACAGCTGAATATTTATACTATAGAGAGAGAAAACTGAAATCAATGACATAATCTTATACCTTAAACTGTAAAAGATGAATATCAAGTAAACTGATAGCAAGCAGGAAAAATAAAGTAGCTAAGGGAAGAGCAAAAGTCAATGAAATGGGCAAAACATTTAAAACAATAAAGACAAATCAAGCTGGGTGCTGTGGCTCACAGCTGCAATCCCAGCACTTTAGGAGGCCAAGGTGGAAAATTTTTGACCCAGCAGATTAAGGACCTGGGCCACATATCAATACTGTCTCTACAAAAAATAAAATAAAATAGCCAGGCTTGTGGTGTGCACCTGTAGTCTCAGCTACTCAGGAGACTGAGGTAGGAGGATGACTTGAGCCTAGGAGGTCAAGGCTGCAGCTACAATAGTGCTACCACACTTCAGCCTGAGTGTCAGAGACACCATTAAAAAAAAAAAAGAAGAAGAAAGAAAGAAAGAAAAACAAAAAGGAAGGAAAAATCATTGAATACCAAGGCTATTCTTTTAAAAAGATCAATACAAATAAATCTCTAGCAAGGATGACCAAAAATATGAGACAACACAGATACAGCAATGTTCTACAAACACTGGACATTAATAAGGAAGTATTACAAACTATTTCAAAAGCATAAATTTAATAACTTACATGAAATGTGCAAATTCCTTGAAAGATGAAAACTGGCCCAAGCTCAGTCAAAAATAATTAGATAACCTAAACCATCTCCAAATACCCAGATAACAGCATGTAGGATTTAGTGCTTTAACAAGTGTTTAGGGGAAAGAGGGGGATGTAATTCAGTCTATAGTACTTCCAGCTACAGCCAGTAAGAGAGAATGAGAGCAGAAAGTATGGAAAAAAGTGACAGAGATAAGTATCCTATTGGAAAGGGGTACGGCAGTAAGAAAGATGTCTGGATGATAATTATTCTTTGGACTATAAAGGAAGGTATATTAGACCCTGTTACTTAAACCCTTGTCAACATTAACAACCCAAGTACCCTTTCCTTGTCTCTTTTTTTTTTTTTCAGGCGTTGAGGTCTCCCTTCTTATGTTGTCTATCACTCTTTCTTGATATTTTCATTACTTTAACAAATATTTCAAACAAGGCTTTGTAAATCTTGGTTAGACTTGCATACAACTACTACTAGATAGATGAGACATAGAATTTAAGACAGGAGAGCAGTCCAGAGAGTAGCTATATCTCAGTGCTTGCAGTGTGGTGGCTCAATGAGAGAAGCAATGTCTTTTACATTTTAGAGACTAGACAGTATCACAGCCTTCAATATTAAGAATATAGCAATGCCAGCTATAAGGGTGATTAGTCAATTAATGACCCAATCAAATAAATGTCAAAGTAGAAATGCCTTTTCCTTGCCGATTTTTTTCTATTATGTTTATAAGAGAAATATTTAATATGTCTGCTTTTATTTCTCACTAAAAGAATTTGGAATTAAAAAGAGATAAATTATGTTTTAAAACCTGTTTAATCAGTACTTACAGTAAAATGGGCTGTGTTGGGGATTGCCAGGTTTAGTAAGTAAAACACATAATGCTCAATTACCTTTGAAAATAGCTTGAAAAATCTGAATATGAGACATATAGGGAGTCATGACATGATCATTACAAAACACAAGGTGAAGGCATTAAACACAGGCTATGTTTAGTGTATCGAGCATATCTGGCAAGTCCACTTATATCTTCTTTTTTAGTTGTGCCCTCTAAAACATTCCAAACCCAAAGTGAATGATTATCATTAATTTTTAAAATATAAAAAAAAAATTCAGAGGCATTGTATCCTCCAACTGGCTAAGGATCTCTTTTTAAGACATTTTTGTTGTTTACCCAATACCCACGTGAATATAAAACTGTAGTAAACAGAAACAAAGTGTTTGAAAAACTTTCTAATCCCTAGGGAGTCAGAAAGTAGTCTTGTCATCAATTACATAAAAGAATTTTTATTGTCTTTTAGATTTTGAGTAGGATAAATTGAAGAAATGGGGCCCAAATAGAAAGGTTGCAGGGAAGCACAAAGAGGATTGACTTACTCAAAACCATTCTGATTATATGAATTATAAAACCAAAAATATACTTGGTTTAAATCTTGGCTGTAAGAGAGTAAGGCAGCATGACAAATAGATCTGACATTATTTGTTTTCTAAGCCATCGTGCATGTCAGAATTCCTGTAGCAAAAGCATAAAAGCTGAAGTGGACCTGGGACCAGAGAAGAAAATAAAGTATGCCTTTAGCATTGCCAATAAGTGAAAAGCAGACATTCCATCTACCCTTTGCTTCCACGCTGAGAAAATAAGGCTGAAAGCACTTTGTATGTGGGATAATATGAGAGACCTCCCAAGGAGGGAGTCTCTTTTATAATTGCTCAACACATCTGGGTGTTACCAGGTATCTTAAAGGTCAAGCTAGTATTGGTCATAAAGGTTAAGAAATGAACATTGCTGGAGGTGGAAGAACACAGGAAAAAATGTTTGTCGTTAAGGAAAGGAAAACGTTAAAACCAAAAAATGTACTGTGGGTTAAGATGGCCAGGGGAGACCTATGTTAATTCTAGCTAAATAATTATAAGCTTGTTTGGCTCAGAGGACACTGAAGTTTATACACTGAACTAAACTATATTATTGGTGCAGTTAATTAGAAATCAAGTGGCAACAGGAGGCCTCAGATAAAGACCATCTGAGAGCACAGTAATACCGGGGAACACCTCGGGGTGGTTGCAGAGCACGCAATACTGTTCTAGTCCCATGAATGCCTTCTCAAAATGGAGACTGCATGAGGGTCTCCTAAAGAGGGCTTATGCAAAGATCTCTGAGAAGGGAGGCCACCTCTGCTCACAAAGATCTGGGAGGATCTTTGCAGATGGGAGCTGGCAAGGAGGAGAAAAGCCTTGCAAGGCAGAGATCCTGGAACACCTCAGGCTCTGTGTAGGTTCTCAGAATATGGAGTGATTTTCATTGTTCTCTGTCCTCAATGCTTGGGAGATAAAATCCCCTTGATGCAGTGGGTGTGGTCAGACCAGAGGCTCCTCATCAGCTATATTTCTGATGCAGCTGCACCCTGATAACAATCAGTGATAAACTCAGAGTACTAGTTCAGCATGTCTTCGAAGGATTTCAAGTGCTTTGCCCCCAGCTATCCTCCCTACCCCTTCACCCTCCCCTTCCATGCCCATAAGATCAATCAGATTATGCACATAATAAAAGTGTTTGGGGACCAAAGTTTGGGGCAACATGGATCCCACACTTGACTTGGTCCCCTGGACCCATGCTGTAACTTCTACTCTTGTGTCTCTGTCTTTATTTCCTTTTCTCAATCCTTTGTCACCACCAGGACTAAGGGCACCCACCTACGGAGTTGGGACTGGTACCCAGCATATACAAAGTTAAATGGTGCTTAAGAGAAAAAAAGGTCATACAAGACAGGTATAAAAACATTATGAAGTGTGCATTCATTTTACATGCTAATTACATTTATAAGTAAATGCAGTTGAAATATTGCGTTAAGAGCTGGAAGTCACATTATGTGAACTAATTCTATCATTTCGTTGTATTTACAAAAAATGGCACAATTATCTGTAAATATATGCTTCTAAAATAATACATGATCCCAGTAAAAATTTTTGAAAATAGAAAGATGTGTAAAGAAAGAAATAAATGTCATGTTCAAAACAGCTTTCAGTGTCTGCAAAATATTTTATCATATTAATTTCTTCCTTTATAGTTAAGAATTTTATTATAATTTATACTACAAAAATTTTACTTATATAAACATTAATATTTTTTGATAGCTTACTATGTGATACTAACAATAATCCTATGTATGAGTCAGTACTATTATCAATAACTCTCTTTTACAGAAGGAAAAACTGAGGTTCAAGAGTTAGGAAAGAGTTAGGGAAACACTAAAAATAACATGCAAATGAATACAGATAGTTTATTAGAAGTTTTGCCAAAATATATGCATAGTTTTGCATATGAATGTTTTGAGATAGGTAATTATCTTTGTCCATTTGTGTTGCTATCAAGGAATAACTGAGGCTGGATAATTTATAAAGAAAAGAGATGTATTTGGCTCACAGTTCTGCAGGCTTCACAAGAAGCACAGAGCCAGCATCTGCTTCTAGTGAAGGACTCAGGCTACTTGCACTCCTGGTGGAAGGCAAAGGGGAGCAGGACATGGTCACAGATCACATGGCAAGAGAGAGAGAAAGCAGAGAGATGGGAAGGTGATGGGCTAACAACCAGATACCATTGAGAAAATAGACGAGAACTTATTAATTTCCAGGAGGACAGTAGCAAGCCATTCTTGATTATCTACCACCATGATCCAAACACCTCCAATTAAGCCCCACCTCCAACATTGGGGATCAAATTTCAGCATGCTGGTTGGAGGGTCAAATATCCAAATTACACTATCAGTCAATTGGATTCTTTGCAATTTAAAAAGAGGAAACAAGCCAAACTAATTTTTCTGAAGCAGGATATATAGTTAAGTGTTTTAATTCAACACATTTGTTGAATACAATAAAAGGTATCCAGAATAATCTAGAACCAAATTAATAAGGTATACCAGATAAAAAAGCATATTTATCTGAGAAAATTTTCAAATGATACTTTAATGAGCTGATAATTGCAAATCTTCCTTAACCTAAAAATTCAAGAGGAATGCATTTATATGGTGATAGACATTGCTCAGAATGAATCGAGTTCTCTCTCTCTTTAAATAAAGTTACCTTGAATGTGTGAAGTAGGAAACTGGAGGTAACTATGCCATAATTATTGCAGTTTAAAATTAAAAGAAAATAAAAGAATGTCAGTTTCTCTTTCATTACTTTTACAGAAACTACAAGGTACAATCAGTCAATAGAAATAGGATATCATTAATTGAATTTGCACTGTTCAGTGAAAACGGAGTTCAAAAAGGTCGGCAACTTAAAGGAGTTTGATTTAGAGTTGAGCCAAATGTCACAAAATAGAGAAAGGGCATTTTTTGTGACACAGAAAAATATTTCGTATCATTATCATATAAGGGCTAAAAAGAGTTTAGGAAGGAAATATTTATTATACATTACTGCAATATGCCAGGATGGTTCAACCTTCCTATTTAATTTTTGCAAACTAGTATGCCAGTTAGAATATTGACACAATGCCTCATGATTCAAGAACTTTTATTGATATTATATGTTCTAGAGTATGTATAAAATGTTTTGGTTATTTTATATATTCAATCATTTTTAGACAGTTTAATTATTCATAACTTACTTATTATAGTGATTACTAAATGTTTCTTTGCTTTATTATCCTCTTTAAAAGCAATGGCAATAAACAAACTCATTTCTATTTAATTTAATTTATTTTTTTGGAGAGACAGGGTCTTGATATGTTTCCCAGGCTGGTCTCAAACTCTTAGCCTCAAGTGATTCTTCCACCGCAACCTGCCAAAGTGCTTAGATTACAGGTGTGATCCATAGTGTTTGCCCTTAAATTCACTCATTTCTGTTAATAAAATTGGGAACTATAAGCTTAGTAAAAGAATTCATAGAACAGTCTCATAAAATAAATTTATTTTCTATATTTGATGTTAAACATAAAAAATGGGTCCAGGTTTTACAGTTCCAGCAAATAGAAAAGTATCAAACTTTAATATAGTCCTCTTACTATAAAATAAAAATAAAATATAAAAAAATCTCTGTTCATTAAGTTTATCAGACAGGTCCAACTTGGATTGATAATATTGAAGCTAAAGTTTAAAACAACTAGCAGAATGAGTAAGGGTCAGCTTTTGCAATACTGAAGTGCTAAATGCTGCATTTTATACAAGATCTACTGTGTTCTAAGCTTTTCAGATTGAAGGGTATGATAATCACAAGTATTTCAGTGGCAGATGTCACCTATGTGAATTAAATCAGATTTTTCTCTGATTCTGTTATTTTTAAGAAATAAAAATACAAAAATATGTGGATTCAACTATCCATCCTTTCAACTACATAGGATAATATTATCAACTAGTAGAATTTCACAGCATTTTTAAGGAATCCTAGCATCCAGTAGTCTGATTTCACAAATGAAACATTTGGTGCTTACAGAAGTCAGAATTGTGTCACAGTTATCTCCACAGGGAATAAGGCAAATGCTTGCAGATTTGTGTTTATATAAAATGCTATATATATATTGTCTTCCTGACTCCATTCACTGTCAGTTACTTGGGCAACCCAGATGTGCAAGCAAGGGTTTACACACATTGTCCCCATTACAGCACACTCTCCCTATTGAGAGAATCACACATATACCATGATCCTAATGCTTTTATTACACATTTTTACAGGAAAGTCAATTAATTAATGTCTAACTTGGAAAGTACCTTTCTTACATTAGATTATATAACATCTGCCTTCTTTTAATTATCTTAGTTTATCTTTACCTTCTTTACACTTTTTACTCTTTTGTTTCAGTCCTTAATTCAATGTATATATTATCCCAAAACAACTCTGATGGTGAAAGATAAAAAAACAATGCATCAGGAAATATATTTTGCTGTCCAAGATTAGTTTTAATAACCTCTAAAGTTATTTCAAATGTAGAAGTTCTATAACTCTTCTTCCCCCAAAAACTTAACAAGATTGTCTCTGTCACCAGAACTCACAATAAATAAGTCAATAAATAAATAAACACTTGATATGTTTGAATACATGTTAGACATCCTTATTTCTTTTTTTTCTTTTTTTTTTTTTTGAGACGGAGTTTTGCTTTTGTTACCCAGGCTGGAGTGCAATGGTGTGATCTCAGCTCACCGCAACCTCTGCCTCCTGGGTTCAGGCAATTATCCTGCCTCAGCCTCCCAAGTAGCTGGGATTACAGGCACGCGCCACCATGCCCAACTAATTTTTTGTATTCTTATTAGAGACGGGGTTTCACCATGTTGACCAGGATGGTCTCGATCTGTTGACCTTGTGATCCACCTGCCTCAGCCTCCCAAAGTGCTGGGATTACAGGCTTGAGCCACCACGTCTGGCCCGACCTCCTTATTTTTAATAATTCTTTTTTCATTAAGAAAAGTGAGGTACGGAGAAAAATCCAAGATGGCTGATTACTAGCAACTCAGGATTGTAGCTCCCAGTGAAAGCACAGAGAACAAGAGGATGCCACACTTTCAGACCAATTTGTGTTGCTCACAGACCAGGAGATTCCCAGCGGTGGAGCCCCACATGTCACCAGTGCGACTCTTGTGGCCAGCGCGGCGGTTCTTGGTGCAGAGTAAACAGGACTGAGTCCCCTTCTGGTCGACGTTTGGAGCTCTGGGAAGGCAGAGTTGCCTATTTAGCTGATTGAAAAAGGGACTCAAGAAGAAAGATGACCGGAGATTTATGGGCAGAAAAGCACCATGAATAAAGAAAAAAACACCGCTCTTTTAGCTGGTGCAGTGGGTTGCTCAGATTAAAGTGCTGAGAATCAACAAGTAGGACTTCCACTCAGAGACCTAATTTGAAAGTCAGTAATTACAAAGTAGACAGGTGGATAAATTTACAATGATGGGAAGAAACCAGCATAAAAAGGCTGAGAATACCCAAAACCAGAATGCCTCTTCCTCTACAGGGGATCACAGTTCCTCATCAACAAGGGAACAAGGCCTGATGGAGAATGAGCGTGTTCCATTAACAAAATCAGGCTTCAGAAGGTGGATAATAAGAAACTTCTGTGAGTTAAAAGAACATGAGCTAGCACAATGTAAAGAAACTAAGAACCTTGAAAAAAGGTGTGACAAAATCCTAACAAGAATAGACAATTTAGAGAGAAATATAAGTGAATTAATGGAACTGAAGAATACAATATAAGAATTCCATGAAGTATGCACAGGTTTTAGCAGTTGAACTGATCAAGCAGAAGAAAGGATATCAGAGGTCAAAGCCTAACTTAATGAAATGAAAGAAGAAGACAAGATTAGGGAAGAAAGAGTAAAAAGGAATGAGCAAAGTCTCCAAGAAATATGGGACTATGTGAAAAGACCTAATTTATGTTTGATTGGTGTACCTGAATGTCATGAAGAGAATAAATCCATGCTGGAAAATATTCTTCAGGATATTATTCAGCAAAACTTTCCTAACCTAGTAACACAGGACAATACTCTACTCCTGGTAATACAGAGAACACCACAAAGATATTCCTCAAGTAGAGCAACCCCAAGACACATAATCATTAGATTCACCAGGGTTGAAATAAAGGAGAAAATTCTAAGGGCAGCTAGAGAGAAAGGTCAGGTTACCCATAAAGGCAAGCCTATCAGACTCACAGCAGATCTCTCAGCAGAAACCCTACAAACTAGAAGAGAGTGGGGGTCAATATTCAATATCCTCAAAGAAAAGAATTTTCAACCCAGAATCTCTTATCTAGCCAAACTAAGCTTCATAAATGAAGGAAAAATAAAATTTTTCACGAACAGGCAAGCACTCAGAGATTTCATCACCACCAGGCCTGCTTTACAAGAGCTTCTGAAAGAAGCACTATACACAGAAAGGAACAACCAGTATCAGTCATCCCAAAAACTTACCAAAAGGTAAAGGGTATCTCCACAATGAAGAATTTGTATCAACTAATGGGCAAAATAGCCAGCTAGCATTAAATGACAATATTAAACTCACAAATATCAATATTAATCCTAAATTTAAATGGATTAAATGCCCCAATCAAAGACACAGATAGGCAAATGGAATAAAATATCAAAACCCATCGGTACGCTGTATCCAGAACCATCTTATAGCAAAGACTCAAAATAAAGGATTGGTGGAAGGCATCAATCAAATGGAGAGGAAAAAAAAAAAAGAGTTGTAACCTTCGTCTCTGACAAAATAGATTTTAATAGTAACAAAGACTAAAAGAAACAAGGAAGGACATTACATAATGGTAAAAGGATCAATGCAACAACAGGAGTCAATGATCATAAATATATATGCACCCAATATAGGAGCACCCAGATACATAAGACAAGTTCTTGATGACTTATAAAGAGACTTGGACTCCCGCACAATAATAGCGGGAGACTTTGAAACCATATTATTAATATTTCATGGATCAACGAGGTAGAAAATTAACAGGGACATCTATGATTTGAACTCAGACCTGGAAGAAGTAAACTCAGTGAATATTTATAGAATTCTTCACCTCAGGTTTACAGAACATACATTTTTCTTAGTATCACATTACACCTATTTTGAAAGTGACCACATAATTGGAAGTAAATCACTCTTCAGCATTTGCATAGCATTTCACAGACTTAAATGAAATATTGGTTGGCTGTTAATTTATTTTCTTCCCTTATTCCTTCCTGTCTCTGCTGTTAAGCACAATTATCGGCATAAAGGAGATTTTTGATACCTATTTTTGGATTGCATTCCCACCTGGGCAATAGAGCAAGACTCCTGTTCTCTCTCCCCCTTTCTCTTTCTCTTTCTTTCTTTCAAAAAAAGAAAGAAAGAAAATTGAGGTATAAGGTTTATTTAGATTATATGAAATTAGTTAGTTTAGTGATTATAGGGAAGAGTGTCTAGGAAATCTTAAAAAGGAACTGAAAAAAACAGGTTAAGACACTACACACTTTCAGAAAATTTTAAAATGTGGAATTCTTGCCACAGCTGAATTTTCTTTCTGCAAACTAGCATACCAGTCAGAATATTGATACAATAGCTCATGATTCACGAATTTTTACTTAATATTATATGTTCTAGAGTATTTACAAAATGTTTTGGTTACTTGCTGGTCACCGATCATTCTCTTTAGAGGATTTACAGCTCTAAAGCTGTAGAGAGATTGCCAAAAGAATAATCAGTGACCAGCAAGGTGGAGCCTCATTTTTAGAACATATTAAACTGGAGATGGTATATTACAGTGGTTCAGGACATGTGTTCTGGAAATGCACACTGGTTATATTAGACACCCAGTTGTGCCACTTACTGCCATCATATTTGGTGTTTTCTTTAATATTTCATGTCTCAGTTTACTTTCCTATAAAATGACATAATTACGCTACTCAGTAAAGCTGCTGTAAAAAGTTAAGAGTTAATACAGGCAATATACTAAAAAAAGTGCTTAGCACCTCACAAATCTTCAAAAGATTTAGTTATTATAATTTTTCATTACTTTTTGCGAAATTTCTTGCTGACAACTTTTTATGCTACTGATATAATGAAAGCACAAGCAAATAAATAGTAATTAGAGGCCGGTTGTGGTGGCTCATGCCTGTAATCCCAGCACTTTAGGAGGCCAAGGTGGGGGTGATCACAAGGTCAAGAGATTGAGACCACTCTGTTTCCACTAAAAATACAAAAGTTAGCTTTCATGGAGTCATGCACCTGTAGTCACAGCTACTTAGGAGGTTGAGGCAAGAGAATAGCTTGAACCTGGGAGGTGGAGGTTGCAGTGAGCCGAGATGGTGCCACTGCACTCCAGCCTGGCAAAAGAGCAAGACTCCATCTCAAATATATGTATGTACGTGTGTGTGTGTGTGTGTGTGTGTGTGTGTGTATGACCGGATGTGGTGGTTCAGACCTATAATCCTAGCACTTTGGGAGGCTGAGGTAGGTGAACCACAAGGTCAGGAGTTTGAGACCAGTCTGGCTAACATGGTCAAACCCCATCTCTACTAAAAATACAAAAAATTAGCTGGGCATAATGGTGGGCATCTGTAATCCCAGCTCCCAGGGAGCCTGAGGCAGGAGAATTGCTTGAACCTGGGAGGTGGAGGTGGCAGTGAGCCAAGACTGTGCCATTGCACTCTAGCCCTCATGACAGAGTGAGACTCTGACTCAAAAATATATATATATATATAATTTTTTGCCTCATATATACATATATACACATATATATATGTATAGTAAACTTTTTCTAAAAGTTATTTCACCTCACATGTATATGGTACCATATATATTATGTATATTACATATATATATGTGGTAAGAGCAAGACTCCATCTCAAAAATAAATATGTATATATTTTCACCTCATATATATATATACATAGTCAATAACTTTTTTAGAAGTTATTTTGATCTACCTTACTATATTGAAAGGATTCTAAACAAAATGTACATTTTCATGACTTTTGCAACTAAACTTCTAGATGAAAAACAGATCACCTCAATTAGATGCAACAGAATAAGGCTTGAAAAGATATAATGCACAGCATGGTAAATACTGTACTGTCCAACTGAAATTTACTGAGAGTAAACCATAAATATTTACAATTCTTATTTGTCAATTATACGTCAATGAAGTTTGAGGAGGGGGTGAAACAGAATGGAGGCAGAGATGGAGGCATGGAAAAATGTAAATTAGATATATCTACATTCTATTACCTAGTGACTTAGCTTTATGGTTGTCAAAGGCAGTATTAAAAGTGAGAGCCTCAGAAAGAGCAGTGTGGCTGCAGTACTTAATGACTTCTCTATTATAGCAACATGGGTGTGAACTTAAGGCCTATTCCTATTGCTTGTATCAAATTATATTCTGTGAGAAATAACATGATTGGTTTTGTATTTTCTGTATTGATCTTCAGTGATTCTGTACTTGCATCCATCATTCACCATTGCAAGTAACTGCCACAGGCACACTGGCATGGCAACTGCTGTGAATAGCTGAGTTAGCACCGTAATCAAAATGGTTTGAACTGCAGGTTCTTTGGTGGGGGCCAATTGATCATGAAGCCCCCTAGGACTAAAATAGATGAACAATCTAATAATGTCCTGTTGAATTGGCCATAACAAATTTAAAGAAAATAAATTTCTAAACAAAAGAAAAAACCTCCAGGCTTGGAGAAAAGTGACCTGACTGAAATCACTATAATGAAGAATCAGGATTCTCCCCCCAATTTCTAAACCTGAGTCAGACTATAGACACAAGGCTCCGTAAATAAAAGAAATGCAGCATTCCTATGAGGAAGAACATTCTGACATTGCCACAGGTGTGCTTGTGTGACTTGTGGCCACGTACACAATAAACATGCAGAGAAGAGGAAGCAGTCTGCGGAGAATGTTTCATGGGCTTTGAGCTGATAGGGACCTCTTGGGTCATGGAAAGCCGCTGTGGTTTGGCAGAAGATGAATGAAGTTTTGGTTCAAGTATATCTCATAAAATATTAAGAGTATATTTCTGATTCTACTCGGTGTTTATTTCCTTCACTTCTCACATGCATATACAAATTAACCCTAGTTAGAACCTGGCAGAATATCTACATGGGCTCCTTGTAATAAGAGAGCCACAGTGCAATCTCTTTAATTATTTACCAAAATGATATAAGAAGCATACAATACCACATCTATCCTGAATTTCAGACATTTATATCAATATGGGTTAAGTGTACTTTATCCAAAAATGTAAGTGTTTTGGATTTAAGATTTTTGTCTGTGTGGATTTGGAAACATTTGCTTATATATAATGAGATGTCTTGGAGATAGGACCTAAGTCTAAATCCAAAATTCAAGTTTCACATATATACTTTATATGCATAACCCAAAGGTAAGTTTATATAAAATTTTAATAATTCTGTGTACAAAAAAATTTTGGCTGCATGTTAACTGTGATGTGGCATGTGAAGTCAGGTGTAAAATTTCCCAGTTTTGGTATCATGCGTGTTGGTGTTCAAAAAGCTTTGGATTTTGGAGCATTTTGGATTTCAGATTTTCAGATTAGAGGCATTTGACCTGTATCAAGAACTTACAATATTGAGGACTGGTGGTTCCTGTCTCTTCCCTGATTTTTTAGCTTACTTATTGTATGTACAAAGATGAACCAGGATGGGAATAAGTGGATGATCATAAACATAACTGATATTAACTGTAATTACAGATCGTTTCATGATAGTCTCTACTTGTCCATATCATTATAGTTCCTGTCATCTTTTACAAAGCTTTCAAGTTAATCATATATTTTCTGTTCCAGGAACCCACAATACTACAAACAATTTTCTTTCATCCAGTGATAGCAGGAATGCTTCTTACTGTTTAACTTCGCTATCTGTCATAAGCTAGTCTACAGGATCAACGAGCACCTCTCATCTTGGGGCCATCATTTAGATTTACCATATTCATTATATATCCCACTGATTATCCTGGAAAACCAGAGCTGGTACTATAGATAACTTGGGCATACATCCACACTCTCTGTACTGGATGTCACACATCATGACAGCTTTGTCGAATGGACTATTATGCAAGCACAGGGGTGACTAAGGATGGAGACTGTTTAACATCCTCAATGAATAAGTCATTCTCTTTCTTTCTCTCTCTGCTGCTCTCTCTTTCTGTGCAAATACATACATATACCTATGTGTGTGTGTGTGTGTGTATAAACATACATGTACATATATATGTATAATGGTTATGTATGTCTTCTGTAGAAGATGTTTATATGCTTTCAGGATATAGGTCATAAAAATTTATACACTTTTGCTTCCCATAGATCCACAAGCCTTTCCCCAAATTTTCCCTGTCAGTAGAATTCCAAGTTTGCTCCTTCAAGGACTGACTGAGCAGTCGTGGCATCCACATCTGCCCATGAGTCTATGCACCACCTTACCAACAACTACCTCTTCCTCCACACAGACTTGAGGACCAGGTGGAGGGCTTGAAAATCTGTATATTGTTTCTTCTAACCATTGTCTTTCAGTGAGAGACTGTCTTTGGCAGCAGCACATATTTTGGCTTCTACTAACATATGGATGTAATCAAACCTTGAACGTGGCCTAAATCTTTTCCTTATCATAAAGAAACTTTGATGGGGCTATAGATGTGAGCTGAGGGAGAGATGTTGATGCCAGAGAAGTCGTTAACATGGTAATTTGGGACATGCGGTTGTGTAACTTATTTGCACTATCTAAACGTACTGAGGGGCCAGGTCTCAAAAATACATATTTTGACTTAACATGTCATTGACATGAACATCACCTCATTTCTGGCCTCCAAGCTTCTGCCCTTTTCTACCTATAATTTTTTCTCAAAATATTAGAAAAGTATTTTTTTACAAAAGATAAATATAGAAGAAACTCTCTGCCTAAATCTCTCCAAATTACTTCCATACCTGAATTTAAGTCCAAATTCCTTAAAAGGACCTACAATGTGTTACCTCATTTGGCTGATGGCTCTCTGACTCATTTCCTACCTCACTTCCTCTCAAACACTTTTGTCCAAACCTATTGGTTTATTTGCTTTTCTACATAGTTCCTTTAATACTTGGAAGAGAAAATTGATATTTACTTGTTTATCAGATTAACAGTTTGCAAAAAGTTTAGCGCCAACTTGACTAGACCAGCCTTGTAAATTTTATAAGCTATTTTATAACTAATTACTGAAAAACAGCTTTGAAAATATAGTGTAAGAGGTTTTTAAAAACACAGCTGGAAATGATAATTCATGATTTGCACACAAGCATAATGTTATATAAATTTACTCATGTGCTCATTTTAACATTTCCGAGCATAAGCATTTTTTCATGCTTGAAAACCTGAGTTTTAACACATCTCTAATTTGGAAATTATTTTTATTCTTGGAATATTTTTAATAGCTCAGTGTAGTCTCTCATGTTTCTATGTCATCTAATGTCTTACATTATAATTAAATCAGATATTGTGACATATATAACTAATAAATATTGAGTAGTAAACTCTAAGAACTTAGAAAATGTTTAAGTTAAAACTCTTAGATCAAGTTTAACTCAGTCATATGTGGTCAATCTCACATATTTAAGAACGAATAAATACTATGATTACCGTGCAACATAGCAAATACAAGAGATTTTTAGAACATTAACATAAAATGTGTGACTATGAGCCATTGATTTTATACTTTAGTACTAAAAATATGTTTTTTTCACCCTGCGCCTCCCCACCCCAGTACTAAAAATATTTTAAAGCAACATTTGGAGGCTTACAGATTTAAGAATGCCAAGTCTTGAGAAAAATAAATAAGAGACTTTTAAAAAAATTGCTGAACTAGAAAAAGAAAGTAATTTGCTCTTTTCTGTTATCTTGGAAAGCCTGAGACAGTTGGAATAGTTAAGAAGATTTTTCAAAAGAATTCAAAAAATTATTTTTGAATTAACATATCTCTGTCACTAATATATTCTTCTCAGTGTTTCATTGCATAATAATAGCAAATTATAGTAAAATCTAATGAAAATAATGTCTTACAATATATGAAATGCCTCCTTTTAACAGAGGGTCCAGATGTTTTTTGAAAATGTCTTGTGCTTCTGTGAGAAGGGGTGATGGGTAAAAGATGTTTTGTCACATAAATTAGTGAAGAATTCTTTTTGGCAATATCACAACAGATGTGGATTTGAGTTTTGATGGTTGCTACCAGCTGCGCTTCCTCTGAATCCACCAGAAATCATGCACATGCATCGTATAGGAAAAACATGATATGAAATGAGCTGGCAAAAAGGGCTCATCCAGGCATTGTTAGGAAGAACCCCTCTTTCTTTCTCATAGAAGATGCTAACCCCTTCATTGAATGTGGATTTCTTACATAAACAAACATAATTAGAATGATGTTGAGACTATTGTGTAAATTCAAAGCTTAGAACAATTTTTATATGATCAAGTTTTTGTCTATTGATCTGTGTTTTCCTATTACATAACACATGCCTGAGGATGAAAATTTTGTAACATACATTGGAGGTTGTTTTTGAGACGACCTAAAACTTTTACTACATGGAATATTAAGTATCTATTTTGGATGTTCTCAGTGCATCTCTAAGGAAGAGATCCAGACATCTCATTTTATGAGCAATTTTAGGTTTACAGAAGAATGGAGTGGAGAGAACACAGTTCTGATATAAACCCTTCCCTACGGTTTCTCCTATTGTTAACATCTTACATTAGTCTGGTGCATTTGTTTCAATTGATTAACCAAAACAGAACCATTATTATGAAAGTCCATTGATTACATTGGTGTACTCTTGGTGTCATAGGTTCTATGGTTGTTTTTTTTTTTTTTTTGAAACACAGTCTCACTCTGTTGGCCAGGCTGGAGTGCAGTGGTGTGATCTCAGCTCACTGCAACCTCCACCTCCAGGATTCAAGCATTTCTCTGCCTCAGCCTCTTGAGCAGCTGGGATTACAGGTGCCCACCACCATGCCTGGCTAATTTTTTTTGTATTTTTAGTAGAAACAGGTTTCACCATCTTGGCCAAGCTAGTCTTGAACTCCTGACCTTGTGATAAACCTGCCTCAGCCTCCCAAAGTGCTGGGATTACAGGCATGTTCTATGGGTTTTGACAAATGTACGGTGTCATGTATCTACCATCACAGTATCTTACAGTATTGTATCATTGTCCTAAAAATCTCCTGTACTTCAGCTATTAACCACCTATTACCAGACCTTTTGGAAACCACTGACCTTTTTACTGTTTCTATAGTTTTGCCTTTTTGAGAATGTCATAAACTAGAATCATCCAGTTTGTAGCTTTTTTGGTCTGGCTACTTTCACATAGCAATATGTATCTGAGGTTCCTCCACATCTTTTTGTGATAACTCATTTCTGTTTATTGCTCTTACACTGTAAAATAATGTATATATTCACATGTTGAAGAAAGTCTTACTTGCTTCTAGTTTCTGAAAGTTATGAATAAAGCTGCTACAAACATTCATTAATGACTTTTTTTTCTTTTTTGTAAATAAGTCTTCAACTCATTTGTGTAAATACCTAGGAGTGAAATTGCTGGATCATATGCTGATTATGGTTAGCTTGGTCATAAACTGCCTGTTGTCAAAGTAGTTTTATCTTTTTATTCTCCCATTAGGAATCAGAGTTCCTGTTGTTCCATATCCTTGCCCACAATTAGTGTAAGGCCGGTTGCCTTGCCGGGAGTCAAACAGACACACATTCATCACTCTCCACACCTGATAACTGCATCATCACCTGAGCTTATTATCTGGCTTCCCCACAAAGCTTCCCCACACCCGCCTCTGCATACCATGCCCTAGCCCACACTCAGCACTAAATTATGCATCCAACCTCCAGCCCACTGTTAAAAAACCCTGCAGAGAAATTTTTTTTAAAGAAGCCCCACCGTTCCCAGCCCAGAAACAGCCCAGAAACCCATACGCCCCCAGCAGGCCCGCATACCCAAGGTACTGCCCACCAACCAATGGCAGCTAGTTTCATGTACTTCCTACTTTAACTCCATGTACTTCCCGCTCCTCAACAGCCAATAGAAACTCCTTCTCTTTGTTTCCTCAATAACCAATCAATTGCCTGCACTCCTCATAAACCCCACACCCTGAACAGCCAGGTGTAACTTCTCTGGCCCCCACTTGGGCCACTGAAGCTTGCCTGGGAGCTGAATAAAATGGCTTTTCTCTTTTTTATACTCGCCTCAGTTTCCTCATTTTACCTTGGCAATAAATCTTACAATTAGTATCCACAGTATTTTGTATTTAAGCCATTCTAATGCATGTGTAGTGGTGTTTGAATGTTGTTTTAATTTGCATTTCCCTAATAATGTATCATGTTGAGCAACAGTTCATATGCTTATTTCCCATCTCTATATATTTTTAGTGAGGTGAAGTTTCAGATTTTTTGTCTACTTTATTGTTTTTGTTGTTGTTATGTTGTAAGAGGCCTGTATATATTTTAAACACAAGTCATTTATAGGGTATGTGTTTTGCAAATATTTTCTTTGGGACCATAGTACAAACATGTAATTAAGTAGAAGGAATAAATTATAATGTTAGATAGCAGAGTAACAATAGTTAACAACAACAAATTGTTTATTTCAAAATAGCTAGAGGAGAGGACATGAAATGTTCCTAATATATAGAAATAATAAGTTTTTGAAACATACCCTAAATATACTTACTTGGCCATTACACATTATATGTATGTAACAAAATATCACATAAATAGGTGTATAAAAAATAAAGTAGCCCATAAATAGGTGCAAATATTATGCATCAATTTAAAAATACAATGCACAGGACTAAAGTCCAAACTCCTTTTCTTCCATTGATTAAGCTTTTGGTGAGGAATTTCAAAATTTATTGTCAAACCTAAGATGATCTAGACTTTTTCCTATGATTGTAAGGCCAGTTGCCTTGCCAGGATTCAAACAGACACATCCATCCCTTGGTGTGCCTGATAATATGTCATCGCTCATGCTCGTTATCTGGCCTCGCCACCTGGCTTCCCTGCACTCGCCTCTGCATATCATACCCAAGGCCACACTCAGCATTAAACTATGCATCCAACCCCCAGCCCGCTGTTGAAAAACCTGCAAAAGAATTTTTTAAAAGAAGCCTCCACGAAACCCTGCCCGGCAACCGTCTGCCGCATACACCCCTGGCAGGCCCACTTACCCAAAGTCCTGCCCACCTACCAATGACAGCTAGCTCCAGGCACTTCCTACCTCTCAACAGCCCGTGAAATTGCCTTCACTTTGTTTCCCTTATAGGCAATCAAGGCCCACTTACCAAGGGTCCCGCCTGCCTACCAATGACAGCTAGCTCCAGGCACTTAGTGCCTCTCAACAGCCCATAAAATTGCCTTCCCTTTGTTTCTCAATAGCCAATCAATTGTCTTCCCTCCCCATAAAACCCCATGCCCTAAAGAGCCGGGCCGACTTCTTTGGCCCCTTCCTAGACCACAGAACCTCGCCCAGGAGCTAAATAAATTAGCTTCTCATTTTTTTATACTTGCTTCAGTTTACTCATTTTACCTCGGCAATAAACCTTACAATGATATCTTCTAGAGTTTTTATAGTTTTTAATTTTACTTTTGGCCCATGCTTTGTGTTGCTTTAATTTTTATGAAAGGTGCAATGCCTTGTCTAGATTATTTTTTTTCTCATATGGTCAGTTTTTCCAGAATCATTTGTTCAATAGACTATTCTTTCTCTGTTAAGTTATCTTTGCTCTTTTATCAAAGACTAATTGAATATATATGCATGGGTCCATTTCTTCACTTTATTGTGTTCCATTGACCCATGTGTCTATTTCTATTCTTTCACCAATACCATATTTTCTTAATTATTGTGGCTTTATAATAATTTATAGAGAAGAGTGGGGTCAGTCCTCAAACTATATCTTTCTTTTTCAGTCTTCCATGAGCTATTCTTGGTCTTTTGGCTTTCCATATAAAATTTAGAATAATTTTTGTGGATAAGCACAAAATAACTTGTCAAGACTTTAATTGAATTAAGTTTATAAATTAATTTGGGAAGTGCTGACAAATTAATAATATTATATCTTCTTTTATATGAACATGTATATCCCTCCACTTATTTAGACTTTTTAATTTCTTTCTTTAGAATTTTTTGTTTTTTTTCCTTATGTAGATCTTGTACATATTGGTTCAGATTTGTATCTAAGTATGTCTTCTTCTTTGGTGCAAATGATAGTGATATTATGCCTTGTATTTAAAATCCAAATTGTTCATTGCTGACATGTAGGAAATTAGTTGACTTTCATATATTAAACTTGTATTCTGAAAACTTGCTATAATTGCTTAATAGTTCTGTTGTTGATGATTATTCCTTGGGATTTTCTTATAGGTAACTGTGTCATCTCCAAATATAGCTTGCTTGCTTTCTTCCAATCAATTGAACATTTTCTTTCCTTTTTTTTTTTTACACTGCGCTAGCTAAGACTTCCTGTATGATGTTGAATAGGAGTGGTGAGGAAACAGCCTTGCCTTATTCTCAATCTTAAACTGTTTTTCCTTTTTTCTCAGACAATAACCATCAATGCAGAAGGCTTCTGTGACCAAATGTGTGGGGATTTTTCCCCACCATCAAACAAGCATCAGTTCTGCAGTGGAAACATGTTTAGTGTCCTCTGACTTAATTCCGACATTATCTACCTGTAGTTAGCATCAGGTCTCACAGGTTGAGAGCTCAGTTCCCACTTCTGATGACAATTGCAAGCCCCATGTTGTTTCACCCATGCTTCTAACTGACTGGCTATAAATTGGGAATCTCACAACTCCCTCTCTGGGTTTGACTGATTTGCTAGAGCAGCTCCCAGAACTCAGGAAAACACTTACTTATGTTTACTGGTATATTATACAGAATATTACAAAAGCTACAGAGGAAAAGATGCATAGGGAAAGGTATGGGAAGAGGCATGAAGCTTCCACACCCCTCCTAGACACGCCACCCTGCAGGAACTTCCATGTACTCAGCTATCTGAAAGTTCTCTGTCCTCCATCCATTTGGGCCTTTTACAGAGACATAATTGGATAGGCATGATTAAAGCATGGATACTTTGTAGAAATGTGATTGGATGAAAAGGGTTTGATCTAATAGTCTGAGTAGGGAAAATCCAGCAAGGACTGTCTGTTCAGTTTCTTCTTGGCCTCTCTGAAGAAATTCTGAGAATTTCTGGCAGAATTTCTTCCTCCAGCATATGGGGCAGGATCCCTCCTGAAATGGGTGTCTTATGACCTACAGTCATCCCAAAATGAGACAGAGAATTTCATTACTGCCAGCTCCAAAACAGAAGTACGGCAAATGATTTGAGGATATTTTTAGTGTCTACTGTGTGTCTTACTTGGGGAGAAAAAACAACAGTTGAAAGGAGGGCAGAAGAAGGTCGGAGAGAAGAGATTCTGTTTTCAGAGGCCTAAAGTACTGCTCTCACCTTCATTGCTTAGATAGATAGATAATCACATGATTATGTAGTTTTACTTCTTTAGGCTCTTGAAATGATAGACTGCATTAACTGATTTTTGAATACTGACACAATCTTATTGTCTTAGTTAGTTTGGGCTGCAATGACAAAATATCATAAACTGGATAGCATGAAAAAACAGAAACTCATTTATTATGTTCTGGTGGTTGGAAAGTTAAAGATCAAGGCACAAGCAAATTCAGTGTCTGGTGAGGGCTCACTTTCTGATTCATCTGTTTTTTGACAGTGTCTTGCTCTGCAACCCAGGCTAGAACACAATGATACAGTGGAATGATTCCAGCTCTACCTCTGAAGCTCACATGATCTTCCCACCTCAGCTTCTCAAGTAGCTGGGGAAGCTACCACCATGCCCCAACTGATATTTTTTTTTCATTTTTATTTTTTGTGGAGATGGAGTTTTGCTATGCTGTCCAGGCTGGTCTCAAACTGTGGGCTCAAGAGATCCAACTGCCTTGGCTTCCCAAAGCGTTGGGATTACAGGCATGAGCCACCATGCCCAATTTGGGTCATCTTTATTTAAACTCATTCTAATATATTACTCATTTACTTCAGACAAACTTTGAAAAAAAACTTATATTTAGATTTTCAATTAAAATTCTGTTGGATCGCCAATTAGGAGCAGCTCAGGATGGCAGCTCCCAGTGAAAGCACAGAGGGTGAGTGGACACCACATTTCCAGATGGATTTTTATTGCCAACAGACCAGGAGATTCCCAGGAGGAGGAGCCCCATGGGTCGCCAGTGTGGCTATTTTGGCCTGCATGACTGTTTTGCCGGTGCCCCAGTGTGACAGTTCTCCATACAAAATACACTGGTTGGGGTGCCCTTATAAGCTGGCGATTGGAGCTCCAGGAAGGCAAAGTTGTCCATTCATCTGATTAAAAAGGGGACTGAAACAGGGAGCCAGGCCAGGAGATTCCCAGGCAAAAAAGTGCCATGAAGCTCAGCACCACTGTTTCAGCCAGTGCAGTGGGTCATTGCACAGAAAATCACACAGATCCTGGTGGCTTTTCAACAGGTGACTGGAACACCTGGGAGAGAATGGACGGTTGAACTAAAAAAAAAAAAAAAAGGCTGTGAGGCAGGAAGCCAGGTGATCAGACTCAGCTGGTCCCACCTCCACAAAAAAAAAAACAGCAATTAGAAATGCTCTGGGTTGAGAGTTTCACAACAAGCACAGCTGAACCTGGGACAGTCCAGCTCTGAGCGGGAGGGGTGTCCATCATTACCGAGGTACTCCACCCCTACAGAGGTAGTCTGCCATTGGTGAGGCAGCCCACTGTTGCCTAGGCAACCCACCATTACAGAGAGAGTCCGCCATTACAGAGGTGGGCCACCATTGCAGAGGCAGTTCTAACTACACCCATATAAACAGGACTGCAGGGAAGTTCATACGACAGCTGGGCAGAGCCCACAGCAACTCAGCAAAGCCTCTGCAGGCAGACAGTGACTAGGCTGCCTCCTTGCTGGGCAGGTCAGCCCTGATAAAAGGCAGCAGTACAACAGGAACTCATAAATAAAGCCATAACTCCCCAGAGCAGAGCATCTAGAAAAAAAAGGGGGGTTTATGAGTTCTGCTGCAGCAGACTTAAACATACCTGCCCAGCAGCTCTGAATGAAAAACAGAGCTCACAGCTCAGTACCTGAGCTCCTATAAAGGACAGACCATGTCCTCAAGTAGCTCCCTGACCCACGTATATTCAAAGAGTCACCTCAAAAAGGAGAGATCAGACTGACATTTGGATGGCATCCTTCTGGGACAAAGATAGCAGAAGAAGAAACTGGTAGCAACCCTTATTGTTCTGCAGCTGCTGCAGGTGATCCCCAGGCAAGCAGGGCCTGGAGTGGATCTCAGCAGTCCTACAGAAGAGGGGCCAGCCTGTTAGAAGGAAAACTAAGAAACAGAAATAACTTCATTATCAACAAACTGGACATCCACTCAGAGACCCAATCTGAAAGTCAGCAACTACAAAGACAACAGGTGGATAAACCCACAAAGATGGGAAGAAACCAGTGCAGAAAGGATGAAAACACCTGAAACCAGAATACCTCTCCTCCTACAACAGATCACAACTCCTCACCAGCAAGGGAACAAGGCTGGATGGAGAAAGAGTATGATGAAATGACAGAATCAGGCTTCAGAAGGTGGGTAAAAAGAAACTTCTGTGAGCTGAAAGAACATGTTCTAACACAATGGAAAGAAACTAAGAACCTTGAAGAAAGATTTGACAAAATGCTAATGAGAGTGGACAAATAGAGAGGAATATAAGTGAATTGATGGAGCTGAAAAACACAATACGAGGACTTCGCGAAGCATGCACAAGTTTCAAGAGCCAAATTGACCAAGCAGAAGAAAGGATATCAGAGGTCAAAGATCAACTCAATGACATAAAATGAGAAGGCAAGATTAGAGAAAAAAGGGTATTATCCAGGAACACTTCCCCAACCTAGCAAGGAAGGCCAATATTCAAGCCCTGGAAATACCAAAAACACAATAAAGATACTCCTCAAGAAGAGCAACCCCAAGACATGTAATTGTCAGATTCACCAGGGTTGAAATGAAGGAGAAAATCCTAAGGGCAGCCAGAGAGAAAGGTTGGGTCACCCACAAAGGGAAGCCCCTCAGACTCAGAGCAGATCTCTCATCAGAAACCCTACAAGGCAGAAGAGAGTGGGGGCCAATATTCAACATCCTTAAAGAAAAGAACTTTCAACCCAGAATTTCATGTCCAGCCAAACTAAGCTTCATAAGTGAAGGAAAAATAAAATCCTTCACCAACAAGCAAGTACTCAGAGATTTTGTCACCATCAGCTGCTTTACAAGAGCTCCTGAAAGAGGCGCTACACATAGAAAGGAACAACCAGTACCAGCCACTCCAAAAACATACCAAATGGTAAAGAGCATCAACACAATGAAGAATCTGCATCAACTAATGGGCAAAACAGCCAGCTAGCATCAAAATGGCAGGATCAAATTTGCACATAACTATACTAACCCTAAATGTAAATGAACTAAATGCCCTAATCAAAAGACACAGACTGATAAATTGGATGAAAAGCCAAAACCCATCAGTGTGCTGTTTCCAGGAAACCCATCTCACATGCAAGGATACACAAAGGCTCAAAATAAAGGGGTGGAGGAAGATTTACCAAGCAAATGGAGAGCAAAAAAAAAAAAGCAGGAGTTGCAACTCTCATCTCTGATAAAATAGACTTTAAAGCAACAAAGATCAAAAGAGACTAATAAGGACATTACACAATGGTAAAAGGATCAATGCAACAAGAAGAGTTAACGATCCTAAATATATACATACCCAATACAGAAGCACCCAGATACATAAGGCAACTTCTTAATGAATTATAAAGAGACTTAGACTCCCATACAATAACAGTGGGAGACCTTAACACCTCATTGTCAATATTAGACAGATCAACCAGACAGAAAATTAACAAAGATATCCAGGACTTGAACTCAGACCTGGAACAAGCAAACCTAATAGACATTTACAGAACTCTCCACCACAAATCCACAGAATATACATTCTTCTCAGCACCACATCATACCTACTCTAAAATTGACCACATAATTGGAAGTAAAGCACTCCTCAGCCAATGCAAAAGAATGGAAATCATAACAGTCTCTCAGACCACAGTGCAATCAAGCTAGAACTCAGAATTCAGAAACTAACTCAGAACCGCACAGCTTCATGGAAACTGAACAACTGGCTTTTAAATGTTGACTGGATAAATAATGAAATGAAGGCAGAAATAAAGATGTTCTTTGAAAGCAACGAGAATGAAGACACACCTACCAGAATCTCTGGGACACATTTAAAGCAGTCTCTAGAGGAAAATACATAGCAATACGTGCCTACGTGAGAAGCTAGAAGAGATCTAAAATTGATACCCTATCATCAAAATTGAAAGAGCTAGAGGAGCAAGATCAAAAAAACCCAAAACCTAGCAGAAGACAAGAAATAACTAAGATCAGAGCAGAACTGAAGGAGATAGAGACAGAAAAAACCCTTCAAACAACCAATAAATTCAGGAACTGGATTTTTGAAAAGATCAACAAAATACACAGACTCCTAGCCAGATTAATAGAGAAGAAAAGAGAGAATAACAAAAGAGATGCAATAAAAAGTTATAAAGGGGATATCGCCACAGATCCCACAGAAATTCAAACCATCATCAGAGATTATTACAAACAACTCTATGCACATAAACTAGTAAACCTTGAAGAAATGGATAAATTCCTGCACTCTTGCCTCCTCCCAAGGCTAAACCAGGAAGAAGTCAAAACCCTGAACAGACCAATAACAAGGTCTGAAGTTGACGCAGCAATTAAGAGCCTACCACATACAAAAAAAGCCCAGGTCCAGATGGGTTCACAGCCGAATTCTACCAGACATAGAAAGAGGAGCGGGTACCATTCCTTCTGAAACTATTCCAAATAATCCAAAAAGAGGGAATCCTTCCTAAATCATTTTATGAGACCAATATCATCCTGACATCAAAACCCAGCAGAGACAAGAAAATAAAACTTCAGGCCCATATCCATGATGAACATAGATGCAAAAATCTTCAATAAAATATCAGCAAGGCAATTGTAACAGCACATCAAAAAGCTTATCCACCATGATCAAGTAGGATTCATCCCAGGGATGCAAGGCTGTCTGAACATTTCAACATACACAAGTCTATAAAAGTAATTCACCACATAAACAGAACAAAAGACAAAAACCACATGATTACTTCAATTGATGCAGAGAAGGTCTTTGATAAAATTCAACAGCCATTGATGCTAAAAACCCTCAATAAACTAGGTATTGATGGAACATATCTCAAAATCATAAAAGCTATTTATGACAAACCAACAGCCAATAGCATACTGAATGGGCAAAAACTGGAAGCATTCCCTTTGAAATCTGGCACTAGAGAAGGATGCCCTCTCTCACCACTCCTATTCAATATTGTACTGGAAGTTCTAGCCAGAGCAATCAGGCAAGAAAAAAAAAAGGGGGTATTCAAATAGGAAAGGGGGAAGCCAGATTGTCTCTATTTGCAGATGACATGATTGTATATCTAGAAGACCCCACCATCTCAGCCCAAAAACTCCTGAAACTGATAAGCAACTTCAGCAAAGTCTCAGGATACAAAATCAATGTGCAAAAATCACAAGCATTCCTATACACCAATAACAGACTTAAAGAGAACCAAATCAAGAACGAACTGCCATTCATAATTGCTACAAAGAGAATAGAATACCTAGGAATACAATTAACAAGGAACATAAAGGACCTCTTCAAGGAGAACTACAAACCACTGCTCAACAAAATAAGAGAGGACACAAACAGACAGAGAAACATTCCATGTTCATGGTTGGGAATAATGAATATCATGAAAATAACCATACTGCCCAAAGTAATTTACAGATTCAACACTATCCCCATCAAGCTACCAATGACCTTCTTTACAGAACTGGAAAAAATCACCTTAAACTTCATATGGAACCAAAAGAAAGCCCTCATAGTAAAGTCAATTCTAAGCAAAAAGAACAAAGATGGAGGCATCACACTACCTGACTTCAAACTATACTACAACGTGACAGTAATCAAAACATCATGTACTAGTAGCAAAACAGAGATATAAACCAATGGAACAGAGCAGAGGCCTCGGAGGCAGCACAATATATCTAAAACCATCCAATCTTTGACAAACCTGACAAAAACAAGTAATGGGGAAAGGAGTCCCTGTTTAATAAATGGTGTTGGGAAAACTGGCTAGCCATGTGCAGAAAGCAGAAACTGGACCATTTACCTTACACTAAAATTAACTCCAGATGGATTAAAGACTTAAACATAAGACCTAACACCATAAAAACCCTAGAAGAAAATCAAGGCAAAACCTTTCAGGACATAGGCATAGGCAAGGGTTTCACGACCAAAACACGAAAAGCATTGGCAACAAAAGCCAAAATAGACAAATGGGACCTAATCAAACTCCACAGCTTCTGCACAGCAAAAGAAACAGTCATTAGAGTGAATTGGCAACCAACAGAATGGGAAAAAATTTTTGCAGTTGACCCATCTGACAAAGGGCTGATACTAGAATTTACAAAGAACTCAAACAGATTTACAAGAAAGAAATAAACAAGCCCATTCAAAAGTGGGTGAAGGGGAGATCGATCCAAGATGGCCGACCACTAACAGCTCAGGATTGCAGCTCCCAGTGAAAGCTCAGAGAACGAGACGACGCCACATCATTAGACAAATTTTCGTCACTCACCGATTAGCCGATTCCCAGTGGAGGAGCCCCACGGGTCACCAGCGCGACTCTTGTGGCCACCACAGCGGTTTTGCCGGCGTCTCGGCGCAGCAGCTCTTCATGCAGAGCCAACGGGACTGCTTCCCCTAATGACCGGAGTTTGGAGCTCCAGGAAGTCAGAGCCGCTTGTTGCAGGCTCAAGAGGGAAGCCAGACCAGAGATTCCCGGGCAGAAGAACACCATCAGTCTTATCGCTGCTATTTAGGCTGCCACAGTGGGTTGCTCGGATCCCAGCACTGGGAATCAATAAGTTGGACGTCGACTCAGAAACCTAATTAGAAAGGCGGTTCATCTACAATGAAGGGAAAAAACAGCCTAAGAAGGCTGAGTATACTCAAAATCAGAACCCATCAGCAACCGAACAAGCCCTGATGGAAGAGGACTCATCAGTAACGGAACAAGCCCTGATGGAAAAGGACTGTGTTCCATTATCTGAAGTAGGCTTTAAAAGGTGGATGATAAGAAACTTCTGGGAGTTAAAGGAACTTGTTCTAACCCAATGTAA
Organism: Callithrix jacchus; assembly: GCF_049354715.1. Lineage (NCBI taxonomy): Eukaryota > Metazoa > Chordata > Mammalia > Primates > Cebidae > Callithrix > Callithrix jacchus. The sequence goes on from NC_133504.1 coordinate 35,674,925, forward strand.
AGAAACTAAGAACTTGGGAAAAAGGTTAGATGAAATGCTGAAAAGAATAGACAATATAGAGAGGAATACAAATGAACTTATGGAGTTGAAAAATACAACATGAGAACTTAGTGAAATATGTACAAGCTTAAACAGCTGAATGGATCAAGCAGAAGAAAGTGTATCAGAGGTCGAAGACCAACTTAATGAAACAAAATGACAAGACAAGAATAGAGAAAAAAGGATAAAAAGGAATGAGCAAAGTCTCCAAGCAATATGGGACTATGTGAAAAGACCTAATATACGCTTGATTGGTGTACCTGAATGTGACAGAGAGAATGAAGTCAAGCTGGAAAATACTCTCCAGGACATTATCCAGGAAAAATTTCCTAATTTAGCAAAGCAGGACACTATTCAATCCCAGGCAATACAGAGAACACCACAAAGATATTCCTCAAGAAGACCAACCCCAAGGCACATAATCATTAGATTCACCAAGATCGAAGAGAAGGAGAAAATATTAAGGGCAGCCAGAGAGAAAGATCAAGTCACCCATAAAGGTAAGCCTATTAGGCTTACAGCAGATCTCTCAATGGAAACCCTACAAGCTAGAAGAGAGTGGGGGGCCAATATTCAATATACTTAATCAACAGAACTTTCAGCCCAGAATTTCATATCCTGCCAATTTAAGCTTTACATTTGAAGGAAAAATAAAATCTTTTAGGAACAAGCAAGTACTCAGAGATTTTATTACCACCAGGCCTGCTTTACAAGAACTTCTAAAAGAAGCATTATACACAGAAAGGAACAACCAGTATGACCCTTTCTAAAAATACACCAAAAAGTAAAGAGCATTGACATAAAGAAGAATTTCTATCAACGAAAGGACAAAATAGCCAGTTAATAACAAATGGCAGCAACCCTAAATTTAAATCGACCAAATCTCCCAATCAAAAGATACAGACAAAATCTAACAGTATATCCAAAGATATACATAGACTCAAAATAAAGGGTAGGAAAAAAAAACCATACCAACCAAATGGAGAGCAAAAATAAATAAATAAGAAGTAGGAGTTGCAATTTTCACATTTGACAAAATAGATTTCAAAGCTACAAGGATACAAGGGTAAAAGGATTAATGTAATAATAAGAGATCTTAACACCCAGATACATAAGACACATAATGAGATTTAGATTCAACGAGACAACAAATTGATAACGATATCCAGGACTTGAACTCAGAGCCAGAACAAATAAACACAATAGAGGTCTCCATTTTAAACACATAAAATATGCATTAACCACAAAAAAAAACAGTGGGTGAAGGATATGAACAAACACTTTACAAAAGAAGACATACATGAGGCCAAAAAACATATGAAAAAATGCTCATCATCACTGGTCATTAGAGAAATGCAAATCAAAACCACATTGAGATACCATCTCACGCCAGTTAGAATGGCGATCATCAAAACATCTGGAGACAACAGATGCTGGAGAGGATGTGGAGAAATAGGAACACTTTTACAGTGTTGGTGGAAGTGTAAATTAGTTCAACCATTGTGGAAGACAGTGTGGTGATTCCTCAGGGATCCAGAAGTAGAAATTCCATTTGACCCAGAAATCCCATTACAGGGTGTATATCCAAAGGATTATAAATCATTCTACTATAAGGACATATGCACACGAATGTTCATTGCAGCACAGTTTACAATAGCAAAGACCTGGAACCAACCCAAATGCCCATATATGATAGACTGGATAGGGAAAATGTGGCACATATACATGATGGAATATTATGCATCTATCAAAAATGATGAGTTCGTGTCCTTTGTAGGGACATGGATGAACCTGGAAACCATCATTCTCAGCAAACTGACACACTAACAGAAACTCAAACACCACATGTTCTCACTCATAGGCGGGTGTTGAATAATGAGAACACATGGACACAGGGAGGGAAGCACTATTCTCTGGGGTGTGTTGGGGAGAAACAGGGGAGGGACAGTGGGGGGTGGTGAGCTGGGGAGAGCTAGCATGGGGAGAAATGTCAGATATAGGTGAAGGGGAGGAAGGCAGCAAATCACACTGCCATGTGTGTACCTATGCGACAATCTTGCATGTCCTTCACATGTACCCCAAAACCTAAAATGCAATAAAAAATTCTGTTTACCGTACAAAAAGCCACTAGGAAAAGTTTAACTGAATACAATTTTATTGATCATTATTAAATAAATCATGAAAAAATCTCCCAAAATATAAAAATTATAAAAAAATAAATAATAGGTGAATAGTAGCCAAAGAGAATAAGCTTTTTTTGTATGGATAGTTGGTAAAATTTTTCTATGGCATTTAGTATACTTTACAAATTTTCTTGTGTGTTCTATACATTTATTTAATTCAGTATCTGAAATTTCAGGGTTTTTTTTTTAATTTTGTGTAGGCTTTTTCTTTTCTTTTTTTCTAAATACTATTTCTATATATAAAGAAGATCTCACAGTGCTAAATTCTAACATTGTCTCTAATAAATTTCAGCTGATTTTCTTGGGCTTTTTAGCTACATCTCCTTTGATCTAATGATATAACATGAAAAAAATAACATGTTTTGCTTCATTTAGTAATATAGAATACTGTATCCATTTATACTACATACTTATAGAAAGCACACACACAGCCATTAATTTTGACTAAATGCATTTGCTGGTATGTCCAGAATAATGTTACAGGAACACATTGACAGTGGCCATCCTTGCCTTGTTTGACCTTTAATGAGAGAGTTTCCAGTGTTTCACTATTAAAGATCCTTTGCGTTTGCTTTACAACTCCCTCTTTCTCTCTTTTCCCCTTCATCTCTCTCTTTTCTATTATCTGTATGAGCTGGCTTTCATTTAAAGAAAAAATCCACATATTTTTAGTAGAATGGAATTCAAATAATTTGTCAAAACTTTTTCAGATTTTATAGATATAAAACTATCATCCTCTTCTTTAATCAAGAAAAATCTAAAATCAGATATATAAGTATCCATTTAATCAGATAAAGTCAGCATTAATATTACAATGGTGGTGGTGTATTTCAGTTAGATACAAATATACATTGCTCACACTCTGCTATAGAAATCATTTATTTTTAGCTTTTCAGAGAAACTAAGGATCAGAGTACTTACAAACCACAAAGGAAAAAATTAAAGGTTGCTTGCTGTCTAATGAGGTTGAACTTCACTAGACAATTAACTATAACATTTTCTGTGGTCAGATATAAGTTGCAGAGTGCTTGTTTTATACTTTTCTCTTTCAGTGTAGAAGATAAAATCATATTTCTTCCAAATAAAATTACTGTGCCTGCCTTCAGTCATGTGAAATATAAACTTTAACACTGAGGTTTATATTAACTTTGAAAGTTTGTGTTGTTTTGTTTGAGAAAGTTTTCAAGGGTCATACATTTTAGCAGGTAGGGGTGATAGTATTTAATAAATTTTTACCTGCCATTTACTGATTCAAATTAAATGACTTGTCTATTTTTTTTTCCTTTTCTTTCTTTGGTCTAAACAAAAGCTAAAGTAACTCTCCAACATTGTGCGTGTGTGTGTTTTGAGACAGTTGCTATATTGTCCTTTTTTTCTTCATAAAAAACTGAAAAACACAGCAATAAAAATACTTTTGACAGCTTCTGAACCTAAAAATATGTGAGTTTAGTTTATAATTTACACTGTAAATTTAAGCATGACTCAGAGCTCAGGACTTGGCCCAGTTCGAGTTTCTATGTACCTGTTCTCTCTAAATTAGCTCTTAAAATACCATGGCTTGGAAGACCATTTGTAAATTGATGACCCTGAAATATAAAATCTCTCCTGCTCTTCTGCATTCCAGACTTACAGATTCCATTTCTTATTTGTTATCACAACATGGATATTTGATGACAATCTTAAATTTATTTTGACCAAAGCAAAACATTTGATCTACTGTTGCTTCAACCACAACAGTATAATATCCTCTTGTCTGCATTACTTCATCATTCAGCTGGTTGCTCAGCTTAAAATCTTTAAAATCATTCACAATTCCAATACTTAAGTAGTTGCTACTCAAAGTGTAATCCAGGACCACCTGGGAAGTTTTTAGAAATGCAAAATCTGGCCGGGCGCGGTGGCTCACGCCTGTAATCCCAGCACCTGGGAGGCCGAGGCGGGTAGATCACAAGGTCAAGAGATCGAGATCATCCTGGTCAAAGTGGTGAAACCCCGTCTCTACTAAAAATACAAAAAAAAAATAGCTGGACATGGTGGTGCATGCCTGTAATCCCAGCTACTCAGGAGGCTGAAGCAGGAGAATTGCCTGAACCCAGAAGGCGGAGGTTGCGGTGAGCCGATCGTGCCATTGCACTCCAGCCTGGGTGACAAGAGCGAAACTCCATCTCAAAAAGAAAAAAAAAAGAAATGCAAAATCACATTTTCCATTTCAAACCTACAGATTCAGAATCTGCACTTTAACAGGATTCCTGGATGATTCAAATAAATATTACATTTTGAGAAATACTGCCTCATACTGAATGCTACATCCAATCTATCCACCATTATTATTACTTTTATATCTAAATCAAATGCAAAAGAGAATCATTTTTACTGTCTCCTTTTTTACCACACTCATTCTTCATCACCTCTCAATTTATCTGCTTCCCACTTCCATTTTGTTTCTGCAAGGTCCATTTTGGTCCTTTTTCCTACAGCAGCCAGAGTGTTCTGTAAGAATTATATATCAGATCCTGTTGGTTCCCAGTCTTATCATTGCATTTGACGTTCTTTAGCCTGTTCTGTAGTGTTCCACATGATCCATTCTTATTTGCCTTTCTGCCTTTGTTATCTAGCACTCCAATCTCATTTACTATTCTTCAGCTACCATAGCCTGTTCTGTAGATACGGCTATGTGGTATCCCATGGTTAAACACTCTATTAGTGTTGCAGAATACTCAGGAGACCAGAGAGACCAATGGGTGAAACAGGAGGATTTTATTAAGTTGGCCATTGGCTCAGCAGATTAGCATCCTAAGGCTGAGCAAAGGACAAAGAAAATAGAGTACTTTTTATACATCCAGGGTGACATAGCAGCTAACAGTTTACAGAAGCCAGAACAAATAACAGTTAATTAATTTGCAATATGTCTTCTGAGGTATGTTACATTTGAAATTTTGTCTTGTGATGTGTGTTAGATTTGAAATATTTTATACTGAACACAACATAGTAAGCTTTATTTTATTATGCAGCAGTTAGAGACTACCATTGTTATTATTTAATTTCCCTGTTCATTAGGGCCCACTAATATACCAGAAGTGTTTCTCAAAAGACATATAATTTCTCAGGGTCAGTGGCATGACACTTTTTAGTACCCTAGGGACGTGCTTCGTGATTTTTTTCACTGGAATTTGGATAAATTCTGAAGCACTTATTTTCTTATCACTAATAGCTAAAATAATGGTCACTCAGATCATATGGCTCAAGCTTCGAGGCTGCAATGCACTACTGCAGAGCACCTTACTTCCCTGAGCTTTACCCAAAATTAGCAGCCTCCGTGTCTTGCAATATATGAATCTGAACAGTATACCTATGGGCAAAACGTACTGTTCCCAGAAGCAAAATAAAACTACCAGGTGCTTTCTACTCTGAAGTATAGAGATGCAAGGTGAAACAGTTTTTTTCTCATGTGGAGAGAATATCCTCACACATCTCTGGCCACCAGGCTCTATTTTCTTTGCTGAGTGGCATGTCCCTGAAACCTCATAGAATTTGTCTTCCAAATGAAGCACATGCAGTACCAAGGCCTTTGACAAACTAGCCACTTCTGACTTCTGTCCAAATACCATGATGCCATTGCTAAAATGCATCCATGTAATGCTCTGAGGGGCACCCAAATGATACAGATCTTTATGAACCGTATTATTACCAAGGGGAAGAGAGTTAACAGAGCCTTGCAGAAAATTTACAAATTAATATTATTGCCCATTTCACATGAATTTGAACTCTTGCTGATCCTCTACATGGGTGGGAATAGAAAAAAGTACACATTTACCAATTAATGGCTAACATACCATATACCTAAGGCTTTACTAATCTGTTCTGGCAATGAAAGCACTTAAACACAGCTACTCGAGTGGTATTTATTTGGCTGAATCTACAGTCATTCTCAGGGATTCAAATTCGGTTTCTACCAGGGCCAAGCTGAAATATAATAGAAACTACTTCTCCTACATACTTTACAACTTTAATGGTATCACTAATCTCCACCATATGTCTATAGATGTTATATAATTGTCCATTTATTCCTTAGGCTATAAGGTATGGAGGCAGGAAAAGGGCAGCCTCAGAGGCTCTCATTCAACCTTCCCCATTACAATAGCTTTTACCTCCTAGGCTAAAGAATCCAATGGAGAGTTATTTCAATTCTCAAATATATCATTCCCAATTATGTACTCAAGAAGAGTGGTAATGACCATAGATTTCAATTTTTGACCTTTGGACCTATCACTCCCTGGCTTCTGTTACTTAAGCCCCATTAGCCCTATTTCTAATAAAGATGCCAGCCCTCTTTCTATTAAAGGCTGACATCTCAGCTATCAGCAGAGGAGATCCACCCCTGAATATTCTAGTGATGCTGTTTTTCTTCTCACCAAAACTTTTCTGATAGTTGTTGGTAATGGTGTGTCCTCTGGATCTCCTACAAAATACAGGCTGTCAGTATTCTAGCCTTTATTTTCATTTTTATTTTTTTGAGACACAGTTTTGCTTTTGTTGCCCAGACTGGAGTACACTGGCACCATCTCAGCTCACTGCAACCTCCATCTCCCAGGTTCAAGGGATTCTCCTGTCTCAGCCTCCCAAGTAGCTGGGATTATAGGCATGTGCACCACACCTGGCTAATTTTGTGTTTTTAGTAGAGACAGGGTTTCTGTATGTTGGTCAGATTGATCTTAAACTCCTGACCTCAGGTGATTTTGCCCGCCTCCACCTCCCAAAGTGTTGGCATTACAGGCGTGAGCCACCACACCCGGCCCAGTATTCTAGCCTTACATCATATATTCATCTCAGCATGCCCACACCCTTGAGCCTTTTTATTCCTTCCTCTGCCATCTATTAGAGCAACGCAAATATTTTATAAGCCATATCTTTTTCTAGGTTTTTTGGGTCACTCTAACTGCAAGTTTGCCCCATTGGCTGGAGTTCATAAAAGGGGTTAAATCTCATGTTCCAGAAAAGTGTCCCAAAGTCAATGAATTCTTACTTATTTAGTCTTAAGTTCTGGCCCCCTTGATCAACCATTCAAAAAACACAATCTCAGGAGTTTTCTCCTGGTTCCCAGTAACACATCTAGCTACTTCCTAGAGCTCCTTTGTCATATTTACAGCTGGGTTATTCTGGGATTTATCTCATGTTTTTAGCCTGGCAGGCAAGAAAGGGGTGCAAGAAGCTCCTCAGGGTAATACTTGTTTCCTTTTGTAGAAAGGTTCCTGTAGATTCTTCCTCACAAAGAAGGGCTAGAAATTACTTGGGAATGGGTCAGCCACTCTTGCAAGTTTGGAGGATTCAGGAGGATTTGAAGGGTCCAAATCCTTGGAGATATTTAACCAGATTTCTCAACACCACATTTCAGACTCTGCATTTTTCCTCAATTAGAATCTCGACCTTAGCCTTGCATGGGTATTTAAACATCACTGAAGCTCTCTGACTCAAACTACCAAATCTTATGGTTCTTCTTCAGTTGAGTGTTTTTGCTGCAAGGAGATGTGGGTCTTTAATAAGATATCAAAGGGGTCTTCTGGCTCTCAAGTTCACCTGTAATTGGAGTTAACCTTCTCAGTTCTCATTATTCATTTTCAGACTGTTGATGCAACTTAGAAATAACCAGATAACTCTGCTGTCGTTAGAAGAATTTCCCCCTCATTTATTTTAAATGCCTGAATCAATTTCTTTTAAATGCCTGGATCACCAAAACAGTAAGGAGATTTGCAACTGTGAATTTTCCCAGGTCACTGCCATTTATGTTTTCAATAATTGAGTCACAAAATTATATCAGAGATTGTGCATTTCATTCATTCTCTTCAAGACGACATGCTGTTTGCCAAGTGTAGGTTGGTGGCCAGTCACCAAACCCCATTTTAATACTGATTGCTCAATCACTCTGAGTATCAGCTATGAAGGTTAAGTTCCTCTGAGAGGCAGACACCAAGATTGGATTAAGTCTGCACAAAATTAATTGGGAGACAGGTGTGTAAAGCATAAAAGCAAGAAACAGGGAAGCATAGGAGAACATTAAGACCATGGTGCAGGTTTGACACACAGAAAAGAGAAGAAGGATAATAGAATATACAGAGCCACAGAACATGATGTAATTCTGAGAAAAGAAAAGAAAAGAAGTTGTTAGTCCAATGGGGATTCCTGAGCACACACTCCCGCCTGACAGATTTCCTGATTGGTCAAGAACATGCTAGCACTAGTTCCATACCCTATTCAGTCATTGGTTGGGAGCAGTGCAGAGAAAGTATGAGCTCTGCACAACGAAATCCTGGATCCGAATGCTTGTTAGTTACCTCTGTTTCCTGTCAAAGATACTCTTGAAGGATTTCTGAGGGGCACGTGTCCATGGCCACCAGACCTCGCAACTAATCTACTTGAGCTCAAGTACTTCTCTCCAAGTCTGCTTTAAGGGGAAAGCAAATTAAGAAAACATTCCCTCTTTATTGTTTTCCCTCTTTCTCAGTGAATTTATACAATAGGAGTATAATCTGTGAAAATTATATCTTCAGAATTTTCAACGAACAATTTAAATTGCTACTAGCAATTTTTTGGTGAAAAAAATTGAGACTAGTCATTTCAATTTCTTAATAATTACAGGGCTATTCAAATTTTTAAAAGTACCTTTTAGATTCAGTTTTGCTAAGTTAATTTATCTTGGAGTGTATTCATTTTGACTATGTTGTAAATATTCTTGACATGTACATTTTTTAGTATCCGCATTATTGGTGACATTAATTTCAATTTTTTCATTGGTAATATATAGTTTTTCATTTGCGAACTTCTGTTCTTGGTCAATATGGACAGACATTTCTCTGTTTTAATGGCCTTTTCCAAGATCTAACTTTTAGCTTTGCAGTTCCCCTTCATTGTATTTTTGCTCCCTTTATCAATTTTTCTTCTGTTTGTCATGCTTCTAATTGTTTTAGATTTATTTTTCTTTTATTTCTTTTGCATATTTTATAATATGCTTACTACTTTGTCTTCTTTTTGAAGTAGACTTTTAAATATAATAATTTTACTTGTAACTTTTGATTTAGTATTTGTTTCTAAATATTTTTAAGTTATTCATTATGTTTTCTTCTTTGATTTATTTCTTTGTTTTACAAGTATGATTTCAGAATTTTAAATATTTGAGTGCTCTGATTAAGAATCTACCTTTTTGACTTCAAATGTATTTCATTGTGGTCAAAGTAGAGTATGGACATGTCACCACTTTTTAAAAGTTCTGTTGTATTTTAACATATCAATGTTTGAACATTTCACATAAGCTTGAGAAGAATATCTAATTTGTATTTTTACATTAATACGTTGATTTATAGATAAATCTCTGGAAACAAGTTTGTTCATCACATATTTCAAATTAACTACACATTTATAAATTTTTCCTATATAAAATTTCTCAAATTTCATGAAGTGTTTTAAGTTTCTTGTTTTAGTGGAGATTTCTCAGTTTCTCCCTGTTGTTTTAAGTAGTACATAAAATACAGAATTTTTGTAACTCTTTGATAAATTAAAACTATTTTCCTTATAAAATTACTTTCTATTCCTAATAATGTGTGTCTGTCTTAAGATATTATTTTATCTGATATAATTAAAGCCATATAAACTTTATTTTAATTGATAATTACCTAGTATTTATTTTTCATTCCTTACAAATTTATAAGTTATTTTTGTTTTTATTTGTCTTCTATTCCAGAGCAGATGGCTAAATTTTTGAAATCCAACATGCCATCTCTTCTGAAATGATGGCTTAATCGATTCACACTTGCCATGATTACAAGCAAATAAACTTGAAGTTATAATTTCTTATGTTATGAATGGCTTTATCTTGCATTTATTTATTTATTTTTTATTTATTTATTTCGCATGTTTTTCTCTTCTCTTGCCCTGAAAAATACTTAGATTTTGTATTGTTCTTTTTTGTTTGTTTGTATGAGATGGAATCTCCCTCTGTCGCCAGGTTGGAGTGCAGTGATGCAATCTCCAACCTCTTGGGTGCAAGCAGTTCTCCTGCCTCAGCCTCCTGAGTAGCTGGTACTAAGGTGCATGCCAGCAGGGCCAGCTAATTTTTGTATTTTTAGTAGAGATGGGGTTTTACCATTTTGGCCACAATGGTCTCAATCTCTTGACCTTGCCTGGGCCTCCCAAAGTGTTGGGATTACAAGTGTGAGCCACTGTGCCAGGACTCATGTTTTGTTTCCTTACTCAATTTTCCTCCTTTACAAATGTTGAAACTTACTTTAGAGATTCTTTAGTATAGAATTGATAATGGTAAACTCAAATTTTTAGTATTTGAGAATTTTATTTGTTTTACTTTGTTTTCAAAAGATGCTTTTGCTGGATACATGAATCTTGATTGACAATAATGTTCTCTCAGCATTCTAGTCCCAAAATATAGAACCCTGTCTTCAGGGTTTGAAGGGTAATTAGACCTATGAGAGATTGCCCTACCAAAGGGCAATTAGACCTATGAGAGATTTGCTAAGAAATCTCTCATAGGTCTAATTGCCGTTTGGTAGGGGATTTTACATATACCTCTCTAGTTACTTTTAGAATAACTCCCATGAGACTGGTGTTTCTCAGTAGTCCTATATGCATTTAGATGTGCACCTTTGTGTTTACCCAATAATTTTAAGCTGTGCTTTGTGTATCTGTGGATTTATATCTTTAGTATCTTCAGAAACTGCTTCAATTATTCCTTCAGGAAATACTCATATCATGTCTTCGCCATGTCTTTCACTTTTCCCTTTGGACTGTGTCATTAGCCATGTTTGATAGACTTTCTCATTCTGTTCTTCATGTCCCCTAAATGCTCTCATATTTTGTTTTACTCTGTCTACCTAGCAATGGTATGAAGCCACTTTATTCTCCTTCAGAGGATTCTGTTACAATTTGGGGGTCTCTCTTTTCTAACAGTGGCAAAGATCTTGTGGATGGATAGCCCTCAGGGTACCCCTCCATTTCACAGGAACTTCCCTCTTTCATTTTCCATTCAAGTCTCAGCTCACAATTTCCTCTTCCCCACCTTTGTTTTCAAAAGGAAATCCTTCCGAATATGTGGATTACTATACTTCTTTTTGGTGAGTTTATTTTTAGACAAATTTACAAAGGTATAAAACATACACCATAATATTAAGCCACTTTAAGTGTTCAGTTCCATGTATTTGAACAAACATAGATAGTTGTGTTAACATCACAATACTCAAAATATTTTCTTTCACCACATCAGATATTTTTTAGTTCTCCTATAAAGGAAAAATATCTTACCCTCTCCCACAGCTCATTAGCTCATGGCAACTGATCTGCTTCTTGTTACTATATAGATTTTGAATATCTCTCTTCTGTGAAATGATGTTATTCACTTGGAAGATCTTATTTTACCTGAGATTGAACCCTGTCCTGCTTTCTAAAGAGATTATTTTCACTCTCTCTTTTAAGTCCTGCTGAAGACAATTACCTCTAGATGTATCCATTAAACTTCTTTTTTAGCCAAGAGCAACCAAATAGATGAGACCCAGAATTTATTTCCTGTCTCATTTGGGATGCAAACATGAAAAGGAGAGAATGTCTGCTCTTTCTACTTCTCTACTTCTCTTCTTGATCTCTCTCTGCAAGAGGATGTGTGTGTGTGTTGCTGGGGGTGCTTAGTAAGTTTTTTTTTTTTTTAATCAGAATTTCTTTTACCTACCTGTATTTTTTTTTTTTTTTTTACACTCTTTAAGTATAGGATACAGGTAATGAGATCTGGGATCTACGTGGATTCAAAGAGAAAGATTTTTTAAAATGTAAAATTTCTCTTTCACCAAATATTGCTTTCACCAAGATAAGAACATAAGACTTCACATTTTGTATTCTTACTGCTCTTGTGTTTTCCTGGTTGATTTGTTTGTTTATATTTTTCATTTTTCTAAATGTTTATCTCAGAGGAAAATTTAGAAGTCTAGCTTGACTCCAGAATACTTCCCCAAATTTTAATTCAATATTTCTAAAACCACACTTAGGGAAGTAGAAGAAATATTGTTATTTCCAGGAAATAATGTACTTTTAAGTAATTGCAGTGGAGACTCTTTTAAATAATCTTTGGATCAATCTATGTAGTTCTTATTTTGTCAAAATATATAATTAAAACACTTTCACCTCGGTATCCCAAGATATACGGATATATTTTAAATATTTTGTGTTCACATTATTTTCTAATCAGTCTATAATGTTGTCTTCATATTATCCCGTAAATTCCTTAAATTGTTTATCTTCTGCTACCCCAGGGCCTTATAATGTACATAACACATAGTATATGTTTACTAAAGGCTTTTCTATTGAATGAATGGAATATTATAATTTAAAAGAGTTATACCTCTAAAATTTCACATATTTTAATATTACAGCTATACTCATTAAAAGAAATGTTTCTCTTAAAATAAAGACTAAGATTTAGACTATATGTGATAGAAATATCAACTGTTTGCATTTGTATGTCAGCTCTAACAGGTAACTTGCCTGCTTAATTAGTATTAGAAAAGCTGATTATGCCAGGAAATATCACATAGAATTCAAAATTGAACAATATACCACACAAAACCGGGAAAATTACAGAAGATGCAATAAGACAGATGTTACACAGCCACGTGAGTAATATTTTCCTGAGTGTCCTACCGAGGATAAATGGGTGCTTAAAAACAGAGCCTCACTGTTATTACACTTACGTGATACTGGCAGATGTTTTAAATGTATTTAATATGTACTAATCCATGTGGATTGTGCTATTCGTAACTGGTATGTCTGTAGCATACATAAAACCTGCATATTGATTAGGACTTAAAGGATGATACCTAAGAAGAGACTTGCTGGTTATAACCCAACTGGTTTTTCTCTTTTCTGTATGCCTAAAGTCAGACTCCATGTAAGTAGAAAGAGTGGCTGCCACCATTACTCCTGGCCCTTGGAAGCATCCATGTGCCTACCACCAGCTTTTTCCACTTCCCAGTGATTCTATACTCAGAGCATCCTTCTGCATAATATGTTAAAGATACTGCACTTCCTGAATCAAAGCATACCTCCCTGTGCTCTACCCACAGCTTGGGAGCCATAAAAGCAGTATTCTAGTTTTGATTATTGTACACCTGGGCCTGTTTGTTATACAGTCTATTTTAACTATTATTGTTATCAGAATGGAGTCCTGATCCAGACCCCAAGAGAGGGTTCTTGGATCTTGTGCAAGAAAGAATTTGAAGTGAGTCATAAAGTAAAGGGAAAGCAAGTTTATTTAGAAAGCAAAGAATTGAAGAAGGGCTACTTCTTAGGCAGAGCAGCCCTGAAGGCTGCTAGCTGGCTACATTTGTGGTTATTTCTTGATTATGTACTAAACAAGAGGTGGATTATATGAGTTTTCTGGGAAAACGGTTGGCAATTTCCAGAACTTAGGGTTTCTCCCCTTTTTAGACCATAAAGAATAACTTCCTGATGTGGCCATGGCATTTGTAAACTGTCATAATGCTGGTAGGAATATCTTTCAGCTTGCTAATGCATTACAATTAGCCTATAATGAGCAGTGACAATTACCAGAGGTCACTTTCATCACAATCTTGGTTTTGGTAGGTTTGGCTGGCTTCTCTACTGCATCCTTTTATAAGCAAGGTCTTTGTGATTTGTGCTTTGTACCAAGTTCCTATCTCATCCTTGACTTAGAATGCCTAACTGCCTGGGAATGCAGCCCATTAGGTCTCAGCTTTATTTTACCCAGGTCCTATTCAGATGGAGTTGCTCTTGTTCAAATGCCTCTGACGTATTTCCCCCATCCTTTTTACAAGGGAATCCTTAATCCTAAGGGTTGTAGAAAAACAAAGATTCATTTTCTGTGACTTCTTAAGGCTGAATAGGGCAATACTATTTCCACTTAACTATTAGGGTCTCTTATATTCAGGGTAGAGAGGAACTGAGTCAGAAAGCATCCAGTGTCATAAGGGCCATTCATAACTTTGACGATAGGTGATATCTGAAAGATTAATAAGTGTTCAATTTAAGAAAACACTTAGTAAGCTTATCCTTAACTTCTATGGAAAATGTGTAATAACAATGTATTCCACAACCATGAGACAAAATAAGCAAAATTATCCCAAGTAAACTAAATAAGAAGGCTTTTCATGAACTAGGCAATTGTTGGAATGAAGCTAATATGGAGACACTAGCTGATTCTAATACATGCCCAGAATTAGAATGCCAATCCTGATTTTTACATTATCCATCCCACTTGTTTCTTCTGAACAATGGCCAGAGATTACTGGTTGGTGCTCAGGAATAAGCAGTCAGTCTAAATTACAGGAAAAAAAAAACCTCAAAAATGATAAGACTAGAATTTAATAACAGGTGTACCATAGTTGTTAAAATATAACTTTTTTCTCTCTCTAGTCTTCCATTTTTGCTGAAGACAAATCATGGTAAGATGAATTTGTCATACTTGGCCTGATTATTTGTATAAAGTACAGTAAGAATTGGCTTTGATGGAACTCTGTTCCATAAGGATTATCAGAAAAGACTTTTTTTTTTTTTTTTAAGCTGAGCCCAGCCATGGATTTGTACTCTATGGTTTGAGAAAGTTCCTCTCCTCTTGAGGTCCCAAGATAGCTTGGGGATCCTGGGCCTGTCATAAAGTAACATTCTTTACTTAGCACTCCATAAGCAGGTCAGAAACCCTGTATAGGGACAGTATAGACAGGTATGAGGCTATTTTTCCCAGAGGGCTTTTATTGGCTCTGTAAGTCAAACTTCATTACTTAAAGGAAAACACACCATTCCAGTCAAAGCTTTGGTAAAATAAACAGTTTCTCCAATTGTGTCCTGTTACAAAAGAAAACAGATTCTTATTGCACTTATGCAGGTAACTATTGCCATAAGTTAAGAATACTCACAAATGGTCTCCAAATCCTGGAGAAATCAGGTAGATGGAAGTATGCTCCAAATTGTGTTCATAAGAGTATACTTTTCCCAATTGTTACAAGCTGTAAATAGATCAAAAGAACAGTTTTCTTGGCAATAAAAACAAAACAAAAAAATCAGCAACATTTTAAACAAAAAGTCAAAAAAGATTGTTTCAATCTTTAGTTTAATCCATGCATTTAACTCTGGTTCTCCTTGATATTCATGAATATTTCAGCTCTTCATAAATACTGAAAGTTTTTTCCTTTATTCTAATGTCAAATTCTCCAAAGTTAATAGAAATCTGCATTCAAGAGCACCTATCAAAGTCCTATAGCTGATTATAAACTGCCTTATGAAGAGGATGAAAACAAGACAACAGTTGTCTGTGGATAACAAACACTATTTGTTTGGACAGTGATTTACTTATTATTTTATTTTATTTTTTTGAGAGTCTTGCTTTGTCACCAGGCACAAGGCTGGAGTGCAGTGGCATGATCTCAGCTCACTGCAACCTCCACCTCCCAAGTTCAAGCAATTCTCCTGCCTCAGCCTATGGAGTAGCTGGGACTACAGACATGTGTCACCATGCCCAGCTACTGTTTGTGTTTTCAGTAGAGACAGGGTTTTACCATGGTGGCCAAAATGGTCTTGATCTCTTGACCTTGTGATCCACCTGCCTTGTCCTCCCAAAGTGCTGGGATTACAGGCCTAAGCCACTGTACCTGGCCATACAGTGTCATTCTTCTTCTTTTTTTTTTTCTATTTTTTTTTCTTCCCACTCAACCAGAATGTAAGAACTTTGGTACATGCCTCAAATTGAAGTGGAGATGTCCTTATAAGAAAGGACATTGATGGTACTTATCAAGGAACCAACAGTAATTATTAAAGACAAAATTGACCAGGAATTTTGTTTACTTCTATGGCATACGGGAATTTTACGTAACAATTATTATTATTAATAACATTCTGTACACTGTCACATAGAAATTATACGAGTTTCCTATTTTTGGAGCACATACCAATAACATTTTTATGCAAATATAGCCCAAAGAAAGCCAAACATCATTTTATTCATTCAGTTGAAATAATAATTCAAACATTTTAAGGCAAAAATCTTTACTTGTTAATAAAGAGAACTTAGTTTTCCAGACAATTTGTCATTTTTCCCCTTCTTTTTCCTACAGTTTATTCAAAAGGCAAACAAAAATATTTCATTTTTTTAAAATGTTACATGAATATCTCGTTCAAGAAACATTTGAAATTTCCCTTACATTAGTGTACTATTCATGTCAAACCCAATTCTTAATAAATCCTTATAGACAAAATCTATCCAATTTTAATGTTTGAACATAAGGTAAGAGTCTCATAAACTGTTTTTGAATAACCCTTTACAATTTTATGTTAAAGAGTTGATCAGTGCCTTAAAAAAGCTATGTGGTGCTTGTATTTCATTGTTCAATTTGTTAAAAAATTGAGTAATATACCTTTAACTTTAGCCAGTATGTTCACACACATATTTCTTTTACAAGATTTTTTTTTAACAAACATTCCATAACTTATTCAAACTTTCAACTTTCATGTAACAATCCTTTCACCCTTTAATCCAGGCAAAAAAAATCCACATTCACATGCCTTCTTATAATGTTTTACTGAAAACACATTTCATTTTCCTTACACACCTTATATGTCAAACTGTTTTCATTTCCCAAGATTACTAAAGTCATGTGAACTGAAAGGCATTATATTCTTTTTGCTTTTCAGACAAAATATTTGATTTTAGCTTTTACTATTTTAAATCGACTAATCAAAGCTCTTTCATAAATAAATATCATACACATAACACATAAAAACACAGAGACAGAAAAAGATCCAGTACTTGTAAGATCTTTCATTTTCCAGATTTTATATTTCTTTTGGACATATGCAGTTTCTACAGCATAATAAGCAGGAACAGCTGGAAGGCAAAACAGATTTCCAAAAATTCAGGGTCCCATTCTTATACTAATTTCTGGATCCCAAACAGAGGGAATCAGCCCATTTCCTATGGGAGTCTTATCTCTCAGTGCAGCTGGGGACATTTTGTAGCTTCTAGGTGGCTGAAAGCACACTTCTCTGATCCAAACATGCAAAGAGATGCATATTCCCACCATAACTGCCATTAGCTATCCTCAAAGGTGTATTTCCTAATTAGTTATTACACACCAAAGTGCGATGATAATGCAAAGTAATTTCTGATAACCCCTAAATTTAAAAGCTTTAGATAATGCAGTGCAAAAACTAACAGAGCCTTAGATTTCGAGAGGAATCTATCAGGTAGCATCTGTTGTGCCTCCTCTGTTTTTCCCAAGTGTTGGGAAAAGCTGCAAAGGAGAAAGGACTTACGGAGTGCCTGCATAAATTGGTTATGAGTAACAAATAAACAAGGAACAACCAACAGCGGAAGGCTGCAGGAGACCTCTGAGGAGGAAGGCCTCTCCATGCCTCATGTTCCAGTGCAGGCTGACCTAGGCTCTGTTACCATAAACATTGTGCTCAAGGAGGTAAAACTCCTTTGTAGCACTATCACATAGCCAGATCTGTAGGCTCCTTGTAAGGCCTGTGTTCCATCAGCTGTACATAGATAATAAGCTAAAGATAACCACATGTTCTTGTTTTGTGAAACTCCCAAACCACCACTGTTATCAGTTCTTAGGATGACACACCAGTTCCGGCTCACTGATTCACTCCATCCCTACCCTATAGATCAAAGTAATTATAATCAGTAAATAGTGTGGATGATCAGAGCCCTGGGACTTCACTGTCACCTCCAGAGTAATAAAGTGATGGCCCCCTATTCCTACTTACTCTCTTAATCTGTGTTTTTCTCATTCCTTTGTCACCACTGATCTTGGGGTACCCACGGGTGATGTAGGGCTGGCTCCCTACATTCTGGTGTCCAATGTGGGGTTCATGGATCCCTACAGTCTGGCACACCAATATGTGGGGCTCATGGATTCTCTACACCCACAGAGTCCCAGGTTGTTAGAGCCTGAAGATCTGCTTTTAATTAAGTTGACTTTTAACCACAGCAGTCTTTTGAAAAATATTTTTAAATCTCTTATTACCCAACTTTATCCAGACCAAATGGCTAATACTCCTGACTTTTAAACTTTACCAAAAGTTACCTCCCAAGAAATACCAATAAGGCTTAGCTACTAATATACAGCACTGGGCATTTCCCATTGCCTTTACCAGAAAGAGCCTAGCACAGTCAATTTTGAGTTTGAAAAGGCTTTTAACTACTCGACACAATGTTTAGGGCTGTGACATGAACTCCAAAATTCCTGTCCTCCAGATGGCAGAGACTAAGAGAAAATACTGCCAGTTGGTACAAGGTCAAGCTACCAAGAACGTAAAACAAGAGTAGAAAGTAGCTGTCTAGTTTATTTATTTATTTTTTTTAGGAACTTGCAACATTCCTTCCTCCCTTCCTTTCCTCTTTCTCTCCCTGTTTCCTTTTTCTTGCTGATTTTATGCAAAGGGTTAGCATTCTCATTGCTTTTTTTGGGGGTTTAATCCTTATTTTAATAAAGTTTTCAAGCAAAAAAAAAAAAAGAACCTGCAACAAACTTTGCAACTGACCAGTTTGCTGGGCCATCTTGAACAGCAGACTTTTGGGATCCTAAGACCATGTTCTCTCCTAAGATATTCCCCTTTATGGCAGAATGAGACAGAGAGACAAATTTATAGCACAAAGCACACTAGATTTGTTATAGCTTAAGATTAGCTTCACAAATTTTTTTTTCCTTTCATCAGAACTTTACAGTGGAGATAAACCGTGATTTTTACCATTCATTCAACCAGTTTGCACAGAGAGTTTTACTGGCATACCAGGTTTCTGGGTTCTCTTTCCCTGAGCAGCCTTATTGACCCTGACTGACATAGCATATTCCTGGGGGCCAAGCCACATCACCAAGATGCCACCCATGGAGTTGCATGTGGTAATTAAATAAACACTTTTCATTCTAGCCAGAGCAAAATAAATGTGACAAAACATAGACATTAGTCACTCCATTTAGCACCCAATATCAAACTATCAAAGGTCAAACTTACCCCTGGTTGGGTCCTGTCATCTTTATTTCAACCTCCAACTGGGAGTTTCAACATGTGGGCTCTGGGCAAGATCATTGCTGAGTAGCAGAAAATATAGAAAAGGTATAGGAGAGAAAAAGAAAAAAATGTATGCAGCAAGGTGGAGAGGGCAAGGAGCTCAGAGAGGCCACAGAAAGACCCACCCATTGCAGTGACACTGAAAAGTTCAGGTGGCTGCCTGTCAGTCATGAAGGGATCATTTCCAGCAGTCCCATCAGTTCTCAAGTTTCCCCCATTTGGGGAAGAAAAAGCTCTCCATTTCTCACGGTCCTGTACATGCCTAATCCTATTATCCATAGCCGTCAGCAAAGATTGCAAGGCAGATTAATCCAAAGAGAATAAGTGGTTAATGTGACATAATGCCATATCTGTTCTTAGTCAAGAGGGACTTTGCTAAGAGGGAACTTTAACCTCCTAAATCTTAGGAAGAACTCTAACCCTCCTAAGTTGGGTCTTGAACACAAGTTTGGTCAAGCATCTTTGCCTTTCATTAAGAGGGGCCCTTAACCCTTTCTATCTTAGAAGAGACTCTAACTCCGCTAAGTTGGGCCTTTAACCCAATCCCATCCTTTACTACAGTACCCCACCACTTACCCAACATGGAGCAATGGGTGCTGCAGTCTATTTCCTTTGGGTCAGGGTTCTCCTCAGTATCATCCCTTTTTAAATGCCCAGGAAGATGTTACCAGACGGGGTCCCAGTTCAGACCCCATGAGAGGATTCTTAGATCTCATGCAAGAAAGAATTCAGAGCGAGTCTATAAAGTGAAAGCAAGTTTATTAATAAAGTAAATAAATGAAGAATGGCTACTCCACAGACCGAGCAGTCCCTAGGGCTACTTGTTGGCTATTTTTATGGTTGTTTCTTCATTATATGCTAAACAAAGGTGGATTGTTCATGGGCTTTCCAGGAAAAAGTTGAGCAATTTCTGGAACTGAGGGTTCTTTCCCTTTTTAGACCACATAGAGTAACTTCCTGATGTTGCCAGGGCATTTGTAAACTGCCATGGTGCTGCTGAGAGTGTCTTTTCATATGCTGATGCATTATAATTAGCATGTAATGAACAGGGAGGATGAGTGGAGGTCACTTTCATTGCCATTTTGGTTTTGGTGGTTTTGGCTGGCTTCTCTACCACATCCTTTTATCAGCAAGATTTTTGTCACCTGTACCTTATGCCAACTTCCTGTCTCATCCTGTGACTTAGAATGCTTAACTTCCTAAGAATGCAGCCCAGTAGGTCTCGGCCTTATTTTACTTAGGTTTTATTTAAGATGGAGTTTCTCTGATTCAAATGCCTCTGACATTATTAGTTCTGACTCTAGTAGTATCAACCTAACTGCTATAAACCAAGAATTACATTGTAAGCCTGTCAACCAACTAAATGGTTCCCCTATCTTGACCAAAGAAATACCCCTGAAAACCTAAAAGACTAGTTCACACCATGAGGAGAAGGGTGGAAGAACATGTCTCATTCATTATATTTTCTCCCTTCTGGAGTTTAGGCACCACTGACCCTCATTAACATTAACATAGAAATCTTAGGACTGATAAAACGGGAGAGACACCTGATGATCACAGGCATTCTAACAGGAGAGACACCGGGTCGACCTCAGGCATTGTATAGGGAGGGACACCACTTTGTAGCAATAAGGTACCCAACTCCAACCTGACCCTGGCATGGCATCACATAACAAATCATAGGTCTTATCAAAGTATTTTACACCAAAATATATCACTTTAACATATTTTGGATTGGCCTTGTAAATCTATCCCTTGGAAAGGTCATATGCATTCAAGGGTATGTCCTATTCCCTTTCCATGTTTTTTCCTGAACCAGGAGAGATTTAACTATGAAACTATCATCTTTTAAAGTCCAATAAAAGAAATTTACCATCTATTCTCTCTGAAGCCTCCTACCTAGGGGCTTTGTCTACATAATAAGAACCTTGGCTTCCATAACCCCCCTTACCTTAACTCAGGCATTTCTTTCTGCTGACTTCCACTTTTTAGGCAAAGCTTAACGTTTTCAAACAATGGCCAATCAGAAATACTTTGCATTCACCTATCACCTGTAAGGCCCCCAGTTCAAGATGTTCTGCCATTGTGGGCTGAACCACTGTATACCATACCTGTATGGACTTAGGTCTTTGCCTGTTACTTCTGTCTTCCTTGTAGGAAACCAAGTTGTAACCCAACCACCTTTGGCACATGGCCTATGGGCCTCTTGAGGCTGTGTTTTGGGCTATGGTCATTCATATTCAGCTCAAAATAAACCTCTTCAAATATTTTATAAGGTCTAGAATTTTTCTTGAATACTGAAGATCTGCTATCTTCTTGTAAAAAAATCAGAATTCTACCAATTCTGTTGAAGTGTATTAATCTTTTCTGCATACAGAAAAGATTCTGGTCTCTTTCTATATTATCAATAAACAACATATTATTATTTATATATTGCATACAGTCATTATTTCAATACAGCTAAATCTAATATTTCAAAAATTATAGAGAAAGAACAGAAATGAAGAAAGTTTTACTATCCTTTTTCTCTTATATTTTTGGAATAAACTAGAAAACTATGTCATTACTCCTTACACAAGTGAAATATGTTGTGTATATTTTTTAAAGCAAACACAAAGCACTTGTGTTTTTAAAATATTTTCTTTAGATAAAAAATGTTTTTTCAATATTAAAACTTACAACAGAGTTTTAATAAACTGATTATTTGGTTAAATTCTCAGGCCAACCACCTTTGCTCCAGCTGAGAAATAAAAAGCAGTTTCTTTGTTGTACTTTACAAATCCTTATACAATCAAAATGTGTCAAAAGCTCAGAAGGTAGCAAATGGAGACTGTAACAATAGGCATTGTCACTAAACAGTTCTGATACATCAGCGTAAGTGTGTTCCCTGTGGGGCAACAACAAGACATTCAGCAGGAAATGGTATCATTATAGAGGTATTGTGGATACGGTCATTAAAGTCAGCAGCGGACCCTGTTCTGAGGAAGTGAGCTAGCCAACATGTTCTTAGCCATTTTCATTGTATTTTTTAAAAAGGAACATGCAAAAGGACATGTGCACACCTTGACAACCCGTCTTCAGGGGCTTCATTAAAAGCATTTACCATGAAACATCTTGAAAACAGTCTTTTGTTGGAAAAGGTAACAGAAAGCTGTCAAATTCTGGTCTTCTGTGTTGCATAATGAGCCACTGACATTGCATGGTCCTAACTAGAGCTCAATTTTAAAGGATTCCTTAGGAATGGTCTCCTACATTTGTCAAATTTACATGTAACTTGGAATCTGGGTCCTGGATGTTTATAGTATCTCTCACCTAAGCTCTGTAAGCTGTTCTCCCTTGGCTCATTCTTTAGTAAGAAGAAACAGACAGGAAAAAAAAAAAAAAAAAAAAAAAGACAGTGATGCTCGTCCCAGAATACACTAAGCTTTCAGTTTTGGTTTTCATGTGAACTAGTGATTTGCTCTGTATGTCCTCATTCCTATTGCTATACAGTTTGAGTTGAATTCTTCGTTTCGCTTTGGAGTTACCAATTCTTTATTTTTATTGTACTTATATATTCAGAACGAATTCCCCATTCTTTTGGAAGCTAATTTTGTTTTTCCCTTTAAAATGTAAATAAAAAATGTTGTCTTTTAATTCCTAGCCTATGGCAGTTGGTATATACTTAAAATGGAATAAGTAGTTTGAAACTATTTCTATATCCTCAGAGTCACACAAACACACACACACACACACATCTTCACGTATGAAAAGTTCATCAATAAATGTATTCTTACGTTTTTGTTGTAAAACCTGAACTGAGGATTTTTAATGCTAATAAGTTATTTTCTTAGGCAGAAATTATTATTTTATTTTGTAATTTTTTAATTCCCTCATTTGTCTCTCGGTCATTTGTCTCTTGGGATTAGTGGCTCATGCCTGTAATCCCAGCACTTTGGGAGGCCGAGGCGGGTGCATCACGAGGTCAACAGATCGAGACCATTCTGGTCAACATGGTGAAACCCTGTCTCTACTAAAAATACAAAAAATTAGCTGGGCATAGTGGTGCATGCCTGTAATCCCAGCTACTCAGGAGGCTGAGGCAGGAGAATTGCCTGAACCCAGGAGGTGGAGGTTGCGGTGAGCCCAGATAGCGCCATTGCACTCCAGCCTGGGTAACAAGAGCAAAACTCCTTCTCAAAAAAAAATAGGCCTTATTTCCTTTCCTGGGCTTACCTTGGTGACATCTCTTCAGAGCTCAATCATCTTTTGCAGCATTTTGACTTTATTCTTATTTGGCCCCAAATGAACCGACAGTACATTGATCCAGTACCTATTATCTAGTTCTCATACCTATCCTGCTCTCAATTTTCTCCACATCCAGATTAGAATTCATGGCTTCTTATTATCACTCCCTTGAAACATCCTTACCAGCCTTCCTAATCTATTTATTCATAAAACTGCTTCGAGAATTTCCAATCTGTGAATTCTCCATTCATCCTGTGCTTGAAGTAAAATACCCAACCTGGTTGACTGGACTTATTTTAAATCGTGATTCCTCACCTCAGGTGAGCCCTTTATGTGGCTTGGCAATCCTCTTACAATTTCCCAGCCCATTAACTCTTTCACTTTCTTCAAGAAAGTATTTTATACTTTTTTTTTCTTTCCTTAGAATGTGACACCACCACCACTTCTATCCTGCCCTTAGCTTTCTTTTACTTCACTGAGAAAATAGAAATAGTAACAGAAAAGAAATTTTAGACATACTCAGAATCCCGTTTCCCACTCATCCATCCCTGTTCTTGTATTCTCTGTGTTTAGGTTTGCCAATACGGGTGGATTGCTCCCCTGTTCACTAGATATCATTCACTTCTCTGTTTTTGGGGGAATAACTTCAGGAATTGTTCCCTCTCTCATTTTTATTCCTTTCCCCTTTCCCATCAAATATCCTTTTTTTTTACAATATAACTGCCCCACCTGCTGTACCACTTTAGAGCAAAACTGTTCACCCTCTTATTATCTTCTTCTTTTAGTCTTTCTTGAACCCATTAATTTTCACTTTTTTTAAGCCCATCAGTAAAATCTTCATTTTTATCCATTTTGCTAAATTCAATGGGTAGTCTTCTGTTCATATTTTACTTATGCTGTCAGCTGTATGCAATTGGACAGGCTTTTAATGCCATCTATTTATGGGTGATTGACAAATACTTCTAGTTGGAATATGCATCCATAGTTCTGGATTTGTATATTAAAGTTTTTACTTGACATCTTCACTTGAATGCATTAAATATTACAAGTATAAAGGTTTACTCTTGATTTCCATCTAAAAGTTAATTCTCCTGTAGTTTCCTCCAGCCGAAGAAACGGAAAGTTCGTCTTTCCACTTAGGCAAAATGTATCTTAAATTTATTTTAGAATCTAAATTTTCTTTTTATACTTTATACTCAAAAACCATCGTCTAGTACTTACTCTATACTCAAAAACAGACAAAATATGTCCTCTTGGCACAGCCTTCATCAATAACAACCAGGTTCCAGCTGCCATGTTATTCTTGTCTCTACATTATCATCATAACCTCCCAAGAGGTCTCCTGACTCTCACTCCCATCTTCCTGCATCCCTTTTCAACACAAATTCAGAGAAAATATTGTAAGCCAAACCATTATACTCTGTAGCACAAAACTTGCAATAGATTTTTACTCACTTAAAGTAAAATTCAAAATCTTTAATTTTGCCTATGCAGTCGTACCAGGTGTGGCCCCTGATTCCACTCTGGCATAGACATGACTTCTCTCAAAGTTGCTCTCTATGAGGTAGTCACACAGGCCTCCTCGCTGTTCTTAAACTAGGTTAAGTCCATTTAACTTCTGTCTTTGCAGCTGCCATTGTCTCATGAATGTTGTTGGCCGCTACCTAATTTGTAACGTTTTTTCTTCAGTTATTTGCTGAAATTATGCTTTCAGGCCTTCTTTCACTATCCTAGGTAGAAGGAAAATCCCCTGCTATGCTCTACTTAGTATCCGTTCTCTGTATTCCTCTTTTCCATTTAATGTATTACCAGATGTCATAGTACACGTTTTACTTGTTTATCATTTATCTTCCCCAATTAGGACATTAGTTCCTCTAAGAGTAACATCTTTACTGTGCTCCCACTGCTACCACATTGTCTAACACATACTAGATGTTCAGTAAGTATTTCTGGATTGAGTAAATTAATGTGTTGTCTTGCAAACAAATTTGAACGATTATACCCTCAACTAGAATTTAAGACATATATTTTAACTTAGGTTTCATCCTCCATTAGTAAGTGGAGAAAGTGTCAAGTACTTGATTATGTAGATTTCAGATAAACAAGATACCAGATTGGGAATCAGCCTTTGGCTTCACTTCCATTTCTGACTACTTTATTCGTATAACTTTAAGTCTTACTCTCTCCATATTACATGGCCTTTATTCTGTTTTTGAGATACAAACTGTGCTGCACATTCGCAAAGCTCTGAAACATACTTTTATTTTTTCTCAGATTATCTATATGTTTAGTTTATTTGGGGATATGTTATGACACATTCAAATGGTAGTAAGTATTAATTGAAAATATATATTTAATTCTGTCAATTCTCATTTTTTTTTTCTTTTTCTTGAGATGTAGTCTTGCTCTGCCACCCAGGCTGGAGTGCAATGGTGCAATCTCAGCCCACAGCAACCACTGCCTCCCGGGTTCAAGCAATTCTCCTTCCTCAGCCTCCTGAGTATCTGGGATTACAGGAGTCTGCTATCATACCCAGCTAATTTTTGTGTAGAGATGGGGTTTTGCCATGTTGGTCAGACTGGTCTTAAACTCCTGACCTCAGGTTATCCACCAGCCTCAGCCTCCCAAAGTGCTGGGATTACAGGCATGAGCCACCATGCCTGGCCAATACTCATTTTTATCTTAAGGTTTTTTATTTATAATTATTTGCTGAATTTCTTTTGACACACTCTGACTGATCGTCTCTATACCTTTATTGTTTCTTAACTGTGAAATAAAATTATCTGTTTTATTCCATGTAAGGAATTTCACTTCCAATTCTGCTTTTGTACGTTTCTGATTTCACCAATCTTATTTTCTTGTTTGCCCAGTATGTTTTTCCAGTTATAATCATTACCTTTCTAGCCAGTTATTTAAAAATATTTTTGTGAGAATCATATATTTAATTACACATTGTTTTAAATAATTCTGTGGTTTTTTTATATTTATTATTGTGACTGCTCTAGAGCTGGATTTTTTTTGTCATTTTGTTTGGTTGTTTTTTGAGACATGTTCTCACTCTGTTGAAACAATTTAGCCAGCTTTCATTAAGCAGACAGTAAGAGATGGGTCCCTGGAGAACCAGCGACCCATCCTGTAAGTTTTTACACCAGATATTCTGTGCAGATAAAGGAACTTGCATAGGGTTCTTGCCTAAACATGACTGCAGTGGAAAATTCCATTCCTTAGCACATGTGCAGTAAGGGAAATAAATAAATATGGAGTGGCTTAGTCTAAGGCCCTGCATGCACAATGGAAAGATGGGGTGGAACCACCAGGAATTTGCACCTTCAATCCTGATATACAACCGTGAAGGGGTCAACTGACAGCCTTCTTTCAGGACCCCTCTTTTTTCTGAGAACTTTCCTTTTACTTAAATTCTACTCCACTCACTCTCTGGTGTTTGCATGCCTAATTCTTCCTGGTCATGAGACAAAAATCTGGACCTAGCTCAGATAACAAGGAAAAATTCTGCATCATTGTCACCCAGGCTGGAGTGCAATGGTCCAATCACTCCTCATTGCAACCTGGACTTCCTAGGTTCTGAGGATCCTCCCACCTCAGCCTCCCAAGTAGCTGGGACTACAGGTGTGTACTACCAAGCCTGGCTAATCTTTGAATTTTGGTACAAAGATTGGGCTTTTGTCAGGTTGCTCAGGCTGGAAGAGCTGTTTTTGTTTACTTGAAATTATTTTCAAATTAAGAATTATATTTTGAATTCCACTTATTTAAATTTTTTAAATGTAAGTATGTCACTCTATTTTAATAATTATCAAAAACAAAGAAAGCTATTATCTAAATTTTAATAAGTAATATAAGGTATATATTTTTTCTGTCTTATAGTTTTCATGATTGTTCATTTATTTCTGGAGTTTTGATATAACTTTTATTAAATTTAAAATCTGTTAAATTTGTGTAACTTGATGTTATATCTTAGGAAATATTAATGGAGCATGGATATGAAGAACAAACATAAATATACTGAACAAAATTTGATTTTTTTATGGTCTACATGGATAAGAACTATATTCTTTAACCGATCTATATTAACTTACAACATGAATCTTTTACGTGTCAACATAGGTTAAAATGTATCTTACAAGTAAGATACAACTGTTGAGTTATTCATAATTATAATTTGGTTTCTCTGAATTGCTGTAGAAATTGATAGAAAGTCAAAGACAAATTTTTATTGACTGTGACAGACATAAAAAATAAAGATTTGTTGGAGAGCCAGCCTGATATGATATAGAAGCTATTGAAAGCAGAGTTGTGGAGCTACAGTTCAAAAGATCTAGATGACCTACCTTCCTACTTCAATTTTCCATGTAGAAGGGTCGTGACATAAATTCACATCTTTCAAGTTAAAGGTCAAGAAGAGTTACCCATGGTCATTCCAGAGGAATGTATCATTCCTCTTTTTTTTTTTGAGACGGAGTTTCACTCTTTTTACCCAGGCTGGAGTGCAGTGACGCGATCTTGGCTCATGGCAACCTCTATCTCCTGGGTTCAAACAATTCTTCTGCCTCAGCCTCCCGAGGAGCCAGGACTACAGGTGCATGACACCATGCCCAGCAAATTTTTGTATTTTTAGTAAAGACAGGGTTTCATCATGTTAACCAGGATTGTCTCGATCTCTTGACCTCAAGATCCACCTGCCTCAGCCTCCCAAAGTGCTGGGATTATAGGCATGAGCCACCGCACCTGGCCTGTATCACTCCTCTTTAGTGAATGTGCAAATCAAGGGGGAATGAAGGATTTGTGGCACTTTCTTATTTATCCATAACATTTGATTAGTAGTTACAAATTTCCTAATGTTGAATAGTTAATTAAATTAAACTCTGTGTAGTATTTATAGATATAACCTGAACTGGTTTTCCTTTCTGTAGATAACTTGGGCACTGGGGAGAAAATACATATAATGAGCATTTACAGATTATTGCTTACCTCTCCATAAACACATATATTCTTTTTTTTTTTCACTGCTATTTTTATTTTGTACATTTTCTGTTTCTCATTTACTGATCTTGCTTTTTCTCGCACATTCTGAGTATTTGTTTTGGCGTAGGTTACTCAGGAAGTTCTACATTTACATTATCCATGTGCTGGCAATCCTGTTGCTTATTTATTTATTTTTTATTATTTTCTTTTTCCAGATAGGGTCTTGCTCCATTACTCAAGCTGGAGTTCAGTGTACCCAAATTAGTTCACTGCAGCCTTGACCTCTGGGATCAAGAATTCCTCCCACCTGAATTTCTCAAGTAGTTGGGACTACAGTCATGCATCACTCTGCCCAGCTAATTTTTCTTATGTTTTGTGGAGATGGGGTCTCCCTACGTTTCCCTAGATGGTATCCTCCTACCTCAGCCTACTCAAGTGCTGGGATTGCTAGAGGAAGCCAACAGGCCCAGCCCCTGTTACTTTTAAAATTATCTCACCACGGAGACATTATTACTTTCCTGAATTGACCATCTAATAATTACACTCTATTTCTTAAACTGTTGCATCCAGAGAGTTAGACCCTCTTAACAAATATAGGGCCAAGAGGTGAAAAACTTCAGAAGAATTATCCTCGTTCTTATAGGGAGATCCTGAAATATTTGCTGGTTTCTTATGTTTTAATGATTAATCCCTGTATCTTGGCATAATGTCTAAATCATATATATGTCATATTATATCCTTATTTTTAAATGCATTAATATTCCAATTCTCTTTAATTTGATGGCATTTTCCTTCTTATGTAGTCCCTTAATGATAAAATTGATGGATAAGAAAGACATCACATATGTTTAGAATTCAGACAGGTTTCATGTATGCAAGAGGGAAGTTACATAATTAGAATATGCACAATTAAATTTCCAAAATATGTAAACAAAATTTAAAAACATAAACACACAAAAATTCTATTTGTGGTTCTCTTTGTTCAGTGTCTGACAGTAAGTCCTAAAAGCAACTTTAAATTCCCATAAATGGCCATATATTTACATAATGGCTTTTGTCTTTCCTGAACTCTGTCTGCTGCCCCACCTAGTTGCTTTAATGATAATCTCCTGTACGATCTAATCTCACTGATATTTAAATAGCTTCCTCTTCAAAGCATACTGTTGAATCGATTGGCATATATTATGGAATAACAGAGACACATAGCACTCAGATAAAATTGACTTAAAAATTCTAATCTCCCTCTACCACTTTTTTTAGTTGTTTTCATTTTTACTTTCCATGATAATATACAACTTCTTCCTTTAATTCTGTCTTTACCCAGGACTTTGCCTGCCTCCCACAGAATTATGAATGTCATTTAATACAGTTCAACTAAGACATGGATATTAGGATTCTGTAGAAATAAACAGAATTAATGCTGTGTAAGAAATGTATTTTAAGGAACTGAAAGTTGAACCATATGATTGTGAATGTTGTCCAGTCCGAAATTCACAGGTCAAGCTAGCGGGCTGGAAATTTAGGCAAGGTATAGTCTAGATTTTAGGTAACGTTTGTCGGGAAAGCTGATAGGATAAAAATTCAGGTAGTATTTCAATAACAGCATTGAGGTAGAATTTTTTCTTCTTTTTTTAAATGGTAATTAATTGTACAAATGCCATCACAGCCATGTCCATGTCCAGACTAGCGTTTGATGAAAAATTGAGCACCATATTGCAGCATAAAATTGACATAATTGACAAATTGACATGTGAAATTTGATCATCATAATATGTCCAGCAAAATTTCTAAGTGAGTAGAACCTAACACTTCAAATGACCATAACTACCAAAAATATATAAAATACATATACTGTCAAAATATATTTATATATAATAGTAATCATTTTAATATTGTTTTAATATGGTCTGTTTGAACATTCCTCCTGCTGAGAAAATACTGAAAATCAGGACACAAATTACGATTATTTGTGTATATTTTGCTTATGTATCTTTCTGTCAATCACTCTTGTGACAATCATGATACCTTCACATAAACATCCAAGATGTTTTTAGTTATATTAGGTCTTATACTTGTTTATGCTTTATTCTATATTTAAACTGATTTTTTACCCCTAGTTCTTTCATTCTATGTATCTTCTATTCCATAGTTGTTTTTTAATTATGAAATATCTGAGATAAAACTTATAAAGGACAAGATAGTGAATACATATTCTTACACATTATAAAAACAACGTATTAACACAGTTAAATTAACATCTGCTCATTTGCCCTTTTCTCTATGCAATGCTATCACCATCCTATTCTTAATGATTATATGTTTGTATTGATATTTTAAGAAAATGTTAACTTGTACATATTATATTTAAACAGCATATGTTAAAACAAGTATACATACATATGCAATTATTCATCTCCATTGTTTAGTAAGATTTCAGACTTTATGTGATTGAAAGTTTATTGCATGTTTTATTTCTTTTTTTTTTTAACTTTTTTATTGGATTTTAGGTTTTGGGGTACATGAGCAGAGCATGCAAGACAGTTGCGTAGGCACACACATGGCAGTGTGCTTTGCTTTCCTTTTCCCCTTCACCCACATTTGGTATTTCTCCCCAGGCTATCCCTCCCCACCTCCCCCTCCCACTGGCCCTCCCCTTTTTCCCCAATAGACCCCAGTGTTTAGTACTCCCCTTTCTGTGTCCATGTGTTCTCATTTTTCATCACCCGCCTATGAGTGAGAATATGCGGTGTTTCATTTTCTGTTCTTGTGTCAGTTTGCTGGGGATGATGTTTTCCAGATTCATCCATGTCCCTACAAACGACACAAACTCATCATTTCTGATTGCTGCATAATATTCCATGGTGCATATGTGCCACATTTTTCCAATCCAGTCTATTATCAATGGGCATTTGGGTTGATTCCAGGTCTTTGCTATTGTAAACAGTGCTGCAATGAACATTCGTGTACCTGTGTCCTTATAGTAGAACGATTTATAGTCTTTTGGGCATGTTTTATTTCTTATTCCCCACTGCCCTCCACATGCACACACACACCCTCCAGTGTGCCGTGAAGGTTAATTCCAGCAGTTCCAGACTTACTCTGAACTGTATTGCCAAAGTCTTTTTATTTCACTCACCCTGGTAAAGTTATGGGACATACTGATTTATAGTATTTCTTTGGAGTAATGGATACAAGAAATTTCAGCTTATCAGCATTATTCACCGAACAGTAAGGGACACTGTTTGGCTCTATGTCCTCACTCAAATCTCATCTTGAATTGCAATCTTCACATGTCCAGAGAGAGGTAATTGGATCATGAGGGCAGTTTCCTCTATGCTGTTCTTGTGATAGTGAGTTCTCATGAGATCTGATGGTTTTACAAGCACCTGCAATTTCCCCTGCTTACTCGTCTCTCTCCTGTCACCATGTAAATAAGATCCTGGCTTCCCCTTTGCCTTCTGCTAAAGTTGTAAGTTTTCTGAGGCTTCCCTCAGCCAGGTGGAACTGTGAGTCAATTAAACCTCTCTTTTATAAATTATGCAGCCTCTGGCAGTTCTTTACAGCATTGTGAAAACAGACAGAAACAGTAAGTTTAATAATGCCATCCAGAAGTCTCTACCATTAAGCTGGTCTATATTAAAGGTATTCATGCATACACACACACACACACACACACACACACACACACACACACATACACATACACATATTTCCTCCTTATTGAGGGCAGAAAACAGGAGCCTGGCATCTTCAGATCCCTTGCTGTGAGGCAGCTTTGTGCTGTGATATAAACCCTTAATTTAACTACTATTTCGATATCGTATCCTTTCTTGCAGTAGACTGATGTCCAGGCATTGTCATTTGGGACCCTGTAAGTGTTCTTTAGCAATTGAATCCTTTCTACCTACCACTGTGCACCTAATAACATTAGATTTGTAAAAGCAATTCATGTTGACAGATATAGCACTAATTGCTTCATATTTTCTGCTGCCTCTAAATTTCCATTGCAGGAAAATACTACTACTTATTTTTTCATTACCTTATTGATAAATATTTTAGGTTTTATTCTATATAAAAATAATGCCTTAATTAGCATTCTAATATATGCTTCTTCCTATATACACGTAGGAAAGGATCTACTAGGTCAGAGGACATAACTCCAATTTCATAAATTTTGCTAGACTGCCAAACTCATATCAATTTTTATATCCAGAAGCAGTATATAAATGTTCTCATTCCTCACATCTTAGAAAACATTTTGCACTTTTGACTTTTACATGTTGAGCAACCTGTGAAAGGGTCATTGAATTAATACTGTGATTTTCATGAATTACTAGTAAGAATCCTTTTATTTATTTATTGGTCAGAGGTATTTCCTTTCTGTGAATTACTTTTTCATACTTTTTACTAATTTTTAAAATTTATTTCTTTTTGTTACTCATTTGTACAATATATTTAAGTGTCTTTATATCAACTCTGTTGTTCACATATACAGTAAATATCTCTGTAAATCGGGGGTTTGTGTTTTTATTTTTTATTTTATGTTTTAATAATTTTAAAATTTAGTCTATGTCACAAATTTTTCATTTTTTTCTGATTGTTTTGTGCCTTGTTTAAGAAATACCTGGACAACATGAGATCTGAGGGCTAGTTTCTTGTATGCTCTTCCAAATTCTAAAATTTTAGTGTTTCACATTTATATTTTTAATCCATCTGTAATTACCTTTAGTTATGGTATGAAGCAGGAGGTATATTATTCCATATTCATAATAAATTTTATCAGATTCTTTTGGTAGCACTAATCCTGAAAGATATAAGTCACATTAATATATTTTATGTTAAAGTGTATGTGCATTTTTGACATTACACACAGTTTGGTCATGACTTTTGGTTATATTTATAGATCTAACTTGAGTTTTTAAACATTTACATCTATATCATAATTGAGATAGATCTATATATTTTATATTTTTTCACACTTTTGTAGAATTTTGGTATCATAATTTAGCCATTTATTTAAAAAATTGATAAATAATTTTTCTTTTTTTATTCTCTGGAAGAATTTAAATGAGTGTAAGATATTTTGTTCTTTGAATGTTGGTAAGACTAGTGACTACAACTATCTGGAGTGGGTGCTTTTGTTGTAGAAAAAAATTTAAATTATCAATTTATTTTATGGTTCTAGAAATATCTTAGATTTTCTATTTGGTCCTTAGTCTTTCTGAGGAGAATTTTTTTTTAACTTGATTTTTGAATATGCAACAAAGAATTTTTCATAGAATTTTGTTGGCTTCAGTCCTTCACCCACACTAGTACACCTGATCTTCCTGAAGTATCCGGCAGACTTTGGCTGGTCACAGTGGCTCATGCCTGTAATCCCAGCACTTTGGGAGGCCAAGATGGGTGGATCACAAGATCAGGAGTTTTAGACCATCCCGGACAACATGGTGAAACCCTATCCCACTAAAAATACAAAAATTAGCCAGGTGCCTGTAATCCCAGCTACTCAGGAGGCTGAGGCAGGAAAATTACTTGAACCAGGGAGGTGGAGGTTGCAGTGAGCCAAAATCACAGCATGAACTCCAGCCAAGGCAACAGAGTGAGACTCTGTCAAACAAAAAAATAAAAAGACAGGAGGATAATATTCATGAAAAATCATTTTACCTATCGTAACACAAATCCTTACTGATCAAGAACCAATGTAAAACCCCTCTACCAATGACAAAATCACTTAGAATATATAATGTCACCATATGCTAAAAATTTATGCTTACATGAAAGATATAAAAATTGTAAATTGTATGCAATTAGTAAAATAACCTGAACTAGATTAACACAAGTAACACATAATTGTGATAAACAAATATATAATATATAAGAGATCCATTAACGGAAGGTATACTCCCACGTTCTACTTATTTAAGAAAATCATGGCCTTTTATCTGTAGAATATAAATTGTGGTATTTATTTGCCCCATATTTCAAATAATCTGATGAATATATATATATATATTCATAATCTATATATATATAATGAATATATATATATATTCATAATCTATATATATATAATGAATATATATATATATTCATAATCTATATATATATATGGCTGATTAGATTCAGATTCATTTTAGGGGTAAAAATACATGATTCTATGTTACATTAAACAAAATGTTTGATTGACTTACTTTCATTTGTGTTAAGATTACTCAGGTTTTTAGCTTGATCTACTTATCATAAATCTACCATCAATCTTTACCTAATTATTTCATCATCATTGATGATAATTGTCTTGATTCATTATTACATTAAATGTGGCAAAATAGTGATTTTAAACTTGTATTGTTTCTTCTATATTTGTTAACTGAAATCACTCTGCATTGTTCTCTCTATTTTTCAATATGCTGTTCAGTTGCTTTCGTTACATAAAATTTAAATACTTTTGTTTCTCATTTAGGAGTGTTTCTAGTGAAGACAATAAAATCCAATTGACTCAAGTAAAAACAAAATGTATCATCTCCTGAAAACAACATAAAAAGAGTGCCTCAGGGTCAGGTTTATTCAGTGTTTACATGATATTCTCAAGTTCTATTCCTGAACTGGATTTTTTTGTAAATTCTATTTTGAGACTTCACTTCTGGGCTACTAACATAGAGAGATTTATATTTCTATTTCATTCTGTCCAATGCAAAACTTGTTTACCAATGGTTCAAAAGGACATTCTAAAATTACTTATTTTGACTCTGATTGACATTTTGGGGATAAAGGATTTAACCTCAAATAATATGGCTATTCATATACTTGTTGCCTATTAATTCAGCCTAGATTAGTCATTCTCAAATTTTAGTGTGGTTGGTAAAACGGAGGTTGCTGTACCTCAACCTAAAGTTTTAGTTTAGCAGTCTGAGATAAGACCAAAGCATCTGCATTTCTAACAAGTTCTCAAGATTCAAACTTTTAGAACTACTGGTCTTACTCTGTGTTATATTCCTAAGTGCCAGAAAATGGATTTAGCTTTGTCTTGATCATGTAGGCTTTCCTGGCTCACCTGCTCCGTCAAATGTCTTTGCTCAAATTTCATCTTCTCAATCAGTTTATGTTAATCACCCTATTTAAAATTATAGCATGCTTACCACAATTCTTAATGATTCCATCATTCTTCTCTTTTTATTTAAACTATACCATTAATGTATATATGTATATTGTTTATTATCCTCTGTTACTCCCATCATACCCACTTAAATTAGTTGTGTAAGGTCACAATGGCAGATATTTTGTAGTTGATGGCTTTTAATGCTCCAAACCATCTAGAGCACTGTTTGACACATGTGACATACAAAGCTGTCTTAAGTGGCGGAATGCGTAGACTGCTTACTGATGACTCTACCAAAGCTTAAACAGAATGCTCTCTCCTTGAGTCTGAAAAAGGATGATTGTTAGACCCTTACAAAATAAATACACACCAGCTTGATATTAAGACCTATATTGTCAGTTTTTATCATAGCAAATAAGAGTGAGTGCTTCATTTCTCCTGGCTTCTAGTGTTAATTAGAAAGACAAAGTGTAAAAAAAGTTTTGTATATCATACTTGACTATTTTGTACTGTCCTTGTCTTTTTTTAAATCAATGACATTAATTCTATAAATCAAGTACACATTTTGTGTCCTTTTCTGCCTTTTATAACCAAAATCCTTATAAACACACTTTATTCCTTTGATTTTCTTTTCGTGTGTGAGAATTTTCACAGACTGTGCTCCATATTGGCATCTTTGGCTTTGATCGAGACAAGAAACAGAGAAATTCAGGGAGGGCAGCTCTTTGTTGAGGGTGAGGGCCCCACCCTCAAGCCAAAGAGCCTGAAACTGAGGTCTAAAGTGAGAACTTACATCCCTGTTTTCCCACTCAAATGTTGCCTTTTCCAAAACCACCCTGGCACATCCCACCCAACATCTTGTGTCCATAAAATCCCCAGAATCAGCCAGCAGAGAAAGGAGAAGCAGCTGGACATTGGAGACTACAGTTGGATGTTGGAGAGAGGTGGCTCAACTTCAGAGGGACAGCTTGTTGGCACAGCTTGAGAAAGAAGTCCAACCTAGGACAGCCAGACTTCAGGGAAAGATTTCCTTCATGCTCCATCTTCTTTTTAGCTCCCCTTCCCACTGAGAGCCACTTTCATTGACAATAAAATCTTCCATATGTACTATCTTCAAGTCATTTGTGTGACCTCATTTCTCCTGAACATTGGACAAAAACTTGGGTACCACTAGTGAAGGTAAAAAAGGCTGTTACGTTGACCC
Source organism: Callithrix jacchus (assembly GCF_049354715.1). Lineage (NCBI taxonomy): Eukaryota > Metazoa > Chordata > Mammalia > Primates > Cebidae > Callithrix > Callithrix jacchus. The sequence goes on from NC_133504.1 coordinate 35,711,754, forward strand.
TCCACTAAGCTGTCAACACTTGAGCCATCCATAGAGAGTAGAAAAGAGTAGTCTAACACTTCTTCTGGGGCTTCAGGGGACATAGGCAACCCACCTAGATGCTGCCACAGGGCCAGTATGGAGTTCAGTCCTGCTCGTGCCCATAAGCACTCACCCTGGCTCCTGCACTCACTCACCTATGTGCTTCCTATCCATGAGGAGTGGAGCACAGCATGTCTGAGTGAGTGGAATTTGCCCCTGTCAGTGCTCAAGTGGCTGGCAAGTTCAAGCAATCTTGCTCTCCAGTTCCCACCTGTTTCAGTTTCATACATCTTCAATCTATTTCTTGTTTCTTATTTTTTTAATGCTATATAATTTTTGTTTCTTTTCAGCTATTTCTTTCCTTAGATTTTTTTTTTTTCGGTTATCCTATGGCTCTTTTTTTCTTAGTATTTCTCAGCATACTCTATTTGTCCAACTACTTCATATACTTTAAAACTCATTTTATTTAAATACACTTTAATCCAGAACTTTCTTCTATTTCTTAGAATAATAATTTTCTACCATGCATTTGGCATGTGTCTGTAATAGTAGAGAATAATAGAAGATGGAGGATTTAGAATAGGGACTAAACAATGACATCTCTGAGAGGATAAAAAATATATTTTTGGAGCTAAAAGAAGATCAGCATGGTTTGAGCATATTGAGTCTGAGATACTGTTGCTTATGTAGAAAGTAGCCAAATAGTGTATACTGCTGTAGGACTTATGAAATCCTAAATTGTTAAAGAGGGGGCTCTATCTCAGCTCTTGATTAATTCAAGGCTATTAAGTTTATTTGAAGTAATCTAGAGCATTAAACACCTTTGAGGGGGGTATCTTATCTTACCAAGTATCTAGTATTGTCTACTATTTTATGCAGCCACGCACCCTCTACCTTCATGTAAAGCTGAGTAGGTTACCTGAGAAGGCTATCTATCTGACTTAAATTGAAGCCCCATGGATCACAGGTATGTGTTATGTGATGTGGTGAATTAATGTGTATTTATTCCTTCTTAATTGTCAATTTATTTCACTATTCCACTACTTTAGGTCGCTGCCCTGCTATTCTTCTGGTTTTCCTTTTGTTAGATAAAATGGTTACGATATGACGATAGTAGATAAATCATTTTACTCATAGTTGCTCAGGGCCTAGTGTTTTTTTCTCTTTGAATGAGTTCAGTCCTTCAGCTCAAAGGCAGCTTTCAAAGTTCTACCAATGGAGCATAGTATGTATAACTTACAAATTGGAAATTCCCAAATTGTTTTATTCTATCTCATATTATTCTCAAAACCAAGGCCTTGTCATTCCAAGCAAAATACCCTTGTTAGGATTTTTCAAGGTGCTATTACTTTCTTGAAAAAAAAAACTAATTTCACTCACAAATGAAGTGTATTTTATTGACTTTTCATGACTTGACTCAAGACTTAATTCTATTAGGTTTTTAAAATAATATTTGATTTAATGTCATAATCCTTTTCTATTTTATTAAAATGCAACATTTTCTTTTTTCTTTTCACCTTGTTGAATTAATGAGACTTAGGATAAAGAACACAGTACATTTATGTACCATTATTTAGAATAAATTTATATCACAAAATTTATAAGTGACATGATGTAGATTAAATACATTTCTTATAGAGTAGTGCACTCTTGAAAATAATTTCTGATGCTCATGGCTGTTGACATACCCTTCTCTCAACAGAAAAAAAAAACAATATTCAGTTATATTCAGTTAAGATTTACTTAAGTAATTGAGCCGCACATTTGATATAATAAACTAAGTATTTTGTCAAGTGTTCTTCTTTTTTAGATCTTTTTACTCTACATGTTTAAATCAAGGTACTTTAACAAATAAATCCAACTTAAGTGGGAAAATAGTTGATACATTTTTAGGAAAGAAAAAGATACAAAAACTTAAATTTAGCAGAAATATTGGTAATTTCTGCAAACAATTTTAGCTATTTATCTAAAAAATTATATTTAGTGCAGAGAATTTATAATAAAACACTATTTTACAAATTTATTCCTCTTGGACTTCAGAAGCTTCTACTTTATTAGTAACTAAACTCTTTAGACAAAATTTCTCAAATTTTTAAAAACCTATATTCTCTTTTGATAGATTACAATGCATCAGGATAGATGTTGATTATTGCATATATTATTAATAATAGCAGTAAACAGTGTTTCACTTTATTTTATATATTATTCTAATAGTTATCTTTAGTTTCATTACAAAATATGGAATGTACTTTTTCAAATTATGTGTGAACTAGAGACTATCTTCTAATACTGTCTTCTACTCTAGCTGAAAACTACTGCTAGACAGTCTGTTGTTAACTTTATATATATTTAGCTTCTACAAATTGACTAACAACAACTTCCAATGTATATTTTTAGCATATTACCTTTACATTCCTCCAAAGAAGTTATCATTACCTTGAAGAATATAGCAATGTCTACTAGCACTAACAACAATCTTTTAAACATACTGTCAGCCTCATCATGGTAGGAGGATTTGTGAGTAAGAAATATCAGCTAATTTTTTAGAAGACCATTATGTAAGTCATTATCCTTAGGTTAGCCCTTGTGAGGTTTTGTGGGCGATAGTGGTGATAGTGAAATATTAGCGTGTACATGGAAATAGAGTTGATAAATCATATATTGCTGTTAATAGTCAATGCAACAATGTTTTATATCAATATCAAAATTTTATACCTGGTATTTGATTCCCTTTCTCACAAATGCCAATTACAATGACCAAAGATATTTTTAATACATTGAAATAGTGATAGAAAAAAAGATATAAAGAAAGTGGGCCAGAAATATTGTGAGTTTTAAATAGTGCAAAAAATCAAAACGATAACTTAGTGATAAGCTATAGAATTGAAAGCTAAAATAATGTTAATATTAATGCAAATAAAAAAGACTTTAGCAAAGAGTCTTTATTTACAATTTTAAGGGGAAATCTTTTTAACATAATCACATTTTTAAAAATATGTGTACATTTAATATGTATGATATATAGAAAAGTAAATTAATTAATAATTATAGGGTCTACTAGCAATAACTTATAATGTTGAGGTTTTGGCAGCTCTTTTCAAGTCCCTGTGTTTGTTTTATTGAAACAACAACTAAGATGCTTAAAGAAAAGGCTAACTTCAAAGTGTTTTCATAGAGGAGAAGCTTAAAGCAGTGTTCCAATACCTTCAAGGACCTCACAACCTTATAAGTTATTGCTAGTAGACCCTATATATATTAATTTATTTATTTGTGTATATATCATACATAATATTAAATGTACATTTTGGTTTTTTAGTCTATTTCAGAAAAATGTGGTTATACTAAAGAGATTTTTTCTTAATGGTTATAAATAAAGACACTTTGCTAAAGTCTTGCTTAAAGTTACTGCATAGATCTTCTGAAGAATTGTACAAAACTCCAAGTTGACTTAGGGAAGAAAGCCAACGTTTCCAACACAGACTAACCCCATCATGCTATTGCTTCAATTCCTTCTTCATCTTTGGGCTGGAACACTTGTTTACTGACACTTCCTGGAGAATCATAAGCTCTCACATCTCCATGCACTCTCACTACTTGTAGCAGGTAAATATCATCATGGTCTCTTAGTAGTTTGCATAATACATGTATGTAGGTGTAATTTTTTTTTTATTCTTCTCACATCAATTGATTATGGCTCATGTTTATTTGCAAATGATTTCCAAGCAGTAGACATGTTCTTTTTAAGAATATATAGTTGGAAATCAGACATTCTTCCCTTCCTTAAGAATTCTCCTTATTTTAATGTTCTACTTGTTTTAATGTAAAAGGAATTTTAGTACATTATCATGATATAATATAGGAAAAAAGATAAAAGAATATTTATGAATTCAACAAAAAATTAATATCAAGCCACTGTAAACTAAAGAGGGTTTCACAGCCCAAATTTTGTTCTCAAGAAAATTACAAATTATTGTGAATACAAGTGTTACTGTTAGAGTTGCCAAAAAAAAATGACTAAACTAAATTTGTATCTATATATCCATATCCAGAGAGATTTATTTTAGGTAATTGGCTCATACAGTTGTGAGGCCAGCAAGTCTTATATCTGTGGGGTGGGCCAGCAGGCAGGCTGGAAATTAAGGAAGAAGTTGATATTCCAGTCTGAATTCTACAGAGTAGAAAGCCTGAATTCTACAAGCTGGAAACTCAAGCAGGTTTTCTATGTCATGGTCTTGAAGAGCTCTCTTCTTCGAGAAATCTCCATATTGTCTACCAATCTAAATGTTAATCACATTTTAAATCACAAATAAAAACAACCCTCACAGCACATATAGATTGCTGTTTGACCAAACAACTAGGTACCATACCCTACACGAGTTGACACATAAAATTAACTATTCACGATAAAAAATGTAGAGATTTTGGGGATTGCAGAGAAAAATGAATGGTGATTCTAGATAAATTACAATATTAAATGAACACTGTTTTAATAGGAGAGGAAGACAAATTGGCTTGAGAAAAGCTAGACGCAACGGATGGAATTTTGTTTTACTTTATCACCAGGACCAGGACCAGCACATTTCACTCAGCTTGTGAAATAACATATCAAAACTTTTCCAAAGATATATTTGATTTGTCTAAGGGAGCCTATGGCAATAACGTAAATTTGCTACTTCAAAAAATTTGGTTTAGGATATCAATTCTTTTCTGAAGCATTTAAAAATAAATGAATATTAAAGAAAACATGATCTTTCCACTATAATCTGCACCATACCATAGAATGTCTGCCACTTTGGGAGACTGCATTATATTATTTGAAAATTTAGCTGTTGTGATTATATGTCTGGACAATATGAAATGCCAAATGAAAGATGCTTCATTAAAATGGGGCATTATACAAATTTTCCATAAGGTAATCTATATATTCTCATGGTAATGTGCATTGCGTATGTCAGTAAAACTATCATTCCCATGCAACCTCTGTCTCCTTCTTTTAATCTCTTTTTGGAAATTAAGTCTCCCAAGTAACCTCTGTGAAAAATAATAAGCTTAAGAGAACACTATCAATCTGTGCTTGCCCTACTACTTTATTTTAGAGTATCCATCAGAGCTTCTGGCCTTAGAATAGAGAATAAAGCAAATCATAACCTTTATGTATTTTTAAAAGATTATATATGCTTCTCTTATAAACTATTTACTTATAATGCCACTGTATTCACTTATTCACACCATAAATATGTGTAAAATGTCTATCATGTGTCAGGCACAACAATGAACAAAATACTCAAAATTCCCTGATTTCATGAAGCTTAGGTTCTATATGGAGAGGGTGGGAAACATTATCAATAAAAAAATAAAATTCATGAAATATCATAAATATTAGTTGATGATAAACTCTAGAGAAAGAATGAATACAGGCGAGGCCTAATGAAGTACCAGGGAGTTGCTGTTTAAATAAGATGGTCACAGAAAGATATGCAGGAATACCTAAGATCATCTTGAGGAAGATTATTTCAGCAAGAAAATAAAATAAGGTTTGCAAAGGCTTTGAGGAAGAAGCATACCTGACATGCCTGTAGTTTGAACACAGTGAATGAGGACACGAGGAGAGGGGACTTTAGCTGGAGATAAAGTGAGAGAAATAGCAGGTCAGAAGAAGAACTGAAGACAAATTGAATATTTAAAGTGTTTAAAAAGAATTTTACTTTTATGAGAAAAAGATACAAATCTATCAGTGGATTTTGAAGTATATTTGACTCCCCATAAAATAAAATAAAATGACAATTGCTTTATGTCGCTTAATTTTCTTATACCATCTACATAAACATCTTACCACATACATAGCTACTATTTACAAAAAAGATAGAGTGATGAGTTATAGGAAAAGGAAACATTTATTAAGCACCAGGTATATGCACAATATGAAATTACATACTGAAATATTATCATCTTAATCTATAACAAAAGTATAGTCAAGTTATTATCTCCATTTTACCTATGGAGTTGGTTCAGAGAAAGAATGTAAATTGCCCAGTGGAAAAACTTGGAACTGGGATTGAAGTCCAAGCACATGTGATTCACTTGTAACTTGTATTCATAGAGGAACTCATATTCACTGTACCACAGACCAACATTTTTGAGACTAAGGTAGGAAATTACATTTATTTATCTACTTTTTTATACACATATTCATCATTTGCTGGTGATTCATATAACCACATTGATTGATGGAGGGGTAGAATATTACAATGTTTAGGACATCATCCTTTACTCCAGGAGTTTTTCTTGTAAAGCAGCTGGCTCTTTCAACAAATCTTATTGAGATTATTCTATGTTTTAGCCCTCTACTAGAGACTGTGGACACAAAAATAGATGAGATGTAGTCATGGCTCATGGAGCTCATGGTTTGTTGACCCAGTTTAAACAAAAAAACTACCCAAGCTATAGGAGAAGAGCAAATAGTCTATTTACATGTGGTTTGAGACTTTCGAAGAGATTTCCAGAGAAATTTGGAATGAAATAATCTATTTTATTTGTTCTGGTTGAATAATCCCATTAACTCTGCAACATTTAACAACATAATTTAACATATAACAAGCATCTTAAGACATTAAGTTTATATTATGTGCCATTCTAGCATAAACAGTAACATTAAAAAATTAACATTAAATAATCTGACTTCTGGTTTGTAGCTCCAAAATGTAAAGAATTTGTAAGTCATTATTCCCATTCTCACAAAAGAGATAGGTAAACAAACTGAAAAACATCAGCGTTTCTTAGATCTATCAGAGAGTTAAGGTTACATGGCAAGCCACTACTCTGACAGCTAGAGAGATAAACATATACAGAGAAACACAGCCTACATCAGTTCACTGGGAGCCATAAACTAGAAAGAACATTTAAAGCTAATGGATGAATTGCTGCAGGATGACTGTGAATAGCCTGATAGTTAAATGTTCCTGTGGGCACAATCTTAAGGTCCTGATACTTTTCTGGGTTTTGTGACCGTGAGCACCATCAGGTTCTCATAGCAAAAATGGGAGAATAAAATTCCTCCTGCTTCAGTGTATGGGGAAAGTAAAAATAACCGTTTTGAAAGATAACCAGGTGAAAGTAATCACTTTGAAATACATCCAGAGAATAATTCATAACAAAGGCCAGTTTTCAAATAAAACGACTATGTCTTAGCGTTATCTGACCAGAGGAGAGGTCAATTAGAGAACTACAAGAGTAGAAAATAGTAAAAATACCAGCAAATGCTTCAGAAGTCCATAACTCAAGGACCAAGGCCAGTAAAAAATAAACCGAAATTTAGTCATAAGACTATAGCGTTTCCCCCTCTAACACCTTACTACTGTGGGAACAAGGCTCCAGTATAAAAGCAGTGGATTACAGCTGAGACAGCTGCGGGACATACATTCTATTTAAGAAGTTCCAGGGAAAAACAATGAGAGTGGGGAGAAAAACAGCAAAGAGGCTAGAGAAAACTAAAGCTTCTGGCACCTGCAACTATTGCCAACATTAAGCACTATTTGGTTCTTACACAGATTAATATAAAACCTCACACTAAAAGCCCGATTAACTTCTTTCCCATTGCCAGATACATCCTTTCTACCATTCAACAAAAAGTAACAAAGCACACTAGGAGGTAAGAAAAAAGACAGCTAGAAAAACTTGGAATTATCAGAAAGCTTAAAATAACTATGATTAGTATGACAGGCTCTAATGGAAAAATTAAACAACATGCAAGGACCGATATGTAAGCAGACAAATATAAACTCGATGAAAGCATCAGAAAAATGTGCTAGAAACCAAATTCACTGTAAAAGAAATGAACAATGCCTCTGATGAGTTTAATCAGTAAACTGGACACTGCCCAGGAAAAAAATTACTAAGTCTCAAGATTTATCAATAAAAATCTCCCAAACTGAAATGCAAAGAATAAAAGAGTGAGGGAGGAACTCACTGCAAGAATGAACTTACAAATATGTTATTATTGGAGAGTTAAACACACCTCTACCAGTAATTGTCAGATTAAGCATGCAGCAAATCAGTAAAGACATAGATGAACTGAATGGAGCCATTAATAAAGTAGATATCATTAATATTTATAGAATATTTTACCAAACAACAACAGAATACACATTATTCTCAGTCTCACAAAGAGCATTCACAAATAAAGATCTAATTCTAGGTTATAAACAGGCATTAATAAATTTTAAAAAAAGAAATCATGCAAAATATGTTCTTAGAGTACAGTGGAATTTATTGAAAATTAATAACAACATATCGCTGAAAAGATCCCCCAAATATTTGGAGATTAAAAGTCTTCAGAGAAATTTTTAAAATGTTGAACTAAATGAAAATACACCTCAATCAAAAACATTGCAGTGTAGCAAAAGTAATGCTTAGAGGGAAATTTATAGCATTGAGTGAATATATTACAAAATGAGAAAGATCTAAATCACATAATCCATGCTTCTGACTCAAGAAAGAAAATTCACTTAAATACAAAATAAGCAGAAGAAAATAAATAATAAAAATTAGGGCAAAAATTAATACAATCTTAAACAGAGAAAATCAACGAGATAAAATGCTGCCTCTTGGCTATAAAGTGATTTATTATACAGTGTTAGGTCATGAATTTATGGAATCTGAGAAGTCTCACAATTGGCTATCTGCATGCTGGACACCCAGGAAAGTTGGTGTTATACTTGAAAAGCCTGAGAGCCAGAGTGCTGATGTTGCAGATTCCCGTCTATGTCTGAAGTTCTGGAAATCATGAGTACCAAGGGCAGGAGAACATCAATGCTCCAGTTTAAGCAGTCAGGAGAAGAGCAAATTCAACCTTCTTTCACCTTTCTTTCTTTAGGATCTGAACAGATTGTCTGAATGCCCATTCACATTGTGAAGGACCATCTACTTTACTCAGTCTATCAATTAAATACTAATCTCTTCCCAAAACCAATTCTTCACAATCTTTTCCAGAAAATAGAAATGGAGAGAACACTTACTTACTCATACTATGAAGACTGCATTACCAAAGACATTCCAAGAAAGAAAATCTACAGGCCAATATCTCTCAACACACATGCAAAAATAATCAATATAATATTCGTTAATCAAATTCACTAATGTGTAAAAGACTATTTTCTATGACCAAGTGAAATTTATTCCAAGTATGTGAGACTATTTCAACATCTGAAAATCAATTAATGTATCCTACTACATCAAAGAAGAAAAGTCACATGATCATATCAATAGATGTTGAAAATCATTTGACAAAAGTTGACTCATTCATGATAAAAACTCAACAAACTAAGAATGAAGAAAACTTTTTGAACTTGATAAAGAACACTTACAAAATTTATATGGCTTACATTAGTGTTAATGGTTAGAAATTAGATGTTTTTCCCCCCTAACTGAGAATAAAGCAGGAATGTCTCTTCTTTTCCTTAGTTAATGCAATGAAACAAAGAAAGAAAATAAAAAGCATACAAATTAAAAAGAAGAAATCAAACTGTCATTGTTCACAGATGACATCTGTCTATGTAGAAATTTCCAAAGGATCAACAAAAAAACTTCTGAAACCAATAAGCAATTATAACAAGGTTGCCAAATGCAATCTTAACACAAAAAACTCAATTGATTTCCCATAACAAAAATGAACAATAAGAATTTGCAATAGAAACATTTACTAGGAGTAAATCTAACACAAATGGCACAGAGTTCACTATAAGGAAAATTATATAAATCCAATGAAAGTTATCAGATATATAAATACATGGACAGATATTAGATGTTCATTGATAGAAAGACTCAATATCACTAAGATAGAATTTTTACCACATAATCTCTATATTTAATGTGATCCAAGTCAAAATACTAGCAAATTGTTTGGTGGATATCAGCAAACTGATTCTAAAGTTTATGTGGAAGGCAAGAATAGTCAACACAATCCCAAGAAGATTAAAGTTGCAGGACTGACATTACTTGACTTCGAGAGAGTTACAATACAAAAGAAATCCAGACAACTTGGTATTGTTTGAAGAGCAGATAAATAGATGAGTGGAACAGAATAGAGAATAAAGAAACAGACATACTGAAATATATTCCATTGATCTTTCACAAAGGAGAAAAGATAAGAGTTTCTTATGCTGCACTGCACTCTGAGGTCTTCCTACTCAATCCTCCTTTTGCTGTCTTTCTGCACTCACAGGTGTCAAACCTGCCATGTGATCTTAGGCTTTCCCCAGCTACTCTAGTTCCCTCATCATTTGTCCCACAGATATTTCTCCAATATATTTCCTGTGCTTCTTGTCATCTGCTTCTTGGAAAACCTAAACTGACACACTGTGCCTGCAATTATGTTTTACAATCAGTGGTAGATTATCAAACATTTGTTAAATGGTTAAATATATTGTTGATCTGGTAAGACTGCTGCAGAATGTTTTAGCTTTGAAAACATAAAGCAGACAGCCTCATTTTTTTAAAAACATAAGTTCTGATGCTGTAAAAGCAAAGTCGAAAAATTAATCATGGCTGTCAAGCTGCATGAAAGCCATACTATTCCAAGTGTTTTAGAAAATAACATTTTATTTAAGAAATTTAGTCTTGATTCTATCCCCTTTTAATTAAAAATTTCTAACATAAATTTAATTAAGAGTAAAAAGTTAAGTCAGATCAAAGAAATTATATGCAAGTAGCAATGGTAGCCAAGGATGTTGAATATCCTAACGGCAAATCTAATAAATACTCAATGTAACTATGTTGTATTAAAAAACAAGTTATATCAAAGAGATGCCTACATCTCCATATTTATTCCATCACCATTCACAATAGCAAAATATGGAATCAACTTAAATGTCCATCAGTGAATGAATGAATAAATAAAGTGGGGTACCTGTACACAATGAAATACTGTTCATGCATTAAAAAAGGAATGAAATACTGACATTTGCAGCAATATGGATAGAGCTGAAGGTCACTATGTTAAGTGAAATAAGCCAGGCATAAATACAAGTATTGCATATTCTCCTTTATATTTAAGAGCTTAAAAAGTTGATCTCATGAAGGCAGAGAGTAAGATGATGGTTGCCAGAGGCTGAAAAGGGTGTGTGTGCGGAGGTGGGGATTGATGAGAGATTGGCTAATGGGTATGAGCATAACTATATGGATTTTGGAAAATTCTGTTCTAGAGTATTATAACAGAGAAGTTCGATATGTCTCATGAAGAACTTACTACCTTTGTAGGAAAAAGATGACTAATCATGTAAGTTAGAATTAATTTGTAGGTGACTACTAAAGATTATAACAGGAATTTATATTTTCCAACTAGCTAAAATATTTATTAATATAAGGCAAAAGAGAATAAATAAAAGTTGGTTACTTCAAGGAAGAAGGAAATTAGAGACAATGAAGAAAATAGAGCAAAGAGAAAATGTAATATAAGATAGCAGATCAGTTAAAATATATCAGTAGTTACATAACTGTAAACAATTTAACTTTATTCATATTAAAAGGCTGAAATGTTTAAATCCACTTATCTGTATAATACTATATTTTTAACAGGATTTAAAAAGATTAAAAATGAAGAGATGAGAAAAATAGTACAATAGGCAAATATAGGTGTCATATCAAAAAAATTATATAAAAGACCTAGAATAGAGATATTACATTCTAATAAAAAAGCACAAGCATATAAAATAATTAACATTTCTTTACCTAACTTCATAGGCCCAAATTTTCTAACATTATAAGTAACAAAATGATAAGGACAGTTTACAACATAGCAACATAGCAAGCGTGATCTAACACAACTTTCAAAAATGATATCTCAAGCATGCAAGAAATAAATAAGTATATAGATCGGAAAAACATGATTAACTAGTTTGATATAACAGGTACAGAGATAACGTTTAACCAGCAGATAAATGCATGCATTTAAAGTGGATATGAAACATTTGTACATATTGCCATCCTGTATTCAAGAAAGGTTGGCTCAAAAAATGTGGAGATTTGGCTGATCTCAATGCAATTGAATTAGAAATAATTAAAAATGATATTGCTAAAACATAATCATAACACATTTAAAAACTGAAAATATGCCCATAATTTACAACAGCATTTAGGTTATATTTGAAATCAGATCATGAGATTAAATTGCAAAACTTGTCAGAAGCAGGCAAATTGTTACTTATAAATAATTTGAAGCCCTTCATACATCTAGAGAAAGCAGAACCAATTAAAATTAAGTAAACATTTCAAATGGGTAGCTATGGTAATCCATAGTTAAAAAATAAAATAACCTGTCTTTCCTTCAACATAGAACAAAATGTAGTCCTTTAAAAATTAAGAAAGAACAGAAAAAAATCATTAAATAAGCTAATCAAAGCAAAATAAAACATAATGATCAAATATCAAAAAACACTAAAGCCCAATATTTAGTATAAAATAAGGACATTAAATCAATCTATCTGTACATTTGAGATTTAAAAGTTATAGAAACATTTTATAAATAATTCAGGAATCTAAATTTGAAAAGATAAACAAAATGGATCAATTTCTAAATAAATATAAATGACCAAATTAGTTCAAAACTGTAAAACTTAAAAATAGACCAATAGCAGAAGTTGCATAAGTAAGCAAATGTTTACTCACCCACAAAACCACATTTCACTAACACTTTACAGAACAAATACTCCTTAATAATTATCTTGCACCAACTTTTGCAGAGAATATGAGATATCTACTAGATTTATGCAGTTTATGTAATCTTCGTAACAAAATTGGAGAGGGATTTTATAGGAAAAAATCACATAGACTAGTCTCACTTTATTAATATAAATGCAAATGATGTTTTAACTTAGCAAATTAAACCCAGCACTTATCCAACATAAATCACAATCCCTATATTTCTCGATAGAATTTTAAAATGCATTATCAAGATACATAATAATGAAATTTACCATATTTATAGAATAAGGGAGAAAAATAACCATAGTTGTCTTGGAGGCAGAGAAAACATTTTGCAAGGTTGTAAATTTAGTGGGTGTGTAAGCTAGTGTACGTGCTTTTAAATCAGATTTGCCTGACTTTGCTTCAGGTACACCATGGGAGTTAAGATGAAAAGATCCAAATCCTTCCACTTTTATGATGTCATGTACTATGTTATATTTTTTCAAAATGCACTAATTAATATGAATCCCCAGCTTCTCTATACTGTTCTCTTAATCATCTAGCTTGATCTCGCTTTCTATCTCTACCATGTAGGACATAATCTTCTGCCTTACTCTGACCTCTGCTATAATTGACCTGCCAGAACTATGAGCCTATACACAGATTCAGTATCCAATAGTTCATGTACTAAAACAATTTCAGAAATATATCTAGGAAGTACTACAACATCCAACTACAATATATGTTATAATTTTGTTAATTTATAAGAATACTTTCACCACAATGGATTCTTAACTGACCACAGTCTAAATTATCCACACTGTAAGTATAATCAAGTGTTTCTTATTTCAAATCAAATTAAGTAACTGTATACTTACTACATAGGTTTTGATATGAATTAAAATTTATGTACAAATATATCTGACTTCCTTAGAAGTAGTTTAGTACAGACTCTGTTGGAGATTTATATTTTAGAATTAATAATCACCTATTTCAGCATAAAATTAAAAACAATATTTTATGTGGAAACAAAACAACAAATCGCAATAACAAATAGGATCCTTATTTCTCTTACTGAATTTCCTGCTATGGAAATAGACCCAGAATCAAGAAACACAATATTTTATGTAGCTGAATTAGCAGAGAGAGGCTTCAACAGTGCCGAAAGCCATAATTTGTAATAGCATACTAAAGAATATTCATCAACCACAGATGGAGCTCAAATTATCTGCAGAACAAAACTGGAAATACCTGTAACTTAGAGGTAGTTCAGAAAGTAATAAAGGCAGTTGGCAGCTTCTTCACCAAATGTTCCTTCTGGAACTCCTGTTGACTCTCTTCAAAGATAACACTGCTCTATTGCCAGATTTGGCATGCTGGTTTGTACTGAGCTAAAAACTCCTGGTGTATTTTCCTGCACAGACAGGAGTTTAGAAGTGACCAAACATTTTCCGGAACAATGTGGTTTTTGCTTACACTGCCTTTAAAGGCTCCAACGCAGATTTGTTTTTTTTTTTTCTATAAGGGCTAAAGATAAGCAGGTATCTGTAAATTTTTGTTATTTTTTATATTTATTTGTTTTGGGGAATTATTTTTTCTTTTGGAAAATATATGAAAATCCATTTGCAGTTTTAGATTTAAAAAATAATATGTAGCTTATTAATTATTTTAAAATATTCATAAGTATCACATTATCATTTGCAAAATTAATGTTTAAAATGATGAGAAGCACCTTGCTAAACAAAGTTCTAGACAGGAGAAAAGGGTAAAAATGTTGAATTGGTTATTAATTTTTTTTCCCATTTTGTAATCACAACATTATGGATTATATATTCATCGCAAATCCTTTAGGAGAAATTGTGGAAAATTTCAAGCAGATTAACATTAATATATGAAGAATACATGAGCCAATTAAATATATGAAATGTGGAGAAATGTACTCAGAGAGTAATTGCACAAAATAGGAACAAAAAGAGATCACATATACTTAGGCTCTCTTTACATCTCTTTATGAAGAGTTCGTCTCCAGGTGTGAGCACTGAACAGTAAACATCATCTGGGGTGTTGTTAGGAATGTGAACTTTCAGAATTCTTTCCACACCTACCAAATCCTGTGGCCCTGCAATCTAAGTGTGCAGCCCTATAACCTATTTTAAGAATTTCTATAGGAGATAATGATGCATGTTAAAGTTTGATAACACTGCCCTAAGATTTTTTTCTTTCTTTGCGATGGAGTCTCACTGTGTCTCCCAGGCTGGAGTGCAAGGGTGCCATCTCGGCTCATTGCAGCCTCCACCTCCTGACTTCAAATGACTCTCCTGCCTCAAACCTTCGAGTAACTGAGATTACAGGCACACGCCACCAGGCCCAGGTAATTTTGGTATTTTTTTACTAGAGATGGTATTTCACCATGTTGGTCAGGCTGGTCTTGAACTCCGGACCTCAGGTGATCCACCCGCCTCAGTCTCCCAAAGTGCTGGGATTACAGGCATGAGCCACAGCACCTGACTTACTCTAAGATCTTAGCTTTGTGATTCTACTAAATAATCCTAGTCCATTTATTCTTCCATTCTTCTGGATTGTTCTGTTCCTTATGATAATTCCACACATATTTACACCTTCTCTCCCGTTCTTTTTCTAATTATTTCTTATTTTACCGAGAAAAGAGAAGTTTCCAGAACAGAATTTTCACTTGATGACACCACCGCGTTTGACAGCTTACTCATATCTGCCTAGTCACTCTGCTGTCTTTCCTGTAGCTGAGAGGAACTAGATGAACTCCTAGTTAAGATCAGTGACCACTCATGCATTTGGTCCCATCAGCTCTCACCTGATTAGAGACAGGACTCCAAAAACTACTCCCGCACTTTCTTTTTTCTTTTTTTGAGACAGAGTCTCGTTCCATGGCCAGGCTGGAGTGCAATGGCACAATCTTGGCTCACTACAGCCTCTCCTCTTGGGTTTAAGAGATTCTCCTGCCTCAGCCTCCCAAGTAGCTGGGATTACAGGCGCCTGCCACCAAGCCCAGCTAATTTTTTGTATTTTTAGTAGAGACAAGGTTTCACCATGTTGGCCAGGCTTGTCTTGAACTCCTGACCTCAGGTGATCCACCTGCCTTGGCCTCCCAAAGTGCTGGGATTAAGACATGAGCCACCACACCCTATGCTCAAGGTTCTTTTTAACACTCACCATTAACTGAAAAAGAAGACATTACAGAATTTGAGTTGAAATACATGTTTGAGGAATAAGAATTTTCTATCCAGTAATGTTCAGGCACAGAGGTGAGGGTGACGTCCTGCTTTTACTATGCTTTGTGGTGATTCACCCCCATGCCTTGTCGGACCGGCTCAAGCCTGCCATTACCTTTGTGATGATTTCCAGAACTCTACAGGGAAAGGGATTCTTAGAAATGTGGTTCTAACTTCTTTACATTAACATAATACAAAACATTTACAGTCCATCACTTAAGTATTCATACTAAATACCCTGTCTTAGCTATTCTAAACTTCTAAACACACACACTATTTAAATCATGCTTCCACAATGCGATTATTTCATAATACAATTATTACTTGTCTAACCTTAAACATGCTAACTACCTCCCCAAAGTAGTATACAAAGTCTCATGTATCATTTGTTTATCCCTGGTGGAGGATAGAGTCTACTTCTATTGTAACAGAATCTTTAATATCCTTAAATCTTGATGTGTAATGTTAACCACTATAAAAACATTTTGTCCAGGCATGGTGGCTCACTCCCATAATCCCAGCGCTTTTGAAGGCCGAGGCAGGTAGATCACCTGAGGTCAGCAGTTCGAGGCCAGCCGGGTCAACATGGAGAAACCCTGTCTTTTTCAAAAATATACAAATCAGTTGGATGTGGTGGCAGGCACCTGTAATACCAGCTACTCAGGAGGTTGAGACAGGAAAATCACTTAAACCTGGGAGGCAGAGGTTGCAGTGAGCTGTGGTCACGTCACTGCACTCCAGCCTGGGTGACAGAGGGAGACTCATCTCCAAAAAAAAGGAAAAAAAAATTTTTTTTTATTTCAGCACATGGGGGAGTGAGAGTGGGACAAGAAAATAATTAGGTAACATATACACAGTTTTTGAAATATAAAAATAAAGGAGAATCTTATAATTATTATATTTCTGTTTTTTCAACTTGTCATACTTCGTAGCTGTTGTTTATATTTGCTTCTTCCATTATCCATTCCATAGTCCCTTTACCCCAGCACAAATCTTGCCTGTCCACATTTCTTGCCGTGCAGTGTCCAGAACTTTATTCTGCAGAATGTGTGTCATACCAGTCCTGCCTGCTCTGCGTTGTTAGAGTTTTTTGTTAACTTTTATCACAAGACATGGAGTCCTGAGAGGCTTCTCACGGGTTATTCTTGATTCTACACATTTAATTCCATACTCGTATTGTGAAGTAACAACCTGATTTCTTTTTGAAAAGGAGAATTTGCTTTAGTCAGTTCTGAATATTATAACAAAATGCCACAGACTGGGTGGATTAACCAATATTTATTTATCACAGTTCTGGAAGCTGGGAAGTCCAAGATCAAGGATGTGTGTTTCTTCTTATGAGGGCATTCATCCCATTTATGAGGGCTCTGCCCCCATGACCTAATTATTTCCCAATGTCCTGCCTCCTAATATCATGGCACTGGGAATTAGAACTTCAAAATATAAATTCTGGAAGAAATACAACCATTCAGCCTGTAGCAAAACTTATTACCCTATTTCCATAGAGTAACTCACTTCTCTGCCTCTTCATTTACCAGAGTGAAGAGTTCAGAGGCAGTATGGCAGTTTCTGCTTCCTGTTTAAAGAAACCATTGCTATGTTCCCTTATGGAAGCCTATCCTGCATTGAAACTAGGATAAGGAATTTTTTCTTTAATTGCCATCCAATTGTATAGGGGTAATGAGTAATGGAAAAATGAACAGGATTTATGGGATAAAGAGTGTCATGTATTGGTTGTTGATTTAGACCTCATGTATATTCTGAATTATTTTATCCTAGCCCTGTAAGACACTGTCACAGGCTTGCACTCTGTGTGAATTTCCAAAAGATCATTCACTATTTTTTTCCATGTTTATTGAGGTGTAATTTCCAAACAAAATTGTATAAATTTAAGGTGTACAATATGAAGAGTTGACACGTTTATATTATAAAATAATTACCGCAATAAAAAGGTAACACACCTATTCCCTCTCTTAATTAATATTTATGTGAGTATGCGATGAGAATATTTAAGATCTTTGATAAGGGTCTAATCTTCAAAATATATAAGAAACTCGTATAATTCAATAGCACAAAACAATCTGCATTAAAATGGCTGAAAAGCTTGAATATACATTTTTGGGGGATGTGGGAATAGACATTTTTACAAAGAAGACATACATAATGGCAAACAAGTGCATGAGAAGATGTTCAGTGTCACTAATTATCAGGGAAATGCCAATCACCTCACAACTGTTATGATGGCAATTATAGAAAAGATGGGAGATAAATGGTGGCAAGGGTGTGGAGAAAAGGGGATCCTTCTACACTGTTGGTAGAAATGTAAATTAGCACAACTATCATGGAAACAGTATAGAAGACCCTCAAAAAATTCTAAATAAACTACCATAAGACACAAAAATCCTACTTCTTTGTATGTGTCCAAATAAAACCAAATCATTAGCTCAAAGAGCTAACTGCAGTGCCATGTTCATTGCAGCATTAATCACAGTGGTCAAGAAATGGAAACAAGCTAAGTGTCCAAAGAAGGATAAATGGATGAAGAAATTGTGAGATACACATGTATTATAATTTTATATATTTTATTTTATATATATATATATAATCTTACTTATATGTAAAATGTCTAAAAATGTCAAACTCATAGAAACAGAGAATAGAATGGGGGTTTACAGGAGATGCGGGTTGGAGGACAGGGGAAAATGTTGGTCTAAAGCTATAACATTTCAGTTATAAGATTAATAATTTCAGGGAATTTAATGCCCAGCTTGGTAACTATAGTTGACATTAAGAACATTCACTATTTTAGTAAGACAGCTATTATTAGTGTGAGGCTCAATGTGGTAAGACCAGTCAATTCCATAAGCATGGAATCATTGCTTAACTTCATCTTATATAAAACGATTTACTAGGCCAGAAGCAATGCAATGTAGAATACACACTAGTCATTCTGTAACTACACAATCCATGTACAGAATAAGTGAAAACTATGTCTTCCAAGATGGTAGTAATACTCAAGCTAAGCAAACGGCTACATGTAGCTAGATGAATTTCTTGGAGAACAATGCCATATTGGAGACTGTGTGTAACAGTTGAGAGTTCACCCAGTGAGTGCCAACCTGCTGTTGGCAAGTCAGACACTCAGAAATAGGTGAACCCATGCATAACTTAATCTCTGCTGTCACAGCCACTTTGCTCATGCACCACTTGTGCAAGGACAGAGTGGTTGGGAAAAGGTGAAATTATGTCTAGAGAACAGAGCGTCTTATCCACCTAACTACTAATAGATTTTTCCTAGGTTAACATTTATGTTGGGCATATATATCTTCACATTCTGTGTCAACTTAAGGAAGTTCATCCATAGATTTATTCAGTAAAAATGTTGACCTAAAATTTCTTAGTCATATCCTTTCAAGTGACCCAGTTTGTTATCTAGCCAGTTTGTTACTGCTCATCAATCAACATAGATCTATGTATTGATCAATTTCTCCTTCCATTAACAAATGAATTACTTGGTGCCCTGCTCAAAGCTCTGCCCACTAGGAAGAGACTTCTTCACTTTTGTGTTTCATAGGTACTCCTGCATGAAGTACCTATAGGAGAAGCACAATGCAACTAGCAACTTCAGACTGTACCAGGATATCTTCCAAACCATATGTAGAAACTTCATCAAGGTAGCAGGCCCTTATTTTTTGGTGAGATTTATTTCCTGTTCTCTTGAACATGCCCCTTATTACAAATTCTAACATGATTGCTATTTACCTTCGACTTGGTCTAGTCAGCAAATTGTTGATGAGTAGAATGAGACAGAATGATGCCATCACTGGTGGAAAGTATATGTAGGATAGTTTGAGTTGGAGATTTGATATAATTCTGCAATTAAGCAATGAAGATATGTACTTGACTATCTAGCTTAAAATCAACTTCTTCTGATGATCTTTATTACGCGGTATGTGGTGGGGGAGAGGGGGAGAAATGGGGAATTCACTGCATCTAGAACTGCATTTTAGGTGCAAAATAATGATTGATTTTCTTTAGCTATAAAGTCAACTTCGGAATAGCTGCTGAAGTTAAGAGTCCTCATGTGATTACATTTGTGATAATCTACTCTTATTTTCCATGATCCATCTGTCTTCTGCAGCAACCAAATGGACAGGTTAAATGGGATGTGGTACAAATCACTAACCTTTTTATTTCACATTCTTAATGGTGGCAATTATCTCTGCAGTTCCTCCAGAAATGTCTCATTAAAGAGACCAATTGTCTTCCACTTGGTCTTTTGACACCATGGGTCAGGGAAGTAATATGGAGATTATTTCAGAAGCTATGTCTGTCCTGTGTTAGGAAATAGTGAAAAATGTTTCATGACACATTAGGTCCACTGAGAGATGAATCTGAGCCAATTCTGTTTTATCACCTATGCTTTATAAGCCTCTGCATTCCCTGGTGGACTGATGGCATTCTGGGTTTCTAGGAATTAGTGACAGTTGACAGCCAGTATCTAGTAGTCAAGGGACCCAGTGGGAGGTAATTATATCATGGGGGCTGGTCTTTCTAGTGCTGTTCTCATGATAGTGAATAAGTCTCATGAGACCTGATGGTTCTATAAGAAGGAGTTTCCCTATACAAGCTCTCTCTTTTCCTGCCGCCATCCAGGTAAGATGTGACTTTCTCCTCCTTGCCTTCTGCCATGATTATGAGGCCTCTTCAGCTTCATGGAACTGTAAGTCCATTAAAACTCTTGCAAATTGCCCAGTCTCGAGTATGTCTTTATAAGCATTGTGAAAATGGGCTCTATATCACTTACAGAGAATAACCACCACAGAGCTGTTCAACAATGAGTGGCTCCCTCACAGATGTATTTCTCACAGCCAGAGTAAAGAAAAGGTCTGCTGGATGCTCTCATATGACAGGACATGACATGAGTGAGCAGTTTTCACATAAAAAATCTGCTCTAGCTTTTCAACCTTCCTAAACCTTTGTATTCCTTCTTTTACCATATAGAAAAGAAATTCAGTTCAGGTCACCTTTGAATTTGTGCTTCATGCCACAATCCATGCAGGAGTGCCGACTTAAAAGATCGTCTCTACCAACTACTATAGATTACACAGATATACAGAATCCAGAATATGTTCCAACAAATATGACTTGATCCCACATTATTTTATTTCACTCTTATTCAGCCTTGGGAAGTATTGATATAAGTTGGAAAAACCTTATATTCTTCTTGTCCTCCTCACAGGATATAATTTATAACTTACTACTCAAGGCTGTCATATTTAAGTCTGCTTTAGTTCTAGAAACAATGAAAGGTGTTGAGTATCGTCCTTAAGAAAAATCAGCAGTTTCCTCATGATGATTGGTTCTTCTTCTTTTTTTTTTTTTTGAGGAGGTTTCACCATGTTGGTCAGGCTGGTCTTGAACTCCTGACCTCAGGTGATCCACCTCCTTGGCCTCCAAAGTACTTGGATTACAGGCGTGAGCCACCATGCCTGGCCAATGATTGGTTCTTAAACAAAAGGAAACTATATCCCTCAGGGGACAAAAGAGTTGGGCTGAGGAAGCTCAGCAGAATCTATAAAATCAAGATTCCCACTTATGTAAAAATTCAGACATATGTCTCCATCCCTCTCTTTGGTCTTCCACTTCTACCTAATCAATGCCTTAATTTTAACCTAAGCGACTTGTGGGTCTTTGAACTTATTTTGCACTACAATTCAATCACCCACAAGATTAAACTGTGGGTTGGTTTTTATCAGTTGGTTCTGCATCTGTGGGGAATAAGGGGTTATTTTAGAGTCATCACAAACTTTCTGATCACTTTTTCATGCCTTTAGTTGTGAGTTTAAAGCTTTTTATCTCTTGTTTTTATCTCTTTTATAAGCACTGCAACACAACAAAAAGCAACCAGCCAATTACATCATACTCTTTATTTTCACTAAAATATTATTAGCAGCTACTACTTCGTCTCTTAAGCCTTCCCACCCATAGGCATTTTATTACAAGAATCTAACTGAAGCATGGTAATTTAAGTGACTATTTGCCACAGATTGCTGAGGGCTACCAGCATCCTTTACTATGAACAACAGCATCACTAATGCCATTAACATCAATCACATCAGAAGATTTTTTAAGGAGATCCGTTCTGAAGGTGTATATATTGTAATTGCTTATAGGACTAGTCTCTGAATCAGTCAGTGATTAAGCAAAGAAGCAAAAAAGGTATGAGTGATGCAGAGTTAGGGATAAAACACTGTCATCAGCTTTCCACAGTTGTAGAACCATGTGACAAATTGTATAAAAGGCTGTACCTGATGGAGGGTTTATAGTCACTGAAAAGTAAAATGTAGGTTAAAAAGATGGACATGAAGTAGGGGAGAGAAAAGACAGACTAGAATCCATGAAAACAACCTAGAATCCATGAATATACACCTTCAACCTGGATTATGAGGATGAACCTGAAAGAGAAGCTGGTACCCTTGTAGTAATGTGGCCTACTTGCATGGCTCATAATTGCATGTATGAAGCAGAAGATCTAGAAGGAGCTAAGAACCTATGGCCTTAGTACAGCTTCATGCCAACAAAGTGATCCAGCAGATAAGTGACGATGTACATGAGACACAGTAGTGGCAGCTACCCTTCATCAATCTTCTCAGTTGAATGACTGCTGCTGAAATTCTAACTTCCATATTGCTTTTATTGACAACCCTAACTCAGATCCATAAAGGGAAGTGATTTCTGGGAAATAATGTGCAACTGAGCTAAGCTGAGAGTGCAAATTCACCACAACCCACATCAGATATCATTACAATTGTATACATAATGTCCACACCCCTTATGATACAACAATATCTTTAAAGGCAAAGACAATATCTTGCCTATTAGTTTATCTCTAGCATATACTCCAATGATTAACTCATAGAAGATCATAAAGGTATCATATAAAAATGTGTACAAAATCTTACAAAGTGAAAAGAGCTGGATATCGGGAAAAAGAAGAAAGAATTTCAGAATACAGTTGAAAAAAATCACATTGCAAAAGAACTTTAATGACAAATAGTGGAATATAAAACCTGATATATGTCATAATTTAATGAAAATGTGATGTCTTTCAAAGACAGTTTGATTTAAACATTGCTACATTCATGAATAAATGTGTTCTCTTAATCAAACTACATTAGAAGTTCTATTATCTGATATTACCTAAGTCTTAGAGATTTGTTTTTATGTATTGTTGAAGGGGAATATGATTTATAAGCCTTTTATAAATGCTCTGTCTAGGCTTTTGGCTTTGTTGATACACTCTAAGAGTTGTTAAATTCTTCATTTTCTTCTAGCCCTTATCTGATAGGTTATAGTTTAATTTCAAGTTCTAAATATAAATTTAAATGCATTTATATCTAAGGAATCAGATGTACTTGTACTAGTGCCTTGAAAATATATGTGTGTGTGTATTTCAGATACTTCAATTAGCATAGTGATACAACAATAAGTAATATAGTTTATATCAAAATTAGTTGTGCTTACAACCACATTACTAATATAAATCAACTTCTGTTAATGGTCCCTATAATTTTTTCTTATAGAATTTGTCATGAGTTCTCAAAGACAGAAGTAAAGTGTTCTTCCTTTTGGGGCCCAAATTTGGACTCCTTTTAAAGCCAATTTTCAACTCCCAAATTCAGTATACAGTCATTCTCCAGTGGAAATCACCACTAAACCACCATACCGACCTCACAAAAGCACACAGTTGTTCACTTAGATCCTTCTGGCTCTCTTTCCTTGATTATACCAAAAAATATGATCTGGCTAAAACTTTCAAAGATGCTTTTGTGAAAGCACAGCAGATTCTCTCTTGTGCTTGCCGTTAGCTTATTTTCTCCAGACCCATTTCTTATGTTTCTCTTGTAAGTGACATTTCCCAGGTGCTCTTGCACTCTGGCTTTCCTAAAGATTTGGTCAATGTGAGGCAACTGTGGAAGATTTGAGGGAAGAAAAGGAGGAGGAAGTGAAAATGAAAGGAATTAAGAGAAATCAGAGTTTTTCTAACAATTTCTCTGTGCCTTCAGGGATAAGTCTAGCAATGGCTTCATGTGCTCCTTCATTCTGTTTCATTGGCCTGACTCTCATTTTGTGGGCCTGACTCCTGCAGGGAAAACATTGTTTTGATTAAAGTTTCATATAGAATGCTGTGGTTTCTTGTCTCCTCCCTTGTACCTCCTGCCTTAATTAAGTACAGTGGAATTTTTTGTTCCTAATCTGCTGTGTTCCATTATTATCTGCTGCTCTAACTCTCAGCATTTCCGTCAACATGTTCAATGAATTCCTTGAATTAAAGTCCCTAGGCTTAAAAATTCCTAGAATAGTCTCTATAATCCTAAATAGACTCTCACTGATTTACACTCTTATCTGACAAAACTCAGAATATTTGATAGATTTTTCCAGCTAAGAACTGCTCCTTCATCATTTATATTCAAGCTCTATATCTTCTATGAACGATTACTTGCTAACAGCAAGCACAATATAACAGAAATGAATACTACATTAAAGGCATAGTTTAGTCCAAGTCCAGTTGTACAAAATATCCATTTTCTAATGAGTGTCATCATTTGCAAAAGCATAGTGTATATTACTAAGCAGAATACTCGTCTTAGTCATAAGCATCTGTGCCTGGGTTACTTACTTTATGTAGCTTTTCACAAAGGGTAGGCACTTTCTTTATATGGGCATAATTAAGAGTCTACAAAAATGTGTTCTCGATTGAGATCACCACTAAAAGAAAATTACTCCTAACATAAAATCTCATTTCTACCCAAAAAGGAATACCTGGACAATTTTTATTAATGCAGTTTTTGACCTACCTTTAAACAAAGCAGCAAAGCAAAACATCATGTTGTATGTCTAATGTTCAGCAAAATCGATAACAGCATTTGTAAATAAACATGAAAATACAGATATAGAGATAAATAGTTATGTCTCAACATATGTGTCATTTATTATAATAGCTTCGAAAATATTTTTTTAATTAGAAATTAAAAGATGAAGTGTGAAAATTTGCAAGTATTTGACTTACTAGTAAAACATCTTTAATTTTTATAGTAACTAATGCAAGTGTTTTCCTCTTATTACAGGCCTGCTGAGAGTACTGTTGTAAATAATGATCTTAGAGATATTGTTGAAGCATCTTCTTACTCCTTTTACCTTACTATCTCCATGCTGTTTCTATTCACAGCCCTGCTTCCTCATATTCTATAGACACCTTCTCATTATCACTCAGTCTACGCAGTAGACTCACCCACTATTATACCTTAGCTGCATAACACCTTTAAATACATTAGCTTCAAAAGGCAATTTATATATAGCTATACATATTTATATATATATACACATATATATGTATAGCTATATATATACATATATATGTATATATATAGATATATATGTGTGTGTGTATATATATATATATATATATATATATATATATATAGCATTTATATATAGATATAATAGATATAATTGAAAGTTGCTTTTTATTTTTAGGCCAAGGAAGAAAAATAATCCTTTTTAAATAAAATTCTTGTTTCTAGAACATCATTAAGTCTCGGTAATTTCTTAATGAATGGGCTAAAATGTTAACTTATTTAATACATAAGGCACCAATAGTAAGTGTTGATACTATGTAGTCAGGGCCTTAAAGTAGCTTATGTTCTAGTTCTGAGAGACAATTATAAGTAAATGAAAGAGCTATATTATTCCAGAATATAGAAAATGCAATGAAGAAAAAATACTGTAAGATTTGACAAAGAATAACTGAAGGTATGATGAAGAGGGCAGGCACACAAGATGTCTCTGGCTAGTGGCATCAGCAAAATGATAGAATGGGAAGTCTGAGCCCTTGATCCCCTACAAAAACACTGATTTAACAATGATATATGGACACAACACTTTTATAAGAGGTGCAGAGTTCACTCACGAGTTGCAGTACCCTAGACAACACAAAAATCAATAATAGCCACAATGAAATGGATAAGAAGAGCATTTTTCCTTTAGACATGTCAGCCCCACCCACAACCAGTACAGCTCAGGGCCAGGAGAAGTCATTTTAGCCACAACTTTTCTCTTAGGAGAATAGAGAAACTGAATCCTGCATACAACTTTTTCAGACTATCAGGTTAACAGGTCTGAGGGAGCTGTTTCTGTCACATCTCATCCAGAGTACTGAAGGAAGAAGTGTAGCTTGAACAACTAGGGTAGCTAAGAACAAAGAAAAGGGACACATGACTAACCGAAGCTAGTATAGCTCAGGGAGAGTCAGAGAAGGTGTACAACCCTGAGACTTCTCATTCTAAGAAAGAAAGCAATGGAGAATACACATTCATAGAATATGTTTGCAAGGCTCCCAGACTCTCTAGCTGGTTAGATTAATAAAGGGATTTCCCTGTCAATTATAATCTGTATAGTCTGAGAGAAGTGGCTGTTTCTTCAAATTTGCAGACTGCAATGTAGAGCTACAAGGAACATGAAGGATTAGGGAAAATATGGTACAACCAAAGGTTCAAAATAAACCCACAGTAATCAGCCTTTAAAACAGAAGACACATAAATAAATTTTCTTAGTTATAAATTCATCTGAGTGAATCAGCAGGAGAGTAGAATTGGAAATTCCAATCCTCATGCTCCCAGCACAACACCAATTTTAACAACCACCTACTGACAGCAATGACTATGTGAACCTGGGAGGCCACTGGAGAGATTCCATCACTGAGTTGAAACAAAAATTCTAAGAATAGATGAATTGAAGTTGGTAAGAATAATCGTTTGACTTTATCTGCCTCATTTCATCACACAAGACAGCAAAGCGCAATGCCAAGAGCAATCTCCTAGGCCTGTGATTTTCCCCCGAGGGAAAACTTAGCGTAGGGTAAGTGTCTGCCTTGCCCTGTCTACCGGATGTGACCCAAGAGGCTCACTTCAGCCTCATCCAACACAGATCACAGAGGGGAAAAGTACAGCTGAAGAAGGGAGCTAGGAGCAGGGAAAGGGGCAGAAGTTTATGGCAATCACTATCAAGATCTTAAGAACTGGCCGCAGATTTTACTAAATAGCTCATAAATCACTTCAGGAAGACCACCCACGAGAACTGTGAAAACATCTAATCTTTGGATGACCCAACTAACTTAAAAATACTCCCAGAATTTTTCATAATTCCCCAAGCTGGTAGGCATGAGCCTCTGTAAATGATGTGTTCAAACTTCTGAGATAACACAACTGATATAATCCTGCAGGATTGGATAAAGGCAAACAACTTTGAAAACTTCGTGGCATTGCTCGGGAGAATAAAAAAGTCTCTCACACTTGGCCTGGCTTTGCAGGAATGAGAAAGGGAACAGAACCATTAGGCTTCTCTCCAGTGAAGAGGGAAAAAGGAAATGAAGCAGGCATATCCACAGAAAATGGCCCAAGAGACCCCAAAACCTCCAGCTAAACTGATTGATAAAAATCTATTTCTTCTGGAGTCAATCAGTAAAGACGAGAA
This sequence comes from Callithrix jacchus, assembly GCF_049354715.1. NCBI lineage: Eukaryota > Metazoa > Chordata > Mammalia > Primates > Cebidae > Callithrix > Callithrix jacchus. The sequence goes on from NC_133504.1 coordinate 35,739,236, forward strand.
GAGTGAACTTCTTTCTCAAATACAGAGACAGCTCTGCAAGGATTTGAAATCATGAAGAATCAAGGAGACGTAACACCAACAAAGGAGCAAAATAAAGCTTTACTGACTGACACCTAATAAATGGAGAACTACAATTGCCTCACAACTAATTCAGAATAATTATCCTTAAGCAGCTCTGTGAGCTACAAGAAAATGCAGACAGAGAGCTAACGGAATCTGAAAAACAGCACATAAACAAAATTAGAATATCAACAAAAAGATCTACATCATAAATAAAGAATAAACAAGAAATCTGTAGCCAAGACAATGACTGAAATTAAAAAATCAATAAAAGCTTCAAAAGAAGACTGAATCAAGCAGAAGAAAGAATTGGAACACTCAAGGGCACATTACTTAAATTATCCAATCAGAGGAAAAAGTAAAAAGAATGAAGAAAAATTACTTGCTTTATGGTACACCATCAAGTGAGACAGTATCTATATTATGGAAGTTCCAGAAGGAGCAGAAGGAGAAAAAGGAGAAGAAAAGTTTATTTAAATAACTGATAACATAAAACTCCCCAGATCTAGGAAGGAAAATTAACATCCATATCCATGCTACTCGGAAAATCCCAAATAAGCTGAACACTTTGAGATCTGTGCTGAGACACATTATAATCTAATTATCCAACATGAAAGTCAAATAGAGATTTGAAAGGAGCAGAAGGAAAGTGAAATATCACTGATGAGGGAAGCCGCAGAAAAATATCAGTATTCTGTCACCAGAAATCTTGCACGACAAGTAATAAGGGGATGATGTATTCATAGTGCTGAAGAAAAAAGTCTGTAAGCCAAGATTACTTTACTTCACAAAGCTGACATTCAGAAATGAAGAGATAAAGACAATATGTCTGTCCTACTCAGAAAAAGATTGCTAAATAGAGGCCTTCAAGTTGAAGCAAAAAAGACACTAAATAGAACATGAAAAAAGTATATGTATAAAGTGTAAATGTAAAGGAAAGAATATAGTCAAATTTGTAATATTCAGATACTGTAATAGTTGTGTGTAAGTCACATTTAACATCAATATGAAAGTTAAAAGATGAAAATACTAACAATAAGTATACTTAAAGTAATTTTAATATGTGCACGTAATAAAAATATGTAAATAATGACATTAATAGCTTAAAATGTAGGGTGCAAGGAAGTAACTGTGTAGAGTTTTTGTATGCTATCAAAGTTAAGTTGTGATTTGCTTAAAATATGCATTTATGTGTATATGTATAAAAGGAGTTTGTGAGGCTCCCAGTAATTACAAAAAAAAATCCCATAATAGATACACAAACTATTATTAAAAGCAAAGCATGACATTAAAAATATCATCATGTCACTGAGGAAAATGGCAAGAGAAAAACAGGAAGAATAGAACTATAAAACACAGACAATAATACCCAAAATGGCAAATTAAATTTTTACCTATTAATAATAATTTTAAATGTAAATGGATTAAATAGTTCAATCAAAAGGCAAAATGTTGTTGAATTAAAAAAAAACAAAACAAAACTATGTGTTGCCTGTAAAAGACAGAGTTTACCCTTAGAGATTCACATAGTCTGAGAATGAAGGGATGGAAAAAGATATTTCATTCAAATGGACACCAAGGACGACCATATAAATCTAAAACAAAACAGACTTTAAAAAAATTCTTAAAGAGACACAGATCATTATATGATGATAAAAGAGGGACATCATCAAGAGAATATAAATGTAAAAATATATGAACTGAACATTAGAGCACCTAAATATATAAAGCAAGTATTAACAGAACGTTTAAAGATGAATTAACACCAATGCTTTCCAAATTCCTCCAAAAAATGGAAGATTAGGGAGCATTTCCAAACACATTTTTTGAAGCCAGCATTATACTGAAACCATATTAGAGAAAACAAACAAATACTACAAGCTAATAGCACTGATGAATATAGATGCAAAAATTCTCAACAAAATACTAGGAAAACAAATTCAATAGTAAATGAAAAGGATCATAACTTGAGTTGGGTGCAATGGCTCATGCCTTTAATCTTAGCATCTGCAGATGCTGAGACGGTCAGCTGCTTTCCGCTGCTGCCAGTGCCAGCCAGGCAGAGTGGTTCCAACCAACCGCAGTTCCCCACACTGCAGCACAGAGGCTGAACCATTTCGTGGCCAGACTGCTTCTTTTAGCAGGATCAGATTCACTCCTCCTTACTGGGTGGGACCTCCCTGTGGAAATCTCAGTATTCCCTGCCAGGAGTTTATGGAAAGTACATTGACAATCCTGAGAGGAGACCCTGGGAGGAGGGGTGGCTGTAATGTAATGACTAAGCTATGTTAGCCTTTTCTGCCTGCTGGCTTTGGAGAGTGAGGGTAGCCTAGATGATGAGCATTCCCCCCCAGCGCAGCACACCCACCCTTCCAAGGGGCAAACAATCTGATTATTTATTTATTGAGATGGAATGTCACTCAGGCTAGAGTGCAGTGGCATGATTTCAGCTCACTGCAACCTCTTCCTCCCAGGTTCAAGAGATTCTCCTGCTTTAGCCTGCCAAGTAGCTGGGATTATAGACACACACCACTACACTCACTAATTTTTGTAGTTTTAGTAAAGATAGGTTTTCACCATGTTGGCTAGGCTGGTCTCAAATGCCTGACCTCAAGCAATTCACCCACCTTGGCTTCCCAAAGTGCTAGGATTTCAGGTGTGAGCCACTGCACCCTGCCCAGTCTGCATATTTAAGTGGGTCTTTGACCCTACTCCTCCTGACTGAGTGAGACTTCCCATCAGGAATCTCCAGACACTTTATACAGGAGCACTGCAGCCATCATCAAGTCAGTGACCCTCTGGGACAGATCTCCCAGAGGAAGGAGCAGGCTACCGTCTTTGCTGGTCTGAAGCTTCCACTGGTGATACCTCCAGGGAAAGGAGCAACCCAGGCAAATAGGGGCTGGAGTAGACCCCAAGAAAACTGAAGCATCCCTGCAGAAGAGGAGCCTGACTACTAGAAGAAAAATAAACAAAAAGCAACAACATCAACAAAAAAGACCCCACGAGAAAAAACCCATCCAACGGTCAGCAGCCTCAAAGACAAAAGGTAGATAAATCCATAAAGTTAAGAAAGAATCAATGCAAAAATGCTGAAAACTCAAAAAGCCAAAGTTTCTCTTCTCCTTTAAAAGATCACAACATATCTCCAACAAGGACACAGAAATGGACTGAGGCTGAGATGGATGAATTGACAGAAGGAGGCTTCCTAAGATGGGTAATAATGAACTTCCTTGAGCTAAAGGATTATGTTCTAACTCACTGAAAAGAAGCTAAGAACCATGATAAAACACAGGAGCTGTTAACCAGAGTAACCAGTTTAGAGAGGAAAATAAATGATCTGTTGGAGCTGAAAAACACTACCTGAGAACTTCATAATGCAAACACAAGAATCAATAGCCAATTAGACAAAGTGGAAGAAAGGATATTAGAGCTTGATGACTATCTTGCTGAAATAAGGCAGACAGACAGGATTAGTGAAAAAATAATGAAAAGGAACCAAAAAAATCTCAAAACTATGGGATTATGTTAAAAGACCAAACCTGCAACTGATAGGGGTACCTGAAAAAGATGAGGAGAAGGGAACCAAGTTGGAAAACATACTTCAGCATATTGTCCAGGAGGACTTTCCCAGCCTAGCAAGACAAGCCAACATTCAAATTCAGGAAATCGAGAGAGCCACAGTAAAACACTTCACAAGAAGATCAAACACAAGACAAACATTTTCCAAGGTTGATATGAAGGAAAAAAAGTTAAGGATGGCCAGAGAGAAGGGCCATATCATCTAAAAAGGGAAGTCCATCAAACTAGCAACAGAACTCTCAGCAGAAACTGTACAAGCCAGAAGAGACTGGGGGCCAATATTTAATATTCTTAAAGAAAATGATTTAATTTTCAATCTGGAATTTCACATCTAGCCAAACTAAGCTTCATAAATGAAGGAGAAATAAAATATTTTTTCAGAAAAACAAATGCTTGGGGAATTCCTCATCACAAAGCCTGTCTTTCAAGAGCTCATGAAGGAAGCACTACATATAGAAAGGAGAAACCATTAGCAGCCACTACAAAAAAACACACTGAGGTACACAGACCAGTGTCACTATGAAGCAAATACATAAACAAGTTTGCAAAATAAACAACTAGCATCATGATGTCAGGATCAAATTCACACATAACAATATTAAATGTAAATGGGCTAAATGTCCCAATTAAATGACACAGAGTGGCAAGCTGGATATAGTCAAAATACATTGGCATGAGACCCATCTTACATTCAAAGATCCACATAGACTCAAAATAAAAGGATGGATGAAAATGTACAAAGCAAATGGAAAACAGAAAAAAGCAGAGGTTGGAATCCTAGTTTCTGATAAAATAGACTTTAAGGAAACAAAGATTAAAAAAGATAAAGAAGGACATTACAGATAGGTAAAGGTCAATTCAAGAAGAAAAGCTAACTATGCTAAATATATATGCACCCAATATAGGAGCACCTAGACTAAGAAAACAAGTTGTTAGAGACTACAAAGGGACTTAAGACTCCTATACAATAATAGTGGGAGACTTTTGCACTCCACTGTCAATATTAGACAGATCATTGACAGTGAATATTAAGAAAGGTATTAAAGACTTGAAGTCAACTCTGAATCAAGTGGACCTGACAGATATCTACACATCTTTCCACACCAAAACAATAGATTATACATTCTTCTCAGTGCCACATGACATTTACTCTAAAATTGATACATAATTGGAAGTAAATTATTTCTCAGCAGATGCAAAAGAACTGAAATCAACAAATAGTCTCTCTGACCACCGTACAATCAAATTAGAACCCAAGATTAAGAAACTCACTCAAAACCACACAACTGCATGGAAAATGTGCAACCTTCTCCTGGGTAAATACAGAAATTAAGGTGGAGGTAAAGAAGAAGTTCTTTGATACCAATGAAAACAGAGACAATGTACCAGAATCTCTGAGATGCAACTATAGCAGTATTAAAAGGAAAACTTATAGCACTTAATGCCCACATCATAAAGCTAGAAAGATCTCAAATCAATATCCTAATATCACAATTAAAATAGCTAGAGAGGCAAGAGCAAACTAATCCAAAAGCTAGCAGAAGACAAGATGTAACTAAGATCAGAGAAGATCTGAAGGAGCTGGAGACATGAAAAGTGCTTTAAAAAGTCAATGAATCCAAGAGCTGGTTTTATGAAAATATTAACAAAATAGATAGACAGCTAGCTAGACCAATAAAGAAGAAAAGAGAGAAGAATCAAATAGACACAAGAAAAAATGATAAAGGGGATATCACCACTGGCCCCACAGAAATACAAACTACTATCAGAGTATATGATAAATGGTTCTGGGCAAATAAACTAGAAGAAATGAATAAATTCCTGGACACATCCAATCTCCCAAGACTGAATTAGGAAGAAGTTGAATCCCTGAATAGACCAGTAAGGTGTTATAAAATTGAGGCAGTTATCAATAATCTACCAACCAACAAAAAGCCCAGGAACAGATGGATATACAGTTGAATTTTATCAGAAATGCAAAGGGAGATAATATGATTTCTTCTGAACTATTTCAAACAGTTGAAAAGAAGGGACTCCTTCCTAACTTATTCTATGAGGCCAGCATCATACTGATGCCAAAACCTGGCAGAGATACAACAAAAAAAAGAAAACTTCAGACTAATCTCAGAGGAACATCAGTGCATACATTCTCAATAAAATACTGGCAAACCAAGTTCAGCAGCACATCAAAAGCTTATCCACCACTGTCAAGTTGGCTCCATTCCTTGGATTCAAGGCTGGTTCAATATATGCAAATCAATAAATGTAATTCATCACATAATCAGATCTAAAGATAAAAATCACATGATTTTCTTAATAGACAAAGAAAAGATCATAACATTCACCAGACCTCATGTTAAAAATTCTCAATAAACTAGATATTGAAGGAACATACATCAAAATAGTAAGAGCCATTGATGACAAACACACAGCCAGTAACATACTGAATAGTCAAAAGCTGAAAACATTCCTTTTGAAAACTGACACAAGGCAAGGACTGCTTCTCTCACTACTTCTATTCAACATGTTATTGGAAGTTCTGGCCATTGCAATCCAGGAAGAGAAAGAAATAAAAGATATTCAAATAGGAAGAGAGAAAGTAAAAAATATTTGTTTGCAGATAACATAATCTTATATCAAGAAAACTTCACCATCTTAGCCCAAAAGCTTCTCAAGACCTCTCCTCTGAGTCTTCTTCCAATGAGGTCCCATGGACAAGGAGGTCTACCCATCTCTCTGAATCTGAGAGCCTTCCTGAGCACTCCTTTTCAGGCCCTTCACCCCAGGTCCAAATGGATGCATCTGAAAAGCAGAAGGAAGAAGCAGGAGAGACTGAAAAGGGGGTAGATGCCAGTGGCAGCACTGTTCACACAGCCCAGCCGGGACACCAGCTGGGCAAGAAGAAGAAGAAAGGAGTTAGCCTTTCTTCTCAAGCTGATAAGCACCTTCAGCAAAGTCTCAGGATAAAAAGTCAATGTGCAAAAATCACAAGCATTCCTTTATACCAATAATAGACGAGCAGAGTGCCAAGTCAGGAATGAACTCTCATTCACAATTGCCACAAAGGAAATCAAATACCTGGGAATATAGCTAACAAGTGATATGAATGACCTCTTCAAGGAGAACTACAACTCATTGCTCAAAGAAATACGAGACAACATAAACAAATGAAAAACATTCCATCCTCATGGATGGAAAGAATCAACATCGTGAAAAGGACCATATTGCCCAAAGTAATGTATAATCTATTCCTATTAAACTTCATAGAATTAGAAAAAAAATATTTTAAAATTCCTATGGAACAGAAAAAGAGCTCTATAGTCAAGTCAATCATAAGAAAAAAGAACAAAGCTTGAGGCATCATGCTACCAGACCTCAAATTTTACTATAAAGCTACAATAACAAAACAGCATGGTACTTGTATAAAAATAGACACAAAGACCAATGGAACAGAATAGAGAACTCAGAAACAAGAGCACACATATACAACCATCTGATCTTCAATAAATCTGTCAAAAACAAGCAATGGGGAAGGGATTTCCTATTTAATAAATGGTGCTGGAAAAACTGGCTATTCACTTGCAGAAAATTGAAACTAGACCACCTCCTCAAACCTTATACAAAAGTTAACTCAAGATGAATTAAAGACTTCAATGTAAAACCCCAACTACAAAAATCCTAGAAGAAAATCTAGGCAATACTCCTCAGGACATTGGCACAGGCAAAGGTTTCATGATGAAATCATCAAAAGCAATTGCAACAAAAGCAGAACTTGACAATTGGGATCTAATTAAACTACAGAGGTTCTGCACAGCAAAAGGAACTATCAACCTACAGAGTGGAAGAAAATTTTTGCAATCTATCTCTTCAACAGAAGTCTAATGTCCAGAATCTACAAGGAAGTCAAACAAATACAAGAAAAAACATACAACACCTTTAAAAGTGGGCAAAAGACCTGAGCAGACATTTCTCGGAGAATACACTTATACAGCCAACAATCATGTGTAAACAAGCTCAATATCACTGATGGTTAGAGAAACTCAAATCAAAACACAAGGAGACACAATCTGAGGCCAATCAGAATGGCCTTTCTTAAAAAGTCAGGAAAAAACAGATGCTGGTGAGTTTGCAGTGAAATAGGAACACTTTTACACTGTTGATGGAAATGTAAATTAATTTAACCATTGTAGAAGATGGTGTGAGTGTGGCAATTCCTCAAAGATCTATAACCAGAAATACCAGTTTCTAGAACCAGCAATCCCATTACTGGATATATTCTCAAAGGAATAGAAATTATTTTATTACAAGAATGCATGCACACATATCTATGCTGCAGCACTATTCACAATAGCAAAGACATGAAATGAACCAAAATGACCATTCCACTAGAATAAATAAAGAAAATGTGGTATATATACACAACGGAATACTATGTAGCCATAAGAAAGGAATGAGATAATGTCCTTTGCAGGGAAATGGATGAAGCTGGAAGCCATTATACTCAGCAAAGTAACAGAGGACAGAAAACCAAACACTGCATGTTCTCCCATATAAGTGGGAACTGAACAATGAGAACAGATGAACACAGGGAGGGGCCATCACACACTAGGGCTTGTTAGGTGTCAGGTGGGAGGATGGAGAACATTAATAAAAATAGCTAATAAATACTGGGCTTAAAACCAAGAAGATAGGTTGATAGGTGCAGTAAACCACCATAACATATATTTATCTATGTAACAAAACTGCATATCCTGCACTTGTACCCCAGAACTAAAAATAAAAATAAGACAAAAATTGGCTGGGCGCGGTGGCTCAAGCCTGTAATCCCAGCACTTTGGGAGGCCAAGGCAGGTGGATCACAAGGTCAAGAGATCGAGACCATCCTGGTCAACATGGTGAAACCTTGTCTCTACTAAAAATACAAAAAATTAGCTGGGCACGGTGGCGCGTGTCTGTAATCCCAGCTACTCAGGAGACTGAGGCAGGAGAATTGCCTGAACCCAGGAGGCGGAGGTTGCGGTGAGCCGAGATTGCGCCATTGCACTCCAGCCTGGGTAGCAAGAGCGAAACTCTGTCTAAAAAAAAAAAAAAAAAAAAAAAAATGACAAAAATTATGAGTTAATCTGTAGAGTTTGATTCCTTTGCTGGTCAATTCGAAAAAAAAATTACACAAATTTAAACTAGTTGAAATAGTTTAGGCAGAATATTATTGAACCCTGACATGAAGAAAAAAAAGAAAAGATAGAAATAAAATGTTTTGCAAGGGTAGCAATGAGTAAATTTGGTCTTTAAGTGAATATATTGACACTGTGATAAGGAAAATAGTTAAACTGAATATATTTTGGATATTTCTAGTTACCTTTTCTCAACTAAAAATAGTACCGGTAACTGGAAACAGGGATTGGGAAATATAATAGTAGATAGGACACTAATTTTGATCACTTAAGTGTAGATAGTATTGTTATGTATTAATGTTACGTCCACTTCCAAATCTCATCTCAAATTATAATCCCCTATTGTTGAGGGAGAGACGTGGTAGGAGGTGATTGGATCATGGGGGCACCCCATGCTGTTCCTATGATAGGGAGGGAGTTCTCGCAAGACCTTATGGTTTTTCGAGTGGTGGTTTCCCTTGCTCTCTCTCTCTTTTTCATGTTGCCTCATGAAGAAGGTGATTGCTTCTCCTTCACCTTCTGCTATGAATGTAAGTTTCCTGAGGCCTTCCCAGCCATGTGGAACTGTGAGTCAGTTAAGCCTCTTTCCTTTATAAATTACCCAGTCTTGGGTACTTCTTTATAGCAGTGTGAAAACAGATGAACACAAGTACTTGTAGGATTTATTCTGTTTATTAATGCAATGTCACCTGCTCTCACCATTCAGGAAACATCAGTAAAGTTGCAGTAGAGGAGCATGAAATTGAAATATTCATGCAAAATCTTCATAATTACTTTCCATTTCTCAACTCAGTTATCTTTGACTACGTCAGCTTTTAATTTATATCAAAAACCATTATTGTCTCCAGGAAACAATCATCATGGCTTTCTTTTTTAGTTTCATAACCCTATGTTAAAGTTCACTTCTCATTTATTCACTTATGGAGCTCCATTTTATTGTGAGAATGCTGTTGTACATACCCAGGGTACTGTTTCATGAAGTTCTCAATCCATTAGGTGCCCAAGAAGGGCCAAGTTAAAACTAGAGATAAATTATCCTCCCCTTCTATGCAGTGCTGTACTTTGTCACCTCAGGAGTAAACAGCTGTGATTGTTCTCATTAAAAAAAGTTCCTTTGACTTTTTTTTCTTTGCCATCATTCACTAGAATGTCATTATCATTTCAAGATCAGAGGAGACATAGGTACTTCACCATTTCTATTGCATCTATCACCCTCTGCCAGCTCTCATTCATTACTTCCCTTTTGCCTGAAAGCAAAGCACATCTTTCCTTGCATACAAAATATGCAACACACAAGGGTTTGCCAGACTTTAACACTTCATGGTTTGGCAAAATTTAAAGCAAAACTTTTTCTCACTAACATAGAATAACTTTTCAATTTCTCAAATAAAAAGGTCATTTTAATCCCCACATTTTAAAGGATATCATCTCAGAATACAAACAATAAATTCTTTAGTGTTAAAAAATAAATGCACTAATGTGTCTATATTTTTCTTATGTGTCTGAGTGTTAGATAAAAGCCTGTCAAGCAGGAACCCCAGTTCTTAGGAAATGTACTTGAGAATCTTTACAATAGAAAATGGGAGAACCAACTGCCCAGTGCTTCCCAAAATAACCATGGTCAATTAGGACATCCCACTATCAAATATGAATATCAGTTATCTCACCCATAGGTCAAAAGGGAAAGTTTATTTCAATTACTCAATTATCACATCAGTTAGTTTAATTCATTCCTGCTTGAATTTGATTACTTGTACTTCCTGTCTCTGGAACATATGAATCTTCAAGACAAGCTTCCAACATTTTTCTGAAATGTGATATTTTACTAGGATTTTGAGTGCAAAAGGAAGTAAATAAATTATGATATCATGCAAATTCACAACTTGCAATATATGTAGGTGTTTCTTCTGATTATTCTCATATAAGCCTGAGGCAGGGGTGAGGTGGGAAAGAAGTTCTAGAGGATCCAAATTCACTCTTTGCCAATAGGTGTTTTTTGATGAAAACATCTGACAAACATTGCAGTTAATTAAAAATAAAAATCTATAATTAAAACGTTTTATGGAAAACAGGGGCATATAATCTTCCTACTATGGCAAATACACCCCACAACATACAAAATGCACTTTTTAACTATAAAAGTATTTTTTACTTTAAATCAAAATATTTTCTAAATTTAATAAATAAATTGAGCTTCATCACATTAAATCAATCAAATTTAAGTATTCAATTTAATTATTAAAAAACTAAAATATTTTAAATTTAATGACCTGATTTACAGGATGGAAAGATATCTTCAAAATTTTAAAGAAGAGTACTAGTGCATATATTTCTATAATAAATTGTCTAAATTTATATAAATAATTTAATACCCTCTTCACTGTGTTGTTATTTATAACCTGGTCTTATTTTAGACTGTTGGAAATTATTTAGGAGCTTTAAATCTGTTCACTAAGTAAAGAACATCTTATCCACCAAGATAAAAAAATTTCATTAGGTAATGTCCTACAATCATTGGACAGACAAACTTCCAGTTTAAGAGTTGAGGTTACAACAAAAGCCAAAACAGAGAAATGGGACCTAGTTAAACTCCGGATCTTCTGTACAGCAAAAGAAACAATCATTAGCGTGAACTGGCAACCAACAGAATGGAAAAAAGATTTTGCAATCTACACATCTGACAAAGGGCTAATATCCAGAATCTACAAAAACTAAAACAGATTTACAAGAAAAAAACAAACAAACCCATTTAAAAGTGGGTGAAGGATATGAACAGACACTTTTTCAAAGAAGACATATATGAGGCCAACAAGCATAAGAGAAAATGCTCATCATCACTGGTTGTTAGAGAAACACATATCAAAACCACATGAGATGCCATCTTGCACCGTTTAGAATGGGGATCATTAAAATATCTGGAGACAACAGATGCTGGAGAGGATGTGCAGAAATAGGAACACTGTTACACTGTTGGTGGGAGTTCCACAACCATTGTGGAAGAAAATGTGTGGCAATTCCTCAAGAACCTAGAAATAGAAATTCCATTTGGCCTAGCAATCCCATTACTGAGTATATATCCAAAGGATTATAAATCATTCTATTACAAAGACACATGCCCATGTATGTTCAATGAGGCACTGTTTACAATAGCAAAGACCTGGAACCAACCCAAATGCCCATCAATGATAGAATGGACAAGGAAAATGTAGCACATATACACCATGGAGTACTATACAGCCATAAAAAATGATGAGTTTGTGTCTTTTGTGGAAACTTGGATGAATCTGGAAACCATCATTTTCAGCAAACTGACACAAGAACAGAAAATCAAACACCACATGTTCTCACTCATAGGCGGGCATTGAACAATGAGAGCACATGGACACAGGGAGTGGAACATCACATACTGGGGTCTGTTAGGGAGGAATAGGGGAGGGACAGCAGGGTGTAGGGAGTTGGGGAGGGATAACATGGGGAGAAATGCCAGATACAGGTGATGGGGGGATGGAGGCAGCTAACCACATTGCCATGTATGTATCTATGCAACAGTCCTGCATCTTTAGCATATGTACCCCAAAACCTGAAGTGCAACAATATATATATTCTTTATATATATAAAGAATTGAAGTTACCAAACAGACATGGTTTATGAGAGAAATTAATAGACACTGATAGTGATTAGGGAAAAATCTGTGTATTGTAGTTAACTACCAAATAATGTAGTCCACTAACTCTTTCTCTAGATATTGAAAAATTATTTATTAATGTTCTCAGTCAGAAAAAAACACTGCTCACACTTCACAAGTGCTTGCACTTTTTGTATACCACCAATTACAATTTCTAAGTTCCTCAAAAATTTTTATTTGTATCCCCACTTTAGATCAAAATAAAGCAACATCATTGTGAGAAATGAATTTACTGAATAAAAAGACCAGTATGGGGGATTAAAAAGAAGTATTTAAAGGGTTTGGATCCTTATCCAGAGGTATTCAATACAATATATTCACCTTGTTTATTTTATCTCAGAATACCAAAAGCATTGGCCTGCCAGTTAGTTACAAATATTTAGGTAGTGTAAGAAATATGTAGAGCATCATATAAGTCAATTGAAGATGTTTTTAAAAATATATTGAAATTGACTGGACTCATATTTATACTACCAACAAAATGATATAATTGGGTAATGTCTTGGAAAACAAAAGGAAACCTTCTGGAAAGTATTCCTGATTTTTTTGGCTTCTTTAGATTATAATGTGTCATATGATGGGTGAGAGAGGAATATATTAACACATTTTCCATCCGTAGTGGTAGAATCTTATATTATTCCCAGGATTTTTGGTATATAAGCCTTGTTTAATTCTAGTTCTCATCCTGCACTGACAAGGTCACAAGAATTTCTTCTGCTCTGAAACAAACAAACAGATACACAAAAGCCTAAAATGATGTCGTTTCTACCTAATGTGATAAAGTACAGTAAATTTCAATGTAGGGTTTTCTTACATAAAATATATTCTATTGTGAATTTTAGCATGACATGATGATTTTAGCATAACTCTAGGTTGGTTGCTGGAAATTTAGCTTTTTATCCTATGTTATAAATTATATTACCTTTGGAAAGTTTGGAATTGTACTTTTTTCCCATTAAACATCTTTTAACAACTTTCCACACTTTATTTGGAATTAAAACTAGGACAGTGATTAGTACTTTTTTAGAGCTAAACAAAACTGTCAGTTGAATGAAAAAAGAAATACATTATTTCATGTTAATGAATTTAATTATTTATCTGAACCTCAATGTTTATGTGTATCTTATGCAGTACTTCCTTAGATCATACAAATTATATTCATGTCTACACAAGGATAACTATGCTAATAACTAAGATTAATTCAGATTTGCATGTGCTCATCTGTGTTTAAGAAATATACAAAAAGAGGTTCACATTTGGCAATGTCTTAAGCCCACTGAAGCCTATCTTTTCCAGTGAGGACACCTAAAGCCTCTGTGTGAAATACAGAAAGCAGGTAGCTAAAAACTTGGACAACGTGAACAAAAGCATGTTTGTGTAGAGGAAGTCAAAATGTAAATGAGTAATAAATATATTTATTCTCTCACCAGAATAAATATATTATTATCATCATTGTTATTGTTTATCCTCTCCTGGCTTTATCCCAAGGGTAGAAACTATTTACAGAGAAGTGAAACTGTGGAGCAAATAAAACTACAATAGAAATCTCATTTTTGTCTTAGAGTAACCAAGATCCTCCATATGTAATGTTTATAAAATAATTTCAGACGAAACCAGAACAAGATTGTTAATTTCATGTGTAAACCCATATATGTATTAGCCTAACAGCTAAGTTTACAGAGCATTAGACCAATCTAAACAACATAATGTCAGCTTTCAAAGCTGAACTGTCATTGAAACCACCCACATCAGACTCAGAGTAACCCCTAGATAATGATTGAGTGCAGCAGACCAAAACCAACTTAGCAAGACATAGAACAGTAAAAGGAGGCCCATGTTAAATTAAGAAAATAATTCCTGGAAATAAAACAGAAAGTATAATTAAAGAATAAAATGGGAAACTTGGATCTGAGTAACACAGGATGTGGGAGTGGGAATCAGTGGATGAGCATAGTCAAAAGGTGGATGATGTAAGACAAAGATAGTTCACCTAAGACCCACCAGTAGATTTTTTTCAATTTGAAGAACAGAGGAGGAAAAAAGGTGATAAAGTGTCTACAGATCCTAAGGCACCCATAGAAAACTATCAAATAATCTAATATATGTGTAATTGTACACATATATTAGAGGAGGAAATGAAAAGGGTTGGGCACACCAAAAATTTTGTGTGTGTGTCTACATATATATTTTTATACATATAAATATGCAAACACATATATACATACACAAAATAATGGCTTAAAAATCATAAATATAGTAAAAGAACTATAATTTACAGATTTTCACAACTCAGGATTCCAGGTAAGATCAAAGAAAGCCATACCTATATACATCATAATCAAACTGCTAAAAACCAAAGATTAAGAAAATCCTCTTGAAAGCAACAAGAAAAAATAAATTACAAATTACAGTGATTGCGAATTTCTCATTAGAAACCCTTGTGGTTGGAAGACAGTGGAACATCTTTAAAGTGCTTAAATAAAAGAAATGTTAACCTTGAATTTTACATTCAGTGAAACTATCCTTTAGGTATAAAATGGAAAAAAGGTATTCTGTGATAAAGGGATTTTATTTCTGAAAAAGGTTCTCTGATGGTAATGCTGATAGCAGTTCATCAAGCTGATGGTAAATTATAGAGGGAATCTTGAATCATCAAGAATGAAGAGAGAGCAGCAGAAATAGTAAATATGAAGGTAAGTATTAAATATTTGTTTTTATCCCTTGTATGTATGAATGTTTAAAGCAAAACTGAAAAAACGTCTAGTGGAGTTTTCAATGCATGTAGACTTATATTTAGAATAACTGTAATACGAAAGTCAGTGGAAGAATAAAAAGAGCTGTATGTTTCAAGGTTTCAACACTGTGAGCTGGTGTGATATTGATCCTTGTTAGACTATCAAAGTTTATTTGTTTATATTGCAATTTCTAGAGCAGCCAGAAAAAAATAGTCACCATGGCATACTAAAAATATATAGACATAATCTAAAAGAAAACAGGAAAAGAGGTACATAAAAATGGGGAGACAAAAGTTAAAGAAACAATAAAATTGTAGGTCTTTATCTTAACCTACCAAATTTATATTAAATATTATTGTTTTAAAAACTAAATTTTAATGCCAAAAATAAATGGATAAAAAAGCAAATACGTCCCCTAAAAAGGACACATTTAAGTATAAAGAGAATGATAAGTTGACAATAAACAGATGAAATATAATTCATCTTTTCTTTAATAGTGTCTGTGCAGAATATATAATTGTATTAGAAATACACCACTTATAATCAACTTTCCAAAAGTCCTCTCTTTTTTCCTTTCAGATTGTAAGTTTGGCACATGTGAAACTCTGGAATAATACTTAAATTAAAATTAAAAGTGAGAGTCTCATAAGCCTTGGTAGATGTGGAGGTAGTAAGAGACAGAGATCTAAACTGTATCGTTACTTGCCCACACAGCACCTTCACATGAAGGGGAGAGATACTCATTTTGTTTACTTCATGGTATTAAGCAGAACAGGCTGATTTTCAAATATTTATTTTTATGCCTATATTTATGAAAGCGTTGCTACAGTCAAGCAGATTAACATAACCATCACTTTCCTTAGTTACTTCTTTTTCTGCATTTTTGAGAGTAGTTAAAATTACTCTCCTAGCAAATTTTCAATTTGCAATACCTATTATTAACTGTAACAGTTCTTACTTTAGAACTATTTCTTCTTCTTTCCTTTCATTTGATCTCTAGATTTATTCATCTTACAAAACTGCAACTTTTTTCCTACACTGCCCATTTCCTTTTCCTCTCCACCCCGATAAGCAATGTGGTTCTCTCTATTTCTAAGTATTCAGCTTCATTAAAAAAAAAAGATTCCATATGTGAGATCATATGGTATTTTTCTTTCTGTGTCTATCTTATTTCACTTAATATAAAGTCCTCCATATTTGTTAAAGCAAAAATTTTACATTTTGATAGATCTATGTAAAAACTTATATCCCAAAATAATCTTGTCAAAATTCTCAACTCAAACTGTGAAAATTAATATGATACTATGAAAAATTCAGGGCAAATTTGATCAATTAAGCATAAATGTTTAAATAATTTTCACAGTACAGAAAATGATAGCATTGACCCAAATAAAATTAATGAATAACTGAGTAGCAGAGTCAATTTAAAATTATGAAATGTTCTTACACAATAATTTCAGGTATGGTATTTAGTACTGGCAAATATAATTGAATACAAAAATCTGAATCTCCTGTATGCAAAAACCTACAGAATAACTTATTACATGAAATCACTGCTGTCAGGAACTTTACTAAAATATGAAAATCAATTACTAAAACTATTTTGAAGCAAGTACAAGATATTTGTTTTCCAAGAGCAATATATTAAAAAGTATGATTAAATAAGCCATGAAATCTACCGTAAAGTTTTGTTCAAGGTTGGAATTTGAGGATTATACAGTTGATGAGAATTTATTGAAGACATAGGCTAAAGCTATGGACAATTGTATTTCAGGTTGTGAAAACACAGCCAACCTTGAAAATGTACCCTTATGGAATGACAGGGTCAAAAGATGTGTTATAAATTTCTCAAATGTCATACTTGAACAAATGAACTGAGAAAATGATGTTAAGCTGGCAATTTTCTTTGAAGTTGGTTGATTAAACTGTAAGCAGGTGTGAGAATGATTTGGTCATTTCAGTGGTAGGTTTCCCCTATATTTTTAAAGATAAAGATTCTGAAATTATTTTATCTGAAAATTAATTTACAACATTAAAAATTGATTAAAGAATTGCAAGAAGAGATGTGAAACTTTGTGTTTGATTGTTATTCTTTGACATGATACTTGTCCAAAAAAAAAAAAAAAATGTTGTGTGAATGTGTGTCTATAGTAGGGCCAGCATACCTGTGGGAAATCATGAGTTCTAGTTAGGCCAAAGTAAGTTTCAAGAAGATAGCTGCATGTATTCATTTTGTGATATCGGTTCAAAATATCAGCTTTTAGATGGGGGAAGATCTTTAGAGATTGTTTAAGACCATATGAATGAAATATAACCTAGAGGAAAAAGGTGCAGAGAGGAAAAAAAGCACTAAAATTTTTGAAAATTTAAAATTCAGGTAGGAGAAAAGTGAAGGAGAATGAAAGCCCCATGCGTGTAAAACCAGAGACAATCCAGAAAGTTTTGGCAACACAGCAGTTAAATTAGAAATGTATGAAGAAGAATATGATGGCTTAATGTTATATTTCAATGTCCCTTTTGTTCAGATAAATTAAAATTATAAATAAGTGGTAACATATAGAAAAGTATATCAGCAATTACAAAAGAGGACAGCTTGTTCAGAAAAAAACAGGTGAAATAAAATTCTGCAGTGTTTAGAGCTGTGTTTAGAAGCATTCTATACAGCTTCCAAATATCATTTCCACAGAATGATTACGTAGGAATAAGTGAATGCACAATTTCTCTAAATATCTTGTTAATATATCTCAACTTTAAGAGTGTGTAATACTTAGAATTAAAAATAAACCACCAGAACAACTAAAACTAAGAGGAAAAGAAACAAATACTTGAATGGTTAAGAGAAAGCAGAGAGGAAAAATTGCATTTGTTAACTCTAATATATAAAATTATTAAGATAACCACTAAAAAAATTAATGCAGGAGACTGTTACCCTAATAAACTCAATTTAACTTAGAAAATTATACAAAACAATAATCTAAGGCTCTGTTAATCTAGTCTCCAGAAAAGAGCATATAAGTGAAGAAATATTTATACAAGAAGATCTACTAAATCTTATTGAGAACAACCAGAGTTTATGACATTTAAGCCAGAATCTGAATAGTGAGCCTTCCCTGAATGTGGGATTTTCTTCTAGGGTGTGAATTTGGGAAGCCAGTGATGCTTCACAATTTTTTTTGCCAATTTTTTATTGGATCTTTATTTCCAGGTACTTATCTGTGAGGTTTCCAGTCTGGATAGGCCCACATGGGTTGGTTTTTACGATGTCAACAGGAAGAATGTCTAGTCCTTGAATCTGGGATCTGAGTCTTCCATAAGCAGTTCCCCAGGTCCTGCTTTTAGTTGTTCTTCAGTGTTCCAGCATGTTTTGAGATGTTGAGTATTATTCCCATTCTTGTGGTCTGCCAAGATCATCAGTTTCGAGTCTGATAACTAGAATAAAATTCAAAAGAACTAGGTCCCAGTGCTCGCTGTATGGTGTTGGCTTTTGTTACTGTGGGAAATTTGAGTCATCCATCAAATACAGGGTCTATCTCCTTGTCTATGAAATGAGTAGTTGGATGAACTGATCTCTGTTCAGCCTCCTCAATTTAAAATTCAAAGAATTCATCAATTAACCGTAGATTTTCATGGTAAATTTGTTGCAAAAAAATAATTTGTTAAAGTTGCTGCTAAATGTGAAACTGAGCTTTTACTTCAATAGTTTCACACAGATTTAATTCAGGCACTCTAACTTGTGTAGTTTACTAATATTTTCTCTGAAATATTCCACTCTGTTCAGTGAGTCAACAGAGTTTTACTCTAACTTTATTTGCTAAAGGCAACAAATCATCCTAATTAGCATGGAAGTCAAGATGGTTGTATTCTTTTTACTATTTTTGTTTATAACTTAGCTTTGAAACACTGGCATCTTTTATATGCTTTCATATTTCCACTCATTACGTATCTCTAACATGAGCAAAAATGTTATAAAGACTGATTTTTCATGCTAATGAGAAACTCTGATGAGTGAATCAGTATAAGGAATGTTGCCAATTTGACATCTAATTCAGTAATTCTAAATTTTCTTTTATTGAACAATGTAAAAAAGATGTGTTGCTTTTTAAGAGTCCCTGATGAATCTTTTTAAACTGCATTTGTTACTTTCTTGGAATCTTTGTTTTAATATAATTGTTTCAATACCAGGCAATGGCTTGTTATATGTTTTTGAATTTATATGAAAATATATGAACACTTACCCTCCTTAAGGGAAAACTGGCATGGTCATCACAAATGAAGAAGATATTCATGCAGGCATTAAAATTATTTCTCATA
Organism: Callithrix jacchus; assembly: GCF_049354715.1. Classification (NCBI taxonomy): domain Eukaryota; kingdom Metazoa; phylum Chordata; class Mammalia; order Primates; family Cebidae; genus Callithrix; species Callithrix jacchus. Next base: position 35,758,784 of record NC_133504.1, read on the forward strand.
TGCTGAAATAAAATATTTTCTGTTTTTATTATTGTTTACTAATATTTAATCACAACATAAAGTTAGGCAGCATATAAAACTGAAACTATATTTGCCACCATACGTTTCTAATAACATACACATCTACAATTCTTGTAATTGTAGATTTCAGTAGAATTAATCAATTTTAACTCAGAGAAAACTATATCTGATGAGAACATCAATCTATATACATTTATGAATTTTCCCCTTTTAAGCCTAGAGATCAATTATTAAAGTTAAATTAAAATATTCACCAAAGACTTATCAAATTGAAAACTGAACACTTGAAACAATTCTTGGAATGGAATTTACATGTTTGATTTGGTTTCCTACTTCAGTGCACATTTAAACCAAATTTTTACATTTAAAAAATAAACATAGAAAGTACTGCCTTTTCAGTGAGAAAAGTAAACAACAGATAAAAGCTCTCAACTTTTTTTAAAGAAATTACATAATCTCATATTATATTGAGAATGATTTACTTGGGAAATTGTAAGATATATTGGAATATTTTGGTACAGTTTTTCAATCTTTGTAATGAATTCTACCCTCTAACTCTAACTCTTTCAGTATTTTTTATCCTTCCATTCCATCGAGTCCTCCTTTTTTATGATTAAGGGATACAATGATGTGAACACTAGCCTGGCAACTGATATCTAAGAAGGAACTCTAATTGGATAAAAGAAACTTACTCTAAGGGTCATGAGATGGGATAAATTAGTTCATTGTTACATGATCAGATGAGTCCTCAAATAACATACTCTTTAGACTCTTTAGAGAAACATACCAACTGGTTAACATTGAATTTCTTGGCTGATGTCATGAAACCTGACACTGTCAATCGTGATGACACCTGTGCTTTCTTGGCCTAAGCTTAGCTAGTTTGCCGTAAAACACAGCTATTGCTAAAGCAGAATCGCAGCCATTCTGTTAAAATGTCAACATGGTTGTTCAAATTGGGAAAGCACAAGCCTGTGAAATACTCTAAAAATCCTAAAATGATTTGACTGTGGTTTTAGACAATTATTGAAAATAATTTTTTTAAATTTTTCATTATTGTTGTTTTTGTTATAGAGGCAAATTTCAGAATCTTTGATGATTTTGTTTCCAAAATGTCTCTTTTATGCAAAGTCATAGATAATATACTTTAAAATGATTTTGTAGTTTTCTTCACAGAATCACTCTCTTATTTCTCTTATTCATATATGTTCTTTATCTTTTATCCTTAAATAATTGTCAAAAACTGACCCTAGAATCAATTCCATTAATGGTCGCAATTCTCTAGTGTTTATAGGATTTTAATAGCTGATAAAAATATACCCTTTTTTCTAACAAAATTCTGAAACAAAGGAAAGTTAATCAGGAGTTAGGCAGATGTACTCAGGCGGATGGAGGGTAAAATGCTACTGAGGTTTTCTGTTGTTGTGTTTTGACAGAACTTTTTAAAATATGGCCTAGGTGTGTAGCAAAAATGGGTTTGCAAATTCTAAACATTAGAGTTACAGACTTTGCAACCCAGAGAATAGCAGTACTAGACAACTGTAGGGCTGTCTCCAAACAGCAGGGCCTTTTAATTGTTAAGTTTAATCTAAGTCCAAGAGTGACCCAGATAACCTGTTCTCTGGGGACAGATCCACTATGAGAGAGAATATCAGCCATATTTGCTGTGGAATTTGTATCATCCTCGCTTTAAGTCAGTACCAGAAAGAACAAAACGTCAAAAAGTTTTTTTTCATGGATCACTCTATTACCAAGTTAACTATTAATTTTTGGAATATACCATGAGCAGTGAAGGATAAGTATCCTCTCAAAAGGCCTATTTGTTTGTTTTGTTAAGCCATCACCTTTAACCATTAAGACTGTGATCAAGAGGGATGATTCAGTCTATGGAATCAGAGAAGGAAGAGATTAAAAATAAAGCACTACTATTTTACAAATGGTTTTGGAAAACACAGGGGCCTAAAGTGGATTATTATAGTGCATTAATAAAGTTGGTTCCATGATCATTCTGTATTTCCTCTTCTACTTCTCACTCTGATTTTTTTTCTAGCTGCATTGTTTCATATAGTCTATTAAAAGCCCTTCAACGAGATCAGACTTTATGAAGATACTCTAATACAATGCATCAAAAAGTGCTATTCTGCTTTATTTGAATTAATTGCCCCTCATTACCAAATTATTATGGAGGAATTAAAACCACAAATTAAATTATCTTGACAACTAAGCCCAAATGAACTTGAGTTAAAAATCCAACTATTCCCATATTTATTTGAAGTTAAAAAATAAAATCCAAACTGTAGTCTACCGGATTAATAAATTACTTGTCATCTGTAAAGATTATCAATATTTGAGTAGACATTTTATCCTTTTAGTCTAGCTACTACCTAAACCATCTCTAACTGATATGAATTTGTGTTATGAGGATGAAATGCTTAGTGATTATAGCAAAGAATCAGGGATATTTGAATTAAGGAAGATAGATACAAGAAAATTGGATTTTAGTATTTTAGTGGATCAGTTTATATGACTTATCCAGAATCCATGTTCATGATATTTGAGAATGTGTGTTTGTGTGTGTGTGAGCTAGCACTCACAGAGTACATTCGAGCCAATTCTGCCTTCTATTAAAGTTTATAAGTTTACTCTGGAGACAGTTTTAGTTACTGGGCTTTAAATGAGGTATATTTGATTTTTCTCTATGTATGTTCAAAATTCTTAAATTGCATTTCCCATTTGAGCCCTGTGATTCTGGCACTCAAATGTTGAGTCATCCCAACATTTGTTTTAGCTTTAGAAATGTTCTCAGAGGTTTTCTGAACCGAATTATTGATTGATGCTTCTCAAGCTGTACCCCAGAGTCTTAGAATCAACATCCCTGCCATGTGCTCTTGAAAACACCTTTTAATTCAGGTCTTGAAACTCAAAAGCCATGGTCATACATAATACAACTAGTCAATGCAAAGCCTAGTTAATTTTAGGACATGCCATAAAGATAAATCTTGGGCCTGTGCACAAGCTGCAGAAACCCAAAGTCATCTTCTACAGTATTCACTCTTGTCCCCGAATATAGTATGTTATAGCCCAGCTACCTCTGCCTACACAGACCTGGAGACCAGCAATTCTAGAATCTCAACAGTGCTCTGGTGCTCAGGCAGAAGTCAGGTGTCTTGATGTTTAATATCCTCCTCATACAGACATGGCTAATAATAAAGGAAAACAGATAATATTTTACGTATTTTAATTTTTCCCCTTGTGTATAAAAAATACTCTATTCCAAACTCACCCTAACCTACAAGGGTATGCTTGCTCAATTGAAGGTCAAGCTGCAGCAGCCTGAACCATAAGGCCCCAAGCCAGTTTTGTGACCTTCCTCCCATTGGACTCTATCTTGATGCAAACTTCTCTGTAGACAAAAGAATAGAGGCCTATGTGAAAAGAGCCAGAAGGTGTAGATAACTGCCAACATCAAAATCTCCTGTGGTTCACTGGCTTAAAGTCTCAAGCTTAAGACTATAGCAGTTAGAAGCCAACCATGCAACCGTGAAAGCAGCCACATGGCACAGTACAGGTCAATGTGAACCTTACAGGCAAAACAACAACCAGTAGTCCTCTTATAATAATAAAAAATCTTTATTTCCTTTTTTAGTTCCATGATACAAATATTTAATGTTCCTTTCATGGCATCACTAGAGCCCCAATCATGCTGAAATTATTGGATTCATGCAATTGTCCCCTTAAGGTTCAAAGTTCTTTAATCAATACATAAGTTACTAATAGTCCACCTCTAATTTAAACTTTTCTTCCCCAAACTTCAGAATATTCCCCAACTGAGAGTCTTACCCTATAAAACTTAAACACTGGGGTCTATAGGGGGAAAGGGGGAGGGCCAATGGGAGGGGGAGGTGGGGAGGGATTGCCAGGGGAGAAATACCAAATGTGGGTGAAGGGGAGAAAGCAAACAAAACACACTGCCCTGTGTGTACCTATGCAACTGTATTGCATGCTCTGCACATGTACCCCAAAACCTAAAATGCAATAAAACAAAAAAAACTTGATGCACTAAAGAACATAACTAAAGTGATGTCATAAAGTGAGATCAAAATAATAGCACATTTAATACTATGAGATTAATTATGAGCTTTTAATGGTGAACTGCAGAATTAGGCAAACAAGTTGCCCAGGGACAGTCTTACTGAGAATCCCCGGGTATCTCTCAATTAGACAGAGGTTTGACATCGACGTCTTTTTTGTTTGAGAGCAAATCTGAAGACCTGCAGACAGAAAGCTTCACATAAAGAAATAACTGAAATTGTCTGTACTAAACTCAAAATAACACGATGATCATTCCATTATTCGGGAGGAAGTTTTCCTGAGGAATGAGATGACAGAGAAAATGGAAATCCTTCTACGTGGCAGAAGATATCAGCAATTGAGAATGTTTCCTTTAATAGGATTAATGGAAAAATGTTGCAGATCCGATTTTGAATAGGGAATACAAGGTCCACAATAGGAGATTTCATTTTACACAGCCTAGACTTCATGAAATCAGTGTAACTCAAACAAAGAGAGCCAAGTCAATTAAAGAAGAAAGTCCCAGGTAAAGACTTACATTCATGTGTTTAATTTTACAACATTATATTGTTGGGAGCTGGAGATCCAGGTGAACAAGAAACGATCTTTGATTTCCAGGAGCTCATGACAAAATAAGTAATGAAAAGAGTTCATATATTCAGGCCATGAAACTACACAAATATTTTCCACATTTTTCTTACCAATATGACATTGTTAAACCAGTAAATAGTACTATGAAATAAAAACAATGAGAGGGTTGAATTATCAGTAGTTCTTAACTCAGGTAGACTTTAAAGTTTAGAAATACTTATCTCTGGGTTCTACTTTGTGAGGATTCTGAGATGAAGGAGTTAATTTTTAGCAACTCATGACAATTATGAAGAAGAAATATATATAGGCAAAATTAAAATGTGCTAGGATCTGTAACAAGCATGCATGCAATCTAATGGAATCCCTAAAACAAGAATTCAAGTACATGAGTCCATGGTTAGTTGCTTTGCAATAGGAAAGCTCATAATAATTAATAATAATACAAAAGGACATTGAATCATAGATAACACTCTTCATAGCTTTACTTGACTATTTTATATTTAACAAATGAATTGATTTAGCATCAATAGTCAAAGCTACAAAGTCTGTTATGACACATATATATTATATATAGTCATAAAATATAGACATATATATATATTTATATATATATATATATCAATTATTTCATCCCAAAGGCATTTATAAGCATTCTTAGTTTCACAAAAATAACACCCAATTTTGAAGTCCCCAGGTAGTGATTGTATAGATGGGTTGTCTATCTACTTCTGTGGCTCAGAATTAGAGGCAGCTTTAGATCTTAGCCATCCCTTCTAAGTAAGCCAATAATAAACATAAAAATAAACATAAGAATTTAGTACAGTGGTCCCCAAAATTTTTGGCACCAGAGACCAGTTTTGTGGAGGACTATTTTTCCACAGACTGGTTGGGAGTAGAGCAGGGGATAAGGAGAAACCTAGATACTGGCATGAGCAGTTCACAATAGGGTTCAGGCTTCTATGAGACTCTAATGCTGCTGAAGATTTGGCAGGAGTCAGAGCTCAGGTAGTAATGCTGGCTTGCTTGCTGCTCATTTCCTGTTGTGGGATCTGGTTCCTAACAGTTCAGGGGCTCAAATTAGTCCCTGGCCTGGGTGTCAGGGATCACAGCTTTAAAACCCTAAATAAATAAAACAATTTTAAATAACTTTGGAAACTTTGTAGCATAATCAACATGAGAAAACATAATTTGATACAAATGTTACTGTTTCATTTGTACATAGGTCCTGAAGAACTATCAGTACTAAAATCACCTGGTAATTATGATACGTTATATATTTGTTTTTCTATTCATATATGCTTAGTATTTTCTAATACATCATGTATTCTTTGATAAAGGCTTTTATAATTAATAATAAATCTTTTGGTAACTTTATATGACTGAGTCAAAAATAAACAAAATAACCTTTCTGACATATTAAACAAAATTTATTATATAATCATATTACCATTTTTTACAGCATAGTAAACTAATTCTTTTTATAGTTAACAAGGGAAAAATCTATGTAACCTTTTGATAGAAGAATTAGGCTTTAAAAAGTACAATTTTTCTGCATGGGAGAAAATCAGAGGCTATTTCAAGAAAAATTGCAAGATTAAAAAAAAATGCTGTGAATCTACAATTCTCCATCCTGGAAAGAACTTGACAGAATCCTTCTTTTTCACATCCATTGATTCTCACTTTTTTTTTCTGTAGCCAGGGCATCTCAGAGATATGGGAGAAATCAATATTGACATCAATCATTGAACAAATGCTTACTGAACATTACTTAAAGCAACTAGGGAGGGAGAAGCTCTAAAGAAATGGATACAAAATATAAATGGCAACCTGCTTTCTCCCAAGGTGCTGTAACCACATAATGTAGTTGAGAGAAGAGCTGCATGTAATTGACAGAAGGGTAACACAGAGGTTGCCAAATAGTGTGCTTCTGTAATCCAGGCAGGTTACATAAAACCATGAAGCAGCTGGATGTCTGACAACAAGGAAGAGTAGAAAATGTAATAAATTGAGAGTGTGTGGTCATCCTAAATTATTAAATTTTATATTCTAATCTTTGGTTCGCTGAGCAAACACATCTGGGGGCTTCTTTCAAGAAGTGGCAAAGTTTCCCAAATTACAAGGAAGCTCTATTCACTGATAAGTAGACATAGCAACACATATTCCATGGACAAGTAGAGTAGGCCTTCCAGGGTTCTGTTTGCATGAGAGGTTTAAGAGACTCTGATGAAGCTCATATAAAGAAAGTGATGGTCATACTAATAAAAAAAGTTAATAAAACCGTCCAAGTTGTAGCCAAAAAGAAACAAATCTAAAGAAAACCTGATGTGCTGCTGTACATCCTTTGGGCTTTTTCATCTCTGGTCTTAACACTGCTAACACACCCCATCCATGCTCAAATGGAGCTTAATTTTTATATTACTCCTGAAATCCTGGTTGCAAAGACCTGGGGAATAAACGGATAGTGATTAAAACCATTGTAATCAGACTTTCAAAGGAAAAAAAAACCTATATTTACTTAGATAGGTGAGAAACCTTTCTAGCATGTGGCTTTCTTTCGAGACTTTCCTCAGACCACAGAGAGGATTTAGGAGAAGATTACTCCAGTGGGTTTATGAATTAGTGAGTGTTAAGACATATTTTATCATCTCCATTCCACTGAGAGTAGAAGGCATGAATAAAACATCCAATTCTAACCTATAATATATTGTGGAGCATTTTAGTCATTCTAAAATGGTAAATTTCATTAAGGATGTGCAATTTCTATTGCTAATAGAACCTATGCTATAGACTGCACACCATTTTATATGTATATTCATAAATATCCATATAGATGATAGATAGATAGATAGATAGATAGATAGATAGATAGATGATAGATAGATAGATAGATGATAGATAGATAGATGATAGATAGATAGATAGATGATAGATAGATAGATAGATAGATAGATAGATAGATAGATAGATAGATTTGAGGAGAGTATTTTCTGCTCTTTGACTTTGGTTTTGGAGTGGCCTCTTGGAATGAAGACAGTACAATTTATTCCCAAAATGCTGTATAAATAAAAGGTCATTTTTGAGAAACTTAATGACAAACCTACCATCAAATACAGTACAATCATGATTTCAAATAGATCACAGTGTATTATTTATTTCTTAACAAATATATAACTCTTTCTAAACTGTATTAGTTTCCTGTTGCTGCCATAACAAATGACCACGAATTTGATGTCTTAATACAAATTTATTCTCACAGTTCTGGAAGTCAGAGGCAAGGTGCCATAGGGCTGCATTCCTTCTGGAGGCTAAAGGGGAGAAGCTGCTCCCTTGCCTTTTTCTGCATCTAGAGGCTGTGGTCATTCCTTGTTTCAGGGCCCTTCCTCTACCTTTATGGTGCATCACTCTACCATCTGGTTCCATCTTCATACCTTGTCCCTGTAATTCTGATCCTCGCACCTTTCTCTTATGAGGACCCTTGAGATTACATTGAGCCTACCCAAATAATCCAGGATAATTTCTCCATTTCAGGATCCTTTACTAAATTACATCTGCAAAGTGCCTGTTACCATATAAGTAAACATACTCAGGTTCTGGATAACAGAACATGGACATCTTTTCAGGGTCATAACTCAGCCTGCCACACTAATACTGTGAATAACAACCTTCTTCATTTTTTGATTTTAGGGGTTTGCAAAATGGCAAGTTGGCAATTGTATTTGTTGAGTGAATGAAGTTTTCCACATCCCTTGGGGTACAGTGATTAGTATCAATACATGTGATAGAATCCAAATAGAAGAAAGCGTTGTCAGTAAGAATCTTCCTTTAGGACACTCTGCTACATAAAAAAAGAGTTGGATGGAGCTCATATCACAACATCCCAACAAAGCTGGTACTTACTCCACTATAGTGAGAATGTAGGACACACTTGATGTAGCTAGCCTCAGGACTATGATAAATATTAACAAATATATTGAAACAATGTAGCCAAAGGAAAAACCACATGACCAAATAATCTTTACTTCCCTTTACCTAGTTTCTTTATTACGTGTCTTATTATACAGTCTCATAGTTATAAGAATATTAGAAGACAAAGCACAGTCTACTCATCCAGAAAACATTTTCTCCAATATTATTTCCTCTGTTATTCTTAATATAAACATAATGATACTTATTTAAAGTGGCAAGTAGTAAAGTATAAAAGTAAAACTACTAAGGCTACTTACTTTCCATTCACCCTCTTCCCTGTACCCAGAAAAAAAATCACTTTTAATTATTTCGTTAGTATTTTATAAAACATTTTCTATGCATATATGCAGATATTTTGGTTTTCATAACAAAAATAGGCTAATACAATGCATTCTATTTTAGACTTTGCATTTTGTAACAGTCAAATGATCTTGAATAGGTTACGTCACAGTTACATTTAGGACTTCATTCCATTTATATAGAAATTTACTAGAATTCCATTATATGGATAAAAAGTGATATACTTTATTTTGTGATTTGCTTATCTTTACCAATACTTTATTTGTGATTTTATCTGTACTACATTCTTACCAAGATTGCATATAATTATATTAAAATAATGAATTATACAATATATTTTAATTTGTGCTTCATTAATAAAAAATTAAACTTTGTGCGTATGTGTTTGCTTTCAGAATAAAATCAGTGTAAGTATTAAGCACAAATTTTAATACTTGATGAGCAAGAGATTCTGTGAGAAACAATTTTCTGGAAGCAGCTGAGGCTTCACAGACAGGTGGAGATGAAAATTGGCAGTGGATATGAGGACCCCACTGTTGCTGGACTTCTCTGCCTGTTACAGAGGGATTGAGAAGACAGTGATCAGTCCAGCACAGAACATACGGATGTAACAAGCACTTCGGATGGTGTTTTGTTTTTTGGTCTCTCCTCTGGAAGGGAAGGGAAAGAGTTTGGGAATTCACAATAAGGGCTTTGTAAAGGCCAAGAACACTACATGATTGTGGTCTTCTCTCCTCCATAAATGAGAAGAAAGTGTCCAAGAATCCTGCAAGCTGGGCCTTGGGTGGGCCAACCATATCAGGTTTGTGTGTGAGAAGAGACATTGAATTACTTCTCAAACTTGAGTAAGGCTTTAGTTGGAAACGCCGCTATGCCTCCCAAACCTGAGTGCAAACCTGACACGCTTATCGGCACACCCTCTCTGCTTCCATTGATTTATCCCTCCCCTTCTACCCTGAACACAATCGACTTATGGATTCAGGATGAGGCTGAAGTCAACCTGCTCCCAAGGAACCAGCAGTGCCACACATTTTCGGATTATTCTGGGCAATGTCATGGATGCCATGTATTTAAACAGTTATGCTCTTTTGGATGCAGACACCTAAGTACCTAGTCCCATGGGAGAAAGGGTGCTGGCATTGTGGATGGCCCAATGTACAAATAAATGTACGACAGACATAAGGTGGCAGGTGAGGGAGCAGAAAGAACCCCTTGAACCCTGAGCACTCCCCAGACAGTAGGAAATATACAGGAAAAGATAGGAATCTTGGGTTCCTAGGCAAGGAGAGAGAGAGAGAGAGAGAGAGAGAGAGAGAGAGAGAGAGAGACAGAGAGAGAGAGAGAGAGAGAGAGAGAGAGAGAGAGAGAGAGAGAGAGAGAGAAAGAGAAGGTGCATTCCCCAACAATTCCCATCACATCACATGACTTAGACTGCAACCTGCCCACTGCATTCCCAGAATCTCACATTCCCAGATGGGAGATAGCAGCAGTTAGCTGTGATTTTAATCTGTGAAATGCTAAATGTGCTAAAGGGGAGTTAACATTCAGGAATTTGAGTAAATGGGTGTTTAAGAAAACAAATGAGGATTTAAAATTTTTCTGTCAAAAATACTTTATATTGTTTTCTTTCTTCTTTTGTGAAAATATGGTCAAAATTGATATAATTTGTCATGTGTTTGTAATTCCCCCTCTTATAATGTCTGAGCAGATCATCCCAACTGGGAAAAGCTACAGATACAGAAGGGTGTTATTGGGTGAACTCCCTGCTGTTTGCTAACTTTGGGTATGTTCAGACATAATACAGATGCCTCTAACTTTCCAGGTCTGCAGTCAGAGAAAAAACTGCTGTCTCCTTGACCTCTTGCCACCAAAAGGGAAGGCAGTCCATAAAGGAAGACAGAATACAAAGGAAAACAGCTTCCAGCTAGAGGCATCTTTTTGTACTGTTGGATCTGGCTACCAGCTATGCCTTTGAAAAACTTGCTCCTGAGCTCTTGTTGAAATTAAATGCCTGACCCATAGAAACCTGGTAACTCTAAGACTGAATATCCATTTTTTGATGGACTCTCTGAATGACAAGGTGGAAAGCAATGAAAAACAAAACAAATGAAACTCCTTCCTTGTCAAATGAACTTGGCATATTAAAGAATGCAGGTTTTCAGTCCCAGGGGTTATCTTGACTTTACAGGGAAACTTTCCACTCCAAAGCAAAACTAATGTCACTGGCTATTTAAGGACCTATAATTCACAATGGTTTCCCAAACAGCTGAGATTTAGATCTAGGGATAATCATCAGAAACATTCAAGTATAAAAAGAAACATCTCGGCCTGGCGCGGTGGCTCAAGCCTGTAATCCCAGCACTTTGAGAGGCCGAGGCAGGTGGATCATGAGGTCAAGAGATCAAGACCATCCTGGTCAACATGGTGAAACCCTGTCTCTACTAAAAATACAAAAAAATTAGCTGGGCATGGTGGCATGTGCATGTAATCGCAGCTACTCAGGAGGCTGAGGCAGGAGAATTGCCTGAACCCAGGAGGTGGAGGTTGAGGTGAGCCGAGATCACGCCATTGCACTCCAGCCAGGGTAACAAGAGAGAAACTCCATCTCAAAAAAAAAAAAAAAAAAAAGAGAGAGAAAAAAAAAAAAAAAGAAACATCTCACATGCATATTCTGTGGGCAGTGTAACATTGCTGCAGCCCTGGAAGGCATTCAAGTCAGCCTCAGCTCACTGGCCAGGTTTGTTATGGATATGGAATTGCCCTAGACTTTCTCTTTTGCAGGCCAAGGTGAAGTCTGTGCATAAAATTAATATATCCTGCTGCACCTGGATTATTGCCTTGGGCCAGGTGGACAGGTCAAGCCACCTGGCTTTCGAAGGTAAATTCAAACTCGATGGTATTCATTTGGCTGACTAAATACAAGACACCTGAGGGGCATGGCTGAGTACAATGCTATAGTTGTCTCATTCTGCTGCTCTGAATTCTGCTAGAAATAGCACTGATAAGTGCTATATAGCTAAAGCAAGCAGACTGTTTCTCACCCCTGTTGGTAAGGGTAATCAGAATCGCTGATGTAATGGCACATAGATAGTAAATTTTACATAAGCCATACCAAGAAAAACAAAGGGTAGAGCTCTAGAAAATAAAATATTTTTGTTTCTCTTCATGGTCAGAGCTCTCTGAGCAAAAATCATTGGCAAGCAGGGTTAATGGGTATTTGAATATTAAGCATACGTTGCAAATTGGAGACCTCCAATTTACAGGTTTTTCTTTCCAGTAGTCATTTACTTATTTGCATACCAAGGTGTTATGAACATATAAGAATCTTCCCTACTCTCCCAGAGAGCATTCCTTTGTAATGGGAATGTAAAGACTTTCTCCTTCTTTCATAAAAGGAAGAACTACTGTGCAGTAACTGCAGTTCATACTCTGAAATTAATAACTTCAAAATTCTTTTATAGTGTGGACCCCCCTCTGTACATGTAGGGTGCATTTGCTCTCATTGTATCACTCCAAAGAGGAGAAGAGGGCATTTGGAAGCAACACAGTTATTGTTGAAAATAATAATACATTTGATCTATGATCCAGAAATTTCATTCTTGCTTTCAGTCTGGGTGCAGTGGCTCACGCTTGTAATCTCAGCACTTTGAGAGACTGAAGCAGGCAGATCACCTGAGGTCAGGAGTTTGAGACAAGCCTGGCCAACATGATGTAACCACGTATGGTGACTCATAAGATATTACAAAAAAATGCAAAATTAACCAGGCGTGGTGGCACGTGCCCGTAATCCCAGCTACTTGGGAAGCTGAGGTAGGAGAATGACTTGAACTGGGGAGGCAGAGGCTGCAGTGAGCCAAGATCGTTTCACTGCAGTCCAGACTGGGTGACAAAACAAGACCCTGTCTCAAAAAAAAAAAAAACAGTTTTACTTTCCAACCAGCAAGTTATTGAAGATCTTCTTGAAAAATAAAAAAAAGAGTTAATTCTTTATTTCATTTTTTTGCAGTATCTTATGAGTCACCATTAAGAAAAGCCCAGGCATTCTGCCTGAAATTCTGTCAGATCTGCAAGTTCACTGAGGAAGTTTGTAATGGTAATTTACTCACTGTACTTTAAGTCTTTTTTCACCAGTCAGTCCCAAAATCAACGCTATAATTTTACGTTTCCAACATTGCAGAATTACATTTACAGATATTAATTTTTCAGTTATCTAATCACCTCAAAACTTGATTTAAAATAACAATAGTTTATTATTTCTCACAAGTCTATGGGTTGAAGTGACAAAACACTATTCTGTTCCACATGGTACATGAATTTGCTTATTTCCTTACTGAGGTCACATGTTCACATTGATCTGTGATGGCCTGTCATCCTCTAGAGCTCTCCTCTTAGTGGCTCCTCACTACTTAATAGAGTAGCTTGGTGAGTTTCTTCCCATCATGGCATCTAGCTGCTGATAAAAAGTAGAAGCTGCCAGATTTCTTAGGGACTAACCTTATAGCATTAATTTCTTCACATTCTTTGAATGAAAGTGAGACATGAAACCAGCTCAGATTCATGAAAAGGGAAATAGACCCCACTCTCTTGATGGGAGAACTGGCATGCATGTACAAGAATGAGGGGCTTGATAGATTAATGGTGGACACATTTTGAGACTGTATGATATTATCCAAATTATTCATTATTTCATTTAGTGATTTTCTTTTTAAGAAAGTATTTTGAATATTGTTTATTGTTATTACCTCTAAAGTGGCTTTGTGTTTGTAAATGGCTCCATATCACTTCTTTTTGAGGTTGATTATTCAATAATTTAATTAATTAGGTCCTATCTGATGAACATGTAGGTATTACAAACAATGATGTGAAGAAGACCTTTGTATATAGGCTTATAAGGAAAATGCTGCACCAAAAGATGTAAGCCCATTTAATGTTGATATTGTTAAATATTCCTTCTTCTCACAATGCATGAATACATTTTTTATGTCTTCGAAAGCACAGTGTATCACAAAAATTCAACTTTCTCATAGGAATGCTACTGTATTATAGTTTTAATTTTCATTTCAATTTTTCCCTTCTCGTTAGTGAAGTTGGATGTCATCTTTAGATGCTTCTGTGAAGCTCTAATTTCCTCTATTTTGAATGATTTGTTTATATTCTCTGCTCATTCTCATATTGAGTTGTTCATCACTTGTTTTTTCTTCTTGATTTATGACAGCTATATTACCCTTTATGTATATTTGCCTTATGAGTGGTGTTCAGAAAGTAGCTTTAAAAAAAATATTACTCATTGGTTCAATGGCAGAGCCAACCAATACCATTCATTATTTCCATAATTGAGAAGCTGACATTTAAATAATTTATTAATATCCAGAATTATTTTATAACATAAAAATAGATTTTAGATGCAATAAATAAGTCAATGATAAAAAGTTTTTAAAGAATATGTTTAAATGTTTGCCTGATGAGCTTGTTGCATTTAAAAGAGTATTTCCTTTTTTGTATGGAAATTTAGAGTTAAAAACTTTTTGTAATAGAGCTCAAAGAGATGATGATTCTATTTACTTTTTGAATTAGTAAATTCATATTTACATTTAATCATTCTGATTTTCTCATGCTTATTCATAGCATGTCATCAAGTATTTATAAATTGCTTAGAACTCCAAGGACTGTGGATGTACAATAGAAGGTACTGGTCCCCAAAGAGATAAGCTACCTAGCTTAAGGGATGAAACTGATATCCATGTAGCAAATACTTATAGATGAAAGTGAAATGTCATCATGACAGACAAAATGAACACACTCAGTTAAAATCATAGACTCATTCTGAAAGAGAGAGTAAGTGAAATGATCTCACTTACTCTCTCTTTAGAGTAACTCTTGATGAAATAACCTAGAAAACTATGGAAAGAAGATAATTTTATTGCATTAGTTACCTATTGCTGCCTGACAAGCTTCTTACAAATTTAGCAGCTTAAAACAATAAAAATTTACTATCTCACATAGTTTCTAAGGGTCAGGAATCTGGAAACAGCTTTGCTGGGTGGCTTGGATTAGTGTCTCTTGGGAAGTTGTAGTCAGGTGGTTGGCCAGGACCGCAGTCATCGCAAGACTTGACTAAGGCTGGAAAATCCTCTTCCAAGCTGATTCACATGGGTGTTGGCAGGCATCAGTTCCTCACTGGCTGTTGGCTGGAGGCCTCAGCTTCTTACCATATGGATCTCTCTGCAGGATGTCTCACACCAAGGCAGCTGGCCTCCCCTAGAGCAAGCAATACAAGAGAAAGTAAAATGACCTTTTATTATCTGGTATCCAAGTCACACCCCATTGCATTTACCTCATTCTACTAACTAGAAATGAATCACTAAGCCTAGCTCAGGCTTTAAAAAAAAGTACACAAAAGGATAAAAAGCATAAGTATGTAGACATTCTTGAATTTTATAAATAATATCTGTAAATGTTTTGAGTGAAATCATGGCAAATAGTGAATTGTTTGAAGACTTTCCCCTGACATCAGAAACCGCACAATGAAACCCTCAGTCACCACTTTTATCCAATACTGTACTAGAGGTTCTAACTAGTACAATAAGAATAATAAACAAATAAATAAATAAAACTAAAAGACACAAGAATTAAAAAGAACAAAATAAAACTACAATTGTAGGATGCTGGAAGATAGAGAAGAAGGTGGGGAGAAGAGGGATGGATTCCTATAAGAGAGAAAGAACATTTTTTTTTTTTTTGCATGCAATGTGGTTAAATTTAGTCAATTGTTAAAAATCATTACACGTTTAAAAGTTTAAAAAGAAAAAACTCTAATTGCACACAGAAAATATTTAAAATAATGTCAAATACATAAAAAAACTAGAATTTTAAAACATGGATAATCCCCACACTAAAACATACAATCTATTATATAAACAAATTAAAGAACTAGATAAAGGGTGGGATATGCTGTGTCCGCGATTTGCCAACTAACATTGTAAAGATATCAATTATTTCTAAGATTATCCACCCATTCAAAGCAATTTCAAACAAAATATTAGTTATTTTTATTTCTTTAAAAGTCAACAAGGTGATTCTATTACTTAATACCTAGAAATACGGGTAATCTAGAAGAAGAATGTGACTGAAAGGTTAATCTTATTATAACAAGCCTAATTCAATGGTATACTCTGGACAGTGTGCTATTTGCACAAGGATAGAAAAATAGATCAAGTTCTAGAGTAGATATCCCAGAAATGAACCCTTGTATATGCTGTCACCTCATTGATTATAGTGGAGATACTACAGCTCAACATTTGTGCCAGGTCCATTGTATATTCATTTGAAAACCAACAAAAACAAAGGACCCCAATCCTTATCACACAAGAAAAGACATATACAAGCTGTTCACAGCAATGCTCCTTTTAATAAAAAAAATGAACAAAAATAAATTAAATTTCTATTGACTATTAGAATGAATAAATGCTTTGTAATATATTAAAGAAGGTTATTATAAAGCAATAAATATGAATAAAGAACAACTATATATCACAAACATCTATTGATTGAAAAAAGCCATAAATAAGAGAATGTACTGCAATATTTCACCTATACAAAATTAAAAAACAAACCACATTATCTTATGGCATTAGAAGAAGGCTGTGACTATATTTGTTCATTGAGTAGAGAATGATCAAGGCTTATGGTAGGCTTTTGGATTTCAAGTTATTTTTGTTTTATTTTGGAAATATTCTAGATGTATATTACAAAGCATGCTCACTCCACAGTTTTGATGTATTTGTGTTTTTATATGAGTATTATTGTTCAATAAAATCGACAAAGTAGATTTTTTATAAAGGCTTGAAAAAAAATTATTACTGAAAGAAGAAAAGTATGTTTTAAAAGTCCTGTCTTTTCAAGTCTTTTGCCTTTTTGGTTTAAATTTTACATAGAATCTCTTGCTGATATCTGCAAATCTAAAAAAATTTCAAATATTTATAGGCATTTTTGGATATGTCATGAAGTAATATTGACAAATATGAGTAATTATGAAGAAATGCTTCGTTATGTAGCCTTGAACAAGCAAAGAAGCACTCTTGAAATAATATAAAAGAAATGACTTACTGTCACATTCTCATTCCAAACTTTTTTTAATGTCATAAAAATCTATAGGTATTTTACAAAGTGATGGCTATCAATTATTAAGTATTTATTTTTGAGATTAGGTTACTATAACATTGGCTTCAGATGGCAGGAACATATGTTTAAGTACAGCCACAACTAGAAAATTAAATATACAAAAAAACCATCAAATATATTTACCCATAATGGAAAGAAGTATAGTATTTGAGAAATATGGAGATGGTCCTGCTTTTGTTCAACATATGAAGGTCTCTCAAGAGAGTGTTTCTTGAAACACACTAAAATGGGGGCAAAAAAATTCAGGGAACAAGTATTCAATGTTTGGGTCTGGAGAATATGTCTAGTTCTTAAGGCAAGGGTTGGACATTTTACACAAGAATAAACTTATTCCTGAGTTTAGGACAGAGAATCTTATAAAAACTAACAGCAAAGTTCCTCTGAAACTCAATAGGGTGAATGAATAAAGGCTGATGAGTTTCTTTTTTTTTTCTTTGGCAAGAATTATTTTGGTGCCATATCTTGAGAAATGGTTTACCCTAGATGGAGTAGTTATGTGGATGTATGAGTGAAGAATGAAAATATGTGGCAGTGGGTTTGCCATCATGCACAGAGCCTCAGGTAGGTCATTACCTAGATTTGGGAGGCTAGCCCCTTGACCAGATGCGTAACTCCAATAAGAACACAGTATTCTTTTTTACCCTAATTGTATGTGCCACTTGCAGAGATTGGTTTGTTTACTTTTTAATCTTTCCCAATGGTTCTGTTTTGTTAAAGTTATTATATTTTACATTAGAAATATCTTAATTTAATACTAGTTTAGGCACAAAATGATAGTCTACCTTTATGTATTTTTATAGTTTTCAGACTTTATCATGTAGTATTAATATACTGTTAACAATGTTCAATAAGGTGCTGATATAAGAAAAAAGAAACAATTGAGCACCTGATAAGTTATATATTACAATATTTTCATATCCATAGATATAATGTTAGTAAATAGCTTAGATGTTGAATTAGAAATTTTCATCTTTCTCTAAGAAGTTTCACAGCTGATATAGATGAGAATAATTTCAATTTAAATTGAGATTTTTGTTCAATTATATTGGCCAAAGAAGCAGAGTCATATTGGTTGAAAATTGCTGTAAATATGAATATTTTCTTCAATGAGCTTGGCTTCAAAAGCACTGGAAAAGTAAGATGCATTCCTTATCTGATAGCCCAAGGCAAAACTGAGCTCACCTGACTGATCTTCAGATTAAATCAGTATATCTACTTACAAGCAACACTGCCAGAACATTGATGTGATAATAAATATTGTAGCATGTACTTGAAGGCCATAGAAGTTTCCTTTTGCAACACTGTACAAGTACAATTTTCTCAGTCCCCTAGGGAATGTGATGAGCAAATTGCTCAAGTGAAGAAATACTGAGTTAAAATGGAGGTAAAGCGGAATAAGAATTTCACACATTTTATCAGTGTCCTCTCTAATTTAAGAAGTGAGAATACTTTGTGTGAGCTCTGTAATCAGTAATATTTTCTAAATTGCAAGTATTATAAAGTACAATCCAGTCCCCAAAATATTAACATATTGTGTATTTAGTATCTGAAAATAGGAAAATAATAACAAAGTTGTTTTGTTGACCGCCAGAGTTAATAAGACATGGGGGAAAAGCTTCATATACAACAAATCTTTTAATTATCATATGGTAGACAATTCTAAGATAACCTCCTCATAACTCATGTCCTTATGGAATTCCCTCTCCTTGAGTGTAAATGAGACCTATGAAAACATTAGGTACCATCCTCGTGATTGTGTTACCTTATACGATAAAGGGGATATTGTAGATGTCATTAAGTTCCCTAATCAGTTGACTGAGTTAATCAAAAGGGAGATCATCCTGGGTGGTCATGACTTAGCGGAGCTCTTAAAGAAACAGCAACAAACACTTTCCTGCTGAACTAGGTGAAAACGAATAGGCATGTTCTAAATTGCCGATGCAGGGGCTCATGCTGGACCTTTAGGGTAAGTTTTGGGAACTGGGAGTAAACCCCAGGTGACAATCTGGTAAGAAGAGAGACACTTCAGGCCTACAACTGCCAGAAACTGGATTCTGGCAACAACCTGAATGAGACTGGAAGAGAAAGAAGAGGGTCAGATGAAAACTGCAGCCCCATTCAACACCTTGATTTCAGATTTTTGAGAAAAGAACAGAGAACTACACAATGCCCAGACTTTTGACCATCAGAAACTGTAAGATGATAAACTTTTGTTGCTTTTAAACAATAAGCTTGAAGTAATTTGTTACACAGCAATAGAAAACTAAAACACCTCATAAGAGCCATACAATGCAGTACTATTATTATTATTTTAGGTTAATAAGAAAACAGGCTTTAGGACAGTAAGTGAAATAGCTGTGATTGAGACAAAGCTCTGTTTCACACACACACACACACACACACACATCTCTGCTCTCTCTATAATCACATTATTATTTAGCTGATACATTTTATTCATAAGGTAAGCAATCATATTACTATAATTCTGCAAGTTATGGGAGAAAGAAGAGAACAAAAGTATCCCTCATCTTTCAAAGGATAGGGCTACTCCTAAAAAGATTTTTGAAATATGAAAGTAGTTATTCAATTTGATTTCTAATTTATTTTAATGTTATTGTGTTTTTCAACTACCACTGAATGTTTACTTATTATATGCTGCCATGTTGGTGAATATTTTTAAGTGTTACTGCATTTAATATTTATAACATAATGAGATAGCTACTATACTATTTATCAATCATGGAAATTGAGACACAAATAATTTAATTCATTTGTTCAAGGGAATATATCCTCCAAGTGGCAAAGCTGCAACTGAAACTAGGTTTTCTGATACTAAAATTTTTTATTTGCTTTTAGTTATTATATTTGAAGTGCTGTCTGCATATCTTGACAGTTGCTTACTTCTTCCTTTACCCTTATTTTTCATCCCTTGAATTTTTCTCTCTCATCAATTTGCGTTACTCACGTATTATAACCCTGACCTAAGGCACTGCACATTTGGTGCAAGTAATTATTGCATATTACTACAGCTCATGCACCTTTGGAAGTGCAATGAATTTAGTAAGGAATAAAATAAAGCTTCTTCCTTTAATTGGCTTACATCGGAGACAAGATAAAAATACAAAAAATAAATAATGAAACACATATTTATCTCTTAGTAGTAACTATTATGGAGAAAATAGAGGTAAGATATGTGAATAAGGAATAAAGGGATGGGTTCCTGTGTTATAGAGAATGTAAGAGAAAAAAAATCAATGTTAAATTGTTGTTTGAACACAAACATAGAAAACAAGAGCGACGGTAAGTAGTATTTCTGATAAAACACAAATGCAAAGGAAAAATACTAGCGAAACTCATGTAAATTCAAAGTCAGTGTGGGTTTAATCCAGTGAGTAATGATGAAGTAACTACCAAGTGAGGTCAGAATAGAAGTGAGGGTCCATACAATATAGAACTTGTAGGTCTGGAACTATGGCTCAAACCTGTAATCCCAACACTTTGAGAAACTTAGGTAGGCAGATCACTTGACTCCAGGAGTTTGAGACCAGCCAGGCCAACATAGCAAAACCCAGTCTCTACTAAAAATACCAAAAGTTAGCTAGGCATGGTGGTGGGCACCTGTAATCCTAGCTACTCAGGAGGCTGAGGCACCAGAATCGCTTGAACCAAGGAGGCAGTAATTGCAGTGAGCCGAGATTGTGCCACTGCACTCCAGCCTGGGTGAGGTGACAGAACAAGACTCTCTCTCTCTCTCCCTCTCTCTCTCTCTCTCTCTCTCTCTCTCTCTCTCTCTCTCTCTCTTACATATATAAAACTTGTAAGACATTTTAACCCTTTTCTTGTTTAGGAAATAAAAGTGCAGCTCACTGTAGGTGCTCATTTAATTTTACATAGTCTTTGAGGCAGAAGCAAATCTGACTGATTCTCAATGTGAAAATAAAATATAAAAACTGTTTTGGAGTTATTTCTAAACAGAACTAACATAAGAATTGTCTGAATAATCAGAATCATCTATTTTGGAAAAATCAGATTAATCAAATTAATCTTTGGCCAACAATTGATAACAGGGTTAACATCATGGGTAGGAATGCTACGTTTTCTAGGATTTGACATTTTCAGTGATCCAGAATTACTATTTTGTAAATGTAAAAACCACTGCTAAAAATAGAATTCTATAAACAGAATGATGTCTTTTGTTACCAATACACTAGAGTGATGGGAAAATAATAAAAGCGAGATATTTCATGGTAAACTTATCTCAGGGTAAACACTGAAACCCCAAGTGCCACCAGTAAGTGTTTTGGGGCAAAAAGGAAAAGGTTTAAGGACACTGGCTTTTACTTTCAATGAAATGAGATGCCACTGGGGAGATTAAAACACAGAGGTGATATAATTTGCTTAGAATCTAACAAGTTCAATCTTGCTGCTGTGGTAAGAGTTACGCGGTAGAAAGAATAAAGAAGCGTGTGTGTGAGGGAGTGTCAATTAGGAAGTGAATGTTTTAATTAAAACAGGAGATGATGGTAGTTTGGGAAGATAGAGGAATATGGGTAAGAGAGCTTCCGACCTGGGGCATATTTTAAAGGTAACATCAGCAGTAAACAGATGGTGTGTGAGATATGGGAGAAAGCGTAGTTTTGGGTGACTCCCCATTGCCTGTCCTATGCAACTAGAAGGATGAAGGATTCCTTTGCTGAGGTGGTTAAGAATGTAGAGGGAACATATTTGGATGTAGGAAGTAAAAAATTGTTTCAGGAACATTTCTTGAGTTAGAGATTCCTAGTGAACAGCAAAATAGAGATATCAAGTAGGCAAGTATATACAGCTGAAGTTCAAGGGAGAGGTGGCTATAATATGTGAGTCATTGCTCAAAGAGGATATTTAAAGTAAAGTACTGGATAGAAACTCCAAAGGTGTGAATAAAGAGAGGCGAGAACATCTGTGGTCTGAGTTCAGAAACATCATAGTGATGAAGTAAAGGCAGCAAAATAATAATAATATTTAAGAAGGAGCAGCCATTGTGGTCAGGAAACTGAGAGAGTAGTTTCCCAAAGCTCTGTAAAGAAATGTTTTAAGAAAAAGGGTAGGATTGACTTTTTCAATGTCTACTGACAACCCTAGATGACCTAATAATACAGCACTGCATTTAGCACCATGCTGTGGAGCTGTGGCATGGTGCTAAATCCAGTGCTAAATTATTAGGTCATTATTAGGAAATATTGGTCATTATTAGGAATTATTAGGAAATATTGGTCATATTATTAGGTCGTTATTAAGAAATATTGACAAGAGCTAAGAAATGAATGAAGAGAACCCTGATATGAAAGCTTAGTAAGAAAAAGTTGCAGAAGAGTTTGGAAGAGTGAGCTCAGACAACTCGTTCAAGAACATTTGGTGGTGTTAAGAGAAAAGGATTATAAATTAATACCTAGGAAAATTTTAATGTGTACAGTGGGTTTTGTACTATTTCTCTTAGCATAAATTTTAGACTATTTGTATGCTGATGGAAGTGTGTTTCAACCACGCAGGCAGTGAAGAGACAGGACAGATAAACATTGGATTTGAGCAGTATAGGGATTTGCAAACAAGGACATAGATTCAAGGATAACGGGGGATTAAAAATTGTGTGAGATTGTTCTAATGAATGACTGTGAGTTGTAGACAATAAAATTGAAATAATTTTGAGATTTGAAAAGAGGTCATAGGAATGAAAGGGGATGCCCCAAGCCCTGTGGAGATGTGTCAGGGTTTCTTGGGCTTCTTACTCAGACTGATAGAAAAAGAAATGAGTATATGGCAGGATCATCCTGATGCTGGCCCATACAATTTTCGTGGTGATTGTATGAGCTTGTGGGGGAAGATGGAGGAGTCTTGTAAGGAACATGCAAAACTCTGGGTTTATTTTTGAATTTGGCATGGTAATCTGCACTTCTGCATCTTTATTCAATATGAAGAAAATATTTTAAATAAAAGAAGTCAGTTATAGGATTGCCAGTTTTGATTGGGGCTTAATTCTATGCTTTAATATTATAGGTTTGCTTGTTTCACAAGCTTATTTCAATCACCATGTCCAAACACAAACACCAAGATGACCTAAAACTTACAGATATTTTAACCCTGTCAGACTGGTGGAGAAGGGCCTTTGAGAATGAGTGGTGGAAAGTAAGAATGAAGTGAGAAATTGTGGACAAGTAAAAATGAGAATCTATGTTTTCTTAATTTTTTTTCTCTGTTCCAGTTGGAGTGTGTTCTGACATTTACTAACATAGTTACTCTCATCCTTGCTTTTAACATTTAAAAAATATCATCCTATTCTCTATTATTTATAACTGAAATCTGAAGGCCTGTTTGCAAATTATTTTGACTAAACTTTGTCACAATTTAATGATTCAACTGTTCTATCTGGTCTCCATGTGTTATGACTTTAAGATCTGGCACTATTTTGGTTCTATGTACCAATCTGTTTGGAATGAAAAGCTATGGAAATTTGCATTGATTATTTTGATGGATTATCTGAGGAAGAACTAAAGGTTATACCCAAGTCTAAATAAACGAAGTATTTTCATCTAACACTCATTTGATCACTAGTCTTTCAAAAATAATATAAAATGGTAGTAACAATAATAATATTAACATGTAGTTTCACAAAATACCAGGTTTCAGTTGTAGAACATATATTTATATCTATACTGTAGTCAAAAACGTATTTATGTAACTTTTGAGTAAAATATATGGTATCAAATATTAAAACATCTGAATTTATGAAAGGTTAAGTTTTCTAAAGCAATCATTCCTTAACATCTTCCCATGAGGCATGATATTGACATTTCAAATATTGTTGTTACCTTTTAACATGAAAACAAGATAATATATTTTAGTATAGTATTGACCTGGGAATTGGAAATTCAGAACAAGCCTTAAATATACATTGCATTTATGCTGTGATGCTGAATAATGCACATAACTAAAAATTTCAAAAAGAATTGAGCAAAACAGATATCATGGGTCATATTTTTGCCAATGCCTAAAGGCACAACTTTATGTATATATGCATGAGTAAAACATTTGATATTTTAAATCTATGACAGTTCATAGTCTTATGAATTAAAAACTGAAATCTTAAGTATTTCACAAGTGTATGCAATCAGAAATAGCAAAACAAGTTAAATAGATCTGAAACATACAAAGATATGTAGAGGCATAAACTAAAACATGTCATGACCATAAACCATATATTTAAGAGAATGCTGTACATCTTTTCAAGTACATCAATCATTTTTAGGTACATAATATTACAACATTATCTCAATTAGCTCTCCTCATCAAGTGCTTAACCTTGTTTGTAGCATTCTACTGCAATGATAAAGCCTCTAATTTGCTATAATTAAACATTTTTAGCCAAACAGAACTGCTCTACCATATCACTTTTTATGATTTTTCAGGAATTGTCACCATCTTTGCCTATGAAACTCTTAAAAAACCTTTTGGTTATGAAAAATTTCAAACCCAAACAAAGGGAATCAAATATTATAATAAAACCTCATGTATGAATCACCTAGTCTCAAGAAATCATTACTCTATAATTTTTGATTCATCAGTATCTACTCCAACCCCAAGCTTCTCAACTTATTATTATTTTATAGTCTCTTTTGAGGTAAAAGCAATGTACATTACATTTCAAATATCTAAGCTGTATAATTTCAGCAAATAAATACACTTATTTAACCCAAAGATCTGGCAAGGTATAGAACATTTTTATTAACCCAAGACACTTCTCTTGTAGCCCTAATGGGCCCTTCCCTGTAAAACAGTCAGTCACTTTTTCACTATGGATTAGTTTTGTCAGTTTGATAATGTAGTAGAAATGGACTTTTACAACTCTTTTATGTCTAGCTTTTAAAATGCAGCATAGTGCTCATGAGATTCTTCCACGTCACTGTAGGTAGCAGTATTCTGTTCCATTTTGCTGCTGAGAAGCATTCCATTGGATCCATGTACCACAGCTTGTGTATATATTCCTCTATTGATGGGTTGTTTGAACTTTTTTTATATTATGTATAAAGCTTCTATGAACAGCCTTGCATGAGCTTTTGATAGAAAACAGTATTTATTCTTCATAGATTAAAATACCTAAAAGTAGAATTGCTTGCTAAACTGGTAACTGGTATTTAAAGAAAATGTCAAAAACTTTTTCCAAAGTGGTTTTATCATTAAATATTTGTATCAGTAATATATGATATTTCTGTTTGCTCCATATTATAACCAATATTTTGTGATTTTCAGGTTTTTATTTAAAGAGCATTACTGAGTCATAACATTCATATTTATAAAATTTACCCATTTTAAATGTATAATTCAGTGGTTTCTAGTACATTTACATGGTTGTGTGTAATAATGAGGAAGACTCCATCATTTTGCATGTTTTATTTTAAGCTTTTAATCTCTGTCCCATTTCCCTTTCTCCCTTCTTCTTTTGACCCATATCTGGGCAATGCAATAAGAAATTCCTCATGCTCTCTTCCTCAGCACTTGTTCACAGTTCAAACCATGCAAACCCTGTCCCATGACCAAGAATCTTCACTCTGACCCTGCTTCCTAGTTACACTAAAAGCCAAAGCCACCTGTCTCTTTTCACTTTTGTCATCTGGACTGGCTTGTGCCAGCCCTGCTCTCCCTGGAGAGTCCCAAACTATTTACGAACTGTCATAGATTTAAAATATAGGCTTTTCATAGCTTCTTAGTGCATGTTATATCATCAGTCTTAATATACAAACGGATTTATGGTGGGAGGTTTATCCTGAAATCCACAGAACAACTACAAAATATTGTGTAACTACATTGTCTAATTTTAGAACATTTGCACCACCTCAAAAAGAAACCTCATAGACTTTAGCATTAACTCCCAAATACCTTTCATATCCTTCTCTCCCAGCCTTAACCAAGCATTCATATACTTGCTGTCTAGAGACTTGCCTATTTTAGACCATTCACATAAATGAAATCACAAAATAGGTGCTCCTTTGTGACTCCTTTAATTTACAATATTTTTAGGTTTATTCATGTCATAGCATGTATTAGCACTTCATTTCTTTTCATTGTCAATCTTACATGGCATAAAGATACTACATTTTGTTTAATTATTCATCGACTGATGGACATTTTGGTTTCTTCCAGTGTTTGGAATAATGAATGATTCTGTGAGCATTCGTGCATAATATAGTATGGATGTTTGTTGACTTGATATTTCAGTGTTGGAGTTGGGGCCTGGTGATAGGTAATGGATCATGAGGGCAGATCCTTCATGAATGCCTTAGCACCATCTCCTTGGTGATGAGTGAGCACTTACTCTGTTAGTTGACTTGAAATCTTATTGTTTAAAGGAGACTAGAGTTTCCTCCTGTTCACTTCTTGTGCTCTCTCTTGTCATGTGATACACCTGCTCCTTTTTCACCTTCTGCCATGATTATAAGGCCCACAACAGAAGCCAAGCTGATGCTACTGTCATGTTTATGCAGCCTCAGAAATATGAGCCAAAATAAATCTTTTTTCTTTACCAATTACTCAGTCTTAGGTATTCCTTTAAGAGTGAAATAGCAAGGTCATAGGGTAACTCTATATTTAACATTTTAAGAAATTGTCAAACTGTTTTTCAGAGTAGTCACACCATTTCACATGCTGCAAAACAACACGTAAGTCTTTCAATTTATATACATTTTTTCTAACAGCTGCTTGAGTTTTGGATCATAAGTTTGTTCTTGATCATTGTTTTATTTCTAATTGTTTCCAATATTTTTGACCACTGTCTATAAAATGCAGCTACATGGATGAAGTTGGAAACCATCATTCTCAACAAACTGATACAAGAACAGAAAACCAAACACTGCATGTTCTCACTCATAAGTGGGTACTGAACAATGGGAACACATGGACACAGGGAGGGGAACATCACACACCTGAGTCTGTTGGGAGTTGGGAGAACTAGGGGAGGGATGGCAGGGGCTGGGAGGATTGGAGAGAGATAACATTAGGAGAAATACCTAATGTAGCTGAGGAGGAGATGGATGCAGCAAGCCACCATGGTATGTGTATACATATGCAAAAATTCTGCACAATCTGCACATGTACCCCAGAACTTAAAGCATAATTTATAAAAGAAAAAAAAATATTGTATGTTTATGTGTGTTTTTATTTCTTTTAGTGTAATAGAACATGTAAGGCAGGCAGAAAAACTAACTAAATCATATTAATAGAAGCAATTATGCCACATACAGTCTATCATCTTCTGTAGTAAATGTAGAATTAAGATAGTGATAATAATATGCTAAAAGATCACTTCACACAAAAGTAACAACTAGATGTGAATAAAAATTGATTAGAAGAGAAAAGAATAATTTTCAAATTTCTTTGGAAGTTTTAGAGATAGTAATACAAATCAAGTTAAATGTCACAATAAGAAACATCTAAGTTCTCTTTAAATTTAAACAAAGCAATAGATGACATCATTGTGTCTTTTCAATTAATATTAAAGCCATTCTAAATTACCAGTGTCTAAATAAACAAAGGGTAAAAGACAACCGTGGGTTTTTAAAGGCACTTGTAGCACTTGGCTATACACACACACACTGTATGTACTATTATAGACACTATATACACACACACAATGTTATATATACTATGTTATATATGTATATTACTGTATATACTGTATAACACACACACACACATTTTCTCTCTCTCTCTCTCTCTCTCTCTCTCTCTCTCTCTCTCTCTCTCTCTCTCTCTCTCTCTCCCTCTCTCTCTCTCCTAGGAGGATACCTAAGAAAGCCATAATGCAAAATTTTAATGCACTGGGACAAAAAATTCTCAGTAAATATATATATATTAGTGAATATTATTTACTAAAGCAAAATACCTGACATAGACCATCACTGATAACCCAATGGCCAATAGATTATCAACAAAAGATGGACTAGATGAACATTTAAACTGTATACTACATCTAAAATGCTTTCTATCAATAGCTTAAAGGAGGATTTAAATATGCCCACAGATATCTATGTGTTTCTAATAAAATAGGTCTACGAAATTGTACAAGTAAAGAATCCCAATTTCTCATTTCACTACTAACCCTGAATATTTTGTTATATTTACATCCTGGACACAGAAGAGAAATAAAATACATTCTGCTTTATATTGTAAGCTAAGAACTCAAGTTGTACGCATGTATAGACACTTTACAGCATTCATTACACTATGAGAAATAATTAAACACTAAAATAAATATCAGACCTCCATGATAAATCAACTAAAATGTGAAAGTGCCCATGTTGTAATGGAAAAAATGAATACTACCACATTTACTTATTGATAAATTCAACTGTAAATTTCATTTTCTAATTCTCATAATGTACGATGTTTATTTACCCAAAAGCATTGATTTGAGACTTTTAAATTGGGATATGCATGTGTGTGTATACATATATATGTATTTTCATATATATATATATATATATATATATATATATATATAATCTGTGCTTGTTTTATATAAATGCATTTATTTCAGAGTAGAAGTGGATTTTTGCTTTCGTTTTGCCATAATGAACTTGTAAATTGAATTTGCTACATACTACAATACGTTTCCCTTCAAAAAGTACCAAATACTCTTTGATCTAATGAGAAGTTATCAAAGTCTAAGCCTATTTTAAAAATCCATGCAAATATTACATTCAAGTGCTTTTCTTTTTATTTCTCCCTGAGTTAGTCCTTTGATAAACTATTTTTTTTTTTAAATAAAAAGGAAGGAAACTAATACAACATCAAGAATAAAACTATGGAAATATCCTGTGGGTAATATTTTATTTTAGGTAGATTTATCATGACACTGAAAAATCAGCATTTTGAAGTGAAAATCATCAATGATCTAAGGACATGTGTTCCCTTCAGATGTCACAGTTGCTTTGGTTTTGTCAGTCAGGGAATTCAATCTTTTATGGTTG
Source organism: Callithrix jacchus (assembly GCF_049354715.1). Lineage (NCBI taxonomy): Eukaryota > Metazoa > Chordata > Mammalia > Primates > Cebidae > Callithrix > Callithrix jacchus. Next base: position 35,787,913 of record NC_133504.1, read on the forward strand.
GATTTTACTGCTGTTTAGATGCTTGTTTGATTTGAGAACATCTTAAATTTAAATGAACATACCAGTGCTAAAGCAGTCAGAAAAGGGTGAGTTTATTCCTAGATGGAATGGCAAAATATCATATCACAGTGCAGACCACAGCTTTCAGTGCTCACTATCAACGTACAAAATTACTAAAACAAGAATAATTCCCAAATGTCTTTGTTAATGTTATGCCACACATGTGTGTCATCAGCAAACCAAATCTGTTAATAGACAGAATTCACTTATATATTTTTGTAAAATCAGCCCCTACCATATTGAGAAAATAGTTTATCTAATTCAAGATTTTTGGTCTTGCTATCAAAACATCAATTCATCACCCTCCTTTAAAAGGAAACATGCATCTTGAATGTTAGGATAATCCACTCAAAAATAGAGACAGGGGAATTATTTGTACTTCTCATGAGGTAGAGTGTTCAAATAAAGATGCTTCTGGTGCTATAGTTGACATACATTCTTTTGAATGATAAAAAAATCTTTGTATGTGGCTTTCTTATCTGAGAGGAATGAGACAAACCAAATCTTCTCTTCACAGTTTGTTAAAAGCATCAAGGAGGGCTGGATGCGGTGGCTCACACCTATAACCCCAGCACTTTGGGAGGCCAAGAAGGGTGAATCACCTGAGGTCGGGAGTTTGGGACCAGCCTGACCAACATGAAACAACCCTATCTCTACTAAAAATACAAAATTAGTCGGATGTGGTGGCACATGTCTGTAATCAGAGCTACTCAGGAGGCTGAGGCAGGAGAATTGCTCCAACCCAGGAGACGGTGGTTGTGGTGAACTGAGATCATGCCATTGCACTCCAGCCTGGACAAATAAGAGTGAAACTCCCTCTCAAAAAAAGAAAAAAAAACCATCAAGAAAATATTAACCACCTATGAGGTGGCGGAGTTCTATGAAATATTATGTTCCTTTTGTCTTCCTAGTTATGACTCTTTTCTTTTTTAGTGTGCCCCAGAACACAGTATAGTGTTTATTATTCAAGGTAGAATTAACAATGAAGGCTTCAGATTACTAGTCTGCTACTAATATAAATGTTAAGTCACCGCCTTATATGAACTTCCTTGTGGCACCTCTCTCGTTCTGTCACTGGGTCAGAGAGCCATGTTTGCAATATCTACCTGCATCCCAGCATAACTTCTGGGCTCCAACATTATTCAACCTCCAGAGTTTTCTCCATCTTCTATTCTTCTTCCAAATCTCAAGCCCTCTTCCTTAAGAACCAGGTTTTCTCCTAGGTGTTAACAAATGTTGTACAAACAAGTATTTATTGATACGAGCATTATGATAACTTATTATATAATAAGATCCATTTAAGACATTCTTATGTTTTATAGAAAACTAGAAAAAGGAGTTTAAAGCAAACTGATGTTTTAAAAAATCTCATTCAATTACTAAGATAGCATCTATTTTTCTATATATGTTATGCAAAATAATAAAAATAATTTTAGTATAGTGGTATAGAATTTAAAGAAAATGGGAGGGAAAAAGGTCTCAAATCTATTCATTGTGTCAATGACCTATTACTGTTTCTATTGCCTATATAGTCACTTTTTTCCTGATAAAACTAGTACCTAGATAACTTTTATTCTTCTCTTCATTTTCTGCTTATTGACATAACTTTTGAATTTATTTTACTCTGTTTTTATAAATTCCCTAGGCTCTCTAGAAGGCAAACATTGAATTGCAAAGGATGAGATATCTCAGTTTCAGTTCACAAGGCCTTTAAATCTTATTATTGAGTTTCAATCTCCAGTGGCCCCAAACCTTTTTTATCTCTTTCTTCACCTTCTTGGTTTAAAAAGTTGCAGAAACTGGCAGAGCAAAACCTGTCTAGTTATCTCATGACTCTTAAAAAAGGAATTATTGCAGGCAGATAATTTTTTCCTATTCCCCTAGGAGCCTAACTGTTTGAAAGATTTGTTCATACTACTCTCTTCCTTCACATGTAAGTAATTAAAATAATTGCTACCTTACTTGGTGGCTTAAAAATACATGCATATTATAGATATAGACCTCATAGCTATAGGTCACTTGGGCAATTCTGCTAATCTAAACTAGGATTAATTGATCTTGGCTTGTTTGTTTATAAGTCAACTCTTAGGTGTTTTGGAAACTGAGTATTTTAAGTTGCCTTCTTTTGCATATCTAACAATTGTTTGGCTCTCATTTCAGATCACAGATATAATTAAACTATGTTTTTTGTTCCTTATTCAATAAACTAAATCAGCTTTGTTCACATGATGACCTTTGTGTTCCCAAAGAGAAAGTGGAAGTATGCAAGGTCCCTTGAGGCCTAGACTAAAACTGGCAAAGTAGCACTTTTGTCTTGTCCTGTTAGAGAAAACGCAGACTGAAAGAAATGGGAAATAGACTCCATCATTTGATGGCATGAACCACAGCCTCACACTGCACATACATAGTTTCAGGTTGAAAAATAGAGAGGAATTTTATGATCAATCTACCACACCATCTAAACAGCGACAAAAATGTCTAATCTCAGCAAACGCTAATATTTAATTGTCAGAGAGAAGTGGAGGAACTTTCCAAGGAAATTGAAAAATAGAAGCCAATGAGGTGGAAGAAAAACAGAATAATAGTCCTGTCCCCAGTGATGAGCAAGGAATGAGTTTCAAGAAGAGGAACGTGGTCAACCTTCTCAAATGATGCTGATAGGTCCAGTAAGATGTAGCCTAAGAACTATTACTGAATGTAACAACGTAGAAATCATTACTTGGGTAGAGTGGTGCAAACAAACCTGGTTGGAGTAAATTTAAAAACAGAGTGCGAGATGAAGAATAAAACCTTAATATCCTAACATAATCACTAATATTATTAAGTGTTGTTTTTATTTCCAAACAGGTGAGACAAAATAGATATTTTCCAAACTACCACCAACTTGAGATTAAGTGGAAGTCTCCCAGACAAATCTGATGTCTAGAAATGGCAACTGAATCATTCCTTCATCTTTTCAGTATGGGCATATGAAGCTATACTAAATGGTCTGGTGGCAGTGACGGCAGCAGTGGCCTCTCTAGAGTGGTTGCTGCAAAGACATCAGCTGCAGCAGGCGAGGTGTGGCTGGGGCTGCTCCCTCTGTGGAGTCAGTGGAAGCCGAAAACAGGAGAGAGCCCTACCTCTCTACAAATTGGTGTGATGAGAGCCCTGTCCTCCCACAACTTCAACCAGCCAGTCACAGGGACCCAGGAAGCCCCTGTACCCCCACAGGCTTGGAAGTGCCTGGTCCAGCTGCTTGGCCTCTCTCCACTCACAGCTCTGATTTTGTAGCAAAGTTCTGGCCAATCCTGGGCACTGTCACAACCCAGCCAGGTATACACATGCTTGGGATGGTGCTGACACACCAGCCCCTGGCCACCTTGGTCCCCTCTAGACTTTGGATGCTGACAAGCATGGGAGGGAGGCCAAGGAGGGTCTGAGGGCGGCTCAGCATGGCCCTGCAGGTGCCCTGAGTCATGAAGAAGATCCTGTGTGTTATGAATACAGCAGCTGGCAGATAGGCTCCTAGGCAGAAAGGGGTGGGTCTCTGGAGAAACTCCACATTCAAGCCAGGGATTGCCTGAAGCCTGGAGGACAGACTGCTAGTTTCATGGACCAGAGAGAGAACTTATGGTGCTTTTTTTCCAGGCCTGCCCATTGCTGTCCTGGGACCAGTCAACCCACACTGCCTACCCTCTGAAGCTCATAAAAACCCTGTACTCAGCCAGACTCCAGCAGATAATGGGATGACCTTCCTGCAGGGAAGAGCTACTCACTCTGGGTCTCCTCTCTGCTGAGAGCTGTACGCTCATCAGGATGACCTGCCTGTGGATAGGAGCTAACCACTCTGGGTCTCCTCTCTGCTGAGGGCTGCAGAGATGTCAGGATGACCTGCTCACGCATACGAGTCACCCACTATGGGTCTCCTGAGAGCTGCACTGTTGCTCAATAAAGCTCTTCACCTTGCTCATCTTCCAGTTGTCCACATACCTGATTCTTCCTGGATGTGGGACAAGAATTCAGGACCTGCTGAATGGTGGGACTGAAAGTGCTCTAAAACAAAGAGGGCTGAAATATACCACCCCCCACTTGCCATCTTGTGGGCAATGAGAAGGAGAGAAAAAAGAGAGACAAGAGCTGCAATCCTTTGGAGAGCCCAGACCTAGGAACTCCTCAAGCCAAGACTGTGCCACCCTTTTTTGGGCTCTGTGGTTCCTGGCATATTCAAGCTCCCTAGTGCCCACAGTGGAAACTACTTGTGGTATGTCTGGTCCAGCCACAGCCTCTCAGGGAGCTGGTGCCTGTAGCTGACCACCCTGCCACAGCCAGCATGTCTGGCCATGTGTGGTAGCTGCATCCTATGCTCGCTCTGTGCTCTGCACCGTACTTACCCTTGGAAGGCATAAGATCCAGGATAGTAGCACAAGCCTAGTGCACCTTGCCAGGCCAAGTGGTCAGAATGAGTCCAGTGGGCTTAAGCAAAACTTGGGCAAAAGCACCACTGGCCACAGAAGTTTTAACCTGGCAAAGTGACACCCCAGGTCCTGTGATAGTGGCATGCTAATATTCTTTGCTGATTGCATCTTTTATCATGGAAATAAAAAGAAAGATCATCAGGTAAGAGTAAAGATACAGGAAGATATTGGAAGTTTAATAAAAAGGGAGAGGTTATAAAGCAAGTAAGCAAACAAATGAACTAGAGAATCGCTTAAGAATGCTAAGCAGCTCTAAGGTGTATGGTCGCAATTTTAACACTGTCATAGTAAGCTGTTGTTGGTTGTACATATTTTTCCTAGTCATATTTGACTGTGCAGGCAAAAATTAGTTGGAGAGTCGGATTTTATTAGGGTTTGCATTTTAGCAAGCAAGTACAATGAAGTTATAAAAGAGAAAGAAAGTTTAACGATAGCAAGGAAGTGACTATAATAAAAAAAGACAAGGACTCTAAGTAATTAGAGAAATGATTGCTCGAGGTGGGTACAGTCAATCAAGTTATATGAGCAGTGAATTATATAAAGCAATGGGGGAAGGAATTATCAGAGTACTGGGAGTGAGCTGAGAAGTTAAGAGGTGGAGGTGAAAAAGTGAAGGAAAAGCTGCAGGGATTTTGGCTATTTCAAGTGAAAATGGACAGGAGTGGTTGAGGTAGTTTGGAGAATGTGTTATTGGAGTACAGGAAGCAAAAGAGTGTATATTAAAATTATTTTTACATGGAAATTAAATTGCCACTAATTACAGAAGCAGTAATACTACAGAATGGCAGTGAGACAGGTGTTAAAATCTTAAAGAACAAGAGTGAATAAATCATCAGTAGAAGACAGCACCAAGTAAGGAGAATGTAGAGGTAGTATGAAGGCAAGACAAGACAAGAGACTTATATCTGAGTGCCTAGATATGGAAATGAGAAACAAGAAGGATATGGAAAATCTCCTGGCTACCCTGTGATAGGGTTATAGGGGAAGCAATGTTCATGGGAGAAACTGGTTTCAAGTTTAGAAATCAAATGATGAAACAATTACAGAAGGCAAAGGGAAATTTGCTCACAGTGGACTGTGAATTGCAGGGTACCATTAGAATATTATAGTCTTTAGAAAGAAATAGAAGATGAGGCCAATCAGAAGTGTTTGGAAATAGAAATCCAGTGAATGAGCTGTGCACTGGAAGTCTTAGGCTTCTTATGTTTATTGATGTAAACAAATAGGAAGGGAATATAGGATTAGTTCTGATAGCATAAAAAATTAAATGGTAGAAACAGTATGAATAACAGGAATGGGGAGGGGGTATTCACTCTTACAATCACATGATTTCAAAAAGCTATATTATTATAGTGGTGTATATGAGGTATGAAATTAATCATCTTACTTAACCCAATATATTCACTAAAAACAGTCTTTTGTGTATTCATTGAGAAATTTCTATGCACATGTGAAATATATCTAGATAGACAATTAGCTCTAATGTTCTGTAATTGCATGCCTGCAAGTGTATTTATATTAGTCTGTTTTCACACTGCTAATAAAGACACAACAGAGGACAATTTACAAAGGAAAGAGATTCAATGGTCTTACAGTTCCACATGGTTCAGGAGGCCTCACAATCATGGTGGAAGGCAAGGAGGAGCAAGTCACAGCTTACATGTATGGCAGTAGGCAGAGAGAGAGCTTGTGCAGGAAAATTACCATTAAAATTTTAATTTTAATCAGATCTTGTGATAATCATTCACTATCACAATAACAGCAAAGAAAAGACCCACCGCCATAATTCAATCACCACCTACCAGGTTCCTCCCAGAACATATGGGAATTGTGAGCCTTACAATTCAAGATGAGATTTGGGTGGGGACACAGCCAAACCATATCAATATTTATATAGAAAAAGTATACTGTTCATTCTATTATTTTATCACTCTTAATTTGCCTTTGGAATATTTATTCAATAATCATATGTGAATGTATCCTATTTTTTAAAAACTTTCTACATTATTTACTGTTGCATTGATGTATTTAACCTTTTGTCTACTGACAAGCATTTAGATTGTTTACAGTTGCTTTTGGACTTGTAAGCAATAAACATATTGCTACATACTTCATTTCACAGTGTGTATGAGGGTATTGTATAATAGCAAAACCTTGAAGAAAGGTTTTATACTAAATAATGTATTTTATGTTAAATGTTGTTACTCACTGCTAAATTGCACCTTCTCCAACCACCAAACTTGCAAAAACAAGTCCCACCATTTTGTGAGATACACTGTGCAATATGGATGCTGGCAAATTTTTAAAACTTTGTTACTTTTCTCTTTGAAATAGAAAAATAGCCTACTGTAATCCAAAGGCTTTCAATGACAAAGGTGAAAACCTTGGTAAACCTATATGCACACATACGCACATATTTTAAGGGTTGTGAATAGGCCAGGTGAAAATATTTCGTATTCCACAGATTATGCTCCCTGAACAGTTTCTTGCACCTTTACATAGGGCTAGGCTTGAATCTTAAGCAAGCTATATCAACCTTCCCACTTGCTGTGAAGGATAGAAATGATTTATCTGATATCTATTCCAAATACACACAAGCCAACTAGGGAGGCAGTAGGAATTTTACTTGAATGATTGCAGCTTTTTTTTCTTTTCTCCCAGGCTTGTAATATTTAAACTTTTGGCATACGTCAAAGAGTGCTTTACCTCTGGCAATCTCACCAGGTCCTCTGAGGAATGTTCAGCCTGGAACACATCCCTGGATGTCATATCATTATAAACACAATTTTCATCTTCTCAGTTATACCCTAGATGTGTGTTGAAACTTTAACTTCCTTTTCTCAACAAGAAATGTCTTAGTGACACATTTCCATTTTTCCAAGTGTTTTTCTTATTTTCCTTTACTGATTCCTTTTATTTTACTTCATTTTATGTTATTTTGTTTACTTAAGATGAGGTATTAAAATAAAGTTTTCTGATGAAACCACATATTTGTTTAAGAAAAGCAAACTAATGGAGAGAATAATAAAATAAAATTTGTTAATTTTATGAAATAATTTCATACTTTAACGTGTCCATTTTAATTTAAATCATATATTTATATAATTTATTCTTCAAATAGTTGATAAAAAGTTAAGGATTTCTCATTGAATATTGACTGGGTTTAGAACACACTACCCTAAAATAGGGCACCATCACATTTGGAAAAAGAGTAGAGGCTGAAAGCTCACTCTCACCTGCTCCTTCAGTTTTCTTCCCTAAAACAAGCCATAAAACCTTGCTGGCCTTCACCTGAAGTAGGTCATAACTCCCTCATTCCTGTGCTTTCACTATACCCAGAGGAATGTCATTCTCTCTGAAGACAAAGAGCAGGAAGCAGGAAGCAAGAAGCAAGAAGCAAGAAGCGGGAAGATCACGCTCACCTTCCCCTTCCCGCTTCTCCCCTACAACAAGCCCTAAAACCTGGCTGACCTTCACCTGAAGTAGGTCATAACACCCTCATACCTGTGCTGTGCCCATATCCAGAGAAATGTCATTATCTCTGCAGACACAGGGACACAGAGAAAAATCTGAATAAACAGGCTTTACTAAGTTCCCTCCAGTTTATTAATATTAGATCACACACCCGTTGTCCAATCATAATTCCCCAAGATTGTATACTCTTCATTAAATCCAAGCACAAAAATATAGAGGTTTTTCTGTTCTTTGAATCTTCACATCTGCATGCTCCTCTGTTACATAAAACCTATATAAAGCAGAATTTTATACTTTTCTTTTGCTAATCTGTCTTGTTACAGGTGCCTTAGCCATGAACTTAGCAATGGGTGAGAAAAGAGGTATTTCCTCTCCTATAATAGGCATCCACCAATAGACATTTCACATCTCTCTCTTCCATAAATCACACCTTTACTATATGATGGCAGTTTCTTTAGATTGGAAGGTCAAAGTCGATACCATATAGAAAAATAGAATATTAATATTTTCCTGTCTTTTTTAAATGCTTCACCTAACTCTATTTTTGTTTTTATCATTATACTTTTAGTTCTGGGGTACATGTGCAGAACACGTAGGTTTAGGTTTGTTACATAGATATACATGTGCCATGGTGGTTAGCTGCATCCAACCCCTCATCATAGATATTAGGTATTTCTCCTAATGTTATCCCTCCCTAATTCCCCCACTCCCTGCTATCCCTCCCCTAGCCCTTCCACCCCCCGCCAACAGGCCCCAGTGTGTGATGTTTCCCTCCCTGTGTCCATGTCTTCTCATTGTCCAACACCCACCTATGAGTGAGAACATGTGGGGTGTTTGGTTTTCTGTTCCTGTGTCAGTTCGCTGAGAATGATGGTTTTCAGATTCATCTATGTCCCTACAAAAAGGACACAAAGTCGTCATTTTTTATGGCTGCATAGTATTCCATGGTGTATATGTGCCACATTTTCTTTATCCAGTCTATCATTGATCGGCATTGGGGTTGGTTCCAGGTCTTTGCTATTGTAAAAAGTGCTGCCATGAACATTCGTGTGCATGTGTCTTTGTAATAGAATGATTTATAATCCTTTGGATATATACCCAGTAATGGGATTGCTGGGTCAAATGGTATTTCTATTTCTAGATCCTTGAGGAATTGCCACACTGTCTTCCCTAATGGTTGAACTAATTTACGCCTACCTCTAATTTGTCATTTTTAGTGATTCGCTTTTACCAAATATTTCCGATATATTTAATTTAGTTTTAACATAAATTACTATTTCTTATATATAAGTTGATTTTTCTTCTACTTTCATCTGTCAATTAAGCAATGTAACGATAAAAAATAAAAGAAATAGAAATATTTTAAGAAAGCACAATGGTCTCTTGATAATTAAGTAGCTCCCCTACAGAGAACAATACTGCTAGGACACACTGAAAAATAATCCTACTAGCAAATATATTTATTTAAAGATTTTTTAAAAGTTATTATAATTATTATTTATAGAAGGGAAAGTGTGCATACCTCCTAGAAACTCAGCTGAGTGAAGTGGAATTAAATGAAGGTATCTTCTATATGACTCTATGCTATTTATTATGATAGGTATTTTGCATTTACTTTTATCGATTCACAAAACAATCCTAAGCAATAGGTATTAATTCCTGTTTGCAAATGATGAACGTGAAGTTGAAAGTGATTAAAATTCACAAAATTAATGTGTTGGAGATAGCATATCAACAAAGAAACCTCTATTATATCGAATAACCTTTCAAAAATAAATATCCCCAAAATGCTGAATGATAGTCTATAATCATCTCTGGTGCAATCTATGCTAGATAGCCCCATAAGTGAACTTCTACAACTGAGAAACCTATAAGGATTCATTTTTCTAGAATTTGTTTTAAGATCATCTGAAAAGAGTAGCAATTCATATATAAACAGTTGAGCTTATAGAAACTATCAGAGTTTAATGATGATTGTGTGACTCAGTCCTCTTCAGACAAATAATAAGAATAGCTGAGGTAAAGGTCAGAAGGTTACTAGATCTTTTTTCTTTTAATTCTAATCCATGGACTTAAGTCTACAAATCTTTGATCATCAGCCATGTTTCACCATTAGCTGTATAGCAAGAAATTAAAAAAAAAAAAATGACTGTCTTGGCATGGTGTTTTATGCCTGTAATCCTAGCACTTTGGGAGGCTGAGGCGGGAGGATCACTTGAAGCCAGAAGTTAAATAACAGTCTGGGAAATGTAGTGAGACACATCTCTACACAAAATTTTTTTTAAATTAATTGGATGTTGAGGCACATGCCTATAGTCTTAGCTACTCGAGAGACTGAGGCAAGAACTTTGCTTGAGTCCAGGAAGTCAAATAAATGGTTAAGAAGTCAGACTAAGAAACAATGATGTTCAGCCACACTCACTAGTTCAGTAAGTCAATGAATTGTACTTTAACTAGTTATTAAAATGGATGTAGGACTTCACTCTGCTCTTTTACTTCCTCTTATAGGATTAACCGGTTAACTTGAATGATGTCTCTTCCTTCATGGATGAAGTTAACTTCTCTTCCAGACAGTCTTCATGTTCGGTTTTGTTAAACCAGGGAAAACATAGACCTCTCTGGCCTGAAGTTTAAGAATAGCAGTCTGTTCAAGCATTAATGTAATTTGCTTTTGAGAACTTGAGATAAATATCTAACTAAAATACATTATTTAATTTCTTTCCTTTATAGTTCTCCATTTTTAAATAAATCTACCATAAGGTATTTTAGAAAGAGGAGGATGATTGACATGCCAGAATTTGGTATTTCTAGGTATTAATACTATCAGAATCTTTAAATCTCTCTTTCTCTCTTTATATATAATTTGTATATATAATGTATGTGTATACACATACACATATATATAGTATAACATATCCAGTGACACATTTTTTAGTGTTCAATCCTGTGGTTTTAAACAAATACATACAGTCATAAAACCACTACCTCAATCGAGATAAAGAACATCACCTCAAAAACAGCCCCTTGTCCTGAACTTCTTCACCACTACTTACCACTATTTCTTAGAAAATACTGATCTAAGTTTTGTACTATAGAATTTTCTCTTACACAATGTTAATTGTGTATTTGAATTTCCTCTTACACATGAACTAAATCATATGGTACCTAACTTTTAGTCCTATTGTCTTTTTTTACAAATCTAAAACTCTTATTTTCTCAAATCATGTATGATTTTTCTACACTTTTCACCAGCTCCATTAATCATTTTCAAAACTACGCTTAAAGGTAATTTCCCCTTTTCTTCCAGCAACCATTTCCTTACTAGTCATATATATATATCATATATGATGTATAAATATGATTATATATAATATATAAAGATACATTATATGTGTAATATATAAAGAAATAAAAAAGTATAATATAAAATTATTATATAATATATATAATAATTATATAATATATAATATTTTACATATATCTATATATATGATTGGTAAGGAAAGGGTTCTGGCAGAAAGGGAGAAAATTACTTTTAAGTGTGGTTTGGGAAATGATTAATGGAGCTGGTGTAAAGTGTAGAAAAATTATATGTTATTTGAGAAAAAGAGAGTTTTAGATTTATAAAACTTTAAAATTCTTATATATAATAATTATATTATAATATATAACACTTCATCTGTAAATTAAGCTATGTAATATAATAAATAAAAGAAAAAGAGGGATTCCACCAAGTTGGCCAAATAGGAACAGCTCCAGAGTGCAGTTCCCAGCAAGAGCAATGCAGAAGGCGAGTGATCTCTACATTTCCAACCAAGGTACCAGGTTCATTTCAATGGCACTAGTTGAACAGTGGGTGTAGCCCAAGGAGGGCAAACCAATTCTGGGGGGGGCTGCCTCACCTGGGAAGTGCAACTGGCTGGAGGATCAGGGACTTCTCTCCTTGACACCCCAGTTTAGATTCTGTGCTTCTCCCATGGCATTTGCAACCCACAGACCAGGAGATCCCTGGTCACAAATTACCAGCACAGATCTGAGTGGCAGCTCCAGCTGGCACCATGGGTTGTCAGCACAGATCTGGGCAGATGTTTTTACTAGCACTGAGAGGACCTATGGGATAGAGCTTTCCACTCCCCAGAAAGAGGGGGAGCTGAAAGTAGGGAGACAGGTAACAAGGCTTGGCAGGTCTCACCCCACAAAGACCGGCAAACTGAAGCCCTCTTGCTTGAGAGTTTCGCAGCTAGCACATCAGTTCAAGTCTGATCCTGAATGATCAAGCTCAGTGGCAGAAGGGTGTCCACCATTGCTGAGGCGGTTCTAATCTCACCTGTGTAAACAAAAGCCAGAGGAAGCTTACACAGTAGCTGGAATGAGCCTGTGGCAGCCCAGGGATAGAGCTCTTCTCTGTCTCTGCAGGCAGACAAGGGACTGACTGCCTCCTCAAGTGGCTCCCTGACCCCTGTATAACCAAAAAGATTCCTCATAAAGGAGAGTTCTGGCTGACACCTGGTGGCTACCCTTCTGAGACAAAGCTACCACAAGAAAGATCAGGCAGCAATCCTTGTTGCTCCACATCCCCCATGGGTGATTCCCAGGCAAGCAAGGACTGGAGTAGACCTCCAGCAGTCCTACACAAGAGGGACCTTACTGTTAGAAGGAAAAAGTGAAAAACAAAAGGAAATAACTTTAACATCAAGAGAAAAATGTCTACTCAGAGACTCCATTCAAAAATCATCATCTTCAAAGCTCAAAGGTAGATAAATCCATGAAGATGGGAAGAAACCAGCACAAAAAGGATGAAATCATCAAAGACCAGAATGCCTCTCCTCCTCCAAGGGATCACAACTCCTTACCAGCAAGGGAACAAAACAGGATAGAGAATAATTTGACGAATTGGCAGAAACCGGCTTCATAAGGTGGGTAATAACAAACTTCTCTGAGGTAAAGGAACATGTAATACCAAATGCAAAGAAACTAAGAACCTTGAAGAAGGGTTAAATGAAATGCTAACTAGAATAACCAGCTTAGAGAAGAACATAAACAACTTGATGAAAAAAACAGCAGGAGAGCTTTGTGAAGCATACAGTTTTAATAGCAGAATTGATCAGAAGAAGAAAGGACATCAGAGATTAAAGATCAACTCAATTAAATAAAGCAAGAAGGCAAGATTAGAGAAAAAAGAATGAAATGAACAAAGCCTCCAAGTAATATGGGATTATGTGAAAAGACCTAATCTATGTTTGATCGGTATACTTGAATGTGACAGGGAGAATGAATCCAAGCTGGAAAAGACTTTCCAGGACACTATCCAGGAGAACTTCCAAAACTTAGCAAGGCAGGCCAACATTCAAATCCAGGAAATACAGATAACATCACAGAGATATTCTGCAAGAAGAGCAACCCCAAGGCACATAATGATCAGATTCACCAGGGTTGAAATGAAGGAAAAAATGCTAAGTGCATCCAGAGAGAAAGGTTGGGTTACCCACAAAGGGAAGCCCATCAGACTCACAGCAGATCTCTCAGCAGAAACCCTACAGGCCAGAAGAGAGTGGAGGCCAATATTCAATCTCCTTAAAGAAAAGAACTTGCAACCCAGAATTTCATATCAAGCCAAACTAAGCTTCATTAGTGAAGGAGAAATAAAATCCTTTATGGACAAGCAATTGCTGAGAGATTTTATTACCACCAGACCTGCCTTACAAGAGCTCCTGAAGGAAGCACTAAACATGGAAAGGAACAACCAGTACCAGCCACTGCAAAAATGTACAAACTGGTAAAGACCAATGATGCAATGAAGAAACTCTGTCAACTAACGAGCAAAACAACTAGCCAGTAACAAAATGGCAGGATCAAATTCACACATAACAATATTAACCTTAAATGTAAATGGGCTAAATGCCCCATCAAAAGACAAAGATTGGCAAACTGGATAAAAAAGTTCAGACCCATCAGGTGCTGCATTCAGGAGACCCATCTCATGTGCAAAGACACACATAGATTCAAAGGGATGAAAGAAGATTTACTAAGAAAATGGAGAGCAAAAAAAAGCAGGGGTTGCAATCTTAGTCTCTGATAAAATGGACTTTCAACAAACAAAGATCAAAAGAGACAAAGAGGGGCATTACAAAATGGTAAAAGGATCAATGCAACAAGAAGAGCTAACGATCCTGAATATATATGCACCCAATACAGGAGCACCCAGATACATAAAGCACGTTCTTAAAGACCTACAAAGAGACTTAGACTCTCATGCAGCAATAGTGGAAGACTTTAACATTCTGTTGTCTATATTAGATTAACCAGACAGAAAATCAACAAGGATATCCAGAACTTGAACACAGATCTGAACCAAATGAGCCTAATAGGCATCTACAGAACTCACCACCACAAATCCACGGGATATACATTCTTCTCAGCACCACGTCACACTTACTCTAAAATTAACCTCATAATTGGAAGTAAATCACTCCTCAGCAAATGTAAAAGAACAGAAATAGAAATAACCAATCTCTCAGACCACAGTGAATCAAATTAGAATTCAGGATTAATAAACTCATTCAAAACCCCACAACTAAATGGAAACTGAACAACTGGCTCTTGAATGTTGACTGGATAAACAATGAAATGAAGGCAGAAATAAAGATGTTCTTTGATACCAATGAGAACGGAGACAAAACATACCAGAATATCTGGGACACATTTAAAGTAATGTCTAGAGGGAAATATATAGCAATAAATGCCCACATGAGAAGTGAGGAAAGGTCTAAAATTGACACCCTATTTTCAAGATGGAAAGAGCTAGAGGAGCAAGAACAAAAAAAGCTCAAAAGCTAGCAGAAGACAAGAAATAACTAAGAACAGAGCAGAACTGAAGAAGATAGAGACATAAAAAAGCTTCAAAACATCTATAAATCCAGGAGCTGGTTTTTTGAAAATATCAACAAAATAGACCGACTCCTAGCCAAACTAATAAAAAAGAAAAGAGAGAAGATTGAATAGACACAATATAAAATGATAAAGGGGATATCACCACTGATTCCACAGAAATACAAGCTACCATCAGAGATTACTACAAACAACTCTATACACATAAACCAGTAAATCTGGAAGAAATGGATAAATTCCTGGACACTTATACCCTCCCAAGACTAAACCAGGAAGAAGTTGAATCCCCGAATAGGCCAATAACAAGGTCTGAAGTTGAGGCAGCAATTAATAGCCTACCAACCAAAAAAAGTCCAGGTCCAGATGGGTTCACAGCCAAATTCTACCAGATGTACAAATAGGAGCTAGCACCAATCCTTCTGAAACTATTCTAAACAATGGGAAAAGACAGAGTCATCCCTGACTCCTTTATGAGACCAACATCATCCTGATACAAAACCTGGCAGAGACACAAGTATAAAAGAAAACTTCAGACCAATATCCATGATGAATACTGAAGCAAAAATCTTCAATAAATACTGGCAAACTGAAGGTAACAGCACGTCAAAAAGCTTGTCCATCAGAATCAAGTAGGCTTTATCCTGGAGATGCAAGGCTAGTTCAACATACACAAATGTATAAACATAATCCATCACATAAACAGAACCAAAGACAAAAACCACATGATGATCTCAATAGATATAGAGAAGACCTTCAACAGAATTCAACAGCCCTTTATGCTAATAACTCTCAATAAACTCATTATCGATGGAATGTATCTTAAAATAACAAAAGCTATTTATGACAAACCCACAGCCAATATCATACTGAACAGGGAAAAACTGGGAGCACTGTCTTTGAAAACTGACACTACACAAGGATGCCCTCTCTCAACATTCCTATTCAATATACTATTGGAAGTTCCAGAGCAATCAGGTAAAAAAATAAATAAATAAAGAATATTCAATTAAGAAAAGAGGAAGTCAAATTTTCTCTATTTGCAGATGACATAATTGTCTTGTGTTTAGAAGACCCCATTGTCTCAGCCCAAAATCTCCTTAAGCTGATAGCAACCTCAGCAAGTCTCAGGATGCAAAATCAATGTGCAAAAATCATAAGCATTCCTATACACCAATAACAGACAAACAATGAGCCAAATAATGAGCAAACTCCCATTCACAATTGCTACAAAGAGAATAAAATACCTAGGAATACAGCTAACAAAGGATGTGAAGGACCTCTCCAAGGAGAACTACAAACCACTGCTCAAGGAAATAAGAGATGACACAAACAAATGGAAAAAATTCCATGCCCATGGTTAGAAAAAATCAACATTGTGAAAATGGCCATACTGCCCAAAGTAATTTATAGATTCAATGCTATCCCCATGGAGCTACAGTTGACCTTCTTCACAGAACTGGAAAAAAACCACCTTAAACTTCATATGGAACCAAAAGAGAGCCCATATAGCCAAGACAATCCTAAGCAAAAAGAAAAAAGCTGGAGACATTATGCTACCTGACTTCAAACTATACTACAAGGATACAGTAATCAAAACAGCATGGTACTGGTACCAAAACAGAGGTATAGACCAATGGAACAGAACAGAGGCCTCTGAAGTAATGCCACACATCAACAACCATCTGATCTTTGACAAACCTGACAAAAATAAGCAATGGGGAAAGGATTTCCAGTTTAATAAATGATGTTGGGAAAACTGGCTAGCCATGTGCAGAAAGCAGAAACTGGATCCCTTCCTTACACACTATACTAAAATTAACTCCAGATGGATTAAAGATTTAAACATAAGACGTACACCATAAAAACCCTAGAAAAAAACCTAGGCATTACCATTCAGGACACAGGCATAAGCAAGGATTTCATGACTAAAACACCGAAAGCATCGGCAACAAAAGCCAAAATAGACAAATGGGATCTAATTAAATTCCAGAGCTTCTGTACAGCAAAAGAAACAATCATTAGTGTGAACTGGCAACCAACAGAATAGGAAAAATGTTTTCAATCTACCTATATGAAAAAGGGCTAATATCCAGAATCTACAAGGAACTAAACAGATTTACAAGAAAAATAAAGAAAAAAACAAATCCATTCAAAAGTGGGTGAAGGATATGAATAGACAATTTTCAAAAGAAGACATTTATGAGGCCAACAAACATATGAAAAAATGCTCATCGTCACTGGTCATTAGAGAAATGGAAATCAAAACCACATTGAGATACCATCTCATGCCAGTTAGAATGGCAATCATTAAAAAATCTGGAGACAACAGATGCTGGAGAGGATGTGGAGAAATAGGAACACCTTTACACTGTTGCTGGGAGTGTAAATTAATTCAACCATTGTGGAAGACAGTGTGGTGATTCCTCAAGGATCTAGAAATAGAAATTCTATTTGACCCCCCCATTACTGGGTTTATACCCAAAGGATTATAAATTGTTCTATTATAAAGACACATGCACACATATGTTCATTGCGGCACTGTTTGCAATAGCAAAGACCTGGAACCAACACAAATGCTCATCAGTGATAGACTGGATAAAGAAAATGTGACACATATACACCATGAATACTATGCAGCCAAAAAAGGATAAGTTCATGCCCTTTGTAGGGACATGGATGAATCTGGAAACCATCCTTCTCAGCAAACTGACACAAGAACAGAACACTAAACACTGCATGTTCTCACTCATAGGCAAGTGTTGAACAATGAGAACAAATGGGCACAGGGAGGGAAACATCACACACTGGGATCTGTTGGGGGTTGAGGGGCTGGGGGGGATAACATTGGGAGAAACGCCTGATGCAGGTCACACGGGGAGGGATGTAGCAAACCACTATGGCCTGTGTGTACCTATGCCACAATCCTGCAAGATCTGTACATTTACCCCAGAACTAAATTACAATTAAAAAAGAGAAATATATAATATAATATTCAAATTATGTATTAGATTGTCTTATATTATATTATATTATATTATATTATATTATATATAATGCAATAATGTTATATCATATTATAATATAATTATATTATATTTGCTAGGTCAAATGGGATTTCTATTTCTAGATCTTTGAGGAATCGCCACACTGTCTTCCACAATGGTTGAACTAATTTACACTCCAACCAACAGTGTAAAAAATCGTTATTTCTCCACATCCCCTCCAGCATCTGCTATTTCCAGATTTTTTAATGATCGCCATCCTAATTTGAGTGAGAATAATTACATATACTGTTATAATATGTAACTATTATATATATTAATTCTATATAATATTCTAATTATATAATAGGTAATTATAATATAATATATGCAATTAGTATATTGTAATTAATACAATTATAATCTATAAAATATATCTATATTATAATTAATATAGTATAATGATATATTATATATTTATAAATATATGTTTATTAATCTATATTTATATTTATTATATAATATAATGTATTATGTTATGTATAGTGTTATATATAGTAAATCAATATGTTTATATATTTGTTTAAGTAAACTGATAGAAGTGAACTGAAGGATTAGCAGAAGAATTAAAGAATTTTCCACCTTAATATTTTAGAATGTTTAGACAGAAAATCCTCAAATACAAACAGGAAAAAAGACCGAAAAGGAGACAGACAGAGAAAGGCAATGGGATGGGGGCAAGAGATTGGGAGATATTTTTTAAGAATAAGTGTTCCAGAGAAGAGGATCAAATTCTTCTTCTTTGTCAAGCTAATTTATTACTACACATTTACAGTGTTGAAATTTACAGTGCTGGGTATGTGTCTGAGAAATTAAACTTCTTACCAAAGTGTTGACATGGCTACATATTTGCTATTAACAATAAATGATTTTATGGTATACATCTAATGACTTTAGGGCCATAATTTATCAAAATATATTATATTTAATAAGATAATAATACCTGTAGTTACTTAGATGCATACTTTATTTTTTTTTAACTGAAATGCAAGCCTCATTTAAGAGGAGCTTTTTTTTTCCGGTATTCAAAGGAGTGTTATCCATGTTGTAGATGATGTGGGAATTTAACCTAGTAAATAAGGCAAATAGGTGGGTAAAGTTACTAATTAATGATAATACTGAGATATAATTATTCTCCAAAATGGTAAACATAGTAAAAGAGGGAAACATATTCATGCAAATGAGTTTTTAATTATACAACATAGTTTATGCATAAGAAATTACACCACTTCTAGGAACTGGCACTGTGGAAGTAGCAGGCACAGAGTATATCTCAGTACTTGTAATAATATCAACTAATGTAAAAATCTATTATTACTCAATTTCTTCTGATTAGTTTTATTATGAAAGTACTTCTTAAAATCTTTTCGTTGAAAATCTTAGTATAGTGTTGCAGCCTATAACCCAAAGCTGGTAACACTTTCAGAAAAGACAAGAAAATAAAACACACATATATGAAAAATTTGGATAATTAATTAAGAAACATTGGCTGAGATAATAGAATTATTGTAATTCCTCACAATGAAGAAAATGTTACTGAAAAAAACAAGCAATTAAATTGATAAGGTTTGGATATGTGTCCTGTCAAATCTCATGTTAAAATGTAATCCCCAGTATTGAAGACAGGACCTGGTTGGAGGTGTCTGGGTCATGAAGGTGGATCCTTTATGAATGGTGTGGGTCGTCCCTTTGGTGAAAAGTGAGCTCTCGCTTCAGTTCACACACATCTGATTGAGTAGAAGAGTGTGGCACCTCCCCTCCCCTTGTTCCTGTTCCTCCATGTGAGATGCCTGCCTACCCTTCACCTTCCACCATGATGGGGAGCTTCCTGGGGCCTCCCCAGAAACAGGTCCTGGCACTATGCTTCCTGTACAGCCTGGTTAGCTGTTAGCCAATTGAATCTTTTTTAAAAAAACTAAATTCTAGTCTCAGATTTTCTTTAGAGTGATGCGAGAATGGCCTAATACAACTCAGGCAACTTTTGAATATGAATTTAAGTGATTGAAAAAATATTTTAAATTTAAGGAAATGGAAGAGAATCATTTAGAATTTAAGGAGGCAACATATTAACATTAAGACTAAGAAGTTAGTAGGACGCTATAGACTAGAAAAATAGAAAAAACATAAATCTAAAGATAGACGATATGAGAACCTATAGCACCAAATGCTTCTAGATAATTTTTATAATTTAAAATACATTGTCTTTAAACTTCTGCCAATTTTTTTATTGTTTGTATAGAAACAAACTGTTCCTATTAATTTCATAAAGCTGGACTTAATACATACTTAATGTGTTTAATAGCATATCATAGTAATTAAGAATTTTAGAGGGTCCCTGTTCTTTGGATCTACTACTCTAAAACCTCCTCCTAAAAGGAGATTGAGAGAGAAGAGACAGATTTAAAGTAAATACAATTACTTTGCATTCTTAATCTCTATACAGTGTCATACTATTTTGCTTACTGGACACATTCTGAAAACTGAAATTCCATTTTTCGAGTAGAAGACATACAATCTATTTACTGCTGTGTAACAATTTACCCCATTACTTAGCATTCTTAAGAAAGCAAACATTTATTGTATTCCATAGTTTCTGAAGGCCAAGAATCCAGCTTGGCTAGCTAATACTAGCTAAGCGTCTCTCAAAAGGCTGCAGTCAAGGTGCTGGCTGGGGCCGAAGTTACCTGAAGGCTTGACTGGGGCAGATGGATAACCTGACAAGCTGGCTCATTCATAAGAGTTTTGGCAGAAAGTCACAGTTCCTTGCCCAAAGATGACTGAAAGCCTCAAAACCTTGCCAAATGTAAGTCTCCAAATAACAACTCATAGGCTAACAATTGGCTTTCCCCAGAGTGCATGATCTAAAAGAGACTGAGAGAGAAACCACAGTGAGTTTTCAGAAGTGGCATGTCATCACTTTTACCACACACTCTAACTTACACAGACCAATTCTGATACAATGTAAGAGAAAGTTACACAATTCTTAACCATTTTAGAGACCCAAAGATATGTTATATGGTTGTTAAGGCTGTTTCATCCCAGGGTGGGTGGGACAGCTGTATACATAAGCCTGATTAAAAGAAAAGGAACAAGAAGGGAGGAAGAAATAAGATATTCTTGTTCCTGCTAAGGCCTAAGGACAAGAAAGAAATGCTGCTGAAGGCGATCATGTTCACGAGTACTAGGGATTAGTGTTACTCAGTGTATGATGTGCAGGCTGATGTTCATCTGCTAACTTTGTCACTAGTCCATAATGAGGTGCCCTAAAGAGCTGGGATTAAAATCTCTGAATACAGCTTACTAGCCAGCTTTCAATGGTATCTCTAAGGCAGATGATGAGGCTGGATCTAGGATCTGGGAATATTGGAAAAAGTTGGAAACTGAAATCTGTTGCCTCTGCTAATGTGAAAAACAGTTGTTGAGGCGATGATGGAAGAAATGAGACGGACCGTGTTTCTTCCTCTCCCTCCTGCTTTCTACTATTTCTTTTGCATTTCCTATTGATAGAAACTAACAGGGACTCAGCACTCAAAAAAGAAATGTGGATTTAAATTCAGCCTCACAATCCGCTCCTATTCCTAATCAACATCTGTACATATGCTCCATACATATGTAAATCTCCATACAAAAATGTAAACGTTTATTTAAATAGAAATAGTTTTACTCTCTTCCCTCAAAAGGATTCACATTTCAACAACCATGCCGCCCAGTTTGGGGGAATGTCAATTATTCCTCAAATTGAGTTCCAGCTCAATTCCAATATTCCTTAAGCTAATGACTAATTATTAAGTTAATCACCATTACTGATCTTTATGTAAAACAATGAGAAGAAATAGGAAGAAAGGAGAAATAAATGTAAACATATGGACATTTAACAAGTACGAAAGACAATGTGTGTAAGTGCTACATGAATGTGCAGTTATTACTTTAATATTTCCATTCCATGCTCATTTTGTTCTCAGCCATAGCATCAATGGTTGAAATTTGGGTAACCTAACGTTTGACTCATAAGAGTCAGTGTATTCAGTGGTCCAGCCTTTTCGGTTGTTATGATTTTCCTTAAACTATAAAGACACACACCAGAGAGTCACCTGTGTCTGAAAATGTCTTCCATGTCAACATCATATGGTGGAAACCCCTTTTCCCTTGGCAATAACCACAACCAATGTAATAATATTGCATCTTCTAATAAAAACAATGACATGAGATCCCAACAAAGCCAGGTATTAATCTAAATATTCAATCTTATGAAACTATAAATCATTTCCTTTGGAGCTAAGACTTCCAATTCACCAAATTCCAAATTTTCAAGGTTAGAAACATTGAAGTTTGTGAGTGACTCGTGAGGAGTAATAGTGAAAGTTGCTAATTCACCTTTCATTTCTGGTTTCCTGTACCTATGCATTTAGTGAGAAAAACCACAGCACGTGTAATCAGTGACCCAAACAAAAGACTGTATCATGTTAAGAAACCTGAATGTTAAGGAGATTTGATTTCTTCTTTGAGTAAAAATGTTCAAATCTATGAATTGACACATGGTGAGGGACTCTGACTCTCCTTTGACATTTGACAAATCCTTTGATGACTCAAGTTGTGTGTCTGGCCACTGGGCCTTCAGTTTTTCCTATTATAGAAATCAAGAAATATTTGAGTAGGTTATGGTTTATTTGTAGGGACACCATTAGCAATTCACCACTAGCAAAAATTCCAGTATATCAAAACACACTGACATTATTGTGTGCTTGCTGCATGCTATGGAAATGTGATACCTTGTCTATAATGGTTAAATTCTAATACCTCAACCTCACTGCTCTATAATTATATGATCCCTACTAAATTAGAGAAGCCATCTTAATGTCAGAATTCCCCAATCATACTCAACCTGCAGAGTACTGTCACCACAGAGCTTTTCACGTATTCTGGTGTTAGCTTCACTAATGTATTTATCAATGTCTTAATGAGTGGAGTATCTTCTAGACCCTATTAGTGATGTAATGGAGGATGGCCTCCAGGTCATACATGATAAATGCACTCCAATATTTCTTCTTCCTAAGCCGTTGAATCTCTTATAGTATTTACATCATTGTAAATTCAAGTTTAAATCAATTAAACAAGTAAAGTGTTATAGGCAGTTTCAGGTGGTTGAGCTAACTCATTAAACCTGGAATCCATGGTAAATACATCTGTATCAATATATTCTGAATCTGGAGACTAAAACCAATTACTGCTGGGAAGGGAAAAACAATTGCTAAGGTGACACAAAACAAGAAGAAGCAAGTACTTTTACAGCCTCATGCCTTGCAGTCACTTTCTTTCATTTCTTTTTAGCAGACCTCAATAAAAAGTCAGCTAACCAAGAAGAAATGCAGCCTTAGTATCTCAGTTTCTGCATTACAAAAGAAGGTATAAAAGAGACAGTATGGAAATGAGAGACAGTCGTTTAATTAATGGCACACCTCCTTGAAGTAATTTTATATTATATTATTACACATTATTGAGCTGACATTTGAAATTTTTAACATAGGTTTAAGTATAGTTACGTGTTACCATGACTTAGAAATACTAAATATTTTATAAGATGAAATAAAATGAGGATTTAGATATAACTGGTCACAATACAGTTTATATATTGTGACCCATGCCACAATATGATTTATAAAAGTAAGTTTGAATGATCTTACTGCATATCTAACAATGAATTTGAATTTTATGTAAAAATTTGATTATAAAAATGTCTGTATCTGAAAAATATACTAGTTATTTTAAAAAACCAGGCTCAATATCTAAACTGTAATTTTTGTTTTGAATTCATAACATTTCAATATGAGCCAATAATAAGAATAGGAAAAGGAACAAGGAGAAAACTGACAGTCTTGTGAAATCTAAGTGGCTTAACTAATTAATTAATTAAGGATGCTTCCTCATGCAAATATCATACTCTACAATACTCACTTATTTTGTTTCTGAGAGGTTTTTATGTTCTGGGTCTTGAACCACGGTAAAATTGGAGATGAGTGAGGAGTTCCACATCTGTGTCATATTCTGTTTTTGTCTCCAGTGAGAGGATGAGACACACCTTCCTGTTTGCATGTGAATCATGGTATTCATATAGAAGTCTACCTATTTTCCCTATTATAAGCCTTAAAAATATTTTCTTTTTGGCTAAACAAATATCACTGTAGGTGACAGGACCACATTGGAATGTAGAGAAATGTTCCACTAACAATTAACAATTCCACTAACTTGCTTACTTTCTCCCTCTCTTAGGTCCCAAATAGGTTACTGCTCTTCAGTCTGCATCCATAGCTAATCAGCAACCAATGTGCAATGTAAGTGCCAAATACACTTTTGTTGTAAGATACCTAAATTTCAGAGTTGTCTTTTGCTACTGCATTAGTTAGCAAACATTGACTAACACTCCTCTTTTGAGATAATTATAAAGAGTATATTTTGAACCCAAGAAAATTATGAGTCAGTTTCTCAAACAAAGGGACTACAACTCCCTAACAGGTTATCTTATATCTAAAGTTTATTTTGCAGGCAAGATATGTTTTATTATATATCTTCAAAAACAAAACGAAGAAGCAAACACATAACATAGCTATGGAGTAACAAATTACACGCTAATAATAGACAATTTCAAACTGCAAGTTGTGATTGAAATAAGAAATTCTCATTAACAGTCACTGCATTTTCGAAGTTAAGCAAGGTCATGTGATAAGAAACTTGGTATTCCAAAGACATTTTTTCTTTCAAATTTTAACCCAGGGAAATTCTCAACACCTGCTACAAGAATATCACAGTTTATGTCATTATTTCATTCTTTATTTTGAAGCTGCAATTTTAAACTATGAAAACTATTCAAAATATTTCACAAGCCATTTCTATTGCTTTTTCATTCTGGTAAAGTGTAGTGGTAGCTATTCAGCATAATCTTTTCCCCACACAACATATCAATGGCAAAACAGGAGCTCATTTAACCCTTCTCATTTTTCCTTTAAATCAATAAACTGCTTTCCCTCTTTTAACTTTTTTTTATGTTTACAATCTGTATAGAAGTGAATAACTATGCAGGTGTAATTTTGAAACAGCTTCAATTTTTTTTTAGAAATATAATGATATAATTTGGCGGTGTCCCCACTAAAATCCCATCTTGGATTTTAGTTCCCATAATCCCCAAGTGTTGTGGGAGGGAACAGGTGCAGATAATTGAATTATTGGGGGTGTTTCCCCCATCCTATTCTCATTAGAGTGAGTTAGTTCTCATGAGATCTGATGGTTTTATAAAGGACTCCCCCTTTACTGGGCACTCATTCTTCTTCTTTCCACCATGTGAAGAAGGACATGTTAGCTTCCCTTTCCACCATGATTGTAAATTTCCAGAGGCCTCTCTAGCCATGCTGAACTGTGAGTCAATTAAACCACTTTCCTGGTCAATTACCCAGGCTTGAGTATGCTTTTATTAGCAGTGTGAGAATGGACTAATACACATACTTATCATTTTTATTACTGTTATTGTCACAAAATTATGACTATAGGCCATTTTTTTTCAGCACTGAAGCCACTCTCTGAGTCAGTTTTAGAATTGAGAAAATAGTAGAAATTATTTTAGACCAGCACAGCATTTCTATTGTATCCTCATAAGTCAAGGCCTTAGACAAAATTATATCTACTGCAGAAGATATTCTCTGATGCTGTGATAATATTTATTTTTATATGCATTCTTATTGCATCTTTGTTATCCTAGTTTCTATAACATGCACTATTTTCTTATTATATTATAGAGCTTCTGGAATGGGAAGACCATGTCTTATTTATCATCACATAAATCAAACTTTAATACTTCTCTTACGAAGTATGACAAATTGCCAAAATGTCCACATGCTTTTCCATCTTTCTTGAAATGAGACTTTGAAGCTTTTCCCATTGAAATATAGAGGCTATGTCTCTATTTATTCTGTTCTTTAAAATATACTTTCCCCCAGTAAGACATGGTAGAAATGGTCTTGTGCAAGCAATAACTGAGGTCTCAAAAATCTCAGTATGCTTAAATTTTGCCACCGCTTTGTGGGCAAACACAGGCTAACCTGCTGGAGGATAACTGACCACATGAAGTAAAGGAAAGCTATCACATCTGAGGTTGTAAACACCAGACATCCCCCAGCTACACCAATCACTGCCTATAGAGGCATGAATGGATCCAGCTGAGACTCCCTGAGAAGAATTACCACCAAAGTCAAACACAAATTGTTAACTCTCAGAATTGAAAGCTAAATAAATGATTGCTGTTTCAAGCCACTATTTGTTGAGGCAGTTTGTTACACAGTAAAACAAACAGATTCACAGGACAAATGAAGACAAACTTGAGAAGCAAGAAGTTCTATATTCCATGCTAATGATCTCAAGGTTTAGTTTTTAAGTGCAGTTTTTGTTTTCCTGTTCTAGTCCTCTGGTACATACAATTTGCATGATTCAATGTCTCCCACAGTCAATAGGACAATGTCAACATCCGTTCATATTTAAATTTAGGTTCTTTTCTCATATCTCATTTTCCACTAAAGATTTTAAAACATCCTAAGACATTCAAGAATTATTGGAAATATATCATAACTTATTACTCTTGTCTAGGCAACACTTTTTACTCTTTGACCAATAACTTCCCATTCCCTTGCTCTCCTGCTCCCAGCTGCTGGTAACCATCATTCATTCTATTTTCTACTTCTATGAATTCAATATATTTTTAGATTTACATATAAGTGAGAGCATGCAGTATCTGTCTTTCTGTACATGGCTCATTTCACTTAGCATAATGTCTTTTAGATACATCATGCTGTCCCAAATGATGGAATTTAAGGCAGAAGAGTATTTGATTGTGTAGTTTAGAGATCCATTGCACAGAAATACTCAATAATACTTAACAATAATGTATATTTTAAAATAACTAGGAGAGTGAGTTTTAAATGCATTATCACAAAAATTCAAGTGAGGTAATGAATAGGTTAATTAGCTTGATTTAATCATGACATCATATACATATATGAATACATCACATGGTATTTCATGAATATAATACAATTATGTTTGCTACTTAAAATAATTTAGAAATAAAAAGAATTACTGAAAGAAATTCAGTCTCAAATGTGTAATGTGGCTGATATTATTTGTATTCTGGGTTAAATAGAATTATATAATATCTAAGATGACTTTGAAAATATTAACCACCATTAAAAGCAGATATTTTGGAATACCTTGCATCATGTAAGTGTGTCATGGTAAATGCGATGCTGGGCAATTATGATGAAAGTCAGGGCTCTTTGTGTTGAATTCATGGAGATGAGGAGGAAAGTGTAGAAATGTCAAAGGTTAGTGTGAAAACCCATGAAAATAGGCATAGGAATTTATTGAGATAACAAGAAGAATATCTTTCTATTAAAACCATATTTACAGCTGGGCGTGGTGGCTCACACCTGTAATTCCAGCACTTTGGGAGGCTGAGGCGGATGGATCACCTGAGGTTCGGAGTTCAAGAGCAGCCTTACCAATATGGTGAAACCCTATATCTAACAAAAAGAAAAAGAAAAAAAAATATTTACATTGCTTTTTTGTTAAATACGCAAAACATACAATTGAGTATTTTAAAAATTTTGAGTGTAGCATTCACTGGCATTAAATACATTCACATTTGTGCAACTACCACCACCATTCATTTCTAAAACTTTTCCATCATCCCAAATACAAATTCTATATCCATTAAACAATAATTCTTCATTCTTTTCTCCTCTTCAGCTCCTGGTAACTATTATTCTACTTTCTTTTTTCATGAATTTATTCTGGGTATCTTATGTAAGTTAAATCATACAATATTCGTCCTTTTGCTTCTAGTTTATTCTACTTAGCATAATGTCTGAGATGCATCCATTTTATAGCACGTAACAGAATTTTAATCCTGTTTAAAATTGAAAAATATTCCATTGTTTGTCTATACCACATTCGTTTATTCATGTATCCTTCAAAGGACATTTGTGTTGGTTTTACCATTTGGCTACTGTGAATAATGCTATGATGAACATTGATGTAGTAATACTTGTTTGAGTCCCTGCTTTTAATTATTTTGGGTATTTACACAGAAGTGGAATTGTTGGATCATTATTTACTTAACTTTTTAAACATATTGCTAGATGGGCATCCTATACAATTGTAGAAATATTAAGAATTACGCTTAGATTATAGATAAATTTGTCTGTCAATGTTCTAAATAGGTAAAAGAAAACTTTATTTTAGGTAACAATTTTTATAAAATTGTTACCATTGTACAGTTTTACAAAAAATAAAAAATGGGCTCAAACCACTTCTTCCTGCCCAAAGCCCCACCCCTCCTTGAACAGTTATCAGATCATCTTTTTAGATGCTCAGCTGCAGGTGATGGCACCTTCCTCTGCTCCCTGGAGGCCTCACAATTTGTTCTGAACCAGTTCAAAAGCCTGAAACTCATCATGGCTTTAGAATTTCATCTTCACGCTGAGTAACAGGAAAAATGATGATATTTTCCATCATGTAACTGAAATAAAATAAAGAAGCAAAAGCCTTAACAGGACTTGGTCTCTTGTCTCTTAGCTATTAGATTGTGGAGAAGAATCCAGTATTTTCTTACACATAGCAAGCAAATAAAGATGCTTGGTTATAAATAAATAGTGATACAAGGCTTGGGGTTTGTTTCCTTTTAGTTAGTTTAATTATCATTTCTGGCATAAATAAGACATTCACAAATACACAGGATAGGATGATATTGAAGTGAGAAAGATAAAAGCTTAATTGAGAGACACATTCTAGTAAAGATCACTGTCAACTCCTCGAAAAATTCTTCTTCTTATTATTTTTTTGAATGGTTAAAATTTTTACAACTTTGTGGAAAATGTGACTTTTTCTTTTGGAATTATGAAGTAAAAAATGGTAGAGAAAAAGCTAAGAGATTCAATTATATTCCATCATAGCTATCACAACCCAAATCTTTATCAAAAGACACAGAACAAAGAATATTACAGAAAGAGAGAGAGACATGGGCCAGGTGTGGTGGCTCACACCTATAATCCCAGCACTTTGGGAGACTGAGGCAGGTGGATCCCTTAAGGTCAGGAGTTCAGTCTGGCTAACATGGTAAAACCCCATCTCTACTAAACAATAAAAAAATCAGCTGGGTATGGTGGCACATTCGTGTAATTGCTGCTATTCAGGAGGCTGAGGCAAAAGAATTGCTTGAACCTGGGAGATGAAGGTTGCATTGAGCCGAGATGGTACGGCTGCACTCCAGCCTGGGAGACAGAGTCCGAGTCTGCTTAGAGAGAGAGAGAGAGAGAGGGAGAGAGAAAGGAGAGGGAGGGAGAGAGAGAGAGAGAGAGAGAGAGAGAGAGAGAGAGAGAGAGAGAGAGAGAGGGAGGGAGGGAGGGAGGGAGGGAGGGAGGGAGAGAGAGAAAAAGAAAAGAGAGAAGGAAGAAAGATAAAGAAAATGGAGGAGAGACAGCGGGAATAGGATAATTGGAGGGAGACAAAGATACAAAAGCTATGTTCGTTGGGACCAATCAAATGCCATGAGGCTTAAACCAATAGAAAGGGATTGTAATGATGAGGTTAGAAAAGAATGTGGCCAGGTGCGGTGGCTCACACCTGTAATCTCAGTACTTTGGGAGGTCGAGGTGGGTGCATCACGAGGTCAGGAGATAGAGACCATCCTGGCTAACAAGGAGAAAACCCATCTCTACTAAAATTACAAAAAATTAGCCAGGAGTGGTGGCACGTGCCTGCAGTCCCTGCTACTCGGGAGGCTGAGACAGGAAAATTGCTTGAACTTGTGAGGCGGAGGTTACAGTGAGCCGAGATCACGCCACTGCACTCCAGCCTGGGACAGAGTGAGACTTTGTCTAAGAAAAAAAAAAAAAGAAAGAAAAGAAAAAGAAAAAGGAAAAGAAAAAGAAAAAAAAGATCACATAGTAAAACTTTTCAACTTTCCCAAAGAATGAGATGATAGAGATTTTAAGAAGCAACTTAATGAGATTAGATTTTTCTTTTAAAAGTATATGCTCGGTATTCACATGTGAATCCTACCAACATTCAAAGAACAATTGTTACAATCCTACTGAAACTTTTCCAAAAGACAGAAAAAGAAGGAATCCTCCTTAAATCATTCTGTGAAGCCAGAATCACCCTAATACCAAAACCAGGAAAGGGTATAACAAAATTGAAAGCTACAGACCAATATCCCTGATGAACATAGATGCAAAAATCCTCAAGAAAATGCTAAAAACCCAAATCCATTAGCAAATCAAAAAGATAATACATCATGATTAAGTGGGTTTCAT
Organism: Callithrix jacchus; assembly: GCF_049354715.1. Taxonomy (NCBI): domain Eukaryota; kingdom Metazoa; phylum Chordata; class Mammalia; order Primates; family Cebidae; genus Callithrix; species Callithrix jacchus. The sequence continues at coordinate 35,818,186 of NC_133504.1, forward strand.
CACAGAGATGCAGGCATGGTGTAACATATGCAAGTCAGTAAATATATCACATAAACAGAATTAACAACAAACCCAAAAACTATATGAACATCTCAATAGATACAAACAAAACTTTTTTTTTATAAAATCCAGTATCCCTTTATGATTAAAAACCCTCAACAAAACAGACATAAAAGAGACTTAGCTCAAACTAATAAAAGCTAATAAAAGAGATTTAACTCAAACTAATATGAGAAACCTGTAGCCAACATCATATTGAATGGAGAAAAGTTAAAAGCATTCCCTTGATAACTGGAACAAGACGAGGATGCCTGCTTTTACCACTTCTACTCAACATGGTACTGGAAGTCCCAGACAGAGCAATCAGAAAAGAGACAGAAATAAAGGGCATCCAAATTGAAAAAAAGTCAAACTGTCACTGTTTGTCAATGATGTGACTGTACCTAGAAAACCCTAAAGATTCATTTTTAATGTGATAAATGAATTAAGCAAGGTCTGTTCAATATTGTGAAAATGACCATACTGCCTAAAGAAACCAACAGATTTAACACACTTCCCATTATTCACTATTTTTCAAAAAACTAGAAAAAAAATTCTAAAATTTAAATGGAACTAAAAGGAGCCTGAATAGCCAAAGCAACACTAAGCAAAAATAACAAATCTAGAGGCATCATGTTGCCCAACTTCTAATTATACCACAAGGCTCTCTATTCTGTTCCATTGGTCTATGTGCCTATTTTCATACCAGTACCATGCTGTATAGTTACTAAAACAGGATAGTACTGATATAAAAATAGGCACATAGACTAATGAAACAGAATGGAGAGCCTAGAAATAAAGCCAAATACTTACACCCACTGATCTTTGACAAAGCATACAAAAACATAAATTGGGAAAAGGACACTGGACTCAGTTGATGGTGCTGAGAAAACTGGCAAGCCATGTGTAGAAGAAGGAAACTGGAAAACTGGAAAAATATCCCTCATCTCATAAAATCTCTCACCTTATACAAAATTCAGCTCAAGATGGATTGAAGGCTTAAATCTAAGACATGAAACCATAAAAATTACAGAGGACAATATTGGAAAAATCTATTCTGTACATTGACTTCGGCAACAAATTCATGGCTAAGACTCCAAAACCAAATGCAATGAAAACAAAAATAAACAAAGAATACTTAAACTGATAAGCTTCTGCACAGTGAAAGAAATCATCAGCAGAGTTAACAGACAACCCACAGACTGAGAAAATATTTACACGTATACATCTGACTAAGAACTAGTTTCAGGCATCAACAAAGAGCTCAAAGATATCAGCAAGAAAAGAAGAAATAATCCCATCAAAATGTGGACAAAAGACATGTATAGACATTTCTCAAAAGTAGATATACAATCAGTCATATGAACAAATGGAAAGCATATGAAACATACGAAAAGAATCCTCAACATCACTAATCATCAGGGAAATCCAAATTAAAACCACAATGAGATACCAACTTACTCCTGCAAGAATGGTCATAATTTAATAATAAAAAACCATAGATATTGATATGAAAGTAGTGAGAAGCAAACACGTTTATACTACCGGTAGGAATGTAAAGCAATATAACCACTCTGTAAAACAGCATGGTGATTTCTTAAAGAACTGAAAATAGAACAATTATTTGATCCATCAATCTCACTCCTGGGTATCTACCCAAAGGAAAAGAACTCATATGAAAAAAGACAGGTGCACACACATTTTTATAATATCACAATTTGTAACTGCAAAGATATGGAACAAATCTAAGTGCCATCTACAAATGAGTGGATGAAGAAAATGTGGTATATAATGAGCCATAAAAAGGAACAAAATAATGTCTTTTTGCAGCAATTTGGATGGAGCTGAAGGCTATTATTCTCAGTGAAGTAACTCAGAAATGGAAAACCAAATATCATGTTCTCACTTATAAGTGGGAGCTAAACTATGAGGATGCAAAGATATAAGAGTGAGATAATGGACTTTGGGTACTGAGTTGGGCAGGTTGAGTGTGCCTGTCACCCAATAACTATCTTTTATTCCTCACCTCCTAAAAGATTACTTATGCGGGTGAGGGTGAGGGGTAAAGGACTGCTTATTGGGTATAGTGTACACTGCTCAGCTGACAGGTTCACTAGAATCTCAGAAGTTATAACTAAAGAGCTCGTGCATGCAACCAAACACGTGTACCCCAAAAACTACTGAAATAAAATATTAATAATATATAACTTGCAGAGCATAAAGTGCAGAGTTTGTGTATATGCTTGTGTATATGTTTTACATGTTTAAATTACTATATATATAAACATTCTAATTTATTTATGGAAGTAGAATGGAAAAAAATTAGGTATAGAGTGAAAAGACAGGAGGATTTGGAGAAGTCTTTGTAAAAGATTCCACTCATTTGACTAAAGAGACGGCAATGAAGATAAAAAATTTTGAAAAAAATTAAAAGTAGAGAAGTAAATGAAGAAGTAGAAGACTTGTGAGACCAAAGTTTTTGGTGTGAACAAATGAAAATGGAAGAAATAAGATCAGACAAGATGGACATTAAGACAAGTTTGCAATCAGATGATAAATAAGTATTATTCTATAGTGAAGAAGCACATTTACATACTGTAGTTACATGACATGAGGTCATAAAATTCCTGTTGTCGAAGTAGAATAATGTAATATTCTGTTTGTCTGTCTAACAGACCTCATTATTTTGTGTCTAAGTTGAATCATTCAAACAAATGATAAGACAGTCTGGGCTTTTGATTAACACTTGTAATTTCACTGTAAATTTCTTAAGAGTTCTGATTTTATCTTTTCTAAGTTGTGCCCTCCAATTATCTTCTTAAGCTGCAAAGAACTGCCTGTATTTTTTTTATTGTTTTAAGCTGAAAACAGAAACTCCTTGTAATAAATGTTAATATCTTTGTTGCTAAATGGACTTGATATTAGAGAAACTCAAATAACACTGGTAATAATAATATTTTGTTCTCAACATTTAAGGATTAGAGAAATGAATTTGAGTGCAATTTTTTACTCACTTTTTAAAAACCATTTGTTGATTCATGTATTTGCTTATGCTACCTATTTTAAGAGTTAGTACAAGCACAAAATATGATGAAGAAAATAATTTGTAAAGAAAATTACACATAGAAAAACCTTAAACATTTAAATATATAATTTATACAACATAAATATATTTATTAGTGGAAAATAATCCATTAAGCTATATTACAGGAAAATGTAATTAAATATATAAAAAGATGAAAAATAGGATAAAATATATATTTATTAATAGACATATATTTTTTCAAAGAGCCATTGGTTTAATAAGCACTTGTTTAAATACTTGTTTCTCGTTTAACCTAAAATGACAATATTATTGACCAAAAGTAATAATGATATATAAAAAATTGTTCTTTATGTGAAAATGTTAATCACCAACTACATTCTATTTATTTATATTCATATAAGAGCCTATATGCTTTAAATCATGCAACAATTTAAAATAACTGTGTTTATGCCTTAATCTTACAAATTCCAAATCCATTAAGGTCACATTCATGAACTTTTACTTTATTCTTAGCACAATAGAAAAGACTGAAGATGGCTGACAAGGGCAGAGGGGGCAGATATCTGTTTAAAGATTTTCTTACTTTTCAACACCTTATAATTAGACAGGTGCCATGTTCATTCTAAGGAGACCTATCAAAAGATGCTCTATTTTTTTCTTGTTTTTCCTCCCCCTTCTCTTCTCAGTTTGACAGAATTGACTGAAAGAAAATTGAAAAGAGACATGTTTTGTTTTGCACTTGAGCTACTGACAGAATAGAAAAGCTACAGAGAAGGCGAGAGGTTTGCCTGGTAATGAAGCCACATTTGCATGATAGTCTTCTCTGAAACTCAGGAAAATCTTTGTCCTGATTCTAGCTACCATTATACATCGATTAAAGTTTATGTAGCTCAATCTGGTCATCTCTAAGTCTTTTGTTGTTATAGGTATTGTTATAGAACAATATCTGTAGAGTCAATGTGCATATGATGTAAGTAAATATTGAAAATAAACGTGAGAGGATTTAATGAGAGGCTTTTCTATGTTATACTCCTCAGAAATTTTTTCAATCAATCATCAAAATGAAGCCATGCTCTATAGTGAGATATCCACTACAGAGCAATGGTATATGGCTAGAAAAGACCTTTTTTCTGAAAAGTACCAATGATCATGAGTTTTCCTTTTATAAATTTTATCTTAAGACACATTTTATCAAAGACCTCACATAACAGAGATAGTCTAAGTGAACCGAGTAACCAAGCATCAACATTCAAAGATGTGCTGTTTGGGCTATGTGTTCGTAAATAGTTTCAGTGCTGTATACACAAACACATACTTTCTCTCTCACACACACATACACACAAACACATGCCACATACACACAATACATACATACATACAGCTTGAGTGCACAACAAACTAGCAGTATGTCTTTATATAAACGGTAATGAAACAGGTACTAATTGGGAAACTCTTCTTTAGTGAGATAGAGAATACCCTGAAGGATGTAAAATCTAAGCTGAAGATGAGGACCAGGATGAGACCAACCACGGATAAAATGTAGATGACAGCAGAAAAGAAAAAAGCAAAAATATATGTGAAGACTGTCAAAGTACAAATTATGGTGGGCAAAATTAAAGGGGTAAGGAAAACTTTATTCAAGGCTATTGCAATAAGAAAGAAGAAACAATACAGTCTGAAGTAAGTTCCTTTAAAAGATATAGCAACAGAGATTTTAAGAGCTGGGTTTGGAAGGATCAGAGGCCGTCTGTCTTGCTAATTAGCCTTATCCAAAGAAAAGTAAACTTCCTCTTATCTTCATGACAGGTGGTAGTTTTATAACTGCTTTAAAGAAAGCCACTTAAATTAGACTTCTACCCTATCATGAGACTAGGAGATAGGGATGCTATCTTCCTTAATGCTTACCTTTCAAAGGAATGACTTCCAAGTCCTCGGAAAAGAAAGTATTGGAATGAAAAACTGACAAGTCTTTCTCAAAAGATTAACATTTCAAAAGGGGTAGATAAATAATTTTCAATAAAAAGTTTTCTAAAGTAAATGATCTAAGAGAAGGGATGTTGAGAACTTAGAGAAAAGAAGCCTCTCTCAAGTTTATCAGTCAGAGTTCAGGTACTCTGGGACAACCATCAGGAGAAAGGAGCAATTTGATTTCAAAACACACATCTCTGGCCCTAACAGCCCACCTGTTCTCAGGTCTGAACTGAGGAATATGTGCACATGTGCTCAGTCTTCCAGTGCTTTTGGGTGTCTGCTATGTACCACGTTCTGAGTGGTATTTTCTTGGTACATATGTACCAAGAATTCACAAAATTTAAAGAAAAATTAACATTTTACCAACAATAAGTGCTATTTATATATGTGTGTGTATACACAGACAGAGAGAGAGAAAGAGAGAGAGAGAGAGACAGAGAGATTCATACCTATGAAAGTTCATGTGTATGGATATGTGAAACGCTAGCTCAAAGTATTAGCTTAACGTAGCCAACACTGTGATATGGTTTGGCTCTGTGTCCCCACTTTAAATTATAATAATTCCCATGTGTTGTGGGAGGGATTCATAGGGAGGTAATTGAATCATGAAGGTGGGTATTTTCCTGTGCTGTTCTTATGATAGTGAATAAGATCTGATTTTTCTAAGTAAAGCAGAGCTCCCCTGCATATGCTGTCTCTTGCCCAGTGCCATGAAGACATGACTTTGCTTCTCATTTGCCTTCCACCATGATTGTGAGATCTCCCCATCCTTGTGAAACTGTAAATCAAGTAAATCCCTTTTTTTATAAATTACCTAGTGTCAGGTATGTCTCTATTAGCAGCATAAGAACAGACTAATACAGTAAGTTGGTATCAGTGGAGTGGGGTGCTGCTGTAAAGATACCTGAAAATAGACAGGGCGTGGTGGCTCACACATATATTCCCAGGACTTTGGGAGGCCAAGGTGGGTGGATCACAAGGTCAAGAGATAGAGACCATCCTGGTCAACAAGGTGAAACCCCGCCTCTACTAAAAATACAAAAATTAGCTGGGCATAGTGGCGCGTGCCTGTAGTCCCAGCTACTAGGGAGGCTGAGGCAGGAGAATTGCTGGAACCCAGGAGGCGGAGGTTGCAGTGAGCTGAGATCATGCCATTGCACTCCAGTCTGGGTAACAACAGCAAAACTCTGTCTCAAAAAAAAGAAGAACAAAAAAGATGCCTGAAAATATGGAAGTGACTTGAAATTGAGGAATAGCAGAGTTTGGAACAGTTTGCAGTGCTCAGAAGAAGGCAGGAAGGTGTGGAAAAGTTCAAAACCTCCTAGAGACTTGTTGAATGGCTTTGACCAAATTCTTCTCATCTCAGATGGAAATGAGAAACTTGTTGGGAACTGGAGCAAAGATGACTCTTGCTATATTTTAGCAAAGAGACTGGTAGCATTTGGCTCCTGCCCTTGAGTTCTGTGGAACTTTACTTGAGAGAGATGATGTTTTTCTGGTGGAAGAAATTTCTAAGCAGCAAAGTTTTCAAGAGGCAATTGGATGCTGTTAAAAGCATTCAATTCTGTATATTCACAAAGATACAGTTTGGAATGGGAAGTTATGTTTAAAAGGGCAGCAGAGCATAAAAGTTCTGAAAATTGGCAGCCTGACAATGCAGTAGAAAAGAAAAACCCATTTTCTGAGGAGAAATCCAAGCCTGTGGCAGAAAGTTGGGTATGGTGGCTCATGCCTCTAATCCCAGCACTTTGGGAGGCCAAGGCAGGTGGATTCTGAGGTCCAGGGTTCGAGACTAGACTGACCAACATAATGAAATGCCATCTCACCTAAAAATACGAAAATTTGCCAGGCATGGGTGCATGCCTATAAACCCAGCCACTCAAAAGGCTGAGGCAGGATAGTTGCTTGAACCCAGGAGGCAGGGGGTGAAGTAAGGTGAGATCATGCCATTGTACTCAAGTCTGTGTGACAAGAGCAAAACTGTCTCAAAAATAAATAAAGAGAGAACCAGTGGTCAGAAGGGAACGTGAAAAGTTTGTCTTACTGAATCTCATAATTATTTCTTTAAATATACAAATTAATAATAAAATTTAAGCAAATATCATAAAAATGAAATAATTCAAATCATGCTTCATCATCTTTAAAATTACCCTACCCCCTTTGCTTATGTTAAACTTGTTGCTTTTCAGTGCAGGAATACCTAATAACTCAAGGATTTGCAATACCAACTCTACTTCAAGCAGATCGAAGGGGTCCAAATTCTCATGAATTGTCTCATGAAATAAACTGGTATTGCTGAGGCCCCATGTACTGGAAGATGATTGATAACTAGAAGTTCTTTGAATTAACATTCTTTCAGACACAATGCTTATTAAGGAAAAGTATATAAAATATGCTAATTTAAATTTTGCCTAGATATGAGTAAAGCTCATCGATTGATTAGTACTTAGACCAAAAGTAAGACTGTAGTTTCAAAGGAAAGAATATTGCATTGGTCGGGTGCTCACGCCTGTAATCCCAACACTTTGGGAGGTCGAGGCTGGTGGATCATGAGGTTTGGAGTTCAAGACCAGCCTGACCAACATAGTGAAACCCTGTCTCTACTAAAAATACAAAAATTAGCTGGGTGTTGTGGCACACACCTGTAATCCCAACTACTCAGGAGGTTGGGTAGGAGAATTGCTTGAACCCAGGAGACGGAGGTTGCAGTGAGCCAAGATCGCACTACTGCACTCCAACTTGGGCAACAGAACAAGACTCTGTCTCACAACAACAAAGAATCTTTTATCATTGACATTGTTTAGAAGCAGACATATTTTCACTCAGTTTATTTTCAGATTCTCGACAATGTACCTCCCTATTGCCTCTGGCCAGGCCTGAAGACTCACATTTGCCACTCTTTCATTTCATCTGTATGGAGACCAAGTGCTTGTACTTTTACAGCAGAATTATTTAATGTTTTGTTTTTTTTTTTTCAGTATTATCTGGGGATTTTTTTTCTTTCTCAGAGATAGTATAAATATTAGTTCAAGATTAATTTTCCTGAAATAATAGCAACATTATGTCCCCATCCAGCATTAACAATGACTCCCTATTTTCTTCTACATTAAGTCTAAATAATTTTATTTCTCTGTTGACTGACAGAATCTTTTCATCTTTTGCCACTAATCCTTTCTATGTAAATCCTTGTTTTGTCCACCCTAAGTCCCCATCGCTCCTGCATATGCCAGGCCACTTCCCACTCACTGGTATTCAGCTTCCCTATCTCAGAACACAGAGCTCGGTTCTAATGAACTTCTTGCCTTAAGGTGAGCTTCACTCTTTTCTTCACTAAAAACACCAATCTATAATAATCTAACTGACTCTACCTTGAACTATTATAGTCAACATATTCTATTTTCTATTGTAAATTTTATCTACTGAAAAATGTATTAGTATAGAAGGAAACATGGGGATTTAAAAACTTCTAAGAAATCTCATTTCTCAGTAAAGGTTAAGGTTTTATACAAAAATCATACATCAGATAGAGTTATGTCTGAAAATACAAGAATTCCTGCACATTCGAAATGCATTTACATATTTTGTAAGAGTTTTGAAGTATAATTTGAATATGTGATATTTTGGAAAGACTCTTATAAAATGTTAGTAAAGTAAAAGTTAAAATTATCTACTATAGATTCATTTAGTACAGATGTAGTTCTTGTTTCTTAAAAATATCAGTGATAATTTGTTATAAATTCCATTTTTGATTGTTGGTTTTCTATTATATATCTTTCTAACATAATGAGATTAGCAGCTCATTTTTAAAATTATTCTATCTCAGGTAGATTTCCTAGATAGATTATAGTTCTGTGGAATTAAAAATAGGCTAGAATTTATATACATATGAAAAATAATGAATGAATTTGCTTCGGCAGGTGATACTACTACAAGTTCTACTTTTTGACATCCCTTCACATTAAGGGATCTGTATCCAGGTAACATTTTTGATGAAATTCTCTGATTTTCACAGCCATTATTTACATGCTTTTAGGATGGCAGCAGTGTAACTGTCACTTCTAGCTGGACTTCTGTTGGTTAGAGGGCTGATCTCCATGATAATTTCGTTATACCTTAAACCTGTGTTCCAACTCCCAACTCCCACTGCTGCAATTACATGTGAAGTTTAGAGAGAACAGATTGTAAGGTCATGCTACCTACCAGCGTAATTCCCACATTACTTTCTAGACCTAGACCAAATTGTTCTTTTATACAATTTTAAAGGGAAAAAATGTCTTAAAAGAAACAAATTTCCCATTTCTCGATTCTTATACATGGGATTTCTGCTGGTCTAATACAATAATAATGAGCATCTAGGTCTCCGATAGGCAAATCCTCTCACAATCATGAAGCTCTTTTTTGTATTAAATGACATTATGTCTATTCTTCTTCACTCAGAGTCACTTTTGAAATTATACTATGTTCTTTTAAGGCAAGTAAAATTTTCCAAACCATGATACTAGTTTATTAAACCAAACTTCATTATCCAGAAGACAACGCTGAACCAGGAAATCAGAGCTCGATTGCCTAAGCTTATACCATCAAACTTAAAGTATATGTACTCGGAACTAATTTCACTCATGTGGATCAAGCTAATTCTCAACAATGCCAGTTAATAAAAAGTTACTCTATTTAATAGTCCTCTAGAATAGTGCAATGGTACCCAAAAGCTTTGAAAGAGCCAGTATTTTTACAAAATAACCACGATACTACCTGGAAGGTCACAAATGAAGGAAAAAAATTAGATTACTGAAAAAGAGTAACTAACCACCAGAAGTCATGCTAAATCTTCATTCCACAAGGTTAGCTATTAAGCCATTCTTCTTTCAGAAATCAGTGAAGCTAAAAAGAAGCATGTGCTGTTTAGTAGAACAAGGACTTTGTCATTTTCCTATTCTGCATGAAAATATTGCAAAGAATAACCAATCATCCTCAAACAACAAAAAGAAAATCAGACCATCCAAAATGAAAATGTCCATAGTGCAATTTAATTCAACTTCCTTTTTCCTTACTTGAGAGCAAAGGACCATATAGGTTAATTGATTTGCTCAAATCAGAACATTTGTTTCCCGAATCCCAGTTTAGGGTTATTACATTTCTAGCAATTATTCTTAGTCTTTTGTTGGCAAGGATCAATCAAAGAATCTGGAGATGAAACTAAGGCCATTTTCACTGGGAAAATGTATGCATATCCAGTGTTTTCTACAATTTTAGGCATCTGAATTTCTCTACAATCTTATGATTAGAAGTAACTTTTGTTGTCATTATTTCTAGACCTATTTATGTTTTAATTTTGTGTTGCAGTTGCCCATGAGGAATCAAATCAGGTCAGTTTTTTCTTATGCTCCTTTTTTTATAGATGCCCATTATTGGATTTAATCACAACCACATGTCACCTTGTTTAACATTAGTGGAGATTGGAGTGAGAACAATAGTATTAGGTATTGCTTGCATTTGTTTGACTATTTATTTTATTATTTTATTTTTACTTCTGAAGAAATCCGAGATTTTTAAGTGTTCATGTTTGTAATCTGGTCAGAGACATCTGATTGTTAAACAGAGTTGAAATTAGTAACTTTTAATAATAAATATAATAAATTCATTTAATAATAAATGAAAACAGGATGAATTCCAACCTAGCTATTTGTATACATCTATACATAAATACATAGCACACAAAGTAGCTTCTTTCAAAGTAGCTTCCCCAGTATTAATTGTGGATCTTCAAATATATACATGCTTATATTTGGAGATCTGGTAGCATGAGAATTTTGTGCTGCCCCTTGTCATCTACTGCTCAGGTTCCATGCTGTGATGTCTACTTTTAATGTAGCTGTTTGAAGAAGGCTTACCTCTGACATGCAGAAATTGTCCATTGTTCAAAGTTCAGTATGCACGCCAAAGGTGCTAACTCTCAGGTTACCAGAATGTTGTTGTCTCATGCACAGATGCAGTACACTCAATCTACCCCTAATCTATGCTACATGCAGTGTTTCCTAACATCGCTCAAGCTGCATCAAACACCTCACCTCACTGAATGATGTCAGGTGCTATCCCTCCTTCTTGACGGAAAGCCTCAAAATTACTTTCAAGGAAACAGATCCTTCCGTTTATGATTCTTTCTCCCCTATGGCACTTCAAAGGTAATATACTGAGCTCAGTTCCATGGCATTTCTTTATCTCTGAGATTTTGCTTCTCCAATCTCATAAGCTTTGGCACTCCAAAGATCAACTCCTGTATCTTTAATATAGTATCACTCCTTTTCTAATCCTAAGATTCTATTCGCTATACTTCTGTGAACTGGCACATGTCCTCAGGGAAAACAAAGCACGGTGAATATGTAGCTCTTCTCCTAGTGCCTTCCTTTTCTCAGGAATTTTATTCTTTCCAATTCTGGCTGCATTCTGCCTATCCCATCCTGTTCCTTTAAATAGAGGTTTGATGCATTTAGTTCAGTTTAGACAGCTGTTTTCAGTGAGTGTTGAGTTTGCTACAGGCTATTCTGTAATGGTTAAAACCTGTAGTCTATATTTGCTATGTGTGTAGGTGTGTGTGTGTGTGTAGTAGAACATATAGAATATATACACACACACCTACACACACATAAATATATATACACACATAGACATTACGTCTATGTGTCTTTTTACACACTTTTTAACCTGCCTAATTCTTCACAAAATAGTAATTTTGACCCACTCTTGAAAGCTTCCCAAATCAGCTACACTTTGGCTAAAATATCAGCTATCATTGTTCTTTGGTATAACCAAACTACATTCAATGAATATAAGAATCAATTTTTGCTTGATTTATTAATTAGCCTTTCTTTCTTAACTGATATACTTACTAAGTATTCTATAATTACCACATCCAAAGGGAAAACGTGATTTTCTATTCTAACATTTAAATCACACTAGTTAGATATATTGAATTTCAGGGGTGGTAACAATTAAGTTACTATAGAGTAATAAAATAGCCGAGTCCCACGAGCAAGTGTGGCACCTTTCTGGAAATAAAGATAGTTTTCACATACTGTTCCAAATACTTGAGATATCTTTTTTCAATGTAACAACTTGAATAAAAATAATAAAATTAGGTTGATTATTTGATCTTTTCAGTCTGTAACTTTATTTTCATATAGCTCATTGGCTACTTTTAAGGAAACCTCCCTTTATTTAACGTGTTATGCCTTTCTCTATTCAGATTTCAACCAAAGTAAATTTGGTAAAGTCATATTACACAATTTATTTTACTTTGTATGTGTCAACTACTTGTCTACCGGGCATATAAAATAATCGTTTACTTTCTTCAGTCTTGAACACAATTTCTAGGATGCCTCAGAATATATATGTGTATATATATATTTTTGCTTATGTATATGGCAGTTGTTCAGGTATGTCTAGAACTATGATGTCCATCTATTGAGTAATAATCACCTGAATTTTAAAAGTTGGAAGACTTGAATACAAAAAATTATATTGTTTTGCCAAAACATAATTCACAGCAAATATGGATTTCTCCATAAATATTTAAATATTAGAATAAAACGTATTTGTTCAAGATAATTTACAATACCATATAACTATTATTCACTGAGAAATGTGTGTGAGATTTCTGGAGTTAGTACTTTTTTTTTTTTTTTTTTTTTTTTGAGACGGAGTTTCGCTCTTGTTACCCAGGCTGGAGTGCAATGGCGCGATCTCGGCTCACCGCAACCTCTGCCCCCTGGGTTCAGGCAATTCTCCTGCCTCAGCCTCCTGAGTAGCTGGGATCACAGGCACGCGCCACCAGGCCCAGCTAATTTTTTGTATTTTTAGTAGAGACAAGGTTTCACCATGTTGACCAGGATGGTCTCGATCTCTTTACCTCGTGATCCACCCACCTCAGCCTCCCGAAGTGCTGGGATTATAGGCGTGAGCCACTGCGCCCGGCCCGAGTAAGTACTTTACATTTCTAATAATATTTTGTTTTCTTTTTCCTTTGCTAACCTTTATTTCAATGATAGGTATTTTAGAACAAGTTGAGAAAACTTTTTTTCTTTCAATATTGCTTTTCCTCTGGAGACCATTATCAGTAAAACATGGAGAGCAGAAAAACAAAAAACAAAAATAAAGTGTTTTATTCTGTGAAATAACTTTCTGTGGTCCAAGACCTTGTGATATTTATCAATGGTGAAACCCCGTCTCTACTAAAAATACAGAAAATTAGCTGGGCATGGTGGCGCATGCCTGTAATCCCAGCTCCTCAGGAGGCTGAGGCAGGAGAATTGCCTGAACCCAGGAGGTGGAGGTTGTGGTGAGCCGAGAGCGCGCCATTGCACTCCAGGCTGGGTAACAAGAGCTAAACTCCGTCTAAAAAAAAAAAAAAAAGAAAAGAAAAAAAAAGATAACCCTTTTCTCTCAAGCAATATCGTATATAAACAGTCCTATGTACATTATTATATTTACTTACTCGTATAGATATTTTAATACCAACTCACATCTAATCACATTTAAAATAAAAGGGGACATGTGCTATCCTGAGTCACTTACCTAGGAACAATAGAAGTGGACAAAAATCAAGAATGCTCTCCCACAAGGGAGGACAAGAGCTAAGAGAAATGGGAGGAACTGAAAGGCAATATCTCAGGCCACTGCAAGGAATTTGGTTTTATTTTAAGATTCAGGAACTATGGCAGGGGTTCAAGCTGATGAAGAGTATGGCCTGATTTATGTTTTGAAAATGTCATTATAGAAGCTGTGTGGATATTTGATTAGGATGATAATAGAGTGCAAATGGTGAGGCCAGCTAGGAAGCTACTGCAGTAAGGCAAATGAAGATGATCTGGTAGAGAATAGAATGTAGCTGTGGAAGTTGAAAGAAGTATATAAATGTGATATAAAATTCACATTTAGCGCTAACACAAATGTCTGATAAGTTGAGAAGGGGGGTAAAAAACATGATAGATCAAATCTGACATCCAGATTTTTGGCCTAAGAAGCTGTGAATGTGAACAGCTTGCATTTTGGCTATTCAGGCTCCTTTGTTCTTTGTATGAACAGGAAGATATCTGGGCATTTTCCAGGCGTTGCCTCTCAAACACTTGCATGGCAAACCACAACCATTACAGATGTTCCACTTCATTAGAATAGTTATGGGCTTTCACAGTGTAAAAATAGTCTTGGCTTTAGTGAGGGAACATAAGCTGCAATCAGCTTCTTTCTGAGAAGGCCTGGTACAACCGTTCCATACATATCACTCACTAAATTCTTTTGTGAAACACCATTTTCATTTCCTAATTGCTGAGATTGCTGTCCTTCCTGCCACTCACCAGAATTCTTTTGGGGAAATTCACGCAAAGGTCTTCTCTTTTGCTTAGCAGGATTTCAAGTTTGTATTTCAAGACTCTTGTGGAATTATTTACATTTTATGTTTTTCTGCTATTTCAAAAACATGCAGGTAAAAGTGTGCATACTCATGCACAAATCTCCAATTCAGTCTGTAAGTTTCCTCATCAACCAGCATTTTGATTGATTCCATTCTAGAAACACAGTTCAGGTAGTATATTAGGATCCTCTCTGGAGTTTTGTTGTTGTTGACCATTTGTTGTTTAATCCAATAGCTTCTTCAAATCTTAACACAAAATATTCTATATCCCCCAGTAATGATGATTTTCCATCCTCTGTATGCCTCAAAATCAAGTAGTTTTGCAAACATAGACATGCCCAATTCCTTCTAAGCTTTGTAAAATCAAAATTGTATGAATATAAATCTGACACTGTATTTTTATTAATTTTGCAAGCAACTATGATGAACAGCTTGAACTGAGAACTATTACCTTAGGGAGATATGCCCTTCTACTTCTCTATTATTTTAGAATTATTTTATGTAATGAGTGATGTCACCCATGAGACTCTGTTGTAAATATGATCCCTGTGAGGCAGAAAATAAGTTGGATAACTTAGCTACTGATTTAGATAATTTGGATGCAGTCCTTTCTAACTCCACAAATTAGAAGATAATCATCCCTCTCTGTGCAGATGACATGGTTTCATTATGAAGCAGCCTTAAGCTATTGAACCTTTCACTAATTATTGTCATGATAATAGCTTAGCAGCAGCTGAGCTGAAACAAAACTGTAATGTTTGGTAAATATTTTCTAAAGTTTCACTGGCTAATATTATACAGCCTCACCCAGAGGTCAAATTATTTATAACTAAATTGTCAGTCATTCTTCAGGGACCCAAATATGTTCCTATTAGGGTAACATTGTACAATTGGTAACGTTTAACCTTATATAGTTAATTATCTGATAAGAACCCTATTATTACACTCATATTTTCACAATTGCAATGTAGATTTATCTGCTAAGCATTTAATATGGAAAGCAGAATAGGTATAATACAAGATAATGAATAAACACATCATATTTCACAAAATAATGTGTGTTGGCTTAAATCATACTCCATGTACTCAGTCACCATGTGAGGCTGATCAATTAATACATGCCTTTTGATCCACTATTCTCATCTCTAAAAGAAAGTAACATTATGTTCCTACAATAGTTATTGTGAGAGTAAAATAAAATAAGCTTATAAGCAGCAAGCAGAGTTGCTAGCATATCAACAGGCTCAATCTCTAGTAGCTGTTAACATTACACTTATGCTAAAAACACAATTGCAACTCCTGCAGATCAATGATTCCTTTTCTATTCTTCTTGATGCACCCACTTATTT
Source organism: Callithrix jacchus (assembly GCF_049354715.1). Taxonomy (NCBI): domain Eukaryota; kingdom Metazoa; phylum Chordata; class Mammalia; order Primates; family Cebidae; genus Callithrix; species Callithrix jacchus. The sequence continues at coordinate 35,833,997 of NC_133504.1, forward strand.
TCCTAGGATCTCCCTTCTTCCTCCTTATGCTATTGTTCAGCACCATCACCTTCTAGAACTCACGCAAACATATTGCTGCAAAGCCTGACAACTGGAAATAATAGTTTCACTTCTTTTCCTTTTTTCATTACTACTCTAATGTGGTAGTTCTATTTGACTCTTTTTATTAATGTTGACATTCTAGCCTATTGAGGTCTCCCTTTTTTCGTGAATTTGATTTATAGAGTCCTGGTAGGTTTGTGCAGCAGTCTTTATCTCTAGGAAAATGTTCTGCTTTATTTTGTAGGAGTTCTAGTTTTGACATTTGGTGACATTTTCTCTACTGTTTTTTATTTTTTCTTTATACAGTTTTTTTTTTTTAGACAGTGAACCAGATGGGTGTGATGTTTCATTTGTTTTATTCAATCTGTTTTATCTCATAAAACCTTACAAAGTTCTCATCTCACAATATATTCTTGTTTTGGTTTTCACTTGCACCACATTTTGCTTTACCTTGAATTATTTTCTTGTTTACTAGAATATGGGAATTTGATTTTTGTCCCCATAGGCATCAGCCAAAAATATATTTGTTGTTTGTTTTTTAATAAGGCATTGCCCCCTCCAATAATAATTATGTTGTCAATTATTTATTTTTTGAAACACTATAAAATAAAATGTCCTAATTCAACTAAAACTTAATTTTTGTCACTGTTTTGCAACTTATTCTATATTTATTTATGTGGGATATTAGGCAGCAGATTTTTTATAGAATCTTCTTGGCTCTCAGCAAATTTTCTATCCTTATCTTACATTTGCAATAAACGTTATTACCAAAATTACTAATAGAAAAAATGTCTGCATTTTTATAGCACAAGAAATGTATTTTTAGCATTGTTAAAATGAACACGATTAAGGCAACACTTTCTGGCGAGCAGTGGGAATTACTGGCAGTAATTGGACAGCACTTAACCAAGAAGGATGCTGCTTCGCTTCACAGCTATTCACACTACATATGACAAGCGGGAGTAACATTTCTTCCCACAGTGCCAGGGTCAGAAAAAAATCACAGTGTGTAACATTCTTGCAGGGCTTGAAAGTTTAAAGTATTTAGTCATTTCTTTATTCGCATGTCAATCATCCACTATTGCTCTATCAACATTTACATTTTGGGTGTCTTCACCTATTTAACCCACAACCATTATACTTAGTTTGCTATTGGAATTGTACGCTGCTAAGCTAAGGACACCCACTCTTGTCAATTGTGTGAATTTACATAAGTAATATCACCCCTATACAAATACACACTTCACGATATGAATTATTTTATTGGTACTTTGTTAATAATGCCAACATTATTTTTACGGTGATAGATATAAATTTGATAAGCATTAAAGTCAGAATCTTCTGTTATAATGTGGAGATAAATTATTGTTCCACTATATATGTATTTAATAAATATATTGTTCCACTATATTCATATATATATATATATATAGAATTATATATATATATATTGAATCATATATATATTTAAAAGAAGCATAGCAAGGGAAGAGTCTACATATTTTTTACCCTACAGATGATTCTCCACAGAATATATTCAAACATGAGATAAGAGATGCAAAGAAGATATAGTGTAATTAAAGCACTGTTTTCACCATTCTCTATTGTAAGATTCTCTCAAAGGAAAGGTTAGACTTTTTATAAAAGATGAACAGTAGTCACACCAAAATTAACTATTCTCAAGCCTTCTTGAAGGAAAGGAAAACACTCTTCTAGTTTCTTCTAAGAGGAGTCTGGACATTTTGGCTAAATGTATTCATCTGTAGGTAACCTTAACAAGATTATCTTTGCAATTCTCTTGTGTTTTTTAATTATTTCAATTTGCCAAGTCTTTTTTAAAATCTCTTTTTCATAAACTGTAATCTGTGTATTAAAAAAATAAATGTTAAAAGCCATTTGGGGGGCCAGTCTAAGCTCTCCCATCTACCACACTTAACATCATTTTTTATATTGTGTTGACAAGGTTTTAAACCCCCAGCTATTTCATTTCACCCACCTTAAGGACTTCAACTTTGATTGAAATTAAGTGTCTTTCTCCTGACTAGTTGTCATGCCAGAAGTAATCACATAGCCTAGAAGAGTAGCACCAATGTAAATGTCTACTCATTAGGCATACTACCTTCTTGGGTTTGATCAGCAATATTTCCACTTCCCTTGTGAATTTACTCTCTTATTCTTCTCAATCACTATTTTTAACCTTCATGACTTTTCTTCACGCTCCTTAGCCGATAACCTCAGAGCCACATTAAAGAGAGTAAGTCATCTTGTTAAAATGTCTTCAATTGTGCACTATCAAATTAATGAACATGTATTTATCTGGGCCTCTTTCTTCACTATTTCAGTGGATGAAATGACTCTTACCTACTGTCAGTTTCTTTGATGCTGGCTTTATCGCATCTTCTTCTTCCTCTCAACTGCCAGGTTATGTATTCCCTCAGAGGCCCTGGATACTCGTGTGTTCTTTTACAAATGTGTCCTTCATTTCACTGCTGTTATATGTTAAGTTCTTTCTCAACACACAAAAAAAGACACTTCGTTGACTCTCTGTTCTTATCCAGTTCATACTCTAGCTTTCATTTAGTTCACACTTCAATTTTTTATGAACCTTTATACATACTTGCTGTCCCTATTTCTTATTTTCAACTCACTGCTCAATTCAATTTGATCAGACTTCTGACTTGTAATTCCACTGCCACTGCTCTTGCTAAGGTCATCAAGACACTTCTCCAGGACACCTCTTCTTAGAAGCCTTACAAGCATATTAAACAATCTGTCCAAAATTGAACTCATAATTTTCTCTCCCTACACCAGTGCATCCTATAGAATTCCTTAATTGTGCTAGAGCATATAGCCAGTTTCTCAAGTCGGAAAACTGTATGACATAGTTGCCTCTTTCCTCTAGCCTTTATGTCTGATAAATAAAAGATGTAATGGATCTTCACAGGAAGCATTCAGTAAATATTAAGTATTTAAAATAGTAGCAACAGAAATTATCATATTTGGCATCCATTAACTATTCATGTAAATTTATATTTAACCTGTGTTTTGCTCAAGAAGCTTCAAGTTTATTGAGGAAAATCTTTGAGAGCTACTTCTGAGTTCCTAATTTCTATCACAGTATTTTAGAAGAATTCTTCATCTCAATTTTAATGTATAGAAAGAATAATAAGCTGTATTTCCAACTTACAACAGACAGCAAATAATAGTACAGATAGGCAGATGGAGAAGAGAGATAAATATAAAATATGCAATCAAAAATAAGTATTTAATAAACCTCAATATGAGTGCATTGCAATAAAATAAAATTTTAGAAAGTTATGAACACATATCAAATTTTAATTCTTATAAACTTAAAGTAAGTATGAAGCAAAAATCATTAGAGGTAAACTAAAAGACAAATCTCAAATTGTTAAAATATTGCAATGATAGGAAGAATCTTGCAAGAGGTTCTTTCAAAAAATTTTGATGAGTGTTTTTGTTTGTTTGTTTTTCCTAGGATTGTATATACTTACATGGTAGAATCTGGTAGATATCGAGATAGGCATAATCTGGGCCTATCACTGGAATGCAGACATTTCCTGATATATTAGGCATGTATATGAATAACCCGATTCCACTTGCATGGGAAATGCATTGGGGGTTTAGTGAAGGCAAAGATATGCACATCCATGTACAGTTGGGCAAAATTAATGGAGAAATTAACAAGCTACTGACATCCAAGACCTGATTATGGTGACAACAGGGGAAATTAGAAAAACCTGCTTTTTGAAAGAGACTCTGTGAGACTGGAAAAAGAAAATAACACTTGCTTGGTGCCAGATGAAATGTGTGATGCAATGTGAGAAGGCCACTCATCTCACTTTTATATCAAAGACAGAATGACTTAGAAGCAATTCAATACTCAGTCAAAACAGAAGCCATGCCCATGAAAAGTTGAATGGAAGATGGAAGCATTGACAAGAGCATGCAGCCAATGCCTGCAAAGAAGCTTTATATGAATAACTGGAACTAATCGAGCTATAATAATGAATAATAGCAAGCTGAGTAGGTGAAGAAAACCTAATAAACAATATACCCAGTAGTATATGAACAGAGGATTTCTCTAGACATATTGTCAACCACATGAGAAACACTTCTGATGATATTGCTGGATAACATGAAGAGAAATAACCGAGAAGCCTTGGAGTTACAGCAGTAGCAGGAGAGAAAAAATTCATCAGATTATGGTTATTGCCATTTGTCAATTTTTTTTGTATCTATAACCTGATAAAGCACAGAGAACTATCACATGCACACAATCATGCACAATGTGCACATATAGCCTAAGAGTGCTACATAGAAACACAGAAAATGTTCTAAAAATAAATACAATGAATGGATAATGGTGATTAATTCTACATGATGAATTGCCATGTCAGTTTAATTTTTATTTATATATGTCTTACATTTTCAGAATTTCCACAATGAATATGTGTGTGTATTTATAAATTTTACGATAAACAAGAGAGTGCCATTATGCAAAATGAAAACAAAAATAAGCATATATTCATTCAGTTTTCTGGGGTTTACTTATCCTATTACTGGTAGACACTACAATAACAATTTATCAAAATTTTTTATCTTTAAGTTTGAATTAGTGCTTTTCTAATATCACAATATGTTATATTCATATTCTCTATATTAGCATGTGTTTTTAAAGTAAGCGGTTAATAAAATGAATGATAACTGATGTATTTGCCATTTATTAAAGGAAGAAGCTCTGATCTGCTGCAGATATTCAAAGAGCATAATGTTAGATAAGAAAACAGCAGCACTGAAAAAAAAACAGTGAGACCCAAATATTGGAATAAACATGATCTCTTTTCTCTCTGTAAGCCAGTATTTTCTCTCATAAATTTAGGTTTCTAGTGTATACATATAAAAAGGAAACATCAACTTCTGGCACTAAGTTTTTGTATTCCATAAACCAATAGCACAGTATCTCGTCAATTTTCCTCTGAGGCTTATTCCTGGCTGTATTCCCATGTTTGAGGACCTAGTTCAGGTGTGCTAAAGCCTATGAAACATGTTCTACAGACTACTTGGAGTGTTCCCCAAAACAGAAATAGAGCTAGAATTCATCTGTTTTAGGAAACAAGATCATTCAGTGATGGGATGAGGAGGGGGGTTACTCTATGCTTCCGTGTTCAGAACTGCCATGTGGCAAGGAAATATGAATACAAATATTTGAATATTTTCTCAAGAATGTTCACTAAATAAATGCCTGTTCTGGATTTTAACAGGATTTTTTAAATTCCCAAACTATGCTTTTATGTAATTTCACATTTCAAACTAGAAATTGAATGATTAGAGTAGATAAATGAAAAAAAGTGGCTTTGGATTTTAAAGACTGTTAATAAAAATACACAAAGTATAATAAAATAAATGTTCTTAGTGAACATTTAAAATGCTGCTCCAGAAGAAAATTGGGAGACACGTTTCTCATATTATACCTGAGGCCCATTATTTGATAAATTAATTTGTAATATTTTAGTTTCCTGAATAAAAATGCCCTCATAATTTTTTCTTAGAAATAAATATTGTATTTATAAACAGGGATTTATTTCATTATTATGCAAATGTGTTGAGAAATGGCTTTTCCTCATATGAAAGTATAATTGTTTATCTGTTTAAATTAGCATTCTAGAGTTTTGTGAGTTGTATTTTTTTGTGTTAAAGACCTTGAAATAAAACTTAATGTGAACTTTAAGAATAAATTGAAGTTCATAGATGAATTTAAGAGTATTAAACAGAATACCAACCTAAGCACTTTTTTTTTCACTAGGACTTTGAAAATGGAGGCCTGGCAGACCAAAAAAAAAAAAAAAAAAAAAATCAAAAAGCATAGAATTATCTGTGATTTAGGAAATAATAAGAAAATAAAAGGCATTTTCCAGTGAGTTAATCATACTTAATGAATTATTCTAATGTCCATTTATTGACCCCTACATCAGACTCCATATGATTCTTAACCTGTGGTCTACTACAGAACTTACACTTTCCATAAACATTGGATTATAAATACTTTTGGTTTCAACGGAACCAGCTTTATGTTTCACATTCTGAGTGCACTATTTCTGGTACCAGTTGCTGCTATGTAGAGTCACGTATTGCAGTAGCAGTCAAACACGAAGAAGCTAATGCCTTTTCTAAATGCCTTTTGTAGATGTCTTAGCCCGCAGATGGAGAAATGTTGATAATGATAAGGATGGAGGTGACTATATCAGGAAGGTTTGGTTTTGCCACTTCCCTATTAACAGAGACCTATTTTCTTCAACACTTTAGAACTTGGATAAAAACGTATCTGAAAGGAAAAAATATCGTGACATCTGAATTTTAATGTTTCTCTCTTTCACACTCTCCAAATGTGACTTACATGTACCGTGTGTATAGATTCTGAAATACATAAATCACTTGTTCCAATTTTAACTTATAACACTGAATGTCCTAAATCCTGAGTAGAATCCCTTTTCTTATATTTTCATAAGGCATGTTACCTAAGAACATATCATAGAATTATGACATTAGATATAATAATCTATTTCTTTACCTCTTTAGACTATAAGCTTCTCAGGAGAAGAATTTCTAAAATTATCTTTCTAGTCAAATTGTCTATCAGAGTTTGTTACACAGTATTAGAACAATAAATACTTAATAAATTAAGATATTGATTTTTCAGAGATTTAATGAAAAACAAACCAGTATTAAAAATTAAGTAATGTAGTTAAGATAATATTGACACAATTATACTTTTTTACCAAGGAAAATTTTTCACACTTTCTGATTTTTCAGTAGTTTTATATACTTGGTTATCATAGTAGGGTTACTAATCTCTTTTTAAAAATTTTATTGATGCATAATATTTGTACATTTTTATGGAGTACATGTGGTCTTTTGACACAAGCATACAATGTATAATAATCAAATTACAGTATTTAGGATATCCATAATCTTAAATAGTTATCATTTCTATTTGTTGGATCATTTCAAATCTTCTCTTCTAGCTATTCTGAAATATATATTGTTTTTAATCATATTTACCCTACCGTGCCATCACTAGAACTTTTTTCTTCGATCTAACTGTATTTTGTACATATGTTACAAACCAACCTGTCTTCATCTCTTTTCCCCCTCCCTGGGGCAATCCCTCCCAGTCCCTGGCAGCCATCATTCTACCCTACCTCCCTGAGGTTAACTATTTTAGCTTTCACATGTGAGTTAGAGTATGAGGCATTTCCTTTTTGTGCCTGGCTTACTTTACTTAATGATTTCCAGTTCCATCCATATTGTCACAAATGGCAGGATTTCATTCTTTTTTATAGCTGAATAGTGTTTCATTGGGTGTATGTATCACATTTTCTTTACCCATTCATCTATTGATGCTATTGTGATTTCATATCGTACCTATTATGAATAATGTTGCAATAAACATGGGAGTGAAATTATCACTTTGATATACTGATTTCCTTTCCTTTGGGGAAATATACAGTAGTGAGATTGCTGGATCATATGGCAATTTTAATTTTAGATTTTTGAGAAACCTCCACACCATTTTCCATAATGGGTGTACTAATTTACATTTCCACCAACAGTATATAAGAATTCCCTTTTCTGTGCATACTTGCCAGTATTTGCTATTTTTTTTCTTTTTGAAAATAGCTACTTTAACTAGGGTAAGATGATATCTCATTGTGGTTTTTATTTGCATTTCTCTGATGATTAATGATGTTAAACATCATTAATCATCAAACACATTTCATCCACCTGTTGGCCATTTGTATGTCTTTTTTGAGAAATGTCTATTCATATCCTTTGCCCACTCTTTCACAACTTCTCTCTGGATATATTGCTGAAAATACCACATTCATTATCTGTCTTTTCTACATTGTACACATGTGAAATGGGGTTCTGCTTTAAGCTGAAACTTCTACAGTTTCTGGTTCTATATTAATCCAAATAAAGACAAGACTCACACTTGTTTTAATGCTATTGAACTTCAATAGCATTAATATCATTAATGCTAATGAATTTACTAAAATTGGACCAGTATCATCTAATTGAGAGTGTAGGTCACACTAACACTGTTAAATAACATATGTATTCTAATTTAAAGAAAGAAACAGAATAGTTTACATAAATACCATCACAGGTGGCTGGCAAGATGGCTGAATAGGAACAGCTCTGGTCTGCAGCTCCAGCAAGATCAATACAGAAGGCAGGTGAGTTCTTCATTTCCAACTGAGGTGCCAGGCTCATCTCACTGGGACTGGTTAGACAGTGGCTGCAACCTATGGGGGGTTGCAAGGTGGGGTGTCACCTCACCCTGGAAGTGCAAGGGGTCAGAGAACCTCCTTCCCTAACCAAAGGAAGCCATGAGTGACTGTGCCATGAGGAACAGTGCATTCCAGGGCAGATGCTAGGCTTTTCCCACCGTCTTCACAATCTGCAGAATAGGAGATTCTCTCGGGTGCCTACACCATCAAGGCCCTGGCTTTTAAGCAAAGACTGGGCAGTCGTTTGGGCACTCACCGAGCTAGCTGCAGGAGTTTTTTTTCAGACCCCAATGGTACCTGGAAAACCAGCGGGACAGAGCCATTCACATCCCTAAAAAGGGGATTGAAGCCAGGGAGCCAAGTGGTTTTGCTCAGGGAATCCCAACCCCATGGAGCCCAGCAAGCTAAGATGCATTGGCTTGAAATTTCTTGCTGCCAGCACAGCAGTCTGAAGTCCACCTGGGATTCTGGAGCTTGGTGAGGAGAGGTGTGTCCACCATTACTGAGGCTTGAGTAAGCAGTTTTCCCTTCACAGTGTAAACAAAGCCACGAGGAAGTTCAAACAAGGTAGGGCTCACCACAGCTCTGCAAAGCGGCTGTAGCCAGACTGCCTCTCTAGATTCCTCCTTTCTGGGCAGGGCATCTCAGAAAGAAAGGCAGAATTAGAGAATTAATTTACTTGACATTCCTTTGCAATTGTTTTACACAAATTAGTTCATTGCTAATAATAACGCTTAAGAAATGTTTCTAATCACCTTGTCACTACCACAATAAATTGTTTATTTTTTCTTTTTCATTCTCTTCATGTCATCAACACAAATTTTGTTAAGATTTACTACCCTTGAGACTTGTTTTTTTTTTCACTCCCTTCATCATTTTCTCATCATCCCTTTCTTTGTCATTTATACTCTTGCAACCACTTTCAACATTGGCTTGTACATATAATTAAATTTGTATATAATTTACTTTGACCAAGAGCAATCCCATGTCATGACTTTGTAAAAATGTAAATAGGAATGTCTTATCAGAATCCCACTAGGGTTTATGTCAGTTCTCTCTATCTTTTTTTTTTTTATGTATTATCTGGGAGTAATAACACCTTGATATGCTAAGGTGTTCTATTTTATTTTATTTATTTGAAAGAAAGAGAAAGAGAAAGGAAGAGAGAGAACAGGAGTCTTGTTCCATTGCCCAGGCTGGAATGCAATCCCAAAATAGGTAACAAAAACCTCCTTTACACTGACAATTGTGCTCAACAGCGGAGACAGGAAGGAATAAGGGAAGAAAATAACAAACAGCCAACCAATATTTCATTTAAGTCTGTGATATGCTATGCAAATACTAAAGAGTGATTTACTTCCAATTATGTGGTCACTTTCAAAATAGGTGTAATGTGATACTGAGAAAAATGTACGTTCTGCGGACCTGGGGTGAAGAATTCTATAAATATTCACTGAGTTTACTTGTTCCAGGTCTGAGTTCAAATCATAGATGTTCCTGTTAATTTTCTATCTTGTTGATCTGTCCAATATTAACAATGTGGTGTCAAAGTCTCCCGCTATTATTGTGTGGGAGTCCAAGTTTCTTTATAAGTCATTAAGGACTTGTCTTATGAATCTGGGTGCTCCTATATTGGGTGCATATATATTTATGATCATTGACTCCTGTTGTTGCATTGATCCTTTTACCATTATGTAATGTCCTTCCTTGTTTCTTTTAGTCTTTGTTACTATTAAAATCTACTTTGTCAGCGTCTGGTTTTTTTTTTTTTTCTCTCTCCATTTGATTGATAAGTCTTCCACCAATCCTTTGTTTTGAGTCTTTGTGTGTCCTTGCTTATGAGATGGATCTGGATACAGCATACCAAAGGATTTTGACTTTTTATTCAATTTGCCTGTCTGTGTCTTTGATTGGGGCATTTAATCCATTTAAATTTAGGATTAATATTGATATTTGTGAGCTTACTATTGTCATTTAATGCTAGCTGGCAATTTTGCCCATTAGTTGATATAGATTCTTCATTATGGAGATAATCTCTATCTTTTGGTAAGTTTGGGATGACTGATACTGGTTGTTTCTTTTCGTGTATAGTGCTTCTCTCAGAAGCTCTTGTAAAGCAGGCCTGGTGGTGATGAAATCTCTGAGTGCTTGCTTGTTCATGAAAAATTTTATTTTTCCTTCATTTATGAAGCTTAGTTTGGCTGGATAAGAGATTCTGGGTTGAAAATTCTTTTCTTTGAGCATATTGAATATTGACCCCCACTCTCTTCTAGTTTGTAGGGTTTCTGCTGAGAGATCTGCTGTGAGTCTGCTAGGCTTCCCTTTATGGGTAACCTGACCTTTCTCTCTAGCTGCCCTTAGAATTTTCTCCTTTATTTTAACCCTGGTGAATCCAACGATTATGTGTCTTGGGGTTGCTCTACCTGAGGAATATCTTTGTGGTATTCTCTGTATTACCAGGAGTATTGTCCTGTGTTACTAGGTTAGGAAAGTTTTCCTGAATAATATCCTGAAGAATATTTTCCAGCTTGGATTCATTCTCTTCATGACATTCAGGTACACCTATCAAACATAAATTAGGTCTTTTCACATAGTCCCATATTTCTTGGAGACTTTGCTCATTCCTTTTTACTCTTTCTTCTCTAATTTTGTCTTCGACGTCTGATATCCTTTCTTCTGCTTGATCAGTTCGACTGTTAAAACCTGTGCATAGTTTGTGGAGTTCTCATATTGTATTCTTCAGTTCCATTAATTCACTTATATTTCTCTCTAAATTGTCTATTCTTGTTAGGATTTTGTCACACCTTTTTTCAAAGTTCTTAGTTTCTTTACATTGGGCAAAACATGCTCTTTTAACTCACAGAAGTTTCTTAGTATCCACCTTCTGAAGCCTGATTCTGTTAATGGAACACACTCATTCTCCATCAGGCCTTGTTTCCTTGTCGATAAGGAACAGCGATCTCCTGTAGAGGGAGAGGCATTCTGTTTTTGGGTATTCTCAGCAGTTTTATGCTGGTTTCTTCCCATCATTGTAAATTTATGCACCTGTCGTCTTTGTAATTACCAACTTTCAAATTCGGTCTCTGAGTGGACATCCAACTTGTTGATTCTCAGCGCTGGAATCTGAGCAACCCACTGCATCAGCTAAAATGGCGGCATTAAGATTCATGGTGCTTTTCTGCTCAGGAATCTCCAGTTTGGCTTCCTTCTTGAGTCCCGTTTTTAACCAGCTGAATAGGCGACTCTGCCTTCCCAGAGCTCCAGATGTCAACCAAAAGGGGACCCAGTCCCGTTTACTCTGCACCAAGAACCGCTGTGCCAGGGTGCCAGCAAAACCACCATGCCGGCCACAAGAGTCGTGCTGGCAACCCGTGGGATTCCTCCGCTGGGAATCTCCTGGTCCGTGAGCAACAAAAATTCATCTGAAAGAGTGGCGTCCTCTCATTCTTTGTGCTTTCACTGGGAGCTAAAATCCTGAGCTACTAGTAATCAGCCATCTTGGATCTCTCTCCCTATCAGTTCTCAAAGAGCCAACAATATTCACTCACTTATTGCAACACATGGAATCTTTCAGTTTCCAGTGGTTTGTTTTAGGTTTAATTCATCAAAGTCTGAAGGGTCCACTTTCCTCCCATCAGTAAAGCATACCAGTGTAAACTTTTATGGTAATAGGAAATAAAGTCCAAAATTAAGTCATGTTTAACTTTTAACATATTATTATTAGTCTATCCGCTTGGACTTTGAAGAATTTGAAAGGCTGCCCATCACTGGGAAGTTGAGTCCTTCCTTGATGCCCTTTGAACCCTTCGTTCCCAATATTTCTTTCTTCACTACTTTGATTCTAATCTTTGTGAAGGCATCTTGTAAAAAACTGACCTTAATGTGGTTTTCAGTCATTTCTTTATATTTGTTGTCATTCATTTACCCATCCCTTTATTTAGAAGAGTGATTTACAACCTTTAATGTGCTTAAGAAAATGAGAATAGCTTACTTGAAAATCATGATTAGAGATCCCTCTCGAAAAGACATTAAGTTCATCCCTGGGTAGGATTGAGACATCTGCACATTTTAGTTTCCCAGGTGATCCTGGTGCAAGTGGTGGGTGAACTCTGTTTTACACACTTATCTTTTGTTTCATTAACTTCATTTTTAGTATGTTAGTTGTGGACAAAACTTGTCCAAGTCTCATAACCGAGATTTGAATATAAAACCCACCAGCATGCACACGTTGATGCAGACACATATTGCTTCTTATTCAAAAGCTATAATAGAAACACTAAGGAGAAATTATAGAGATTCAGAGCAATTTAGCAGGAACAAAATGGCATGGGAAGTGGCATAATAAAACATTTCTATTAAAATACATAACTGATTGTTCCCATAATTACTCTGACATAATTTATTCCATTTTTTTTGTTTGCTAAAACACCATAAGATGTTTGCTAACCTATTATATAGATGTATATATATACACATGTATTTATATAGAGATATGATAAATACAAACCTATGTTTATATATGTATGTATACATGCATACTTATTTAATTTTTAGAAGTTTATAAATTCAAATTTTGCCAAAGTTAATCCTACTAAAATCCCACTTATGGTGAAAAACTACAAGAGTGCAACATTTAGATCATTGGAATCTCATGTGAATTGCTTAATAGATGTCAGAAAGTATAGAACAAATCAATGGTCCAAGCTCAATGTTGAAGCATTTACTCTGTATTCAATTGCTTCAAAATGTATTTCGTTCATGTAACTATGAAGTGTTTTTACCTTCCAAACTTTGAGTATTTTTTTTAATGACCCAAGTTTATGCACTTTGCCAATTGGTTGTCTTTCTAACATGTTCTTATCTCTTAGAGAATTTCATAAACTGGTCTGGCTATTTGAATTGCCTAAATTTAAATGACCACTACTGTTAAGTATGTTGCTGGCAAGCCATAAAATTGTTGAGTTTTTTCATGCATATATAATCAAGACCTCTTATATTCCCCCTCAGAATGATTACTTCAGTTGTAGTGGGCACCTTTATTTATTTATTTTGAGAAGGAATCTTGCTCTGTTGCCCAGGCTGGAGTGCAGTAGCACAATCTTGGCTCACTACAACCTCTGCCTCCCAGGTTCAAGCAATTGTCCTGCCTCAGCCTCCTGAGTAGCTGGGATTATAGGCGCACACCACCACACCCAGCTAATTTTTGTATTTTTAGTATAAACAGGGTTTCACTATGTTGGCCTGGCTAGTCTCAAACTCTTGACCTCGTGATCTGCTGGCCTCAGCCTCCCAAAGTGCTAGGATTACTGGTGTGAGACACTGCATCTGGCTGTGGACACCATTTTTAAAATAAAATTGTATCGTTTTTATTAATGCACTTGCAGAAGTATGTACTGGGAAATTAATAATATCAATTTTTGAATGCTATGCCTTTTAAAGAGTTATACACACACACACACACACACACACACACACACATATATTCCAGTATGAAAATAGAAAATAAAATTTAAAAACTGACATATCCATTATTATTGCACTGTATAAATATAAACAGATGTGTTCTTTAAGTATTAATAAGAATGTAAGCCTTATGTCACTTACATGGTTCTTTAAATTAAACAAATAAAACTTCAAGGTTAATATGTGTTTTCTAATAATACACAGAAAATTCTCAACCAAATTTAAAATTCAGGCCCTCCAATTTGTCACTAAATGTAGCACATTGTCTGATTTACTCTGGGTAGAAAATCAGAAATATAGCTTACAATATCTATAATAAAATTTGTGCCCCAATTCGCTAAGAACTAGAGGTGTTTCCAAAAGTGACTTCTTAAAATATACTATTTTATAGCATGAACCATGTAAAATTAGAAGTTGAAAAAAAAGTTACTGGCACTTACAAATGCCTGTGTATCAAACAAAGATACCGAATGCCATTGGTGTTTTCAACAGCTTCCTTATTCTTTTTTTCTTACAGATTTATTTTATATGTATTAAAAAAATGAAAAGACAGCTGCATAAAAATTATCTGCATTTTGTTAAAACAACTGTCAAGTTGACCATCAAATTTTATTTTCAAAATCATCTTCTCTGATTTCTTTTTCTGAAAATACTTCTTAATGAAGCTTTATGGTGACCACTTTATGCTAATTAATCCTATAATCCACTATTTGTGCAGATTTGTGTGGGTCCCTTGTGCTCCTCACTTGTATTAAACATAGGATCTAATGAGGCTTATGCAGTGTTTCTGGGTAATTATTACTTACAGTCTGAAGTGAATTTCAGTTCCAACCCATTTACATTTATGTGCTGAAACTAAATGATTAATGTGGATTTTTACACATTTTTAGATTTAATTTTTTTAGAGTGATGAAAGTATAAATTTTAAGCTCTCAGAATCTTCTTATCCCTTATTTAATTCAGTATGTAATTGGGAACACTCTTTTAATACAGATAGGAGGAGTGTTCAAATTTAAATTGATTAGCTATTAAGCCACACTGTACATTTAAAACAAAAAAAAATTGACTGGAATTTGAAACATATAATTTAAGAAAAAATAAAATTTGAAAATTCAAAACATTAATTTACTTCTTCCAAATAGTTTACAATTTTACCCATTGGAATGTTTTATACAGGTATTTAAATCTAAGAGACATTTATCAGAAAAACTGATTTTTGTTCAATGCCTGTTACCTTAAAAATGTGTTTTAAAAAATTGAGCGTTTTTTCACAACAGACAAGATGTAGAATCAAACTAATTGTCCATCAATGGATAAATGAACGAAGAAACTGTGATACACACACACACACACACACACACACACACACAGACACACAATGGAATACTATGCAGCTACAAAAAATAAAACACTGTCATTTGCAGCAGCATAGATGAGACTGGAAGTCATTACATTAAATGAAATAACATTCATTTGTGGGAGCTAAAAAAGTTGATTTTTTGGAAGTAGAGAGTAGAATGATAGCTACCAGAGACTGGGAAGTGTTGCCCAGGCAGGCGAGTGGAGGTGAAGAGAAGTTGTAATGAGTTTAAATGTATAGTTAGATTGGAGGAATAAGTTGTAATGTTTGATAGCACAGTAGGTTGACTGCAGTTAACAACAATGTATAGAATTCAAAACAGCCAGAAGAGAATATTTGAAATGTTCTGAAAAAAAAAATGATGTGTTTGAGGGGATATACTAAGTACTGTAATTGATCATTACACATGGTATATATGTATGTAAAGATCACATGTACCTCATAAATATATTCAATTATTATGTATCCATAAAAAATTCTACATTCTTTATTGAGCTATAGAGAAATGTAGGATTTCATGACTTTAACCACAATGTTTACATTGAACTCTTTCCAAAAAATTACCCAAAAAACCACATAGGTATATCCTAACCTATATTTAAGCTTCTAATTTTTATGCAACTGATAAAGCAGTTATGATTAATTGAATGATTTTTATTATGTTTAATACATTATTAATTAAACAAATACGGATTTGCTAAGCATTATAACTAGTGACACTATAACAAATCAAGCACAGGAAATAAAATTTTTTAAAGAAAACTTTAATTTGGGAGCAGTTTTAGGTTCACAGCATAATTGAGCAGAATGTACTGGGAAATACCATATGCCTCCTGCATCCACACACACATAGCCTCTCCCAATATCAGCATCCCAAACCTGAGTAATCCATTTGTTGTGATCCATGAAAGTATACTAGCACATCATCATTCCCTGAAGTTTATAGTTTACATTAGGATACACCCTTGGTATTGTACATACTATGGGTTTTATGGTGAATACTACAATGTACAATGACTTGCATCCACCATTATATTATTTTAACACAGTTTCATTGTTATAAAAATCCTCTGTGCTCTGCCTATTCATCCTTCCCTTGCCCCAACACCTGGCAACCACTGATCTTCCTATTGTTTTGTCAGACCTGCTTTTTCCAGAATGTCATACAGTTAGAATCATACAGTACACAATATTTCCAGATTGGATTATTTTACTTAATAATACTGCATTTAAGTTCCCTCCATGCCTTTTGTGGCTTGATTGATGATTCCTTTTTAGTGCTAAATAATATTACATTATCTAGACATACCACAGTTTGTTTATATATTCACTTACTGAAAAACATCTTGACTGCTTCCAAGTTTTGGCAATTATGAATAATGCCACTATACATATCTGTGTGCAGGGTTTACCAAGAAGCATGACTGAGAAACCAAAATGCCAAACTCTTTTGAAGTGTCCTGTACTATTTGACATTTCCATCAGCCTAAATGAGGGTTCCTTTTACTCCACATCATCAAGATTTAGCGTTGTCAGTGTTTTCTAGATTTTGACCATCCTAACAGGTGTGTAATAGTATCTCATTTCTTTAATTTGCAACTTTCTAATGACATATGATGTGCATCTTTTTATATATGTATTTGCCATCTGTGTATCTTTTTTTGAGATATATGTTCAGATCTTTTACCAATTTTTAAATTGGATTGTCTGTGTTTATTGATGAACTTTAAGAATTGTTTGTATGTTTTGGATAACAGTACTTTACTAAGTCTTTTGCAAATATTTTCTCCCAGTCTGTGTTTTACCTTCTCATTCTTTTGAACTTTCCTTTCTTAAAATTGTCATTTAGGATATATAAAATATGGCATTTATTCTTTCCCCAAAATTAAAAATATAAGACTTCCTTAGTATCAACATAGCTTTCATTTATATATATGTATATGGAAAGAAATAGTTGTTTCAGAGTTGGTTGGGTTTTTTAAAGATTTTTATTTAGAAATAATGTCAAACTTACATAAAAACTATCATAGTGAGAATAATACAAACACTTATATACCTCTTTGCACAGCTCAACTTTCTAATATTCAATTTGCTTTATCATTTGTGTATGTGTACTTTCCCATGTCTACACGCACACACACACACAAACACATACTTATTTTTCTGATATAGTTGAGGTTATTTACAGCATGGCCATTTAGCTCTAAGTGTGACTTTCAGCAAGTTGTTTAAGCTTTCTTTTCCTCAAGCTTCTCATTGGCAAAAACAACAATTTTGCCTTCCATAGGATTTTTGATGTGGATTAATGGAATTAATAATGAAATGCCATTAGCACTATGCTTGTGCTCCAAAAATGTTATAAATTTTAAAATTAAGAATGTAGCTGACTTTAATTCATTATAAATTAAATAATAAAATTAAACTATTTAAAACATTCATAAATACCCACACCATAACTTAGCGTCCACGTAAGTTAAAGCTTATTTAAAATATACACAATGTTCAGGCATCAGCACTATTACTATTATCACCTTCACAAAACCTTTAAAATCATATTGAAACGGTCAGTTATGAAGTCTTCAAATATTTAAAAAGCATTTAGACATCTCTAATGGCTAATTTAGTGAATAAAACACTCACAAGATGATCTTAAATTTTGTTCTAAGTTTCAGATTTAATGACTATATTTCTTTGAGAAACAGGTAATAGTGTTTTCATTATAAAATCTTAAAGATACTATTATTGCTAGTAGTTTATTATTAAAAGAGACAAATTGCTTTAGGTTTTATGATACATTAATAAGATAAAATTACATTTGTGAATTATAAAAAACTCTTTATTTATATTCTTAAAAATCATACTTTAACTAAAATTCTACTTCTGCTCTCAGAGTTTAAGGGATACGCTTGTTCTATGGCCATTTCATCAAGTGAATGATTGGAAGAATTATAAGAAAAAATGACCAAAAAATATTCACAAAGTATGCAATATATATTGTTTTACCTATATAAACAATATATTAAATAGAATGTGAATTTATATAAGCATACAGGTATGTAACACCTATGTGTATATATATAAATGTATTTTTAAAATTTATTATACTTTAAGTTCTGGGCTACATGTGCAGAACGTGCAGGTTTGTTACATAGGTATACACATGCCATGGTGTTTGCTGCAGCCATCAACCCATCATTTACATTAGTTATTTTTCTTTATTTTTTTTTAAGAAAGAAAGAAAGAGAAAGAGAAAAGAGGGAGAGAGAACAGGAATCTTGCTCTATTGCCCAGGCTAGAATGCAAACTAGAAATAAATATTAAAAACCTCATTTATGCTGATGATCGTGCTTAACAGCAGAGACAGGAAGGAATAAGGAAAGAAAATAACAAACAAACAGCCAACCAATATTTCGTTTAAATCTGTGAAATGCTGCGCAAGTGCTGAAGAGTGATTTGCTTCCATTTATGTGGTCACTTTCAAAATAGGTGTAATGTGTTACTAAAAAAAAAATTATGTTCTGTGGACCTGGGGTGAAGAATTCAATAAATATTCACTGAGTTTACTTGTTCGAGGTCTGAGTGCAAATCATAAATGTCTCTGTTAATTTTCTATCTCGTTGATCTGCCAAATATTAACAATGTGGTGTCAAAGTCTCCCACTATTAGTGTGGGAGTCCAAGTCTCTTCATAAGTCATCGAAAACTTGTCTAATATATCTGGGTGCCCCTATATTGGATACATATATATTTATGATCATTGACCCCTATTGTTGCATTGATCTTTTTATCATTATGTAATGTCCTTCTTTGTTTCTTTTAGTCTTGGCTACTGTTGTAGTCTATTTTGTCAGAGACAAATGTTACAACTCCTGTTTTTTGTTTGTTTGTTTGTTTTGTTTTTCTTCCCTCTCTATTTGATTGATGAGTCTTCCTCCAGCCTTTTGTTTTGAGTCGTTGTGTGTCCTTGCTTATGAGATGGATCTGGATACAGAGTGCTGATGTGTTTTGACTTTTTATTCAGTTTGCATGTCTGTGTCTTTGATTGGGGCATTTAATCAATTTAAATTTAGGATTAATATTGATATTTGTGAGTTTAATATTGTCATTTAATGCTGGCTCTCTATTTTGCCCATTAGTTGATATAAATACTTCATTATGGAGATACTCTTTATCTTTTGGTAAGTTTTTGGGATGACTGATACTGGTTGTTCCTTTTTGTGTGTAGTGCTTCTTTCAGAAGCTCTTGTAAAGCTGGCCTGGTGGTGATGAAATCTCTGAGTGCTTGCTTGTTCATGAAAAATTTTATTTTTCCTTCATTTATGAAGCTTAGTTTGGCTGGATAAGAGATTCTGGGTTGAAAATTCTTTTCTTTGAGAATATTGAATATTAACCCCCACTCTCTTCTAGCTTTTAGGGTTTCTGCTGAGAGATCTGCTGTGAGTCTGATAGGCTTCCCTTTATGGGTAACCTGACCTTTCTCTCTAGCTGCCCTTAGAATTTTCTCCTTTATTTTAACCCTTGTGAATCTAACAATTATGTGTCTTGGGGTTGCTCTACCTGAGGAATATCTTTGTGGTGTTCTCTTTATTACCTGGAGATGAGTATTGTCCCACCTTACTAGGTTAGGAAAGTTCTCCTGAATAATATCCTGAAGAATATTTTCCAGCTTGGATTCATTCTCTTCATGACATTCAGGTACAGCTATCAAATGTAAATTAGGTCTTTTCACATAGTCCCATATTTCTTGGGGACTTTGCTCATTCCTTTTTACTTTTTCTTCTCTAATCTTGTCTTCTTGTTTCATTTCATTAAGTTGGTCTTCGACCTCTGATATCTTTTATTCTGCTTGATAAATTCAAGTGTTAAAACCTGTGCATACTTCTCAGAGTTCCCGTATAGTATACATCAGTTCCATTAATTCACTTATATTCCTCTCTAAATTGTCTATTCTTGCTAGGATTTCATCAAATCTTTTTTCAAAGTTCTTAGTTTCTTTACATTGGGCTAGAACATGTTATTTTAACTCACAGAAGTTTCTTACTATCCACCTTCTGAAGCCTGATTCTGTTAATGGAACACACTCATTCTCCATCAGGCCTTGTTCCCCTGTTGATGAGAAATTGTGATCCTCTGTAGAGGGAGAGGCATTCTGATTTTGAGTATTCTCAGCCTTTCTATGCTGGTTTCTTCCCATCATTGTAAATTTATCCACCTGTCATCTTTGTAATTACCAACTTTCAAATTAGGTCTCTTAGTGGACGTCCAACTTATTAATTCCCATTGCTGAAATGTGAGCATGCACTGCACCAGCTTAAACAGTGGCATCAAGATTCTTGGTGCTTTTCTGTCTGGGAGTCTCCCATCTGGCTCCCCTCCTGAATCCTTTCTTCAGTCAGCTCCAAACGTCAGCCAAAAGGGGAAACAGTTTGGAGCTGTTTACTGTGCACCAAGAACTGTTGCACTGGGGCACCGGCAAAACCACAGTGCCAGCTGCAAGAGTCGTGCTGGTGACCCATGGGGCTCCTCCACTGGGAATCTCCTGGTCCTTGAGCAACAAGAATTTGTCTGAAAGTGTGGCATCCTCTCGTTCTCTGCACTTTCACTGGGAGCTACAAGCCTGAGCTGCTAGTGGTTGGCCATCTTGGATCTCTCTCCTAGTTATTTTTCCTAATGCTATCCCTCCCTTAGTCCATCACCCGCCTACAGGCCCCAGTATGGGATGTTCCCTTCCATGTGTCCCCATGTGTTCTCATTTTTCAACTCTCATTTATGAGTGAGAACATGTAGTGTTTGGTTTTCTGTTCTTGTGTCAGTTGCTGAGAATGTTGGTTTCCAGCATCATCCAGGTTCCTGAAAAGGACATGAACTCATTCTTTTTTTTATGGCCACATAGTATTCCATGGTGTATATGTGCCACATTTTCTTTATCCAGTCTATCACTGATGGGCATTTTGGTTGGTTCTATGTCTTTGCAATTGTGAACAGTGCTGCAATAAACATACATGTGTTTGTGTCTTTATAGTAGAATAATTTATAATCCTTTGGGTATATACCCAGTAATGGGATTGCTGGGTCAAATGGTATTTCTGGTTCTAGATCCCTGAGGAATCACCATTGTGTCTCTACAATGGTTGAACTACTTTACACTTCCACCAACAGTGTAAAACTGCTCCTATTTCTCCACACCCTCTCCAGCATTGAAATATAATTTTCAAGATTATCTTAGATTTATATTTGATTTTCAATTTCTTAAATAGTCATATCCTAGTCTTCCCACTATGCATCTGACTTTTTCTCTTACTTATCTGTTTCCTCCACTGTTTCAACCTTGTATCAAAAAACCACTTTTCTTATTTTGATTTTGGAATCCTTCAAAAAATTACTGAACTTGTATTTGACAAGGTATCTAACATGACCCCCTATGCTTCTCCATCCTACATCTAAGTCCCTTTGCAATACCTCCAGCCATCAAGCTTCTTTTGCTCTTACTGAATTGGGGCTTAATTTTGTAGAAATAAAATACAGTGGAAATGGTGGCATGCTACTTATGAGCCTTGACTTTTAAGGGCTTTGTATTCTTCTACTCCCTCTTTTAATATTCTGACATTGTGCAAACAAACCCAGACTAGCATGCCAGATGATGATGCCATGTGAATGTAGCCCACGTTTTCCAAGCTGTCCCACTAGAAGCTATAATAAATGAGCCAGACACTGTCTACCCACTAGCTTGATGAAAAGTACATGAATGGATCTAGCTGAAACTTGTTGATAGACTATTACAGCTGATGAAGTAAACCCTCATCTATTAGTAATTAACAGACCCTGCTAGCAAAAAATCAGTGTGGAAATAGTTGAACCAAATGGCACTATCAATTAACTAAATCTAATTGATATTTATATAATACTTAATTTAATGACAGCAGTATATGCATTAATCTCTAGCTCAAATGAAATACTCCCTGAGATAGACTACATCTTGGGCCATAAAATGTACTTTAACAAATGTAAAATGATAATGATCATACAAAGTATGATATAGTAGCATACTATAATTAAACTAGAAATTTAGAAGAGAAAGACTCTTTAAAAACTCCAGAATACACGGCAATTAAATGACACAATTTGAATAAGATGCAAGTCAAGGACAAGGCCACAGAACAAATTTAAACTTATTTTAAATTAAAGAAATGGAAAATGAAACTTAATTTGTGGGATGCAGCAAAATCAGTGCTTTGAGGAAAATTTATAGTATCAAATGCATATATTAGAAAAGAAGAAATTTCTGCAATCTATAATCTAATCTTCTACCTTAGGATACTAGTGAAAGAATAGCAAAATAAATGAAAGTGCATTCCACATATCATTTTACAATATTTTAAAGGTGACACAGTTATTTTATTTAGCTCAGTTTGTGTATTGCAATTATACAATATATAATTCACTATATATAGAATTATGTACAACATATATTACCTTTTTATTTTAAAAATACTGTGTAGGTCAGCCATTGTACACTAGAAAAATATGATTCAAATTTATTTTGTACTTAACACAATTTTTTAAATTTCAAAAGTTTATTTATATTTGTATCTAGTGTTTATTTTAACATGTGTCTAGAATTTTTCCAGGAATGGTTTCATATCTCATTTGTACATTTCATCTTCTTTTTAGTTTTTTCTCTTTGTTAAATTTTAATTAAAAAATTGTAATGGACATATAATTTTACATATTAGTAGGGTACATAGTGATGTTTTGTACATAAACTGTGTACAGATCAGGGTAATTAGCATATACATCAACTCAAATATTTATTATTTCTTTGTGTTGGAAACATTCAGCATCCTCTTTGTAGCTATTTGACATTATGTAAATATTTTGTAGTCATCCTACAGTGGTATAGACTAGGTAGTCATTACAGGCCATGACATTTATCAGATAATTTACTCTTTTCAATAATAATAATTATTATCACCACTATCATCCATCCTCATATCAGGTCAAATATAATAGTGATGAGAGATATAAATTTTGACCAAGGGAAGAAAAATATATTCTGATATGGTAATTAATATTAAATCTGATATAGTAATAGATTTCCATGACTTTTTAAAGCTACAGCTCTTAAAATTCTTCCACACACACTTGTGCATGTGCACACACACACACACACACATACACCCTCATAAATATATGTCAAGTTTGAAGGATTCCAAATAGCTTTTATTTAGTGATAGTATTTTCTACAAATGCTTTTGTTTACATATGTGTAATAAATTTATAAGTATAAAAACACAAAAGTGTCTGGCACCTTATAGAGACTCAAATGATACTTGATATTATTATTATTTAGTTTAATTATGGAGAGTTGCAGTGAAACCTCTGAAGGTCAATGACATTATAATATGAATGATGCTTTCCCCAAAATGTGGTACTATCACAATGCACTTACTTTCGAAAAATACTTTATTTACTAATCACTATATCATTGTGATGGTTTGAAAACAATATGCTTGTCCTTGCCAAATTTCATGTTGAATTTTGATCCCCAATATTTGAGGTGGGCCTTAGTGTAAGGTGTTTAGGTCATGGGATTGAAACCCTCATAAATACATTAATACCATTCCTGAAAAAATTCGTGAGTTTTCACTCCTTTAGTTCCTGTGTTAGCTGCTTGTTAAAAGGAGCCTGGCACCTTCCCCAACTTCTTCCCCTCTAGTCCTGTCATTTATACATGCACTGACTCCCTTTCTCCTTCTGCCAGCAGTGGAAGCAAGTGAAGACCCTCACCGGAAGCCAAGCAGATCTTGGTGCCACACTTCTTGTACATGCTGCAGAATCATTAGCTAAATAAACTTCTTTTAATAAATTACTCAGCCTTAGGTATTTCTTTACAGCAACACAAAACAGACTAAACAGTCACGAAATGAGGTTAAAACCTGACAATCGTCACAATATGCTGGAAAAAAGTGAAAACAACAAATATTAGTAATTTAAGAAATGCAACTTAATAAAATGTCTTAAAACAACTTAAAACAACATGTGAATTAAAATGTCTAAACTTTAAAAAGACATAATACCAAGTATTAGCAAGAAGAGTAATTTTAACCCCCTTACACTAATAATACAAATACTTTGAAAAAAATGTTTCTTTTTTTCTTTTTTTTTTGAGACGGAGTTTCGCTCTTGTTACCCAGGCTGGAGTGCAATGGCGCAATCTCGGCTCACCGCAACCTCCGCCTCCTGGGTTCAGGCAATTCTCCTGCCTCAGCCTCCTGAGTAGCTGGGATTACAGGCACGCGCCACCATGCCCAGCTAATTTTTGTATTTTTAGTAGAGACGGGGTTTCACCATGTTGACCAGGTTGGTCTTGATCTCTCCACCTCGTGATCCACCCGCCTCGGCCTCCCAAAGTGCTGGGATTACAGGCTTGAGCCACAGCGCCCAGCCTTTTTTTTTTTTTTTTTTTTTTTTTTCTTTTAAACCTAACTGGCATCTTCTGTCTTTTTGAAAATTTTATCCATTTTTCTGTTTATTTTATTTTATTTTTTTTTTTTGAGAGGAAGTCACACTATCGCCCGGGCTGGAGTGCAGTGGTGCAATCTCAGCTCACTGCAACCTCCAACTCCCGGGTTCAAGTAATTCTCCTTCCTCAGCCTCCCGAGTAGCTTAGATTACAGGAGTCTGCCACCATGCTCAGCTTATTTTCTGTAATTTTAGTAGAGACGGTTTTCACCATGTTGGCCAGACTGGTCTTGAACTTCTGACTTCGTGATTCACCCATCTCGACCTCTCAAAGTGCTGAGATTACAGATGTGAGTCACTGTGTCAGGCCTCTGTTTAATTTTTATTATGTTTTTCCTCCTCTTTGAGTTCCGTTAACCTTTGTAATTTTTAACTTATTATTTTAAAATTTATTGAATTTTTCTAATCCTTTCTACAAATGAGTTCTAGTGGATCCTATTGTGATTAGAAACACATTTAGCATATTTTTCAATCATTTAAAATTTGTTGAGACTTATACCACAGCGTTTGGTTTACCTTTGTGAATGTTTCACATTAAATTAGTGTCATTCAAATTTTCTGAATGCTAACATAAATTTTGGCTACTTGTTCTATCATCTACTGAGATTAGTGTTGAAATGTCTAAATGTCATTTTGGATTTGTCTGCTTATAAATTTAGCTGTGTCAAACTATGATTTATGTTTACTATGAAGATCTGTTATTATGGATATATGCACATTTAGAATCTTCATGTGTACTTTATAAATTAAACCCTTTAGCATTTTTATATGACTCTATTTCTAGTATTATTTATTGATATAAGGTCTATTTTGATATATTTGTTGCTATTTTTATAAGATAAGATTTTAATTTTTCCCCAACCTACCTATTTTATATTTAAATTTGATTTCTTTAAGACAGTAAAGTTGGGAGTTTCTTTCTAAAATCCATTTTGACAAGGCAATCTCTGTCTTTTAATTAGAGTATTCAGACCAGTGCTGTCAACACAGCTATGATGTTGTAAATGTTCTATAATATTAAGCACTTGCAATACTGTTAGTATAACTCGAAAATTGAATTTTTTTTTTAAATCAAGTACCAACAAGTGTCTGATGTACTAGAAAATTTATATGTGGGCAACTTGCCTTTAATGTCATTGTGCGTATGTCTGGATTTAACCGTGCCATTTTGCTGTTTGTTTTCCATTTGTCCAGTCTGTTCTTTGTTTACGTCTTTCCTCTTTTTCTAGATTCTTTTGAATCATATGAATCTATAGATGATATTCAACTTTTACCTCCACCATTGGCCACACACATATATACAGATATGTTTGTTTTCATATACACATACGAAATACACATGCAGTGTTTATGCAAACACTAAAATGCAAAGAAGCAAGCCAAGGGAGAAGAAGCATAGAGAAGAAATGAGAAAAAAGAGAAATGTAAGCACAGTAGCAGAAAATGTGTGAGAGCAAGAGTAAGAACAGAATAAGAGAGAGAATATGTTTTAATAAACGTTGAGTTATAAAATTTATGAGGTCACATTTTGATCTCTGAACAAATGTCATAAACCAACAAGTGACAATTTACCTGAAATGCTTTTAGGCTAGCGTGTCTTTATTTAATCTTCACTTTCACACTAAATTAATTTGACAAATTTAACACCCTAGTGAAATATTCATCTTTATACTCTCAGTTTTATTTCAGATTTTAGTAAAATTGGATATTAAATACAAATTCCTTAATTCCTTTAAAAAAAAAATAAAGTCAGTATCAGTGCTAAATAAAGCAAAAAAAAAAATAGCTTTAGTCCTCTCTGGTCTTATATGTTTTGGTTTTGTTTACATTCACAATTCTATCTTTTTTCCATTTCAGTGAGTGCTTTGTATTTAGAGGGTTCAGATTACAGTAGTCTCACTTTATCTGTCGTTTTGCTTTCTGAAGTTTCAGCGATTCACTTTCAACCACTGACTACAAATAATGAGTAGAAAAATTCAGAAATAAACCATTTATGTTTTAAATAGGGCACTGCTCTGAATGAATCTCTCACTGTCCTATTCCATCTTACCCAAGTGGTGAATCACCCCCTGGTACAAGGTACAAATCCTCTATAGGCTGCCTACCCCTTAGTCACGTAGCTCTTTCTGGTGGTCAGATCAACTGTCAGGCATCACAGTGTTTGTATTCAAGTAACCCTCATTTTACTTAATTGTTCTGTTTTATTATTGTTAATTGCTTAACATATCTAATTTATAAACTTTATCACAGGTGCGTATGTTTAGGAAAAAACAGTTTATTTCTTGATAAGAAGGGATTGCTGTATGTGTTGAGTTGTAAAGATCAACATTATAGCGATGTTTGAATTCCCACAATTAGAATCTTCTTTAGGTGATTACTGCTGAAGTGTGGTTATAATGGGAAGGCTGTCCCATGGGTGTACTAGATAAAATAACTCAGCTGGGGTGCCATGTTTGCTACTTATTTTACCTAAAGATTATTTCATGTGCTCACCTTTCACTGGACTGCTTTACAAATGTCTTACTAGGAGAAAACCTAAAAAAAAAATCTCATTTCAGAGAATCGATTGAAAATGACTGGATCATTTCGAGCAAAAGCATATCCCCTGCTTTTAGATATTATTTGAATAGATTTTTGTTTTTTAGTGTTTATTTCCATTTGCATAAGCTTTTTATTAAGAGCATAACAAATTGAGTTAAAGGAGAACTCTGCTGGGAGTGTCTTCAAGGCTCACAGTTTTTCCTTCTTGCTGGTCCATCATTCCAAACAAAATGCTTAAACCACAAAGACACAGTGGGATTCAGCAAAATTTTGCCTCTGCTGTATCTCTTTGATTTGTATTTATGTTTACTACAGGTAGATATCATTACAAGTAAAGTAAAAGCTATAGCGCATATCTTTTGGGTGATTTTATTCCATTTGACTTCCCAAAAATGATGTAGCATGGGCTAAATTAAATTAAAGTACTGACTTTTAGTAGTCTGCTCAGCATCTCAATAAAAATATGTCAAAGCAAATAGTAAGTGGTATATTGATTAAGAATATTTAAACTAGTTCAGACTGTGTAGAGATGATTACTGTGGAAACAAAAGAACAAGCATGGAGGAAAAAAGACATGGATTCAAATTCTGGCTATGCTATGGGTGTGCTTAGACAAATGTAAAAGTGGTCACATGAGGCTGGGCACGGTGGCTCATGCCTGTAATCCCAGCACTTTGGTAGGCAGAGGCAGGCAGATCATGAGGTCAAGAGATCGAGACCATCCTGGCCAACACGGTGAAACTCCGTCTCTATTAACAAATACAAAAATTAGCTGGGTGTGGTGGCATGTGCCTGTAGTCTCACCTACTAGGGAGGCTAAGGCAGGCGAACTGCTTGAACCCAGGAGGCAGAGATTGCAGTGAGCTGAGATTGCACCACTGTACTCCAGCCTGGCGCCTGGTGATGGAGTGAGACTCTGTCTCAAAAATAAAAATTAAAAAACAGTGATCACATGAATTGCAAAATAGGTCACAGAAATTTCAGCTACATTTGCAATATTTTGATCAATTTCTTCTTATAAAATAATGAACATTTATTGTAAAATATTATAAGCTTGTATATATGCTTTGTGCTTACTCATCTGAACTTAAAAGCTCATGGCTCATAGTCAGTCATGTTTTGAAATTTTTTTTTATCCTTCTCCTAAGCATGTTTATATGCAGTTTTTTGATTTGTCAAAAGGGAGTCTTACTGTGCATGCTTTTTAGTAGATTTTTCCCACTGAAAATATAGATGATAAATATTAATATTTGTAAATTCATTGTAATGATTACACACTAATGTGCTTTAGAAATTTCAAATTCAATGAATTCCTAATCATTAAACATTTAAATTGTTTTAACTTTTTAACTATTATATAAACTTTAGCATTATTAAAAATACATTTTTCAAATATCTTATTTATTTAAAGTAAGTTTGTAAAAATGAAATTTCAAGGTACATGATTATGGAATTTTTATTAAACTTTTAATATATATTTAAAGTTTCCCAATAATAATTATGGCATTGATTTTCTACTTTATCTTCAAGTAGTAAGATTCAAGGATTACGGTTTCATTAATGAATATATATTTCCCTAGTTCTGCAAAATTAGGTATTAATGCAGTTTCCACAATCATACAGAGAAGAATTATCTTGGAAATGCTCACTTTCACATTCTGCTAAGGTAATCTGTACTATTAAATGTGTTTTATTAGGCTGGGCTACTATAAGAAGACCGAATACTTCTTGTCATGTCTTTGGTGCCAAATTATAAATAAAATTCAGAATCATCTGGAAAACTTTTAGGTTTCATGGCAGACTGCCTATGAAAATGGAAGTTTATAGAATATAAAATCTCTGGGGCCAAATATTTCTGATCTTGGGCTAAAGGCAGTGTTAAAGGGATAAAAGATGATGAGATAGTATAATCTGAAAAGTGATTTTCGTCTGGATAGGAAACTTCTGTAGTTTTCCTCTGATTCTTTCATTATAAAGTATCATTTTAATTTCTTAAAAAACTGTCAGAAAGTCACACCAGCCTATGTCTTTTCTGCATTAGCTTAAATATTATGATAATAGTGTTCTAGCAATGGTTATAAAATATTTTCCAAATTACTTTAAAGACATCTTTTAAATTGTATATTCCTATCAGTAGTATATAGATGTCGTCTTCTCCCCAAAACTTTTGCCAACTCTGGATATCATCATACTTTCAAAAGCCTGTCAGATTAAGAGCTCTCTTACATGTGTCCACTTCTAAGAATTTACCAAAAAAATACTTTATTACATAAATAAATGTACGTTTTTTGGACACGAAACAAATGGATTCTAATGATTTCAATCTATAGTCACATATTCTTATCTTTTAAAATTTTTTTGCCAACATACATCAACTAGAGTAAGTACAGCAGGATACTATTTCCATATCTAATGTACTTTATCTGCACCTCTATGCAGAAAACTTCACATTAAGGTAAGAAAAAAGCAAAGGCCAATGTAGCCAATATGAACATATTAACAAGAACACATAATATGTAGTAGTAATGGAAATACATGTTCAAGTAAAACCAGTATATGTCCTTATAGCTATTTATAATTGCAGCCACTATGTAATTTGCTCATAAATAACACTCAGAAGGAGGTGCTTGGTCTAAGAAAAACTTTTAAAGTAATACATAAAAAGGCAAAAGGAATAGATGACTTTATTGGACAACATAGGAATTGATTCTCTGAAAAGACCAATAACGAGCTTGGAAATTGAATCAGTAAAAAATGACCTATTATCCAAAGAAAAAAAGAAAAGAAAGGAAGGAAGCCTAGGACCAGACAGATTCATGATCAAATTCTACCAGATGTACGAAGAAAATATATCATTATTTCTACTGAAACTATTCCAAAAAATTGAAGAGGAGGACTCCATCCTAACTCATTCTGAGCCCAGCATCATTCTTATGTCAGAACCTGGAAGCGACACAACAAAAAAGGAAAACTTCAGGCCAACATCCCCGATGAACCTCAATGCAAAAATTCTCAACAAAATACAAATAAACCAAATCCAGGAACATGTCAAAAAGCTAATCCACTACAATCAAATAGGCTTTATCCCTGGGATAGAAGGTTGGTTCAACATATGCAAATCAATAAATGTGATTCATCACACAAACACGACTAAAGAGAAAAACCACATGACTATCTCAATAGATGCAGAAAAAAAAGCTTTAGTTAAAATTCAATATTCTTTCATGTTAAAAACTTTCAATAAACTATAAATTGAAGAAACATACCTACCCACAGGCAACATTATACTGAGTAGCAAAAGCTGGAAACAGTGAAAACGGGCACAAGACAAAGAGACCTTCTCTCTCTATTCCTGTTCAATGTAATATTAGAAGTCCTGGCCAGAGAAACCAGGAGAGAGAAGGGCATAAAGGGTGTCCAAATAGGAAGAGAGGAAATCAAAGTATCCCTGTTTGCAGAAGCGTAATTCTTTCTATATCTAGAAAACTTCCTATTCTGAGCCAAAAAGCTCCTTAAGTTGATAAACAACTTCAGCAAAGCTTCAGGATACAAAATCAATGTACAAAAATTAGTAGCATTCCTATACACCAACGATCAAGCTGAGAGTCAAATCAAGAATTCAATCACATTCACAATTATCACAAAAAGAGTAAAATACAAAGGAATACAGCTAACCAGAAAGATGGTAGATCTCTAAAATAAGGATTTACAAAACACCATTCAAAGAAATTCAAGATGATACAAACAAATGGATAAACATTTCATGCTCATGGATAGGAAAAATCAATATTATTGAAATGGCCTTACTGTCCAAAGCAATTTACTGATTCAATGGTATTCCCATTAAATTAGCAATGATATTCTTCACAGAACTTAAAAAAAAAAAAAAGAGAGAGAGACAAAGAAAAAATCCTGTTTTAAAATTCACATGGACCAGAAAAGAAGCTGAATAGCTAAGGCAATCCTACACAAAATTTAAAAAGCAGGAAGCATCACATTACCTGAATTCAAACTATACTACAGGGATACAGTAACCAAAACAACATGGTATTGGTACAAATATAGATGAATGGAACATAATTGAGAGTCTAGACATAAGGCCACACCCTTTGTATTTGACAAAGCTGACAAAAACAAGGAATTGGTAAAGGACACCTTATTCAAAAAATGGCACTGGGATAACTGGCTAGCCATATGCAGAAGATTGAAACTAGACGCCTTCCTTATATCATACACAAAAATCAACTAAAGGTGGATTAAAGACTAAAATATTTATAAACCTTTGAAGATAACTCAGGCAATACCGTTCTGGGACACAAGAACAGACAAGGATCTCTTGACAAAGATGCCAAAAGCAATCACAACAAAAGCAAAAATTATTAAATAGTTAATAAAACTAAACAGCTTCTGTGCGGTAAAAGAAACTATTAACAGAGTAAACAGACAATCTACAGAATGGGAGAAGATTTTTCAAAATTATGCACTCACAAAGATCTAATATCCAGCATGTATAAGAAACTTAAATTTATAAGAAAAAGAAAAATAAACATTAAAATTGGGCAAAGGGCAGGTACTAACACTTTTGAAAAGAAGACATATATGTAGTCAACAAGCATACATAAAAAACCTCAACATCACTAATCTTTAGAGAAATACAAATCAAAACCACAGTGAGAACCCATCTCACACCAAGTATGGCTATTAGAAAACTCAAAAAAGTAACAGATGCTGTAAGACTATGGAAAAAAAGGAACACTTATACACTGTTGGTAGGATTGTAAATTAGTTAAGCCATTGTGAAAAGCAGTGTGAGGATTCCTCAACGAGCTAGAAAAGAAATATCATTCTACCAGCAATCCCATTATTGGATATATATCTAAAGGAATATAAATCTTTCTGTCATAAAGACACATCCATGTATATGTTCACTGTAGCACTCTTCACAATAGCAAAGAAGTGAAATAAACTTAAATGTCTATCAGTGGTAAAGTGGATAAAGAAAATGTGTTACATGTATACCATGGAACACCATGCAGCCATAAAAAAAGAATAAGAGCATGTCCTTTGCAGGAACGTGGATGGATCAGGAGGTCATTATCCTTCACAGGAACAGAAAACCAAATACTGCATGTTCTCACTTATAAGTTGGAGCTAAATGATGAAAACAACTTGACACAAAGAGGAATAGACACTGAGACCTCTCTGACGGTGTAGAGTGGGAGGAGGAGGGGAGCAGAAAAAAATAACTATTGGGTATTAGACTTAGTACTCAAGTGATGAAACAATCTGTACACCAAACCCCATGACATGAGTTTACCTTTATAACAAATTTGCACATGTAACCTTGAACCTTAAATAATAGTTTAAAAAAGCAAATACATTATTCATTATAAAAACATTTTGATATTGTGATGGTTAATACTGAGTGTCAACTTGATTAGATTGAAGGATTCAAAGTATTTTTCCTGGGTGTGTCTGTGAGGGTGTTGCCAAAGGAGGTTCACATTTGAGTCAGTGGACTGGAGAAGGTAGACCCACCCTTAATTTGGTGGGCATCATCTAATTAGCTTCCAGCAAACATATATTAGCAGTCAGAAAAACCTGAAAGGGCCAAACTGGCCTAGCCTCCCAGCCTACATCTTTCTCTTGTGCTAGATGCTTCCTGCCCTTGAACATCGAACTCCAAGTACTTCAATTTTGGTACTTGGACTGGCTCTTCTTGCTCCTCAGCTTGCAGACAGCATATTGTGGCACTTTGTGATTGTGTAAGTTAATCCTTAGTAAACTCCCCTTTATGTGTATGTATATATATACATACATACATACATATATATACATATATATATATATAAAAGTCCCAACTCATATATATACATATAAAGGGGAGTTTATTAAAATTATATTTATATATACATAAAGGGAAGTTTATATACGTGTTTGTGTGTTATGTACATCTATTAGTTCTGTCCCTCTAGAGAACCCTCACTAATACACATATACATATAGTTTTATAGAAGCAACACTAGAAGAATATATCTCAAAATATTAAGGATAATTATTACCACATGTTAAACATTTTTCTTTTATGCATTTTTATATTGTCCAAATATTCAGTAATAAAAATAACTTTCTAGTATAGTTTTTAAACTAGCAATGAATATATATCAAACAAGAGCAGCAAGAACTAAAATACACTTGTAAACTCTTAAGTGCTTTTTATATTTGAAATTTAGCTTGATAAATATTAATATTGAATGCTTAAAATATGAGAACACTAAAAATACAACCCTTCATGTAGACTCTGACAAGTGTTACCTTCTTCTGCTCTTAGAGGAATTTGGGAACTGAAGAATTCTTTAGTACTATTTACAAAGAAAATAGTCTACAGCTCCACAATGGCATACATGGATTTGCCTGTATCAACTTCACTGTCAATTTCATATTATTAAGTCCTGTTTCAGTGTATCAATTATGCTTTCTTACATTCTATTCATGTGAAATTCTGTTCTTTCCCAATGTAATTTTCATTTACTTGCAATTTTTTAAAGCAATTCAGACTCCAGTTTAATAATATAATACTTGGTTATTTTTAAAAGTAGTTCCTAAAATGGGAGACAAGCATGGGGAAAAAAAACAGGTGAGACAAAATTAGATTTGAGGAATATATTTTCTTCTTTCTATGAATGTAAATTATATGTATGTTAAAAAAGTATTTTGGTTATAAAAAACATACAGGAATTCCTCACTCTTTTCTTTTTAAATTTGATACTCCTAAAGTGTTTTTCTTAATTAACTATATTACTAAAATCTATGGGAAATGTGCCATTGAATTTAAGTTAGGCATACAATGCTGGTATTAGCCATATGTAACTAACAAATCAACTAATATAATGGTTCTCAATACTTTTGTACATAAAAACCAACTAGGCTGGATGCGGTGGTTCACACCTGTAATCCCAGCTCTTTGGGAGGTGGAGGCAGGTGGATCACCTGAGGTTAGGAGTTCTAGACCAGCATGACCAACATGGAGAAATCCCATCTGTACTAAAAACACAAAAATTAGCTGGGTGTGGTGGTGCATACCTGTATTCCCAGCTACTCGGGAGGCTGATGTAGGAGAATTGTGTAAACCCAGGAGGCAGAGGTTGCAGTGAGCTGAGATCTTGCCAATGCACTCCAGTCTGGGCAAGAGGAGCAAAAGTCCATCTCAAAAAAAAAAAAAAAAAACCTAAGAATTTCATCAAAATTCAGATTATCAAATTCTACTTCAGAAATACTGGTTTAATAAATCCAGAATTAGCCTAGTAATCTGAATTTTTTAAAAGTCCTCTAAGTACTCCTGGGAAAGTTTGCACTTTACTTTTAGAAGTTGACTTAGAAAGTCATTAGCATTATCTTCATAGCTTTGTAGGACTATTGGAAGTAAGTAATATTTATAAATAAAAGTGGTGATACTGCTCAATAATCTTCACATTTATTGAACAAATAAAATAATCAAACCATATTGGTTACTGTTTTTATTTTTTTGTGACAATCATAATTGTTGGTCCATTTGTAAAGAAAAAAATATGATAACTTTAATAAACCTTTTCGTTTGATTAATGTGTCCAAGATATCTAATGGATTGACTGATGAAACTAGAATGCTGATTCTGGTTTCGCTTTTTTTTTTTTTAATTACTAGAATGCATCTGCTTTCTCAATAAATGAGATGGCACCTGTCAGTCACCTGGGCTTCTGTAACAAATACCATCCACAGGGTCTCTAATAAACAACACAAATTTATTTCTGACAGTTCTGGAGGCTGTGAATTCTGTAATCAAGATGCCAGCAGATTCGGTGTCTGGAGAAGTTCCAACTTCTGTTGCAGATGGCATCTTCTAGCTGGGTCCTCACATGTCGGAAAGGGCAAAGCAACTGTCTGGCACCTTTTTCATAAGGGCACCAATCATCTCCCAGAGGTACCAACTCTTAATATCATCACAATGGTGATGAACTTTCAACATATGCAGTTTGGGGAAACATAAAGTTTCAGACAACTGCTCATTCCATGGGACAAAAAGAAACCCACAAAAATTAATAAACCTTATGAAAAAGACATATATTTTGGTAAAAATATATCTATAAGTAGCCCTTCACCTATGATTTCAATGTATAGGATTTAAAGTAAATAAAATCAGAAACAACGATATACTTCCTAGTTTGACGATGTTAATTCAGAATTAGAATGAAAAGCAATATAAAATCACACTTTCAAAGAGTCACCATAACTTGAAGAATAGTATCTATGTCATTTTACTCTACTTCCTTTTCATCACTTCATTCTTTTAAAAGGAAAAGCCTTTTATTCCAAATAAAGACAACAAAGGCCTATACTTTGTATTCAATTGCTCTTTATTCCCATTCACCAGTAGTTCCACTGTCTCTCTAACCTTATTCTCTGTTTTATTTCTTTTCATATTTTTCTTCTTATTGAGAATAAAGAAAATTTAGGAAGGCAAGTCAGAATTAATAGACTGCAATAATAACACCCGCCAGATAGTAGGTAAGCCGATCCTGATTGAAAACATGACTCAATCAAAGGCAAGACTTTCATGTACAACTTTGACCTCATTCAGCCTACAATCCACTCTTGTCAGTCAAGGTTTTCAGACATTGCAAAAAGAATAAAACATTGAAAAGAGCAATCAATCTCTGTTTTAGGATCAACTGTTCTATAATGCTGCTTTTCTTCCATCCAGACTTTAGAACTTGCCAAACTACCTGGACTCTGTCTCTTACTGCACTTGAGCCATCTGTCAGATTGCTTTCATTTACTAGGGCACCTGGTCAGAGTTGTCCTGCTTTTACTCTCACCACAGAAATAAGCAGAGAAAGGGAAACATTTCTATTTACCACTTACTAACACCATGAAAATGAAAATAAACATGCTATAATACACTTAAAATGTTTTAAAAATAATGGCAGGAAAATATGAAGCAATTTAATAAATTAATATATCAATAAGTAAACAGAAGTACATTTTACATAATTCAAATTTCATCATTCCCTTTGATTTATAGAAAGGATTGGGCCTTCAATAAGTGAAAAATAAATTTTTGAGAAAGCAATGGAAGCCCTTTCCATATATAAAGTCTCCTCAATTCACAGTTAATTTCCTTTTTCCAGTCAAAAAGAGTAGTCATTTCTTTGGAATAATTCAAGTTCAAATTGAAAGTATCTTTGTTATCCCCAAATGCCCATTGATGATAGACTGGATTGGAAAAATGTGGCACATATACACCATGGAATATTATGCAGCAATCAGAAATGATGAGTTTGTGTCATTTGTAGGGACATGGATGAATCTGGAGAACATCATTCTCAGCAAACTGACACAAGAACAGAAAATGAAACACCGCATATTCTCACTCATAGGTGGGTGATGAAAAATGAGAACATATGGACACAGGGAGGGGAGTACTAAACACTAGGGTCTATTGGGGGGAAAAGGGGAGGGCCAGTGGGAGGGGGAGGTGGGGAGGGATAGCTTGGGGGAAATGCCAAATGTGGGTGAAGGGGAGAAAGGAAGCAAAACACTCTGCCATGTGTGTGCCTATGCAACTGTCTTGCATGTTCTGCACATGTACCCCAAAACCTAAAATGCAATAAAAAATTTTTTAAAAAAAGAAAGTATCTTTGTTATCTCTGCATTCATTGTGACTTCTACCTCTGACTTAAAATTTTTTGTTTATGTTTTTAAACTGCTGACTGATAAGAGGAAATAAATGAAAGGAGAAAGTCTGCACTGAGTCACCTACTTAATCCAGGCTTTGGGCATAGCTGATCTACTGGTGTCGTGGTTGTTTAATTTAGCAATTTTTCGTGATATTTCACTGAAATTAAATTTCTCTGTTAAAATTTTTGAAAACCTCTAACCAAACTCTTAATTAAACTTTATTCATGCCCATGTTTATTTTTTTGTTAACTAGAAAATCAAATAATGCTTTCTTACTAAGTATAAAAGGCATTTTAGAGTGTAGTTTGACCTACAGTTAATTTAGACTTAACTGGCATTAACCAAAAATATGCATCCATACAAAAATGAGCCCTTTTTTGCTGTCATCAGTGAAAAGTAGAGTTGGTGAAGTGTGTCTGCCTACTTTTTTAAAATGCTTAAGCTATTTCAACACTGACTTATGTGTCTTTTCTCATTTTCTATTAAATTCTAAATATCAAAGTCCCAGAAGCAGCAGTTTTGCATCACTGGCTAAAAGTGGCAGAAGCTACAAATTTTCATTACATGTTATTTCTGTTTTCTCAGTCTCCATGTCACTATTTTACTTCTAACTTTCTTCATTTATGATAAATATTGTTCCCGCATTTGAAATATATGCAATATTCAAATGGCAGTAATTATAGTCACAATTAGCAATTGAGAAGAGATGTGATGGGAATAAAATGAGGAAAAACATCTTGACTTAAAGCATTGTAATGTAAAAGAATTTTTAAGAGTTTGGGGATTTTAAGAAATAAAGTTCTATGATTTCCATGAATATTTCTTAAATGTGACATTAAAAGAAAATATATTAAAATAAAAATAAATTAATTAATGGGAGTCTGAGGCCACAGTGATAGATGATAGTCTGAAGCCTTGGCCAGCTGGGCTTCAGTTTTGAAACAGGCAGCAATGGACAGCAGTTGTGAAAGCAAAATAACCTACATGTACAGTGGACAATAGAGCAGAAAAGTGTCAGGGAAGGTTTTAAAGTGGGCTTTGCTCAGGAAATAAGGTTAAAGAAAACGGAGCATTTTCCTTGGTCTCTGGTTTACAGAGCAGCACACTTGCTAGTGGATGAGAGTAAGAAAGTTTAAGTATGTATAATTGAGAGACTGTCCCCTAAATCCCCAGTATCTAGAAGGGAAAAAAATTCTGACCTCATCTGCCTGTTTAAACTGGTTATTCATACATGGAATCTAGAAGGAAAAAGTTGACATAACTGCAAAACTACCAGACAAAAAAGGATAAGCATAGACATACAAAAGTAACATGTATTAAAGAACATGGATGTTAAAATTAAAAGCACATTATGGAATTAATATTATAGAACAACAGCCAGACAACTAAATAATCAGATTACATCACTAATAATATGTAAATTACAACACATTCTCAAAAAGATTAAAAATAACTGTCAGAGAAATGGGAGAAGGAAAATACCCATAAAAACAGTAAGAAATCACAAGACAAAATAGGATATTTGAATCAAAATCAGAAAAAATCCAAAAGAATCAATTGGAAGTACTAGAAACATAATTATCATATTAAAAATATTTCATAGATGTAGACAATTCTGGAAGAAGCACAAAGGAAAAAAATAAATGTTAGAAGACATTGTTAGAGAATTCATTCAGAATAAGCCAAAGATAAATAGACTAAATGTGGAATATTTGAAATACATGAAAATTTGCTTGAGAGGCTCTAAACTATTAAATATAGTTTATTTTTCCTTTCAGAAGGAAAGATTAGAGCAAATAATATAGGCTAAGAATATTTCACTGGCTAAGAATATTTCAGTTTAAAAAGGGAAATAAATGTAAATATAAATCAAAGTAAAAATGCACACGGATTATGAGGCAGTGTGTTCAAAAACATCCAGTTATAGTAAATCTACAGAATACAAAGGACAAAGGAAATCTTAAAAAAAAGTTTCAGAATAATTTCAGAAATGCTAGCTACAAGAGATATATTCAGATAGTGTTAACTTTGTAAATCTTTTCCAAGGTATTTATTTAACTTACCAAGTATGTAATTGCAGAAAACAATAAAAAGGAAGATCCATATTTTGCTGTAAAGAGACCAAAATATTCTTCATTAAAAATACACAGATAATAAAACTTCAGAAAAAGTAAAATACTAACACAAACTTAGGAAAATATTGGAAGGCCGAGGCGGGTGGATCACTAGGTCAAGAGATCGAGACCATCCTGGTCAATATGATGAAACCCCGTCTCTACTAAATATGCAAAACTTAGCTGGCACGGTCGCGCAGCCTGTAGTCCCAGCTACTCGGGAGGCTGAGGCAGGAGAATTGCTTGAACCCAGGAGGCAGAGGTTGCGGTGAGCCAAGATCACGCCATTGCACTCCAGCCTGGGCAATAAGAACGAAACTCCATCTCAAAAAAAAAAAAAAGAAACAACGTGAACACTCCTTTTTTTATGAGTCAATTTGATTGATTCACCTGGTGCCATGAAAGGCATTTGGTTAAACATCATTCTGGGTGTGTTTGTGTTAATCTCAATTAAATTAACCTTTGAATTTGGTAAACTGAATAAAGCAGATTGCCCTCCACAGTATAAATGGGCCCATTTCTAGTAGTAAGAGAGCACTGATGAACTGATAGTCCCACAGCATTATCTGGCAATAGACATATGCAAAATATCTCTATTAGACACTTTTAATCAATCATCTATTATACTCTAGAAGTTGGGTGAAAGACAAGATGAACTCAGCAACCAGAATTCCAACCTCATAAATAGGCTATATAGTGACCTGAAAGCTTCTGTGTGTTTCCTGATGGAGTTACCTCTTATCACAGGTAACTATAGAGCTGAACCCGCTAAAAGTCATATCCAGAGCCTCATTCTGCAACTAGCTGGATTACATCACAAGTTGAACTCCCACTTCACAGGGTATCTACTGCTAAAGTGAGGGCATTGATTGGAATGAAGTTGGAGCCTCGAGTCCCTAAATCCTGTTGAATCTTCTCTGCCAATAGACATGTCTTCCCTGCCACAGGTGCTGTGGGCATCTGAAGTGATTAACTACATTGTCTGAGACTGTAATGGCTTCCCTGAGGCAGTTACTACTAAGACAGTGATGATTCTTAACAGGATCCAACCCCACCTCTGCTCATACCTTGACCTGTAGCTGAACTCTAGCTGAAGTCCCAGCCAGCTTCTAAAGCTGAGGTACAAAGCATGACCCATGAGAAAGTGCACTACACTCCTACACTCTGAAAGAACTGCTTCAGATTTCTAATGTATACAGGCATAAACAGAGGGAGCATACATGAAAATGAACATTAAGGAAATACTAGTGAAAGGAACATAAAGTTGAATAAGATTAATTTTTTAAATATAAATAAGCTCACCAAGGAGAGTTTCTACATTTAATGCTGCACCTCCAAGAGTTAGAGCAGGCTCTTACAGTTTGATTGGTTGGCTGAAACATGGACCAAAAGGTGGCCCATAGTCAATGAATTAGGAATGCTAAATCTGCATTGCTTTAATGTTAAGCACTCAAAGGATTAGGGAATATTTGAGTAAATGAGTCATTTAAGACCTACTCATCCTTACTGGTGGGACCCAGAAAACATACTTTCACTACTTCTGAAACAAATAAATTTGTGAAGGGAGCCTCTGCCTCTTGGAAGAACTCTGTGATTGCTCTTCTCTGCAAGCAAGACTTCAGAGTTGGAACTGCGGTCGCTGAATTGGGCAACCCAAAGGTAATGAGAGTAAGTGGATCCCAGGGTGCCAGAGGATAAGTGGAGCCACT
The DNA here is from genome assembly GCF_049354715.1 of Callithrix jacchus. Classification (NCBI taxonomy): domain Eukaryota; kingdom Metazoa; phylum Chordata; class Mammalia; order Primates; family Cebidae; genus Callithrix; species Callithrix jacchus. Next base: position 35,874,776 of record NC_133504.1, read on the forward strand.
CAACTTCCAGAGGCAAGGTGGATGTAGTTACTATAATGGACAGCAAAGTCAAAGCAGTATTCAAAAAGGTCCAATATGATACGCACAGAAATCTGGATTGACTAGTTGAGGATGGTGTTTCTAGAAGTGAAATGATAGTATGCCTACTGAATTTTACTTAATATGTAAAAGCAGAAAAACTTTAGGCCAAATGAACAAATGTCCAACTGAATCACAAAATTAGAGTCGTAAATCTTGGATTGAATGTTTGTCCCCTTCAAACTCATTTTGAAATTTAATAACCAGTTGTCACAATATTGGGAGGTGGCACCTTTACAAAGTGTTTAGGCAATGAGGATTCCACTTTTGTAAATGGACAAGTGCCATTATTACGGGTATAACTTATTGCAGAAGTCAGTTTGCTCCCTCCTGCACTCTCTCTTTGCCCTTCCACCATTTGACGCCTTCTGCCGTGTTACAGCAAAGCAAGAAAGCCCTTACCAGATGCTGAATTTCTTACATACAGCGCCATATCCTCATGATCCATATTATCATTCAGTAATCCAGTGGCAGGTTGATTCCACTGGACTGTTTCCATCACGGAGGGGGCATTTTTTGTATGTACTGGAATTGACACTTTGGATACAGATTTATCTTCCCTGCAAGCAATGTTTCTGGAAAAACTATCATCTATGGACTTACAGAATAATTATTCATTTTATCATACATATAGGTGTATACAAATACTTTTCTTGTCTTCCATTTCCTAACTCTTATCATGTAACGTAAGATGTACTGACATTACATAATTATATTTAAGTGTTGTTAGTTTTACATTACAGTATTTAAGTGATGGGTTATCAAAGAGAAGAGTAAACATCACTCAAAGAATTTAACACCTCAATAAGGAAGGGCTTATTGCATTTCTGGTTGTGCACAGGATAATTATATTATTAGGTGATACTGAAGTCTTGTTATCATCTTTTTTTGGAGATTAAATATGTCTTAAGGAGATGTGTATCTGTGCCAACACAATGTGATGGTAAATTTTATGTGCCTGGGCCACAAGGTGCCTGGATAATTGGTTAAATACAATTTTTCTGAAATCAATAAAAAACTCTAAATGCAATCCAAAAGAAGAAAAGCCATAAGAATATTAAGAACATGTTTTAAATTGATAAGCAATAAATTGCCCCTCTCGACAATTTATAAAATTGTTATAAAAACTATTATCATACAAATTATGTTAATGGTGTGAACTATAACAACCTAATGACATAAAAATAAGACAGTTCAGAGAGAGATAAAAAAATACACAAAAGTATTTTATGTGAAAGAAAAATCTCCACAAATTAATTTCAAAAGTTAAACTTCCAAATAAATCACATTGAAATAAGCCACCTGAAAAATCAAAATATTTGATTTCCACTATACACATTTACTTGAAATAAATTCCAGTAAGATATAAAAAATATGATGTTGCCTAAATGTGATATGTTTTTGAGAACTGTAAGTGGCTTTGTTTTCTAACCAACCTTACCTTTACTAAAAGTGTGCCAATTCAACTGTAATGGCCCTCAAGGTGTGTGCTCTGTATATTTACCTCTTTGTCTTTGATTCTCTTTACATTATGCCTAAAATAGAATTGGTAAAATTATTTGTTTTTCTTATTCTTTATCATCTGCAATAAAATAGTTAACAATTTGATAATACAAGTCATTTGGACATCATACATACAGGACACCATGTAATAAGATGCAGAGACTGACAGATTTGACATATGATAATCATTATATTATTATGAGCCAATACCAGAATAAATTACTCAAAGACAAACTAACAGTTTAATAGAAAAATAACTTTACCTATTTGACCTTTTATTTAATACACTTACAGTATGAAATGTATCATGCAGAGTTAGCTTATGCATAATAATGGAAGTTAAGGGAAGAATATCAAAAGTAAATTTTTTAGATTTGTTTTAAATGGAAATACTTTAAATTTTTAGATAAGTATGTTCTGAAGCTAAGTAATTTTAGTTTCAACAAACACTTTGATTAAGACTTAAAAATAAATATATAGCCTGTTAAGCAAGGTATTAAATATGTAGGTCTTATTTTGGAATGTTATATCTACTTTTTTTTCAATTGCAGTCAATTCATGTTGAGGTATAAACTATTCTAGTTCAGGATTAATGTGATTCTAACTTGCATACACCTAAAAAGTTAACAATATTCCATAATAAGCTGTATTGTAAAAATATAATGTTAAAATAATATTTTTCTCGTAGAGGATTCTTAAGACATTTGCGTTATTTATTTCTAAATGGCATTACAACATTGGGAAAATATATTACAAATAAAACTTATTTCAGCACTATTTAAATTATCTTTATGATCAGTCAATTCTTGCATTTAAATTAGTTTGAAAAACCAATTCCTTGAACATAAAAAAAACACCCTCATAAAATTCTTCTCCATTTTAATAATGCTTTAGTAAGATTTATTTTGTTTCTTAGAGAAAAAAAACAACTTAACTTCCTCTGGTTAATATGTAATGATTGTAAAATAAAAGAGAAACAAGGAATATAGGGAATGAGTTCAGCAGTCACATATGCAGGCTTAAGGGTCTGATACAATTGATCACTCACATTTCAGGAGGACAGCCATAGGCTGAGAAGCCTGACAGCAGAATAAAATCTGCTCTATGGTTTATCCCATGGTTCCCAACTTGTTTTTTCTACTTTATAACTGGAGAATTTGACCTTCTTTCTGCCACTTAGCTTTAGCTATGATTTCTCCTGCATCATGCTTTTGCTGACAGTCTTCCTTCTCTCCTTTTTTAATGTCTCTGATTACACATCATTTCTATTTGTTGTTTTCATTTTTCTTGGGGATAAGTTTCCCAAGAGAGATAACTTATCAGGTCAATCAGAGTTCCTGTGCCAGGTGTCTTGCAAATGACTGCTATTAGGTGAAGTGCTGATTCCACGTCTGATCTGTCATGGAGTCCGCGGTGGAATCATACGGAACATCTCAGAAAGAGGATCTAGGTAGAGCAAAAGAACTCAGACTTCTTGGAAAATTTCAGTGTAAACAAGTACATTGAAGGGCTTTTCCAGTGCAAACATGATGTTTGAGATACGATAGTGTCCAATGTGTTTTATTTGCATTGATAAGATTATTCTACTGTATCCCATTCATATTGATCCAGGGAAAGAAATCTAAGAACCAGGAAAGAGAAATTGGCCTTCAATAAAATTAATGAAAGAAGGTTTTGAGAAAGTATCCGGGTTGAGAAAGATTTATATATATATACATATATTAATAACTCCATTGTATTATCAAGGGTGATATGATTCATGAATGCATGTAAACATTGGAACTTAGAGCTTTAGTTTAAAAAATTAACCCTTGTGAGGAGAAATGCGTATGCATTTGTAAATACACTTCTGTGACAAAAACAGCGAAAAAAGTAACAACCAAGAAAAACAGAGTTGGGAATAATTGTGTAATCTTTCATTTTTCTCTTGAAGGCTTCTCCTCTTTATTCAGAAACAGATATTAATAAAAAATGTTGGTGGAAAGTTTTAACTAATAATTCTGTGGCAGGTGATAAAGTTCACAAGACTCAAAAGGAGATAAGAGACTAGGTACTTTGGGGATGTGGGAATAGCCAACCAAGAAAATGGGACAGGGAGAGCTCTAGGAGGGAGAATAATCTGAAAGATGGAAGAGAGTGACGAGGAAGGGACAAGAGCAAGAGTGAGCATGAAATACAGTTGTCACATTGGGGTTAAGTTCCCCTGAAAGGACATTTCTCCAGGTTCTTGGTCTCTTGCCCTCTCGATGAGAGAGGAGACCACGGTGCAGTGCATTCATAAAAGTAAATGCCGGACTCAAAAGTGTTTGTAGAAAGTGATTTATTTAAAGCAGAGACAGAAAAAAAAAGGAGAGAGTAACAGCTAAGTCTCACACTGAGTGAGAGGAAGCAAAGCCACTCTCACACTGAGTGAGAAGGGTTCCCAGAGCGGGGAAAGCCAGAGAAGGAAAGCTCCTCTCACGCCGAGTGAGAGAATCCAGGAGGATGGAATCCAGGGGAGGAAAGACAGCTTCCATACTGAGTGGAAGGGAATGGAGAGACAGGGATAGAGTTTAAGAGAGGAAAAGCACCTTCCACAAGAGAGTGTTCATGGAAGGGGACTCAAACATGGAGTCCAAAGGGGTGTGGAAGAAGGGGACTTTTAACCTGGGAGGAACCCCCACCTTCCCTAAGACCTCTGGCCAATGAAAGAAGTTCCTTAGAACTTCAGCTGGAGTGTTTGACATTTTTTTAATTTTAATTTTAATTTTTTTTATTGCATTTTAGGTTTTTGGGTACATGTGAAGAACATGCAAGATTGTTGAATAAGTGCACACATGGCAGTGTGATTTGCTGCCTTCCTCCCCATCACCTATATTTGGCATTTCACCCAATGCTATCTCTCCCCAACTACTCACCCCCAACTGTCCGTCCCCATATCCCACCGACAGACCCCAGTGTGTGATGCTCCTCTCCCTGTGTCCATGTGTTCTCATTGTTCAACACCCACCTATGAGTGAGAACATGCTGTGTTTGATTTTCTATTCTTGCGACAGTTTGCTGAGATGACGGTTTCCAGGTTCATCCATGTCCCCACAAAGGACACGAACTCATCATTTTTGATGACTGCATAATATTCCATGGTGTATATATGCCACATTTTCCCTGTCCAGTCTATTATTGATGGGCATTTGGGTTGGTTCCAGGTCTTTGCTATTGTAAACTGTGCTGCAATGAACATTCCTGTGCATGTGTCCTTATAGTAGAACAATTTATAATCCTTTGGATATATACCCAGTAATGGGATTGCTGAGTCAAATGGAATTTCTATTTCTAGGTCCTAGAGGAACCGCCACACTGTCTTCCATTATGGTTGAACTAATTTACACTCCTACCAACAGTGTGAAAGTGTTCCTATTTCTCCACATCCTCTCCAGTACCTGTTGTCTCCAGACTTTTTTTTTTATGTTCTACTGCTTTTATTTATTTTTTTTAATTTTTTAAATTACATTTTAGGTTTTGGGGTACATGTGCAGAACATGCAAGATAGTTGCATAGGTATACATGTGGCAGTGTGATTTGCTGTCTACCTCTCCTTCACCCACATCTGGCATTTCTCCCCATGCTATCCCTCCCCAGCTCCCCCCCCACTGTCCCTCCCCTATTCCCCCAAATAGACCCCAGGGTGTAGTGCTCCACTCCCTGTGTCCCTGAGTTCTGATTGTTCATCACCCACTTATGAGTGAGAATATGCGGTATTTCATTTTCTGTTCTTGTGTCAGTTTGCTGAGAATGATGTTCTCCCAATTCATCCATGTCCCTACAAAGGACACGAACTCATCGTTTTTGATGGCTGCATAATATTCCATGGTGTATATGTGCCACATTTTTCCAGTCCAGTCTATCATCAATGGGCATTTGGGTGGGTTCCAAGTCTTCGCTATTACAAACAGTGCTGCAATGAACATTCGTGTGTATATGTCCTTATAGTAGAACAATTTATAGTCCTTTGGATATATACCCAGTAATGGGATTGCTGGGAAAAATGGAATTGCTATTTCTAGGTCTTTGAGGAATCACCACACTGTCTTCCACAATGGTTGAACTAATTTACACTCCTACCAGCAGTGTAAAAGTGTTCCTATTTCTCCACATCCTCTCCAGCATCTGTTGTCTCCAGATTTTTTAATGATCGCCATTCTAACTGGCATGAGATGGTATCTCAAAGCAGAAACTGGACCCCTTCCTGACACCTTACACTAAAATTAACTCCAGATGGGTTAAAGACTTGAACATAAGACCTGGCACGATAAAAACCCTAGAAGAAAATCTAGGCAAAACCATTCAGGGCGTAGGAGTAGGCAAGGACTTCATGAACAAACCACCAAAAGCATTGGCAGCAAAAGCCAAAATAGACAAATGGGACCTAATCAAACTCCACAGCTTCTGCATGGCAAAAGAAACAGTCACTAGAGTGAATCAGCAACCAACAGAATGGGAAAAAATTTTTACAGTTTACCCATCTGACAAAGGGCTGATATCCAGAATTTACAAAGAACTAAAACAGATTTACAAGAAAAAAACAAGCCCATCCAAAAATGGGCAAAGGATATGAACAGACACTTTACAAAAGAAGACATACATGAGGCCAACAATCATATGAAAAAATGCTCATCATCACTGGTCATCAGAGAAATGAAAGTCTCCAGATTTTTTAATAATCGCCATTCTAACTGGCGTGAGATTGTATCTCAATATAGTTTTGATTTACATTTCTCTGATGACCAGTGATGATAAGCATTTTTTCATATGTTTTTTGGCCTCATGTATGTCTTCGTTTGTAAAGTGTCTGTTCATATCCTTCTCTCACAGCAAGCTGCCAATGACCTTCTTCACAAAACTGGAAAACCACCTTAAACTTCATATGGAACCAAAAGAGAGCCTGCATAGCCAAGTCAATTCTAAGCAAAAAGAAAAAAGCGGGAGGCATCACACTACCAGACTTCAAACTATACTACAAGGCTACAGTAATCAAAACAGCATGGCATTGGTACCAAAACAGAGATATAAACCAATGGAACAGAACAGAGGCCTCGGAGGAAACACAACATATATACAACCATCCAATCTTTGACAAACCTGACAAAAACAAGCAATGGAGAAAGGATTCCCTGTTTAATAAATGGTGTCAGAAAAACTGGCTAGCCATGTGCAGAAAGCAGAAACTGGACCCCTTCCTGACACCTTACACTAAAATTAATTCCAGATAGATTAAAGACTTAAACATGACACCTAACACCATAAAACCCCTAGAAGAAAATCTAGGCAAAACCATTCAGGACATAGGTATAGGCAAGGACTTCATGACCAAAACACCAAAAGCATTGGCAACAAAAGCCAAAATAGAGAAATGGGACCTAATCAAACTCCACAGCCAAAGAAACAGACATTAGAGTGAATCGGCAACCAACAGAATGGGAAAATTTTTTTGCAGTCCACCCATCTGACAAAGGACTGATATCCAGAATCTACAAAGAACTAAAACATTTTTACAAGAGAAAAACAAACAAGCCCATTCAAAATTGATTGACTTTTAGTTTCTTTCCGTGCCTGTGAAATTTAAACACACATTGTTAAATCTCCTGGATGAAGACGAACAGGAAGGGGAGAAAATATGGCTCTGGGAAGTTCTTGTCCTAGAAACTACACCCCCTTGTGGACCCAGAAAGAGAACACATTCCCTCACAGCCATAACCTGAGTGTGTGATGGTGAGGTCTTGTCCTTTCATGCCATCATTAATTAATGTTACAGCATTCCCTGACTCTGTATGGCTTGGATTTTGGATCTGATATATTTAATAAACATACGCCTAAATCTTGAGTGTCTCACATACGCATTTTTGTCTTAGGCAGACACTGAGAGAAAAATCTTTTCTCTTTCGTCTTTGCACTGGTAGGCAATAGAGATAACACATTTTTTTTTTGAGATGGAGTTTCACTCTTGTTACCCAGGCTGGAGTGCAATGGTGCGATCTTGGCTCACTGCAACCTCCGCCTCCTGGGTTCAGGCAATTCTCTTGCCTCAGCCTCCTGAGTATCTGGGATTACAGGCATGTGCCACCGTGCCCAGCTAATTTTTTGTATTTTTAGTAGAGACGGGGTTTCACCATGTTGACCAGGATGGTCTCAATCTCTTGACCTCGTGATCCACCCACCTCAGCCTCCACAAGTGCTGGCTTCCCCCGGCCAAGATAACATTTTTTTGAGCAAAATAAACTATCAATATTAAACAAACAACCTAAAGAATGGGAGAAAAAGTTCACAAACTTTGCATCCAACAAAGGTCTAATATCCACAATCTTTAAGAAACTTAAACAATTCAACAAGGCATAGTCAATGTCTGAAGAGACTTAAACATGCAACAATTGTAGCTTGATATTCCATCATATATTTCTTATTTTTTTTAGATATTTTGTTTCACACCTAAAATAAATGATTTTCCTTACTTATAACTTAAGTATTTGAAAAATATAATTATTTAGTACATCTTCCAAAGCAGTGTCATTGCCATGTGTTGAACACTGTGATACCAAGAGAGGTCAGAGCATATATCCTACATGCCCATCTACCCACCAGAAAGCACAAACAATAATGCATGATCAGCAGACTTCATTAGCATATTAGTCCATGAGACATGCATAATTTTTTTTTAAATTTTTTATTGGATTTTATGTTTTGGGGTACATGAGCACAGCATGCAAGACAGTTGCGTAGGAACATATGTGGCAGTGTGCTTTTCTTTCCTTCTGGGAGGGATAGCCTGGGGAGAAATGCCAAATGTGGGTGAAGGGGAGAAGGAGGGACATGCATAATTTTTAAAGCACGATAAAATACATTTGAATAATAAATATAATTTATGAAAAAGCATTTGTAAATATAAAACAATAAAATATTTAATATTGAGATATATAGAATTTTCACCTTATCCACAGAGGATACATTCTAAGATCCCCAGTAGATACCTGGAACCGTGTATTGTACTGAACCATACAGATAAGGTACATAATTTTTTCTACTTTACAATTTCATGGGTAGAAGTTTCATTCACCATAAATCTAGCAAAGTCAGCATAAGATTTATTTTCTTTTCTTATTAAGCCAAGAACTTTCACCTTTTCACTTAAAAGAAGCATTTGAACATGATTCTTTCCAAAATGGCAGAATCTATTCTGGCACTTTGGGGCCATTATTAAGTAAAGTAAGGGTTACTTGAATGCAAGCACTGTGATACTGCAACAGTCAAGACAGCTAAGTGAAAATCAGGCAAGGTAGCATGTACACACAGAGTGGATGTCCTGGGCAAAGGCATGATTCACTTCCAGGACAGGATGGAGCAGGAAGGAAAGACATTTCTGAGGGTCTGAGAATGGCACACAATTTAAAACTTCAGAATTTTTCATTTCTGAAATTTTTCATTTAATATTTTTGAACCACTGTTGACCACCACAATTAACTAGAACTGTGGAAAACAAAACAAGGGGAGATTAGCATAAAGGAAAATATATACCATTATTTTTGTTATAGTGGATTAAAATATGCTGAACTCATAATACATCTTCTATATAAAATTATGTTATATACTCACCCTAATGCTTTCAATTTCTGAATTGCTTAAGGGAGGGAAAAATAACATTAATGAGTAGCTTGTGAGTGATATAAATGATAACAAAATGTAAATGCTGAAATATCCTAGTAGCTGGAATAAATTTTTTTTTTCTAAACATCAACATTAATCTAAGAACACTTACTGACAAAAGATCTGGGCTACTAAATCCAAAAAATAACTCACAGTGAGGCTTGTGAGTGGAAACACAGTACCAGAGTCACATTCTGCTTAAAAAGGTTGTAATAAATACAGATTAATTAAAAAGAAAAAAATAATAAATGTTTATATATGAATTCTTGTTGCTTTTCTGTCCCAGATTCTTAGGCTTTGGCAAATTAGAAAAACTAACATACTAATCATAAACACTAAACCCAGAGCCATAGAAATATTTGAGTCCTAAAATCTGGCTTGGTTTTAAACTGAGGCACCATTCCTTGATAATGGACCATTTGCTCTATGGGGAAAGGAGCAGAAAAAAAATGTGTCTTTGGGACCATAAATGCTAAGCATAATAGTAAAAACATTTCACAGTTTTTTCCCATTTAACAATGTTTATTACTACCAGAGCAACCCAATACACTATATATAAAATAAAAAATATACTTCTCTATTACAGCAGTTAGTTTTGATGACTGTTTCCTAACATAGTTTATACTTAGTTTTCTTCCCCGGCAATGAAATTCCTTTGGTGTACTATAGATGGGGTATGTGCAGAGAGTTAAGTCGCATTCTTTTCAACAACTGTATCCTTTTGTGTAAAAATGTTGATTTAAAGAGAAATTAGTCCATTAAACATGTTATCCATAGAGGTGAAGCAGAGCCATAAACCTTTTTCTTTAGAATTATAAGCATTAGATAAAACAGATTATTAGTACAGTACTTTCGGTTTAGTAAGACATTTGAAAATCACATGTTTGGTTTGTGGAACTATACATCTTAGCAATATTAAACATGAAGTACTAAACTTATTCATGGCCTTGATTGTGAGGAAATTATTTATTTGCATAGGGTCTGAAAAGAGACTAAAAAACTCTCCAGGGAAAGTGGCAATATCACATATCAGATTCCTGGGTGTGCAAAGCAAAGGAAGTAGTAAACACTTCTGGGCAAGGCTGGGTCTACACATAAAATCTGAAGCAAAGATTGACCCACCTAGATAACTAAAATAGGCTTTTTTGCTATGACTCTCAGTGCCAGGGTAGGAGCAAAATGTCACTTGAATTATAAAAACATATGCTTAATATCTCACCTGTACATACAACATCAGTGATCCCTCAAAAATTTTGCCAGGCTTTCAAAATACTGTTTTTCTATCCTTAAAAAATAATGTTTCTCATCTGAAATAATTTATTTTCTTTTCCAATGTGCATATTTCTCAATAATCATGGCTATGAATTATGTAAATGGGGTAAACAGCTGTTAGCTTATAAGACATTTAAGGCCATTTTGCTGCTTTTAGGCAGCATGTCCTTGTAGACAGAAACGTTTTATGAAACTTTTACATTTCCACTATTAGGTAGAGAATCATAATCTGATTCTTGAATTCCCTCAGCATACTCAAAGCATTGCTTACATATTGTCACCGTGAAATCCTATCCATAAGAACAGCTTAAGCAAGAAATCACCTCTACTAACACAGTTGGCTTGGTAAATACATGGTCTGCATGAAAAGGAAAGTATAAAAAATGCTAAATCTCTGTTACTTCTAATCCTGAGAGTTAAAAATTTCTAGAATTCTATGTTAGAAAAAAGAGAAAATAATTATGCCAGTCACATATTTAGGAAAGAAATATTTATATCTCCCAGAAACATATGGCACCAAAATTAACCATTTTGTTCGACAGAAAATAAACAGAAAATTTGGCAGCTATCAGTGTGGACTCCTTGCAACACCCAAATCACTCAAACTCAACGTGCTTTTGATTTTCCCCCAACCAGCAAGAGAATGGATTTGATATTTATTCATGGCATCTTTCATCTAATGTACAGATTTTCTTTTCTACCACACCTATGACTAGGTTTCCATCATTCTGTTAGGGGTGTCTATTACAAGACAGAAATGGAATTTGGCCTGAAAATGAACAATTCTTAATCATAAAATTCTGTTTGATCCTTTATTTTACCTGTGCTAACAAAAAGGAATAAAAGAATACATAACCTCAGACATACAACTTGTATGTAGAGAAGAATTTGAACTATAGAATAATCTGGATTTGCTCAAATTGTCTTTGACAATAGGCAGTTTGCTTGGTGGAAACAAAAGAGTTTGAAATTTGCAGTGTTTATTCATGTTACTTTATTTTCAGAGTCAACTCGAGCAACAATGTATACAATTTCTTTTTCTGTTTGGGAAGTAGTCCATCTCCTACAATCCAGGATCTCCTTTAAAGAGACCACATCCACATAGGGCCACAGTGACTATACTGCAGAGCATGAGTGTTTGCGGCCCCACTGAGGACAACACAGAAAAGAACAGCCCTACTGATACAGACATTAGAAATATGGGAAGGTGGTAAAATAAGAATTTTTCGCAACTGGTCTAAGCATTTGTTTAAAATAATCTGGAACATCTTCGTTCCTGTGAAAAGTCCTCAGCAGCTGAATTGGTTGGTCCATTTACCTAGATACATGCAAATTTTTTTTAAGTTATAACTTAAAGCACTAGTTAAGAGCATTAAAAAAATCCACAATAAAATATTTGCAAAAAATACATGAGAATAATACAATAATATATAGCAAATATGACTCAAGTTTTTAAAAGACTTTCTTAATATTGACTCAAAAAATAGTTTATTGAGACATAGATTGTTCATACTTTAAGGCATAATTATGGACATATGATGCAATATCTGCCTTAATGAAATTGATCTACTGTTGGGGACCATCAATAATCCATTTGTTCAATAAAGATTTATTGAGTGCTTAACATGCTTAAATATATTTTCTAGGCTTTGGATATATCACAGTGATGAAAAAAGACATAAATTTCTTCTTTTAGGAAGTTTTCATTGTCATGGGATGACCATCTAATACACTACATAATTTATAACTTTAGATTTTTTCTTCTTTTTAATACAGGCATTTTTAGCTATATTTTTTTTTTATTTAAGTCAGTATGGCATATGAGAATTAAGGTCACAGAAATTAGCTCATGAGTCTATAGCCAACTGATTTCTGACAAGAGTCCCTACACCATTCAATGGGAGAAAGAATAATCTTTACAATAAATAGTGCTGGGATAGCAGTACCCACATGAAACAGCATATAATTGGACACTTCACAAAAGATATAAAAATTAACATAAAAGACCAAAATTTTATAGCTAAACATGTATAATTTCTTAGAAAAAATTTAGGAGTAAATCTACACGACCTCAGATTTGAAAATGAATTTTATATATAATACCAAAAGCACAAACAACAAAGGAAAATATAGATAAATTGGACTTCATAAAAAGTAGAAACATCTGGCTGGGTGCAGTCGCTCACTCCTGTAATCCCAGCACTTTGGGAGGCCGAGGCGGGTGGATCACGAGGTTAAGGATCGAGACCATCCTGGCCAACATGGTGAAACCTCGTCTCTACTAAAAATACAAAAAATTAGCTGGGCTCGGTGGCGCGTGCCTGTAATCCCAGCTACTCAGGAGGCTGAGGCAGGAGAATTGCCTGAACCCAGGAGACAGAGGTTGCGGTGAGCCGAGATAGCACCATTGCACTCCAGCCTGGGTAACGAGCGAAACTCCATCTCAATAATTAATAAATAAATAAATAAATGTAAAAGTTTCTGTGCTTCAAAAAACACTATCAAGAACATGAAAAAGTGGACCGGGCGCGGTGGCTCAAGCCTGTAATCCCAGCACTTTGGGAGGCCGAGGCTGGTGGATCACGAGGTCAAGAGATCGAGAACATCCTGGTCAACACGGTGAAACCCCGTCTCTACTAAAAATACAAAAATTAGCTGGACATGGTGGTGCGTGCCTGTAGTCCCAGCTACTCGGGAGGCTGAGGCAGGAGAATTGCTTGAACCCAGAAGGCAGAGGTTGCAGTGAGCCGAGATCGCACCATTGCACTTCAGTCTGGGTAACAACAGCGAAACTCCGACTCAAAAAAAAAATAAAAAAGAACATGAAAAAGCAAACCACAAAATGGGAGAATATATTGGAAAATCATATATCTGAATAGGGACTTGAATCTGAAGTATGCAGATAACACAACTCATAATAAAAAGATAGCCCAATTAAAATGAGCAAAAAATCTGTGTAGATGTTTTTCCAAAATGATGTACAAATGACCAATAAACATATAAAAAGATATTTCACATTTCTAGTCAACTATTAGGTAATTTAGTCATCTTCCAAAAAAATGTAAAGCAAAACCACGGGGGTGAGACACCAATTCACACTCAATATTTCTAGAACCAAAAAGTTAGATAATAACAAGTACTGGAAAGTAAATGGATAAATGAGAACTCTCATATACTGCTGATAGGAATTTAAAACTGTTCAGCCACTTTGGAAAACAATCTGAGAGTTTCTCAAATGGAAAACAGAGAGTTATCATAGGACCCAGAAATTCCACTCTTTGGTATATATCCAGGAGAAATGAAAATAACGGTCTACACAAAAACTTGTACATGAATGTTTATAGCAGTGTTATTCATAATTGTAAAAGAGTAGAGGAAAAACACAAATGTCCATAATTTAATAAACAAATAAATGAAAGTTGTATATCTATGCAACAGAATATCATTAAACCATCAAAAGGAACAGAGTGCTGATGCATGCTCCAACATGGATCAACCTTAAAAAGATTAAGTGAAAAAAGCCAGTCCCCAAGGATCTCCTATTATAGTCGGCCCTCTGTATCTGTGGGTTTCACATTTGTGGATTCAATCATCCATGGATCAAAAATATATTTTAAAAGATAAATATTAAAACAATTATTAAAAATAATGCCACTAAAAATACAGTATAAAAACTATATACATAGCATTTACAATGTATTAAGTATTATTAGTAATCTGAGCATGATTTAAAGTATGCTTGAGGATGTGTGCAGGTTATATGCACACACTGCATCATATTACATAAGGACTTTGAGTATTTGTGAATATTGGTATTCATGGGGTCGTGAAACAATTTCCCTGCAGATACTAAGGAACAACTCTATATTATTTTTCTTAAAAGAAATGTCTAGATTATGAAAGTATATAGACAGCAAGTAGATTGTTTGCTACCTAGGGCTGGTGGGCTTGGAAGGAAGAGGGCAAAAATTAACAGGGCTTCCTTGTGAGGTGATGAAAAAACTCTAAAAGTGACTGTGGTGATGGTTGCATGTATACTAAAAGACTTGAATTATATAGTTGATTTAAATGGGTGGATATAGTGGTATGTGAATTATATCACCAAATACCTTTCTGAAAAGGTGGTGAGTCAAATATGACTCCAAGGATTTTGATCTGGGCAATATAAAGAATGGTGTTAAACTTACTGAGATGAGAAGAAATGTGGAAGGACAAGATGAAACAGTTCAGAAATCAGCATCTAGTTTTGTACATATTAAGTCTGAGCCATTTATTAGACATCTAAGTAGAGATTTGAAAACAGGAAGTTGAATATACAAACTGCATATTAGGGCAGTGGTCCAAGCTAGCATATGTATTTGGCAGTAATCAGCAAAAGGTATATAAAAGCCATTATCTGAACGACATCAATGAAACAGTTAACACAGACAAATATTGGAGAAAATCCAAGGATTCAGCTCTGGCGTTTTCAAATTTAGGGATTGAGGAAATGAGAAAAAATTGGAATTGGACAATGTAATAGTAGAGTAAAATGAAGAGAAAATTATGTCTATAAATCAATTGTGCAAAATGAAACTTTTCAATGAGTAGAAAATAATCATCTGTTTCAAATACCATTGACAAATAGAAAACTAAGAATTCAGTATTGTAATTTAGAGGTAACTGATACAAGCAGCTTTAAGGGCATGATGAAAAGTGGAAGCCTAGGTGGATTGTGTCCAAGTGAAAATGAAACAATTAAATCACAATTTAATAACAATCCCTGAAAACTTAAAGCAAATGAAACATGCATGCCTGGAACAATTATTTCTAATAAATTTGACTGAACATACCTATCAGGATGTACAATATAATAAACTAATGTTGCCAATGGTCCCAGTCTTCCCAGGACTTATGAAGTTCCAGAAAAAATAAAATTTTGGTTTTAAAACCAGGATTTAGAACTTTCAGTGCTAAAAGTGTGAAAGTTTCATAAGAATTTAAAAAATAAAAGAGAAAGAAGCTTAATTGGTGTTCCTTCATAACTATGTACCTGTAAGGATTATGAGTATCCTGAATCTATTGTATTTATACTCACATACAACAAAAAATTAACATGCTAATATCATCAGAGCTCAAAATTTTAGAAAGAAAATAACACTTGTATATGTATATAAAAACAGAAATGTATTTTTTTATTCACTAAATTGAACTCAAAAAGTGTTTTGTTTTTTTTAAAAAATATAGCTTTTTAAAAAGATCTTTGTTCACTAAGAAGAATCAATCATCAATTCAATAACAGTGAGTGCTCCTAGATCTCAGATTATGAAATCTAAACTATAATTTTCAGTTAAAAAAAAAAAAGCAAGAGCTCCCTAAAAAAACAATAGCTAATCCTGAATCTGTCATACCAAAATGTGAGGCCTAAAGCATATTTTCATATGAGGAAGCAAGAACACTATCAGTGTCACTTCATAAGGACATCAAAACCAATACTAAGGGGCTCCACTGGCTAAAATCAGAAGGATTAGTGAATCCATGGAAACAATAAATGCAGTGACTTGAATGAAATCACCAAATTTTTTCAAATGTATAAGTTCATAATTACAGTAATATTAAAAGAAATCAGTGACCTTCTAATACTGCCAAAGAAACACTTCAATATTGCTAAAAATGGTAAAGGAAAAGTAGCAACATTTGACTTGATTTTTTATGTGAACTTTATACTTCATTTAGAGTAATTTTACAGTCGATGGGGTAATATTTCTCTTTCTAGAAATATTTCAGTACATAAATATTAATAGAATCATAAAATCAACATTTATTTTCAAACCCTTGGAAAGAAAACATGAATCTAGGTAATTTGCAGACACAGCAGCAAGACTTTAGAACTAGTTGTTACTCTGCAGGAAACACAAGTCAGAGAGAAACATGTTAGCATAATGGAGGTAGACAGCTAAATGCAGAAAGATGATCATGACTATTTTTTAATGAAGGAGAGAAGGAGAGAAAGACTATAGATTGGAAGACTTAAAATTCATTTAAATGTGTAGAGCATCATTAGATTCTTAATCAAACTAAAAAATTTGAAAATTGGACATATTTGATATAAATGAATGATATAATTGAAAAATTACTCCTTTTTAAGGTATGGGGATATTTTCGTGGTTATATTTTTGAATAATTGCTCCCTTTAAAAGATATAGTTCTACATATTTACAGATAAAATTATAACCCTACCAAGGATGGAGGTGTTAAAGAGATGAAAATTAGAAAGAAACAAACTTGGACATAAGTTGATAGTCGTAGAAATAATTAAGATTATTTCTACATTCTCAGTCTTTGTCTGAGTTGATTTGTTGCAGCGATCCACAGTTTCCTTCATGTTTACAGTTTTGCACATCATTCTACTTCTTGGCCTAAGGAATTTTTCCCCTATGGTAGGGGCTTCCTTGGTTTTTTTATGGATAACCCAGAATTGTGTGGAGTTAATGCTTTCAAGAACAACCCTCAGACAAACAACCCTCAAACAAACAACCTTCAGTGATGGCAGTCGATGAATAAATGCCATAAGCTCCCAAAACACATTGCTCAGGAGGTCCCACTTGGGTAGCCAGGATCCCAGAACAGTAATTCATTCTTCTATACATCCTTTATTAGTGTTACCCGCTCCTTGATATTTCCAAGATCCCTCATTTGTGCTTCTTAGCATCATTTTCCTAATGAACCACCTGTGCTTAAGGCCTTTTTAGAGGGTCTGCTTTGTATGAACCCAATTTAGTATAATTCAAAAGTAATCCTTGAAAGCAGACACTCCAGATGGGATCCTGAAATTAGATTAGTCACTAGTCAGATGGCAACAAGCGCCCCATTGCTGATGATAAGTGGGATGGTGAGAGCCTATGTCATGATATAGCATCATAATTACCAAACTTTCATCCTTAGCAAATGAGGTGAGATGCAGGTGAAATGGGGAGCACTGGCCTGTGAAGTACCTCTAGCGCTAGAAAGATATAAGGGAAAAAAGTAATTAGAAAGATTGTGGAGATGGCTTAAAAGTTTTGAAGAAAAATAAAAGGCTCAGATCAAAATTATCAACTCAGGGAATGTTGTGAAAGTCAGGTGTCCTACATAGCTGCATTTAAATACATCATCTACTGTGAAGAAATTGAGGCCCAGCATTTTAATGTAAGTATAACCAAGTTACAAGAGAGTGAATGCAAACGCTAGCAGGTCTTCCATGCTTACATTAGGGCCTCAGATACGGAAGAAACGGAAAAATGAGACTTGAAGGTGGGAGCATATGGGCTAATGATCTTGAGAACCTTGAAAAAACCAGCTGGAAGAAAACTCTCTTTAGCTGGACAATATGAAGAGGCTTCACCTGAGTTGGATGCCTCGTATGATGATGCTTACCCTCCTCACAACCTGTCCTTGCTTATCGCAGTTTTCTCTTTACCAGTAACTAGGGCAAGGAATCAGCATGGACCTTGCAGGGAAATATTGTTCTTGTTGTAGAAGACATAGGTCTATTTACCAAAAAACTGCAGGTCCTGGACAATAGAAACAAGCTAAAATTTGGAGAATATGTTTGAGAGTAGATGAGGATAGTCGGACTCTGGTATTGAGATATATAATTCAATGACTGGCTAGGGGAGAGTTTATTGGTATTGTGACACTGTCCTAAGATTCATAATACAATGTTCTGACAAGATAAACGGGGCTTACTCCGACCTCTTGCTGAGATGGCTTCTTGAAACCTCATAATGACAATAACTGCAGAAATGCCAAAATTGCCTTCACTTAATAATGACAATATCTTACACTGAATGCTGTAGAAATGCCAAAATTGCCTTCAAAATTGTGAAAGAGATTGTTAGGCTTATTGGTTTGGGCATTTCAGAAAGGATGTATTGGAGAAAACCAAAGTCCATTAGTTCACTATGTTCCTCAAGACGGCCGAGAAAAAAAAAATCCTTTTGCTAAAACTATAAGAAAATCACTAGTAAGAGATCCTATGATGAGAAGCTTCCTGGTGGTCTTTCTTTGAAATCCAGGATTGATGATAAGAGGTGTTGCCCTGAAACTAGGCTCCCTACTACCAATGGGATGAAAGGACTACAGAATATCAGAGGCCGGATGGTGGTAATTAACCCACATAACTAGTATATATACACCATGTATATATATATATATATATATATATATATATATGTATATATATATACACACACATATATATGTATATATGTATGTATGCATATTTACATATATATAATTATTTAAATATATAAAAATATATTTATATATATCTTATTTAAATATATATATAATTATTTAAATGAGAAGCAAGATTGAGGGACAACAAAGCATCTTGACCCATAGGTACCTGTGGCTGTGGTAAATAGACCACAGAATTCCTAAGGATGAAACAAAGAATAGGCAGAAATCATTACTTGATTTATACCACCCAAGAGGATTAACATTATACAACCAACAAGGATAGCAGTGAACTGACATTCAGCTGATGTCAGTCACTGCAATGAAAAACTTTATCCTTTGCCCAGTTTCTTGAGGCAGTTCTCTGTCACAAAACTCATCGAGACCCCTGCAAAGGTCCCTGTGGCAACACAAGTGTATCAGTTCACCAAATTCTTCTCAAAATGGAAACTTTGGTCATTTTCTCCAGATTGTGGCTTAGATTTTCAGTTTTTTGGGGTTTTTAAAATCATACACTTAGAATCAAAATAAAAACATGGGATATGGTTTAACTAAAAATAAAAATACACCTTTCATACATAAACCAAGTTCTGTAAGACAATTTTTGAAAACAGGAATATTTGTGGATCTAAATGGTTATATAACTTGATTTTTCTTCTATTCATAATCTCATTTTAATTTTAGCAACTTTTTTAAAAACAATGTGTATTATCTTTTTATATTATAATTGGCAAATGTTAAAATAAAAATCTACACCTGTTACATTGCTATGTGGCAAACAAAGTCTTAGGGTGATTACCAGAAGTGACTACCAGGTTTGAAAACGAATGCTAAAAATGTATCCAATGAAGAGTAATGAACGATAAGTAACAAAAGAGCCTAACTATGAAGAGGATAATAGAGGAGTTTTCCTAGCCATTTTGGATTGTTTATGCTAAATGCAAACACAGTGAAGATGTTCTTTGAGAGATCTTAGCCTCAGAAATGTACGTAATTCTGATCACAGGCTTGAGGGATAAGATTTGGTGGATTTGTGTGTGTTTGTGTATATGTGTGGTGTGTTTTGGGGGAGAATATGTAATTATGCACACAGACACATCAAGGATCACATGGATATCTGTTATCTCACTGAATCCCATAACACCCTCCTTCTCTTCTCAGAGCAGTCCAACTTTATAAAATTTGATATTTTCCTGATCTGAATGGGCCCATTTATTACTAAGCCCACTTTTCTCTTCTGTGACCTTCCCAGGATATAAGATGCAGAAATGGGCCTTGTGGTCAATGGGAATCCCCTGTTATGCACAGAATATTCTGAAAAGCCACATGGGTAGCCACAGATCCTTAAAGTTTATTCGGCTGTTGATGTAACAGTAAACACTGAAAGAAAAAAAAAAACAGGTGGGATCTATAATTTTAGTATGAGCATTGATTAAGAAATACTTTCAGATCTTGATTAATATACTAAAATATACTATCATAATTAGAGATTGCTATTTGGCAGCAATGGAGAAAATAAAGGCTTTAATTTTGGAGCAAACATCTATTACCACCTAGATTGTGCTAGAACACAGACCCCACCATAACTTAGTGTCTATTTGTGTTAAAGAATCTCGTTTATAGGCTGGAAGAACAGGAAATCCTGGTCATCATGTCTACTGCGCAGACAGAAATAAAGTAGTGCTAGACCCTCTGACTTTGGGTCTAAAGAAATTTTCTACTCTTAATTAAATCAGATGCTTAAACTACTTCATGTAAGCGGCTTCAAAAATTCCTGGCACATAATAAATGTTGCGTAAGCATTTGTTCTTCTTGTAACTAATTGGAGAGTCTAGCAAAGAAAGAGGTGTCTAGAGACAACATTTGTAGGAAACTCAGACTGTTAAAGTGAGGTATGAATCCTTCAGAGGTAGAGGAATCTCCAGAAGAGAGCCACAGGCAGCAGACTGCAACAACTTCTTGGTGCAATCATCTATGCCTACTCAGTGAAGCAAGTGTTACAGGTGTGAGGTTCCTTGTTTGTGTGGCATCACATGTGAGTAGCCTTTGGTTGTGTGGTCAGCTATTTGAGAAAACTAACCAGTGTATTCAAACCTATTCTGGCCTGTGCATAGAATAACTTGAGAAAAAAAAAAGCAGTCAAAAATCAAGACAGACGCTAAGGTAAAGAAGCCACAGAAGAGGCTGAGCACAGTGGCTCATGCCTATAATCCCAGCACTTTGGGAGGTGGAGATGGGTGAACTACGAGGTCTGGAGTTCGAGACCAGCCTGGCCAGTATGGTCAAACCCTGTCTCTACTAAAACATAATATTAGCCAGGCGTGGTGGTGTGCACCTGCAGTCCCAGCCACCACTTGAGAGGCTGAGGCAGGAGAATTACTTGAACCAGGAGGCAGAGGTTGCAGTGAGCTGAGATAACGCCACTGCACTCCAGCCTGGTGTCAGAGTGAGACTCTATCAGAAAAAAAAGCCATAAAAGAGTGTCCAAACATACAGAGCTTAAAAAATATAACAGACTAGAAAACCAAGCTACTAAATTAAATTTCCATGTAGAGGGAAGCAAAAAATTGCAAGTTTGACAATCAATTCACAAACAAATAAAGGCATAGTCTATGCCGTCTCTGGCTGAAAAACCAACAAACAAAAAGTGCTCTTTTGGCTGGGCGCTGTGGCTCACGCCTGCAATCCCAGCACTTTGGGAGGCTGAGGCCGGTGGATCATGAGGTCAAGAGATCGAGACCATCCTGGTCAACATGGTAAAACCCCGTCTCTACTAAAAATACAAAAAAAATTAGCTGGACATGGTGGCCCATGCCTGTAATCCCAGCTACTCAGGAGGCTGAGGCAGAAGAATTGCCTGAACCCAGGAGGCGGAGGTTGCAGTGAGCCGAGATCGCGCCATTGCACTCCAGCCTGGGTAACAAGAGCAAAACTCCGTCTCAAAAAATAAAGCTCTTTTATAGTATGATGTAAGTGGTCCAGGCTTACTTGAGAAACCATATAACATAAAGAATTAAGGCAGTTTTATTCTAGAAAGAGAGCATAAGATCTATTCTTTCAATTTACAATCTTGCCATTAATTCCCTTTGATTTAGCAAAAGTCTCTGACATGGTTTGGCCATGTCCCCACAGAAATCTCAACCTGCATTTGATTTCTAAGGATTCCCATGTGTATGGGAGGGACCACGGGGGGAGGTAATTTAATAGTGGGGCTGAACCTTCCTGTGTTATTCTCCTGATAATGAATAAGTCTCTCAAGATCTGATGGGTTTATTACTGGTTTCCACTTTTGCTTCTTCTTCATTTAATCTTGCCACCGCCGGGCCCCCCTCCATGATTCTGAGGCCTCCCCAGCCATATGGAACTATAAATCCAATTAAACCTTTTTGTTGTTGTTCCCAGTTTCAGGTATTATTTCTTTATCAGCAGTGTGAAAATGGGCTAATTCAGTCTCTCAATCTCTTTGGGCCTCAGTTTCCACATTCATGCACTGACAGAGTTAAATAAAATGGTCATTAATGTTTCCTCTGAGAAAAAAATGTCTGTTATATGATGTGAATAGTCTATTCAGATTTTCACCTGTACCGATTTAAGCAAACCCTAAAACACACAGCTGGGATCATGACTAAAAACATAACTAAAATCTATAAGGGAAAAAGAGCCGGCCGGGCTCAGTGGCTCACGCCTATAATCCCAGCACTTTGGGAGGCTGAGGCCGGTGGATCACGAGGTCAAGAAATCGAGACTATCCTGTTCAACATGGTGAAACCCCGTCTCTACTAAAAATACAAAAAATCAGCTGGGCATGGTGGCGCATGCCTGTAATCCCAGCTACTCAGGAGGCTGAGGCAGGAGAATTGCCTGAACCCAGGAGGCGGAGGTTGCAGTGAGCCGAGATCGCGCCATTGCACTCCAGCCTGGGTAACAAGAGCTAAATTCCGTCTCACAAATTAAAAAAAGAGCCCCACAGTCCTTATTTGGAATTCTACTGGCAAGCATATATTACAGGATGCGGAAAAAACAGGGTTGAGTGGGTTGAACTTGACAGTGCATTAAAGGACAATCTCTTATATCTTGTAAAACATAAAGCATGGATCCTTACAGATTGGGGTCATATTTATCACAGTATATGAAAGTTCTAATATTCAACAGTGTAAAAATGATTTATTCCTTTTTCAAACAATAAAACATGTAGAAACCTCAGAAAAGACATTTGTTTAATATTGGGAATTTATTTGCTTGTATAAAATTAAATTTTCTATTTCATGTGTTTCTCTAATTTCCTTTTGCAAAAAAAATAATTACAAAATAACCATACAATACTTTGAAACTATGTAATGAGAGTGTCACATAAATAAAGAGTGATTATTAACTATATTAAACTATTTTTACACTTTATTGCTACCAACCAAGTTGCATGTTTTTCAGTTTATTGTTACAATCCACACATACTGCCATGGAGGAAAATGCACCAAATTAAAATTCAAGAGAGTTGAAAAACTATTCAGAACTTTGCAAAACTGTCATTATTTAAGCAGTTTAGAGAAAACTGTGCTTTTAAAAAAACAGCCAATGCACATAAAAAAGAATTAGGTTGATGCAGAGCACCTCATCTGAATGCAGAGAGAGGGAGAACACTAAACAAGTCAGATTAATATAGAGAAATGGGTTGTTTTCCCAGAATCGTTTTGTAATCAGGTAATATATCACATTATCCAATCATCCCTGACAGGAAGGCTGCTTTATCCTACCTTCACCAAGAAGAGTAGTGTAAATGGTATCACCTGAAATTATAGCTTTTAAAATTGAATTATATTATTTCACATCAGCCATGTCAGGGTTTTTACAAATTGTTAATCTCCTGGTAAACATTCTCACATCTAAAACACAATTATTATTTATAAACAAAGTGAATGTGTTAGGAAAATGTAACAGATAGCTATTATGCATAAATTGCCTGCTGTCCCTTAGGACTAGAAAATTAGACACCGCATCTCTTAGGGCCATCCTAAAAGCAATGTTGATAAGTAAATAGAATAACTGAACATTTGGTAAATTACCATTTCAATGAATCATGTTCTTCCTAAATTCAGTAGGTAGCACCTTTCAAGAAAGTGTAGAAACTGGGAAATGCATATGAAAGCATTCTAAAATGAATTAAGAAAACATTGATGTTTAAAACTATGAGTTTACATTTACAAGTAAAATAGAATATCTTTCTTCAAATATAGCCAACTGTATAATTCTTATTAGATCGGCATAGGTATTGGAAAACCTAGCACTTTCTCAGCACTCTCCCTGATAAAATGTGGAAATTTTTAAAAATGCAATGCTGTAGCTCTAAGGAGTCAGTAGAACCAAGAGCCTAACCCATTGTGATCCTTATGTAAATATATATGCCAATAGACATAAAAACCCAGAAGCCTCATATCCCAGAAAGTAAATAGAATATATTCAGAATATTTCCAATTAAAATTGAATTATTATGTGCTGAAAATGTATTATTTTTCTTATTATCAAGTATATATGTGCTTTTTAATAGCTATGTACTTCCAAAGACAATTATTTTTAAGTTTTATGAATTTTCATGGACATGTATGTTCATTTTTATTATCCCAATTTTTCATTAACTTTTATAAATTGCTTATCATCGTCCTCGAATAATTTTTAAATAATTCAGTACTTCACCTGGGGAAATACAGCTCCTAAGTTTCCTAAGGAAAAACTTTTACATCTTCCCTACAGTTTTGTAAAAATCTTATAGACAGAATTGTTATTTATGTGATTTCTTCCCAGTGCGCATTGTTGTTTATGTGATTTCTGACACTAAAAAAACCTTAAACATATGTTTGACAAAATCCATCTGAATGCTCAGGTAAGCCACACTGGGTATGTTTTACTCCTAACTCTTTATCTTTGCATTTCAGTATTATATATCAAACGAGATCTTAAATAACTTAGGACCTAAGAAACTTAGGTTTTAGCTTTTCAAGCAGGACACAAAAATCTTAAACGACTGTTTCAAGCATTTGGTTGGTTTCACATGACATACATAGAGAAATACAGTATTCTAAATAGGAAAATTCCTCAATAAATATATTGGAATTGATTTGCATTTTAATGATAAATTTTACACACTCTTCCTATATGTATACCAGGTTTTATCAATTTTTATTAATTGATTCCTTAAGTCCACATAACTTTCAGTGCCCTTCATCTCTCAAGCACTGAAATCAACACTGGAGTTGCAGAAATGAGGATTATCTACTGCTTTCAAAGAATTCACAAAAATAGTTTGTCTCTAGTCATTTTAAACTATTTCAAAGCATGAAGTGCTCTAAATGAAGAAATACTTAAGGATCCTGTTTTCTGATTCCATCATATCTTGTTATCTAACCAACTATTAGTCAACTTTTCTTACTCAGGGAAGATCAGCTACCAAACCACTTAACCACTTCTTCTAGGCCCTCTTTTTCACTCACCTGCTTCCTTGAAGCTTTCTTGAATCTTCTGCAAGTCAGTATTATAATTGGATATTCAGTTAACTCTAGCCTGATATTTTAATGAGTTATGGGACACAAAGCAGAAAGATTAGAATTATTACTTTGGAAATAATCTTTGATAGCTTTCTGACTAGCTATGTAAATCAAAGTAATTTGGCACAGCACCAATGAATGTGTAAGGGTTAAAAAGTTGCACCCCTACAAATGCAATGAACCAATATGTGATAAAGAGTTATCTTCTGTATACAAGGCTTAAAGAATTCCTTTGAGGCTTTTGGGCAAGTGGTAGTTACCCCTTCTTGATGGCGAAGAGTTAGGCTCATCAGGGTATGAATCAGTGAGTGATCGGGATGTACATTATTTTTCACTTTCTAGTGCACATCATTGGGCCTGGTATACAGTTGGTGCTATTCTATTTTCTTCCTTTAAAGGGCATATAAAAATTAAAACATTCCATTATCATGAAATATCACTACATAATAATAAAATACCCTTCTTTGACACCAAAATGTCTATTATCACATTCCTTTTTTTTTTTTTTTTTTTTTTTTTTGCTGGGGGATAGGGTTCAATCTGACAAGACTCATACTATATCCTTTCTTGAAATTGTAATACTTTTTGAAGATTTTTTTCATAAAGTAGAACAGGCTTCAAATAATATTTCATTTCTGGTTATAAAATCTAATGAATGCAAAGAACAGAATTTAATTAGAAAACTCTTCAAGATAAACATTTTCCTGTATACATAGCCATTCCTTCAGAGATAGTACTGTTACCAGGTGTGCAGGAAACCCTGGGGATAATAAAACTATTTTATTTTCCCTTTGTTTAGGAAGGCCTAGAAGGCTATTTATGTACTAATAGGTTTATTAATAAAACTGAAAAAGCAATAACCTCACCTGTATAGTGATCAGTGAAGCCAGAGATAATGGAAAACCCACTTTATATAAAAGGAAATTTTCTGGTTCTCATGACCATCTTTGATATTTTTAATAATGATTTCATTTCAGGAACTTTTTTTTCTGTTTACATATGTCCTTCTACGTTTTATTTTTAAGTAAATGAAAAATAAAGTATTTTATTTGCATGACTACTAGCAAATACAAATAAACCACTTGCAAATTAATAAATAAAACTTTTACATGTTAGTGCTTCTTATTATAATCCTCTTGTAAATTTTTATTTGGTGACTGTGGTAGTTACATGTATTTTGGTGTGTGTCCTTAGCTAAGTTTTCAATGACCATTATAATCAATCCTTCCAAAGTAAGTTATATTTTTTAATGACAGGACCACAATAAGAATAAACTAACTATTTCTAGTACTGTTTCTCTGTGGTATGGCTATAAAAAGAAGAAAATTAGGGAGGAAAGAATTTCAAAAATACATTATTCTATGTGTGCTAAAATAAAATTATGGATTCTATAGCTATGCTGGTATACATGTGATGGACCACTATGAAAAATTTTCGTTTAAACAACCGATTAATAATACTCAATTTATTTTCCATGGACGTTCTATCATATATTAAAAATGTCATTTTGTAAGATAACTATTCATCTTTGATAGGAAATATAATAAAGGGTTATCGTTTACCTTTTAAAATTAAGTATGTTGTTACATCAAATCTAGATCTCAGACTCTATCCACTTTTAGGCAAACATGCTCAAATAAGACTCTACCCACTGATAATTTAATGTGACTGTGTTTTAATTAGTAAATATTGCCAGCCTGATGTGACCATGCAATTGTAAATTTAGTGATTCTATGTACAAAGACTCTGGGACAACATAACGGATAAAAATTGATAGAATAATGGATCATTAAATTGAAAATACTGAAAGAGATGGATTTTGAGGAATTTAATTATGATAAAAATTAGACATGCTGCAATTAGCAAAAGAAGAAACTTAGGGATACAATAAATTCAGATAGCTAGAAGGCAGAACTAAGCAGAACTATGAAAGGAGGCAAATGATGGTAGTTGGCTAAGCAAAAGGATTCGTAAAACATGAGACAAAATGCATCTTGTCAGCGAAAAGGTAAGGATGAGACCAGTTAAGATAAAAATGCTATAAGATGCTTTTGAATAATTTTAGTTCTAGAATATAAAATGTGAATCATAAGACCTGAAATCATTATGAATCCTAAAGAAATATTTAAAGTATATCTTTATTCATATGTTATTAATTATTTGAAATTATTAATATTAAAAAGTTAAAACTAATTTTTTTAAAAAAAATTGACAGTGAGTGTACAGAAACTACTTTTCAGTAAATGAACCTAATACCCAGAGTATCTTGTACTTTAACAAATGCCAAGGGAGTGCAATGTGGGTCATTAAAGGTAAGTCAAAATTGTTATAAAATAATGGTAAAATACATAAAATTAATTTCTCCAGGGAATATCTGATTCTTTACTGAGAGAAAAGATGAGTCTCTGCCACAGACAATGGTGCTAAATTCTATTCAAAATAAATGGCAAATTCTGTTTGCCTGTCACTAGAAAGGAAAATTCTAAGATTCCAAGAGATGCTGAAGCAATTTGCAGAGACAGATGATTAAATTTAATTTCCACATTTCGAAGGGAAAACATAATTCCCTTTTGGGAATAATTTATTGAACATTTTTCTTGGTGTCTACCAGATTCATGATTCTCTGTGATTCTTTGAATAAGGAAACTTCAAGAATGTAAGAATGTAAACACAAGGTGTTTTTAAATTCATGAAGCAAATATGTCCTTTAAAAATTGGGAAAATTTTTTAAATTGTTTATTCTTAGTTCCCAGTGTTTCTGAACTTTTTGTGGAGAGTCACAGATGCCATTTTTGAATCTGATAAAAAATATCCATTCTTTTCACAGATAAACTTCTGACTCTTGTCAGACTATTTTGCAAATGAGTTCATATGTTCATAAACGCTCTGAATTCAAGTTGATGACCACTTATGTACACTTTAAGTTTCCAGGAACAGGATTATCAACAAATGCTAACTTGCTTTAAAGACACATGAAAGCCTCTCTATCAGTTTTCCCTATTGTCACACTGGGTTTCAAGAAGAGATATTAGATTGGGTTTACAAGCACAGAAAATGAAGACACAAGAATTGACTCATGATTTAAAATTGTTTGCAAACTACCATTCTATATAAATCCACTCAAGATATATATTATCACTCCCCTCCCTAGAGCCTTTCAGTTTATTTCCTCATAATTGTCTTATCAGATAAAAAGTAATCACAAATGTGTTCTCTAGATTCATAAGTATATTAATTAGTAATCTAGACAAACAAAGCTAATGTATTTTTTAAGCCTGTATTTTGGATTTTTTTAATGCCTTTTGTGTTGTAAGATATCAGAAGGTGAAAACTGGATATTTGCCAATAGTGCCATCCTATGTTCCCAAATGAAGAGAAAATTCATTTATATTCCTAAATGGGGTTTTGCCTAAATAATCCAGATTTTTTGCGGCATGACTTTAATGTCTGTCCCTCAGACAATACTTATAACTATCTTGAACACAAAAGAGCTACAGTTCAAGCAAATTGAAAATAATTAACAAACACCATTTAAAAGCTGATAAATATTTTTAGTAGCATTAGGATTATTGTACTTTTAAAACTTTGCATTTTCCATTTTGAACTATGCAATGAAAATCATATATATCTTCATTTGAACCTATAATAAATTGGCAACCTTGTTATTTCAATTCTACCAGGTATGTTTCTAAGTACTGCTTCACTTTACTAGTGGCTTAATAAACACAGTTAATATTTGAAAACTTGAAGATTCCATTAATTGTAAAAAGTTTGAAAAGTATTAATCTTTTGAGTTTCTGCACTATATTTTTTCTATGTCTAAAAGCTACCCACTTTCAACTACCCACTTTCAAATAAATCCTTTCAAATAATTAAAAGATGCTTGGACAAATTACATTTGATTTAAGAACGTTTTGAGTCAAAGCAATAGCATAGTAAAGCCATTTGACTTAGGGTTCTTTTTCATTTTGCAATTTCTATGGCACTAGTATTACTATTACATTGAAGAATGCTGGTAAATGATTTGGATGCTCTGGCATTTTAAAACAGTAAATGCAATTAAGCTTGGATACACAGATCATTCTTCAAACACTTGGCAATCTTTTTAAGAAAATGCAAAAGTAGATAAAAGTACTTAGGGAAGCTTTCTCAACATCTTTGCAGGAAGCTTGGAAAAGGAAATACTTCACCAAATAATTGAGAAACCTGAACCAAACAGTGCATTCATCACATTTTCCTAGGAAACATATGCTGTAACAAAATGCTCTTTCAAGTAAAAAGCGATAAAGTAAATCTATTTTTATGACAAATGTGGTATGACAAATGACTTTCAAAACAATTACTCTTCCAAAAAAAGTAAAGTATTCTATTCATATATGTGTGTATCAAGAATCACAAAGATAAGAGTCATAAGTAAAATCGACCTCACCTATGTACCCTGACATTAATATGGAGAAAATATTTTTAATTAAGATTACTGAAGTTTGGTGGTTTTACGCTAAACCGACAATGATTATGGAGTATCTCAACCAAGTGGAACTCTTTCTTGTCCTCTGTGGATTTTACCAGGAATTTTAGCTTCCTCTAATATCCTTAGTATTTATTAACATTGTAAAATACATTCTTGGAAGATCAATTTTAAATGTGTTTATTGAGATAGTTAATACAGTGGAAACATGAGTAATCTCATTAATAAAATCAATCAATCAAACTTTTGTTAGAAAATAGAAAGTCCCATGGTGACTGTGCTTGCATGACTCACTGTTCAGGTGATTAAGAAGCATATATTAACATCTTCTAGAACCATCTATAAATGCCAGATTTATATCAGAGACAACAAATGAAAAATATCCCTTTAAAATTGTGACTTTGCTGCAAGGAGTTTATTTTTCCTCATTCATGAGACACCGAAGTTCTGAGGGCACACGTGGTCTATAATACTGTAAATAAATAATTACCCAATAGCACTTATTCGGCAAATATGTATTGTGTGCCTATACACTAGCAACATAACCTATATTCTAGTGGAAGATATAAGAAACAAGTGAAGAAAAAAGTTAAAACACAGAAATTTGAGAAATACTAGGTGACCAAGAACATGGTGCCATTTGAGAGAATTACAGGAATGGACTTACTGACTTTAGGTAAGAGGGCAGAGAAATGCCTTTCTTAAACAATTTTTAGGCTAATTGCGAAACTGAGGAGATCTTGGGCATATATAAGGATACAGAAAAGCATTTTCATGCAAAAGCAGTCGTCCAAAAGAATGTGTGGTACCTATTACATATTGCTGTGCTGAACACTATACAAGGTCAATACAAAATTGCTTTTCATTACACTTTACTCATATTTTTTATTATCTTACAGAGCAAGTCAAAAATGAAACATTGGATGTAAGTGATTCTGTCTTCACAGTTTTGTAGAGAATATTTTCTACTATCTAGGCCACAAATCCTGTCTTCTTAACATCATAGACCATCAATTAAAACTAGGTCAGCAACTATGGAGGTTTAAAAAAGCCACATTAATATCTCTGA
Organism: Callithrix jacchus; assembly: GCF_049354715.1. Classification (NCBI taxonomy): domain Eukaryota; kingdom Metazoa; phylum Chordata; class Mammalia; order Primates; family Cebidae; genus Callithrix; species Callithrix jacchus. The sequence goes on from NC_133504.1 coordinate 35,905,575, forward strand.
CACTTCTGCTGATGTTAGTTCTACTTCTCTTTGCCCTAGTGCAGTGGTGAATGCATTCTGGAGTCTCAAGTCATTAGTGATTCTCTTCTAAAATTAATACACCAGGTAAGTGACATCAGATATTACAGTCTAAATTTTATGCACTGTACAAAACTGTAATTCACACTAATAAATATTTTGTTGCATTTACATTGAAGTCACATTCTACGCAAGAAAAAAGTATGTTCTTTATTTTAATAATCAAATAAAAATATGACTCAGAATTTAAAAACATGTTGTTTCTTGTACCATTTAATTAAATTATTTTCTCTTTGATTATTTGGTTATATAAGACAAGTGGTATGATTATGATGTAATCAGTCAAAATAAGATCTGATACCAGTTCCTCGGCAGTATTCTCTCACCAGACAATGTTTCAAATCTCATCCAATTTAAATAAAGTATTTTTCAACAAGAAATAAAATTTTATGCTCCCAAAGGCAACATGTACTCATGTTTTGGTCATGTATATCCCAATTTTGGTCATTTTTCTCTTAATATTATATACACACCAAGAGGATGAATGATAACACTTAAGACCTTAAGCTCTGCAGTCAAACAGGGCTCTGAACTGTAGCTCTTTCACTTACTATTTGTAACTTCAGGTGAGCTATTTAGCATGGCTGCCTCTTTGCAAAATGGAGGTAACAATATCTAGTTTAAAAGATTATTATCAGGGTTAAGTAACATTACATATTTGATGTATTTAGTACGTTGCTGGCACATGGTAAAGACTAAAAATTAAAAGTTATTAATTACTATTATTGCACATTGAAATTAAATTGTTTTATAAAAAATAATATTTTCTTATATTTTTAGCACTTTCTGTATGCTGCAATCATCCAACTCCTACCCATCATTTAGGATCTCTCAAATATAAACTCATTGATAATATAAGCAATCTTGCTGTATTTCTGCTCAGTAGGTAGAAGAATTGAAATTAACCACAAAGAAAAAATGATCAAAACATTCACATCTGCCTCAGAATACAAAAATTAACAATTAGCAATATTTTAACACTTTTTAAAGAAAGTGCTAAAGGATGAGGGCATTCTTGTGATGGTTTTCAAAGGGAATGCTTCCAGCTTTTGCCCATTCAGTATTATATTGGCTATGGTTTATCATAAATATCTCTTATTATTTTGAGATATGTTTCATCGACATGTAGTTTACTGAGTGTTTTTTAACACGAAGAGATGTTGATTTTTATTGAAGGCCTTATCTGGATGTATTGCAATAATCATGTGGTTTTTGTCTTTATTGTCTATCACATTATTCTCAAAGTTTTTAGTCACTCTTTTCAATGAATTTTCAAATGTTGGAGAGACTTCTTTCATAGAAAATTCTAATATAACAAATCACAGAATTTAGTAAACAAAACAAGTGAGACTCACCTAGAAAATATTTTTTGAAAAAGTTCAATGCTGACCTAGTGTTAAAATAAATTTTTTAATGCAACTCTCACATGGTGTAAAAAATGTTAAAACATGGAATCCATTACTGAGGAGAACTACAAAATTTTACTTACCTTTATTAATTAGTTAAAGCTCATTTTCACCTCAGTGTCCTCTTTTCTGTAATCCCACTGAGGGCTTTTATCACTTTTGCTTATCCTGACTCTCACCACCGCTCTCACCAGACCTGCCTCACTCTTCAGGGTTTAGTGCTAATATTGCCTCTTCACAGATGCCTTCTCCTCTGCCACCCATCACAAGTATCTGAACCAGAGTGACATGATCAAGATCAATCTTAGCATCTCCACAAATTTAATGATGTAACAACTACTCAAGGACAAAAACATCTTTATGGGAGCTCTGGAGTACAATTAAAAAACTGCAGCAACCCAGTGGACCATAAAAACTGGTAGTCACACAGAAAACATAGGAAGCATTACCAGCATCACCCCATCCTCCAAGATGGCACAATTCAAGACAAAGAGGAACCTCATACCTGTGACTCCTCAGTGCCCTGGGGAAAAGAAGAGCAGGAGGACCTTCATAGGCTTGCTGCTATGGAACCCTACCAGCCTCACCCCTGGTATCCCTCTTGAGTGCCCATCCCCCATACATGGAGCACATTAAACATCATATTAAAAGAATTACACACACCACCATGTGGAATTTATCTTTGTGATGCAGGAAGAGTTCAACATATGCAAATAAATCAATGTTATATACCACATTAACAGAATGAAAGATGTAAAACATATGATCATCACAATAGATACAGAAAAAGCACTTGACAATTCAAGATTCATTCACATAAAAACTCTAGACAAAACAGGTAGAGAAGAAACTTAGCACAATAAAGTTCATATGTGAAAAACCCACAGCTAACACAAAAACAAATGTGATTATTATGTAAACTTTTATTTTAATATCTCATGCAATAAAAAATGCCCACTCTCACACTTTCGTTCAACATAGTACAGTAAGTTTCAGAGAGAGAAATTAGACAAGAGAAAAAAAAAATGAGACATTCATATCAGAAAGGAAAAAGTAAAATTATCTGTTTGTAGATGTCCTGATAAAATATGTGACAAACACTCAAAAGTCTAGCAAAAGGCTGTTAGAACTAATTTTTTAAATTCAGTAAAGTTGCAGGATACCTAATCAATATACGAAAATCAGTGTCTGTTTTGGTACCAGTATCATGCTCTTTTTGCTACTGTAACCTTGTAATACAGTTTGAAATCAGGTAGTGTGATGCCTCCAGATAAGTTCTTTTGCTTAGGATTGCCTTGGCTATGCAGGCAGTTTTTTGGTTCTGTATTAAATTTAAAGTAGTTTTTCCTAATTCTGTGAAGATGTCAATGGTACTTTCATGGAAATAGCATTGAATATGTAAATTACTTTGGGTAGTATGGCTGTTTTCGCATATTAATTCTTCCTATCCATGAGGATGGAATGATGAAATGTTTTTCCATTTGTGTCCTCTCATCTCTTTGAGCATTGTTTTCTAGTTCTCCTTGAAGGGGTCCTTCACGTCCTTTTAAGCTGTATTCCTAGATTTTCTATTATCTCTGTAGCTACTGTGAAAGGGAGTTAATTCATGATTTGTCTTTCTGCTGTTCTATTGTTTGGTCTATATGAATGCTTCTGATTTTTGCCCATTGATTTTGTATCCTGAGACTTTGCTGAAACTCCTTATTAGCTAAAGGAGTTTAGGGGCTGAGATGATGGGGTTTTCTAAATATAGAATTATATCATCTACACACAGGAACAATTTGACTTTCTCTCTTCCTAACCAAATACCCTTTATTTCTTTCTCTTGCCTAACTGTCTAGGACAGAATTTCCAATACTATGTTGAATAGGAGTGGTGAGAGAGAGCATCCTTGTCTTGTGCTGATTTTCAAAGGGAATGCTTCCAGCTTTTGCCCATTCAGTATTATATTGGCTATGGATTTATCATAAACAGCTCTTACTTTCTTGGGATATGTTACATCAACACCTAGTTTATTGAGAGTTGTTTTTTTATTGCCTTTTAACTATTGGGGTACATGTGCAGAACATGCAAGATAGATACATAGGTACACACATGGCAGTGTGTTTTGCTGCCTTCCTCCCCTTCATCCACATTTGACATTTCTCCCCAGGCTATCCCTCCCCAGCTCGCCCCTCCCACTGTTCCTCCCCTATTCCCCCGAATAGACCCCAGTGTGTAGTACTCGCTTCCCTGTGTCCATGTGTTCTCATTTTTCCTCACCCACTTATGAGTGAGAATATGTGGTATTTCATTTTCTGTTCTTGTGTCAGTTTGCTGAGAATGATGTTCTCCAGATTCATCCATGTCCCTACAAAGGACATGAACTCATCATTTTTGATTGCTGCATAATATTCCATGGTGTATATGTGCCACATTTTCCCAGTCCAGTCTATCATCGATGGGCATTTGGGTTGGTTCCAGGTCTTTGCTATTGTAAACAGTGCTGCAATGAACATTCGTGTGCATGTGTCCTTATAGTAGAACAATTTATAGTCCTTTGGATATATACCCAGTAATGGGATTGCTGGGTCAAGTGGAATTTCTATTTCTAGGTCCTTGAGGAATCGCCATACTGTCTTCCACAATGGTTGAACTAATTTACACTCCCACCAACAGTGTAAAATGTTCCTATTTCTCCACATCCTCTCCAGCCTCTGTTGTCTCCAGATTTTTTAATGATCGCCATTCTAACTGGGGTGAGATGGTATCTAAATGTGGTTTTGATTTGCATCTCTCTAATGACCAGTGATGATGAGCATTTTTTCATATGATTGTTGGCCTCACATATGTCTTCTTTTGTAAAGTGTCTGTTCATATCCTTTGCCCATTTTTGAATGGGCTTGTTTTTTTCCTGTAAATCTGTCTGAGTTCTTTGTAAATTCTGGATATCAGCCCTTTGTCAGATGGGTAAACTGCAAAAATTTTTTCCCATTCTGTTGGTTGCTGATACCATCTAGTGACTGTTTCTTTTGCCATGCAGAAGCTGTGGAGTTTGATTAGGTCCCATTTGTCTATTTTGGCTTTTGTTGCCAATGCTTTTGGTGTTTTGGTCATGAAGACCTTGCCTACTCCTATGTCCTGAATGGTTTTGCCTAGATTTTCTTCTGGGGTTTTTATGGTGCCAGGTCTTATGTTTAAGTCTTTAATCCATCTGGAGTTAATTTTAGTGTAAGGTGTCAGGAAGGGGTCCAGTTTCTGCTTTCTGCACATGGCTAGCCAGTTTTCCCAACACCATTTATTAAACAGGAAATCCTTTCCCCATTGCTTGTTTTTGTCAGGTTTATCAAAGATTGTATGGTTGTAGATATGTTGTGTTGCCTCCAATGCCTCTGTTCTGTTCCGTTGGTCTATATCTCTGTTTTGGTACCAGTACCATGCTGTTTTAGTTACTGTGGCCTTGTAGTATAGTTTGAAGTCCAGTAGTGTGATGCCTCTCGCTGTGTTCCTTTTGCTTAGAATTGACTTGGCTATGCGGGCTCTCTTTTGGTTCCATATGAAGTTCATGGTGTTTTTTTTCCAGTTCCATGAAGAAAGTCAATGGTAGCTTGATGGGGATAGCGTTGATTCTGTAAATTACTTTGGGTAGTATAGCCATTTTCACGATATTGATTCTTCCTAACCATGAACATGGAATGTTTCTTTGTCTGTTTGTGTCTTCTCTTATTTTGTTGAGCAGTGGTTTGTAGTTTTCCTTGAAGAGGTCCCTTACATTCCTTGTAAGTTGTATTCCTAGGTGTCCTTGTAAGTTGTATACCTAGGTTTATTGAGAGTTTTTAACATGAAGGGATTTTGCATTTTATTGAAGGCCTTATCTGGATGTATTGTGATAATTGTGTGGTTTTTGTCATTGGCTCTGTTTATGTGATGGACTGCATTTATTGACTTGGATGTATTGAACCAGCCTTGCATACCAGGGAGGAAGCAAACTGATCATGTTGAATAAGCTTTCTCATGTGTTGCTGGCTTCAATTTGCCAGTATTATATTGAGGACCTTCACATCAATGTTCACAGGGATATTGGCCTGAAATTTTCTTTTTTTGTTGTTGTGTTTCTGTCAAGTTTTCATATCAGGATGATCCTGATACCATGAGTTGGGGAGGAGTCCCTCTTTTTCTATTGTTTGGAATAATTTCAGGACTGGTACTAGCTCCTTTTTGTATGTCTAGTAGAATTTGGCTGTGAATCCATTTGGTCCTGGACTTTTATTGGTTTGTAGGCTATTTATTAGCATCTCAAATTCAGAACTTGTTGTTTGTCTATTCAGGGATTCAACTTCTTCCTTGTTTAGCCTTAGGAGAGTGTATGTGTTCAGGAATTTGTACATTTCTTCTAGATTTTCTAGTTTGTTCACCTAGAGGTGTTTATAGTATTCCCTGATTTGCATTTTGGTGGGTCACTGTTGATATCCCCTGTAGCATTTTTGACTGTGTCTCTTTGATTCTTCTTCTCTCTTTTCTTAATTACTCTCACTAGTGGTCTATCTATTTTGTCAATTTTTTTCAAAAACACAGCTTCTGGATTCATTGCTTTTTTGAAGGCTTTTTGTGCCTCTACCTCCTTCACATCTGCTCTGTTATTAGTTATTTCTTGTCTTCTGTTAGGTTTTGGATTTGTTTTCTCTTGCTTCTGTAGTTCTTTGAATTGTGATGTTAGTGTGTTGATTTGATCAACTTTCTGATGTTGATCCAACTTTCTGATGTTGGCATTTTAGTGCTATAAATTTTCCTCTTAACATTGCTTTAGTTGCTCCCCAGAAATTCTGGTACATTGTCTTTTTGTTCTCATCAGTTTCAAATAACTTCTTGATTTCTACCATAATTTCTTTATTTTCCAGGAGTCATTAAGGAACAGGTTGTTCAAGTTTTATGTAGTTGTGTGGTTTTCAGTGAGTTTCTTAATCCTGATTGCACAGTGGTCTAAGAGACTGCCGTGACTTCAGTTCGTTTGTACTTGCTGAGGATTGTTTTACTTCCAATTATGTGTTTGAGTTCAGAATGAGTGCAATATGTATTGCACTCATTCTGAGAAGAATGTATATTCTGTTGATATGGGGTAGAGAGTTCTATAGATGGCTCTTAGATTTGCTTGGTCCACAGCTGAGTTCAAGTCCTGAATATCTTTGTTAATTTTCTGTCTTGTTGATCTGCCTAATATTGACAGTGGGGTGTTAAAGCCTTCCACTATTATTATATGGTCATCTAGGCCTCTTTGTGTGTCTCTAATAACTTGTTTTCTTAATAGGGGTGCTCCTATATTGGGTGCATATATATTTAGAATAGTTAGCTCTTCTTGTTGAGTTGATCTCTTTACCATTACATAATGCGTTTCTTTGGCTTTTTTGAATTTTGTTGGTTTCAAGTCTGTTTTATCAGAGACTAGGAATGCAACGTCTGCTTTTTTCTTGCTTTCCATTTGTTTGGTAAATTTTCCACCATCCCTTTATTTTGGTCTTTTTATGTAGTCCCTTATTTCTTGGAGGTTTTATTTGCTCATTTTCATTCTTTTTTCTCTGACCGTGTCTGTCTGCATGCCTTATTTCAACAAGATGGTCTTCAAAGTCTGATATCCTTTCTTCAGCTTGATCAGTTTGGCTATTGATGCTTCATAAAGTTCTCGTGCATTTTTTTCAGCTCCATCAGTTTATTTATGTTCCTCTCTAAAATGGTTATTCTAGTTAGCAGTTCCTGAAACCTTTCATCAAGGTTCTTCACATTGAGTTAGTACATGTTCCTTCAGCTCAGTGGAATTTGCTATTGCTCACCTTCTGAAGCCTACTTCTGTCAATTCATCCATCTCATACTCTGTCCAGTTTTGCACCCTTGATGGAGAGGTGTTGCCATCATTTGGAAGAGAAGAGTCATTTTGGCTTTTAGAAATTTTAGCATTTTTGCACTGTTTTTTTCCTCATTTTAATGGATTTATCTACCTTTCATCTTTCAGACTGATGACTGATAGGTTTTTTTTATTTTGGTTGATGTTATTGTTGTTATTTTCTGTTTGTTAGTTTTTCTTCTAACAGTCAGGCCCCTCTTCTGCAAGTCTGCTGCAGTTTGCTGGAGGTCCACGCCTGACCCTGTTCACCTGAGTATCACCAGTGAAGGCTGCAGAACAGCAAAAATGACTACCTGCTCCTTCCTCTGAAAGCTTTATCCCAGAGATGCACCAGCCTGAGGCCAGCCAGAGCTCCCCTGTGTGAGGTATCTGTTGACCCCTTTTGGGAGGTCTCACCCAGTCAGGAGGCATAGAGTATGGGATAGCCACTTGAGGAAGTATTCTGCCCCTTAGCAGAACTGGTGTTCTGTGCTAAGAGAATCCTCTTTGTCAGGATCAGCTGCTCTCTTCAGAGCTGGCAGGCAGGACAGATTAAGTCTGTTGAAACCATCATTGCAGCTGTCCCTCCCCCAGTGTGCTCTGTCCCAGGGATATAAGAGTTTCGTCTGTAAGCCCCTGAATGGAGCTGCTGGATTTCCTTCAGAGATGCCCAGCACCCAGTGAGAAGGAATCTAGAGAAGTAATCTGGCCACAGCCACTTTGTCATGCTGTGGTAAATTTTGCCCAGTCCAAACCCTTAAGTCTCCTTAGCACTGTCAGGGGAAAACTGCCTACTAAATACACAGTAACAGCAGCCACTCCTCCCCACAGCCAAAGTCCATCATCCCAGGCTGACTCCAGGCTGCTGTGATGGCAGTGAGAATTTCAAGCCAGTGGTTCTTAGCTTGCTGGGCTCCATGGGAGTGGGACGCATTGAGCAAGACCACTTGGGTTCCTGGCTTTAACCCCATTTTCAAGGGAGTGGATGATTCTCCCATTTCTTTGCAGTTCCAGGCACCACTGGAATATGAGAAAATCCTTTCAGCTCAGTGCCTACCCAAACAGCTGCCAGTTTTGTGCTTGACACCCAGGGCCCTGGTGGTATAGGCGCATGAGGGAATCTTCTGAAAACCATAGTATTCAGGGTGGATAGCACAGTCCCTCACTGCTTCCCTTGGCTAAAGGAAGGAGGTCCCCCAGCTCTGTGCATTTTCCTGGTGAAGCAACCCCCCACCCTGCTTCTTCTCACTCTCTGTGGGTGGCAACACTGCCTAACCAGTCCCAGTGAGATGAACTGGGTACCTCAGCTGGAAATGCAGAAATCGCTCACCTTCTATGTTGATCTGGCTGGGCCACATACCAGAACTGTTTCCATTTGGCCATCTTGGCCCCTCCCAGGTCATAGTTTTTTTCATGGTGGAGTGACCCAAAGTTTCATTTCTAAATGGTCTGGATCATTTGCAGTCCTGCCTGGTTTGGGCTGTTGTGGATACCCATTGACCTTAATCACAGGGCGTGGTAATACTAAGAGACATTTATTTTGCATAACTCTCTAAACAGTTCATGCCAAGGACTCTCAGTGTTCTCCATATTATAAGAAATAGAGTCCTGAGCATTTTTTGGTCTAATCATATTAATTAGCCAACTCCAGAAATCTCCAAACCAGTTAAAGCACTCCATCCTTAATATTCTGTTCCTCTAGAACTACTCCTGGTATCAAAATCTGTTTTAGTCAGGGTTCACTAGAGGAACAGAACTGATAGGAGATATATATATATCCTATTTTTTACATATATGTCCTATTATATATAATATATATATCCTAATATATATATACACGCACACACACACGCACACACACACACACACACATATATATATGGGAGTTTGTTAGGGAGTATTAACGCACATGATCACATTAGGCCATCCGCTGAGAAGCAAGAAAGCCAGTCTGAATCCCAAAGCTGAAGAACTTAGATTTTCAAGTTCGAGGGCAGGAAGCATCCAGCACAGGAGAAAGATGTAGGCTGGGAGCCTAAACCAGTCTAGTCTTTCACATTTTCCTGCCTGCTTTAAATTCTGGACATGCTGGCAGCTCATTAGATGCTGCCCACCCAGATTAAGTGTGGATCCGCCTAACCCAGTCCACTGACTCAAATATTAATCTCCTTTAGCAGCATCCTCACAGACGCACCCAGGATCAATACTTTTCATCCTTTAATCCTATCAAGTTGACACTCATTATTAATCATCACAGTACCTATGTGAGGTAATGGGTATGTTAATAAATTTGATTGGTGATTATTTCACAATGTATGTTTAGATGCTTTAATATTAAAACATCAAGTTATAGACTTCAAATAGATATGGTTTTGTCAATTATATCTATAGAAAGCTGATAAAAGGATCCAAATCAGGGGAGATGTTTTTACTACAGCAATGCATTACTTTACTTCATTCCACTTATAAACAGTTGTGAGATGAGAATACATAATTTATTTTTGCCTATATATATTTATGATTTAGCAATCCTGTCTTCTCAATGCAGAGAGACCACAATTATCTCTTCCACTTATCTATCCCAAGTACTTAGAACACTTCATAGGTACTAATTAAAATTTTCAAATGAGATAATGGATAAAGAATAGTTTCACTTTAGTCATTCTGTTGAAGGAGGGAAAAGGGAAGAAAATAATGAATTACATTTGAAGCAGGAAAATGTTTGAGGTGTATGTGAAACATCCAAGACAGACACCATGTACTGACTCGGATATGTAGGCTTAGAGCAGTGGCAGCTGTAGGGTTTGTTATATACATTCAGAAATCCTTATTCCAGAGACAGTTCAAGAGTAAAGATGAAATGCCCAATGTTCATGAATATAGAATGGTAACAGAACAGTACAGAAAAATGATATAAGAAACACTGACCTTCAGAAGTTGGGCAGAGAAGCTTGTTTAAAAGATTGGAAAGGAGCAAAACAAGGAAGAGTGGCCTGGATTCCTAGGGAAAGAGCGACACTGTAGGAAGTAGGGATATTCGGCTGAGTCAAATGTTGCTTCCCTGTTTAGTGTTTGAAAATATGGAAAATGTCCTTTAGATTTGTTGACATGAAAATGTTACCTTAGGAAGAATTGTTTTGATAGACAAGGCTGGAGTGAGTTGAATGATGAATTGGAGCAGTAAAGTGAAAATAGCATGTGAAGGGAACCATCTTGAGAACCCCGATCAAGCATGAAAGGACAGGTCCACAGTTCTTTATGTGAAAACGGAGCTCAAGTATGTTTTAGAATTTCAAATATTCATATTTCAGAAACATGGAGAAAGGTTTAATACATAACATCTTTGTGTCTTCTTCATAGCACTTCAAATCAAATATTACCTTAAAAAAATCATAAAGCTTCCTGGAACAAAATATATGAATATTTACACTAAATTAGATAAGATTACAAATGAGCTTTTGTCGATCAAAATTGGATAAGGTTTTGACCAGTCAAATGAAACAAAAATAAAACATAAACTTTTGACTTTCAATCTCTTTGGATATCTGGACCATGGTTGATGAATTATGCTGAAAGATAGGGTGCTAATGCAAGATGCTAATTAGGATGCTAATTTTCTTATAAGAGATTTTGTTTTTCCTTTAGTTTTATTTTCTATTATAAGAATTACAAGGTAGGTTCTTGTAGTATAAAATGATATCAGGGATCTTAATAATTAAGAGGCTGAAGGTAGGAAGAGACAGAATATCTCTGATGAAATTGAAATCCCTGAAAAGTCGATTTGTAAGAGAGTCCAGAGGACACAGAGAGGGGCTACATTGCAGGTTGAAGACCTGCCTTTAAATTACATCCACGGATAAGGAGAAGAAGGGTATAGATGCAGGAAATTTATTTGGTAAAAGGAAGGCAATGGTACCCATTTTTAATAGTTTTTATTTTTTTATAAAATGTGATAAAATGTCTTGTCAAAGAGTTTAGAGAGCAGCAGGAGAGTTCATTGTTTGAGTGTGGTGTAACTATATGAAATAGTTTTTAAGGAATATTAGTGGAAAATGCTTTAAGAAGTGTTATTTGCATCAGCAGAGTTAGACTTGATGAATCAAGATAAATTCAACTATTCTCTATGTAGTTATAAAGACCTGTGATGTTACATACTTATTCTAGGCCTTCAAACAGAAGAGCTGAGAAAATGACATTGCCCACATGTAAATTAAATTCTAGTGGGAGATAAATTTTATATGAAAAATATTCAAAAATGAAAACCTTAGAAGTAAACTAGAAATATTTCTAAATTCATTTAAACTTATTGTACAGATATGCCTGAAAGTATATATTTTTTTTTTTTAATTTTTTATTGGATTATAGGTTTTGGGGTACATGAGCAGAGCATGCAAGACAGTTGCGTAGGTACACACATGGCAGTGTGCTTTGCTTTTCTTCTCCCCTTCACCCACATTTGGCATTTCTCCCCAGGCTATCCCTCCCCACCTCCCCCTCCCACTGGCCCTCCCCTTTTCCCCCCAATAGACCCCAGTGTTTAGTACTCCCCTTTCTGTGTCCATGTGTTCTCATTTTTCATCACCCACCTATGAGTGAGAATATGCGGTGTTTCATTTTCTGTTCTTGTGTCAGTTTGCTGAGGATGATGTTTTCCAGATTCATCCATGTCCCTACAAACGACACAAACTCATCATTTCTGATTGCTGCATAATATTCCATGGTGTATATGTGCCACATTTTTCCAATCCAGTCTATTATCAATGGGCATTTGGGTTGATTCCAGGTCTTTGCTATTGTAAACAGTGCTGCAATGAACATTCGTGTACATGTGTCCTTATAGTAGAACGATTTATAGTCTTTTGGATATATACCCAGTAATGGGATTGCTGGGTCAAATGGAATTTCTATTTCTAAGGCCTTGAGGAATCGCCACACTGTCTTCCACAATGGTTGAACTAATTTACACGCCCACCAACAGTGTAAAAGTGTTCCTTTTTCTCCACATCCTCTCCAGCATCTGTTGTCTCCAGATTTTTTAATGATCGCCATTCTAACTGGCGTGAGATGGTATCTCAATGTGGTTTTGATTTGCATCTCTCTGATGACCAGTGACGATGAGCATTTTTTCATATGATTGTTGGCCTCATATATGTCTTCTTTCGTAAAGTATCTGTTCATATCCTTTGCCCACTTTTGAATGGGCTTGTTTGTTTTTTTCCTGTAAATCTGCTTGAGTTGTTTGTAAATTCTGGATATCAGCCCTTTGTCAGATGGGTAGACTGCGAAAATTTTTTCCCATTCTGTTGGTTGCCGATCCACTCTAGTGACTGTTTCTTTTGCCGTGCAGAAGCTGTGGAGTTTCATTAGGTCCCATTTGTCTATTTTGGCTTTTGTTGCCAATGCTCTTGGTGTTTTGTTCATGAAGTCCTTGCCTACTCCTATGTCCTGGATAGTTTTGCCTAGATTTCCTTCTAGGGTTTTTATGGTGCCAGGTCTTATGTTTAAGTCTTTAATCCATCTGGAGTTAATTTTAGTGTAAGGTGTCAGGAAGGGGTCCAGTTTCTGCTTTCTGCACATGGCTAGCCAGTTTTCCCAACACCATTTGTTAAACATGGAATCCTTTCCCCATTGCTTGTTTTTGTCAGGTTTATCAAAGATTGTATAGTTGTATGTATGTTGTGTTGCCTCCGGTGCCTCTGTTTTGTTCCATTGGTCTATATCTCTGTTTTGGTACCAGTACCATGCTGTTTTGATTACTGTAGCCTTGTAGTATAGTTTGAAATCCGGTAGTGTGATGCCCCCTGCTGTGTTCTTTTTGCTTAGAATTGACTTGGCTATGCGGGCTCTCTTTTGGTTCCATATGAAGTTCATGGTGGTTTTTTCCAGTTCTGTGAAGAAAGTCAATGGTAGCTTGATGGGGATAGTGTTGATTCTGTAAATTACTTTGGGCAGTATAGCCATTTTCACGATATTAATTCTTCCTAACCATGAACATGGAATGTTTCTCCATCTGTTTGTGTCCTCTCTGATTTCGTTGAGCAGTGGTTTGTAGTTCTCCTTGAAGAGGTCCCTTACGTTCCTTGTGAGTTGTATTCCAAGGTATTTTATTCTTTTTGTAGCAATTGCGAATGGCAGTTCGCTCTTGATTTGGCTTTCTTTAAGTCTGTTATTGGTGTAGACGAATGCTTGTGATTTTTGCACATTGATTTTATATCCTGAGACTTTGCTGAAGTTGTTTATCAGTTTCAGGAGTTTTTGGGCTGAGGCGATGGGGTCTTCTAGGTATACTATCATGTCGTCTGCAAATAGAGACAATTTGGCTTCCACCTTTCCTATTTGAATACCCTTTATTTCTTTTTCTTGCCTGATTGCTCTGGCTAGAACTTCCAGTACTATATTGAATAGGAGTGGTGAGAGAGGGCATCCTTGTCTAGTACCAGATTTCAAAGGGATTGCTTCCAGTTTTTGCCCATTCAGTATGATATTGGCTGTTGGTTTGTCATAAATAGCTTTTATTACTTTGAGATACGTTCCATCGATACCGAGTTTATTGAGGGTTTTTAGCATAAAGGGCTGTTGAATTTTGTCAAATGCCTTCTCTGCGTCAATTGAGATAATCATGTGGTTTTTGTTTTTGGTTCTGTTTATGTGGTGAATTACGTTGATAGACTTGCGTATGTTGAACCAGCCTTGCATCCCTGGGATGAATCCTACTTGATCATGATGAATAAGTTTTTTGATTTGCTGTTGCAATCGGCTTGCCAATATTTTATTGAAGATTTTTGCATCTATGTTCATCATGGATATTGGCCTGAAGTTTTCTTTTCTCGTTGGGTCTCTGCCGGGATTTGGTATCAGGATGATGTTGGTCTCATAAAATGATTTGGGAAGGATTCCCTCTTTTTGGATTGTTTGAAATAGTTTTAGAAGGAATGGTACCAGCTCCTCCTTGTGTGTCTGGTAGAATTCGGCTGTGAACCCATCTGGACCTGGGCTTTTTTTGTGAGGTAGGCTCTTAATTGCTGCCTCAACTTCAGACCTTGTTATTGGTCTATTCATAGTTTCAGCTTCCTCCTGGTTTAGGCTTGGGAGGACACAGGAGTCCAGGAATTTATCCATTTCTTCCAGGTTTACTAGTTTATGTGCATAGAGTTGTTTGTATTATTCTCTGATGATGGTTTGAATTTCTGTGGAATCTGTGGTGATTTCCCCTTTATCATTTTTTATTGCATCTATTTGGTTGTTCTCTCTTTTCTTTTTAATCAATCTGGCTAGTGGTCTGTCTATTTTGTTGATCTTTTCAAAAAACCAGCTCTTGGATTTATTGATTTTTTGAAGGGTTTTTCGTGTCTCAATCTCCTTCAGCTCAGCTCTGATCTTAGTAATTTCTTGTCTTCTGCTGGGTTTTGAGTTTTTTTGATCTTGCTCCTCTAGCTCTTTCAATTTTGACGATAGGGTGTCAATTTTGGATCTCTCCATTCTCCTCATATGGGCACTTATTGCTATATACTTTCCTCTAGAGACTGCTTTAAATGTGTCCCAGAGGTTCTGGCACGTTGTGTCTTCATTCTCGTTGGTTTCGAAGAACTTCTTTATTTCTGCCTTCATTTCGTTGTTTACCCAGTCAACATTCAAGAGCCAGTTGTTCAATTTCCATGAAGCTGTGCGGTTCTGGGTCGGTTTCTGAATTCTGAGTTCTAACTTGATTGCACTATGGTCTGAGAGGCTGTTTATTATGATTTCAGTTGTTTTGCATTTGTTGAGCAGTGCTTTACTTCCAATTATGTGGTCAATTTTTGAGTAGGTGTGATGTGGTGCTGAGAAGAATGTGTATTCTGTGGATTTGGGGTGGAGAGTTCTGTAAATGTCCACCAGGTTTGCTTGCTCCAGGTCTGAGTTCAAGCCCTGGGTATCCTTGTTGATTTTCTGTCTGGTTGATCTGTCTAGTATTGACAGTGGAGTGTTAAAGTCTCCCACTATTATTGTGTGGGAGTCTAAGTCCTTCTGTAAGTCATTAAGAACTTGCCTTATGTATCTGGGTGCTCCTGGGTTGGGTCCATATATGTTTAGGATCGTTAGCTCTTCTTGTTGTATCGATCCTTTTACCATTATGTAATGGCCTTCTTTGTCTCTTTTGATCTTTGTTGCTTTAAAGTCTATTTTATCAGAGATGAGAATTGCAACTCCTGCTTTTTTTTGCTTTCCATTAGCTTGGTAAATCTTCCTCCATCCCTTTATTTTGAGCCTTTGTGTATCCTTGCATGTGAGATGGGTTTCCTGGATACAGCACACTGATGGGTTTTGGATTTTTATCCAATTTGCCAGTCTGTGTCTTTTGATTGGTGCATTTAGTCCATTTACATTTAGGGTTAATATTGTTATGTGTGAATTTGATACTGCCATTTTGATTCTAAGTGGCTGTTTTGCCTGTTAGTTGTTGTAGATTCTTCATTATGTTGAAGCTCTTTAGCATTCAGTGTGATTTTGGAATGGCTGGTACTGATTGATCCTTTCTATGTGTAGTGCCTCTTTTAGGAGCTCTTGTAAAGCAGGCCTGGTGGTGACAAAATCTCTGAGTACTTGCTTGTTCGCAAAGGATTTTATTCTTCCTTCACTTCTGAAGCTCAGTTTGGCTGGATATGAAATTCTGGGTTGAAAGTTCTTTTCTTTAAGAATGTTGAATATTGGCCCCCACTCTCTTCTGGCTTGTAGTGTTTCTGCCGAGAGATCTGCTGTGAGTCTGATGGGCTTCCCTTTGTGGGTGACCCGACCTTTCTCTCTGGCTGCCCTTAGTATTCTCTCCTTTATGTCAACCCTGTTGAATCTGACGATTATGTGCCTTGGGGTTGCTCTTCTTGCGGAATATCTTTGTGGTGTTCTCTGTATTTCCTGCAATTGAGTGTTGGCTTGTCTTGCTAGGTGGGGGAAATTTTCCTGGATGATGTCCTGAAGAGTATTTTCCAGCTGGGATTCATTCTCTTCGTCCCCTTCTGGTACACCTATCAAACGTAGGTTAGGTCTTTTCACATAGTCCCACATTTCTTGGAGACTTTGTTCATTCCTCTTTGCGCTTTTTTCTCTGATCTTGGTTTCTCGTTTTATTTCATTGAGTTGGTCTTCGACTTCAGATATTCTTTCTTCTGCTTGGTCAATTCGGCTATTGAAACTTGCGTTTGCTTCGCGAAGTTCTCGTATTGTGTTTTTCAGCTCCTTTAATTCATTCATATTCCTCTCTAAGGTATCCATTCTTGTTATCATTTCCTCGAATCTTTTTTCAAATCTTTTTTCAAGGTTCTTAGTTTCTTTGCATTGATTTAATACATGATCTTTTAGCTCACAAAAGTTTCTCATTATCCATCTTCTGAAGTCTAATTCCGTCATTTCGTCACAGTCATTCTCCGTCCAGCTTTGTTCCCTTGCTGGTGAGGAGTTTTGGTCCTTTCTAGGAGGCGATGTGTTCTGGTTTTGGGTGTTTTCCTCCTTTTTGCGCTGGTTTCTTCCCATCTTTGTGGATTTGTCCGCTGGTCGTCTGCGTAGTTGCTGACTTTTCGTTTGGGTCTCTGAGTGGACACCCAGAATGTTGATGATGAAGTATTTCTGTTGCTTGGTTTTCCTTCTACCAGTCTAGCCCCTTTGCTGTACGACTGTTGAGGTCCGCTCCAGACCCTGCTTGTCTGGGGTGCACCTCTAGTAGCCGTGGCACAGCGAGGGATGCTACCAGTTTCTTTTTCTGCTCTCTTTGTCCCAGGATGATGCCTGCCTAATGACAGTCTTTTGGATATAGAGGGGTCAGGGAGCTGCTTGAGGAGACAGTTTGTACTTTATAGGGGTTTAATTGCTGAGCTGTGCACTCTGTTGTTCATTCAGGGCTGTTAGGCTGCTATGTTTGATTCTGCTGCAACACAGCTCATTAAACAACCCTTTTTTTTTTTTCTCAAATGCTCTGTGTTGAGGGGTTTGGGCTTTATTTTTGGATGTCCGATCAGGTGTCCTGCCCAGCTCAAAGGCAGACTAGCCACTGTTTGGCTGCCGAGGCTCCGCCCTGCTGTTGTGTAATTCGCGCTGTTCCTGCCGGCTCTGCTGTGGTCTCCGCCACGCCCTGCGGCAGAGTCTCTTCGTTGTAGCGTGTTGCCTCAGCAACGGCAGGCTGCGTCAGCAGTGGGCGTGTATCTCAGTAGGGACGGGTTGCCTCGGCAACGGCTGGCTGCGTCATCGGTGGGCGTGTATCTCAGTTGGGGCGGGTTGCCTCGGCAACGGCTGGCTGCGTCAGCAGTGGGCGTGTATATCAGTTGGGGCAGGTTGCCTCCGTAGTGGTGGACGCCCCTCCCCCACAGAGCGTCTCGGGCCGTCTGCCCGGGACAGTTTGAAATCGCGGTTTTGTTCGTCCCACTGGGTATCCCAAGCGATCTGTCCCTGCAATCCCCTGGGCTGGGCTACTGTGCAAGTCTCGTTCAGTCTCAAGTCCAGCCCTCTCAAGTCTCAGGTTGCTGGTTCAACAAGGCACCCGGACAAGCGCGCCCTGTGGGGATTGCTGGGTAGGGCCGGCCGCCGCCGCCCCGGCTGCCGGCTTCGCCAGGCAGACCTACTGCCTGGCGTCCCGTGTCTTTTTATACTTGGGAGTTTCCCCGTTCTGTGGGCAACAAAGATCAGTCTGGAAATGCAGCACTGACTCACCGTTTGCGAATTCAACGCGGGCTCCAATCCTGGGTTGTTCTCACAGCGCCATCTTGAGTCCCCTCCGGAAGTATATTTTAAGTTCAGAATTTTAAGAATTGATACTGAAATATTATATTATGGCCAAATTAGAATAAGAGAAATTGGTAAAATAATTCATATAAAAATCTCTTGTTTTTACCTTACATAGTCACATATTAAAACTTCTGTAGAATTATAAATATTATCTCATTTTTAAAACAAAAACAAATAGAAAATATCAATATAATTAACAGTATTTTTTTACATAAAATAGTCATTATCATATAAGATTTACATAACCTTCCATTGCCACATGCTGATCTAATAGCAATTCAAACCATGTATTGTAGAAAACTGGTTTTATTTCATAAATTCATCTGGGGCAGGTACCTGAATCATATTAGCAATTACAAATCATGTAAAACACATTTTCTTCACTAGCCATGGCATTTTCTCTATGAGAAACATCTTTCCTCTCCTCCTGAGGGAACCGTATAACATAAAAGAATCTCACTGAAAATGTATATCAAGAATTGTTTCTTGATTACAGTGTCATGCATCATGGTGCTGTGGTTTAAAGTCTTCGTGCTTCCCTTCAAAAAACTAGTTTTTGAGCACTTCTATATCAGCAACTCAAAATGTAATGTTCTGAAACCTGGCACTTGAATTGTAAACCGAGATGAATACTTCTTTGTAAGAATTAGTTCAAGGCAGTCAAGCCATTTCATTTTTTTTTAATGTAATTTCTGGGACTTTTCTAGTCATCCACAAATAAAACATGTTCTCAGTACTTTTAAAGATTAATAGTTCAGAGATATGTTGTGCAACAGCAAGATAAAAATTAAATAAAGGTTGATGCCAAAGAACTTCCTTTTTTATTCTTGGATATAAAGAACAGAAAAGACCGAATATTGGTCTCAGGTGCCTTTCAACTAGCAATGAGACAGCAACTATTCTCAACATACTAAATACAAATCAAATTTATAATCCCTATTTCATATCCTCAAGTTATTTGGATTTTATTATGCCAAGAGCATTAAGAGCTACACACACACACACACACACACACACACACACACACTCACACTCAAACAGACTGCATAAGAGGATCTGACTCAAAAGTTTAGGCAGGGCCAGGCAATACACATGCAAGGGCAGTGTTTTGGGTTCTCCAGTATTTTCGCAGGTTTTGACATGGCAAAAAATGGACATACAGAAATGTTTGGACTATCATCATATGCTTACAAATCCTATTTTATTTTAAAAATAAAAATAAACATCAACAGTGTCTCTCACTTGTAAGTTAAATGATCACCCTTTTATATATATTTTTTTTAATCACAAGTCATTCCATTAGTTCCACCATCTTGTACAATTTTCTGATGGGGCGAAATACTTCCAACTAAGGACGCTGTCTTAAACATCACTTTTAAAAGTTATTGCATCATATGCAGGTTAACTCTGTTGTGACTTAAACCTGCATAAGAAGGATGAATTAAGTGTTGAGTAAACGATCTTCATTAGAGACTATATATCTGATAAGGATAAGTGATCACAAACAATAAACAAATCAAATACCTTTCATATCTAGGTTACTGTATTATATATTTTTTACTTAATTAGACTTCTTATGCTATCACATTATTGGTTTTAATCATAATATTGACTGTTTTAGCAAGTTTTTTTCAACACTGGAAAATACTACTTATTTGTATTCTCAAAAAAAAAAAAGAAGAAGTAAGCATGGATTGTTAAAAACTACAACTTTTAACATACTCCTTGTGACACCAGAAAAAAATTATTTGAAGTAAAATGTTTCACTTATTAGTTAGGCAAACACACACACACGTAAATTATATATGAAAAGCTAATTGCCTGTTCTTGCTGTCTCTTTTCCATTAATGCAAGTACTCTCATATTTAATATTAAACACATCAGCAATGCACTTTCTCTGGGTCAATATCTTACAGAGTTAGGATATGAACCCATGAATATGGCTCTAAAGTACATGTCTTTAACCAACAAATTTACTCACAAACACTTTTTAAGAATTTCATTAAAATCAACTGCAGTTTGACTCCCCAAATTGTTATTGAGTGATGACTTATCAAGCACTGTTCTAGAGGCTTTAGAGTCTCTAGCATGAAATGGACTACGGAAACACATACCCTAGTGTAAGACCAGTTTGTGATGCGATGCAGCCTATAAGCAGTAGGAATTATGGGGCTGTTTCTCAGTTTAATAAATAATTCCACATAAATATAACCAGAAAGATTTCCGCAGTTCAACTGCCCTAGTTTTTCCAGAGACTGTCCTCGTTTTTGTGCTGAGAGGTCTGCGTTTTGGGAAACCCTTGGCAAACCAAGATGCCTGGTCATCATAACATGACCTGGCAAAAGCAGGTCCAAACATTTCCATATTTCACCCAAAAGAGCTGAAAACAGATACTCAAGCAAATAATTTTACTTCAGTGTTCCTAGCAGCACTCGTCACAATAGCTGAAAAGTATAAACAACTCAAGTATCCATTAAAAGATAAAGGGATAATTAATATGTGGTATATACACAAAACAAAATAGTATTCAGCCATAAAAAGGAATGATATATTAATATATACTACAACATGGATGAATCTCAAAACACACTAAGCGAATGAAGTTAGACACAAAAGGCTACACATTATATGATTTCATTTATATGAATGAAATATCCTGAATGGGTAAGCTCATAGAGACGGAAAGAAAATTTTGGTTACCAAGGGATGGAGGGGATGGGAAGTGACTATTTAATGAGTATATAGTTTTCTTTTAGAATTATGTAAAATTTTGGAATGAGATAGAGGTGATGGTTGCCCAATGTGGGGAGTTTACTAAATGCCACTGAGTTATGCACTTTAAAATAGTTAGTTTTATGTCAATTTTTTAAAAGTACATTTTGCCCTTGAACAGCACAGGTGTGAACTGTACAGATCTCCTACTCCTCCTCTCCCTCCTCTTCCCAGTCTTCTCAGCATGATGATAAGCATGAAGAATTTTGTGTTGATCCACTATCACTTCAAAAACAGTAAATATGTTTTCTCATCCATATGATTTTCTTAATAACATTTTTTCTTTAGATTGCTTTATTGTAAGAAGACAGTATGTAATACATAAATCATACAAGATATCTAAGATATCTATATCTATCTGAGAGAGAGAAAGTCTTGCTCTGAGTCTTGCTCTGTCACCCAGCAGCACAGTATCAGCTCACTGCAACCTCCTGTTCCCAGGTTCAAGTGATTCTCCTGCCTCAGCCTACTGAGTAGCTGGGTCTACAGGTGTGCACCACCACACCCAACTAATTTTTGTATTTTTAATAGAGACAAGGTTTCACCATGTTGGGTAGGCTGGTCTCAAACTCCTAACCTCAGGTAATCCACCCACCTTGGTCTCCCCAAGTTCTAGGACTACAGGCGTGAGCCACCATACCCTTGTGACACCAGAAAAAAATTATTTGAAGTAAAATGCTTTTTACTTCAGCCATACATTAGATATTTTTAATTCACTGTTTATGTTATCAATAAGGCTCCCAGTCAACATCAGGCTATTAGTATAATAGTTAACTCTCAGGGAAGTCAAAAGTTATATGTGGATTTTCAACTGCATCAGCATCCCTATACCCAGCATTGTTCAAAGGTTAACTGTACTACTCAAAAGCTTAGAGAGCAAATAGAAGAATTTTAGGTAATCACCACTACACAGTGCTTTACAAAACAATGAAACATTACTCTATGAGGAACATAATTATCATTACCTAGAATAATCTATTATAGTTAAAAGCTGAAAAGATATTAACACTTTATTAAAACTTATGGTAGCTGTGTTCAAATTTTGAGATTTTCTGTGAAAAGGGAAAAAATTACTGTTTCTGAAATCATATTTTGATAGTAAATTCCTAAGATATCCAAGAGTACTTCCAATTGTTGCTTCCTTTTTCTGTAACTCTGCTTATGCTGTAATGGCTACAGGATTGTGAGGAGTGAGATCAAAGAGGTCACAGTCACACTTACTTAAAAGTATCACTAAATAAAAGTACTGAAAAAGTCTTTGACCAATACTGACTATCTAATAGTATTCTAGAAAATTCCCCTTAGGAAAAGGGTTTCACTTTATTACATTTAGGATTTAGTAAGAAAAAGAATGTGCAGCTACTGTAATTTGCATGAACTGAAGCATTACATCTCATGATTTATTTGTTCATGGAAGCATATGAAATCAGATGTAATATTCCTACCAGGAAATAATATTCTTACTGCCTTCTAAATATTCTTATCCACTAAGCCAATGGGAAAACTGAAAATTAACCTTAAAATTTAATCTTTATTACTATAAATCTCACCTTCCAGGCCATGACCTTCTTTTTTCAGCTAGAATGCAGTTTCCAAATGCATCATTGATTTTTCTTACAACATATCAGCTCATCTGTACGTGAACTAATAGGCAAATGAAACTCTAGCTCGAAAATTAGATTTGGTTCTCTCAGTTTAGCTGCTAGTGTACCATTACCAATCCTTTGCTGCCAAAATACATTACCTTAAAATGAGCATATAATGATTAGAAATTGTTTTGCCAAAAAAAAAAATGTCTTTATTTGGACTACTATTGTTTTCGGTATTGTTAAATATTCAAAGGTTTTTTTTTTTTTTGACAGAACATGTGACTGCTTTTCTACTAGCATTTTTAACTGATTTTCACTTTACACTATTTTATCACACTTTACACTATTAACACCAATTCCTGAGTTAATCCTAACTATTTATGTGAGTACTCATGACAGCAGAAAAGCCATTTTATTTTGTACAACTCTGTCAAGCTTGGATTTGCATGCAGTACAGCTCTGATGTGTATTCTATCCTCAAGTAAGCAATATACTGAGTACAAACTGGCTTTTTCATTTCCTATTTAATTAAAGTTATTTTGTTTGTTCACTTTAATTTCTCCTGTCTTTATTATCTGCATAATGATTCAATAAACACTAGATGAAAGTACATAAGAAGACATTAAAATTATTACTGATCTCAGATGCTTCACATTATTAAAAAGTAACAGTATCAGTAAAAAGTAACTTATGTGACATGTTATATGCAATATACACTATAGTAATTTTGGGGAAAGAGAGAGATTACTTCTAATTGAGACAATGAGATAATTCCTCAATACTTTCATGAGGAATTAAAGATGGTGTAAACAAAATTGTGGAATTGGGACTAGTCAAGCTATGTTGGCATGGCAACATTAGGACCAGATGCATAGACTGCAGGAACAGCTAATAAAAAAAAATGTAATAGGCTGTAGGATTAAAGACTTAAATGTAAAACCCAAAAGCATAAAAACTAAAAGAAAACCTAGGCAATACTATTCAGAAAATAGGCATGGGCAAAGACTTCACAACTAAAACACCAAAAGCAATTACAACAAAAGCCAAAATTGACAAATGGAAGCTAATTAAACCAAAGAACTTCTGCACAACAAAAGAAAGTAGCTCAGAGTGAACAGGTAACTTACAGGATGGGAAAATATTTCTGCAATCTATTCATCTGACAAAGGGCTAATATCCAGAATGTAAAAGGAAATTAAATTTACAAGAAAAAAAATGCCACCATCAAAAAGTGGGCAAAAGATATGAACAGCCACTTCTCAAAACAAGACATTTATGTGGCAAAAAAAAAAAAATGAAGAAAAGCTCATCATCACTGATTGTTAGAGAAATACAAACCAAAACCACAATGAGATACCATCTCACGCTAGTCAGAATAGCAATTTTGAAAAAGGCAGGGCCCAGTGCAGTGGCTCACGTTTATAATCTCAGCACTTTGGGAGGCTAAGGTGGGAGGATCATGAGGTCAAGAGATCAAGACCATTTTGGCCAATGCTGTGAAACACTGTCTTTACCAAAAATACAAAACTTAGCTGGGAGTGGTGGTATGCACCTGTAGTCCCAGCTACTTGGTAGGCCGAGGTAGGAGAATCACTTGGACCCAGAAGGTGGAATTTGCAGAGAGCCAAGATTGCACCACTGCACTCCAGCATGGCTATAGAGTGAGACTCCATCTCCAAAAACAACAACAACAAAAAGGGTCAGAAAACAATAGATGCTGGTGAGGCCTTGGAGAAATAGGAATGCTTTTACACTGTTGGTGGAAGAGTAAATTAGTTTAACCATTGTGGAAGAAAGTGTGGCAATTCCTCAAGGATCTAGAACCAGAATTACTATTTGACCCAGCAATCCCATTACTGGATATATACCCAAAGGATTACAAATCTTTCTACTATAAAGACATATGCACATGTGTGTTTATTGCAGCATCTATAATAGCAAAGACTTGTAACCAATCCAAATGCCCATCAATGACAGACTGGAAAAAACAAAATGTGACACATATACACCATGGAATACTATGCAGCCATAATCTTTGCAGGGACATGGATGAAGCTGGAAGCCATCATTCTTAGCAAACTAATGCAGGAACAGAAAACCAAACACCACAAGTTCTCACTCTTAAGTGGTAGTTGAACAATGAGAACACATGGACATAAAGAGAGGAACAACACACACTGGAGACCATCTAGTGGGTTGGGGGCAAGTGGAGAGAGAACATTAGGACAAATATCTAATGCATGAATGTAGGGAACCAGCCCTACATCACCTATGGGTACCCCATGTTTGGTGGCAACAAAGGAATGAGAAAAAGACAGATTAAGACAGAAAGTGGGACCAGGGGCTATCATTCACTACTGGAGGAGACAGTGAAGGCCCCGAGCTCTGATCATCCACACTATTTATTGGTTACACTCACTTTGATCTATAGGATAGGGGTGGAGTGATGGTGGAGTGAATCAGTGATCCAGAACTGGTGTACCATCCTAAGGATTGATAACAGTGGAAGTTTGAGGGTCTCACATAACAAGAGCATGCGGTTATCTTTAGCTTACTATCTATGTACAGCTGATGGAACACTGGCCTTACAAGGAGCCTACAAGTCTGGCTATGTCATAGTGCTACAAAGGGGTTTTAGGTCTTTGAGTATAATGTTTATGGTAACAGAGCCTAGGTAACCCTGCACTGGAACATGAGGCATGGAGACATCTTCCTTCTCAAAGGCCTCCTGCAGCCTTCTTCAGTTTTTTGTTCCTTGTTTATATGTTACTCATAACCAATTTATGTAGTCAGTCTGTAAGTCTTTTCTCCTTTGCTGCCTTTCCCAACACATGCAGGGCTTAAAACATAGATGATGGGCCGGGTGCGGTGGCTCATGCCTATAATCCCAGCACTTTGGGAGGCCAAGGCGGGTGGATCACGAGGTCAAGAGATTGAGACCATTGGGGTCAACGAGGTGAAACCCTGTCTCTACTAAAAATACAAAAATTAGCTGAGCATGGTGGTGCGCGCCTGTAGTCCCAGCTACTCGGGAGGCTGAGGCAGGAGAATTGCTTGAACCCAGAAGGCGGAGGCTGCAGTGAGCCGAGATCACACCATTGCACTCCAGTCTGGGTAACAACAGAGAAACTCCGTCTCAAAAAAAAAAACATAGGTAATGGGTTGATAGGTGCAGCAAACCATCATGGCACATATATACCTATGTAACAAACCTGCACATAAAAAATAAAGCCAAAAAGGTGAATGTAGGTTGGATTATCAAATCGTTTTAATCAATACAAATAAGAAAATTTAATATGTAATCTATAGGCAGTGAGAGATTTTTGTAAGTTTTCAGTTTCCCCAAAAAATATGATAAATAAAATAATATGACAATATAAGCATGATTCACTGGGGTAGGAAGAGAATAGAGGCTGCAGAGCCAGTTAGGATCCTTTTACGATATTCTGTATTTGAAGTACAAATCACTAATGGGGTGAAGGTAATACATTTTGGAAAAGAAAAAATTTGGACAGGGGCGGTGGCTCATGCTTGTAACCCCAGCACCTTGGGAGGCTGAGGCAGGTGGATGACAACAAGGTCAGGTGTTCAAGACCAGCCTGGCCAACATGGTGAAACCCCAACCGTACTAAAATACAAAAAGTTAGCCAGGAATGGTGTGGGGTTCCTGTAATCCCAAGTATTCTGAGGTTGACGCAGGAGAATTGGTTGAACCCAAGATGCAGAGGTTGCAGTGAGCTGAGATCATGCCACTGATCTTGGATGACAAAGCAAGACTCCATCTCAAAGAAAAAAATTATTTACCTAGCAAAAGACAAAATATTGTACCTAGAAAATTAAATGTAATGGATACAAGGAGTACTGTGTTGTAATTAGAAACAATGCAGAACTCAGAGGGCTCCTTGGTGGGGACAATGATAAATTTTAGATAGGATGACCATATGTCTAGTTTCTCTGGGTTGGTCTCATTTTATATCTTTTGTTGAGGTATAGTTATTAAGAAGGCAATTAAAATATTTTATTCTCAAAAAGGATATGGTTTTAGTCAGGTGTGGTGGCTCACATCTGTAATCCTACATTGGGAGGCCAAGGTGGGCTGATTGAATAAAATACCTTGGAATACAACTCACAAGGAACGTAAGAGACCTCTTCAAGGAGAACTACAAACCACTGCTCAACGAAATCAGAGAGGACACAAACAGATGGAGAAACATTCCATGTTCATGGTTAGGAAGAATTAATATCGTGAAAATGGCTATACTGCCCAAAGTAATTTACAGAATCAACACTATCCCCATCAAGCTACCATCGACTTTCTTCACAGAACTGGAAAAAACCACCATGAACTTCATATGGAACCAAAAGAGAGCCAGCATAGCCAAGTCAATTCTAAGCAAAAAGAACACAGCGGGGGGCATCACACTACTGGATTTCAAACTATACTACAAGGCTACAGTAATCAAAACAGCATGGTACTGGTACCAAAACAGAGATATAGACCAATGGAACAAAACAGAGGCACCGGAGGCAACACAACATACATACAACTATACAATCTTTGATAAACATGACAAAAACAAGCAATGGGGAAAGGATTCCATGTTTAACAAATGGTGTTGGGAAAACTGGCTAGCCATGTGCAGAAAGCAGAAACTGGACCCCTTCCTGACACCTTACACTAAAATTAACTCCAGATGGATTAAAGACTTAAACATAAGACCTGGCACCATAAAAACCCTAGAAGGAAATCTAGGCAAAACTATCCAGGACATAGGAGTAGGCAAGGACTTCATGAACAAAACACCAAGAGCATTGGCAACAAAAGCCAAAATAGACAAATGGGACCTAATGAAACTCCACAGCTTCTGCACGGCAAAAGAAACAGTCACTAGAGTGGATCGGCAACCAACAGAATGGGAAAAAATTTTTGCAGTCTACCCATCTGACAAAGGGCTGATATCCAGAATTTACAAACAACTCAAGCAGATTTACAGGAAAAAAACAAACAAGCCCATTCAAAAGTGGGCAAAGGATATGAACAGATACTTTACGAAAGAAGACATATATAAGGCCAACAATCATATGAAAAAATGCTCATCGTCACTGGTCATCAGAGAGATGCAAATCAAAACCACATTGAGATACCATCTCACGCCAGTTAGAATGGCGATCATTAAAAAATCTGGAGACAACAGATGCTGGAGAGGATGTGGAGAAAAAGGAACACTTTTACACTGTTGGTGGGAGTGTAAATTAGTTCAACCATTGTGGAAGACAGTGTGGCGATTCCTCAAGGCCTTAGAAATAGAAATTCCATTTGACCCAGCAATCCCATTACTGGGTATATATCCAAAAGACTATAAATCGTTCTACTATAAGGACACATGTACACGAATGTTCATTGCAGCACTGTTTACAATAGCAAAGACCTGGAATCAACCCAAATACCCATTGATAATAGACTGGATTGGAAAAATGTGGCACATATACACCATGGAATATTATGCAGCAATCAGAAATGATGAGTTCGTGTCGTTTGTAGGGACATGGATTAATCTGGAAAACATCATCCTCAGCAAACTGACACAAGAACAGAAAATGAAACACCACATATTCTCACTCATAGGTGGGTGATGAAAAATGAGAACACATGGACACAGAAAGGGGAGTACTAAACACTGGGGTCTATTGGGGGGAAAAGGGGAGGGCCAGTGGGAGGGGGAGGTGGGGAGGGATAGCCTGGGGAGAAATGCCAAATGTGGGTGAAGGGGAGAAGAAAAGCAAAGCACACTGCCATGTGTGTACCTACGCAACTGTCTTGCATGCTCTGCTCATGTACCCCAAAACCTATAATCCAATAAAAAATTAAAAAAAAAAAAAAGTCATGGTTTTGGTAATAAATTATATGGAAATGTCAATTATACTTAATAGAATAACATCCAAAACAAACTGTAGAGTACACAATAATAAAGATAGGAAATTATAATAAAGATAAAGATCAGAAAGAAATATCAGTGGTGCATTGATTTAGAAAGGGACTTTGTTCCTGGAAATAGACTTACTGAATGAAATTATGAGAAAAGCAAAGGTTGAAAAATTGCTTTCATAGTATGAAAACAACAAAGTCATTTAAGGATTAGAGAAGTTGTCAGTCACAAGAAGCAAGCGAAAATGGTGCTATATTAGGGAACCAAAAATGAAGAAAACTTGAGAAGATGGCAGTAGACTCCTGGCAAAATAATGCTGATTATCAAGGAGATTAAAGACCAAGATAAGTTCGTTGATTTTACAACTTAAAATCTGTGCAAGAGTCAGCCTGGGAATCTCAAACTTATTATACAAATAGTATTATATCTACCCGAGGGCTTGATAAAAAGGCACTAAGAAGCCAACTTATATGTCAGTATAAAACAGATATTTATCCTTGCCCACTCCCTCTCAAATGCTGCAATAAAATCATCTGCTGCTGTCCACAGGCAGCACCACTGTCAGATGTTTCCAATTCTAAAGATAATTTGTTGCACTGGGTTATATCTTTTATACAAGCAATATGATGATATTACTTTAAAGATAATATCTTTTGCATACGTATGATGAGAACAGAATCCAGATATCAAGGTAATACAATGAAAAGCTAGTGGTGAATTGCATGCAGAAATTCAATGTTTTGAATTCAGTTTGGATTGATCAAGGCTAAAAAGACCTATAATGCTTGAAATAAACATATGTATGAGAGGATAAGATGTCAATAAAGAGAGGCACATTGAACTGCTAAGTGCTTGAGGAAGGGAAGTCACAGTTCAAAAGCTGGGATAGACACGTAACAGAGGTGAGGAACATGCAAAACTCTCCAGAACTGAAGGAAAACAAAGTGGTAATGCAAACAGAAATTGAGGAGAGAAAGGCGAAATGAGGATGCAAAAGCATATTTAATGAGTTTATGTTCATTCAATTAAATTGAACAGATTTTTAAAGAATAAGAATCTGTATGGTATTTAAAACAAAATAAAACACTGTATAAAATTTATGTTTGGTGATAATAACTTTACATATCCCCAAACTCACCAAACTTACCTTATATGCAAAAATGTTGAGCATCTGTACTTGGCATGCTCCTTCCACATCCCTTCATCTATTCAGGTACAGATTATTCTTTAAGACTCATCTCAAATCTTATGTCCTTCCCCAAATCTGTCTTCCCTGCTCTAGCACATTGATATCTCACTACCCTGAATACACACAGCACTTCCTGTGTGCCTCATACATTGGATACATTACTATCTGTAGTTCCGTCAAAGTGTAAATATTTCTTGCTTATATTTCCAAAATGACTACAATCTCATATGAATTAGAGACTAGGTAATTCTTTTTTTGTTTTACACCATAGTGATTCACCTCATTCCTTGTAAGTGAATTAAATAAAAATTTAAAACAATACATGCATATACACAACTGAGACATTTGAAAACTGAAAATGGAGATGGTTTTCAACTGCACAAATATTATTAAATAACATAAAATAGAAAAATGCATTTGCAACATTTCAAAGGCAGTAAGTAAAAATATATCAAAAACATTCTTAAAAGTAATATTGATATTGTATTCTACATGGATCTTAAAGTATTTAATATTGATATTATATGCTATAGAGGCATTAAGAAATCTTTTACAAAAGAGTATTTCATTACATCAGATAATAATTGAAACATTTATTTTAAAAGAATGTTCAGAGGCAGATCCAATGGAGGGCAGTTCCCAGCGAGAACAACACAGAGGATGAGTGATGAGTACATTTCAAAACAAGTTATTACTGCCTACAGACCAGGAGATTCCTGGGCTGAAAAGAGCCATGAGTATTCAGCGTGGCTATTTCAGCAGGCACAGTGGATCTCCTCACAAAAACTCACACAAATCTGGGCAGCCATTTCAACTGGCTCGTGGAATGCCTGAGAGACAGAACCACCCAATCAACTGAAAAAAGAGGGCTGAAACAGGGAGCCAGATGATCTGGCTCAGCAGGTCCCAACCCCACAGACTAGCAATCTGAAATGCTCTGGATTGAGAGTTTCACAGCAAGTATAGCTGGACCCAGGAACAGTCTAGCTCTATGAGGGGGAATAATGTCCGCCATTACTGAGGCAGTCTACTGTTACCAAAGCAATCCACAATTTCTGAGGCAGTCTGTCATTACAGAGGCAGTCCACCATTACTGAGGCAGACTGCCATTACCAAGGCAGTTCTAATTATACCTCTATAAACAAAACCACAAGGAAGTTCACACAGCATCTTGGCAGAGCCCACAGCAGCTCAGGAAGGCCTCTGCTGGCAGACTGTGAACAAGCTACCTCCTAACTGGGCAGGACATCTATGAAAAAATGCAGCAGAATGACAGGAACTAATAATTAAAGCACCACCATCCCAGGACAGAACACCTGGTAAAAAAGGCAGTTATGAGTTCCACTGCAGCAGACTTAAACGTACCTGCCCAGCAGTTCTGAACAGAACAACATAGCTCACAGCTCAGCACTTGAGCTCCTATAAGGATCTGACTGTCTCCTTAAGCAGCTCCCTGACCCCCGTATATCCAAAGAGACACCTTATAAAGGAGAGTTCAGACTGACATCTGGTAGGTATCCTTCTGGGACTAACATAACAGAATAAGAAACTGGCAGAAACCCCTACTGTTCTGCAGCTGACGCAGGTAACTCCCAGGCAAGCAGGGTCTGGAGTGGACCTCCAGCAGTCCTACAGCAGAGGGGCCTGACTGTTAGAAGGAAAACTAAAAAACAGAAAGAAAAAACTTTATCAGTAACAAAAAGGATGACCACTCAGAGACCCCATCCAAAAATCACTGAATACAAAGACCACAGGTAGATGAATCCACAAAGATGGGAAGAAACCAGCTCAAAAAGATGAAAACACCCAAAACTAGAATGCCTTTTCTCCTCCAAGGGACCACAACTCCTCAAGAGCCAGGGAACAAAGCTGGATGGAGAATGAGTCTGATGAATTGACAGAAACAGGCTTCAGAAAGTGAGTAATAACAAACTTCTCTGAGCTAAAAGAACACATTCTAATGCAATGCAAATAAACTAAGAACCTTGAAAAATAGGGTTCATGAAATGCTAATGAGAATAAACAGCTTAGAGAAGACTATAAATAATTTGATGGAACTGAAAGAGACAAAACGAGAACTTCACGAAGATGAAACGCTAATTAGGATAAACAGCTTAGAGAGGAATATAAATGAATTGATGGAGCTGAAAGAGACAAACGAGAACTTTAGGAAGCATACACCAGTTTCAATAGCCAAATCAACCAAGCAGGAGAAAGGATATCAGAGATTGAAGATCAAATCAATGAAATAAAGTCAGAAGGCAAGATTAGAGAAAAAAGAGTAAAAAGAAATGAACAAAGCCTCCAAGAAATATGGGATTATGTGAAAAGACCTAATCTACATTTGACAGATGTACCTGAATGTGAAGGAGAGAATGAATCCAAGCTGGAAAACGCTCTCCATGATATTACCAGAGAACTTTCCCAATCTAGCAAGGCAGGTCAACATTCATGTCCAGGAAATACAAAGAACATCAAAAGGATATTCCTCAGGAAGAGCGTCATCAAGGCACATAATCATCAGATTCACTAAGGTTGAAATGAAGGAAAAAATGCTAAGGGCAGACAGAGAGAAAGGTTGGGTTACCTAAAAAGGGAATCCCATCAGACTCACAGTAGATCTCTCAGCAGAAACCCTACAAGCCAGAATAGAGTGAGGGCCAATATTCAACAAACTTAAAGAAAAGAACTTTCAACCTAGAATTTCATATCCAGCCAAACTAAGCTTCATAAGTGAATGAAAAATAAAATCCTTTATCAACAAGCAATTGCTCAGACATTTCATCACCACCAGGCCTGCCTTACAAGAGGTCCTGAAAGAAGCACTAAACATAGAAAGGAACAACCAGTACCAGCCACTCCAAAAATGAAACAAATGGTAAAGACCATCACCACAATGAAGAAGTTGTGTCAACTAATGGGCAAAACAACCAGCTAGCATCAAAATGGCAGAATCAAATTCACACATAACAATATTAGCCTTAAATGTAAATGGGCTAAATGCTCCAGTCAAAAGACACAGACTGGCTAATTGGATAAAAAGTCAAAATCCATTGGTGTGCTGTATCCAGGAAACCCATTTCACATGCAAGGACACACATAGGCTCAAAATAAAGAGTTGGAGTAAGATTTACCAAGCAAATGGAGAGCAAAAAAGAAAAGCAAGAGTTGCAACCCTAGTCTCTGATAAGATAGACTTCAACCCAACAAAGTTCAAAAGAGACAAAGAAGGGGATTATATAATGGTAAAAGGTTCAATGCAACAAGAAGAGCTAACAATCCTAAATGTATATGCAGCCAATACAGGAGCACCCAGATAAAAAAGCAAGTTCTTAACAACCTACAGAGACGTCTTTATGTTAAGAACATAAAGCAAGTTCTTAATGACCTATAAAGAGACTTAGACTCCCAGACAATAATAGTGGGAGACTTTAACACTCCAGTGTCAATATCAGACAGAAAATTAACAAGAATATCCAGGACTTGAACTCAGATTTGGACCAAGCAAACATAATAGACATCTACAGGAATCATCAGCCCAATACCACAGAATATACATTCTTCTCAGCACCACATCACACCTACCCTAAAATTGACCTCTTAATTGGAAGTAAATCACTCCTCAGCAAATATAAAAGAACAGAAATCATAACAAACAGTCTCTCCGACCACAGTGCAATCAAATTAGAATTCAGGATTAAGAAACTAACTCAGAACCACACAGCTTTATGGAAACTGAACAACTGGCTCTTGAATGTTGACTAGAAAAACAATAAAATGAAGACAGAAATAAAGATGTTCTTCAAAATCAATGAGAACAATAACACAATGTACCAGAATCTCTGGGACACATTTAAAGCAGTGTCTAGAGGAAAATTTAGAGCAATAAATGCCCACATGAGAAACAAGGAAAAATCTAAAATCAACATGCTATCATCATAATTGAAAGAGCTAGAGAAGCAAAATAAAAAAAACTCAAATCTAGAAAAAGACAAGAAATAACTAAGATCAGAGAAGAACTGAAGGAGATAGAAACACAAAAAAAAACCTTCAAAAAATCAACAAATCCAGGAGATGGTTTTTTGGAAAGAGCAACAAAATAGACCAATAGCCAGATTAATAAAAAGGAAAAGAGAATAATCAAATAGATGCAATAAAAAATGATAAAGGGAATATCATCACAGATTCCTCAGAAATACAAACTACCATTAGAGATTACTATAAAAAACTCTATGCACATAAACCAATAAGCCTGGAAGAAATGGATAAATTCCTGGACACTTGCACCCTACCAAGCATAAACCAGGAAGAAGTTGAAACACTGAATAGACCAATAACAGGGCTGAAGTTGAGGCAGCAATTAATAGCTTACCAGCCAAAAAAAAAAGCCCAGGTACAGATGGATTCACAGCCAAATTCTACGAGATGTACAAAGAGGACCTGGTACCACTCCTTCTGAAACTATTCCAAACAATCCAATAAGAGGAAATCCTTCCCAAGTCATTTTATAAGCTCAACATCCTGATACCAAAACCTGGCAGGGACTCAACAAGAAAAGAAAACTTCAGGCCAATATCCATTATGAACATAGATGCAAAATTCTTCAATAAAAGACTGGCAAAAAAATTGCAACAGCATATCAAAAACCTCATCCATCACAATCAAGGAGGCTTCATCCCAGGGATGCAAGGCTGGTTCAACATACGCAAGTCTATAAACATAATTTGCCACATAAACAGAAGCAAAGACAAAAATCATATGATTATCTCAGCAGATGCAGAGAAGGCCCCTGACAAAATTCAGCAGCGCTTTATGCTAAAAACTCTCAATAAACTAGGTATCAACAGAACGTATCTCAAAATAATAAAACCTGTTAATGACAAACCCACAGCCAACATCATACTGAATGGGCAAAAATTGGAAGCATTCCCTTTGAAATGTGGCACTAGACAAGGATGCCCTTTCTCATCACTCCTATTCAATATAGTATTGGACATTGTAGCCAGAGCAATCAGGCAAGAAAAAGAAATAAAGTGTATTCAATTAGGAAAGGAGGAAGTAAAATTGTCTCTATTTGCACAAGACATGATTGTATATGAAGAAGAACCTATTGTCTCAGCCCCAAATTTCCTGAAACTGATAAACAACTTCAGCAACGTCTCAGAATACAAAATCAATGTGCAAAAATCACATGCATTCGTATAAACCAAAAACAAACTTAAAGAGAGCCAAATCAGAAATGAACTGCCATTCACAATTGCTACCAAGAGAATAAAATACCTAGGAATACAACTAACAAAGGATGTAAACGACCTCTTCAAGGAGAACTACAAACCACTGCTCAACGAAATAAGAGAGGACACAAACAGATGGAAAAACATTCCATGTTCATGGTTAGGAAGAATTAATACTGTGAAAATGGTCATACTGCCCAAAGTAATTTAGAGATTCAACACTATCCCCATCAAGCAACTTATGACCCTCTTCAGAACTAGGAAAAAACACCTTAAACTTCATATGAAACAAAATGAGAGCCCACATACCCAAGTCAATTCTAAGCAAAAAGAACAAAGCTGGAGGCATCACACTACCTGACTTCAAACTATACTACAAGGCTACAGTAATCAAAACAGCATGGTTCTGGTACCAAAACAGAGATATAGACCAATGGAAAAGAACAAGGCCTCGGAGGCCATGCCACACATCTACAACCATGTTATATTTGACAAACCTGACAAAAACAAGCAAAGGGGAAAGGATTCCCTGTTTAATAAATGGTGTTGGGAAAACTGGCTAGCCATGTGCAGAAAGCAGAAACTGGACCCCTTCCTGAAACTTTACACTAAAGTTAACTCCAGATGGATTAAAGACTTACCTAAGACCTGACACCATTAAAAACCCTAGAAGAAAACCTAGGCAAAACCATTCAGGACATAAGCATAGGCAAGAACTTCATGACTAAAACATCAAAAGCATTGGCAACAAAAGCCAAAATAGACAAATGAGATCTAATTAAACCCCAGAGCTTCTGTACAGCAAAAGAAACAATCTTTAGAGTGAACTGGCAGCCAACAGAATGGGAAAAATTTTTGCAATCTACTCGTCTGACAAAGGGCTAATATCCAGAATCTACAAAGAACAAAAACAGATTTACAAGAAAAAAAAAAAAAATAAAGAAACCCATTCCAAAGTGGGTGAAGGACATGGACAGACACTTTTCAAGAGAAGACATCTATGAGGCCAAACATATGAAAAAATGCTCAGCATCACTGGTCAAAAGAGAAATGCAAATCAAAACCACATTGAGATACCATCTCACACCAGTTAGAATGGTGATCATTAAAAAGTCTGGAGACAACAGATGCCAAAGAGGATGTGGAAATATAGAAACACGTTTACACTGTTGGTGGGAGTATAAATTAGTTCAACCATTGTGGAAGACAGTGTGGCGATTCCTCAAGGACCTAAAAATAGAAATTCCATTTGACCCAGCAATCCCATTACTGAGTATATACCCAAAGGATTATAAATTGTACTGTTATAAAGACACATGCACATGTATGTTCATTGCGGCACTGTTTACAATAGCAAAAACCTGGTACCAACCCAAATACCTATGGATGATAGACTGGACAAGGAAAATGTGGCACATATATGCCATGGAATACTATGCAGTCATAAAAAATGATGAATTTGTGTCCCTTGTAGGGACATGGGTGAATCTGGAAACCATAGTTCTCAGCAAACTGACACAAAAACAGAAAATGAAACACCGCATTTTCTCACTCATCGGCAAGTGTTGAACAGTGAGAACACATGGACACAGGGAGAGGAGCATCACACACTGGGATCTGTTGAGGGGGAATAGAGGAGGGACAGCAGGGAATGGGGAGGTTGGGGAATGGGGAGGTTTGGGAGGGATAACATGGAGAGAAATGCCAGATGTAGGTGATGGGGTGGTGGAGGCAGCAAACCACATTGCCATGTTTGTACCTGTGCAACAATCTGCATTTTCTGCACATGTACCCCAGAACCTAAAATGCAATAAAATATATACATATATAAAAGAATATTCAATTTATAATGGTTTTGACAGAAAAAATAAAAGTATGCATAGATATGAGACAGGAAAATATATAATACAGGAACTAATATTTGCTATCCTACATTACTAGGATTACAGTTGACTTATGGCACCTTGAAAACATTTAAATGTTTTCTAAAGTGAATATTTATCATTTATGCAATTAAAATATTCATGTATTTTAAAGCACTTAGTTGCTATCTTATAAAGCAATTCTAAAATTCATGAATTGATATCTGTGATCAGATGTGCTAAACAGGAAATATACTATAATTGTGTGAAAATATTAGATTGTGCCACAATATGTGCTACATTATTATAACTTAATCAACCAAGAGCTCATGAATCTGGTAACCTCCAAATATATCAAAAGAAGGTATGATATGTCAGGCCTTGACATAGCACTTGATCACCCACAGAGTTACTGTGTATGTAAGGCACTATGAAAAGTGCTGAGAATGTGTCACAGAAGGAGTTCTTGACAGTGTATTCACAGTTTGAATTCCTTTTTAATTATCTCTTTAGTACAGTGTGATCACTATAGCCACAAGGTAGAAAGGATGGATAAGATGTGCAACGTTTTAAACAAGGTTCCGAGAAAAATTTGATCTTCTTTACTCAGTTTTAAAGGTTATTTTTCATTTTGCGAAAATATCTAATGATGTCATAGTCAAAAATGTTTATTTGCTAACATTGCAAATTCTGGAGAGATGCTGAGGTCATTTATCTCAATATATGAATTCGGGATTCCATGATGATAAAGGACACTGTTAATTAAGTTGGGGTATTAAAGGAGTTTGGAAAACCTGGAAGCATCCAACTGTAAAGGACATTTTATAGAAGTATAAGTTGTTTGCATTGTCATATAGGGTATAAAAATCAATGGGAGCAATTTAAGCACAATAGCAGTAATCTGACAATATTAGGGTTTTAGAAAGAATCTTCTGTCTCTGATATACAAATTGAAATGCAGTGTCTTAAAGCTAAAATAGAGCAGTTAAGATGCTTTTGTAGCTGAGAATAGGTGAAAACAACCAAGGGGCATGTATGAAGTGAGAAGACAAACTCGAGATTTAGAATCCCAGGAAATGGCAAAATAAAAAGAATAGCAGAAGGATGCTATGATGGGAGATGGTGGGTATGACACCTAGAAGAAATAACCAAACAGGTAGAAATGTTTCATCCAGTCATTCATTTATTAATTTAAACACTACTCATTGTGTATCTATCATGGGGAGGCATTGATGGAATCCAGGGATAATGGATCTAATGGAAAATATGCTATCATGAAGTTTATTGTTTATATCTTAACGAACGTTTATAGTACTCTAAGTAAAGCAAAATAGGAAATGGTTAGTGATCCAGAAAACAAGTGAAAGAGAGAGTGAGGCTGGAAAATGTGGGACCAAGGAGAGGGAGCTTGTTTAAAATAGAGCACCCTGGGAAAGCCTCAGTGAGTTTGACATTGGAGCAGAAACCTGATGGAGATGAGGGAGGAGACCGAATGGATACAATGGGAACCAAGTTCCTAATGAGAGCAGCAGCAGGGAGAATTACAGAAGCCAAATGTAGACACTGAGAATAGCCAGCACATCACACAGCTTTGCCCTTGAGGTAAGGATCATGGCCTTCTCTACGAGAAATAGAGGAAGTTTTGGAAGATTTTAAGCAGAAGTAATGCAATTGTAATCAGATTTGTTTTGAAAATCAATCATCTGACTGCCTGAGATGGGAGTACGGACAGGGAGCAGTGGAATCAAGGCATAAGGCAGAGACACCAGTCAGGAAGTACAGCAGTGACCCAAGGGAAAGAGGACGGACATGTGTATAGTAGCAGTGAAAATGATGAGTAATTATTTGACTCTGAAAATATTTTTGCGGAGAAGACAAACAACAGATGATGTTTCAGAAAAAGAGGGAGCTCATTTTTACAGGGTATATGAGTAAAACAGTGACTTAAATATTATTTTGTGCGGTATTTCAAAGTGCAATGTTTTTAGAGGAATATAGAAATAAAAGCTATACTTGCATAATCCTAAAGTGAATAAGAATTTGGTCTAGATGACCTTTCTTTATCGAGCTCTATATAACTGTTTCTAGCTTTTGTTCTATAGTCATATATTTCAGTTATCACTTTGTTTAGGACAAGTATTTAGTTTTCTTTGCATTATTCCAATTAGCTTTGTATCATTTCTAATTTTAAAGATGCGGGAGGGAGAGAGGAAGAGAGGGAGGGAGGGAGGGAGGGAGGGAGGGAAGGGAAGGAAGGAAGGAAGGAAGGAAGGAAGGAAGGAAGGAAGGAAGGAAGGAAGGAAGGAAGGAAGGGAGGGAGGGAGGGAGGGAGGGAGGGAGGGAGGGAAAGAGGAAGGAAGGAAGGAAGGAAGGAAGGAAGGAAGGAAGGAAGGAAGGAAGGGAGGGAGGGAGGGAGGGAGGGAGGGAGGGAGGGAGGGAGGGAGGGAGGGAAGGAGGGAGGGAGGGGAAAAAGAAAACCAGAGACTAAAATGTTATATAGAGAAGAGAGGACATAGGGTAAGTGAAAGTTGATTAAATCACAGGCTGTCGGCATTCTAAGTCTAGGAGGCAAGTGCTAATTGACAAATCTCAGTGGACTTCACTAAATGTGAGTTGGGAGTTGGGAAGGCATAATGTTCTAAAACTATCAGCCAAGAGTGGTGGCTCATGCCTGTAATCCCAGCACTTTGGGAGGCCAAGGCGGGTGGATCACAAGAGGAGTTCGAGATGAGCTTGGTCAATATGGTGAAACCCTGTCTCTACTAAAAATGCAAAAGTTAGCTGGGCATGATGGCACGCACCTGTAGTCCCAATTGCTTGGGAGGCTGAGGCAGGAGAATCACTTGAACCCAGGAGGCAGAGGTTGTAGTGAGTCAAGATTGTGCCACTGCACTCCAACCTGACTGACAGAGCGAGACTCTGTCTCAAAAAAAAAGAAAGAAAGAAATGAAATTATCTTTGGGGATCAAACAATCTAAGGAGATGGTATCTAAGTCGGTCACAATGTAGTCAGTTTCAGTATCCTTTATTCCAAGGATGCAGAATGAGGGGAAAGAACCAAATTATGAAACCATTAGTGCTAGAAACCACAAAGTAGTGAGACAGACTTTGTAGAAATTCCCCCAAACAGATCTTTGGCAATAATAGAAAGGAGTAAACTGAACTTTAAAGGCCAGTACCTTTTTCTTCCACTCAATTATATCTTTGGAACACATGGTAAGCAGAATAATAACTTCACTGATGCCCGGACTCCAGTTATTTACATGGTAAAAGAAGCTTTGCTGAAGACCAGCAAAGGCCTGTAGCTCCTATGCCTTATCAGGTACTGGAACTTTGTAACGGGTATTCTTACACTGCTCCAGGAACTTAGGTTTGAAACAACCCCTCCTTGCAGAGCCTTCATGAGTTAAGTTACTAGATAATCCAGCAAAGGTTAAATATCTTGTTCTAATGACAAACATCTTCCGATGCATCTTCTCTCTGTTTCCCAGGCACCAGAACATATCTCTGGCCCTGTGTCATAGCACATAAGCAGGATTTTCAGTAACTGAGTATAGTTAGGTTTTAAGAAAAGAGGTATAGATGATAAATAACGAAGCTAAAGTTATGTGAAAAGAGGACACTCCATGTGTGGCCTGGTATAGCATGCCAATGGGTTTGCAGGTTATACTGAAAAATGGAAAGCCAAGAGAGGACTGTAAATAGGAAGCACCATGATCAGTAACGCCGGGGAGAGCACAGATATCAGAAGAGTTCCGTTCTGTATAGGCTGAGACTGCTGTCTCCTATAGGACTTATAGGAGGAGTTGCTCAGATGGCAACGGAATCAGTAGTTTTAGAGCTCCAGAAAGTGTTTCAGGCTAGTTAAGGACAGTGAAGTGGCAAAGTTTCCACATAGAAAGAACATAAAGTGAGAATAGAAATGTCGTAGCACAAACCCCTTAGGAACAGATGCACTTAAAGAAGATAGAAGAGCAGGATCTCCTATAGGCAGTCACAAAAGAGCAAGCTTAGAGGGAAGATCACAGCCTGAAAAAATAAAAAGAAAGATTTCTCATAGAAGTCAGGGTTCAAAGAAGAAATCATGATCCACAGTGACAAATAGCCAGTGATGTCCTTGTATCTGTTGCTAGGAAGTGAAGGGAGAACCCTGATTGATTGCATTTGCTGATTTCAGTGTTATAAATATTCGCAATATGGTCAATTTGAAACATGATGTCAATTAGCTCTCAAAATTTCTCAAATTTGAACTATCAGCTTTTTTGAGTGGCTACACATTAGCTCCTACATACCACAGCAACAAGTTGAACTAAAAGTTGAAAAGAATTCATTAGACTACAACTTTATTATCAAGGGTCTTTTATGTTTGTATTGGAGAGGGGATGGGTTCAGGCACAGAGAGAAAGAGGAGCACTACTTGAGAGGCTTGAGTACAGAGTCCTTTTGCAAGGCACAAAAGCCTGCTCTTATTCTTCATTTTCAGCCATGGCAAAAAAAAAAAAAACAAACAGCACTGAACTTGATTAAAAGTATGTCAATTACTTATCACACTAAGCAACCCTTCCTACATATTCCAGGTATTCGTAGTTGTATAGATTTCTCTCTTGTTCATTGAATAACAGATAAGCAATTTTTCATTTCAGAGATATATAAAAATACAAATAATCACAACTGTATTTGAAATAAGAAAACAAAAATAGTATCTCATTTTAAAGTTTCATAGTCCAATACAATGTGTAATAAATACTTATAAAGGAATAAAATCTAGCCTTTGTGTTTTGGTGGCTTTTATCTTATTGTTTTTCACAATTGAGACCAAGTTATTTACATATTTGAAAAACATATATGGTTGGACTTCACCTACCCTATAAACTTTATTTATGAAAGAGACCATATTTTCATATATATATCATATATATATATAATTTTTATTGCATTTTAGGTTCTGGGGTACGTGTAAAGAACAAGCAGGATTGTTGCACAGGTACATACATGGCAATGCGGTGTGATACCTCCAATCCCATCACCTATATCTGGCATTTCTCCCCATGTTATCCCTCCTGAACTCCCTACTTCCCACTGTCCCTCCCAAGTACACCCCCCTGACAGACCTCAATGTGTGATGCTCCCTTCTCTGTGCCCACGTGTTCTCATTGTTCAACACCTGCCTATGAGCAAGAACATGAGGTGGTTGATTTTCTGTTCTTGTGTCACTTTTCTGAGAATGATGGTTTCCAAGCTCATCCATGTCCCTGAAAAGGACATGAACTCATCATTTTTTATGGCTACATAGTGATCCATGGTGTATATGTGCCACATTTTCCTTATCCAGTCTATCATCATTGGGCATTTGGGTTGGTTCCAGGTCTTTGCTATTGTAAACAGTGCTGCAATGAACATTTGTGTGCATGTGTCCTTGTAGTAGAATGATTTATAGTCCTTTGGATATATTCCAAGTAATGGGATTGCTGGGTCAAATGGAATTTCTATTTTTATGTCCTTGAGGAATGGCCACACTGTCTTCCACAATGGTTGGACTAATTTACACTCCCACCAACAGTGTAAAAGTGTTACTATTTCTCCACATCCTCTTCAGCATCTGTTATCTCTAGATTTTTTTAATGATTGCCATTCTAACTGGCATGAGAAGGTATCTTAATATGGTTTTGAATTTCATTTCTCTAATGAACATGTTGTTGGCCTCATATATGTCTTCTTTTGAAAAGTGTCTGTTCATATCCTTTGCCCACTTTTGAATAGGTTTCTTTTTTTTCTTGTTAATCTGTTTTAGTTCTTTTTAGATTTTGTATATAAGTCTTTTGTCTGATGGGTAGATTGCAAAATTTTTCCCATTCTGTTGGTTGCCAGCTCACTCTAATGATTGTTTATTTTGCTGTGTAGAAGCTCTGGAGTTTAATTAGATCCCATTTGTCTATTTTGGCTTCTGTTGCCAATGCTTTTGGTGTTTTAGTCATGAGGTCCTTGCCTATGCCTATGTCCTGAATGGTTTTTGCCTAGGTTTTCTCCTAGGGTTTTTAATGGTGTTAGGTCTTATGTTTAATTGTTTAATCCATTTGGAGTTAATTTTAGTATAAGGTGTCTGGCAGGGGTCTCATTTCTGCCTTCTGCACATGGCTACCCAGTTCCCAACACCATTTATTAAACAGGGAATCCTTTCCCCGTTGCTTGTTTTTGTCAGGTTTGTCAAATATAACATGGTTGTAGATGTGAGGCATTGCCGCCATGGCCTCTGTTCAAAGATCATTGGTAGCTTGATGGGGATAGCAT
Organism: Callithrix jacchus; assembly: GCF_049354715.1. Lineage (NCBI taxonomy): Eukaryota > Metazoa > Chordata > Mammalia > Primates > Cebidae > Callithrix > Callithrix jacchus. Next base: position 35,948,523 of record NC_133504.1, read on the forward strand.
TGAATCGACAAATTACTTTGGACAGTATGGCCATCTTCATGATACTGATCCTTTCTAACCATGAGCATGGAATGTTTTGCCATCTGTTTGTGTCCTCTCTTATTTCCTAGAGCAGTGGGTTGTAGTTCTCCTTGAAGAGGTCCTTTACATCTTTTGTTAGTGGTATTCTTAGGTATTTTACCCTCTTTTTAGCAATTGTGAATGACAGTTTGTTCTTGACTTCACTCTCTTTAAGTCTGTTATTGGTGTATAGGAATACATGTGATTTTTTCACATTGATTTTGTATTCTGAGACTTTACTGAAGTTTCAGGAGATTTTGCGCTGAGATGATAGGGTCTTTTAAATATACAATTGTATCTTCTGCAAATAGAGATAATTTTACTTCCTCCTTTCCTATTTGAATACACTTTATTTCTTTTTCTTGCCTGATTGCTGTGGCAAGAACTTCCAACATTATATTGAATAGGAGTGGTGAGAGAGGGCATCCTTGTCTAGTGCCACATTTCAAAGGGAATGCTTCTAGGTTTTGCCCATTCAGTATGATATTGGCTGTGAGTTTGTCATAAATAGCTTTTATTATTTTGAGGTACATTCTCTTGATACCTAGTTAATTGAGAGTTTTTATCATAAAAGACTGCTGAATTTTGTCAAAGGCCTTCTCTGCATCTGTTGAGATAATCATGTGGTTTTTGTCTTTGCTTCTGTTTATGTGGTGAATTATGTTTATAGCCTTGTATATGTTGAACCAGCCTTTCATCCCCAGGATGAAGCCTGCTTGATCATGATGGATAAACTTTTTGATGTGCTGTTGCAATCAGTTTGCCAGTATTTTATTGAAGATTTTTTGCATCTATGTTCATCATGGATATTGGCCTGAAGTTTTCTTTTCTTGTTGAGTCTCTGATGGCTTTTGGTATCAGGATGATGTTAGTCTCATAAAATGATTTTGGGAGGATTCCCTCTTTTTTGATTGTTTGGAATAGTTTCAGAAGAAGTGGTACCAGCTCCCCTTCATATGTCTGGTAGAATTCAGCTGTGAACCCATCAGACCTGGGCTTTTTTTTTTTTTTTTTTTTTTTTTGGTTAGTAAGCTATTAATTGCTGCCTCAACTTCAGCCCTTGTTATTGGTTGATTCAGGGTTTTGACTTCTTCCTAATTTAGACTTGGGAGGGTTCAGGTGTCCAGGAATTTATCCATTTCTTCCAGGTTTACTGGTTTATGTGCATAGAGTTGTTTGTAGTAATCTCTCATGGTGATTTGTATTTCTGTGGAGTCTGTGATGATATCCCATTTATCATTTTTATTGCATCTATTTGATTATTCTCCCTTTTATTTTTTATTAATCTGGCTATTTGTCTGTCTATTTTGTTGATCTTTTCAAAAAACGAGCTCCTGAATTTATTAATTTTTGAAGGATTTTTTGTGTCTCTATCTCCTTCAGTTCTGCTCTGATCTTAGTTGTTCTTGTCTTCTGCTAGCTTTTGAGTTTTTTTGACCTTGCTCCTCTAGATCTTTCAATTTTGATGATTGGGTGTCAATTTTAGATCTTTCCTTGCTTCTCATGTGGGCATTTATTACTATAAATTTTCTTCTAGACCCTGCTTTAAATGTGCCCAGAGATTCTATTACATTTTTTCTTCATTCTCATTGGTTTCAAAGAACATCTTTATTTCTGTCTTCATTTCATTGTTTATCCAGTCAACATTCCAGAGCCAGTTGTTCAGTTTTTATGATGTTGTGAAGTTCTGAGATATTTTCTGAATTCTGAGTTCTAATTTGATTGCACTGTGGTCTGGGAGACTGTTATTATTTCTTTTCTTTTACGTGTGCTGAGGAGTGATTTACTTCCAATTATGTGATCAACTTTAGAGTAGGTGTAATGTGGTGCTGAGAAGAATGTATATTCTGTGAATTTGTGGTGGAGAGTTCTGTAAATGTCTATTAGGTTTGCTTGTTCCAGGTCTGAGTTCAAGTCCTGGATATTCTTGTTAATTTTCTGTCTCATTGATCTGTCTAATATTGACCATCGAATGTTAAAGTCTCCCACTATTACTGTATGGGAGTCTAAGTCTCTTTGTAGGTCATTAAGAACTTGCTTTATATATCTGGGTGCTCCTGATTTAGGCACGTATATATTTAGGATTGTTAACTCTTCTTGTTGCATTGATCCTTTTACCATTATGTAATTCCCTTCTTTGTCTCTTCTGATGTTTGCTTCTTTAAAGTCTATTTTATCAGAAACTAGGATTGCAATTCCTACTTTTTTTTGCTCTCCATTTACTTGGTAGATCTTCCTCCATCCCTCTATTTTGAGCTTTTGTGTATCCTTGCATGTGAGATGAGTTTCCTGGAAACAGCACACTGATGGGTTTTGACTTTTTATCCAATTTGCCAGTCTGGGTCTTTTGATTGGGGCATTTAGCCAATTTACATTTAAGGTTAATATTGTTATGTGTGAATTTGATCCTGCCATTTTGCTAGCTGGTTGTTTTGCCCATTAGTTAATGCAGTTTCTTCATTGTGTTGATGTTCTTTAACATTTGGTATGGTTTTGGAGTGGCTTGTACTGGCTGTTCCTTTCTGTTAATAGTGCTTCTTTCAGGAGCTCTTGTAAGACAGGCCCGGTGGTGATGAAATCTCTGAGCAATTGCTTTTTCATAAGGGATTTTATTTCTCCCTCACTTATGAAGGTTAGTTTGGCTGGATATGAAATTCTAGGTTCACAGTTCTTTTCTTTAAGGATGTTGAATATTAGCCCCCACTCTCTTCTGGTTTTTAGGGTTTCTGCTGAGAGATCTACTGTGAGTCTGATGGGATTCCCTTTGTGGATAACCCAACCGTTCTCTCTGGCTTCCCTTAGCATTTTCCCCTTCATTTCAACCCTGGTGAATCTGATGACTATGTGCCTTGCTGTTGCTCTTCTTGAGGAATATCTTTGTGATATTCTCTGTATTTCCTGTATTTGAATGTTAGTCTGCCTTTCTAGGTTGGGAAAGTTCTCCTGGATAATACCCTGAAAAGTATTTTCCAGCTTGGATTCATTCTTTCTGTCACATTCAGGTACACCTGTTAAACATAGATTAGGTCTTTTCACATAATCTCATATTTCTTGAAGCCTTTGTTCATTTCTTTTTACTCTTTTTTCTCTAATCTTGCCTTCTCACTTTATTTCATTGAGTTGATCTTCAGTCTCTGATATCCTTTCTTCTGCTTGGTTAATTAGGCTATTGAAATTTTTGTATGCTTCCTGAAGTTCTTGTGTTGTGTTTTTCAGCTCCATCAATTCATTTATATTCCTCTCTAAACTGTTTATTCTTGTTAGCATTTCACCAAACCTTTTTTCAAGGTTCTTAGTTTCTTTGCATTGGGTTGGAACATGATCTTTTAGCTCAGAGAAGTTTGTTACTACACACCTTCTGAAGCCTGTTTCTGTCAATTCATCAGACTCATTCTCCATTCAGCTTTGTTCCCTTGCTGGTGAGAGGAGTTGTGATCCCTTGGAGGAGGAGAGGCATTCTGGTTTTGGGTATTTTCATCCTTTTTGTACTGATTTCTTCCCATCTTTAGGGATTTATCTACCTGCGGTCTTTGTTGGTGACATTCACATGAGGTCTCTGAGCGGACATCCTTTTTGTTGATGATGAAGTTATTTCTTTCTTAGTTTTCCTTCTGACAGTCAGGTCCCTCTACTGTAGTACTGCTTGAGGTCCACTCCAGATCCTGCTTGCCTGGAGATCACCTGTAGCAGCGGCAGAACAGTAAGGGTTACTGCCAGTTTCTTTTTCTGTTATCTTTGTCTCAGAAGGATACCAGCCAGTTGTCAGCCTGAGCTTTCTTTTATGAGGTGTCTCTTTGATTATATGAGGATCAGCAAGCTGCTTGAGGAGATAGTCTGTCCCTTATAGGAGCTCAAGTACTGAGCTGTGAGCTCTGTTGTTCTGTTCAGAGCTGCTGGGCAGTTATGTTTAAGTCTGCTGCAGTGGAACACATAACTGCCTTTTTCTCCCAGGTGCTCTGTCCTAGAAAGGTGGGGTTTTATTTATAAGTTCCTGTCATTCTGCTGCATTTTTTTCAGAGATTCCTCTGTTCAGCAAGGAGGCAGCCTAATCACAGTCTGTCAGCAGAGGTATTGCTGAGCTGCTGTGGGCTCTGCCCAACTGCTGTGTGAACTTCCTTTCTGCTTTGTTTATAGGGGTAGTTATAACTGCCTTGGTAATGATGGACTACCTCAGTAATGGCAGACTGCCTCAGTAATGGGGGACTGCCTTGGTACTAATTGACTGCCTCAGTAATGGCGGATGACTTTCCCCACACAGAGCCGGACCATCCCATGGTGCTTGCTGTGAAACTCTCAATCCAGAGCATTTCGGATTGCTGGTCTTTGTGGGGGTGGGACCTGCTGAGCCAGATCACCTGACTCCCTGTTTCAGCCCCCTGTTTTTCAGTTGAACAGGCATTTTAGTAACCATTTGAAACAGCGCCTGGATTTGTGTGAGTTTTTTTGCAGAGACTCACTACGCCGGCTGAAACAGCCACACTGGAGACTAATGGTGCTCTTCTGCCCAGGAGTCTCCTGGTCTGTGGGCCATAAAAATCTTTTGGAAATTCAGCTATCACTCACCTTCTGCATTTTCACTGGGAACTGCAATCCAGAGCTGTTCCTACTCAGCATTCTTGGATCAGGACTCAAGACCATATTTTCAATGTCTGAACACTGTTAAACTATGATATACGCTATGAAGATTTTCACTTAGCAATTAAATATGTATTCCCAATTTAATTCCATTTGATATATAACACAAACTTCTACAGCATTTTCTACTAAAGGCATTTAATATTATTGCTAAGTAAGTGGCTAAATGGTGGAAGAGAAAGGAAATAATGACTTTAAAGGACAAAATACTTGTCCATGAAAATATTCGGTACAAATTTGCATCTTCCTTAAGAATGCCTCATGTACAGAAGATCATCCTCTATTAAAGCCTTACAATTTTATGTTCTTAGGTGTTTTTTATTTTATTGACTGACTGCATTTAAACAAAACACAACCACTGTGTTTCTGTTGCAGTCAGTTAACTGCACAATGTTGTGAGAATTTATCACTGGGAAGACTGACTGGCTTCATGCTATGACTTCATATATGCATCATCTACTTGGCTTATTTCCCTGGCACAAACTCACTAGGTTCCTGTTGCCCAGTTCATCTTCACGTGCTTCATTTTCTTCCAGAGAACATTTTTTTTTTTGCTTTGAAATGAGGATGAAATACATTTCACTTAGGCCAGTGTTTTGTGTATGCTGTTTACCATTTTCAAAGCAATAAAACTGCTGTTGGGCTACTCTACTTGTCGTATGTTTCATCAAAGCTTTTGTCATGGGCCTGAAAGGCAGTGGAAGTTCAGTGATACCTCTCCAGATGTATCAAAGCCCGTCCTGTGGCCATCATTGTAAAATACTTTTCTTCGTTGCTGCTAACATCACTCCTTAGGATTTCCAATCCTTTTAAAGATCTACTAAAGAGTCAAAAAGTTCAAGGTCTTCTTTTTTGGGATAAGTTTTGTTTGGATTCTATTAATTAATCCATTAGAAATGGCTTCTTCTTGATAATGTGTCATTTTTTACCTTGATTTAATGTTAGCTGGCCTTAACTTTGTTATTTAAGAGAATCATTAGTCTGTGTTAAATATATACGCACTAATTTCTACTCACCCTAAAGCATACTCTGCATATCACCCATAGAACCATAGTTTGATCCTAGATAAATAGCTGTAATTCAGAATGTTGGCCTTGTGATTCATTTTTTACATTTTGGTATATGTTGAAATTATTGTTCATTTTCCTCAATCATGGACTCTTCTTTTAGCATATTATCAGTACTTTAACATAACTAGAATAATAAAAATGGTTATTACTTATCAGTGACTTTAGAAAATGACTATCATTTCCAAAAATGAATTTTCTGTGCATCTCATAAGCTCTACTTTCAGAAAGACATGGCTTTCTAAATTTATTAAAAATTTGATTTCATGTAAGGCAATAATAAACCAACACCACAAAACATATTTTTATTAATTTAGAGCAGTAAGCCCTGCTAATACATGCCATGCAGAGACTAATTTGGCTAACAAAAGTCACTTCAATGGGACTAATGAAAAATATTCAAACATAAAATTAACTTCTACTGCAATATTTTCTCTGTTATTCTAATAATGAGACCATTTTTGTACCATTTCTTTTTGCAAATAATTTGTGTAATCATTAAACTTTTTCTGACATTTTTCATAAAAACATTTTAATTTTGAGGCCAAGCGAATTTACATGATTTTTTGATCTGTTATTACATCAGTCTTTCTCATGGTCTGTCATCAAGCCAAACTTTATGCAATTGAAAAACAAATATACAAGGATCACAGAAAAATGTACCATTAAAGCCGAATAGTTGTGTAAACCTAAATTGCTCAAAAAGTGTTAGGGGAAAAATGACCTATTAACAGAGCATTCACCAAGACAGAAAACATACTCTAACTTGGACAAGTTCCTAAAAATTTTACCATGTCTAGGCAGCAAAGATCCTTTCTAAAATCAGCTAGAGTATCTTTGCTCTAAATTGGAATCTTTATATGTAAGATGCATTGTCTTATTATTAGTTCATTGGCATCAATTAGCTTTTTGGTCTCTCATGCTATGTGATGTTGCTATATAAAGAAATAAGTCACCTTTAGCCACTTCCGTATCTCTGAAGTAGAACACTTGTGCACACTAACAAGGAAACAATATCAGAGGAACTATTCATCCATTTAGCTATCAGATGCGTTGCAAAAACAAACAGTTTTGTTGTCAATATAAATTATTTATTATTTTGTTGCCATAGCCATAGGATTTGTTTTGTAGTATATGATTTGCTTTACAATTGAATGTCAAAGCAAACTTAATGGTAGAATAATACCCATCAGTAAACTTAATCTTCAACATGAGGCATAGGATTTTGAATCTGTCATTTTCCCCCTCTTTCCAAATTTTCAATAAGAAAACTACTTACTTTGTAATCTTTATTGAAATGTTTGGAAATAGTCAGCTTTGTCCACTTGCTAAGAGCATGTTGTTAGATGTGATGTACATACATTTTCTTTTAGAGGTATTCTTTTATGTGTTTAGTGTAGTAACTCTTTGTCTAGAAAGCTCAGAACAGGAGTCACACTAGAAAATACATCTTAATGCATCATAAAATATAATTGTTATTTTCCCAGTTTATATTGTATTTTTTAATACTCTCATAGCCACAAGATTTAACATACACGATGTAACAATGTCTGAAAGTCAATCCCTACAAACACCATTTTATCCAATATAACTTTTGTAAACAGCAAACATTCATATTTTTCAACAATAGTTAAAATATATGTGTGTTCACACTTTTAAATTTAGAAATGGTCTATAATTGACATACTGGAACTGGAAATGATTCAAAATAAAAACCACACATACAAAATTTATACGTGCTTTTTATTCAGTTAATTCTTTGCATAATCAACATAAAGGAAGTAATGATGTAGGTAGGAAGGTAAGCCCTCTTGTTCAACTGGTTCATCATCAGTGCAACATATTAGGTAATAATATGTTTTGTGAAAAATATATTAGCTTGTCCAAATCTTGTATCATAAAGACCACTGTAGATGATAGGGTTCTTATTACAATTGCAGGTGTGGGTTTGTCTCTGAAATCAAGGTTTTTTGTTTGTTTGTTTGTTTGTTTGTTTTGTTTTGTTTTGAGATGGAGTTTCGCTGTTGTTACCCAGACTGGAGTGCAATGGCACGATCACGGCTCATCAAAACCTCCGCCTCCTGGGTTCAGGCAATTCTCCTGCCTCAGCCTCCCGAGTAGCTGGGACTACAGGCGTGCACCACCATGCCCAGCTAATTTGATATCAAGTTTTATGTAATACAACATGAATAGGTTTTGACATGTTGTATACAGAATCTTAAGTAACAGTCCAAAAACCTCTTAAAGGAAATAAGTAGACATTCAAAAAAATATAAGTGGTTTCATATGAAGAATTTACCAATTTAGGAAAATCAACCTGGATATGATGGGGATGTAAATAAGAATGAGGTAAGGGCCTTAATGGGGTTACAGCAAGAACAATGGATAGAAAATAACCATACCAAAAGAAACTATGAAAAAAGTATTAGTAGGAGAATAGAAGCAAGGGAGAGGGACTAGTCATGGATTAACATAATATTTCTCTGCTTAGAAAGTAGAGGGGTATGAAAAAGTTTTATATCTGTTAACATTACCAGGTAAATCAAACTATCGTACTGTTTTGAAAGGCACTTAAATTGTTGGTAGTTTTTTTTGTTGTTTTTTTGTTGTTGTTCTTGTTGTTTCAAGATAGTGGATTTGAGGCATGAGGCATTGCTAACATACCTCTCCCACTTGGAAGGACAGAATTGTGTGTTGAGATTCATGTTGTGAACCTTTTTCAAGAAGCAATGCAGGAACTAAACAAGAATGCCAAAAAAGTCTATGGACTCTTTGAAGGGAATAGGAGGCTGCAGCCTACACTGTGATTCAGATGAATGGCTGTGAGTGCCCAGAGCATGAGAGAGGGAGAGTTTGCCTCTAGGATACCCACTCCTACTGAGGACCCTGAAAGACCAGGCCCTAACGCCATCTAATGCAGGAACTGACTTGCGGGGGATCATGGTATAGAAGTAGAAAAAGCAGCAGAAAGACACTTGCATGAACTCTCAGATCCCAGCATGGACTGAGGACAGCCATTCCTTACAGTTCCCCACATGTAATGCTGTAGAAGAAAGCCAAAAATTTCAGGTGGTAGTCATGGGTTGAAAGAATTTCCCAACAGGGTTTCATCACATAAGCTTGTGTCAGGATGAACTCTCTTGGTCAGAGCCAGGTCTAGGGAGGTTAAAAAGCAGGCTGCAAGTATAGCAGTTATGAATGCAGAAGCTGCCAGTGCAGAAGCCAGTGGGTGCAGGAGCCAGGGGCCAGCTCTGCAGTGCACAGGGTGTAGCATGGCCTGAAAGCCACAGCTGCAATCTCTAAGGGAAAATCTTATGATTCCAGGCAATGGCAAGTTCTGATTACAGGCTGGGTAGAACTCAGCTTGCTGCTGCCAGTGAAACACTATGGCAGTGTATCTGCCTCACCAAGTGTATGGGAACTGTGGGGCTTACCACTGCCTGCTACACCCCACACCTGGTACAAACTCTTCTGTACAACACAGGAAGCAATGCTCCCCTCTGAAACATCACGGCAGTGGCCTGAGACCCACCCCAAAACAGAGGCTATTGCTTGTCCTGCATGCAGAGACTCAGAATGCAAACCCACATGACCGAGCCACTACCTGGCTTTGCCCTGCCACCTGCCCTGGTAACTTAACACAAAGGAGAGAATCCCTTGGAAGCTCTGTGGCCCCACCTATTGCCTGAGAAACCAGGGTACACCCACCCCTCCCTGCCACACCCACCAATATAAGGCAAGAACATATCACACTGCTACTGCCATAGCCAGTGCTCTTTTGCCAGTACCCGTCCTGGTTGAAGACCAATTAACACAGTCCACTACAGCATCTCCTGGTAGAATAACACTGTACTCAGGAAGGAGAGAATGGCTGCACCATCTCAGTTATCACTGCTGCCTGCAACACTTTGGCTAACAAGGAGGTCCTGTATCCATCCACAACCAATTCATTTCTACTATCACTCTCATTCAAGAAAGCCAACACAATAAGGCTATCAACAACCAAGGAATTTCACAGAATCTCTGTCATTCCACTGTCACTCCCATTAAAGCTGGTGCTGCTACCCACTTCTGGGAAACTTCAGGGCAAGTCACATTACCAGATCCCTTGCAGACATTCCCCAACAGCAGCCTGGAGTGTGGCAACCTCACTGAGCAGCTAGACCCAGAGGAGCAATAACACTCACAGTAGTCTGGCCATTGGGAACTCCCACTCCTAGAGGAAGTGGAAGTGCATCACGTCAAGGGAAAACCCTGTGGGACAAAAGAGTGGATGGCAAGCTTCGAGAACCAAATCCTTCCACTGGTGGAATTCTTCCTTCAGCAGATGCACAATTGAAGAGATGGTCTCAGCAAAGAAAGTCTTGGGCTCTATTCCAACAGTCAGACAGCCCTGGTGCATGGGAAGGGTCTTGGAGGGGAGGAAGTCTTTCTGCCCTTGTCAACCATCATAGGGATAGTTGAGGCTTCTTCCATGGGATCTTGTCATGTGTGGAACTATAGACAGCCTTTCCAGAAGACATTAGGGTGACTGCATACCCACAGGAGGAGCACACTCCAGGTTCAGGTTTGTATGAGAGACAGAGTCACAATTCCTCTCTTTTTGAAACATCAGCATTCTTACCATTGAAAAGAGGTGCCTGTATGATCTTAATAGCTGGAACACTGGGACAAGAGAGTGTCTGACATGTCAATAATTTTCTGCTGACATAGCAGAGGAGCTGAGGTAGCTCCAACCCTTTCTCCTGATGAGACCTCAGTCTGATTTACTGAGAGCTCCTCCAGCCATCCCTGTGAAGCCTGGGACATCATTTACCCAACTGCTTTAGCCACAACCTATATCTAACCAGGGAAACTTCCCCTACTGGCCTGAAGCTTGAACCATCAAACCAGTAATAAAATAGTAGGGGAAAATAAATAAATTAAAAAGTGCAGGAGATATGGGAATTAAATAACCTTTAAGAGGCCTTTACAATTCCAACCCCATTGGAGATAGTAAACTTGCTCACACACAGAGCACATTATTACTGCAATCAGCATATGAGAAAGCTCTCATATAAAGACTCTATAACCAAGGAACTCATGCAGTCTTCTACCCTGAAAGGACCAAGAACCAAATTAGGCTATAATTACCTATAAGCGTTAAAGTCACAGTTTTAAGGGGAAGAAAAGAAAAAAAAAGTCAGATCAAACATAAATTCAAGAATAGGACAAATAGTCTGCCCCAAAAAGAAGTAACTAGAAAAATAGCTCTGGTAGTATAACAAAACAGGGTGCCATAAAACACCCAAAGATCACACTAGCTCTCTAGCAATGAACTTAAACCAAGATGAGATCTTTGAAATACCAGATAAGGAATTCAGAAGGTCAATTATTAAGTTACTCAAAGAGATATCAGAGAAAGGTGAAAGCCAGCAAAAAGAAGTTTAAAAAGCAGTTCATGATATAAATGAAAAATTATATATATATAAATATATATATACATATATATTTGATATACACAAAAATAGAATCTTTTGAAAGCTTAGAACTCACAAGGCCTACAAAAAAGTAGCACAATATGAGACAGAAAAACAGGTAACAATTAACAACAACAAAAAATGGGTAATACTAGGTAACAATTACCACTATCACCAACAACAACAAAACACTAGGTAACAATAAAAAAGGATGAAGAGAATATAGTACCTCACAACTCAATATTAACATTGAATTTAAATGATCTAAATGCTCCACTTAAACTATACAGAATGGCAGAATGGATTAAAAAAATCACAACCTAAATATCTGACATCTCACCTAACACAGCAGGATTCATGCAAACTCATGGTTAAATGGTGGAAAAAGGTATTCCATACAAATGGAAACCAAAGCTAGCAGGAGTAGCTAATCTTATATCAGACAAAACAGACTTCAAAGCAACAACATTTTTAAAAAAAGATGATCACTATGTAATAATAAAAAGATGAATTTAACAAGAAAATATTACAAATCTAAATTTATATTCACCTAACACTGGAGCTCCTAGATTCATACAACGATTACTACTAGACCTATGGAATGACAGCAAAACAATTGTGGCATACTTCAATACACCACTCACAGCACTAGAAAGAACTTCAAGGCAAAATCAACAAAGAAACAACTGACTTAAATGACATGCTAAAACAAATGGACTTAACAGATATTTAGAGAATATTTCACCCAAGATCTGCAGAATATATGTTTTACTCATCCATCAGCATATGGAATATTCTCTAAGATAGACCCTATGAGAGGCACAGTCTCAATGTATTTTTAAAAATCAAAATCGTACCAAGTACCTTCTCAGACCACATCAGAATTAAACTAGAAATCAACTCCAAAAGGAATCCTCAAACCATACATACATATGGCAATGAAATCATCTACTCTTGAATGATATCTAGGTTAACAATGAAATCAAGATGGAAATGTCAAAATTATTTGAATTGACTGATAATAATGAAACAAGTTATCAAAATCTCTGGGTTACAGCAAAAGCAATGCTAATAGGAAAGTTTATAGTACTAAATGCCTGCATCAAAAAGTCTGAAAGAGCAAACATTGATAACCTAATGTCATACCTCAAAGAACTTGTCAGGGTCACAGCAAGGCAAGCCCATAGATCCCCTTTCTATTCTCCCCTTCTAAGCTGAGCTCATAACAAAAACAGCCTCAAGCCTTTTAAACAAGGCACCTAGATTCCAGAATGTGGTTGTACCCAGCTCTGGAATCCAGGATGTTGACCCAATTAAACAGAATGTCAGTCCCTAAGAACGAACCAAGATGTGGTTTTTCTTAGAATAGCATTGGCTACCTACAAACCCCCTATATAACCCCTATAGTCTGTTAGCCAGGCTACCGCCTTCAATGCCTATGGTGAGGCAGATAGACTGGCAAGTTGAAATAAACTTGCTAAACCTGACCCTGGATGTGCCTCTCCATCCCTTTGGTCAACCTTACAGAACTGGAGAAACAGAACAAACTAAAACTAAAGCTAGAAGAAAGAAGAAATAACAAAGATAAGAGCAGAAGTAAATGAAATTCAAACAGAAAAAAACAATACAAAATCTCAAAAAAACAAAAAGCTGGTTCTCTGAGAAAAATAAAATTGGTACATTATTAGCTAGATTAATCAAGACTGACACAAGAACAGAAAATCAAACACAGCATGTTCTCGCTCATAGATCAGTATTGATCAATGTGAACACATGAACACAGGGAGGGGAGCATCACACACTGGGGTCTGTTGAGGGGGGAGCTAAGGGAGAGATAGTTGGGGATGGGAGGTTGGGGAGGGTTAACATGGGTAGAAATGCCAGATGTGGGTGACGGAGTGATGGAGGCAGCAAACCACCTTGCCATGTATGTACCTATGCAACAATCCTGCATGATCTGGGCATGTACTCCAGAACCTAGAGTAAAATAAAAGAAAAAAAAGAAGTACCAAACAAACTCAATTAGAAATGAAACTGGAGACATTAAAACTGATACCACAGAAATAGACAAGGTAATTAGAGACTACTATGAATATATTTATGCACACAGACTAGAAAACCTAAAAGAAATGGACAAATTCCTGGAAACATACAGTCCTCCTAGATTAAATCAGAAAGAAATAGAAATCTTGAACAGACCAGTGACAAGCAGTGAGATTGAATCAGTAATTTAAAAATTGCCAACAACAAAAAAGGCCCAGGACTATATGGATTCACAGCTGAATTCTAACAGACATCCAAAGAAGAATTGGTAACAATCCTACTGAAACTATTCCAAAAGAGTAAGAGAAAACGAATCTTCCCTAAATCATTCTGTGAAGCTAATTTCACCCTGATACCAAAACCAGGAAAGGACACAACAAAAAAGAAAACTACAGACCAACTTTCCTGGTAAACATAGATGCAAAAATCCTGAACAAAATATTAGCTAACCAAATCCAACAGCACATCAGAAATAGAATTCATGATCAAGTGGGATTCCTCCCAGGGATGCAGGGATGGTTTTAACCATATGCAAGTCAATAAATATGATTATCTCAATAGATGCAGAAAAAGCATTTGACAAAATCCAGCACCTTTTTATGATAAAAAACTCTCAACATATGTGGCACAAAAGGGACCTACCTCAAAATAAGAAAAGTCACAAAAGACAAACCTACAGCCAACACCATATTTAAAGGGGAAAAGTTGAAGGCATTCCGCTATCACAACTCCTATTCAACAAAGTTGTGGAACTCCTAGCCAGAGCTATTAGGCAATAGAAAAAAATAAAGGGCATCCAAGCTGAAAAAGAGAAAGTCAAACAATTGCTATTTGCAGATGATATGATTGTATACCTAGAAAATCCTAAAGACTCCTCCAAAAGACTTCGATTTCATAAACAAATTTATAAAATTGGTTACAAAATCAATGTATGTCAATAAATATCATTGCTATACACCAACAATGACCAAGCTGAGAATCAAATTAAAAACTCAATCCCAGGCTAGGTACAGTGGCTCATGCCTGTAATCCCAGCACTTTGAGAGACCTAGGTGGGAGTATTATGAGGTCAGGAGATCAAGATCATCCTGGCCATGATGAAACCCCATCTCTGCTAAAATACAAAAAAATAGCCAGGTGTGGAGGTGTGCACCTGTAGTCTCAGCTACTCAGGAGGCTGAGGCAGGAGAATCACTTGCACCCGGGAGATGGAGGTTGCAGTGAGCCAAGATCATGCCATCGCACTCCATCCTCGTGACAGAGTAAGACTCTGTTAAAAAAAAAAAAAAAAAACTCAATCCTTCTTACAACAGGTGCAAAAAATAAATAAAATAAAATAAAAACCTAGGAATATACCTAATGAGGGTGGTAAAAAACCTCTACAAGGAGAACTAAAAACCACTGAAAGACATCACAGATGACACAAACAAATAAAAATGTATCCCATGCTCACGGATTGGAAGAATCAAAACTGTGAAAATGCCCATACTACCCAAAGCAATCTACAGATTCAATGCAATTCCCAAATTCAATGCAATGAATCAAAATACAACCATCATTTTTCACAGAATTAGAAAAAACTATCCAGATATTCATATGAAATCAAAAAGCCCAAACAGTCAAAGCCATCTTAATAAAAAGAGCAAATCTGGATGCATCATATTACAGCTTCAAATTATACAAGACCATAGTTATTGAAACAGCATACTACTGGTATAAAAGTAGGCACATAGATCAATGGAACAGAATAAATAACCTGCACCTAAAGCCAAATACATACAGCCAACTAATCTTCAACAAAGCATACAAAAATATAAATTGGAGAATGGACACACTATTGAATAAATGGTGCTGGGAAAACTGGCAAGGCCCATGTAAAAGAGTGAAACAGGATTCTTATTTCTCACGATATACAAAAGTCAACTCAAGATGGAACAAAGACTTAAATATAAGGCCATAACCATAACATTTCTACAAGATAACACTGGAAAAAATTCCTATAGACGTCAGCCTAGGCAAAGAATTTATAACTAAGATCCCCAAATACAACAAAACAAAAATAAATAAATGAGATCTAATTATTTTTATTTTATACACATATTTTACTCTTCTCTTTCTATGTTTGTACACATTTATATACAAAAATACTTACCATTGTGTGACAATTGCCTACAGTATTCAGAAGAGTAACATGGTATACATGCTTGTAGCCTAGGAGCAATAGGTTATACATATCATGTAGTACAGGTGTGCGGTACTTTGTACTACGTAGGTTTGTGCAAGTACACCCTAGGAGGTTCACACAATAATTAAATCATCTGATAATACATGTCTCAGCTTGTATGTCTGTCATTAATTGACACATGACTGTATTTTAAAACAGAGGTAAACTGGATCTAACCAAAGCTGCAAGTAAAGTGCTACCCAATTAAACTTCTAATATAAAATTATAAGCCTCTTGGAAGTACAGAAAGTTGAGACTTAATTAAAAACAATAGACTGTTTTTGCCTAAATCCATAGAGGAAGTAAAATCATAAGAGCATGCCAAAATATCTCAACATCTAGTTATCTGGTTGAATCAATTGACCATACCTTTATCCTGGCTCTTAAGCTGCTTTACAAAGAAAAGAAAATCAGAAAAATGTGACTCCACATAAATGCAAAATTAGACACTATAATAGAAAAACCCCAAAATACAATCATCAGTAAAGTATTTCAATATGTCTATTAAAAGTATCTTAAAATAAGTAGAAAAATAGATGTAATAGGAGGTGAATTTAAGAAAAGATTTGGAAACTGTATAAAGAGAACCAAATTGAAATTCTAAAATTGAAAAATATAATATCTGAAATTTTAAAATGCGCATCAACAGATAACAATAGTATAAGCATTATATAATGTCAGTTAATAAAATATTTAAGCTGAAGAACAGAGAAGAAATCTGAAATAAAATAAATGGAGCCCCTGTGACTCTTTAAACAGAACACAACAGTCAAACATGTAAGTAGAATAATAGATAGATAGAATATAGAAAGAAAAATGTTTGCTAAAATTCTAAATATTTGTTTCAAATTTGATGAGATAAGAGCAACCCATTAATTTCAGCAAGCTTAACAAACTTTTAGCACAATAAATATAAAGAATATCATGCCTCAGCAATTTATAGTCAAACTGTTGAAACCAAAGGTAAAGAAAAACTCTGAAATGCAGAGATAAAAAATGAGACAGTATACTATATGCAATGACAATAAGCAAGACTCCATATTTAAAGTCAGAAGCAAGAGAGTCAGAAGAAAATGAAACATTTTTAAAGTAATAAAAGAAAAAATATAAAAAAACAAAAACCTATCAAACTGAAATTTTATATCCAGCAAAAATATCTCTCAAGAGAAAGGGAGGAGTCTTCATGTCTCAGGATGATACGTTATCAGGAATTAGATTTTTTTTATCTTAACCAAAACATTTAAAATACTACATACATGTTTCATAAATAAAATATGTGACATAATGAGTATCAGGACATTGGATATCAGAAAGTAGAGGACTATTCCCAAGAGACATGAAACAAATGAAATGAGCATGATTGCCACATCTCACAGACTGGAGAATGTTTCCAGGACATAGCACAGGGAAGATTCAGGCAGAGCTCACCCAAGTAGAGAAGATGGAGTTTATTTATTATTTGAAGAAAAAATAGTAACAATATGTTGGGTATTTGTTATATTTGAAGAAGTAAAACATCTGACAATTATAGTACGACATAAATAGAATAGTATTGTGATATAGAAAACAAAGTAAACATTAATAATTACATTAAGTGCAAACAGGCAAAATGCTCAAGTCAAAATGGAAAATAAAAGTCAGCAGACTGTACATAAAGCCAGAGTCAACTCCATGGTGTTTATAAGAAATATATATTAAATATATCTCAAATACATTGAAAGTGAGAAGATGAATATAGGAAGCATTAAGCATAACAATGACTGGGTAGCATTATTAACATTTTACAAAATAGAATTCAAGACAGAGTTGTGTCAGAAACAGATGTGTCTTTTTTATAAATCATAATGGTTAATTCATCAGGAAGACTCAACCATCCCAATTTTCTAGTAAGTGACAGAGCTTAAATATGCACAAATAATATTGACAGAAATGGGAAAAAAGGTAAGTCTATAATCTTGACTTGAGAACTTTGACATTCTCATTTATGTAAGTGAGAATAAGAAGACAAAAGAAAGTAGAGATGTAGATTATTTTAATGATACACCAACTAACCTCGTATAATTGACACTTCTTATACTACACAAAACAAATACAAAATATGCCTTCTCAAGAACAAATGGAACATTTGCCATACTTTGCACCAGAAAACAAGTCTAAATATATTTAAAAGATTGAAATAATTTGCAGCAGTTTCTCTGAACACAATGAATTTTAATTAAATAATAATAAGCTATCCAGAAAATTTCCAGTAGTTGAAAATTTTCAGGGTTGAAAAACACATTTATAAATCATCTATGTATCAAAAAAGAAATGATAAAGGATATTTTGGAAAAAAAATCAATCTAAATGTGAAAATACAACATATCAAGGTGTGTGAGATTCAGTTAAGTGGTGATTAATCTTAAATTTATATCTTGAAATGCATCTGTTAGAAAAAAGAAATTACTACAATTAGTATCAATGACCTATGTATCAACCTACAAAAAGAGGAACAAGTTTCATATATATATATTTATTTATTTATTTATTAATATTCATATTTATATATATATTAATATATATATTTATATATATATATAATAGTACTTTAGGTTCTGGGGTACATGTGCAGATCATGCAGAATTGTTGCATAGGTACATAAATGGCAATGTAGTTTGCTGCCTCCCTTCCCCTGTCACCAATATCTTGCATTTCTCTTCATGTTATCCCTCCCCAACCTCCCTACCACCTGCTGTCCCTCCCCTAGTCCCTCCCAACAGACCCCAATGCATGATGCTCCCCTCCCTGTGTCCGTGTGTTCTCATTGTTATACACCATGGAATACTATGCAGCCATAAAAAATGATGAGTTCATGTCCTTTGTAGGGACATGGATGAATCTGGAAACCATCATTCTCAGCAAACTAACACAAGAACAGAAACTCAAACACCACATATTCTCACTTATAGGCAGGTGTGGAACAAGTTATTTTTTAAAAGCAAAGAAAAAATATTTAAAAAGATAAAAGCTTTTAACAAAATAAAATTTATAAAAAACAATTTGGCTTTTAAAAAATTAAACATTATGATTCAGCAATTTTATTTCTAGATATTTAGCTGGGCATGGTGGCGCATGCCTGTAATCCCAGCTACTCGGGAGGCTGGGGCAGGAGAATTGCCTGAACCCAGGAGGCAGAGGATGTGGTGAGCCAAGATCGCGCCATTGTGCTCCAGCCTGGGTAACAAGAGTGAAACTCCATCTCAAAAAAAAAAAAAAAAAAAAGTAAAACATGCCCACAGGGAAAGACAAAATACCCGAATAAGATTACACATAACTAATGTATCCATAAAAGACAATAACTGCATCAAGCAAAAATACCCATAAAAGAAAAAGTGACGAAATCAGTTGTAGTGTTAGTGTGATGTAACACTACTCAAAAATAAAATGTACAAGCTACTTACGTATGCAACAACGTGGATGAATCTCAAAATGATGTTGAGTGATTGAAGTGTTGGAAGAAACTAGAAACAAAACAAAGCACATGTTGTAAGATTCTATTTATATGCAGCTCAAAAACAGGCAAAACTAAGGTATTGCAAAAGAAACTGGATCAGTGGTTCTTTCCTGCAGCAGTGAAATTAACTTAGAACTTCAAAGAGAGCTAGAAATATATTATACCTTGTCTTTGGTGATAGTTATGTTGGAATATACATGAGATAAAACTCACTAAACTACACACTTAAAATCTTTGAATTTGGATATAAATTCTAAATATGATAAGGAATACTTATTGCACAATGTCAAGGCTGGAGGACAGTGAAAATGGCAGAACAATTTATTGGAATAAGGCAGGTAAAAGAGAATTGACTTTGGAGAGATTCCTTATAACCACAGAGTCCAAGGGCATCATGGTGAAATATGCAATACAATGAAATACACAGTTTCCATATCTTCCTGAAAATCCAGTCTACAATACAATGCCATTTCTATTATTCACATGATATATGCCACTTTTAATACAGTTTTACAAAATGTTCTTCCCAGTAAATATGAAAGTTTTATATTCTTTTGGGTATTGAAAATAATTCATTATTTATTTTTACCTTATTTTCTAAAACCTCAAACAATATGTGAAACACATCTTTTAAAATATATTACCTGGGTGCTTCAAACACCTCTACTTAGCTCCCTTCGGTGGAATACGGCATTTTAATGTAATAGATGCTTAATATTTTTTAGAAAAAGAAAAATACACAACTTAATACCGTTAGAGTAGCATCCCCATATCCATGAATGATGCATTCCCTAACCCCTAGTGGATGCCTGAAACCATGGATTGTACCAAGCGCTGTATATACTATGTTTTTTTCTATGCATATATACTTGTGATAAAGCTTAATTTATAAATTAGGCACATAAGAGATTAACAAAAATAAGGAATAATAAAATAGAACCATTATAACAATATATTGTTTTAAAAGTTATTTGAATGTTGCGTTTTCTCTTACTCTCAAAATATCGTATTGCATTATGGGTAAATAATTCACAGAAAGACAAATTGTGATAGGGTGGACTAATGTAACAACATCAAAACTATGCTCATTTAAACACGTTGTTCAATTTCCGTGAAAAAGACTACACTTGAATAATGTACTGTAAGATGCCTAAGCCATTCCTCTCAGGTGTATTTAAGTGCTAAGGTTGTAAAGAAGAAGTCAGAATCATCCTTTACAGAAGTTTACACTTTATCTCAGTCATAGTTCTATGATTATTAATTCCAATGTCCACACTAGCTGGATAGTGAGAACTCAGTGGAGATAAAATTGTTGAATTGTTTGTTTTTCTTTTCCATTTAGATTTTAGACAGAATACAAATAAAATGCCACATCTGAAGGCACACCAGGTGCTGCTCATCACAGCTGTAGTGATAAATCAAAAGCCAGTATTTCTAGGTAAGAACAATGCAAAAGCATTACTGGGGAGTCAATTCGAATCCTCAATACACAGGTTGCTGATAGATAATGAGCATGTTGAGTGGCATCCACTTTATTAAAAAGTACAAAATATATGAAACATGGCATTGAGAAATCTTTTTTATCCTCTTTATTCAGATAACTAAAGATACTGACAGGGAGAAATTTGCAATTGATGATTGGGGTGTCCTGCTTGGATATTTGCACTAATGTGAAAGTGTTGAAAAGCTAATGTGCTCTCACTCTCCCTCTCTGTCTCCTTTTCTCCCCATCTCTCTCTCCGTGTGTGTGTGTGTGTGTGTGTGTGTGTGTGTGTGTTCTCTGTGTATAAATATAAAGATAGATCAATATATATATACATATAAACATGTACACACATACATATATATGTATAAATGTATAAATATGCATATATATGTATAAATGTATATTTATACATTTATACGTATACATATGTACATATATGTAAAGATAGATCAATATATAGATACATATAAACATGTACACACATACATATATATGTATAAATGTATAAATATGCATATATATGTATAAATGTATATTTATACATTTATACGTATATATATGTACATATGTGCATATATATACGTATAAATGTATATATGTAAGATGTTAATATTATTGTTCAAATATGTTATTGCTCATATTGTTTGCTTGCAAGTGCAGACAACTGAGTAAAAGATTTCATTTGTGCTCAATTAGTATTTGATTTCTCATAAAAGGACATATTAGAGTTCATAACCTAGGCCTGTACATTTTGTAAAATTGACTTCATATAGCTGAGAAGAAGAACTATTATCATAAAATGGTTTTAACTCCTTCTTACTCCTAATTCTGTTGAATAATTCACTAATAAGCCATCATTTTTGTGGTGCATACCATAGAGAGCCTTATTTCCTCTAAATGATTTTAATTCCTTGCACAAAGTGTATACTCAATATTGATTTTTATATTAAAAGCTCCCTATATAATATAGCCAGTTCCCAAAATGCTTCCTTTCTCTGAGAAAAAGTTTGATCAATAACATGTCACATACTGTTTAGTCTTCTTCTAGGTTAAAACTTGATACAGGTATCTCATCTTACAGATAAGCAATCTTCCTCAAATAATGATTTTTTTTCCTAGTCTATATGAAAGAAGTGCAAAAAAAACCAAAAACATTTTCCCCCAGATTACTCTGCAAACCTAATATGAAATACACACTAATCTTCATTACATGGCAGAAGTTATTTAAGCTACTTAGCTCTTAGGGTAACAATGATTTGAATTTGACTTTAATTTAGAAAACAACTACAGTACATTTTCCGTTTAGAATGAATGTAGTTTAAATGAGGTTTAATTTTAGAACATAGTTATAAGGCACCTTCTGTTTAGCAATCCTGCTGTTTGGATGTGATTGTATTTCAGAAAATCTGCAGTTACAAATTCCATTTTCTTCAGAATGCTTCCATGTGAATGAGGCTTTTGAGCAGAACACTTGCTGTTACCAGCTACCTTCCATTCACAGGGCTGCCTTCTGAATGTGCTTTCAATTAGGAAATCTCAATAAGTTCATTTTAAAATCAGAAAAACCTGATTCCATTCTACAGCTGAAAATTGTCAGGCCATTTTGAAACCTGGTTCCCACTGTTCTTGATGTTGAAAGTCATCCAAATAGGGAACAAAATAAAAATTATGTGTTAGAAGAGAAATTTTTAAATTACCCAGTTTTTAACATTTTTTGGCCAAAAGGACAGCTGGTGCAGTCAACACACACAGGGTCATAAGTTTTTGGAAATCTAACCACAATACCCACCCCCTAATGTAAATAATTCTATCTGTAAGCTTTTGTCACAGTACTAAAGAAGAAATGAAGCAAGTAAGCATAAATCAGCACTGCTGTCACTCAGAATGCAGAGAAGCTTTCCTGAAAAGTTAGCAAATGAAAGAAAAAAAGAATAAAGAGCAATAAAGAAGTGTCACAAGAATATCAGCCTTCCATTCTAACAATTGAAAAGCACAAGAATTTACAACGTAAAAATCTATGCCACCTTCAATTTGCTGTAATTCCTTCTTCATCTAGCTCAAATAAGCCCTGTTTCAGGAAATTCTCTGGTAATCATCATATTGACACTTCATCTAGACTGAGTGCTAATGAGCCAAGATTTTTCTGCCATAATTTTTACCCAAGAGCTCACACTGTCACAGCCCATCAAAGAAACAGTGCCAGGCGCACTTTCAATCTAAAAGCAGTTTACTCTTTCAGAAGCTTCGGCTTTCAAGTGTAGGGGGTTATTTGTTCCTAAATATCTTTTTCCCTACTCTATTTCAATTGTCTACATGACTTGTAAGGAAATGAAGAAAGAATAAAAATGTTCCCTTCACTGTCAATTTGTGTCTTTCTTTATCCTTTCCAAAATCTGATTATTTTCATTTAGACCAAACCCTTTAGAAATAATTCTCCAATGGCAGCCTTACGTATTCCTGATCTTAAAATAAATTAAAGAAGCTTTTTTAGGTAGGAAAGAATACAATATTTTGACAAAGGTAGACAAAGAAGTTCTAGTAAGAAAAAAAAATCTTCAACTGTCTAGAAGCTACTGAGCAACGGAGCAAATCTATTTCATATGAATGGCACTTCCCTGTCTGTATCCTCCTTTTGTCTTTTTTCTTTTCTCTGATTTTGTTACAATCATCACTGTCTTACAACTCTTTTTTCTTTTTTTGATAATGTCTTCAGAGCTCTGAAGCTAGATACTATTCTAGTGTAGATAGCCAAGGCTTACTTTTAAGATGAAGAACATTAGTATTATCTATTTAAGGTGTTTTCATAGTTGATATGTTAGAAATTCAAACAAAGAGAGAATTATTAAGTTGTGTCATCACCACTCTCTGCCCTTCCAAGAAAGTGCAAACATGCTCATGTGGACTAATGACACACAGAAACACACGAACCTACTCTCTGAATTTTTTTGTTTTTTGTATTGTTTTGGTTTTGCCAGTGGTTGGACTATCACTTCTAAATAAACAGATCAGGGCTGGACACAGTGGCTAATGCCTGTAATCCCAGCACTTTGGGAGGTCCAAGCGGGCAGAAAACTTGAGCCCAGGAGTCAAAGATTAGCCTGAGCAACAGTGAGACTCTGTCTTCACAATAAATAAATAAATAAATAAATAAATAAATAAATAAATAAATAAATAAATAAATAAGCAAGCCAGATGTGGTGGCATGAACCTGTGGTCTCAGCTATTCCAGAGGTTGCAGTGGGAGGATTGCTGGAGCCAAGGAGTTCAAGGCTGCAGTGAACCAAGATCTCACCACTGCTCTTGAGCCTGAGTAACCCAGAAAGACCCTGCCTCTAAAAAGCACATACATAAACAGATCAGCATTTTCCTCAGTATACCAATGTTTTTCTTCTGTCTCTTTCTTAATCTGTGGGTCTCCCAGTTTGTTCCCCTCACAGCTATTCTGGGCATTTTGAGTGGACAGCTAACTGACTTTCCCCTGAGTTCAGACTACATCAGACGGAGAAGAGAGGAGTAACACTTTCCCACTAAGCTCTATGCCTGTCAGATCAGGATCAAACTGCATTTTAGCTATAGAATCTTAACTCCAAAACTAGAGTTGTTTCTATGTGTTTTTTTTTTTTTTTTGTATTTTCTGTTGTTCTCCATGTATCGTAGTAAAAATTCTTGTCAAAATATTTCAAAGTTGAACTGTATGGAAATGAGACCACTCTTTACACAAGTCTAGATGATTTAAACAGTAAAGACATCAGAGCACTCATGTTCAAAAAACTTGCTCAAACACATCCACACATCCACACGCACACACAAACTCAAAAAGGCAATGAATGATACTAAAGGCAGAAGTAGAATGTGGGGTAGTAAAATAAATGGTGATGAAGATTTCTCCATATGTTTATTTATTTTTCCCTCTGAAAGTTCAGTATCTTGATGTTGCTAAAATAATGTACCACCCATAACTTAATGAGTTAGCTCATTATGGAAAAGTTAGATATTTCAAAGTGCATTTTCTCTAAGCATTGCATACATTGACTGTAGTGCTTGCCTTATAGAGGATTGTTATGCCTTTTATATACAATTCCTCAAAGGAATTGCTACATTTACTGCTTCCATTTCATATCTGCCCATTCTCTTTTAAATTTACTCTAAAGAAATATTTTACTTACTGTTTCACAAAACTACCCTTATCAAGGTCTTGTTGCAGATGTATGAAGAGATTGGGCATGTTTGGGGTGCTACAGCCATAGACATGTTGCAGCTTTAATCATCAATTCTCTGAATTTAGCTTACCCTGCTTAGCAGTCACGTTAGATACAGCTGATTACTTCCTCACCCTCAAAATATGTTATTCACTGAGCTTCATGGAACCATGCTGTCTTTGTTCTTCTTCCTGCTCACTGACAACTTCTTTCAGTATTCTTTGCTGTTTGACTTCATTCACTCAGCCTTTAAATACTGAAATGACCCAGGGCTTAGGACTTAGACATGCTCTCTTTTCAACCTATACACAACCCCTAGGAAGCCTGATGTCATCTCATGCCTTCAAATGCCATATATTCACTGAAGACTCTCCAAGTTATTCATCACAGACGTTTTCCCTGAATCCCAGATTGCATAGCCTATTGGCTTTTTACATCTTCACTTGAATATTTAATAGAAAATCTCAGACTTAACATGGATGCAGCAGATATGACTTGTAGGCAAACGTGTGTTTTTACCCTTAAATGCCAATGAGGATGAGGTGCTTGTACAGGGACTACCTTTCCCCCTGACCTTTCCCCAAACACACTTCTAAGTGGACTCATGTCACTGCATCTGAGCTATAGAATGAATATGAAAGCACTGCAGTTTCCTTATGGGCTGGGAGTAGGCATAAAGTGTGCTGTCCTACTCTCGTCAACTGGCAGAGGACAACAGCATCATCTAGAAGCCCCAGGAGGGCAGAACCAGGAGACAGAAGAAACACTTCAACTCTCAATCAACTCTTAAGGTAGAAGTATCTAGAATAGATACCCAATTTGGACATCTATATTAGATTATATGTGAGTAAGAAATAATTGTTTCTGGTGATAAGTCATGCGATGGTTGAGAAATTTGTTACTGCATTGAAAATAATAATCATTGGGTTCTGATGCAGCCCAAACCAAATAAAATATTAACTACTTGCTCATTCTATGCCCCGAAAAACAGACCTACTTGGATTATCTGTTAGTTGCTTAGGCTGAAAACCTTGTAGTGATTACAGGTGTGTTAGAATCACACACCCACCTCCAATTCACCTACAAATCCTGTTGCAGCACATTCTGAGTATTCTGAGTATGTGCTCACATCCTTTGATCTACCCATCACCATATTTTGTCTGAACTACTGTAATATTTGTATTCATCTTTGCTGTTTGCATACTTGCCCACCTATAATGTCCTTTGCATTTAGCGATATTTTTCATAAGCAAGTTAGATATTGCTAGTCAGTTTCCAGGGAAGCAGACTACTACAGAGATGAGTATGAGAGAGATAATTATAGTGCCCCGGGGTTATCATCTGTTCAAGAGAAGAAGCAAGATAGGGCAGTGGGAGAAGATGAGCTGTAATGCAGTCTCAATAAAGACCCCACCAACCCCACAGGGAGCTCTGAAATTGGCATAGCCTTACATAATTGTTCCAAGCTTGGGCAGTAACATTAAGGCTTCAAACATCCATATCAACTGGACATTGCTGCAGACTGGCCCAGGAATGAGGCATGGCCTTGGGCAAGGCCACTCTCTTGTTAAGGCAATTCTAGGAGAGGACTGATGTCTGAGGGTTTTCTGCCCCTAGCATTTCCATTCCCTGAGGGAATAATACTGTCACTCATGAAGAGGGTCTGGAAGGCATATCTCAGTGTCCAATACATCAAATCATGTAATTCCTCTGCTGACCATCTTTCAGTGGCTTCCCATCTTACTCAGAATCAAGGTCAATGTCCTCTTCAGGGCTGTCAAGGCCCATTGGTGATCTAGCTCCTGACGGCTTTGATAGCATTACAATGATACCAGCCTCTCATTCATTTGGCTCCAGGCACTCTGATCTATTGCTCTTCCTTGGTATGTTCATCACAATCCCATTTCAGAACTTTTCCACTTGTTGTCTTCTTTACCCTGGCATTTTAAAAATCTATTTATTGCCTGGCTTCCCCATCTACTTTAATCCAGAAGTGGGCAAAAAGTTTGCAAAAAGTGGGCAAAAAGTGTGAAAGGCCAGATAATACATATTTAACGTTGTGGGCCACAGGGTCTTTGCCGCAACTACTCAGCTCTGCTACTCAAAGCAACAACAGACAAAATGTGAATAAGGAAGTATGGCTGTGTTCCTGTATTGATAAAAACATTTGCCCAGATTTAGGCAATAGTTTGCGGACTCCTGCTTTGGTCAAATCTTGGCTCTTATGTAGCCTCTTCTGAAAGCAGCAGAGCAAGTTCATTTAAAAGCTTGGTTTGGAAGCGGTTCGCTCCTGGGTCTCTTCTGGCTCTAATAATTATGAACTAAATAACCTTAGGTTTCCCGTTTCTTATTTTATCATAATATCTTATATAACACCTTCTACATAAAGTTGATGGTTAAATCAGATAGTACATATAAAACAATTGTAACAATGCGTGGCACAAAATAAGTGCTTAATAAACACCTGCCCATCAGTCTCAGTTTCTTCACATTGCTTAGCACTTACTATCTAGCATTCAGTCATGATCTCTTCCCTTCCTATATAGAGAACATCAGTATCTCCTCCCTTTCCCCACTTGAATGAAGATCTATGACAACAGGGACTGTGTTCTTGAATTATAGGTGACTTGTCTGATTAAGAGGCTGTTATACCTTAAGGGCCTTGAAATTGGATCAAATAAATGTGAGTTTTGATTCATTCGTTGTTTTGGTTTTGGCAAAGTTACTTATCTGAGCCATACTGTTCTTATTTGTCAAATGGAAGACAAGACCCCATGATGAACAACTTAAAGGAAACTTCTGGCCTATACCTCAAAATTATCTGCACGTTCTTTCATTTTAAGATTTTATGTAATTGCAAGCACAGGCATTTAACAACAGGACTCAGTGGGTAGTTACGATATATAAATGCACTGCTTCACCCTTGAGCCTTGGTTAATTAGCATCAATGTTACTAAACTAGTGTAACTGTGATGACTTCCCGGAAATGCAGGGGCCCCCCTAATCTTCCTAGGATCAGACTGATCTGGGCAGAGTCTAAGTAATGTGTTCGACTTAATACATTTATATTTTATCTTGTTCATACGTCATAAGACTTATTATAAGCAACTGAACTTCTAAAAATTTATTTGACAATCACTGCTTTGCCAAAGTTTCAAGAGGAAAATTTGCATACTTCTTATTTACAACACTCTCTACTGTTCATATCCTAGGAAACGTCTCCTTTATCTGCACATCAAAGCCCTTTCCTCTAAGGTGCTGTTCAAGTCCATAGTGAACTCCATCCTCCAAACGCACTTCACTCTACCCTGACCACTATGTTTAAAGTGCAGTCCTTCTCCCATCACTCCCAATATTTTATTATGTTCCACTTCTTTATGTGTTTTCATGAAAGGCTTATCATCGTTTAATAGGCTATAGTAATATTATATAATAATATGTGCTTTTTCATAAGTTTATTTTTTATTGCCTGCCTCCCTATAAGTTCCACAGGGCAGAGACTTGTCTGTTTGAGTGACTAATATGTCTTGAATACCTAAAACACTGTCTGACATGTAGTAGGCTCTTAATAAGTATTGGTTGAATATATTATCCTCAACACATTGTCATTCTTCTCATTTTTCACTTTGTCCTTTATTTTTACAATAACCAAAAGTATGTGTCCTTATTTTCATTCCCAAATTACACCATAACATTGAGGATTGTTAGGTTTCTTCTCAACATCTCCCCCTGGCAATGACATATTATATTATATGATCATAAGAAGTGCAATAAACATTTTTTAATGATTAGGTAAATAGATAAATAAGTTACAGCTTTGGGAGGTTACGTAGTCTTTCACAACAGGAGCAGACCCTAATCCATGGGTGTTGGCTGTTTGTTATAGGATGGATATAAGATTTTATCAATTTGTGTCTCAATATTTTGTTTGAAGAAATAATAACCTGTAGTTTGAGATAATTATCTAGCTACAAAGAACCTGGGTGGATCATTTGCACAAGTGAATATTTTTAGAAGCGCTGAGGCATCAGCACTGCTGTGCCAAACTAAAGACTTTGGGGAAAGGATTATTACTCCAGAACACTGTTCCAACCACTTCTGGAAATCATTATGCAACATAGAATTGTATTAATTATATTCTTCTTTCTGATAGGTTGACTTTTATTTTCCTTCTTCTCTTTAAGACAAAAAGAAAAGGTAAATTGCATGATTGTTTTTGTGAAATTGCATGGTTAAGGAAAGTTTGAGTAATATATGTTTTTCTATAGTAATAGTGGGATTAAAAATTCCATTAAAATACATCTGATAGCAACTTAATTGTAGAAATGAGAAAATTGGTTTCAAAATCTATCTTCCATCAATATAAACTTATCAAGGTAAATTTCATTTACAAGAGTTACAATAGGATAAGCAATTCTAATTACAAAGAGACTTGTTTATCATATTGTAACTCTTGTAAATTCTATCAAATGACTATAACTCCCCAAATGAATCAAGGAAGAGAGTCATTTATCCTATTTATAAAGATTTCTAAAAGCAAAAAATTTGAATTTTTTTTAGTTTATCTCAAATTGTAAGGTATCTGGAATATTGCTTTTATGCTCACATAAATTCAATTGCTTCATTCATGAATTATTGAACTCTGAGGAAGACAAAAATGCAATATTCTACATATAAAACAAAGCTATAACTTTTAGCTTACTATAGTTTGAAAATAATGTAGCCAAATATAAAGACAGTGTCAGAGACTTGCTAATATATTAAATTTCAAGCAGCAAAGTAATTCTAATAATCAATTCTATGAGTTAACAGATCAATAGAAATTTACTTTAAAATGTTAGACTTTTGCCACACAAATGCTGAGTGTTTTAGATAATCTATTTTGAGCTTTAAAATCCTTGAAAATGTAGTTTGCATATTTATACTATGTATTAACACTATTTCTCTAAGTTAAGAGATATGCTCTTTTATTCAACAAAAAAGAATGCTTCCATGATGATAAAAAAAATCCATTCAAAAGCACAAGTAAATTCTAAGTATTTGTTTAAGTGAATATGTAAAACTCAACACAAATTTGCCACTTCCAATGTTATATTCTCCAATTCTAACCACAGTATAAACTCAAGATGTTTCTCTAAGGCTTTCTGGTCCCTGAAAAAAAAAATCCCTTTTTAATAGTCTCTTCATATCTTCACTTTTACTCATGTTTAATATAAACTTCCAGGAATCTTGATTATGCAAACTTAACAATGTTCCCCAGTGTTCCGTGCATGGCGATAAGCACAAAATATGTGATTCTGACATAATGAACAGAATCTAAGCAAATCTTTTTTTGTTTGTTTGTTTGAGATGGAGTTTCGCTCTTGTTACTCAGGCTGGAGTGCAATCTCGGCTCACCACAACCTCCGTCTCCTGGGCTCAAGCAATTCTCCTGCCTCAGCCTCCCAAGTAGCTGGGACTACAGGCATGCACCACCATGCCCAGCTAATTTTTGTATTTTTAGTAGAGACGGGGTTTCACCATGTTGACCAGGATGGTCTTGATATCTTGACCTTGTGATCCACCCGTCTCAGCCTCCCAAAGTGCTGGGATTATAGGCGTGAGCCACCGCGCCCGGCCAGCAAATCTTAAATGTTACTAAACATATTCATGAGCCGAGCACTGTGGCTCATGTCTATAATCCTAGGAATTCAAGCGGTTAAGGTGGAGGATCCCTTTAGCCCAGGAGTTCTACTCTAGCCTGGGTGACAGAGCAGGACCACTATGCTAATTATATATATATATATATATATATATATATATATATATATATATATATGTATATGTATATACATACATTCTTCTTCTTATATATATTATATATTCTTCCTCTTTCTTTTTTGACTTATCAATTTTATTGTAACCACAGGTGGCCGGCTTATCTTTTTCAGGTACAACTTATATTGAATCTAATGTGTAAGCTCTGGAAGGAGCATTTAGCTTTTTGTTATTTGCTATTTTTTGGTATGTGTTTATTTTCAGTGTCTATAAATATATTATCTTTTCTATCACTGAGATACATTTGAAAACAAATATAATTTTTACTACATTTGTACATTATATAAAGATTAAACAAATAGTATGCTTAAACTTACATATTATAGAAATACTAGGATCAATTTATTATAACTAAAGCAAATAACTACTAAACATGCATATGATTCTTGTAGAACTATCACTTGTCAGTATTAATATTTATAAGTTAGCAGGCACATGCATTAATTGATGCGATGACTATGAAGTGAATATTCTGTCCTGAAGGTACTTGGGAAAACATTTTTAAGGTAGATAATAGAAAAAGTAAGCTGAAACATATCAGGCCAATATCCCTCCCGTGAAACGCGTGTGTACACACACACACACAATTTGGTATACACAAGAAAAATCCCATGGTGGTTTATTGGTTAATAAACAGTTAGTACCTCCCCTGGAATGGCCACTGTATATAGGACATCATTTGTTCTGGGTGATATACCTGAGCTACTTGGTATGTTTGAATTGTCAGTATATCTGGACTTGAGGTTGACACTCTGCCCAGGCTATTGGTGTTTCAAGAGTGATTCTTGAACGTGACTGAACTGATGGGTTTTCTTGGGCCAGTTAATCTCCAATGGTGAATTTGTCTGAAATAGTCCTTCTGTTCTAACTCTTGGATCCCAACACAGAAGGAAAGTTCTTTCACTAAGAAAATTCAGACTTATCCCAAATTTTATGACTGAGGGTACTATATCTTTGCTCCATCCATATCCTACCATTCCTCTGTGTATTACCAATAAAGAAGAGATAAATCACAAGAAGAGAGTAGGAATGTCATGGGGACTAATCCAACGTGAACATATCACTCTTTTCTGTCCACCTACATCTATTATTCCCCTCAACTCACAGATCCTTACTCACAATGTAGTCCACTCTTACACCTCCTGAACTTTGTCAGTGAGACATGGGATGAGATATTACATATAGAAGTTCAACAAGCTTCAATTCCATTCAGATATCTAGAGTTTGACCCCCTGTTCACTCCCTACTTATTAACAGTCTTTGGGCAAGTCACTTTCACTGCCTGAGTCTTAGTACTTTCCACTCAACAATAGTGACCATCACAACACCTATCTCAGGTTTATTGTGACGTCTGACTAGTATCTCTTAGCACAGAGCCTGAAACAGTCTAAGTACATAAGAAGTAGTTGGTATCATTTTTAACATGCCAAATTTATATTGTGTTTGATTCTTAAATATTAATTAGCTGGATTAATCAGGTACACATCAAGCCCAGAATTTTTAAAAAGCAGTGAAGATTAGGTATAGCTAAACTTAATGAGCATGATGTAAAAACAGACTCAGTGGACCTTCACAGAGGTAATCTCAGCATTTGATAATTTGAACTGGTAGTAGTCAGCTGTGTCTGTATCTCAAGTTTATTCTATCCATTGAAACCATTTAACCTATCTCTAGACTTTCCCTGAGGTCATGATGTGGTCTCTGTAAATATTCTACCCTCTGTCATCAGCTTTTACTCCTGCTTTCTGGCCTATGGCTTCTTTTTCTGCAGGATCTAGAGATCTAGGTCTCACTATTTTTTTTTCGAGTTCTCTTCAAATTGCCATTACCAGGGAGCCAATGAATCTTTTTGCATAAATATACTCCATTGAAAATTTCTGAGAAAATTTCTTTTTCTTCACACAGTTTTACTGGTTTTTTTTCACCATCTCATGAGAGTTAGAGAAAAGAATAAATACCTCAGGAATTTTATCAACTGCAAATAAAATAATTTACCACCTTTAGTGTTATGTGATTATGTTTGTAATATTTCCACTGTATGATCCCAATTTAGTGAAGGATACTTAAGTGAGAATATGGTTTATAAATGTTTAAGAACCAAACAGAATAAATATTTTAATACTGAATATTATATAGTAGAAAAATATTTTAAGACTTCACATAATAAGAAATGTACAAAACATTTTGGAAATTATAGTTTACCTCTCACCATTTTGCAGAATTAATGGTTACTTTCAAAATAAGTTAAGAAATTATCATTTTTTTAAGGTGGCAGATTAGAGGCTTTTAGTGTGCCTCAGCCACTTGGAAATAGCAAGATAGTGCATAAAGATCAACTCTATGAGCTTTAATTCAAGAAGGAAAATAGAAACCCACTGGAATCATAAAGGACACCCAAGATCACAGAAAGGAGATCATGAGCAAACAGCCCCCATGACAGCATCCAACTGATAAAAGTGAGTGAAACCCCAGAATGTGAGAAAGACAGAGAGCCTCCTCTGTGACTCACCTTTCCAATGGAGATCTGAGCAACCCAGGCCAAGGGACAACTCTGTATCTCCCAAATCCTAGAGATGATTTGGAAAGAGACATGAGGATGCCGTGAGAGAAGACCTCAGGAAAAGCTGAAGGTCACTTTCCAGACCCAAGACCAAGAGCAGAATACCATTTTAAATCCAGGGACATACAAAGTCAGTCATTCTTTTGAGACCCAGCAGTGTGGCCATGCAGGGATTTTAGTTTTGGGTCAGGTATTGGAACACCTGCAATGGAGTGAGGTAGGGGTTTCCAAAGCCAGAACTATGGAAAGCATCTCAGAAGTAGACATTGGAATTGTGGTCTTCCCCACTGCAGGCTTTGGACATGAAGAGAGCTGCTTCAGTTGCAGTTTTTCCTGGATGACAAGACTTGCAGCCAAGACCAGCTAGGAAACCTGGAACCGGTCTGCATGTGCCATTGCTGAATACTCCAGCCTGCTCCCCTGAGATTGTGGTGCAGTGGAACCCTCTCTGTTCCACCCCCAAGCATTTGGAGCATCACTTGCTTAGGCCAGCAGCCTGAGCCACCCATCCTTCCTAAACATTGATCATGGCAGAGCAAGCCCCTCCCTGTTCCACAGCCAGGCATATCTTTAGGTATTCAGAGTAACCCCTCACCTGGATCAGCACCATGATCTGTCCCACCTTTCTTGTGCATAGAGCATGTTGTAATAGGGCCCCCTCTGCTCCATGTGTAAGCAGACCTTCAAGCATTTGAAGCAGCTACTCTCATGGACTTCTAAACTGAATTGTCCCACACTTTCTGCACAGGAGTTCCCTCTTTGCTTTATACCTAGGCTTATTTCCAGGCATTCAGAGCACCTGCTTGCTTAGTTTAGCAGCCTGACTCACCCCACACTTATTGTGTAGAGATTCTGGTATGGGGGACCCTCTTCATTCCACACCCAGGCTGATCTCTAGGTATCTGGAGCACCCACTCTCCTGGATTAGAAGTTTAGGCCACCCCACCAACCCCATCACCATAAAGAGAAGTTGACATATAGGAGGTTTCTAAACTCCATGCCTAGACACACTTCTGTGCACTTGGTGGCCATCCAATAGATTCCTCCTCAGTGCTGATGCCTGTGCCTGCCAATGGGGGACCTGTAGATGTGCCTACCCAGTCCAGCCCTGTCCATCTTGTTCCTGGTCCACTAGGGCTGAAGAGGCACTTTTCTCAGAAGGTTTTATATTGGGCTGAGAAGACTACTGTGTGCTCCAATAATCACCCTATTGACTAGGACAAAAGAGAGCTTCTGTCAGTAAATAAAGATCAAGAATATACCCTACCACATTGGCTAGAACCAGCTCTTACCCATGAGAATCATCTACTGGCTTGTAGGTCAAACTGCACAGCCCAATATAAAACCTTCTGAGAAAAGTGCTTACAGCTGTGGAAGCAAAGCCAAGAAATCTTACTCAGCATTCTTTAAATTTGAAACCACTGGGGAGAAGGGAAGGGAAAAGAAAAAAGCAATAGTATGAAAAAAAAAGAAAAAATCCTAACAACATGAAATTAATTATAAAATTAGAAATGCCAGCATCCCCCGATGAGAAGAAATCAGAGCAAGAATTCTAGCACAAAGAGAACCATGAATGTAGTAATACCATCAAAGGATCACATTAGCTCTCCATCGATAGTCCTTAACCAAAATGGAAATGACGAAAAAAGAATTCAAACCATGGATAGCAAGAGCTTGGGATCCAAGACAATATTGAAAATCAATACAAAGAAACTTCTAAAGCTGTACAGGAAATAAAGGAAGAGATAAATACATTAAAAACATCAATCAGAACTTCTAGAATTGAGAAACTC
Source organism: Callithrix jacchus (assembly GCF_049354715.1). Lineage (NCBI taxonomy): Eukaryota > Metazoa > Chordata > Mammalia > Primates > Cebidae > Callithrix > Callithrix jacchus. Next base: position 35,983,359 of record NC_133504.1, read on the forward strand.
AAAAAATTTCAAAATGGAATCAAAGTTTTATCAATAGACTGGTTTAAGGAGAATAAATAATTTCAGAACTTGAAGACTGATTTTTCAAACTAATCAAGTTAGACAAAAATTAACAAAAGATACTTAAGAAGAATAAACAAAGTCTTCAAGAAATATTAGATTATATAAAATAATCAAACCTACAAATTATTGGCATTCCTGAGAAAGAAAAATAAAACAACTTGGAAAATATATTTGAAAAAAATAATTCAAGAAAAATTTTCTTAATTTGCTGCAGAGGTAGACATCAAGAAACAAGAAATCCAGAGAACACCTGCAAGATACTGTATAAAGCAGGCATCACCAAGGCATGCAGTCACTAGCCTATCCAAGGTAAAGCTAAAGAAAATATCTTAAAGGTGGCTAGAGAACAAGGTCAGATCACATACTAAAGGAATCACATCAGGCTAACAGCAGACTTTATAGCAGATACCTTATGAACTAGGAGATGTTGCAAATCTGTTTTAAGCATTCTTACGGAAAAGAAATTCCAGCCAAGAATTTCACCTCCCACCAAACTAAACTTCATAAGCACAAGAGAAATAGAATCTTCCCCAGAAAAATAAGTGCTGAGGACATTTATTACCCCTAGATCAACTTTACAAGAGATCCTCAAGAGAGTTCTAAACATGGAAATGAAAGAATGATACCTGCTACTATGAGAACACACTGAAGTACATAGCCCTCAGGTCTTATAAAGCAACCATACAATGGAAGCTACAAAGCAACCAGTGAATAACTTCATGATAGCATCAAAACTTCACATATTCCTATTAATCTTGAATGTAAATGGTCTAAACACCCACTTAAAAGGCACAGAGTGGCAATTTGGATAAACAAATAAAACCAATCCATCTGCTTTCTTCAAGAGCTCTATCTCACACATTAGAAAACCTCAAAGAAAAGAGTTGGAAAATTCAATTATGCAAGTTGGAAATAGGAAAAAAATAGCAAGGGTTGTTCTTCTTATATCAGATAAAACAGACTTTAAACGAACAACAGTAAAAAAGGACAAAGTAGGGCATTACCTAACAACACAAGGTTCAATACAACAAGAAAACTTAACTATCATAAATATATATGAACCCCACATTTTGTAGGACTAATCTGGGTGCTCCAGATTTATTTTTGAAAAGTACTTCTAGACCTACAAAAATACTTAGACACTCAATAATTGGGGGTCTTCAACACACCACTGACAATATTCGTCAGATAATTGAGATAGAAAACAAAGAAATTCTGGACTTAACTCAGCACTTGATCATTTGGACCTAATATCCACAGAGTACTCTACCCATCAACCACAGAACATGCATTCTTTTCATCATCACATTGGACATACTCCAAGAACAATCACATGCCTGGCCATAAAGCAAACCTCAATAAATTTTTAAGAAATTGAAATTTTACTCATACAGATTGGAAGTGTGTTTCCACTCAAATCTCAAATGTTATTCCCAATGTCGGTGGCGGGGCCTGATGAGAGATGACTGGGTCATAGGGTGGATTTCATCAGTGGTTTAGTACTTTGGTACTATCCTCATGAGAGTGAGTGAGTTCTTGTGACATATTTTCTTTTAAAGTTTGTAGCACTTGCCCCCGCTCTCTCTCTCGCTCCTGCTTTCAATATGTGATGTGCCTGCTTCTGCCATAATTGGAAGCTTCCTGAGGCCTTACCAGCAGCAGATGCTGTAATGCTTTCTGTATAGCCTGCAGAATTGTGAGCCAATTAAACCTCCTTTCTTGTAAAGCATCCAGTTTCAAGTGTTTTTATAGGAATGTGAGAATAGAATAATACAGAAAATTGGTACTAGGAGTGGGGTATTTTTATAGATATACTTGAAAATGTGGAAGCAACTTTGAAATTAGGCAATGGACAGAGGTTGAAAGAGTTTGCAAGGCTCAGAGGAAGAGAGAAAGGTGAGGGAAAGTTTGGAATTTCCTAAAGATTAAATGATTAAGTGGTTGTGACCAAAATGCTAATAATGATATGGACAGTGAAGTCCCCAGTGAAGATATCTTAAATGGAAATTTGAAACTTATTGGGAACTGGAGAAAAGGTAATTTTTGTTATGCCTTAACAAAGAAAAAGGCTGCATTGTGCCCCTGTCCTGGGGATCTGTGGATCCTTGAACTTGAAATTGATAATGTAGGTTATCTGGTGGAAGATATTTCTAAGCAACAAAACATTCAACATGGGGCCTGGCTGCTTCCAAAATCCTGTGCTTATATGGAGGAAAAAAGAGATGACTTAGAGCTGAAATATATTTAAAAGGGAAACAGCATCAAAATTTGGAAAATTTGCAGCCTGGCTCTGTGGGAGAGAAAGAAAAGCCCATTTTCAGGGTAAGAATTCAAGTGATTTGCTGAGTAACCACTTGCTTGAAAATTTTACATAAGTAAAAAGAAGACAGGTGCTGATAACCAAGACAATGGAAAAAAGGCCTCAAAGGCATTTCAGGGATCTAAGAGGCAGCCCCTCCCATCACAGGCCTGGAGGATTAGGATAACAGAATGGTTTTGTAACCAGGCCTATGACCATGCAGCCCTGCACAGACTCAGGACATAGCTTGCTACATACTCCAGGGATAGCTGCAGATCGAAGGGGCCCAGGTACAGTTCACACCACAGCTCCAGAGCTGTAAGCCTGGTGACTTCCATGTGGATTTAAGCTAGCAGGTTTCCAAAATACAGGAGTGAATGAGGCTTGGGAGTGTTCACCTAGATTTCAGAGGATGTATGGAAAAGCTGGGGTGCCCAGACAGAAGCTTGTTTCAGGGGAGTAGCCCTCACAGAGATAATCTACTAGTGAAGTTCAGATGGGAAAAGTGGTATTAGAGCCCCTGTATAGAGTTCCTGATGAAGCACTGCTTGGTGGAGCTGTGATAAGATGGGCACTGTCCTTCAAACCCCAGAGTGGTAGACCCACTGACATCTTACACCCTGAATCTAAAATAGCCACAGGCACTTAATGCCAGCCCATGTGAGCAGCTGTGGGAACATAACCCTGCAAAGCCATAGGGGTGGAGTTCTGCAAGACTTTGGGAGCCCACTCTTCAGACCAAGGTGTCCAGAGTCAAAGGAGATTATTTTGGAGGTTTAAGATTTAATTACTGCACTGCTGAGTTTCAAACTTGTGTGGGGCCTGTAGCCCCTTTGTTTTGGCTGATTTTTCTCCTTTGGAATGGAAGTATTTACCCAATGTCTATACCCCTATTGTATCTTGGAAGTAAATAACTTGTTTTTAATTTTACAGGCTCATAAGTAGAATTAACTAGCCTTGTCTCAAATGAGACTTTGGACTTTGGAACTCAGAATTAACACTGGAATGAGTTAAGACTTTGGGAATTATTGGGAAGGCACGATTGTATTTTGCAAGGTGAGAAGGACATGAGATTTGGTAGGGGCCAGGGATGGAATCATATAGTTCAGATGTATGTTTCTACCCAAACTTCATATTGAAATGTAATCTACAGTGTTGGTGTTGGGGCCTGGTGGGAGGTAATTGTGTCATGCAGGTAAATTTCTCATTAATAGTTTAGCACTTTTGTACCATCTTCATGATAGTGAGTGAGTCCTCATGAGATCTGGCCATTTAAAAGCGTGTAGCACCTTCCCACCCTCTCTCTTGTTCCTGCTTCACCATGTGATATTCCTGCTCCCCCTTTTCCTTCTGCCATGATTGGAAGCTTCCCAAGACTTCCTCAGAAGCAGATGCTGCCATGATTTCTGTATAGCCTTTAGAATCTTTTTTTTTTTTTTTTTTTTTTTGAGACGGAGTTTCACTCTTGCTACCCAGGCTGGAGTGCAATGGTGCTATCTCGGCTCACTGCAACCTCCGTGTCCTGGGTTAAGGCAATTCTCCTGCCTCAGCCTCCTGAGTAGCTGGGATTACAGGCACGTGCCACCATGCCCAGCTAATTTTTTGTATTTTTAGTAGAGATGGGGTTTCACCATGTTGAACAGGATGGTCTTGATCTGTTGACCTTGTGATCCACCCGCCTCGGCCTCCCAAAGTGCTGGGATTACAGGCTTGAGCCACCGCGCCCGGCCAGCCTTTAGAATCTTAAGGCAAGTAAACCTTTAAAAAATAAATAAATAAATTACCTAGTCTCCAAGAAAATTAGCTCTTCTTGTTGCATTGACCCCTTTACCAACAGTCAAGAAAGAAAGCTTTTAATAGAATCCAACATCCTTTCATGATTAATACCCTCAAGAAACTTGGAATTGAAGGAACAAACATCAAAATAGTAAGAGCCATCAATGACACACCCACAGCCAATATTATGCTGAACAGGCAAAAAGCTAGAAACATTCCCCTTGAGAACCGGAACAAGACTGGATGCCCATTGTCATCACTCTTATTCAGGATGGTACTAGAAGCCTTTCCCAGAATAATCAGGCACCAGAAACAAATAAAACTCATTCAAATAGGAAATGAAGTCAAGCTACCTTTCTTTGCTTGTGGTATGATTCCATACCTTGTAAACTCTGAAAACACTGTCAAAAAGCTCCCAGAATTGCTAAATGTCTTTAGTAGAGTTTCAGGATACAAAGTCCATGTACAAAAATCAATAACATTTCTTTTTAATTATTTTATGATTATTTTATTTTTTAAGTTTTAGGTTACATGTGCAGGATGTGCAAGTTTGTTACATAGGTAAATGTGTGCCATGGTGGTTTGCGGTACCTACCAACCAATCACCTAGGTATTAAGCCCAGCATCCATTAGTTCTTTGCCCTAATGCTCTCCCCTCCACCATCCCCAAACAGGCCACAGTGTTGTTCCCCTCCCTGTATCCATGTGTTTTCATTATTCAGCTCCTACTTATAAAAGAGAACATGTAGTGTCTGGTTTTCTGTTTTTGCATTAGCTTCCTGAGAATAATGGCTTCCAGCTTCATTCATATCCCTGTAAAGGACATGATCTTGTTCACTTTATGGCTGCATAGTATTCCATGGTGTATATGTACTAAATTTTCTTTATCTAGTCTTTCATTGATGGGCACTTTGGTTGATTCCATGTCTTTGTATAACTATACACTTCACTGAGCCTATGTGTGCATATATCATTATAACAGAATGAAAAAATCAGTAGCATTTCTATACATCAACTACATTCAAGATGAGAGCCTAATCAAGAATGCAATTCCATTTATAATAGCTACACACACAAAATAAAATACCTAGGAATACATCTAACCATGGAAGTAAAAGATCTCTGTAACTACAAAATACTTCTGAAATAAATCACAGGCGACACAAAGAAATGATAAATCGGGCATGTTCATAGGTAAGAAGAATCAATATTGTTAAAATGATCATACTTTCTAAAGCGACCTACAGATTCAACACTATTCCTATCAAGCTACCAATGTTATTTTTCATAGAAATAGAAAAAAGAAACTATTCTGAAATCTGTAGGGAATAAAAAAAGAGCCCAAATAGCCAAAGCAATTCTAAATATAAAAGACAAAGCTGGAGTCATCACACTACCAAACTTCAAACAACATTGTAAGTCTACAGTAATGAAAACAGCATGGTACTGGTACAAAAACAAATACATACTGCTGAGTCTGTCTGGCAGACTCTGGCTGAGAAAGAGATGAAAGGAGTACTCAGACACGGGTATTTTGCATGAGAGCAGTTAGGGGACTGCTGGAGAGTAAGCAGTCTTGATAAACTGGAGCCGCTTACTTTTATTCAGTATGGAAATAATGTTGAAAGCCTGGAACAAACACAATCTGCAGGTAATTAACATTATTGTTCCCCTTTACAGGGAGAAGTCACCTGTGGATCAGCAAAGGTAGGTTTTAAGACAACATGAGTAAACAAGCTCACGTAAGATAAATTCCACTACACTTCCTTGTACCTACTCCTTACCCTGTGCCTCAGATTAGAACATCTGCCTTCAGCTTATTCTTCCCCAAAGCTACAGAAAACTCTCTGACCTTTCAAGGTTTGCATCCTTTCCCTATAATTTCTCTGACCGATTTTCCACAACATATACCAAGAGAACAGAACAGAGAACTCAGGATTAAAACAACTAAGTCCACAAAAATAAGCAATTGAGAAAGGACTCCCTATTTAATCAATGGCGTTGGGAAAACTGAATATAACATGCAGAAGAATGAAACTGGACTCCTGCCTTTCATCATATACTTAAATTAACTTAAGATGAATTAAAGATTTAAATAAGCATATTGAAGCAATGTCTGCACTCCTGCATTTGCTGCAGCATTGTTTCCAATAGCTAAGATCTGGAAGCAATCTGAGTGTCCCTCAACACAGATGATTGCATGGAGAAAATGTGGTACACAATTGAGAACTAGTCAGCCATATAAAAGAATGAGATATAGTCATTTGCAACAATACTCAATATTATGCTGAACAGGCAAAAAGCTGGAAACAGTCCCCTTGAGAACTGGAACGAGACAGAATGGTAGCACCAACCTGGATATCATCCTTGGAAAAGAATTTATAACTAAATCCTCAAAAGCAATTACAACAAAAACATATATTGACAAGTGAAATCTAATTCAACTAAAGAGCTTCTGCACAGCAAAAGAAAATAGTAACATAATAAACAGACAATGTACATAATGGGAAAAACTATTAGCAAACTTTGCATCAGACAAAGGTCTAATATCAAGAATCTATAAGGAACTTAAAAAAGCAAAAAACCCAATAACCCCATTATAAAAATGGGCAAAAGACATAAACAAACAGGTCTCAAAAGAAAGACATACAAATAGCAAACAAATATTCATTAAAAATGCTCATCATCATTAACCATCAGGAAATGCAAGTCAAAACCACATTGAGTTACTATCTTGTACTATCTCGTAATAGTCACAATGGCTATTATTAAAAGGTTGCAAGACAACAGATGCATGTAGTAAGAAGGAAATGCTTATACAATGACAGTGGGAATGTAAAATAGTTCAGCCATTTTGGAAAGTAGTTTGAAGATTTCTTGAAGAATTTAAAATGGAACTACCATTTAACTCAGCAATTCCATTACTGATTATATATCCAACAGAAAAAAAAATATTTTACCAAAAAGGTACATCCACTCATAGGTTCAGTGCAGCATTATTCCCAAGAGAAAAGACATTAAATCAACCTAGGGATCCATCAACGGTGGGTTGGATAAAGAAAATATGGCACATAGACTCTATGGACTACTATGCAGTCATAAAGAGAATGAAACCTTGTTCTTTGTATCAACATGAATGGAGCTGTAAGCCATTATCCTAAAGCAAATTCACGTAGAAACAAAACATCAAATGCTGCACATTCTCACTTATAAGCAGGAACTAAATGTTGGGTGCTCACAGAAATAAAGATGGCAACTACAGAAACTGGGGAGTACTAGAGAGGAGGATGGAGGAAGGGGTAAAAGTATTGAAAAACCATTAAGTTCTCTCCCTGGTACCTGGGTGATGGGATCAATCATGCAACAAACCTCAGCATTATGCAATATACCCAGGGAACAACCCACACATGTACCCGCTGAATCTAAAATAAAGGTTGAAATTATTTTACAAAGGAATTAAGAATCATAGAAATTAAAATATAAAATGCTATCAAAATTTTTATGTAAAAATTATATTTATGGTGATATATATAAAAATAAAAATCTAATATTCTAATATTAAATGGAATTATTCTATTTTTAATTATTGAGATTTCATTTTGAGCATCTAATAAACATACATAATAAAGAAACTATGCCTTTATGTTCTAAAATCTAACTTCAGTAAATGCATAATTGGTGTTTATGTAAAATTTAAGTAAATTTAGTATTTAGTCAACAATAAAATTGTTCATGCTTTTACAATTATCAGTGGATCAAGGGACCCAAATTATCTGTGTTGTAAGCATGAATAAGAGAGAATAATAATTTAACAAATGCATTACAACAAAAGCATATGTACCTTCCCAGATTTTGATTTAGCTAATTAGAAACATTGTATCAGAAGAGTTATTCAGCAATCAGAGAAAAGGCTTGATTTCAGAAGCTGAATGATCTTGTTATTCGTTATTTAGATAAGTAGCAGAGCAGTAATTTCACTGCTGTCTTTATGAGTGCTTTGCTTAAATTGGGTATTGATGGGTTCAGTCCCCATTGCTAAATGCATAAAGAAATCTTTGCCCAGAGCAATTAAAAAGACTAAAGGGATGATAAATAACAAGATGTCTATGAAAAAGGAAAGTGGTGTCTAAGAGGCTTGTCAACTAACTCTACTCCACAGTATCAGCCCTAGCTGGGAAATTTGATTATGTTGTTGTGCAGCAATGATCATCTCTGAGGAGTGAATTGCATACCTGCTTTGTATTACCATTCAGTCATTTAATCACTGTTCATGTTTTGTGTTACACCGTTTTCTGGAAACCTCCGTAGAGCATCACCAAAGGAGTCAAGACATTGCTAAATCTTTTGCTTTTTATATTCTTTTTTTCTCTCCTCTGTTTACGCTTGAATTGGTGAAGCAAGTTTAACAGCATTTAGACAATTCAAATTTTATGTAGTTTTTCCAGCATCCCTGTCAATGCAGTGGTAGACCTAGTTACCAGTTTCAGAAGATAGATGTTACCTGGTTTCCCTGTAGAGCTGCATGGATGAATAATGTGCTGATTAGGAACAAGAGTCTCTCCTGCCCAAAGATTATGCTCTCTCTGGTGCAGTCCACCCAGCAAAGCAATCCATGATACACATCCCTCTCTGCAGTGTTTGTCCAGAAGGACTGGCTTTATATCACCCTCCTATGTCTCCTCTAGGAGAATACAACATTGCTATTCAATCTGTCTTTTCAACTCCCTGAGAACAAATTACAGACCTGCAAATTGAGTCAACCCATATACAGTAGTAGCTCCATTCTGAGCTCTGTTAGTCACAGAAAAACTGTTTCCCAGGCTAATGATGTTGGTGCTGGCCATGTTTTCCAAAAAGCAAAGTAACAGGGATGTATATTTTGTACGCCCTTGAAAAGCTTCATCTAGGTGCCCTGCACAAGCCCATCTCTCTTAAGTTCACCTGAAGTAGTTTGGTTACCGGGCTGTTATCTATTCTCTTGACAATTGCAGTATAGCAAAGTTGCCTTTTCCTGATAAAACTTTTCCCTGGGAAGAACCTAATATAGTCCAGGCTATTATTTCTAAAGACATTGCTTTTCTAACCCTCAGTATTAATTATGATGTCTAAGTTGCTTGCTTGTCATTTGTTGAGTAAATAAACATAATGGCAGCCCTTGTAGCATGAACTAGATTGTCTGTAAGCCCACTGAAAGTATAGGCAGTGGCTAATATATCCTGATTCTAACTCAGCATTATACTGAGTGTGGAGGGAGAAAATTATTTTCCAACATTCTGCAATGTTCACTGGTTAGTATGGGGTAAATACTAGGTCAAAAGGTGAACTAAGTTAAGAAAGTGTGAAGTTTCTTAGAAAGCAAAAGGCCGTGGAGCATATTTGCTGGAATCCTCACAAAGAACACTAGATTTATGATGTAGTCTCAATAGAGGCTGGTTAGTGACAGCAACTCCTCCTTAGCCTCTTCATATTAGGCCCCAATGTAACCCATTAGTATCATAATTAACAGGTAACATTGGTGTTTCTTAGGTAAGTAAATCCTAGGATATTCTCTTAGATAAATGTATACTCTTAATTATTTTAAAATATTTAAAATAGTGTCAAAATATGATACATAAATATTTGTGTTGAGTATAATCAATAATAATAGATTGCATTTACTGCACACAGGCCAGTTTATAGGACCTGAAGATGTAGTTGTTTATAAAATATTTTGTCAAGATGCTTATAATCTCACAGAAGAGATAACATAGAAAAATGCAAAGTCCAATAATATTGCAAAACTGAGGTTCTTTTTAAAAGCACTTAAACATTTATTAAGAGATTGTTACATATCAGGAAACTTTCTAAGTGTTTTACTCATTTAAACTTCTCACCAACTGAGGAGATACGTGATATTATTAACTCTCTTTTGTAGAAGAGGAAACTGAGGCACAAAGAAGTGAAATAACTTAGCTTGCCTGTTCCCACAGCAAGGGTGGGATTCCAGTCAGATTCTAGTCAGGCAGATTGACAGTTTTACACTAGAACCCAAATAATAATCTAGTGATGATCAGAAGCAAGAGTCTCTCTTGCCCAAAGATTATGCTCTCTCTGCTGCAGTCCACCCAGCAAAGCAATCCATGATACACATCCCTCTCTACAGAGTTTGTCCAGAAGGAGGGCTTTACATTCTCTGGATTCCAGTCAGGTAGATTGACAGCTTTACACTAGAACCCTAATGATAAGACAGAATCTTATTAATTATTAACCCTAATAATGAAACAGATTCTTATTACACTAGAACCCTAACAATAAGACAGAATATTTTTTAAAGATTGGTTTATGGCATGCATGTCTCAACCAAAGAGAGGTGACCATCTGTTGGTTCCTCAGAAGAGGTGACATTCCAGGAGGAGTTGTAGGATAGTCAGCTACATAGTCTACATTCTCTAATTATAGTTCATTGTAATATAGCTAAGTTAGCATATCTTCTTTTACCTACTCCCTCCCCAAATTCATCTTATCCTTATTCATTCCCACCTATGAACCCTGCTCATTCTGACTTACACTATGATTTCTTTCCTTTCCTGGATTCAAAGACAGAATTGGACATGAAGTTGATTACTTTGGAAATTTGATAGCCTAAAGTATCCTCATCGCCTGAAAAAGCTTTGCTTCAAATTAAGCTTGCGCATGTCTCTATAAATCAGAGAAGGAAATTTATCTTTTAATATAAATGGTCTACACAGTTCAGATTAAAATTCAAGAATATCTGATAGCCTCATATTACATGGCATGAGCTTGATAATTTCAAATCTAGGGAGGAAGAATAAATAAGAATTTCCCTGCTCTTAATGTCTGTGAAATAGACTTCCTTCTAAATCTGATGCTTAAATAATTGAACTTCAAACTATTTTTAGCTTTATAAAGCCACCACATTTTCTATTAACTATCTGATCAGCATTCCGAGTATTTAACTAAATGCTGCATTTAATAAGCTCTGCCAGACTCCGGCCACATTCCAAAGTTCTTTTCCATTGAAATTTGCTTGAGGATTCAAAGTACTGTTGCTGCTAAATTTGGAAATGTTATTTTTTGTGGTATAACCTGATATAAAGGAATATCGAATCAAAACACAGAATATGTATCTACTAAATAGCTATAATTCAGGCAGCCATATCAGTGCCCGATTTTCTTATCGTTAAAATGCAAGTACTTACATTTATACCAATTGTTATTTTGGGGAAAAATTACGAAAAACATAAGAGAGTTCTTGGGATAGTGATAGAAAAGTGAGAGAACAGTCATGTTAGAGTGCTTGAAAAGTCAAAATGAAGATTCTGGTCTTTTTCGTCATGAAAGAATAAATGTTCCATTTATTAAATAAATGTTTATTGATTGCTATCCTTACACAATTATAAACACAATGATGCAATGCTATCCTAAGACTTGCTTTTCAACAAACAAACATAGGTTACATTTAAAGACTACAATTAAATGAATTTAACATGTATGGTTATGAGATTATACCTGAAGATCCAGAATAAAGAATATTATTTTTCTGTACCCATTAGTTTGTCTTTTAAGAATAAGGATATGAACAGACACTTTACGAAAGAAGACATATATGAGGCCAACAATCATATGAAAAAATGCTCATCATCACTGGTCATCAGAGAGATGCAAATCAAAACCACATTGAGATACCATCTCACGCCAGTTAGAATGGCGATCATTAAAATATCTGGAGACAACAGATGCTGGAGAGGATGTGGAGAAAAAGGAACAATTTTACACTGTTGGTGGGAGTGTAAATTAGTTCAACCATTGTGGAAGACGGTGTGGCGATTCCTCAAGGCCTTAGAAATAGAAATTCCATTTGACCCAGCAATCCCATTACTGGGTATATATCCAAAGGACGATAAATCGTTCTACTACAAGGACACATGCACACGAATGTTCATTGCAGCACTGTTTACAATAGCAAAGACCTGGAATCAACCCAAATGCCCATTGATGATAGACTGGATTGGGAAAATGTGGCACATAGACACCATGGAATATTATGCAGCAATCAGAAATGAAGAGTTCGTGTCGTTTGTAGGGACATGGATGAATCTGGAGAACATCATTCTCAGCAAACTGACACAAGAACAGAAAATGAAACACCGCATATTCTCACTCATAGGCGGGTGATGAAAAATGAGAACACATGGACCCAGAGAGGGGAGTACTAAACACTGGGGTCTATAGGGGGGAAAGGGGAGGGCCAGTGGGAGGGGGAGGTGGGGAGGGATTGCCTGGGATGAAATACCAAATGTGGGTGAAGGGGAGAAAGCAAACAAAACACACTGCCATGTGTGTACCTATGCAACTGTATTGCATGCTCTGCACATGTACCCCAAAACCTAAAATACAATAAAATAAATAAATGAATAAATAAATAAATAAAAAGAAAGAATATATCTTCTGACAGAAGTATATTTCCAAGTATCATAATAAATTATTCTACCGTCCCACAGAACCAAGATGAATGCTCTCCTCACCAAGAATTGAATCCTATGTTGAGATTGATGACACTACACACTTTTCCTAAGTGTAAGAGAAAGGTTACTATTCACATAATGAGGCTGTATGGGTAGAATTAGTGGCTTCTAAGCAAGTCCAAACACTGAAAGGAGAGCAAATGAAAAAGATACTGGCCTAGGGCTCTTACGGTGATTAGGTCTGGCACTAAAGGAAACAGGATGCTGATAAGATGATCAGTTTGCTCACATGTAGGAGACGAGGAAGAGAAAGAGGTTTAAAATCTATCAACACTCAAACATCAAAGATTGTAGTCACACTGTTTGTTATATAAATATGAGCCAGTTAGGAAGGGAGGCAGGATCTGTAGAATAAGATGTCAGAAAGGGCAAGATCACGAAGATCCTCAGCGGGAACAGAAGAAAGTTTGGAATTACCTGTGACTAGAACAAGGAGATATAAAATTGTTTTAAGCACAGAAATGATATAATGTGATTTATGTGTTTAAAATGATGCCTTTGGCTACTTGGTAGAGAATGGGCTATATGGAGACCATGGTAAAGTCAGAGTCCAGTTAGGACTGAAGGGGAGGAATGTTAAGGGGAGACAGCGGCTTACACCAGACTCGTGATGTCAAAGGAAGAAAATAAGTGACACGTGTCTGTAGTTAGAGCCTAAAGCATTGTGGTGAGAGGCAAGACAGAGAGTGGGACATGAAATAACCTTAAGTTTCTGACTGTAGCAACCAGATTTATGTCTGTTCAATGTATAGAGATGAAGGTTTCAAAGGAATAGCTATTCTGCCAAAAAATCAAAACCTTTGTTCAAATACTTGTTGAATTAAAAAGTAAATTAAATATTTATACAGTCTCCAAATGTCATTACTGACATTTATGCCTATATTAAAATCAAAATTTGTATATTTGACAATAACTTAAAGAGATTTTAGGGATTTTAGTCATGTATTTCTTCGTAATGTGTAAATAATTTATTGTCTGGTAGTAATTCCCCCATTACCTCATCTCTAAAAAATGAAAAGATTGGAATGAATGGCTTCTAGCATCACTTTCTATTCAAATTGTAGTCACTCTGATTCTAGGTGTGAGGAGAATGGTTGAGGTATAACATATAAAACACGTGTTGTAAAGTTAGAAGGGGAGCTTTGTGTTCAAGAATGATGGATGAGTCTAAAATTCTTTCCTGAGCCTTGATTATTTAGGTCTTTGATGTTTCTGCATTGTCAGCTAAGAAGAAAACTCTGTTTTTTACAAACAGTTCTCTAATGATAACAAATGGTCAAATTCAACTTGGCAAATTTTCTTTTTTTGGAGTATTCTTTCTGGAGATTAATGACTTTTAATAGTCCCCATATGCCCACCCAGTCTACACAAGCTATAACAACATGTAAGATGAGGTACAATGAACAAGAATGCCATCGCTTAAGTAATTTTTTTTCCATCTAAGTTATCCATTTTTCAAAGACCATGACATTTTACACAACGTTTTAGCTGATTAGATTGCCCTGCTTAAAATAAAATCAGAAAGAATATTAGGAAAGAGACTTCAGAAGCCACATAGCTTGACCTTAAAGGGTGCTGATGACCTTGGAACCAACTTGAATCCTTTTTGTTCTCTAATACTGCATGAATAATAAATAAAACAATATCACCAGAGGTCTACACAGGTGCTGTGTAAGCCAAAGAATGTAACAGCACAGCAGAGCTTGATTCTGAAAGCTAATAAATCAAGAAATAGTCTACGTAGTAAAACTGCAATAGTAGCATGGCTGGTTGATAGCCATGACAGCCACACTGAATTAAATGGGAAAAAAAGAAACAATTGTGCTCTTTTGCTTTATTCCTTTTAAATCTAATAGAAGCAGAAACATAAGTGTTTACCATTGTTTTAGCAAAATAGACTTTTCAAAAGATGGATGTATCCACCTGTGTTATACATAAAACATACACCATGTCAGCAAGCACTAGATTTCTCTCCTGGTTAAAGTTACGTGATTTAGACCTAATTCCTTAAATTCAGCAGTTAAGGTAGGTGAATCATTCCTCTGCCAAAGCAGAGGAATAGAAGTTGTTTTATTGATGCATTCATTTAAAAACCCCTTGATACCTCATTAACTAAAAGAGCCATATAAAACTGTAACAATTTTCAGACTATTATGTCAGTCTCCTTAGGGATTAAATAAAAGTATTGCAAACCAATTCACGAGGATCACTAAATGGTAATCAGGTAAGGCCTGTGGTATAATGTAACAAACAATGCATTTATGTATAATTGATATTTGCTTTGGTGCTTCTCTCCATTCCATAATTCATTGAAAATCTGAAAGTTGTAACCGATACAGATTTCTGAGAGTGAAATTATTCATAACAAGTTAAAAAGTGTAAATTAAAATAGATAGCTGTACAAATTTAATTACTCTTCAGTGGAAACTCTAAATAAATTCCTTTGTAGACTATAAGTAAGCAAAATATCATTTTAATATGTGTATTTAAATAATTCTTATTAAATATGAATAACATAAATATGGTAACTTTTCTGATGTCTTTTAAAAGCCATTATAATTGTTTATTGTATTTTAAAAGCTGATAATACATCTAGATACAGTATAGTATTAAGACACAATCTCTGTAGCCAGAATTTCAGTTATGGTTTTGTGACCCTTAGCCAGTTATTTAATCTTCCTGTGACTCCAGCTACCTCACCTGAAACACGAAGGCTAATGAGGGCAGCTACCTCCTAGAATTGGTGGAAGAATGACATAAATTAATTAAAATTCTTATGGTAATGACTGGTACATTGTAAACAATATTAAAATAACAGCTATATTTACTGTGTCCCGTCAGGAGTTTTCAACTTCTATGTGCCATGGACTCCTTTGGAAGTCTAATGAAATATTTCCCATAATAATGTTTGGGAAAATAAATAAAGTAAATATGATTATGAAGAAGTTCAATTATATTGAAATACACTTTAATCCACACAATCCTAGGCCCATGAATAAAGGGTAAGACCCCTCTGAGCAATACACATTGTCAAAAAGGCCCTGTTATTCAACCCTTCTGTGGTTGTTGCTTTTTCTTGTAATCCACTCTGAATTCATACAGCATCGTTAGCCAACTGGTTGCGTTTAGTGTGTAAATTATTGTTCAACTGGAAGGACACAGGAATTTTTATACTAATTCTATTCTAAAAATGTAGATTATGTTACACATATATGTATGTGTATTTCCAAATATTTTCCAACTTATGTACATATACAAGATAAATGCACATTACATTAAATTCTTCAAAATAGATCATTTCTAAATCAAATTATGAAGAGCTCTTTATAATATTTAAATTTTATTACTATTTTAAAATAATCAGATCAGATGTTGAGTCATAATGCCCAAAACCTCTGGAGCCAAAACATTTAAACAAACAAGAACATTAAATATATTATATTTTTCAATGATATCACATAGATGAAAATAGAATTGCTTATACAAGTACTGTGCTAGACAAATATTAAAATACCTGAAAAAGTAATTGTTAATTGTTTTAGCATTATTTTATTCATACTCCCAAAGTTATTGAAATTATCTTCAAAACAATAGGAAAACCTCTGATGATAGCATTTCATTGATATGATTGATACTAAGTGTACTTAAGGAAATACTGAAGAACAACAAAATCATTGGTGTACAAAATATATATATATATATATAATGGATACTAATGGTTGTTTGAGAGGCCTAAATGTTAAATGAAAATTTCATCCACTTGTCTCTTACATTTTAATTTGAAACCAAATAATTTCTTATTCAAAATCAAAATGGGGTCAGGCAAGTTGGTTCATGCCTGTAATTCCAACACTTTGGGAGGCTGATGCAGGAGGATATTTTGAGCCCAGGAGTTCCAGACCAACTCAGCAACATAGTGAGGCCCTGTCTTTACACATTTTTTTTTAAAGCTAACCAGGCATGGTAGTGTATACCTAGAGTCCCAGCTACCCCGGAGACTTGGCAGGAGGATCTCTTTTCATTTTAGTGCCTCTTCTCCCTATTTAATTACCAATAAAAAAAGAAAGTTTATAGTTAAGATCCAAATGAGAAGTTTGTGAGTAAAGAGTTTATAACTGTAACCCATTTTTTCCACCAATTCTATTTGATCCAATTCAACAAAAATGCCGTGGACTGTAATTTATGTAGCAAAGTTAATTTCAAACTGTCTCAAATTACACAATGCAAAATGAACTGCAGACAGCAGAACATTTCAGAAAACAAGAAGGCATTCAATCAAAATGTCTACTCTCATCTATAATGTTGTATATTAAAATCTTAAGTGGCCCTGATGTGTCAGAGCTACATATTACACACACACACACACACACACACACACACATATACACATACACACAGAGAAATGCATAGCTTTGATAAAAAATTTACTGTCTCAGGAAGACTCAGGAATAAAGAATCTGTTATCTAATGAATAATATAGAATCTCCCTTAGAAAAATGCCTGTATATGCGAAAAGTTTAGTGAAATTGTTTACAGACAAACACATTTGCATTTAGCTTAGGTTGTTTGTAGAAGAGTCTATGGACCTTTAATGTAAGGTTTAGGCTTACTGTCAGCCTATTTAAAACAAAAGATATGCGCTTTTCTGACTAAAACCAATTATATTTAAAGACATCAGCTCACAAAAGGTTAAATCCTATGGTTGCTTTTTCAAATGCAGCAAGCACAAAAATATACAGTAAGCCAACTAGGCATTAAAAATACAACAAAATACACACACACACACACACACACACACACAAATACAAGAACACACACGTGTGCCCACACAGATGCACACACACGTTCTGTTTTAGTGTTAAATATGGAGATTGCAACTGCTCACATTACATAAAAGCCTACACATAACTCTGCTTTATCTCTACTATTTCTGGGGTATTTCCCCAAACATGGAATAGAACCACTATAGAGATATTTTTCCATCAAGTCTTTGGACGTTTAGCCCTGCATACCAAAGCACATCAGGCAAGGATGACTATGTGGCCATGTCCATATTTTACCAGTCCAAACAAAAGTTGCTGTGAAAGTAGTCCTATAATGGCCATTTGCCAATATCTTGAGAAATACATAGCAGGTATATTCTTTGTCTGCAGCTAGTCTTATGGTTTTCTGGTCATCATTTTCTATCCTCACTCCACAATAGTTGAACTCCTAAATCTTCATCTAATTTTGTTGGGCTGAGCACAGACAGTGAAGGTAAACTACCAGGATCAGAATTCTCTCTGGTTCTACCACCTACCAGCTATGTAACTTTGGGTAAGTTAATTAATTTATCTGTTTCTCCATTTGTTCATCTCTAAAATAGTAATTATTAATAATACGTTATAGGATTGGATTGTGATGAGAGTTAAATAGGCTAATATATACAAAGTACATAAAATAGTGTCTACACTTTCTCCCTGAAAAAGTGCTTTGTAAGTGTTGGATATTATAATTATTCATTTAGTTCCAAGCCAAAACACAGAGTAAATGAAGTCTACATAGCTTCTGTTCAGAATATACCAGAATTTCCATTGAGAAACACAGATTCTTCAAGGTGAGACATGATAAAAGCATTGGGGAAACAAAATTTAATATACCTCTCTTCCACAAAGCCATCAGCTTATTAAAGGCTCTGAGAAGTTAATATCTATTTTAGCCTGTATTTCCCCAAACTTATTGGATTATATAACCAAACTTTGTCTATTTGCTTATAAGGTTTGAATTTTAAAACTATCAATATTTTGAAAACGATATTTCTCCAGTAAATGCAAAGAAAGGGAGCGAAAGTAGGATTAAAGTGAGACTAGAATGGTAATAAGAATAAAAATTTTTTATCCTGTTTGTGTGGCAACATCAGGGAGCAGCCTGAAAACAGAAAGAGAATTAGAGCTAAACACTAACAGTAGAAAAGCTCTCTTCTATGAGAAAAAGCGATCTTCTATGAGAAAGACAACAACAGCAATGGAGTAAAAGGATATACTTTGAAAGCAGCAAAGCACTATATTTTCACAGGATAAAATAATTTGGTGATGAGGAGGAAATTAGGAGCTCCACTTTTGATCTTATTTGAATCTCATTTAGTCAACCCATTGTTGTCCCAGTTATCTACAAGCATCGAAGGCAAACACTCTCATTTCTCAATAATTTCAGTTACTTAAGGAAGTTCTTTCCTACACTAATATTTTCATTAGCTTTTGTTATTAGTATCTTCCTAGATGATCCCTTTGCTATCCTCATCAGTTAGTTCTTGGATCTCCTCTTTCAATGATGTATTTTAATTTAATCTCATTCTTTTACTTTCACAGTGGCATACACCAGATGTGAGTTAACCTTGTAGATTATTCTCACCACTGCATCTCATATTCTTAGACAATGGTGAGGCTTTGCTCCAGTGCTAATCTCCATCATAAAGAGCTCCCACTAGCTTCTTCATTCACGCCTTAATATGTAACTTGAACAGCTTAAATATGAAGTTTAACTGTTTTTCTTTTGTTTGAGTGTGTTATCATATATGGAATACCTGCGCTTGTATTATTAGGTAACTGCTATAAACATTAAGAACTATAAGCATTCTTCTTTACAGCCATTAGAACATAAAGAATAGCTGTTTCAGACAGTTTTTCAAAAAACAAACAAGATGAAATGCAATGATGCATAAAAGTGTTCGAGAAAGTATTTCAAGGATATTCTGAAGCCAACTTTAAAGCAAACACTTAATGTAGAAGATTTGAAGTAAGCAATAACCACTCAATTCTCTAGATTTTTTTAAATAATTAGGTATTGTCATTCTAAGATTCAATCTTTCTTCAACTGAGAACCAGAAGGGGAAAGTAACTCAAACTCTAAGCTGCTAGTAAGGCTGCTTTCACAATTCAAAGAGAACACACCTAAATCAACAGTGTAGGATAGATTTCTACTCACACATTCATCATGTAACTTCCATTCTGACACAGCACACATAATTCAATCAAACACTAAAGACAAGCCTACCATAACCATGACACTGCCTGATTCATGATGACACTGTAGATAATGAAAAAAATTTTAGAAAGAATCCAGGAACCATCTATTTCCTATAGGAATATGAGTAATGATAATAACTGCCAATTATGGAGTGCTTACTGCTTTAGGGTAGGACCTTTATGTACACAAGTTTTAAAGCTCAAAACAGGTTTCCAAACAGTCATTCTTACTCCATGTTAGAGAAGCCAAAACTGAAATTCAGAGAGATTTAGTGTATGCCTCTAATCAATTAAGTAGTAGAACTTAAATTAGAGGCTAGGTATGTTTTAATTCAAAGTCCTTATTCTTTAAATGATCTCAAACTTCTTCTCATAGTTATGCTTGATAAACTCCTGAATAATAGTCATCAAAAATATTTTAAATCTAAAGCAAAGAGGCTCTTAGTGACAAATAATATCTAAACTTACATATGTACAACTCATAATAAAAATTACAAAGGGGAATAGATGTGAAATTGTCTATATCATAGACACTATGGGAATAATAAAATCAACTTCATTTGTGCTAATAGAATTGGGAAATTCAAATGAATTAAATTTGCATCTTTAGTTGTTATTAACAAGTGACCAAATGCAAGCACTCAGAGAAAAAGTTAGATGAAAGTTTGGATTTATTTCATTCCAATTGCTTGTTATATCTGACCATTTCAATAATATTCCCAGATGGCTAAGCTTAAGCATAGCATAAGAAAATAAAAGACAAAGGAAAACACATTTCATACATTTTTGTGCAGTATGTGGAAAACATTTTTGTTCCTTCCTTATATTGACCTTTTTTGTATTCATATTCAAGTTAAAACATAAAACTGATTATACTAAACCTTCTTAAATGTCAAGAGAGAATACAATCATGCCTCGGAGCACAAACCTAAAATGAAATATATTGTAATAAGCTGTATAGTAAGGATTAATACAATGATTTTTTTGGAGCCCTAAGGAAGGAGTAATGGATTCTGCCAAGATGGAGGAGTGGGAGTTGGTAACATAAACATCTCAGAGAGAAGATGTAATTTAAGCTATGCCTTGAAGGATAGGTGAATTCCACTGGGTTGAAAGAAGGAAATAAAATTTTAGGCAGTGAGAACAACAAGCACAAAGGCCCAGAGGAACAGGAAAGCATGGCATACTCGTTACCGTGTTAAAATTCTTGGGGTCAAGAATATAGTGTTCCTGAAGGTGAAGTGGGAAGAAAGTTACAAGAGAGAAGTCAGTAGGAGTGATTTAAGCTTTGTACATTGTTATTAAATGTTTGGGCTCTACTATGTAAATAAGAGAAAAACCAATGAAGTTTTTTATAAAAAATAAATTCAAACCTATAATTTCCAAAATTGCTTTATTGAATAATTAAGGGTGAATTCAAAGGAAAACACTATAGGTACATCTTATTTTATTGTATTTCACTTGATTATGTTTTGCAGCTATTACAGTTTCTTACAAAACAAAGGTTTGTGGCAACCTTATGTTGAGCAACTCCAGCAAGGTGCCATTTTCTTTGAACAGCATATGTTCGCTTTATAGCTGTGTGTCACATCATGTTTGCAGTTCTCACAATGTTTCAAACTATTATTATTATCGTATCTGTTATGCTGATCTGTGACCAGTGATCTTTGATATTACTATTGTAATTTTGGGGAGGTGCCATACATCACACCCACATAAGACAACAAACTTAATGGATAAATATTGTGCATTCTGGCGGCTGTACAGACTGGCCATTCTCCCATCTTCCTTTTTTTCTCAGGCCTCCCTGTACTCTGAGACACAGCAATCCTACAATTAGTCCAGTGAATATCTCTGCAATGGCCTCTAAGTGTTCCAGTGAAAGAAAGCGTTGCATTTCTCTGACTTGAAAAGCTAGAGATGATTAAGCTTAGTGAAGAAGGTATGTTGGAAGCTGAGAGAGCTGGAAAACTACACCTGTTGCAGCAAACAGCCAAGTTCTGAATGAAAGGGACAAGTTTTGAAGAAAATTAAAAGCGCTACTCCAGTGAACACATGAATGATAAGAGTATGAAAAAGTTTTATTATTGACATGGAGAAAGCTTTAATGGTGTGAGTAGAAGATCCTACCAGCCACACCCTTAAGTCAAAGCTGAGTTAGAGTAAGTTCTTAACTCTCTTCAATTTTATGAAGGCTGAGAGAGGTGAGAAAGCTACAGAAGAAAATCTGAAGCTAGCAGATGTTAGTTCATGAGGTTAAGGAAAGAAGATGTATCCGTAACATAAAGGCATGAGGGGAAAATGGCAAGTGCCAATGTAGAAGCTGCAGCAAGTTATCTACAAGATTTAACTAAGTTTATTCATGAAGGTGGTGGCATTAAAGGACTGACTTTTTAAAATGTGGATGAAACAGCTTTATATTGGAGAAGATGCCATCTGGGACTTTCATAGCTAGGGAGGAAGCCAGGAATGCCTGGCTTCAAATTTGAAAGGACAAACTAACTTTTTTATGAGGGGCTAATGCAGCTTGTGGGTTTAAGTTGAAGCCAGTGCTCATTTGCCATTTCAAAAACCTGGGAGCCCTTCAGTATTCTCCTAAATCTACTCTGCTCATGTTTTATAAATGGAACAAAGCCTGGATGAGAGAACATTTGTTTATGGCATGGTTTACTGAATATTTTAAGTACACTGTTGAGACACACTGCTCAGAAGAAAATATTTCTTTCAAAATATTATTATTCACTGACAGTTCGACAGGTCACCCAGAAACTCTGATGGAGATGTACAGGGAAAGGAATGTTTTTCCGTTACTGTTAATACAGCATCCTTTCTGTGGCTCAAGAAGTCATTTTGGTTTTCAAGCCTTAATATTTAAGAAACACATTTTGCTTAAGGCTATAGCTGCCATAGACAGTGATTTTTCTGTTGGATCTGGGCAAAGTAAGTTAAGAAAGTAAAAATGTTACAATTTTAGATGTTACTAAGAACGTTCATGATTCATGGAGGAGGTCAAATGTCAACATTAACAATATTTGGGAAAAAGTTAATTCTAATCTTCATAGATGATTTTGAGGGGTTCAATACTTCAATGGCAGAAGGAAATGCAGATGTGGTGAAAATAGCAGAACTAGAATTAGGAGTGGAGCCTGAAGATGCGCCTGAACTGCTGTAATCTCATGACAAAATGAACAAACGAGGAGTTGCTTCATATGGATAAGCCAATAAAGTGGCTTCTTGAAGTGGAATGTACTCACAGCAAAGATGCTGTGAACCTTGTTGAAATGACAACAAAAATCTGGAATATTTTATAAACTTAGTTATTAAAGCAGCAACAGGGTTTAAGAGGATTGACTTCAATTTTCAAAGCAGTTTTATGGGTAAATTCCTATCACACATCGCACACTACTAAGAAACCTCTAATGAAAGGAAGAGTCAACCAATAAGGAAACTTCACTGTTGTCTTATTTTAAGAACTTGCCACAGCCACTCCAACCTTCAGCAAACACCACCATGATTGGTCAGCAGTCATCCACATCAAGGCAACCTCCATTAGCAAAAGGATTGCAGTGTACAAAAAGCTCATGTAATTGTTTACGTGTTTTAGTAATAGAGCATTTTTAATTAAAGGTTTTTTTTGAGACAGAGTTTTTGCTCGTTACCCAGGCTGGAGTGCAATGGCGCAATCTCGGCTCATCGCAACCTCCCTCCTGGGTTCAGGCAATTCTCCTGCCTCAGCCTCCTGAGTAGCTGGGATTACAGGCACACACCATCGTGCCCAGCTAATTTTTTGTATTTTTAGTAGAGACAGGGCTTCACCATGTTGACCAGGATGGTCTCGATCTCTTGACCTCGTGATCCACCTGCCTCCGCCTCGCAAAGTGCTGGGATTACAGGCTTGAGCCACCGCGCCCGGCCAATTAAAGTTTGTTTTTTTAGACATAATGCTATTACACTCTTAATAGACTACAGTATAGTGTAAGCGAAACTTGTACATACACTGGGAAACACAAAAATTTGGGGGATTCTCTTGATTTTGGGATTTACTGTATTGCAGTGTTCTGGAACGGAACCAGCAATACCTCTGAGGTATGCCTGAATTACAATAGTTCATGAAGAAAGACAATGACAGCTTGGATTCGGAATAGGAAGCGACGTCAGCTCAGTGATACTTCTGAAGTAGAACCTGAGAAGATATAAAGATTGTTTGCTTATAGAGGGTGAGAAAATTTAATAGTGGTTCTTTTGTGGTTTCTAGCCTGGATAACTGAATGGATGATGCGAAAATTGAATGACCAGGAAACATAATGAAACTGTAAACATGTTTATTTTCAAGAGCTGAGTTTGATTTGTATGACAGTACACTAAGGTACCGGCCAGAAGCTCAGTATCTACAACATGGTAATCAGTATTCGCAACCTGACTTTAGCACAATTACCTGTATGACTCTGAGTGAGTAACACAACCTCTTATTTTTTTGTAATTTGCGATATAGAAAGAATAAGATAATCTATAAAATTAGGTCTGGAAAGAATGTGATGAGCTAATGCAAATAAATTTTTTAAATGTTACTCATTATTATTCTCATCAGGGGAAAGATGATGAGTTAAATAATAAAAGCAGGTAAGATTGGCCAGAAAAAAAAAAATGTAGAGAAAGAAAACAGAACAAGTGAGGTCTGTGGGGGGAGGGGAGGGGACTAGGGAGGGACCGTGGGGGGTACGGAGTTGGGGAAGGATAACATGGAGAGAAATGCTAGATACAGGTGATGGGGAGGAAGGCAGCAAAGCATATTGCCATGTATGTACCTACGCAACAATCCTGCATGTTCTTTACCTGTACCCCAGAACCTAAAATGCAATTATATATATATATATATATATATATATATATATATATATATATATATAAAATATATTTTTAAAAAAAAATGAATTGGAAACATTAAGAATACCAAAACTTAAAATACTTCTAGGAAAATGTGAACAAAATAACTTAGAAAATGATATGGTCAAATCCAGCAGATCAAAGAATACTATGAACTATAGGATGTTTTAAAATTCTCCAACACTGCAGAGAAGCAAATAAAATGAGAATTGAAAAGCAGGTTTGAAATTAGCAATTAGAAGTATTATAAGGGATGTAAAAATAGAATTAAACCTGTCTCCTTTTTTACAAAGCTTATCATCGATTCAGGAGTCAGTGCACTCAAAATAGTTCAGTTGATTCAATAAACATCTTTTAAAGCCAATTATGTGTCAAAGACTGTAAAAATATGAGGCCAAAATTAATAACGTAGACAAAAATTGTTAATGACATTTCCGAGCAATTCAAATGTATGATGCGGTAGCCAAAAGAACACAGTATGGAGGAGGTGAGAAATAGAACTGGGAAGACACTGGGGAAGGCATTCCATAAAGAAGAGGGGCATAAGAAACAAATGCATAAAATCGGGACAGTAATTGAGCTTTCGGTTGGATTTTAATGAAGCAATTTGTGTTTTCTTCTTTTGTTACATATATGTAGAGACATTTTTAAAAACTAGGTAAAAGCAGTTACCAAAAGGAATAAAATTGAAAAAACTCTAGTCTAAAGCATATTCAGACATGATCCTCTTAGTTTGTTGCAGTTCAGTAAAATCAAGAAATGTTTCAAAGAAGAGCATTGGCATTCACGTAGTTGAAAGAGAGGACAGCCTGTTTTTACTATTTAAACTCTTTCAAAATATACTGTATTAGAAAAACGCTGTTTTGAGTCTCCTTATTGAATTTGTTACAGAAATATAAATAATTCTATTGGTGCAAATAAGAGACCCCAAACACTCATTTTTCAAAAACAACTTGTTCAGCAACACTGTTCATGTGAAGGTCACCTTAGTGTTGAATTGCATGATTTTATTGCCTTGTTAAATGTAATCTGTACAATCATGTAATAAATCATGCCCATCAAATATATCCTATAAATAATACAGGTAAACCTCAAAATGATAAAATGGAAAATGACCCCTGTAATTATATGACTCATTTTTTTCCAAATTGCCACTGAAGCCATATCACACTTATCTTAGGATACCAAATTTTAAATAAAAAGTTCATTTCTAATAAATGTTACATTAATTTTTAGAAAGTTGAATGTCAATTTCTGTATTTTATCTTTCTCTCATACAAGACATTAAACACATACAATCAAATAAATATTTGGCATAATATATTCATGTGCTATTTATTGCTAATGACTTTATGTTGACAGGGTATCTCACCAATATCCATAATAATTAATATTAAAACTATATAACTGGAATGTTAATAAGATTTAATGGTGTTCAAAATAAATCAGGGACTAAGTAGCAACTTTAATGTGATTTACATGACTGATGTTTAAGTGCCCTGACAATGTACACTTAATGGTTCTTCATGAGAATAAAAATTTTAAAAGATCTTTACCGATTAAATGTCTTAATATATCATTAACTAAAGCTGTCAAAATATATTTGAAATAATTTATTGTAATCTTCAGAAAAAATAATCTCAATATTAAGTACAGATTTTCTTACATATTTAAAAATTACTTTCAAAAATTTTTTTCTAATCAGAAATTTAGAGAACGCTTTATAGAAATAACTGTATGGAAAACTGTACGGCTCAAACGTCCTTATAATTTATGGTTATTCTAGTAATATATTTTTAAGAGAAACGTTTGCTGCTTAAAAACCGAAGCTATGAAAATTGGCTTTATTGAAAATAACAGGCCATGAGCAGTGGCTCACACCTGTAATTCTAGCACTTTGAGATGCCAAGGCAGGTGGATTACTTGAGGTCAGGAGTTCGAGACCAGCGTGGCCAACATGGTGAAACCGCCTCTCTACTGAAAGTACAAAAATTAGCTGGGCATGGTGATGGACACCTGTAATCCCAGGTACTGGAGAGGCTGAGGCAGGAGAACCACTTGAACATGGGAGGCGGAGACTGTAGTAAGTCGAGATCATGCCACTGCACTCCAGCCTGGGCGGCAAAGTAAGACTTTGTCTGAAAAAAGAAAAAAAAAGGACCAATGTGGTAATCATAAATTTCTGCACTCCCATGTTCATTTCATGAAATATTATTCTAACATATTGGTCAAAAAATATACAGCTATGACACAGCTCCTCTCTGTATCATAGCTGTATATTTTGGATTCCAAACTGTATGTGTTTAAAGTCTTGTATGAGAAAGGTAAAATGTAGAAATTGACATTCAACTTTCTAAAATTAAGAAATAAACTTTTTAATTAGAATTTGGTATCCAAAGACATACAGCTGCAACAATCTTTGCCACTGACCAGGGTTATAATCTCTGTAAAAACAAAACACAAAATCTGATAAAAGATACCTTTATATTTAATGTCATTTTATCAAGACTCCTAAAACAAGTTCCGTCATTTTGTGAGCAAATTTTTGTCTTCAGACATTTTTAACAAGCTTTCCAGAGAAATAAGCAATACATTGTAGCAGGAAAAATATAACCCCACAAAAGGTTTTTCATTTGTTTTGTTTTTAATCACAGGGACCACTTACAAAACTATTACAGGAATTTTACAAGTACTATTTTTTTAATGGACTCAATAAGTCTAGTAGCATAGAGGTTTTGTTAGTTGCAATCTGCAGAGATTAGTAAATTCTTAAAACAGTACATAGATAAAAAGCACAATATCAAACACTGAAGAAAGCAGATTGGTAAAAATGAAATTCTTGATAATTCAGAAAAAGTAACTTATTGAATCATTGATGTTAAGATGAATCAAATGACTAAAAATAAATATGAGTTGAGTCTTAAACTATGTAACTTTAATTTGCTTCAGAAAATCACACATATTTTAGTTATACATATGGACAGGATTGTACCTATTAGTGAACTACAAAGAAAGAAAAAACAACAATAACAACAACAACAAAAACTTGTGCAGTGGCGTACAACTGTAATTCCAGCATCTTGGGAGGCTGAGGCAGCAGCCAGCCAAACATAGCAAGACCCAATCTATAGAGAAGCAGAGTAAGTATTTTATAAAAGTTTAAACAAGCAACAGCAGCTCTGAAAAAAAGGTGTACTTATAAAAAATTTTTTGTTTGTTTTTTGTTTTGTTTTGTTTTTTGAGACGGAGTCTTGCTCTGTCGCCAGGCTGGAGTGCAGTGGTGCAATCTTGACTCACTCAGCTTTCCACCTCCTGGATTCAGTTGATTCTTCTGCCTCAACCTCCCAAGTAGCTGAGACCGATCAGTTTTTTTGTTGTGGTTGTTTTTTATTTGTTTTGTTTTGTTTTTGAGAAGGAGTTTCACTCTTGTTACCCAGGCTGGAGTGCAATGGCGTGATCTCGGCTCACCGCAACCTCCGCCTCCCGGATTCAAGCAATTCTCCTGCCTCAGCTCCTGAGTAGCCGGGATTACAGGCACGCGCCACCACACCCAGCTAATTTGTGTATTTTTAGTAGAGACGGGGTTTCAGCATGTTGACTAAGATGGTTTCGATCTTTTTACGTCATGATCCACCCGTCTCAGCCTCCCAAAGTGCTGAAATTACAGGCGTGAGCCACTGCGCCCGGCCAAAAATTTTCATTTTAATTGTCAAAAGTCAGCAGAAAACTATGCACATTACACTTTCTTGTCTTCTTTCTATGTGCATAGAAAGAGGCAGATTATATACATCTATGTAATTATATATTCTTAGTATCCTCATTATTATTTTGAAACTGGCATTTCATGTTACTGTGCCAAAAACGTTACAGGGGACAGATCTTGTCAACACCTGCAGGCCATAGGTGGCCCATCTGCTGAGGCTGCCCCTACTTTCCACATTGAAATGCTGGACAGCAATCATGATCCCGAAAGCTGACTACATGCCGAGATTTCAAAGAAACTAATGATGGTGGTGGAAGCAAAAGGAAGTAAAAGGAATGCAGTGAGCTCAGAATCTCATTGTCAAAAACCTGTCTGTCCTCTGCCACCCCTGCCCACACTCTCCTTTAGGGCCTGCCGACCTCCACAGAGCTGGAGACACAACACAGCACCCTCCATGTTTTATGCATATATACTGAGAAAAAAAGAGGGAAAGAAAGAGAGAAAGAATAAAAGAAAGAAAGAAGGAAGGAAGGAAAGAAAGAAAGAAGGAAGGAAGGGAGGGAGGGAGGGAGGGAGGGAGGGAGGGAGGGAGGGAGGGAGGGAGGGAAGGAGGGAAGAAGGGAAGGAGGGAAGGGAAGGAAGAAAAAGGAAGAAAAAGAAAAGGAAGGAAGGAAAAGAAAGAAAGGAAGGAAGGAAGGAAAAGAAAGAAAGAAAAAGAAAGAGAAGAAAGAAAGAGAAAGAAAAAAGATATTTGGAGGGAAAAAAATGTGGCTATCCTGAAATCTGCTAACTCGACATTAACATGTTATGTAAAATTTATACACAACTTGTCATAATATTTGAATACAAACCTGTAATTTTTTAAGCTTTGCAAATATTAGTAAATAAGTTAACTAATTTCACAACACTCGGTGACTAGAATATGTAGTAGTATCCAAGTTGGACTTTATCACTATCTTCTCCCTATCCTTCATCCAATCTTCACTTCTAAAGAATGTCCTGGGAAGTTATTTTCTATTGTTTTTATTCTCTTCCTCCAAAACAGACAGGCCATCTGCCTGTTTGTTTTGTTTTTTGTTTTATTTTTTCATTTATTTAGTTTTGTAAAAAACATTTTATTGGAACACAACCACACTCATTTACTTACTATCTACAGCTGCTTTCCTGGTATAACAACAGAATTGGCAGTTGTGACAAATTCTATACGACCCCTAAAGCAGAAAATGTTTACCATCAGCCCCTTACAGAAAGCTTGTCAATCTCTGCTCTAGAGGATGTAAAGATTCTAATGAATAATACAAACTACTAAAGGATACCATCAGGAGATGAATAGTCTTTTATCTCAAAACAGTATAATTAGTCTTTAAGAAATCAGGACATTATACAACAGGAAAGGAGAATGGAGGTCCTCTAGATCTTTACCTTAGGAGTCAGGTTATTGAGGCTTATAGAAAAGTTAAACTCTACCTGATCCCACCACTGAGTGGCAGAACCAGGCTTGGAAATGAAATCTTCCAAATCCCTGTCAGCAGCTAAACTGGAGGCAAATGGAAACAGGAAAAGGCATTTTTCAGGACATGTAACAATTCAAATAAGTAATACAGGTGAATGCACTTTATACATTTTTAAACAGTATAAAATTATTTTTGTGATTATTATTTTTGCTAATACATTCCTTATATATATTTTTGCCATCAATTATTATCTCATACAGGAGTTTTGCTTAGCTCCTCAATAGCTATTTGTTGGCTAATCTATGTTGAAGAAATATAATTACTTTTTTCTTACACTGTACTATCCTGAAAAGTGAACACTAGTGGATATTTATTATGTATTTCCAAGGATTTGGGCACAAAACCCATTTTGGAAAATTCACTTAATATACCACATTTATGCCACCCGCGGTGCCTCATGCTTGTAATCCCAGCACTTTGGGAGGATGAGGAGGGTGGATCACTTGCGGTCAGGAGTTCAAGACCAGCCTGGCCAACATGGTGAAACACCATCTCTACTGAAAATACAAAAACTGGCTGGGCATGGTTGCATATTCCTGTAGTCCTAGCTACTTGGGAGGCTAAGGCAGGAGAATCGCTTAAACCTGGGGGATGGAGGGTGCCGTTGAGCCAAGATTGTGCCACTGCACTCCACAATCCAGCCTGGGTGATAGAGCAAGACTCCATGTAAAAAAGGAAAAAAAAAAACAGCATTTGTGTGTGTACTTTCTATTCACCAACATCCATATTATTGCCATGGACATAATAAATGAATTTCATGCTATTGAAAATATATTTAAAATTAATGATTGTGTTTGTAGAAACTAAATGCTTTCTTAAAAGAACAAAGTTGAAAAAGATAGAGATGACAAGGAACAGAAAACCAAGTTATTTTTGTCAGAAACCAAGAGTATTTTATTCATGCATTTTATTCCAGTTTATATCAAGTTCCCAATACTACCATATGAGAATATTTCAATATTTGTAGTCTAAGCTCTCACTTGGCTCTTGTTCTGTGATTGTACTAATATCTATGAAAACCCCACTAACATGACTTAAAGTAAGAACTTGTAAGAAAATATAATGATTATACTGGATGTATTGTAATTTAAAATTTATTCCCAAAACCAAGGTACTTTTGCATGCTCAATGGTGTATGATTAATACAGTCATCTTATTTATGCATATCTCCAACTGATATTCAAATATTTTTAAAACAGAGAGATATCATGTGCCTAAGAAAATTCAAGTAAAGCAAAATGATACCTGAAACTTAACAAAGCTGAAATAATATTTTGGACCTGTAGAAATGTATTGGCTTATTCAATGCCAAGAATATGTTATTAGCATAGCATTCATATGTTTAAATGTCAAAACTGAACATTCTGTCAGGGTTAACAGCATTTAAGTTGTTATCATGAAGAGTGTAGCAGCTAATAAGACTAAAGATCTGGAGGAAAGTATCTTGAGTGTCTCCCCATCACTTCATGTATAAAGTGCCGAACCTTGGGGGCTAAATGGTCAATGTTCTTATCCACAAGCACTGAGAGTGATTCAAGTATCTTAACTTCTTGTAAGATGTGCCACTCAAAACAAACTATTAGGTCTATCCCTCTGGCAATGTGAGTTAGAGATTAAAGAGGAGGGTATTGAGCAGTTCTTTTCAGAGAAAATAAAGTAGCTTTGGAAGCTGCTCTTTGTTTTCTAGTGTTAGCATTTTATTACGTTATATGGGAAACATTTATCGGTGTTAATTCTATCTTGGAAATTTATTTTTAATAAATATTGGTGATATAAAGTAACCATTGAATACAAGTCTATTTTCAAAAGTCAAAGTACATTCTCATGAAGCAACACGTTATTTAATGTTTGAATTAGGTTAGCTGAAATTTTATGGCTTGATTTTCTTCTTCGTTGACTGACTTTTTTTAAAAAAGACATTTGTGTTATAAATTGTCTTAACTTTCAGTTTGCTGGTGATCTTTGCTAGAAATTAATATAGTGTCTTTGCCCTGGGGCTTTATTGCCTATTATCAACTAAACTGACACCCATTTAGGAATCCCTCAATCCCTCTGCATATGATATTCTATTCTAATCTGTCCTTCATAGTGAGGAAGGTAAGCTCATGTGTTGATTTATTAATCCTACATAAAGTAGAATCTTAGGAAGCAGCATTATTTAATTATAGTCACTAGGAAACTAACATGGCTCTGTGTTACAACGTAATATATGTGAGACCACATGTCAGAAAATAAGTTAATGTTACTTCTAAAATGTGAACTTTTGAATAATACCTGGCACGTTGTGTATGATACCAGTAACTATGTCGGATGTCAATTACAATTACAGTGGCCTAGCACATACATTACATGGTTTTGGTGTCCCCTAAGTTATGTAACTAGACTTTCAATTACTTCATTAAGATTGTGTATCACAGATGACAATATAAAAGTGAGATCATTGCCTAAGAACTGAAATGAAGACTTTATGTAATAGTATTATTCAAACTCTAGTATATTTAAGATCAATCATTACCAAATAAGAATATGTGTAAGAATAACATATGGTACACAAAACAAGACAGTGTATGAGGCCCATCTGATAACTCCCTACAGCAGAAATTCAAAAAAAGTATAACCCTTAAAAGCCCAACAGGTGATTACAATATACAACTACAATTGAGAACTACTGCTTTTCATACAGTCTGCTGCTAAAAATATATTTTATTTTATTTTGTCGTTAAAGGATCTGCTGTATGTTCCTGGCTTACATTCTTGCTACAAAAACAATGGATAAAGAAAAAAAAATTACTCTCAATGTCAATTAGGGCTTAGGAATACATGCAGAAAAGAACAGAAAATTTGAAAAGCACCTCCAGAGCTTGTTAAATGAACAACTTAATATACTATACTAAATCTCTAGAATTCCCCTGTCATAAAATACATGAAAATTGGGATGTAAAAGTTCAGGGTCGAAAATTTAAAACTTCTACTTGCACTATAAAATTAGAATTTTATCTTGAGTTTCAAAAGGAGCATATAATCTTAGACCTAATCTGTTTTCCGGAAATTTATCCTAGAATTACACTAGCACACTTAATATGACTTGCACAAAGGACTATTCACTGAAGTATTTTTATAATTAAAGAGACTGGAAATTATCATATTTCATCAATAGGCAACTAGTTATATAAACTAAATTACAGAACATAAATAGAATAAAGTAATATGTCGCTAATAAAAAATGAGGAAGCTCTCTATGTACTATAGAATATTCTAAAATATATTGTTAAAAAGCAAGGGTTTTACCAGTGTATATAATATACTGTAAAGATACAAAATGTATATTTTATAAACTGTAAAATATAAGTGTGATATATAATATATATGATATATTCAAACATAGTGCACCTGTCCTTCATAGTCAGGAAAGCAAGCCTTTCTCTTGACTTATTAACTCTAAATAAAATAGGGTCTTAGCATTATTAATGATTTATGGTAATTATTTCAAATATATTAATTCTTGCTTGCAGTATATGAAAAACTAATTGGATACCAAGACATATACAATTATGTATATAAAATGTATACATATATACTTATATATATATACATACTACAAAATTGATATATAGAGAGAAATATCTTATTCAAATAACTGCCTTAGCAATGAAAGGGGAGGGACGTATCTTGAGAGCAATCTGCCTTTGGTTTGTGAAATGAGGAAGTGTTTTTTTATTTTTTATTTTTTGTAAAGAATTTAAGCAATAATAATAAAACTGACTAGAATTCGACCTGTTTGTTGTTATTACTTTGTGAAGGAATTTTCAATGTCAGCATTAAATGATTCCTCCAATCCAGAATGGACATCTCCTACTGTCCTCCCAACCCCCATATGCCACTGACAAAAATAAACCAAATTCTAACCCAATCAGAATTTTGGTTAAGTTAGTTGCAACGATCATGCTAACTAGGTAAATGAGTAAATCTAGTGAACACACTATTTTCACAATTTTCCATTTGAGTGCCAAAACATATCTTCCAAAACAATGATTTTGACTTTGTTTGAACTATTCTTAATAGAAATTGCCAGCAATTTCACTTGGTTTTTAGGACACTGTTCGGAATATGATGGCAAGACCACATGATCAGTGCCGAGAAAGATCTTTATCTTGAATATCAAAAGGAGCATATAATCCTATACCTAATCTATTTTCAGGAAATTTATCCTAGAATTACACTAGCATACTTAAAATAGCTTGCATCTTTTCTTTTTGTTTAGTAAGATAGTACTGTTTTATATATAATTTATTTAAATTTATATAATTTTATATAATTTATCTAAAATCTGTTTGGAAATAAACTACAAAGAAAGACAAATAGAGTTTCATTTAGACTATATAAATAAATTTGATAAGATTAATACACATATGTCAGAAGGCCATTTCTAACAACGTGCTTTCTTGAATTATGATAAAACTTCTAAAAAAGACATGAAAGCCTTAGACTATACTTAAAACTTAATAGTGTTTATTTTCAGGTTGTAAAAGTACAAGCATACTCACGAGAAGCTATAGAGACTTGATATTAGGAGGTGTCTTTGTCCATTCATTCATCGATTTCTTTCATATCAACATGTATGTATTAAGTTCTACTAATACTGAGATTACATGAAGCACTCTGGGGATTCAGCAGAGAGCACAAAAATAAAGACTCTTCTCTTGGAAGGATAAATTGTGACAATGACAAGAAAGAAAAAGCAAGTAGATTTATAGAGACTATGGAAGACAGTTACCAACTGCACTAAGAACAGGAAAGGAAATTAACAACATGGGCAAGCAGTGGAGCGATGTTCTCTAGTTAAAGACCTCCTCATTAAGGAGTAATAATTTGAGCCTTGCCAAAACTCAATAGGAAAAATTTCATACAGACAGAAAAGGAATAGTAAAGTTACAAAAGCTAGAAAGAGCTGTGTATATTCAAAACTAAAAATAAAATTAAAAATAAGGTGTACTTGAGTGTAGAAGAAAGGGGGCATTAGAAGCAATTAACAGAAAAACCTAAGTCCTTGATCAAATGTCTTGAAGACCAAGGTGAGGAGTTTGTTTTTCTTTTAAATACAACAGGACAACATAGAAGGATTGTAATTAGAAGAGTGATATGATTTGATTTTTACTTTTGAAGTATAGAATGGTTTGAAAAAAGTGAGAAATGAAAATTAGAAGCCTATTTTGAAAGTCCAAGTGATAAAAAGATGTTAGTAATAGTTAAAATTAAATTAGAAGGAGATGGTCACAATTAAACAAATTTGAAATAAATTGTAGAGTTAAAATCAATATGTTTTCTACATTGTTGTGGGGAGTAGGGACAGAGGAATGATTGAAGATGGGGCAAGGGATGATTGAAAGGGACAATATCAAGTGAGGTTAGTAGTGTTTTGGGGGAAAAGAGGAATTCTTTTTGGCATTGAACAACTGGATCTAATATTTAATAATATATGGAAAAATAAAAAGAAACACATTTGGAGAGAGGTGAAACTAAGAATTGTGTGTATATATATATACACACACACATAAAGTTGAGATGTCCAGTTGTCATGTAAATAGAGAGGTAAAACAAAGAGTTGTTTATAAGTATCTGGAGTTTCAAGAAGTCAGGTGTTCAATACAATGCAGTTAGAGACCAGCATGCAGTCACTATTTTCCATCATTGAACCCAATAAGATCTCCTAGAAATAGAGAACAGATAATGAAGAGAAGAGGAGGTCGGTCAGAGACTTTTGATGTAATATACACGAGGAAAAGCCAGCAAAGGGAGCTGAGAAAGAGTGACCAGAATAATTGGAGGAAAACAAGGCAAGTCTGTTGTTATAAAAGCAAAAAAAAAAAAAAAGAAAAAAACAGAGCTTCATAAATGAAGACGTGGGCATCTGTATTTGTTACTACTGCGAGGGCAAGTAAAATTAGAACATAGAATTATTCTTTGGATATGGCAACTTGGAAGTTTCTGTGGTTTCTGGGAGCACAAGACCTAACAGAATGTGGTGAGGAATGAATGAGAGGCAAGGAAGATGACAACAGAAAAGAAATCTGGTTTCAAAGATCGGTCAGACAGGATGATAGCAGAAGGGTTATAGAATGAAGGTAGTTTGCTTTTATTTTAATATGTGAGGTGAATACTTCCTCCCTCTTACCCCCAGTGTCAAAATAAACAAATAGAAAGGGAGAAATCTTTAATGGAGCAGAGAGACTATGCAGAAGTGAAATCCTTGAGAAAAAATGAGGAGATAGAATCCAGATTACATGTTTATGTTTTGTATCCAGTGTTTTGGAATGGCAGTAGTAGGGTAAAAACAATAATTTTATATATATATTCTAAATTTCAGGTTGTTGCATAAAAGAGAATTGATCATTTTGTTTATATGAAGTTGCAAAAAGATTTTATATTTTCATTGTATGAGGAAAACACTACTTTAACTGATAAAGTGGTTATAATTTGTCTAGTTAAGAAAGAGAAAGAGAGAGAAGAGCTTATGTTTGTCATAGGCATAACTCTGATGGCTAATGGCTTCATAGATGTCTCCTTTGCTTGGTAATTCACCCAGACAGCACAGCTAAAGTAGAGGACAAGGATTTCAACTCAGCACCGGACAATGATCCAGGTCAAACCTGTGGCCAGATTATCCTAAAGGAGTGCTTCTTTACCCTGGGTCAGACCCACAATCTCTGGGAAGTTATAAAAATGGGATTGATTGCCCCAATCCAGAACTTTTACATTTTGAATGCTGAAGACAGATGACCGGGAGGCTGGATTTTGACAAGTACATCACATGAATGTATGCCAGTCTCCTGGCCCTGTTCTGCAGATCAAAGTGTCCAAAAGATGGTGTTGAGAGAACTTTAGGTAGACATAAAAGGGGGGATACTGTAGATCAACAGATTTCAGCAATAAACAACCATGTGGTTGAGAGCTGCTAAGCACATAAAGTAAGCACACAGCAAACCCATCCGTATCTGGGCCATAGAAAGCATAGCTGTGGAGCTCATCACTTTCTTCCCTCAACCAGGAAAACTCATTCTATCAGATAAAAAATGGGAAATGGATGTTTACTGAAGATTACAGAGGGAAGCTGGAGGTAATGGGATTTATCAAGCAAAGCCTAACATTAAATCAGCAGCATGTTTCTTAGTTTCTCTTCTCAGCTACTACTTGGGTTGCTTCATTCTTGTACTTGGCCTCTAAACTCCCAGGCTCCTTTTGAAAGCTCCCCCAGGATTTTATCTTGGCCTTTATTTGTATCTCTTTTGTATGCAGAAACATTGAACTGCATCTGTGCTATATAACTGGTGCATTCTCATTGGCATACTTATTATTGTATCTAAGTTTGCAAAGCCTCCAAAGTGAAATTTAAAAACATTCCATGTGCATTCATAGAGGTGGCAGCAGAGAATTTTAAACATGTTTTCTTTCATACTTATTCATGTGAGTGAGATGAAATCATTGATATCTTAGATATGCTGTGTAATAGAAAAAGTTGACTACAGTTTACAAAATCAGAAACTTAGTCAAGAGCAAGATAAAGGACAAGCCTGCCTCATGGATGTTGGTGCAGAGTCAGAACAGCTGAATCATGTTCATGCTCAGCCAAGCAGCCTTTCAACTTCAAGATCAATTTTCAGGACAAATCATTCTTGTTTTTAAGTAATAGACAGATACTGGCAAAAACTTAGCATGGTCCCTGAAATGTTAGTAATTGGACTCCAAGGTCATATAGAAAAGAGATGAGCAATACTATTTTCTAACACTGGATTGCCAATTAAGGAGTAAAAGGCAGGAATCTGGGGAGCCCATAGTGAAACTCAAGGGTTGATGAGATGAAGATGTCTCCAGAAATTGGTTTTAAGATACATTTATCAATTTAAATTAGGTGCTGGGCTGTGAGAAGACACTCACTGGCATTTTGACTAATTGAAGGTAGATCCTCAATTAGAAAGAGACAGAGTAATTTTAGAACTAATTTTTGAAGTAGGAAGAAGTTAAAGTTTTCTTTGTTTGCTGTGATATTGTTAGTGCATAGGTAGTTTGGCAATATTTCTGTGTGATTTATAAAAGTAGACATAAATATTATAAAAAACTAAAGCATGTACTTGACCACATAACACTCATTTTAAACATTCTTCTGAAATAGCATCCCTCAAGTCCTTGTTTATAAGTAGAGAATAGGACCTATACCTTGTATACAGGCTCTTAGCAGAATTTCCAGGCACCTTTGGATAAAAAGAAAACTTTCTATAGTTTTTCAGCCTTAAGTTCAGAAATGCATTTTGACCAAACTATGTTAGCCTGGAATATAAGAAGAAAAATGAGGGCTGTGTTTATGACCAAGTCTGCTCCACTCTTTTCAATGGTTGTGTTATATGTTATGGAGCCCTGAGATTATTGACGTAGTAATTGGCTCCAACAAGAATGTTCCTAGCATCTAGAATAGTGTCTGTGCAGGACTACTCCAGCCTTGGAGTTTGGAGGAGGTAGCTCCTACTCCAGAAGTTCTAATCAGAATTATCAGCAGGGAAATTGGCTGTGATCTCCAGACTGATAACAATTTTCCTTGCAAGAATATCTAAAACTTGCTACTTTATTAGCAAGTTCTGAACTTCCTAATAAAAATAACAATAAAAAGAAAACAAGAAAGCAATCACTAAAGAAAATAATATAAAGTATTAGCTTGGTGGAATTTTTAGATATAATATTTTTGACCATTGAAAATTTAAATAATAAAGAAAATATATTCTACTGTAATTATTCCATAAAGTATATTTTTTATTCTTTCCAGAACTAGAAAAGCAAGAGCACAATTTATAATATTTTTAGTATTAGATTTATATCCCCAATAATATGTTTATCTTTAGGGGTAAAAATATATTTTAGTCTTACTGAGTCTATGGTAGATGGCAATAGATTTTTGACAAATTTCATTAGATATAATCTGAAATATGTCTTTTAAAAAAGCCTTTTTGGTTCAAAGCATATATAAGAAAAAAAGGCAACCTGCCAATCATTTCTATTTCTTAGAAGAGCAGTAAAATTAATGAGCATGTCTATAAGATATTTTTTACAAATTAGATTCACTACAATGATCTAAATGCAAGGTTTAACATCATGTGTCATTAATCATTTAATTACAGTGAACTGAGCACTTGCATACTAACATTCCAATTAGATGAGAGAGAGATTACATATTCACATAAATAAAAATATTATTTCAAAGTATATTGAAGTCCAGAAGGAAAATGAATAATGCAATTTGTACTTTCATTAACAGGAACCCTGAGCAACCTTGGCAGACAGGGAGGATGAACAGAAGTTAACTAGGTAAGACAGTGAAACACACTTCCATATAAAGGGAAGCGTATATAAAGCTTCTGAGGACAATCAGAAGTTCCTTGGAGTGATTAGAGGATAGAAAGCCCAAAAAGGAGAAGAGTGAAGTGAAGATGGAAACTAAAGATTTCATCATCCTGTTGTGAACTGAACGCAAGCCCGGGAATCTCGTCCAGCAAGAGGGTCTCAAACCTGGAAGAGGGTGTGCGCGGAAAGAAAGGAGACAGAGAGAGGAGGGGTCTGGAGGACTGGATGGGCTATGCCCATACAGTGATTTTATTTGTGCAGTAGGTTTCCTTATATACTTTTTTCTTTAACATCATTACCTCAATGCAGATCATTACTCAAACCATAAAAGGAACAGAAAATTCCTTGGGGGATGATTCTGAGGAACTATCAAAGGGAACAAATACTAATTTAAAAGATCAAGGGGGAAACAGTTGATGCTGATTATCGATATTGTCAGAACAATCAGTAACTTGGATAACAATCTTTAATTAACTAGAAGTCACAAGCTCAGCAGTAAACCATGAATCTGCGAGAGACAAGAACTGCAGGGGAGGTCGCCAGGCTGAAACAATGCCTGGTAAACAAAGTCTTAGATCAGGAGCCAGAAAGGGGAACACAATACCCAATTAACTCACTTCAGCGTTCACCTGGCCATTATCTCGTCGGCCAAGAAGGCTGAGGATAGTGTCCTGCTTCTTAATTTCCTCTTTCTTTCTCTTCTTAATTTCCTCTCACTCATAGCTCAACAGCCTCCAGCCAGGGAAAATGTGTAAGGCGTCAAGCTCACCTAATGGCGGAGGCCAAGTTGTTATCCTCTCGCAGGGGCGACTTCCACATCATCCAATGATATGTCGGTTATGATAAGTATTTTGAAATTTATCCTAACAGCAATGTAAAGTGCTTGAGAACTTTGAAAATGTGGAAGGAATGGAAAAGTGGAAAGAGGCAGTGAAATTCAGCAGAAACTTAATAAAGGAATTTATATTTATAACTGATATTTCTAACTACAGTGGAATGGAAAAATGCCAGTGTGGCCACAAGAGGAGAAATAGTAGGGCAATCGCAGAAGTCAAGGGTGAAAGGGTATAATGTATTGTCCTACTCTTTCAGAATTACCTTCCAAATATACAAAAAAAAAAAAAAAGGTGTACTTTATGCCCCAAGCATCCCACATCCTATAATAGCTTCTAATCTTATTGTATCATACATTGGTCTTGAATTTTTATGTTGTTATTATGTATTAGAGCTGTCATGAAGTCTCTTTCTCAAAATAATGATCTAATTTACATCATACACCTTTATACTGTACCAATGCTTGCTTGATATTCCTAATGCTCAATATCTCTTGTTTTGAGATTGAACTAAAATTTTGGATTTTAATTAAATATTAAAATTGCCTAACTAGAATCAAGCATAGCCATTAGACTGCATAGATTTTTCCCTAAGTATTAGCTACCTTAGTAATATTGTCATTAAACTTATCTTCTCAAAACGTCTTTACTAGTACTTTTAAAGTCATCTAAAACTAATACTATTAAAATAGTTGTCCAATTAAAACATTTATTCTTCTCACGAAAGATTATAAAAAAGAAAAACTAAAACACCCTTCCCAGACAAATCATTATCAATAATTAGTAACAGATATGCTGTTGATTAGCTTAATTACTTAGAATCTCCATCGCTTGTATTATTAAATCACATGATGATAATACTCTCAGCTCTCTCTCAATGTGAATTCCTAAGTAACTAGAGTTTTAGGTCTATAATGTTTATCCAAATTACTTCAGATGGTGGTTGCTTTTTTTGTTTTTTTTTTTTTTTCCAGAAGAAGGAGATCACTGCACAGTGTATATAAACATTTCACCTTATCTTTTACTATTCCTCATTGTTAGTCATGAAAGAGGTTACCAAAAACTATTTCCTATTCCATATCTTAAAACATAAAGAAGCAGTCAGAAAGAAAAGGTTGAAATACATGCTTTGTTTTTCTTGCTCTCTCCTTTGTGTTATTGTCTATGTCTGTTACGGTGACAATCCTTCCAGACCTGAAAAAACAAAAAAATTAAGATTCCTCGGCCCATCCAGTGAACAGATTGCCTCAAAGACAGAATCACTACTCGGTATTCATTACTGAGATTTGCATGATAAGGTTTGACAAAGGCGGAAGAAAAAAACTATTCCTTGAGGTAAAAATCTGCTTAAAATGTAGCTGAATTCAATTTTGTAATTTTTTGAATATGACAAGAAATAATGCAACGTCAAACACAAGAAAGGACTAGCCATTCAGGAAAACCCCAGGTGAAAGAACATTAAAAACTCAACAATATGTAGACAAGATTATAAATAAAATTAATTAAAACTCTTTGTTTTCCCAAATGCATTTCTTCAAATTTTTAGCAAGTGATTAAAATATTCATATTTTTTTCTGTTTTAAGTAGATATCTTCAGTTTATTTTAAAACAATTATGTAAACCAGAAGTAGTCAAGTCTCACGAAAAGTAGTGAGCCTCTATCTTATGAATATTCAGAGGAAATTTGTAATTAATTATCATGAAATATCTGTACTAGGAAAGCCAGTTCTTTCTAAGTTGAACTATTTTTTTCTTTTAAAATGTTTTAAATATTTAATTGACACATAACAAGTGTACATATTTAGGGGGCACATAGTGATGCTGCC
Source organism: Callithrix jacchus (assembly GCF_049354715.1). Taxonomy (NCBI): domain Eukaryota; kingdom Metazoa; phylum Chordata; class Mammalia; order Primates; family Cebidae; genus Callithrix; species Callithrix jacchus. The sequence goes on from NC_133504.1 coordinate 36,025,173, forward strand.
AACCGTATAAAGGATAATGATCAGATTAGGGCAATTAGCATGTCTATCATCTCAGACATTTACTATTTCCCTGTGTTGGGAACGTTTGATATTCTCCTAGCTCTTTAAAACTACGTATCATATTATATTTTTTAAAATTCTACTTTAAGTATGGCCTGCTAAATGATACATGTTTCTGACTTGGGTAATCTTAGTTTAAATTTTCTGTGGTTTTCCTCAGCTGAAACTGATCCCAGGTTTTTCTACTGCTACTTAATTCCCTGGGATTTCCTACCCCATTCCTGGCCAGTGAGCTTTAAACTCCTAAAATAGCAATCTTCTGTAGGGGCAAAGTCTTCTAGACACATTTTCAATGCCATCGGTCATCAGGCTTCCCTCTTTAACCCCGGACTACACACTATATGACTGCTACCTCCTTGGAGTCTAGCTCACCTACCTGTTCTTAAGTCCAAATCTCAGCAGGTCTCAGCATTCCCAATGGCGACCAAGGCATTGGCACAAGAATGGAGGTAGAGAAGAAAGTAAGAGAACTACTGCACTCAACTAGTTTCCCAACAACCCAGTCCAACATCTATTACCCTCCAACATCTATTGCCCTGAATTCTGAGACTTTCCACTACTTCATCTCCCTGTAAGCTCAGCTTGCTTTTGTTACCAGCAAGTCATGTGGACAACCTACATACTGCAGAATCACTTAACCAATTCCAATAGTGATGTCCATGGAATCACTTCTAACACTGCATAACTTAAATTTCAGAATCAATGTAAACAGTATAAATATGTATGTGTAAAGTACCAGAATTCCTTGAAAAAGACAAGCTCTTAACATGTGAGTGTTCTCTTTCTTGCTATTATGGTGGTGAACAAATTTGAGAGGAGAACTAATAAAACTGAACCATAAATCAGTTTGATAACTGATATATAACCTTCTTTATAACCAAAGAGCTTTATTAGAGTAATGTCAAAATTTACAATTATAAGGAAAGTGTCCCTTCTATATATCCTTTAAAATGCTTCCTTAGCTGCAATTATTATTCTCTACCAGTTTTTTAGAATCAACAAACATATATTTTGGTGGCTGTTATATGCCTGTATATGTAGATGCACAAATATATCTAAAAAACTGTTTCTACCCTTAAGGACTTTATTATTCCTAATAATGATAACTATAATTACAATAATGACAAGATGGTAAATATAAATATATATAACTATAGATGATTAGTTATATAGAAAATATAAAACAGAAACTGTTGGGGTGTTTTCCTAAATTTTTATGACCACATTTAAAAGATTCCATATAGGTACCCTTATGAATTCTAACTAAAGCAACAAAATAATGTAGAAAAAGTCATCTGAGATATTGAATTTTTGGTGCAGTAATACTGTAGCATACTGTCAATAAACATTCCTGCAAATTATTTTTTAGAAGTTTTTGAAGGAGGGAACGGATGAATCTGTACATATACTATGGAGCTTTGTGTTTGTTCCTGATCCCAAATTGTTTTCTTTTTTTTAGTAACATGGTTTTAGTTTATCTGTTTCTTGCCAGTATGTTTTAAATTGTCAATCTAGCTATAAATACATCATATTATTGTTTCAAATAGAAACTATTTCTGCCACATAATATAAATGGAAAGATATAAATGTTATAATTGGGTCCTTTTTTCAAAATACAAAAAGTATGACTATAATGCAATGAAAAGGTTTTTTCGTTTGTTTGTTTGTTGATTTTTTTTTTTTTTTTGGTGGAGTTTTGCTCTCGTTGCCCAGGCTAGAGTGCATTGGTGCAATGTCAGCTCACTGCAACGTCTGCCTCCTGGGTTCAAGCAATTCTCCTGCCTCAGCCTTCCAAGTAGCTAGAATTACAGGCACGTGCCACTACGGTCAGTTAATTTTGTATTTTTAGTAGAGACATCTTTTCTCCATGTTGGTCAGGCTAGTCTTGAACTCCCAGCCTCAGATGATCCACCTGCCTCAGCCTCCCAAGGTGCTGGGATTATAGACGTGAGCCACCGCACCCAGCAGAGTTCTTTTTTGCAATCTGGTATTATCCTTAACTTTTAACAGTTTTTCATATGAAATGTACATTACAAAAACAGTAAATTATAAAATTTTACTCTAAATATAAGATAGTCATAAATATAAGTAAATATAAACACATTCTCTCACCTTGCCAGTAGAGATTATACCTATTATTTCTTTTTAAGCATTTGTTATCTATTAAAGAATGAAATGAGAATGTCCTAAGTTAAATTCACTTTGAGAAAAACACATATTATTTCTGCAGATTCTTTAGACCATATATATTTTAAACATGCCAGATTTATAGTTCAGTCTAAGATAGAACCTTATTAACTCCACATTATTTCTAAATTTGGCTTTTTACTTAAGGCTGACTACTGATGTATTATTTGAATTGTTTATGAAAAGCATGTATAATTTATATAATCATAAAAACACATGCAGTACAGTTAGGGTAGAACAAATATTAAAAAGCATTTTAAAACAATTTTTGGTATTTTTTATAAAAATAGAATTGGACAATAAATATTTAAGACCCTAAACAAGAGAGAGAAAGTAACTGAAAAAAAGGTCTAAAACAGCTCTTAGCCCTGATATAAATTGACTTTAAAATTATACCTATGTCTACTAAAAACAACTTCTACCAACAAAAGTTTAGTTGCTTTAAAAAACAAACCCTGCTGTCTACAGACAAGAGATTAGCAACACTCCACAATGATGCAAATAGGGAATGTTTGAGATTGTATTATGTTGTCCTGGGAGGAATTAACAACAAAATACTTCAGTAAGGATAACATGTTATATGAAATATCTTATTTAAACCTTAAATATAATTAATTAGCATTAAAATATTCTTACTTAAATTACTACCACATGACTGTACACAAAATTATTATAAGAAATCTAGAAGATATATATGTATATGTAAATATGTATGCATATAAAATGTTTCAAGTATGTGATATGTAAAGTAATGTGTTAAAGGTCACTTACTATAAAAGTAGTGCCCATGGAATTGTACGCAGAGATACTCCTATTTAACTCCCACTCCAGAAGAATCATCCACACCCCTTCCCAGTCAACCCCAACACACACACACACACACACACACACACACACACACACAGTGTCTTAGCTCAGGCTATCATAATAAAATACTATCAACCAGGTGGTTTAAACAAGGAAATGTATTTCCTTATAGTTGTGGAGTCTAGAAGTCCAAGGTGTCACAATGGTTTGTTTCTTGCAATGTCTCTCTTTCTGGCTTGCAGAAGATCTGACTTCTTACTGTGTCCTCACATGGCAGGAAGACAAACAGAGAAAGCAAGCTGTCTGATTTATCTTCTTGTGAAGGCACTGATCTCTTCATGAGGTTCTCACCCTTATTACCTCATCTAAACCGAATTATCTCCAAAGATTTTATCTCCAAATAACAACACATTGAGGACTAGGCTTTTATTTATTTATTTATTTATTTTTAATTTGACTGTTGGTTCTTGGATACCTGTGCAGGATGTGGCAGGCTTGTTACATAGGTAAACATGCGCTGTGGTGGTTTGCTGCATTTATCCACCCATCACCTGGGTATTAAGTCCAGCGTGCTATGGCTATTTTTCCTAATACTCTCCCTTCCCCTACCTCACTCACTGACAGGCCCCAGTGTGTGTTGTTCCCTTCCCTGTTTTCATGTGTTCTCATTGTTCAGCTCCCACTTATAAGTGAGAAAATGTGGTGTTTGTTTTTCTGTTCCTGTCTTAGTTTGTTAAAGATAATGGCTTCCAGCTTCATCCATTTCCCTGCAAAGGACATAATCTCATTCCTTTCTATGGCTGCATAGTGTTCCATGGTGTATATAAACCACATTTTTTTTATCCAGTCTATCATTGATGGGGATTTGGGTTCATTCTATGTCCTTGCTGTTGTTAATAGTGCTGCAATGAACACATACATGTATGTATCTCTGAAATAGAATGACTTATATTTCTTTGGATATATACCAGTAATGAGATTGCTTTAAAATTATACCTATGGTATTTCTGGTTCTAGATCTTTGAGGAATCACCACCCACACCATCTTCCACAATGGTTGAATTAATTTACATTCCTACCACAGTGTAAAAACATACCTATTTCTCCACAACCTCACCGGATCTGTTGTTTCTTGACTTTTTAATAATGGCCATTGTGACTGGCGTAAGACAGCATCTCACTGTGGATTTCATTTGCATTTCTCTAACATGTTTGCTGCCTGCATGAATGTCTTTTTTTGAGAAATGTCTGTTCATGGAGGACTGGGCTTTAACACATAAATTTTGAAGGCGTACAATTCTGTTCATAGTGAACACACACACAGAGGTAACCACTTATACTGCCATCAGTTGGATTCTTCACCTCTTCAAAACAGAATAACAAAATGTAGTTATTTTCATCTGATTTTCTTAAGATTTGTTAGAATTACCTGTATTGTTGTGGTATCAGCAGTTTGTTCTTTTTCATTGCTATGTAATATTCCATTGGGTGAATATACTGCAGTAATTGTATGCACTCTATCATTGATTGCCATTTGGGCTAGTTCCACTTCTAGACTGCCATAAAACTACTATGAATATTCTTCTTGCCTTGTGGTGGAATTCTGCATTCATTTCTCTAGGTGTTGGACCACCAAGTTATAAGGTAGTTATGTGTTTAGCAATAATAGATATTGCCAGTTGTCCAAAGTGGTTTAACAAAACTACCCTCCCACAGGTTTTGTATGAGGGTTCTAATTTCTGTATAGTCACATCAGGTTTTGTTATTGTTTATTTTTATAATGTTTGCCATTCTGGTGGGTGTATATAACTAATTATTAATTTAATTTGTATTTTCCTAAAGGGCAATGTTATTAAGCATATTTTTATATTTTAATTGACTATCCTCTTTTGTGAAGAATCTCCTATTTTAGGACTTTTTGGGGTCATTTTCTTGTGCTAATTGATAGGTAAGACCGGAAGTGTCACACATTAAAACAATCAGATCTCATGAGAACTCACTCACTATCATGAGAACAGGATGGGGAAAATTGCCTCTGTGATCCAATCATCTCCCATCAGGTTCCTTCCTTGACATCTAGGGATTACAATTCAAGACAAGATTTGAGTGGGGATGCAGAGGCAAACCATATTAATTGATACAGAAAAAATCGACAAATTTCAACATCCATTCTTGGTTAAATGTATCCAATAAATGGAGAGGAATTTTCTTAATAAAACTCCAAAGCAACAACTAATATGACACATAATGACAAAAGGCTGAGATTGTGGAAAAGATAAGGATATTACTCTCATCACACTCAGAGTAGTGATGAAGGATTTAACTAAGATGATGAGTAAAGAAAATAAAAATGAGAGGAATACACATTAGAATAGAAGAAATAATGTTGTACCTACTGGAAGATAACGTTAATGTCTATATAACAAATTAAATGATATCTATAATGTAATAACACAACAAAAACAAAACTCCTTAAACTAATGAGTAAGTTCAGCAAGGTCACATAGTAGAAGAAAAATATATAAAACAAATTTTATTTTATATGTTATTCATTGAACACCTAAACATAAAAATTTCAAATATTATTTACCATGATTTAAAAAAAACACATGTATATTTATTGAAACATATTTAAAAAATTGTATGTTGAGAACTGTAACAAATTTGTGATAGAAATTAAGGAATATCTATATAAATGGATAGCCATAACATGCTAATTGATTAGAAATTAAAATTTCTAATAAATCAAAAAAAGAAATAAAATCTTTTATGAACAAGCAAGTACTCAGAGATTTTATTACCACCAGGCCTGCTTTACAAGAACTTCTGAAAGAAGCATTATACATAGAAAGGAACAACCAGTATGAGCTTTTGTAAAAATATACCAAAAAGTAAAGAGCATCAACATAAAGAAGAATTTACATCAACAAATGGATAAAATAGCCAGTTAACATCAAATGGCAGTAACCCTAAATTTAAATCTACTAAATCCCCAAATCAAAGGATACAGCCAAAACCTAACGGTATATCCAAAGATACACAAAGGCTCAAAACAAAGGGTTGGAGAAAAATTTACCAACTAAATGGAGAGCAAAAATAAATAAATAAACAAAAAGCAGGAGTTGCAATTCTCTCATTTGATAAAATAGATTTCAAAGAAACAAAGATACAGTGTAAAAGGACCAATGCAACAATAAGAGATCTTAATACCCAGATACATAAGACCCATAATGAGATTTAGACTCAACAAGACAGAAAATAATAAGGATATCCAGGACTTCAACTCAGATCTGGAACAAGTAAACTCAACAAATATTTATAGAGTTTTCCATTTTAAATACACAAAATATTGATCGGCCATTATTAATACCCATTTTTAGAATGAAGCAATATTCCTATTCTCTCTCCCTCTTTTTCTTCCTCTTTTCTCTTCTCCTTCTCTCCTTTTTTTACTTTTCAACATCCTAGTTCCTCACCTCTACTCAATACTTTCCTCTGAACACCTGATTCCTTGTGATTCTCCCGTCCCACTGAAACCTCCAAAAAAAAAAAAAAAGAAATTTCAACAGAGAAAAATGTTAGTTGTTCCCAAGTTTAATAAAGTTTCACAGAAATTTATATCAAAACCTCTGCAACATTTTTGTTTGTGGCTATAAACAAGATAATTTTGAAACTTATATGGAAAGCAAAGGACCTAGAATAACTAAAACAATTTTTCTTTCATGATATATTGCTAAAGTAATCAAGACTGTAGAGTATTGGCAAAGTATTGATGAAGAGTGAGACACATACATTAATAAAACAGAATACAGCATCCAAAAAATAGATCCACATAAATATACTCAATTTATTCTTCAAAAAGATACAAGAGCAAATCAATAGAATAAGAAATGCTTTTCAACAAATGTTGCTGAATCAATTAGCCATAATGAAAGGAAGAAGAAAAGAAAAAAAGAAAGAAGAAAATGTATTTAAAAAGGAGGAAGGAAGGAAAATAATTCTGACCTAAGTCCTACTTTATTTAAAATAAATTGACTCAAAATGAATCACAGACTCAGGAAAAAATGTAAAATCTGTAACTATAAAAAGTGGGGTTTGCAGTGAGCTGAGATCACTACTGCACTTCAGCCTAGATGACACAACAAGTCTCTATCTCAATCAATCAATCAATAAACGAATAAATAAAAGCAGGTTGGGCACATTGTCTGACACCTGTAATCCCAGCAATTTAGGATGCCCAGGCAAGTGAATCACTTCAGATCAGGAGTTCAAGAGCAGCCTGGTCAACACAGTTAAACCAATTTCTGCTGAAAATACAGACACTAGCAGGGCATGGTAGTGCATGCCTGTAATCCCAGCTACTCAGGAGGCTGAGGCAGGAGAATCACTTGAATTTTGGAGGTCGAGGTTGCAGTCAGCCAAGACTGTGCCACTGCACTCCAGCCTGGGTGACAGAGCAGGACTCCATCTTGAAAAATAAATATATAAATAAATGAATAAAAATAGTTAAAACAAAAAAGAAAAGAGCTTTTAGAACTTGGCACTGATAGCATAATCCTTAAAAGGAAAACATGACAGATTAGACTTCATAAAAAAGGAAAAATATGTTCTGTGTAAGACTGTTAAAGAGATTTTAAAAAGTAGCTATATGTGGAGAGAAAATATTTGCAAGCTGTATATATGCAAAAGGAGTTATATCTAGACTATGTAAAGAACTTTTCAATCATAACAACAAAAAATAAACAGTATAAAATCTAATTAGATAATGCACAAAATGATGAAATGGGACATTTTGTCGAAGAGGATATAGAGACAACAATTTAGCACATGAAGAGATGTTCAATATTATTAGGTACGTGAGAAATAAAAATTCAAACCTATCAGAATGGTTGAAATACAAAATAGTGATGACACCAATGCTGAAGAGCTGTGAGAAAACTGAATCACTCACACAAATGCTGGAGGGAATAAATGGTGTAGCCATTCTGATAAGTTGATTGGCAGTTTCTTTAAAAAGTACCATACAGCCCAGCAATTACTCAAATTGCTCTGCCTTTAAAAATATCTTTATAGTGATAGAAAGTAAAGACAGAGGGTGATAGTGAACAGTTAAGAAAATATTTTAAAGTATAGTCTTCCCTTGGTACCATGGAGGATTATTTCCAGGACCCCCTGCAGATAACAAAATCGATGGATGCTCAAGTCCTGTATATAAAATGGTGTAGTATTTGCATGTAACCTATACACTTCCTCCTGTATAAATTAGATTATCTCTAGTTTACTTTTAATACCTGATACAAAATGCTACACAGATAGTTGTCATGCTATGTTTTTGATTTGTATTATTTTATTGTTGTGCTATTATATTTTATTCAGTTGTTTTCTTGAATAATTTCAGTCCACCATGGTTGAATCCTTAGATGCAGAACTCATTGACAAGGAAGACCAACTATACTATTTATAGGATTTTAGAGTCCAGGATATGAAAGGCTTGAATATTTAAATATAGTACACAATACATTCATAAACAATAGGGTAACCATTTATCTTTATTCAATTCCATTCAGCAAATATTTAATATTTTCAAAGAAAAATTAATGCTTAATTGCTCCAATGACAGACATATAAAAATCTGTAATAAATTTAGAAAAAAATAAGATATAGTATCTATCCTCAGTGAACATATAATATACTTCGAGAGGACAGTAATATATATAAAATAATTGCAAAAATATTAATGCTAAATTCCAATTGTGTGGTTTAAGAACTATATATGATGATACCAGATTTCATAGACTAAGGACCTAGATTTTCATGGAAAATAATAGTTAGAAAATCATCCTGATACAAAGAAATATTCTCAGAAATGAATCAGGAAGTGCTAAGAAGATTCTCAATGTGGAATAAGAGGTAATGAGAACTTACGATTCTATTCCACCAGCATACTGCAACTATTACCAATCATTCCGATACCTTATTCTTCTTCAGCTATGAATACAACATAAATCTTAAGTTATTTTTCCCTTCATTCCTCTGAACAGACTGACTTATTCAAAAAACACTTTCTTAAAACCAAGGGCTAGCAAAATAGAAAACAAGAAAATACAGCAATATATTTTAAAAGTAATGTACAAAGCAAAATTTTTACATGACTGGGAAGCATAGTGAGAAATGTAATAATTCTTACAGCTTTTATGAAGTTGTGAATGCTGAAAGACCTAATTCATTTTCGTCTTATTTAGTATCTCCAAATAATGGAAGATTATTAAAAAGCTAGGTGACTCTCTTCAGTAAAGGCCACGTATGATAATGTGGACCTTGAATAAACAGTGTAAATTTTTATTTTTTAGAGAGGTTCACAGAAACATAACTATTCATTAGTATGGAGCCTACACTTCCCAAGTTCTTACATAGGATTAACTCATATTTTAACATTTAAAATAGGTTAGAAATCTACAGGATTTTTTTAAAGTGCCATTCTTATGTATTCATTAATCCAAGTCAAATAAATCTAAACTATGTTAAAAGTACATAATTTTAAATTATATGTTTTAAATATTTAAATCCTGTGAATATTAGTGAACTACAAATTGTCTTACTCATATAAATATCTTCCCAATGAAGCAAATTAAAGGGTAAGGAATTTTTCAACTATCTCTGTGCCAGGCACAAAAATTGGTATGGAAGATAAAAAAAAATTAAAATAGATAATAGATGTCTTCACTGAATTTAGAATACACAGAATAACACTGTCAATTTGGCTTAATATGACTCTGAATCGAAAGCAAACATTGAAAAATTTAATATCTTCCTGGTTCAAAATCAATTACAAGATTTCTGAATCCAGTTAAGAAGGAGTAACAGTGATCCTGCAATTGATATCAGTTTAAGAATATGAACAAACTACAATGTATAAAACCATGATTTACATTATACTAATAATAACCAATGAAGGACAGTGATACCAGAGAGGCAAGAAGCAATAAAGAAACCTGTAATTGCCCTAGTATACTGTCTGAAAACAGAGTAATAATGGGATATTATGAAAAACATATACCAATAAATTGAACAAATTAGACAAAATGAACATATTACTTGAAAATCATAAATTACCAAATCTCAGTCTAGAAGAAAATCTTTGTAGCCCTTTATTAAATAAATTAAATCAGTTTTTTAAAGCTTTCCTACAATGACTCTAGATGCAAATTGATGTGTGTGTGTGTGTGTGTGTGTGTGTGTGTGTGTGTGTATAAATAAATTATTCTCGTTTTGAGGAAAAAAGTGATTATAAATTATCTAAAAGTCTTCAAAAAATTAAAGAAGAGAGACTATTTCACAACTTATAATATGAAGTCACTTTTCCCTACAAAATCAGATATAGTTATTCAAGAAACACAATGTTGATGTGATATTAAAAAGTCAATCAACGCATTTTATCATCAATGTAGTTGGTCTCTTAATAGAGTTAAAAAAATAAAAAGTATATTCTCATTCCAATAGACGCAGAAAAAGGCATTTTACACAATCCATTTTTTATTCTCAATAAGAACCATCATCAATCCTTGACAAAAATACAAAATAAAGCCAGGTATGGTGCCTCACGTCTGTAATCCCAGCACTTTGGGAGCCCGAGACAGGTAGATCACTTGAATTTGGGAGTTCAAGACCAGCCTTGCCAACTGGGTGAAACCCCATCTGTACTAAAAATACAAAAACTAGTAGGGCAGTGTGGTGTGTGTCTGTAATCTCAGCTACTAGGGAGCCTGAGGCAGGAGAATCACTTAAACCTGAGAAGCGGAGATTGCGCCATTGCACTCCAGCCTTTGTGACAAAGCAAGACTCGGTCCTAAAAAACAAAGGGAAGGAAGGAAGGAAGGAAGGAAGGAAGGAAGGAAGGAAGGAAGGAAGGAAGGGAGGGAGGGAGGGAGGGAGGGAGGGAGGGAGGGAGGAAGGAGGAATGGAGGGGACTTGGCAAGCTATGAAGAGAAAGAAACTTCCTCAAACTAATAAGGCATCTAGAAAAAATCTTAAGCAATATTTTTAATGGGAAAAGACTAAATACATTACACCTAAAATAGCAAATGAGGAAAGTAAATTGTTATCATTTCTACTCAAAATCATATTAAAGATCATTTAAAAATTGTTTTAATTGACACAATAATTGTACCTGTTTAATTGTACATTGTATAATAATCAACTCAGAATATGAGGCACATCCATCGCCTCTTACATTTATCATTTATTTGTGTTGAGAACATTTAAAATCCTCTCGCTACTTTATAACATATTACAATATTGACTATGTGCACTACAATATTGATGTCACCCTACTGTGCAATACAACATCAGAACTTTCTCCACCTATCTAACAGCAACTTTGTACACTTTGATCAATCACTCCCTATACCTCTCCCCATCCTACTCTGGAAATGACGATTCAAATATACTTTTAAAAATCTGTTTCTTTATTTTTTGTTATAACTTCAACTTTTCTTTTTAGATTCAAAGGCTACAAGTGCAGATTTTTTATATGGGTATATTGCTTGATGCTAAGGTTTGAGATATGAATGACCCCCTCACCCAGGTAGTAAGAATATTACTTAATCGTGTACAGTTTTTCAACTCTTGCCCTGCTTCATCATTTCCCATTCTCATAGTCTTCAGTCTATTGCTGTCACCTTTATGTCCATGGGTTCCCAATATTTAGCCCCCACTTATAAGTGAGAACATGCAGTATTTGGTTTTCTATTCCTGTGTTAATTAGATTAGGATAATGGCTTCCAGCTGCATCCATGTTGCTGTAAAAGACATGATTTCTTTCTTTATATGGCTGTGTAGGATTCATGGTATATACATCACATTTTTTTATTCAATCCATCACTGATGGATACCTAGGTTAATTCTATGGCTTTGCTATTGTGTAACGGCAATTCTGTTCTAAGTTCTTTGAGAAATCTCCAAACTGCTTTCCGCAGTGGCTTAGCTAACTTATATTCCCGCCAATAACATGTAAGCATTCTCTTTTCTCTGCTGTCTCTCCAGCTCATTTTTTTTTTGACCTTTGAAAACTAGCTATTCTGACTGATGTGAGATGGCACCTCAATATGGTTTTAATTTGCAGCTTTCTGATGCTTATTGATATTGAGCATATTTTCATATGTGTATTGGTTGCTTGTATGTCTTCTTTGAGAAGTGTCTCTTCGTATCTTTTGCCCATTTTAATGGGTTATTTGGTTTTGCTTCTTGAACTGTTTAAGGTACTTACACATTCTAGGTATCAGACCTTTGTCAGATGCATAGTTTGAGAATAGTTTCTTTCATTCTGTAGGTTGTCTGTTTACTCTGTTGATATTTTTTTTCTCTGCAGAAGCTCTTTAGCTTAATTATGTCTCACTTGTCAATGTTTTGTTTAGTCACAATTGCTTTTGAGGACCATTATAATTTTTTTTCCAAGACCGGTGTGAAGAATAGTGTTTGCTAATTTTTGGTTTGTTTAGTTTTCTGATTCTCATAATTTGAAGTCTTACATTTAAATCTTTAATTCATCTTGAGTTAATTTTTGTATATGTGGAAGGTTTAATTTTTGTATATGTCCCATTTCATTCTACATATGCCTAACCAGTTATCCCAGCACCGTGTAATGAATATAGAGTCTTTTCTCTATTTCTTATTTTTGTCATCTTTGTTGAAGATCAGATGGCTGCAGGTGTATTGTTTTATTTCTGGGTTCTCTATTCAGTTCTATGTATCTATGTGTCTGCCAATGCAATTCCAATCAAAATTCAAGGAACATTTTTTTTCTAAATGCAATCTCAGTCTATGTGCAAAGGATGTAAGGTAGCCAAAACATTTTAAAAAGAAAAATAAATTGGAACAACTTACACTAATTGATAGCAAGACTTATAAAGTCACAATAGCCAGGATACTGTAGTGTTGGCATAAAGACAGATTTTAAAAAATATTGGAAGAGAATAAAGACTCCAGAAATAGACCTATGCACATATGTTCAGTTGAGTTTCAAGAGCTATACAGAGGAGATAATCTTTTCAACAAATGATGCTGTAAAAATGCATTGATATTTATATGCAAAATAATTAATTCCAATGCATCATTTATAACACATACAAATATTAATTTCAAATGTGCCAGTGACATAAATATAAAAGCTAAATCCAGAAAATCTAGAAGAGCATATAGAGAAATTCTTTATAATTTTGGATTGAGAAATGAGTTCTTTGATAAGAGTAATTCATATATTATCTACCTATCATAGGCAATAAATTTTCAGAGGCAATGAAATCAATAAAATAAATATTGTGTTTAGGAACAGTGCAAAGATTGACCAAACTCAGGATGACTTTTATTGTATATGAATTTATATTGTGATCTATATATGTTGTATATGCATATATATAATTTAGCACAACATATTGTACTAAGTATTTATAACTAATTAAATACTAACTTTTAGCATAACTTCTAAAACTGAGAATATTTAGAAACTAGAGCTAGCCAGTTGTCCTAATATATACAAGGGATATGTGGCTGGGCTTATAGCCAAGTAGAATAAGACAATATGCCCCAATCTCTGTTGAGCAATGTATGGTAAAATCACTAATTTCAGCCCAATGAGCTGTGATTGGAAAGGAAGTGTGCAGCTTTTAAATCATGTTCTGTCTCCTTCCCTTGGCTGGAAGGTGGTAAAGTATCTTAGATAGTGGAGAAAAGGAATACTCTTCTGATGGTATAACAACAAAATGGGAGTTTTGGGGGTCCCTGATCCAGAGAGGTGCCACTTTAGCTTTGAAATGTTAAAATCGGGTCGGGAGGACTCAAGATGGCACTGTGAGAACAACCCAGGATTGGAGCTCGCGTTGAATCCGCAAACAGTGAGTCAGAGCTGCATTTCCAGACTTATCTTTGTTGCCCACAGAACGGGGAAACTCCCAAGTATAAAAAAGACACGGGACGCCAGGCAGTAGGTATGCCTGGCGAAGCCGGAGGCCGGGGCGGCGGCGGCCAGCCCTACCCAGCAATCCCCACAGGGCGCACTTGTCCGGGTGCCCTGTTGAACCGGCAACCTGAGACTTCAGAGGGCTGGACTTGAGACTGAACGAGACTTGGACACTAGGCCAGCCCAGGGGATTGCAGGAACAGATCGTTTGGGATACCCAGTGGGACGAACAAAACCGTGATTTCTGTGTGGGAGGGGCGTCCACCACTACTGAGGCAACCCGCCCCAACTGAGATACACGCCCACTGCTGACGCAGCCAGCCGTTGCCGAGGCAACCCGCCCCAACTGAGATACACACCCACTGCTGACGCAGCCTGCCGTTGCCGAGGCAACCCGTCCCTACTGAGATACATGCCCACTGCTGACGCAGCCTGCCGTTGCTGAGGCAACATGCTACAACAAAAAGACTCTGCCGCAGGGCGTGGCGGAGACCACAGCAGAGCCTGCAGGAACAGGGCGAATCACACAACAGCAGGGCGGAGCCTCGGCAGCCAAACAGTGGCTAGTCTGCCTTCTAGCTGGGCAGGACACCTCATCGGACATCCAAAAATAAAGCCCAAATCCCTCAACACAGAGCATCTGAGAAAAAAAAAAAAGGGTTTTTAATGAGCTCTGTTGCAGCAGAATCAAACATAGCAGCCTAACACCCCTGAATGAACAACAGAGAGCACAGCTCAGCAATTAAGCCCCTATAAAGTACAAACTGTCTCCTCAAGCAGCTCCCTGACCCCTCTATATCCAAAAGACTGACATTAGGCAGGCATCATCCTGGGACAAAGATAGCAGAAAAAGAAACTGGTAGCATCCCTCGCTGTGCCACAGCTGCTAGAGGTGCACCCCAGACAAGCATGGTCTGGAGTGGACCTCAGCAGTCATACAGCAAAGGGGCTAGACTGGTAGAAGGAAAACCAAGCAACAGAAATACTTCATCATCAACATTCTGGGTGTCCACTCAGAGACCCAATCGAAAAGTCAGCAACTACGCAGACGACCAGCAGACAAATCCATAAAGATGGGAAGAAACCAGCGAAAAAAGGAGGAAAACACCCAAAACCAGAACACATCGCCTCCTAGAAAGGACCAAAACTCCTCACCAGCAAGGGAACAAAGCTGGACAGAGAATGACTGTGACGAAATGACGGAATTAGACTTCAGAAGATGGATAATGAGAAACTTTTGTGAGCTAAAAGATCATGTATTAAATCAATGCAAAGAAACTAAGAACCTTGAAAAAATATTTGAAAAAAGATTCGAGGAAATGATAACAAGAATGGATAACTTAGAGAGGAATATGAATGAATTAAAGGAGCTGAAAAACACAATACGAGAACTTCGCGAAGCAAACACAAGTTTCAATAGCCGAATTGACCAAGCAGAAGAAAGAATATCTGAAGTCGAAGACCAACTCAATGAAATAAAACGAGAAACCAAGATCAGAGAAAAAAGCGCAAAAAGGAATGAACAAAGTCTCCAAGAAATGTGGGACTATGTGAAAAGACCTAACCTACGTTTGATAGGTGTACCAGAAGGGGATGAAGAGAATGAATCCAAGATGGAAAATACTCTTCAGGACATCATCCAGGAAAATTTCCCCCACCTAGCAAGACAGGCCAACGCTCAATTGCAGGAAATACAGAGAACACCACAAAGATATTCCGCAAGAAGAGCAACCCCAAGGCACATAATCGTCAGATTCAACAGGGTTGAAATTAAAAAGAGAATACTAAGGGCAGCCAGAGAGAACGGTCGGGTCACCCAAAAAGGGAAGCCCATCAGACTCACAGCAGATCTCTCGGCAGAAACACTACAAGCCAGAAGAGAGTGGGGGCCAATATTCAACATTCTTAAAGAAAAGAACTTTCAACCCAGAATTTCATATCCAGCCAAACTGAGCTTCAGAAGTGAAGGAAAAATAAAATCCTTTGCGAACAAGCAAGTACTCAGAGATTTTGTCACCACCAGGCCTGCTTTACAAGAGCTCCTGAAAGAGGCACTACACATAGAAAGGATTAACCAGTACCAGCCATTCCAAAATCACACCGAATTCTAAAGAGCTTCAACACGATGAAGAATCTACAACAACTAACAGGCAAAACAGCCACGTGGCATCAAAATGGTAGTATCAAATTCACACATAACAATATTAACCCTAAATGTAAATGGACTAAATGCACCAATCAAAAGACACAGACTGGCAAATTGGATAAAAATCCAAAACCCATCAGTGTGCTGTATCCAGGAAACACATCTCACATGCAAGGATACACAAAGGCTCAAAATAAAGGGATGGAGGAAGATTTACCAAGCTAATGGAAAGCAAAAAAAAGCAGGAGTTGCAATTCTCATCTCCGATAAAATAGACTTTAAAGCAACAAAGATTAAAAGAGACAAAGAAGGCCATTACATAATGGTAAAAGGATCAAGACAACAAGAAGAGCTAACGATCCTAAACATATGTGAACCCAATGCAGGAGCACCCAGATACATAAGGCAAGTTCTTAATGACTTACAAAAGGACTTAGACTCCCACACAATAATAGTGGGAGACTTTAACACTCCACTGTCAATACTAGACAGATCAAGCGGACAGAAAATCAACAAGGATATCCAGGGCTTGAACTCAGACCTGGAGCAAGCAAACCTGATAGACATTTATAGAACTCTCCACCCCAAATCCACAGAATACACATTCTTCTCAGCACCACATCAAACCTACTCTAAAATTGACCACATAATTGAAAGTAAAGCACTGCTCAACAAATGCAAAACAACTGAAATCATAACAAACAGCCTCTCAGACCATAGTGCAATCAAGTTAGAACTCAGAATTCAGAAACCGAACCAGAACCGCACAGCTTCATGGAAACTGAACAACTGGCTCTTGAATGTTGACTGGGTAAACAACGAAATGAAGGCAGAAATAAAGAAGTTCTTCGAAACCAATGAGAATAAAGACACAACGTCCCAGAACCTCTGGGACACATTTAAAGCAGTCTCTAGAGGAAAGTATATAGCAATAAGTGCCCATAGGAGGAGAATGGAGAGATCCAAAATTGACACCCTATCGTCAAAATTGAAAGAGCTAGAGGAGCAAGATCAAAAAAACTCAAAACCCAGCAGAAGACAAGAAATAACTAAGATCAGAGCTGAGCTGAAGAAGATTGAGACATGAAAAACCCTTCAAAAAATCAATAAATCCAAGAGCTGGTTTTTTGAAAAGATCAACAAAATAGACCACTAGCCAGATTGATTAAAAATAAAAGAGAGAACAACCAAATAGATGCAATAAAAAATGATGAAGGGGAAATCATCACAGATTCCACAGAAATTCAAACCATCATCAGAGAATATTACGAACAAATCTATGCGCATAAACTAGTAAACCTGGAAGAAATGGTTAAATTCCTGGTCTTCTGTGTCCTCCCTAGCCTAAACCAGGAGAAAGCTGAAACTATGAATAGACCAATAACAAGGTCTGTAGTTGAGGCAGCAATTAAGAGCCTACCACACAAAAAAAGCCCAGGTACAGAGGGGTTCACAGCCGAATTCTACCAGACACACAAGGAGGATCTGGTACCATTTCTTCTAAAACTATTTCAAACAATCCAAAAAGAGGGAATCCTTCCCAAATCATTTTATGAGACCAACATCATCCTGATACCAAAACCCGGCAGAGACCCAACGAGAAAAGAAAACTTCAGGCCAATATCCATGATGAACATAGATGCAAAAATCTTAAATCAAAAAACTTATTCATCATGATCAAGTAGGATTCATCCCAGGGATGCAAGGCTGGTTCAACATACGCAAGTCTATCAACGTAATTCACCACATAAACAGAACCAAAAACAAAAACCACATGATTATCTCAATTGATGCAGAGAAGGCATTTGACAAAATTCAACAGCCCTTTATGCTAAAAACCCTCAATAAACTCGGTATCGATGGAACATATCTCAAAGTAATAAAAGCTATTTATGACAAACCAACAGCCAATATCATACTGAATGGGCAAAAACTGGAAGCATTCCCTTTAAAATCTGGCACTAGACAAGGATGCCCTCTCTCACCACTCCTATTCAATATAGTACTGGAAGTTCTAGCCAGAGCAATCAGGCAAGAAAAAGAAATAAAGGGTATTCAAATAGGAAAGGTGGAAGCCAAATTGTCTCTATTTGCAGACGACATGATAGTATACCTAGAAGACCCCATCGCCTCAGCCCAAAAACTCCTGAAACTGATAAGCAACTTCAGCAAAGTCTCAGGATATAAAATCAATGTGCAAAAATCACAAGCATTCGTCTACACCAATAACAGACTTAAAGAAAGCCAAATCAAGAGCGAACTGCCATTCGCAATTGCTACAAAAAGAATAAAATACCTTGGAATACAACTCACAAGGAACGTAAGAGACCTCTTCAAGGAGAACTACAAACCACTGCTCAACAAAATCAGAGAGGACACAAACAGATGGAGAAACATTCCATGTTCATGGTTAGGAAGAATTAATATTGTGAAAATGGCTATACTGCCCAAAGTAATTTACAGAATGAACACTATCCCCATCAAGCTACCATTGACTTTCTTCACAGAACTGGAAAAAACCACCATGAACTTCATATGGAACCAAAAGAGAGCCCGCATAGCCAAGTCAATTCTAAGCAAAAAGAACACAGCGGGGGGCCTCACACTACCGGATTTCAAACTATACTACAAGGCTACAGTAATCAAAACAGCATGGTACTGGTACCAAAACAGAGATATAGACCAATGGAACAAAACAGAGGCACCGGAGGCAACACAACATACATACAACTATACAATCTTTGATAAACCTGACAAAAACAAGCAATGGGGAAAGGATTCCATGTTTAACAAATGATGTTGGGAAAACTGGCTAGCCATGTGCAGAAAGCAGAAACTGGACCCCTTCCTGACACCTTACACTAAAATTAACTCCAGATGGATTAAAGACTTAAACATAAGACCTGGCACCATAAAAACCCTAGAAGGAAATCTAGGCAAAACTATCCAGGACATAGGAGTAGGCAAGGACTTCATGAACAAAACACCAAAAGCATTGGCAACAAAAGCCAAAATAGACAAATGGGACCTAATGAAACTCCACAGCTTCTGCACGGCAAAAGAAACAGTCACTAGAGTGGATCGGCAACCAACAGAATGGGAAAAAATTTTCGCAGTCTACCCATCTGACAAAGGGCTGATATCCAGAATTTACAAAGAACTCAAGCAGATTTACAGGAAAAAAACAAACAAA
This sequence comes from Callithrix jacchus, assembly GCF_049354715.1. Classification (NCBI taxonomy): domain Eukaryota; kingdom Metazoa; phylum Chordata; class Mammalia; order Primates; family Cebidae; genus Callithrix; species Callithrix jacchus. The sequence continues at coordinate 36,044,520 of NC_133504.1, forward strand.
CCCATTCAAAAGTGGGCAAAGGATATGAACAGATACTTTACAAAAGAAGACATATATGAGGCCAACAATCATATGAAAAAATGCTCATCATCACTGGTCATCAGAGAGATGCAAATCAAAACCACATTGAGATACCATCTCACGCCAGTTAGAATGGCGATCATTAAAAAATCTGGAGACAACAGATGCTGGAGAGGATGTGGAGAAAAAGGAACACTTTTACACTGTTGGTGGGAGTGTAAATTAGTTCAACCATTGTGGATGACAGTGTGGCGATTCCTCAAGGCCTTAGAAATAGAAATTCCATTTGACTCAGCAATCCCATTACTGGGTATATATCCAAAAGACTATAAATCGTTCTACTATAAGGACACACGTACACAAATGTTCATTGCAGCACTGTTTACAATAGCAAAGACCTGGAATCAACCCAAATGCCCATTGATAATAGACTGGATTGGAAAAATGTGGCACATATACACCATGGAATATTATGCAGCAATCAGAAATGATGAGTTTGTGTCGTTTGTAGGGACATGGATGAATCTGGAGAACATCATCCTCAGCAAACTGACACAAGAACAGAAAATGAAACACCACATATTCTCACTCATAGGTGGGTGATGAAAAATGAGAACATATGGACACAGAAAGGGGAGTACTAAACACTGGGGTCTATTGGGGGGGAAAGGGGAGGGCGAGTGGGAGGGGGAGTTGGGGAGGGATAGCCTGGGGAGAAATGCCAAATGTGGGTGAAGGGGAGAAGAAAAGCAAAGCACACTGCCATGTGTGTACCTACGCAACTGTCTTGCATGCTCTGCTTATGTACCCCAAAACCTATACTCCCATAAAAAATTAAAAAAAAGAAATGTTAAAATAGATTTACACAATAGGTTAATAAACTTCCAATTTGCTTAAGCTATTGTTGATTTGGCTATTTATTCATTGACAAAAATACAGTTTTAATATAGACTGTGTGGCTAGATAATATGTTTCTGAGCCAAATGAAAGTCTGAAAAATGTTTAAGATTGTAACTGTGTGTGTGTGTATGTGTCTGTGTGTGTACATGCAGAGATATGCAGCATACATGAAGAGAAAAGATACAAAATTGGAGATGTTGAAGAAGTGATGCTATGATTTTGATAACACGTTTAATAAAGAATGTAAATGACTACGGAGAAAATACATCAATTGCACAAGTGAAAGAGAAGAAAAAAAGCTAATGAATATGAAAGTATCTGTAGGCTAGGATTAAGCCCATCTCTTGAATTGAAAAATCTGATTTATTATTATTATTTGTGATCTCTCAGTATTTTTGTTTTTTTAGCAAAACTTCATACTTTCTTTGTATTTCGCTAGTGTTTCTGTCATTTCTTTTTTCTATTTCAGAATCCAAAAGACTACAACATTACCTTTAATTTTTACATAGTCTTATCTTCCTTTGGTTTGTGAGAGTTTCTCAGGATTTTCTGATTTTTGAAAGCCTTGTCAGTTTTGAGGAGTATTGGACAAGTATAAATATTTACTGAAATATTTTTCAATTTGGATTTATCTTATATTATTCTCATGTCTTAACCAATATTACATATTTTGGGGAAGAAGACCACAGAGGTGAAATATCAAGTGCACATGGTATCAACATGACTTATTACTGATTGTTAACTTTGATAATTGGATAAGGGGGTGTTTTCCAGATTTACTCACTGTAAAGTCACTTCCCTTTCCCTTTTGAACTGTACTATCTGGAAGCAAATAAGTAAGGGAAACCCACATAGTAGAGGAGCAAGGGTTTAGTTTAAGTTCCACCTTTCTTAAGAGAGACTATGTAGGTAAATTGTTTGAAATTCTTTTATACGGAAAATTTGTCTCTTCTTTCATTTTTTAAGTCAGTTGAATATATCATTTTTATTTTAGGTTAGTATATAATTCTGTATTATTTATATAGTGGGTTTAATTGCTTGAACTTTGGCTATTGGGAGCTCTTTCAGGTTGACTTCTGTGTTCCTCTAACATGCTCACATTTTTTGTATACTTTTTTGGTTTTTGGCGCTATGAAATATTCCGGGCTCATTTTGTATTTTTCTTACCCCAGATATAGCATCAGCCATTCTCCAAGAGTTCTGGTTTCTTATGTTGGAGAGTAAATTCGAAACCAAGATCTAGATAAGAGGTGTTCTCATTCTCACTAAGTCATAATTGCTTCTAGGTACTGTCAGTGGAAAGTAGAATGATATATCTGCTTGAATCCTAATCCATGTGTACCTATAAATACAAGTATTTTTGTATGTATTTATCTGTATCTACGTTAATTGTTGTATCTATTCATCTGTATCTACCTTAAGTCAAGAGTTAATACTGATGTCTTCATTCTAACCCAGTTCCACATGAATGATTCTAGTCTTGCCCTTTTTGTTATGTTACCTTCTATTTCAAGAATGAAATACCTGGCTTCTGCTATCTGCCTTCCATTCATTCACTGGTTCAATTCTAGTATACATTTACAACAGTTTCAGAATGCTGACTCATAATAGAATGAGTAATTATTTTATCAACTGAATTACAATGTTTATATACAACCACTTTTATCTTTAGTCCTACCGTTGTCAGTCAAAACAGTTTTCCAAAATTATTTGGGTCAGCACCATCTTTTCTCACCACTGAAGTTAAGTCATTTGTACACAATTGAAATACTGTCACACTTTTTTGTCACAGTTTGTAGGATTCCCTAACATGTGGGTGATTATTTTTTACTAAGTTTTATCATACAAATTGATTCAATCACTTTAAAACCTCTCTTATGCAACTCTTCACAAACTCTGGCAATCACTGATCTGTTTTCTCTCTTTTCCATTATGTCATATACATAGAATCATACAGTGTGTGAAAGTAAAAGTCCTACTTCTATTTAAGTGAAAGTCTGGCTTGAAAAATTTATAGAAGACTCACCATATTGTTATATAAATCGATAGTTCATTACTTTATTATTACTTAATAGTTTTCAACTGTGTGATTGTATCAAAGCTTATCCATCCATATACTTAAGGATATCTGGGTTGCTTCCAGCTTCGAGCAATTATCCAAGAGATGTTATAAATGTTTATATGCAGGTTTTAGTGTGAACATTAATTTCTAAATAGGTTGCATAATTGATTGATTATATGCTAAGGCTATGTTTAAATCTATAAGAACCATGAAACTGATTTCCACTCTACAATTTTACATTCCAATGAGTGAGGGTTCCTGCTCCTCCAGGACTCGCCAAGTTTTGGTTCTTTTTGGATTTCAGCCATCCTTATAGTTGAGAAGGGGTACCACTTTTCCAATGACAAATGCTGTTTACACCTTTTTATATGATTTATATTTGAGTTTTAAAAGTTATTGTGTATTCTAGATATAAGTCTTTTAGCAGGTATGTGATTTGCCAGCATTTTCTTCCAGTTTATGGCATGTCATTTTTAACTTTTTTAGTTATTTTATTGTATATATTTAAGATACACAACATACTTTTTCATATGCATATACAATTCATATTGAAATGATTATGGCACTTAAGCAAATTAATCAATCCATCACCTTCCATAGTTTCCTTTTTAATATGGTAAGAATACTTGAAATCTACTCCCTTAGCCAATTGTCAGTATGCGATACAATATTATTAACTACACTCTTTATGCTGTACATTAGCTCTTTAAAATTATTTATGTCATAACTACAAGTTTGTACCCTTTGACCTACTTCTGCCCATTTCTTCCACCTTCCTGCACCTGGAAACCAGTTTTTATCTTTATTTCTATGTACTTGATCTTTTTAGATTCCACACATGTTAGATTATGCAGTATTTTTCTTTCCATGTCTGACTTTGTTCACATAGGATAGTATGCTCTAGGTTCCTCCATGTTGTCATAAATGGCAGGATCTCCTTTTTTAAGGCCAAATAATATTCCATTGTTATTGCAAAGGCCTATATCAAGTGGTTTTTCCCTTATTTTCTTTTAGATATTTTATGGATTCATATCTTTGGTTTAGCTCTTTAGCTAATTTGTACTCTAGTTTTGTGCATTGTGTAAGTTAAGGATACAATTTTATTATTTTGCATATGGATTATCCCAACACTACTTATAGAAGAAACTGTCCTTTCACATTGAGTCTTCTTATTGATCTTGTCAAAATTGTTTAACAATATGTACTTAGGTTTATTTTGGAATTTTTAATTCTGTTTAATTAGTCTGTGTCTCTTTTTTCATGCCAGTGCCAAACTGCTTTGTTGCTCTAGCTTGTTAATATAATATAAAATTAGAAAATATATGTCTTCAACTTTGTTTTTCTTTCTCAAGATTTTTTTGGTTATTGGCTTATTTTGTGGTTTTATATAAATATTATAATTGGTTTTTTCTATTTAAATGAAAAACATCATTAAAATTCTGGATACGAATTGCATTGAATTTATATCTACAGATCACTTTGGATAGTGTGGCTATTTTAACAACATTCATTCTTCCAATCCATGAACATGAGATAGCTATTTGTGTGTTTTTCAGTTTCTTTCATCAATATTTTATAATTTTCAAAGTAGACATCTTTCATTTCTTGGTGAAATTTATTCCTGTAAGTTTATTCTTTTAAATGCTATTGTAAATGGGATAGTGTTTGTATATCTTTTTCACATAGATTGTTCTTGAGGTATATAACTGTAAATAATTTTTGTACATTTATTTTTTATTCTGCTACTTTACTGATTTCATTTATTAGTTCTATCAAGATTTTGTCTTTATTATTTTCAGCATACATGATCATGCTATCTGCAAACAAGAGTAATTTTACTTTTTTCTTATATGGATGTATTTTATTTATTTATTCTTATCTGATTGCTCTTGATGAGAGAGTGGGCATCCTTGCTTTGTACCAGATCTCAGAGAAAAAGTTTTCAGTTTCTCCCATTGATGGACATTAGATATAAGCTCTTTCAGTTTTTCCCTCATTGATTGACATTAGATATAAGCATTTTCTAAATGATTTTAATATTTAAAACACTTTCTGTTATATCTATTTTACTGAATTTTTATAATGAAAGAATTTTGAATTTTGTCAAATGATTTTTATCATCTATTGAGATGATCGTGTGGTATTTTTATTATTTATTCTTTTCATACTGTGTATCATCTAACTTTACACCTCAAGCAACTAGTGAAAGAAGAAGAAACTAAATACTAAGCTAGAAGGAAGAAAAGAATGAACATCAGAGCAGAAATAAATCAAACACTCTTTGTTTTATAAACAGAACTTTAAGGATATATGGGATCATTGACTAAGAAATTATACAACTTCATTAATGAGAAGAAATTAGAAGTGTATAAATAAATGGCTTTGCCCTTGTTAAATTCTACTTTTAAAACCTCTCCATGTATTACTAGTTGCCATGCATGCCTGAGGTGTGTGAATATTTACCGATCACTACATTGAAGGTTCTGCTTCCAAGAGAGGATCAAGGATGATAAACATTATATAGTGTAGAATTCAAATTTAGTAAAACTCTCTTTTGATTATACATTACCAAATATGCTTTCTAGAATTCAGTTTCAAGATATACTATGGAAATTTTTAAATGATAATATAATCCATTTTTATTGAACCACAAAAAATAAATTAAATATAGAATAGAAAATCTACAGTAAAATGTATCAAAACTGAGTTTTTTTAATATACAACAAAGTTGACAAACTCTTAAGCAGACTAAGAAAAAATAGAAAATAATTGAATAAAATCATAAATGAAAGACAAGACTTTAAAATGTCTCAAGAAATAAAAAGTATTTCAGAAATAAAAAAGATTATAAGAGGCTATTATGAACAATGATATGCCAACAAATCAGATAACCTAGAGTAAATACATTCCTAGAGACATGCAAGTTACCAATTCTGAATCAAGAAATAGAAAATGTGAACAAACTAATATATCCCTAACAAATAAAGAAATTGGAGTAGTAATCAAAAACCCCCAACAAAACCAGGACTAGATGGCTTCTTGGTTGAATTTCACCGAACATTCAAAGAAGAATTTACACCAACTCCTTTAAAACACTTTCATAAAGTAAAAGTAGAGAAAATACTTCCAAACTTATTTTATGAGGCCAACATTACCATGATATCAAAGCCAGACAAAAATACCGCCAAAAAAGAGAACTGCAAGCCAGTGTCTCTGATAAACATAGAAGCAACAATCTTCAATAAAACAATGGCAAACCAAATTCACCAGAACAAATAAATGATTACACACCCTAACCAAGTAGGATTTGCACTTGGGGTGCAAGGTTGTTTCAACATACAGAAATAATTTATTATTATTTCCTTTAAAAATTGTTCACATGAAAAATTTGAAATTTTGATAAAATCTAGTTTGTCATATTTAAATTTTTTGCATTGGATTATTTATATTATATTTAAATATTTACTGACAGGCACAAATTCATGATGAATTTATTTTACTTCTATTTCTAGAAGTTTTATGGTTCATATGTAGTTCTATCATATGTTTTGAGTTAATTTTGGTGGCAGCTGAAAGATCCTGTCTAGACGCACTTTTTTTTCCATGTGGATATCTAGTTGTTCCCACATTATCTGTTGAACAAACTATTCTTTATCCTTCAATTTTTCTTTGCATCTTAGTCAAAGATCATTTCATTATATTTGTATTGGTCTATTTCTGTGCTTTCTACTCTTTTCCAGTAAACAATACGTCTGTTCTTTTAGTAATATCACACCACCTTGATAATTATAGCTTTACATTAATAAATTTTTAGGTCAGGTTATGTTAAAACTGATTTTGACTTTTCAATCTTATGTTGGCTATTGTGGAGTTTTTTCATTTTCACATTGTCTTCAGAATCAGTTTACTGATATACACAAAATAACTTGTGATTTGGATTGTCGTTGTGTTGAATCTAAAGATTAAATCAAAAATAATTGACATCTTAATACTATTGTGTCTCTTGATCTGTGAACCTAATTATTTATTTGCTTATAGAACTTTTATTTCTCTCATCACTGTCTTATGAATCTGGCATATAAATTCTGTGCATATTTTGTTAAATTTATACCTAATTATTTTATATTTAGTTTGGTGCCGTTGTAAAGTGATGTTTATCTAATTTCAAATTTCAACAAACTATATAGGTAGACAATTGACTTTGTCCATTCATGAGACTAGTTCAAAAATATACATAGCAGTTTATAAATAATACCTCCAAACTGGAAGTAGTTTATATTTCTACCAACAGGAGAATGAGAAAACACATGTAGTATACTACTTAGTGATAAAAAGAAACAGATCAATATTTTGCTGAGTAAAAAATACCTTAAATAAGATTGTTTATACTGTGTGGTTTCACTTATATGGAGTCCAGAAAAGGATAAATTATTTATTTTTAAATCAGAAGAGTGCCTTTGTCCAAGGGCTTCAGAGAACTTCCTAGGTTGATACCAGTATTTTGAATCTTGGGTCATGCAGAAGTATTTTATTTGTCAAAACTCATAAGAAAGTAGAATTCTGATTCTTCTTTCTTTTAAACAAGAAGAAAACAAAAGCAAACTACATAATAATTTTGTGGCTAAGATGTTAGGGATAAAGGGTACTGGTGTCTCCAGTATGCATTGAAATGCACCAAATAAATAAAATGAATTAACAGATGGATAAAAAAGGTAAACAGATGTCTGACTATATAAGGAAGCAAATAGAGCAACAATTTTTATTCTAGAAGTTAGATCACAGGCCATATGTGAGCTTTGTGTGCAAACATTTCAACTTTTCTATATTTCAATATTTTTCATAATGAAATGTTGCGGAAAATAATAAAAATTTCTAGAAAATGTACATAGTTTTCCATATCACAATTGGCTTAGTTATGATGCTTTCCACCGACTTGTTAACATAATCTTTCAAGTTGTACTTTGTGATGGTTAGTATTGCCAACCTGATTGGATTGAAGGATGCAAAGTATTATTCCTGGGTGTGTCTGTTAAGGTGTTGCCAGAGGAGATTAACATTTGAGCAGTGGGCTGGGAGAGATAGACCCACCCTCATTATGGGTGGGCACCATCTGATCAGCTGCGTGCACAGATAGGATAAAAGCAGGCAGAGAAACGTGAAAGGACTAGACTAGCTAAGTCTTCTGGCTTCTGGCTTTCTCCTGTGCAGGATGCATCTTAACACTGAACATCAGCCTCCAAGTTGATCAGCTTTTGCACTCTTGGACTTATACCAATGGGTTGCCAGGGGCTCTTGGGCCTTCAACCACAGACTGAAGGCTATAATGTCAGCTTCCCTACTTTTGAGGTTTTGGAGTTGGACTGGCTCCCTTGTTCTTCAGCTTGCAGACATCTTATTGTGGGGCTTCACCTGTTATCGTATGAGTCAATACTCCTGATATACTCCCTTTTATATTCTTCTCTTCTGTAAGTCCTGTGCCTCTAGAGAACCATGAGTATATATACTTTCACTCCTAAAATATGAAATAAAAACATAATCTCAGTCTGTAAATGTTCACAGAAAAAGAAGCAATAGGAAAAACGGGATTGAGCGTTTGAGATACTTCAGTATTCTACCAATCTCTTGTCAACATAAAAATTATGGCCTAGATGATAGTAAAGGCAATGCATCTTCATATTTATAACAGTTAATTATCTTGATATAAAGTCTCAAAACAGATGGCTATCTAGGAATATATCCAAAAACAAACTCAGAATATGTCCATGCATGATATAGTAAAGTCATGGGACACAAGCAGTGGAATCTGTCATCCCTGCTAATAAGACTTCAAGCTGGGTGTCTGTATCACATCGTTTTAAACTAATGGATTTTATTTTTAGAGCAGTTTTAGGAATAAAAAGCAATTAAAGGGAAAGTACACAGAGCTCCCATCTACCCATTCTCCCCTCACAGTTTCCTCTACTATTAACATCTTGCATTGGTGTTATATATTTGCTGTAATAGATGATTCATTATTGATACATTATTTGGAACTAACATTCATAGTTTACATTAGGTCTCATTCTTTGTGTTGTATGTTCTTTAGATTTTGACAAATGTATAATGGCATGCATTCACCATTGTAGTATTATGCAGAATGATTTCACTGCCATTAAAATCTCCTGTGTTCTACTAGTTTATCCTATGCTCTCTAGCCTTAAAACCCTGGTAATCACTCATCATTTAACTGTCTCCATAGCTATGCCTTTTCCAAAATGTCATATAGTTAGGATGATACAGTACGAGGCCTTGTTAGATTGGGTTTGCTCATGTAGCAAAATGCAGTTGGATTCCTCTGTCTTTGGAGCCCATTTTTAAAATCACTGGATGATATTACATTGTATGGATATACTGAAGTTTATTTATGAATAAGGGTGCTGTAAACATTCATGTGCTGGGTTCTTGTAGGCATTAATTTACAACTCATATGGGTAAATACCAAAAAGCCTGATTGTTGGATCATATAGTAAGAGTATGTTTGGTTTTCTAAGAAACGTCAAACACATGCCAAGGTGGCTATGTGATTTCGATAGCAGCAGGAGACAGAAAACTTCCTAGGCTGTTAGGGGTTGGTCCATGGTGAAACCCAACCTTCAAACCAACAACAGCCTGAAAACCAACCTGCCAGTTCCAGATAGAATTCATGACCAGAATTACAAACTCTATGATGTCTTTCAACCAATCAAATGGTGGTTTTTCCAGGCCCACCCATGGACCAGTCAGCACACATTCCTCCATTCAAAGCCCATTAGAAAGCCCCCTCTTACACAGAGAGCTACCCTCTTTAGGTCCCCTCTCATTGTCAAGAGCTTTTCTGTCAATAAAATTATTCTCTGCCTCACTTATTCTCTGTTGTCTGCATCCCTCATTCTTCTTGGTCATGGGAAGAGAACCTGGAACTCTCCAAATAGCAGGGCAAAATGGTCTGGACTATGGGAGTGAATCGTGGCAACAGCAATATTTTATAGATCTTCTTTATCAAGTTGAGGATGTTTTCTGTATTCTTATTTTGCTGAATTTTGTTACAAAATTATGAATGGATAATAAATTTCAAAAAATGCTTTTTCTGAATCTATTAATATGATCATATGACTTATCTTCTTTATCTTGTTTATATAATAAATTATAATATTGATTTTAAGTTATTGAACCAGGTTTTATACCCAGAATAAATTTCACTTGATCCTGGTGTACAGTCCTTTTTATACATTGTCTAATTCAATTTACTAATATTTTGTTGAATATAATTACATCCATGTTTATGAGAAATATTGGTCTGAAAATGAGTCCTATATTTTCCCCACTGTAAAGAATAAGTAAAAGCTAAAATATTTCTATTTTCAAGCTGTCATTCACACAAAAGAAGAACTTGCACATATTTTGAAAATTAACTCATCAACAGTAATTTTTGAGTTAGTAGGCTGAGAGACTGTTAAATAATCACCAGATGGAAATTGATTCATTAAAATGTTCTTAAATCAGAAAATGACATGATTCAGAATGCTTTCCTAGAAAACAAATATGGAGGTCATGTTCCTTGTGGTAAACAGAAAAAAATAAATGAACCACTGTTCATTAGAAAAAAAAACAGAGATTAGGTGTGAGGTTGCTGAAAAAGCAAGATAATATAAAACAGGCTCAATCATAATGTCTGATTTAATATCAGAAGGAAGCAGAAGGCAATGCAATGGATGAACAAAAATATTTTAGCCTTGGTAACTGGAAGAACAACCATACTGATGAAGGGAATGCAGTAAAGGAATTGGTGAAAGAATAACAGATTCAATTTTAGGATTTTTATACTTGAGTCAGAATCAGAAAATATGAATGCCGAGTTCTGGTAGAAATTAGAGATATATAACCAGATCTCCAAGAAAGATAGGTTGCTATTTGTCTTCCACTGCATTGCACCCTTTTCACACCCACTTCCACTTTTCCCTTCAATAAGTCTGAAATTCTAAGGAGTATGAGCTGGAGTCACAGATTCAAGAATCATGTCTCCAGTTCATACCTTTCTTCCAAACTTCAGACACCAAGTAAACGCTGATTATATTCACATGATATTACAAAGTTAACTCAAGCTCCTGGTGTCAAAACAGAAGTCATCTTTCCCCAGAATTTATTATGCCGGGAATTCTCAATCTCTACTTATGGGACTACCGCTTTTTCCAGTCTGTCAAGTGAAACACTAAGAAAGCATGACTTCTCACTGCCTACCTCCCACACGTAACTTGCAGAATTTACATCCTAACTCATTCTCTTCAACCTTTTACTTAAGGACTCCCACCACTCCCTTCTTTCAGATTTCTATCGTTTTTGCCCTTGCCTGGAAAAGACAGCTAATTGACAGCAATATTTTTATCCTACACTTGAACCCTGAGCTGAGTTCAGAATAGCCCTTTTCATACGTTCACATACCCCTGGCCATTTGAAATGTTATGCTTATTTTCTCAAGATAGAAATACTTTTAGATTGCCCAATCAAGACATTTCTTTTAATATATAACCATCTTACCATAAATTCATAGGGCATTTATTTCTCCCTTTTATGCATCTCTCTGTTAGTGTTTACCTCATAATGGAATATATGGCAGAGTTCTGTAGTACAAATAACAGCAACTTTAATTTAGCAATTTTCCTTTTTCATTTTCCACTGTTTTGAAAAGAATGTTTTCTTTTGTAGAGAGACTCATGAGAGAGCAAAACAGAGGGCATCAGATTTAAACACACAAATATATATACATATTTTAACAGATTATCAATTATTTTAATTATTCTTACTACCCATTATTTGGACAAATATGAGGAGGAACACACCTTCAAACAGATAAAACAGTATAGATTATTGATACTGGTTCTTTTAAATAGAAAAATGCATTACTAGAAAACAATGCTTTTTAAGGTAGATGGGATTAAATCCAAGGATAAAACATTCATATAACTTTTTTCAAATTAATGTTATTCAAGAACATAGCTGAGATTTATTTTAACACATAATATCACAAAATAGTCTGATCAATCTCTCCTAATCTTATTTTGTAATTTTAAATATTTAATATTTTATACCATCAACCAAAAGTAAAACTATAAGCCAGCCAGTGGATTAATTTGTTTTTATGAATTTTACATTTCCCCTTTATCAAATACATGAAAAATATTGGTCAGGATTTGTCTCATTAAAAAATTCAGTTTGAAAATAGTTTTACTTTTTGCCTTGGTTATCTATTAAACTTTACAAAGCATTTAATATATTTTATTAATCATGCATTCATTATAATTACATTATCTAAATCCCAAAATATATGTAATACTTCATGACTTTCTTATCAAGGACAAAAGGAAAATGTAAAATTCTGAATGTTAATAAAAAGCTGTCATGTATTTTTTTTTCAACCTGAATTGTGGTAGATATCAAATCAATGTGGAATTTAAATTCCATTGCCTGCATTTTTTTAAAGTGATGTCACAGTTTTACTTTTCAACATGCCAAAAATTACATGCATGAGAACTATTTAAATTGCAAAGAAAAAATTTAGATGAAACTTACAAATAGGTAAAAGGGAGCATGAATTTTCAAAATGTTATTAAATGCAATATGAGCAAACACTATTCAAAACCTTAAATGAGCTCTCAGTATATACATTTCTTTCCACCAAGGATTTTACCTATGTCATTTCATAAGAACTGCTATCTTCCAGGGAAAGCTGTTTTACAACTTCCCTCAGGAAATTATTCCCAGTGTATTTAAACCTGTCAGCATTATCTTCTTTAATGAATCATATTAGAATTTAAATCAAATTATTCTTCTATCTTCATTAAAAATAAATACTATTAAATTTTTCCACAAACTATTCCAGTATACACATACAGAATTCATTAATTGTGCTTACTATTTCAACCCTTTAATTCATTTATCTAGGTAAATCAAACTCTTCAAGCATCACTAAGAAATCTATGTAGCAAAATTGAAATTCCATTACTTTCTACTTGAAAGAAGTATATAGGATTTTGAGCTTTTGTAATGCCAGATAAAGCTTAAATGAGGTTTTAAAACCAGATTACTGTTGTAGGTGAAATCCTGAGTGCCTTTGAACTAGAGCTTACTATGTTCTCTGCCTACGTGGATGTGTATTTAATTCACAGAGGAAAACACTGGATTTATTAATTAAAATAATTTATAAACTCTTTGTTAACAGTCAATTTACAGAAAAAAGGAAGCATTTCCTGGGAATACAGAATAAGCCATTTGAACACAAAGCACTGATGACCTTCTAAAACACTAGCAAAGTGAAGTTAGTATCTTCATTTACATAGATCAAACTGTCTCTGAAAAAACAGACCTTGTATATTAGAAACTTGGGACAAGTTAAACAACTTTTAAAAACAACGTCTTTGTGAAGCCCAGGGTTAAAATAGTGATATTAAACAACATTTTAAGACGTAATATGTTGCAGTATCAAACAGATTCAAAGTACATAAGGAGATTTAAAGATTCTGGGACAGTTCCCTAGCATTATAGCACCCTCCCACCATACATATCCTTTTTATAAAGACTTTATCTTCCAAAATACTTGCTTAGGAAGGAAGAATTATCAAATATATGAAGAAATAAGTTCCATTTGACCTGGATTTCTAAGTAATATCAACAACTATGTCAAAAGCATTTTTATTAACTTTTGTAATTATCTAATAATTATAGAGTCTCCGATACAAAATAGAATAATACTCTACAAGAGCTAATGAATTGTCAGAAATATTGAGCTGTTGGTAAACAGCAGTTAACATGTTTTGCTATTTAAATTTATTTACACTTATTTAAATTGAACTCAATTCTCATATATTATCTAGTGTCTAACTACTATTGTTCTGCAACAGATAACCCCAAAACAGTGCCTTAAAATAATAGTAGCCATTTATTATTGTTTCTCATGTTTCTGATGTTTGCCTAGGCTCAGCTAGGTGGTTCTTGACTCTAGGATTTTCATGTAGCTACAGTAGATGGTGTCTGGTGCTGATGTTACCACAGAGGCTTCCTCCTTGGTGGTTGATACTGTCCACTGGCACCTCTTCCACAATCATCAAGTAGGACCTCTAGATATAGCTACTTCACATAGCTGCCCGGCTTCTTTAAAGCAAGGTCAATGTGCTTCAAGAGAGCCAGAAAGAAATTATATAGTCTTCCCTTCCGTAGTCACAAATCTACCCAAGAGGTGAATTTTCAAGAGGAAAGAGCAAAATTCCCCCACTCTAGAAGGGTGGAACATCTATTTATTGTTGTAATAAATCATACATGCATACGTGTATTTGAGGGACATGCAATAAATCAATAAATTATTCACATTCCTCCTATATTAAAAACATCAGAAATCCAGATGAGGTTACAGGTATTTGTTATCTTACATAATGCAAAATCAATTCATATGTTTAATAATCTTTCATTCCAAACAAGGATTTTGACCTTCTAGAAAGCTGTGGCCTTTAGCCAATTAAATTGATGTAATAGTGACAGACGGAATTAAGACCTAGAACCCATCTAAAGTCTCATCCTATCATTGTCACCTGACCCTTTGAGGTCCACGATCTTGTCATTTAAATCAAATCCAAGGTGAAATGAGGCTGTTGGTTTGGGTTTGCTGAGAGCAACTCCCCTGACAATATTCCTCTCAAGGTAAGGGCCTATGAACTAGAAAAGACAAATTATCTGCCCTACACAAACTTCATATACAATAGTGTCATTATAGTAATAGACACTGCTATGTAAAAAGCAGGAACTGAAATGAGTTCAGCAGTCTCCGGTGTGCAGCAATTCAGAGACCTAGCTGGGCATGTATTGCTGGATTGTTTTTATAGAGCCTAGTGCTGTTTCCTGGGAATGATCCTTGGGGGCTTGTGGCTCCATGTCTGAGCTGTTGATTCAACACTTTGAGTCAACAATCTCTTCCTCATAAGAAAACGAAGCTTCCAGCTGGGTACTCTTCTCAGCTTACTCAGTGTCCAGAAATGTTGGAATTGCAAAACTTTATTTTAAACCTCTGCACTCTCTTTTCTTTTTAGTTCATGTTTGCAGTGTTTCCAAATAAAACAATATCTTAAAAACTTTGTGTGTTTTCTATCAGTCTTACTGGAGTTCACTTCTTTATGCAAAATAAACAACTATAAACTGAAACCACACATGCCTTTCTTCACTGGGGCTCCAGTAAAACTTGTAGGACAATGTTCTCAAGATTCTTAAAAGTTCTGTTGTTAATGAAGTGGATTTGCAAGACATGACCTTAAGACGGTTAGAAGGCCTTTTGTCTTTCTAAAAATTTCAACAAGGTACTACCTTTTATTTCTCTGAGGTCTTCACAAAGGACCTAACAGTCCTACCTGGGATGTGACACAGAACCTTTTTGTTGTTCTTTTTTTTTAATTTGAAACATATGTACCATCAAAAAAGCAGTGAGAAAAGCTTTTGTTTTTGGTTGAGCAGACTGTTTCTCTTGTATAGATCTTTTCCCTATTTTTTGATAACCGCACAGTTCCTTTTTTAATTTCCTCCCTCTTCTCACATTTTAGTATAGTCAAGTAGAAAGGCAAGTGTGGTACCTTTAATAGGCTGCCTGAAAATCAATGTCGTTGTGCTCTCAAGTCCTTTAGTTACATTTCCTATTTCCTGTTACCACACATGTCCGTGTCACCGAACTTTTTGCCAAATGAGGGTCCTCTTCTAGTTTTAGAGAATATTTTGTTATGTTCCTTCAAGCCTTCATATACTTAGGATGCCCTTTAGAATTCTGCTTACCCTCTCCTCACAACCCTAAACTTTCCCCACAATACTCCTGGGTACCCTTCGGCTCTTGTCTTTTTCCAAAGCAAATGACACGCATTGTAAATTTTTGTTACAGCACTTTCAAATACAAAAATTGGTTTAGTTACTATTGCTTAACTAACAGATCACCCAAAAAAGTAGTGACATTTTATTATAGCCTTTCATGTTCCTAAGGGTTGAGTGGATTCAACCAGGATTTCACAAGTTTTATATTCAGGTGGAGGCTGAGCCTGGCTTCACCACAAAATTTTCTCCCTTCACCTATCTTGAAGTGATGCTGACTATTATCTAGAACTCCATCTAGTGCTATATGGCCTCTTCATATGGCTACTAGGCTATCAGAGGTTGAAAACTGTGTTTTAGTGTGAACTTTCCAAAACCATCAGCTAGAAGCGCTATCTGATTTAGCCTCAGAAGGCATTCAGCATCTTTTCCTACATAGTCAAAAGTTCATCCAGATTCAAGGGAAGGAAACATAGATTCCACTTTTTATGGGAGGAATGTCAAAGGATTTGAGGACATTTATGACTTTAACACTACAGTGGGCATATGATAAACTATTATCAAACTCTAACATATGCTCTTAGTCCATTTTCATATGAAAAAAAGATGCTTTGTTTACTAGAAAAAGAAATTCCAGGGCCAGGCACGGTGGCTCAAGCCTGTAATCCCAGCACTTTGGGAGGCCGAGGTGGGTGGATCACGAGGTCAAGAGATTGAGACCATCCTGGTCAACATGGTGAAACCCCATCTCTACTAAAAATACAAAAAATTAGCTGGGCATGGTGGCGCATGCCTGTGATCCCAGCTACTCAGGAGGCTGAGGCAGGAGAATTGCCTGAACCCAGGAGGCAGAGGTTGCGGTGAGCCGAGATCACGCCATTGCGCTCCAGCCTGGGTAACAAGAGCAAAACTCTGTCACAAAATGAAAAAAGAAAAAGAAACTCCAGAAAATTTGATTTTGAAATGATATTTTAATGTACTATTGTTAGTGGTTATTCTTGATGAAAGTGAAGTTACTCCATTATTAAAAAGTCTGGCAAAAATGGTAAAACGCCATCTCTACTAAAAATACAAAAATTTGCTGGGCATGGTAGCAAATGCCTGTAATCCCAGCTACTCAGGAGGCTGAGGCAGGAGAATCACTTTAAACCAGGAGGTGGAAGTTGCAGTGAGCCAAGATCACACCACTGCACTTTAGCCACCCCCATAAAAAAAGAAAAAGAAAAAAGTGTTTAAGAACTTCTAGACTGCTAGTAAAATTGTATTTCTTTATCTAAGTATAGGTTAAACAGGTGCATTCACTTTGTGAAAATGTATAAAGCTTTACCTTTGGAATTGGTGCATATATATACATAGATAAAATATTTCATAGGAAGACTGCACTTAAAGATTATATAAATACATCTAACTTCCCTATGGACAGCCACTACAATACTAAACATTAATTTCTTGGTTAAAAAAATCCCAAACAAGCAGAATTATAATTGTGTCTAATTAGAGTTTAATGAATAGTTACATAACTGGCTTTGTCCTAAAATTATTTATATTTCTGTGTATTCTGAAAGTTACAGTACATAGTCAATTAACTATTTTAGATGTAATATTGAATAATTTTAGAAAATACCTCTCATGATAAAAAATGTGCAAGCACACAAAGTTATATACTAGAATTATCTAAATATACTTATATCTGATTGAGATAATTTAAAACTGCATCACGAAATCAAAACCTATTGTTTCATATTATAGTTGTTAAAGAAAAGCTTTTGTAAAATGAAAGAAATTTATACTGGTTTTGGATTTTTGCTGCCAGGATATTCCCCTGTCTAAAATAAAAAATTGTAACATGAGCCAGCTTTTACTAAAGGACTATAGCTCAAATGTGTTTGGATAGCCTTCTGCTTTTCCATTTGCTCATGTTATATATCTTGTAGTGATTTTCACAATAACATCCCACATAAACCCACGAGTTAGTCATAAGGTGTGCCCATAATAAATCTGGAAGGCAGATGGCAAACATTGCTCTTCTGACTTCGATCACTTTAGCTCTTCTTTTGTCTCTACTTGGAGCTATTTTATCTATACTTATTCAGATGTTAAAAAAAGTATTAGATTTTTTTCTTGGACTTTTAATTTTAGCTTCTTATATCCAGCCTCAGTATTTATAATAAAAAATAAAATGTCCAGATTCTAGACTAAGACTTGGCTCATAGATGCCTTATAAGTAACAGGTTATCAGCTATTGTTCATATAATGAGAGTTGGATAAAACCAAGATAAATATGTCTCCTTAAAAATCATGTTGCTAGATGTCTACATACCAATTTGATATTTTTACATTTTAAGGAAAGTAAGAAATTACTGTGCTATATATAGTACTAAGGTCTATCTGGTGACATACCATAGCAGGACAATAATAGGTAACTAAGTATAGCTAGAATATAGTATTTAAGGCTAGAGAAATCAGATAGGTAACTTTAAATATATTCAGAATATAGTATTTGAGGCTGAAAGAATCAGATATCTTAAGTAAAAAGAAAGTTAATGAAACCCAGAAATTTCAGAATTATCTGGATACTTTTAAAAGATCTATCATAAGGTAAAATGTCGCAGAGAAATTTAAGGTCTCAAGTGTCAAGATAGAAAAAAATCCATGTCTTTAAAAAACCGGGAGTAGATATTGGCACCCATGAGCAAAAATAATAAAATCCACTCACCCATTTTAACATTTCCTGCTGGGCTCATGAATGGAAACAGAATACTAAGAGATGATAGTTCTCTGACACCTTAGAAATTTTCAACTTAGATACCTTCTCACGGCAGTTAGAATGACGATCATTAAAAAATCTGGAGACAACAGTTGCTGGAGAAGATGTAGAGAAACAGGAACACTTTTACACTGTTGGTGGGAGTATAAATTAGTTTAACCATTGTGGAAGACAGTGTGGCAATTTCTCAAGGATTTAGAAATAGAAATTCTACTTGACCCAGCAATCCCATTACTGGGTATATACCCAAAGGATTATAACTTTCTATTATAAAGACACATGCACACATATGTTCATTTCGGCACTGTTTACAATAGCAAAGACCTGGAACCAACCCAAATGACCATCAATGATAGCCTGGATAAGGAAAATGTGGCACATATAAACAGTGGAATACTATGCAGTCATAAAAAAAACGATGAGCTCATGTCCTTTGTAGGGACATGAATGAATCTGGAAACTGTAATTCTCAGCAAACTGACACAAGAAGAGAAAATCAAACGCTGCATGTTCTCACTCATAGGTGGGTATGTTAAACAATGAGAACACATGGACAGAGGGAGGGGAGCATCACACACTGGAGTCTGTTGTAGGGGGCTAGGGGAGGTACAGCAAGGAGTGGGGAGGCTGGGGAGGGATAACATGGGGAGAAATGACAGATATAGGTGACAGGGGGGTGGAGGTAGCAAACCACATTGCCATATATGTATCTATGCAACAATCCTGCATGATCTGCACATGTACCCCAGAACCTAAAGTACAAAATAAAAAAAAAAGAAATTTTCAACTTTGTGCAGAAAAAGAATACAGCTCTAATTTTTTTAAACTATGTAATTCTTTATCAGCTGTCATTGCAGTAACACTACATAAGAAAGCATCCCAGC
Organism: Callithrix jacchus; assembly: GCF_049354715.1. NCBI lineage: Eukaryota > Metazoa > Chordata > Mammalia > Primates > Cebidae > Callithrix > Callithrix jacchus. Next base: position 36,064,006 of record NC_133504.1, read on the forward strand.
ACCCAGTGGTTTAAAACAATGCAACACTACTCTCATGGGTATACTGGGGTGGTTACATGTCAACCTGTGGTGGCTGCACACCACACATTGCAAATCTAAGAGATTTCATCTGATCTACTTGTTTCTTGTCTTCCTTAGATCAGTGGGCTAGATAAAGCATGTTTTTCTCCAAGTAGGTGCAGAGGCATAAAAGGAAGTTCCAATCATAATGAAACATTCAAAGTCTCAACTCATGTCCCATCCACTAGCAGACAGATCATAGACCAAAGCACATCATATGGCAGAATTCTAATTCAAACTGTGGAGAAATAATCCACTATTTGTGGGAAAAACTGACAATTTATAGAGCAAAGCAAGAAGATATAGGGAAGAGTATAGAAGGAGGGCCTTAATTCAATCCACAACCATTGTTCCGTCTTGGAAATGGGCACTTTTTCAGTGAAGAGTATTCTATGTCTAGTTTTAAATTCCTTTGTTATTTTGCTTTTCTAACTTTGTTATTTTGCTTTTCTAAAGGTATAGTAGATGGTCCTCCTCTGTCAGTGTGATCGTACCAAGGAAAGCAGCTTTTTAATAGTCTTGTGTTTCTGCTGCCAAGTCAAATTAGAGCCAATATTTTTTTGGCCAAGTACACAACATGACAATTGTTTCTTCTGCTATCAAACTACTTCTTAATTATACCTTTATAAAAAATAATGCTCAGTCTGCTAGGCATATAAGAAATTTTAAAATAAGAATCTATACATCAGGAGGTTTAAATTATTTTGAACTGACAGATAAAATTCTCCAAGAACCAGTGATGGATTGTTTAATCACTCTGCGAGTCTACAGGCAGCATTTGATTATCCTGCAATACCTTCCCACGGTGTTGCTGATCTGCGACTATCATTACTAATAGGATTTCTCCAGAATAAAGCAGATCCACTGCCCTCATTGACAGCATTCCACAGACAGAAAAATCTTGTCAAATGCACTTTGCTAAAATTAAAAAGAGAATTAAAAAACTGTGCACAGAGCAGGTGGTGTCTACTCAAGGAAAGAATTCTATTTTTATGCTTCTAATATGCATTTCTCCTTTCCTAAATGTGACAATATAGTTACAGTGGAAGATGAAGTAGATCCTGAAAGGAAATAAAAAGTATTTTATATTGAACTGGAGGTACAGTCCCACATAGTATGCATTCAATTTGTTATAATTGTTCCCCAGTTTGCAAGGTTGTCCATTGGCATCTGACTTTAAGTCATTGGTTTTCTATTATAAAACCCTGAGTTTTTTTTTTTTTTAACTCTGGTATTATGCTGTCTAGTATTAACATCTAGTAGATGCTGTCCCTTAGCATCTTTAAGTACTTGAGTAAGTCAAAAAAGTTTAGACTTTTCCTTGTGTAGGAAGGAAAACAACTCTGTCTCAGTAGCTTAATGTAAACAAAAGTTTACTTCTCACTCAAAAAAAGCCCAAGACAGCTGCCCTTAAGCAGGAGGAATATTGTTTACTTCAAATCTTGTGGCTCTTCCATCTCAAATAGACTTTATTTGATAAAGTCTGCCTCAAAGGAGAAAGATTGAAAAATTACACAGGGGGTTTCTGTTGCTTGAGGCCAGAAGTGACAAATGTCCTTTAGGCTCAAAATCTTCCATCAAAAATAGTTGAATGATCTGCCTTACAAGGTAGTAAGTGTGGTTTTCCATGTGCTTAAGCAGAAGCAATACAAAGCAGAATTCAATAAACTAATTTCTTTGTCGTAGCACTCAAAACAGTCCTCTTGATATAAACTTTAGTGTAGCAAAATAAAAACAAGAATAGGATGCCTGGGTTTACTGAGTAATTTGACTTCATTTCAATTTCTTTGCTTCCTAAATTAATATGCCCCATACTAAATCAAGTGATCTTTTGCTTTTCTATAATTTTACAATATCCTACTCCTGGAAAAGAAGTGCTGTTATTTTATCTTGTATGATTATCATTATTAGCCTTTAGAAAATGACTCTTGCCATATATCTGAAAAACAGGGTCAACAGGATTTGAGAAAGGAGAACATTTGTCTTAGGTTGGCAATACAATGGCAATGGTAAGATTATTCAATTCTGTATCTTCCCATACGAGTTGCATAAGAGAAGGAGCATAGATTTATGACCAGAGAATTAGAGAAGATAATCTTTTGACATTTATATTTTTATAAGAAAGACATAGTAAGCTGATAAATTTTAACTTAAATTATCATCACCTGAGCATATTCAGAACATGTTCTTGTTTTAACCACATTGAAGGGAGAATTCCATAATCATTTAACAGAGACAATTTGAAAGAGACTGCAGATAAATGCATATGACAAGTGAAAGGAAGAGGTTGGTAAAAGGGAGAAAAAAAATCAAACTAATAGAAAAAAATCTAGAATAGTCTTTACTAATTAGTAAGAAAAAGAAGCTAAATGTTGATGCAAAGCCCAGTTATAGTTACTGAGGTCAACTAAGTATAATGTATACGATTATATACAGTATAAATCCAGTCTTTCTCAACAAATATACAAATGTTTGTACTTACTCATATGCATAAGAACCAAATTTAAAGAACTCAATCAAGAATTGTTGTAATCAGATACCTCACCTTAAGATTAAGTATTAATAACTTTAGGCAATAAATGTAGGAAAATAAGATGCATAGCAATCCTGACAAACTACCATTTTAATAAGGCTATTTTCTGTTACGTTTATTATATGATACCATCTCCTGAATGTCCTTCACTACATATGTAAATGATTTCATAGTCCTTTTTGGAGTTCTTTTCATATTACTTAGAATGTAGCGTAGTACTCAGGTTCAGTCCTTGGATCTCTTCTTTTCTCCTATGTTTTCATTCCCAATCTACATGCCTTTTGTTTCATAGCTTTTAAAGCAATCTGTATGGTAGCTCACAAATTTGTATTTTCTTATATTTCTGGATCCAAGCATCTAATGGTTTATCAAATAATTTGTTCAGTAACTAAAAGCATCTCAAATTCAACATCTTTAAAATTGCAATTCCTATTCCCACACCATCATCAAATTTTTCTCCCAGCCTTCTACTCTTCAACAAATGAAAACACAATCCTTCTGGTTTGTAATATAAAACAAACCTTGGAGCCATACTGCAATTGGTATGTCTTTTTTTTTTCTGACAGTCTACATCCAATTCAATTCAACTTTCAAAGTAGATTTAGAATCTTACAACTGCTAATACTACTGTAATCTAAGAAGCCAGTCATGACTATGCATACATACATACATACTTCATTGCTATTGCCCCTAGCTTAGACATTCAAAATCATGCCCAGTATATTGTAAGTACACTGTTCTAACCAGTTACTCGTAGTAATTTTTGATATTTCCATTTTTTGTATTAATTTCATCTTTGGGCCCTATGTTCTTTAGAAGTGCTTACATTCATATTTATAGACTACTCCCTCTTTTAATAAGAACCAAGATAGTACAGTAGTTATACACATCACTGGTTTCACAATAACACACCAATACTAAAAGAAACATGTTCACAATTCTAAAATTACATGTTGGGCTTCTGCCTCACTGTGCATTATGCCGTACTTGCTTCCTGACAAAAGGTAATGTTAGAAAATACCCAACATTGTTTTTCATAGATTATGAACAAACCTACTGCTAAGTCATAGACAAATTGTGCTTGTCAGGCATTAAAAGGACCATCTGAAAAATTAAAAACATTTTTAAACTACCTGAAAATAAATGAAAACAGCCATGAAAATTATTACTTGTCACTTCACCTGGAAAACTTGGTAAATCAATATTTCCTATGTGCTCAAATGCATATTGTAAATTTTCCCCATCAGGATAAAAATTATATCTTCAAAATTACCAAGAATATCAGAAAATTATTCAAATTATCTGAAGTTTATCTCAGGGAAAAAATTATTTAAAACAATAAGTTTTATATTTAATATAAAAATTTACATTTCAGATTGATTTTTGTGAACACTATAAAACTCAAAAATATTAATATTAGAGTTAAGAAAGTAGTCTTTAATTCATTTTAGTGTGTGGGTTATCTTACAGTAACAAAGATAAAGAAGCAAATTTTCATTTGTAAAGGGAACACAGGAAACAACACTTCAGTATATAAAAGCACAGAACCCAAACAATTGACAGGGAATGTAACAATGATAATTCACCATTTATTGAACAGCTACTCTGTACCAGGCCTTAATGGTTGTCAAATTATTATCATTATGTCATCTAATTTTCACAACAGAATTTGAACACACATATATTTAACTTCATAGCCCGTATTCTTAACAAATTGCTATATTCACTACCAAAATAATGGTACTAATTAAATTTTGTACACTTATTTCATAAGCTTTCCTTTTTTAATTGACACACATTATAATTGCATGTATTTATGGAATGCAGTTTGATGTTTAAATACATATATACATTGTATAATAATCAAATCAGGATATTGGGCATGACTATCACCTCATGCATTAATCATTTCTTTGTGCAGAGAACATTCAAAGGCCTCCCTTCAAGCTGTTTTGCAATACAGTTGACCCTTGGACAACACAGGTTTGAGTTGTGCAGTTCTACATAGATTTTCTCCCACCTTGGCCACTGCTGAGACAGCAAAACCAAGCCCTTCTCTTCCTCCACCTTCTCAGCCCACTCAACATAAAGACAATGAGAATGAAGACCTTTATAATGATTCACTTCCACTTAATGATTAGTAAATGTATTTTCTCTTACTTATGATTTTCTTAAATAACTTTTATCTCTAGCTTACATTATTGCAAGAATACAGTATATAATGCATAAAACACACAAAATTTGTTTTAACTGACTGCTTCTGTTATCAATAAGGCTCCCAGACACCAACAAGCTATTAGTAATTATGTTTTGGTGGAATCAAAAGTTACACATAGATTTCCAACCGCACAAGGGCTCAGTGCCACTAGCCCCTACGTTGTTCAAGAATAAACTATATACCATATCGTAATAACTGTTAACCATCATCATGCTTCTGCACAGGAAAACACCAGAATTTATTTCTCCTATCCAACTCTTACCTTGTACTCATTTACCAAATTCTTCTCATCTTCCCTTCCCATCTCTGGTAAATGCTATCCTTCTCTGTATCTATGATATAATATTTTTATTTAAATTTTCAATTCCATGTATGAGTGAGATCATGCAGTATTTGTTGTTCCATTTCTGGCTTATTTCCCTTAACATGTTTTCTTCCAGTTCCATCCACATTCTTGCATATAACAGTATTTTATTCTTTCATAATTGAATGGTGTTCAATTGTGCATCTATATCACATTTTCTTCAGCCATTCATCCATTTTTGGACACTTAGATTGATTCCATATTATTGGCTTTTGTAAATAGTGCTATAATAAACATGGGAGTAAAGATATCATTTTGACCTACTGATTTCATTTCTTTCATTTATATACTCGGTGATGGGATTGCTGGATCATATAACAATTTTATTTTTAATATTTTGAGGAAGTTTCATGGTGGTTGTATTAATTTACAATCCTACCAGTGGTGTGTAAATGTTTCCTTTTCTCCACATCTGTGATGCTACTTGTTTTCATTTGTATGTTTGTTTACAGACATTCTAAGTGGAGTGAGGTCATATCTCATTGTGGTTTTTATCTGCATTTCTCTAATGATAGTGATGTTGAGCATTTTTATATGTACTTCTTGGCCTTTGGAATGTCTTCTGAGAATTGTCTTTAGAGGTCTTTTACTCATTTTTTATTGGCTTAATTTTGTTGTTGTTGTTGAGTTGTTCAAATTGTCTATATATTCCTGCTATGAACTTGTGTCAGATGTTTAGTTTGCAAACATTGTGTTCCATTTGTAGGTTGTCTCTTTACTCTATTAATTGCTTCCTTTGATGTACCAAAGGTTTTAATTAGATGTAATCTCATTTGTCTGTTCTTCTATTTATTGCTTTTGAGTTCTTATTTAAAAATTTTTTGTCTAGCCCAAAGTTGTAAGACATTTTGATCTTTATTTTTCTAGTCATTTCATAGTTGGGTTTTACATTTAAGACTTCAATCCATTTTGAGTTGATTTTTTTTAATACAGTGAGAGGTAGGGGTCTAGTATCATTTTTTACTTTATGGATATCCAAATTTCCAGCACCATTTGTTCAAGAGACTATCTTTTTCCCAATGTGTGTTCTTGGCGCCTCTGTCAAAAACAAGTTGACTGTAGCTATGTGAATTTATTTCTGGGATTTCTATTCTATTCCATTGCTCTATGTGTCTGTTTTTATGTCAGTACGTATGACAGCTTGAGTTATGTTTTGAAGTCAGGTAGCATGATGCCCCTAGCTGTGTTCCTTTTACTCAGAGTTGCTTTGAAAATTTGGGGTCTTTGTGGTTCCAAATGAATTTTATAATTGCTTTTTCTATTTTTGTGAAGAATCTCATTGGTATTTAGATCAGGATTGTATTAAATCTGTAGATCAATTTAGGTAATATCTCATTTGAACAATATTAATTCTTCTAATCCATAAGCACAGAATATATTTCTATTCATTTGTGTCTTCTTCAATTATTTTATCAGTGTTCTACAGTTTTCAGGGTTGGGATCTTTTACCTAATTGATTAAATTTATTTCTAGTTTTTTTTTGTTACTACTTTAAATAGAATTATTACATTGATTTCTTTTTTAGATAGTTTGTTATTAGCATATAGAAATGCTACTGATTTTTGTATGTTGATTTTGTATCCTGCAACTTCACTGAATTTATTTTATTAATTCTAAGAGTTTTTCTGGTTGATTCTTTAGAGTTTTCTATATATAAGATTACATCATCTGCAAACAGGAACCATGACTTTATTCTTTCCAATTTGGATGCTTTTTATTTCATTCTCTAGATTAATTGCTCTGGTTATGACTTCTAGTATTAGATTAAATAGAAGTGGTTAAAGTGAGCATCCTTATCTTGTTTCTGATCCTTGAGGAAAATCTTTCAATTTTTCCTTGTTCTTCATGATGTTGGCTATGGGTTTGTTATAAACGGCACTTATTGTTTTGAGATACATACCTTCTATTCCTGATTTGTTGAGTATTTTTATCATAAGGGGATGTTGAATTTTGTCTAATGTCTTTTGTATCTATTGAAATGATGAATTTTGCCTGTTTTTCTCTGATCTAATTTTAGTTTTACGAATGTGACGCATTACATTAATTAATTAATTTTCCTATGTTGAACTATCCATGTATCCATAAGATAAATTCCATCTAGTTTTAGTTTTATGAATGTGATGCATTACATTAATTAATTTTCCTATGTTGAACCATCCATGCATCCATAAGATAAATTCCATCTAGTTTTAGTTTTATGAATGTGATGCATTACATTAATTAATTTTCCTATGTTGAACCATCTATGCATTCGTAAGATAAATTCCACTTGATCATATTAAATTATCTTTTTAATGTGCTATTGAATTTGTCTTACTAGTATTTTCAAAATTTTTGCATCTATATTCATTAAGGATATTGGCTTGTAGTTTTCTTTTTCAATTGTATCTTTGTCTGATTTTAGAATCAGGGTGATGCTGGTCTTGAAAAATGATCTTAAAAATATTTCTTCCTCTTCAATTATCTGGAATAGTTTGAGGACAATTGGAAGCAGTTCTTTTTTAAATGTTTGGAAAACTCAGCAGTGAAGCCATCAAGTGCTGGGATTCTTGTGTTGATTGAAAATGTTTTTATTATTTATTAAATGTCCTCGTTCTTTATTGATCTGTCCATATTTTTATTTCTTCATAGTTTAATTTTGTTATATTGTGTTTATCCAGGAATTTATCTTTTCCTTTTGTGTTCCCAAATTTGTTGGTATGTACTGGCTCACAATAGTCTCTTATGATTCTTTGTGCTTCTGTAATATCAGTATTAATGCCTATTTTATTTATGATTTAATTTATTTGAGTCTTTTTTCCTCTGGATTATCCTAGCCTACCATTTGTCAATTTTGTTTGTCTTTTAAAAAGCTATCTCTTTCTTTCATTATCTTTAAAATTGTTTTTAATTTATTATTTTACTTATTTATGCTCTGAGCTTTACTTTCTACTGTTTACCAACTTTTGATTTAAAAACAAAACCAAAACAAAAGAAAAACCAAAAAAGAAAACAAAAACAGTTTTCTTAGTTCCTTGAGATGCAAGGTTTGGTTGTTTAGAAATACCTTTTTATTCTCTTTTGATGTTGGCATTTGTTACTATAAATTTCTCTTATAACTACTTTTGCTGTGTCTCCATTTGGTCTGTGTGAGATGTTGACCAACACCTGTGCAAGTCTGGCCTTCAGGCCCTGACTCAATGATGAATGATTGCATTCTCACACCATTACAGTGATACAAGAGGGGTAGGGATGGCCACTGGCTGCTTTCAGAGGATGATGGAATGCCACCAATAGGCCAAGACCTTCTGTCCATCCACATATTTATTCTGTAGACTTTACAATAGAGGTTCTAAGTTAACACTTGTGAATAATTAACATGGTTAAGAGAATGGTTTTAAGACTGATAAAAGCTTTAGTTTCCAGGGCCCAGAGTAAATACTATTAACAAGTAACTCCCCTTTGGGTTTTCCCAGAGAGGACCACCCAGCACAAAATTTACCTGAGTAAACAGAGTGGAGACAAAGGGATGTGTGGTAAACAGACTTAACCTGAGAAGGCCTTTGATAGTCTCTGTCTCTTTCCTATGCTAATGTTAATGAGGCAGCTGCCTTCAGCATGCCTCAATAAAAACTTTTGGCTTTCCAAAAATCTGGGATTACAGTCTGTAACTTTTTCCAATAGTTAATATCTTGCCAGCCACCCTGAGTGAATGTTAACATTTGCAGTGTAATTCAGGTCTGATGTTTCTTTGATGGGTTTTTGTCTAAATATTTGTCTGTTGTTGAAAGTGAGCTATTTGAGTCCCCTATTATTTCAGTCAGTTTCTTCCTTTAGATCTAATAATACTTGTTTTATACATTTGAATGCTCTTGTGTCAGGTGCATATATAATTGTTACATTGTCTTGCCAAGTTGGTCTCTTTATCATTATGTAATGACGTTGTCTCTTTTTACAGTTTTTGGTTGACAGTCTGTCTTATCTAAGTATAGCTACTCCTAATTGCTTTCGTTTTCTGTTTTCCTAGAATAACTTTCTGCAACCCTTCACTTAATCCAGATTTCTCTTTAAGTATGAGGTAGTCTCTTGTAGGCAGCATGCAGTTGGGTTATCAAAAAAAATCTGTTCAGTCACTCTACATTTTGTAATTGTAGAATTTAATAATTTTCATAACATTTATTATTAATAGAGGTTTACTTTTCTGATTTAGTTGTTTATTATTTTTGGATTATTGGATATTTCATTCCTTTCTTATTTTTCTTTTGGTTACTTGTGTACTTTGGTGGTTTCTTATGTTGCTAAGCTTTGTTTACTTTCTCTTTCTTTTTAGTGTATCTGCTGTCATTTCCTTCTTTGTGGTAACCAGAGGCTAATGTAGTCAGTATTGTAGATATAATAGATAGCTTTAACTAATGGCAATTTAACTTTGGCCACATGAAACACTCTAGAGGTTCCCCCAATAAAGTTTCCTTTTTCTTGCCTTAGCTTATCTTTTTAAATCTATTATATGTTTCTTTATGTGCATCTATAATGTATGTGCATACACATATTAATATGTGTATATATTATATGCCTCTGATTGTAGCTGTTTGGTTTTTTTATCATTTTCACTTTAAACTTGCATACTTGAAGGCAGTGAGATTTATCTTGTACCATTACAGAGTTTGATTTACAAATTTACCTCTCTTGATGAGTTTTATATTTTAATGCATTTACATGTAGTAATTGTTATTCTTCTGGTTCCAGCTGTAGCACTCCCTTAAACATTTCTGGTGGTGATTAATGTTATCAGTTTTTGCTTATCTGGGAAGATCTTTATTTCTCCTTCATTTCTAAAGGACAGCTTTGATGGATATAGTGTTCTTAGTTGACAGGGGTGTGTGTGTGTGTGTGTGTGTGTGTGTGTGTGTGTGTATCTCATCACATTCTCTCCTATCCTAGAAGGTTTATCTTATGAAATTTACTTATAATCTTGTAAATTTCATATAATTTATCTTTAAGCCTTCAAAATTCTCTTTTTGTCCCTGACTTTTGATAGTTTGATTATAATAGGCCCCAAAGAAATTTTGGGATTTAATCTGATTAGATATTATTAACCTTCCTGAACCTGGATTTTCTATATCTGCCAATACTGGGGAAGTTTTTAGTGTTATTGGTTATATAGATTTTCTTTGCCATTCTCCATCTTTTCTCCCTATAATTTGGATATCAAATCTATAATTTGAATTTTTTTTGCCTATGTGACTAATAAGCTTGTGGTCTTTCTTCATTCTTTTTTATAATTCTTTATTCTGTTTTATCTAGTCTACTGTGAAGCTCTCAGTTATTTATTTTATTTCTTTCATCAATTTCTTTAGGTTCAAAATTTCTGTTAGATTGTTTTATATCTCTTTGTTGAATTTCTAATTCATATTATGAATTGCTTTTCTGATTTTAATAAATTGTTTGTGATCTTATATCTTGTTGAGTTTCCTTGAGATCCTTATTTTCCATTTGTTTTCAGGGTTTTCATAAATTTTGTTTTCTTTGGTGTCTGTTACTGGAAACCCCCAAGAAAGGTAGTACGGAGAGTCCTCATTTTTCCTGTGGGGGGTGGTGTCATGTTTTTTGCTTTTTAATGTTTCTTTCTTCCTTACATTGTTATCTGTGCATTTAGCGTACTAGTTGCCTTTTTCAATTTTATTGGTAGCTTTTGTAAGAAGACAATTTTTTCAGTAGGTTGGTCATTGGGATTGGTTGTGGGGGGCATTGGCTTTGGTTCTGTATGGACTCAGTAGTGCAGTCTCTGTGCAGTTTCTTCAGCTGTAATCCTTGTCAGTGATGTCTATGATTGCCTCAGTGGCCTGGGCTGTGGGTATTTGTGATGTCACAGGTGTGGTTTTGCCAGTGGCTGGTGTTCTCAGCTGGATGTCCAGTGTCAGACAACTGCAGCCATGAGAGCTGACAGAAACTGTCAACATATACTCTGGGAAAGCTATGGCTGCTGCTGGGCTGGCTATTAGAGGATAGGCCTGAGTTCTCATTGGTAGAGAGAGGCTAGGTGCCTTTATCAATTAATAGATATCAGAACTTGGACAGGCGTGGTTTTGCCCAGCAGCCCTGCAGAGGCCTGAGGAGGTAGGGCTGCTGCAGAATTAACAATGAGGTGGATTACTGCCCTATGTGGGTGCAGAGCGGCCATGTTGGCACTAGAAGACTGCTCTATGGGTACCACAGGACCAACTGTCAAGCTGGGAACCAGCACCTAAATGTTAGCAGTGAGGGGCAGCTGGTTTTGTGACATAGGTGGATGCAAACATGGTGGTTGGCAAGTTGTTCAGCTGCATCGCCTCTGTGCAAGCTTGACTATTACCTTAGGCAATTGGGTACGATGTCGGTTTAGATAGCAGAGTTTCAGTGATTTTATCTGTTCTATGCTTGGGCAAGTAGGGTTGTACTATAGGTACCTGTGTAAATGTGCTGGAATGATGGCAGGGTCTTAGGTATAGACAGTCAGTTGCTACTGATCCCCATGAAAAGGCACACTCTAGTAGTAGATTTGGTTTCAAACAATGCCCAGCCATAGCTGCCTAGGTTGCAAGAGTGAGAATGTGTTCAAGGTAGGCTCTTTCTATGAGGCAATACTGATGCATGGACTCCTAGATATTCCCCAAATTGGATTCAAGTTCAGTGAGGACTGACTTTCTCTCTTGTATCATAGATTGCAGGTATTTGTGACAACAATGGGAATGGCTGTGGATCTCCAGATTACCCTTTCCCTATGGGAAGAAGTCCCCACTGAGTCTGAGCTGATCCCAGTTGGGGAGAGAGTATGGCAGAGGGAGAGGGACACACTTCTTTCTCTGTGGTGCTATCCTGAGCTTCCATGATCCAGAAAGATACTGCCATTTATCTGGTGTTTTTAAGCATAATTATTCAGTCACTTTAGTTGAAATATAGTTGTTTATTCATTGTTTGGGTGCCTTTGGACACAAACTGTTGAATGACATAATGCCAGGTAACTCTAGTCAGCCATCTTGCTGATGTTACTCTCCCATAACAAGCTTTTCCCATAGAGTATCTCATTTAACCTATCAATAACTCTTTAAGTTATATAGCAGTTTTGAGGATAAGGAAATTGAGTCATAGAGAGAGTAAGTATTCTAATTTTATGATGTAAATAGTGAAGCTATTGAACTCCAAAAACCATGCCTGGATTTCATTTTACTGAAGTTTCAAAAAGAGAAGTTATCTGAAATAATAATTGTGAAATTCTTGACTGAAGAACTAGGCTCTGTTATATCAACCTATGATATAACATACTCTAGTCTCTTAAAAAATAACAAAATATTACCAGTCATATTTATTTGAGACAGAGTGGCCCTCGCCACAAAATATTCTGGGGCAAGAACCACACAGTCATAAAAATATCTGTTACAAATTGCTCATTACACCTATGAGTAAGTATGTCTTGAAGTGGTTAATTGGCACTGTATATCAGTAAACAGTCAATCAGAAAAGTAAAGACCATTCTTTATATTTTAAACAGCGAGGACATGTAATTCAGGGTTCTGTTGTATGGCTGTTAGAAAGACTAAAAGAGCAAAAAAGGAAAGCTGCAGTGTGCTGAGTCCACAACAGCTCCCAGGATTCAGAAAAGCTGTTATTTCTCATGGTTACAGTTTGTTACAGTAAAAGAATTAAAAGTAGCAAAGGAAAAAGACATAATGGATGAAATGTGGGAGAAATTAGGCACAAGTTTCGTTATAAGAAGACAATTTTCCCAGCAACAATGCGTGATAATAATATGCAAAGTTTAGTCACCCCAGGAAGCTCACCCAAGCTTTAGAGTCCAAGGTTTTCTAATGAGTCAGTCACGAAGGCATACAGTGAATGACCTCAGCTACTCAGAGCAAAAACAGATATTCATCTTAAATAACACTGTTAGCATATACCATCTAATTAAATTGGCACCTCAAGCCCCAAAGCCTCGAGCATACAAAATCAGGTGTTCACCATAAATCATGTCGTTAACATAAACCGTCTGATCAAACAGGTACCTCACACCCCAAGACCTTACACATACAAAAAACACTTTTGTTAGACAAAATTCCAAGAGTTTGTAATTTATTTCCCAGGAGCTGGCCTTTATGTGTGTGTGAATTGCAGGATTTGGGCAACCCAGGACTGCTGAGTTAATTCTTTCTGCACATGAAGTAACCAGAAACATTGCTAATAGGAAATGATAATTCCCACTTCGAGCACTTGTAAAGAGTAAGATGTCAAAAACATATCCTCTACCTAGCTGGCGTTTGGACACCTTGGTAGTGGAAGCAGGATGAGAATGTGAAGCTGGAGCCTGGAACTGCTGGAGGGAAGTTTAGTTGTCTTGTCTTAAGAGCTATTCTGCAGCTAGTACTTCAAAACGCGGTAGAGTTGGAAGCTGCAACTGTCTTCGCCTGCTGGAACAACACTGTTAAGAACTGAAATTAAGATGTCTTTCTTCCCTCTTTCCACCTTCCCTTTTTCCTCCAAAGCCTCCCTTAGGCTTCTCTTTCTAATGCTTTCCTGACCAAAAAAAGAGTCAGAAATTTAAAATACAGAATCCTGTCCCAGCTGAGTCAAGGCAAATAGCCGTCATACTAACCGGTAGCAAACTACTAGTTAACAAGAGCTTATATGTTTTCTTACTTCTAGACAAAGGTATTTCTCCTCTATCTTGATAACTAAGTTGCTACAAAAAGTGATTAGGCAAAAAGTGTGATTTCGACCACCAAAAGAGTGGAACCTTCAGTTTTTATAGAGAAAGACCTTTAAAATTAGAATCATCGAATGCAATTATGTTACTAAGATAAAATATTAGAAATCTTATATCCTTATCAATTTTCGTTTTGAACTTAGTTAATAAATGTACCATTTTATCAGCATCCTTATCTGTAATATCATAAGAGCTATGAGTTCATCTTCAAGTTAAGATTGAAACAAACCAATTAAGGCTTGGAAACAAGATGATCAGCCAAAACTAATTTTCTAAATCAGCAGCGTATTAAATTTACATTCTTGTTAGCTATTTTTATTGAGTAGTTTCTATTTCATCTTCATAAGGTCATTTTAAGAAAAATTATACTGGTCTTTCCTCTGCAGGTAGTGAGTAAGGGGCAGAGAGATCAGGAAAGTACCACCTGCTTGTTTAACTGATGGATGGTTGCTTTTCCTTAAGATTAATGTCTTTAGGTGAAAAACCATCTGTTCTCATAACATATCCACAGTCTATTAGGGGGCAATATAGAACAGCTAGCACCACATGTTAAATGTACATGTGTTTCCAAATTTCTTCCTGTGAAATAACTTTACAACATATTTGCATCCATGTCAGTCCTTTGCTTGTGGAGGAATAACTCCAATTCTTGAGTTTGTGTGTTTTATAATAACTTTCAGAAAGAAACAAGACTTGTGAAGATTTTATTCTTTTGACACATTTCTCATATTATTGAGTCAATTCCTAGGCATGGGTCTGGAATGTAAAGGCTTCATAAACACAACTAAGTTGATTTTATTCATGCTTCAATTGATGTATTACCTGTCAAAAGGTTTGCCTCCTGGTTTGCCCACTCAGGGGCATATTTACTCACTTTTATTATATTTATTTAATGGCATGATAATAATAACCTAGGTAAGTTCCACATATGCTCTGTTTGCTTTCATACATAGGGCACTATGCAATGAAAGAGTTTCAAACTCAAACTTCATAAAGGTAAAATTTGTTGAAGTGATCGAATATGTGTCCTATTACTAGAACTTTATACAGGCTATTTTCCAATAATATCTGATACAAATCTAGTTTCTTTTCCTGAAGAATGAATGATAACTCTTTACAAATGTGATTAAAAGAAAGTACTGTTTTATTTCTAAATCCTTTGTTACAGACCTTATCTTTTTGTGTATGTTTTGAAGGTTAGAGTGATTGGTTGTATCAATTCTTGGCAAAAAAGAATTGCCTCACAATTGGCTTGAAAGGTAAGTGGATTGCACATTGCCCGGGACGTAATTCTCCTTCCTGTGCAATCTCAAGTGCTCATCCCTTTCTCATCACTCCCATAGTAACTCTGATCCTCTTTGTTTACTCATTGTCTCATATTGAACAGCCTGCACATGCACAATTGATTTCTGAATTACTGATAACAAAGGTAATCAAATTGAAAAATACCATTTACATCTTTGAAAGAAGTTTAAAATCAAGTCTGTGTTTTATTTTTTAAGTGGTATAAAGTACTATTCTTCCAATGAGCTTCTTTAGATTCTTATCAATACAGCCTGTTTGAAATTTGTTTTATAGCTTAAAATTACTTGCATAAATTATTTTGAATAAAGTTTATGATGTAACTTTTATAAATGAAATTGTCATTTCCAGGACACTTTAGTACATCGTTATCATAATTATTGTTTACTTATCTGATTTTAAACTTTATACTGAAACACGTTAAAACATTTTTACAGTATATTCAGGAGTCAATTCTTTCTTACCTTTAACAATTGCAAATCAGATTAACACCAGATAGTCTTATTCTTTATCTCCTAGCACAGGGAGAGAATAAATGTAATCAATAAATATGTGCCCTAGGCAGTGTCTGGCTTCTCACTTGGTTTGTAGATTAGAGCCTTACTTAATGAGATGAGATACAACATAACTTTATAAGAGATTTTATGTTTCTGAAATATGGATGAATATCTTGTAGATTTAAATCTAGTTAATTTGTCATTATCCATTAGAAATATCTTCTGGAGCTTTTTTCTCTGTGAATAATTCATTTCCCCATGTCAATGTTGAACTTCTGTGTAAGGTTCTTGGAAAATAGGCATGTTTATGCCTCTAAGCTGGCTTGACTGTCTCTGTGTCATCCACGCCTTCATCATTTGTTATAAAGTACTGTGAATTTTGCTTCTTTCTAAACGGCCTCTGAAATAAAATTTGAATTTGCTTAGATAAACATGACTTTTAGACATAAATAAAATATGAAATTTAAATGATACTCTTTGGCATTTACGCCTTCCACTGTTTTACCCACTTGAACTCTCCTATTTTCCTCTTTTTATTTAATTGTGTCTTTTAAATATATTTATTGATTCTTATATGTGTTCCTAATTCTTGCAAACTTTGTACTTTAAAATATTATAAGGTAATTCTACATTACCACCTAAATTTTTTTTTCAAAGTAATTTTGCCTTATTCTGCAAGATTTTCAGTTTTAGGTATTTATTTTTCAATGTACCCCAAACCTCTCATCTTTATCCTAATTGTTTAAGGACTGCTATTATGCCTAAATTTCTATCTTTATCCTAATTACTTTTTCCTTAGTACACATCAAAACTTCAAAAACATGTCTTTCCTTCTCTTTCATTTTTCTTGTTACTCCATTAAGTCTTTGGGGATTACAGTTAATTTTAAAATACTGCTTTAAATAATTAAAATAAATAAAATGATATACAGGGCTCCTCAACATTTCAGAATCTGTAATTTGGGGAGAAAATCATTCCTACTTCTCAAAAGAGAAGACACCATTATTTTATTTGTTTACATCTGAGAAAATAATTCATAAATACATGATTTTATAAAAAAATTGAGGTGATGTTGTATTTGTCAGGGTTCTCTAGAGAAACAGAACTAATAGTATAGGAGAGTTTATCAAGGAGTATTAACTCGCATGATCACAAAGTCCCACAATAGGTCGTCTACAAGCTGAGGAGCAAGGAAGCCAGTCCAAGTTCCAAAGCTGAAGAATTTGGAGTCCGATGTTCAAGGACAGGAAGCATCCTGCACAGGAGAAAGATGTGGGCTGGAAGGCAAGGCCAGTCTAGCCTTTTCTTGTTGTTGTTGTTTTTTTTTTTGCTTTTGTTGTTGTTGTTGTTTGCCTACTTTATATCCTGGCCACTCTGGCAGCTGATTAGATGCTGCCCACCCAGATTAAGGTTGGATCTGCCTTTCCCAGTCCATGGACTCAGATGTTAATCTCCTCTGGTAACACCTTCACAGACACACCGGGATCAGTACCATGCGTCTTTCAATCCAATCAAGTTACCACCAGTATTAACCATCAAGTGTCCACCCCTTGTCAAGTTGAACCCATACACATCTCCTGAGATCATACATAATCTTCAAATAAAGACAAAATAAGGTCATAATTATGCATAACATAATACAACTATCCTTTGTACAACCAGACACTCACCAATCACCAACCCAAATACTATTACATAAAGTCGATAGTACTTAAATGATAATATGAATTCAAAAAATCTTTCACATTATAAAGGAAAATTAAATAAAATGAAGATATTTTCTTAGTACAAATGTATACATTCTCTGAATCAGAGTTCAATATATGGTATACTGTTTCTCCATGCACAAACATGTTTTCAACAAAAGAAGGAGGAACTACTCATGGCAACTACAGTCCTCATTGCTGCAACTGGTCACGTGGTCACAGCTGGTAATCTGGTATTGATGACTACCTTCTTCTACCACCCATTCTGTATTTCTTTTGCTTCTGGGGGACACCTCAACAGGCCATGGTGTTTTACCTTGTGGAGTGATTCAACCGTTCAATCCTGAAGGGTCTGGGCCATTTGTAGTTTTATATGGATTGCGCTGTCGTAGTTTTTTATTGATCTTAATCACAGGGAATGATAATATTGAGAGATGCCCTAACAGATCTCCTGTTTTCCACGCATACTCTTCCTTACTTCCATTGTATAGTAGTAGACTGACTTTATCTTCATAGTTCAGGTCAATCACCCCCAGCCAACACTGTAACTCACTTCTTAGCCTGTTGTCTTAAAGGTAGGAGGAGCCCAAAGTGTCCAAGTGGCAATCTTAACTTCCAGTTTAATGGAATTGTTAAACCCATAGTTTAATGTCTCTTGGTGGCAGTGTTTCTCCAGCATAATGTCACGGGAGCAGGAGGCAAAAATGCTGCTAGTGGATCACTAAGGGTGATGGTGAGTGGTGCCACTTCTATTTTCACCCCTTGATTCCTGGACACATGAATCCTGGCTATGGGAGAAACAGTACTGCATATTGAACTCTGATTCAGAGAATGCACAGCCTTCTGGAGAACTTTGTCCTAGCCCTGAAAAGTACTGTCACCTAGTTAGCTTGTAATTGTGACTCTAAAGGGCCATTCCACCGTTCTATCCATACAGCTGCTTCAGGATGATAGGGAACATGGCAAGACCAGAGAGTTTCATAAGCATAAGCCCACTGTCACAATTCTTTAGCCATAAAGTTAGTGCCTTGGTCAGAGGCAATGCTGTGTGGAATACCATGACTGTGAATAAGGCATTCCATGAGTCCACAGATGTTAGTCTTGGCATATGCATGCAGGATAGGCAAACTCATATCTATTCCCATGAGAACAAACCTCTGCCCTTTCAATCATGAAAGAGGTCCAATATAATCAACCTGCCACCAGGTAGCTGGCTGATCGCCCTGAGGAATAGTACCATATAGAGGGCTCAGTGGTGGTCTCTGCTGCTGGTAAATTGGTCACCCAGCCGTGGCCATAGCCAAGTCAGCATTGGTGAGTGGATGTCCATGTTGCTGAGCCTGTGATTAACCTCCATCCCTACCACTTTGTTCATAAGCCCATTAGCTGATGACAGGGGTGACTGAGGAAAGAGACTGAGTGGTGTCCACAGAACAGGTCATCCAATCCACTTGACTACTAAACTCCTTCTCTGCTGAAGTCATCTGTTGGTCAGCACTCACATGGGATACAAACATCTTCACAGTTTTTGATCACTCAGAGAGGTCCATCCACGTACCTCTTCTCCAAATTTCTTTGTCATCAAGTTTCCAATTATGCTTCTTCCAAGTCCCTGACCATCCAGCCAAACCATTGGCTACAGTCCATGGATCAGCATACAATTGCACATCTGGCCATTTTTCCTTCCATGCAAAGTGCACAAACATGTACACTGCTCCAAGTTCTGCTCACTGGGAAGATTTCCCTTCACCGCTGTCCTTCAGGGATGTCCTTGAAAGGAGGTGTGTACTGCAGCTGTCCACTTTTCGGTGGTGCCTGCATATGTTACAGAACCATCTGTGAACCAGACTGTAGTATCCTCTTCCTCTGTCAACTAATCATAGGGAACTCCCCATGAGGCCATTGGTGCAAGCTGGGGGAGAGAAGGCAGGTCGGCAGGAATGGAGACATGGGTCATCAAGTCACCCTGCAACCTGAACTGCCTGTCATGAGCTGGGTGCTTTCTGACCCATCTATCAGTAAAGTGGGTCATGCACAGCAGCATGGGCATTTGAGCCACTTCCTTGTGTAACTTACTAGAGCCTTCGGGATTTGCTTAACCCCTATTATATATATATACCACTTCCATTTGATGATGGAATGCTGCTGTGCATGACCCACTTTACTGATAGATGGGTCAGAAAGCACCCAGCTCATGACAGGCAGTTCAGGTTGCAGGGTGACTTGATGACCCATAGTCAAACTTTCAGTTTCCACTGAAGGACAGTAACAGGCCAAGACCTGTCTCTCAAAAGGAGAGTAGTTATCTACAGAAGATGGCAAGACCTTGCTCCAAAATCTTAGAGGCCTCCACTGTGATTCACCTATGGGAGCCTGCCAAAGGCTCCAAACAGCATCCCTATCTACCACTGACACCTCTAGCATCATTGAATCTGCTGAGTGATATGGTCCAAGTGGCAGAGCAGCTTACACAGCAACCTGGACCTATTGCAGAAGTTTCTCCTTTTCTGGACCCCACTCAAAACTGGCAGCCTTTCACGTCACTTGATAAATGGGCTAGAGTAACACATCCAAATGAGGGGTGTGCTGCCCTCAAAATCCAAATAGGCCCATTAGGCATCGTGCCCCTTTCTGGCCATAGGGGGCCAAATGCAGCAACATATCCTTCACCTTAGAAGGAATATCTCAACAGTCCCCACTCTACTGGACACCTAAAAATTTTACTGAGGTAGAAGTCCCTGAATTTTAATCAAGTTTATTTCTAATCCTCTGGCACACTTACCAATAAGTCCAGTGTGGTTGTGTGTTGGCTACTTCTTGCTCACTGCATTCAGTCAGCATCATGTCATCAATGTAATGGGCCAATGTGATATCTTGTGTTAGCAAAAAGTGATCAAGATGTCTCCATATAACATCATGACACAAAGCTGGAAAGTTGACATACCCCTAAGGTAGGAAGGGAAAGGTGTATTACTGGCTTTGCCAGCTGAAGGCAAATCACTTCTAGTGCACTTTATGGACAAAAAATGGAGAAAAAGACATTTGCCAAATCAATGGCTGCATACCATGTACCAGAAGATGTGTTAATTTGCTCAAGCAATGAAACCATATCTGGTACAGCAATTGCAATTGGAGTCACCACTTGGTTAAGCTTATGATGATCCACTGTCATTCTCCAAGATCTGTCTTCTGCACAGCCCAGATAAAAGTGTTGAATGGGAATATGGTGGAAATCATCACCCCTACGACTTTCAAGTCCTTGATGGTGGCAGATGCGATACTGTTTTTGATTTACTATTTTTTCTAGGTAGAGGCAGCTCTAGTGACTTCCATTTGGCCTCCCCCACAATAATATCCCTCAACCTACCAGTTGGGGAGCCAGTGTTCGAGTTCTGCCAACTGCTAAGCATGAGTATGCCAATTATGCATCCTGGCACTGGGGAAATGACCACAGGATGAGTCCAGAGACCCACTGGACCCACTGGAAGTCAGACCTGAACAAGAACCTCATTAACTACCTGAACTCCATAAGCCCCTACTTTAACTGGAGGACCACAGTGATGTTCTGGGTCACCTGGAATCAACATCAGCTCAGAGCCAGTGTCCCCAAGATGTCTGATCATTTGTCCTTCCCCAGTGCACAGTTGCTCTGGTAAAAAGCCAGAGATCTTCTTGGGGAAGGATAGAAGAAAGATTAAACTGTCTATAGTGTGGTGGGGCCCTTCCTCTAGAGGACCAAACCTCCCCTTTATTCAAAAGATTCTGGGTCTATAAACAGACTCAAGTCTGGAAATTGATTGAGCAGCCAAGATTATGTTTTCATAATTCAAATTAATCTTTTGTCCATTTGATCTGGAAGTTTTCTGCTTATATAAATTAAGTAGAAGTGCAGTAGGCTTCTCTATCAATTCCACCTCTAGGAACACCATGATTAATTAGCCAAAGCCCGAGCTCTACACGAGTCAGACTATTCTGATTGCTGCTTTGCCTCTGCTGTTCCTTATGGTAGCTACCCGCCCCGCCCCTTCCTTGCCTTTGACAGTTTGAGTGCCACCAGTTTGGCCCCTGACAACTGGGGATCCAATTATTCCCACTGTATTTAAATTCTGTAGTTGAGTGACTCTAGTTCCCTCTGATAGATCTGACATACAGAGAAGAGCAATTACAGGGCTCTTCAAAAATGCAGGGGCTGCTCCCACAAATCTATTTTGCAAAGTTTGATCAAAGGTAAACTTGACCAACCCGGGACCCTCCCACCTGGGACGAGTGGGTCTAATCCACTCCACCATCCCAATCTCCCAAGCCTTTGGATCACTTCCACTACATTAAACCAAGAGAAATGAGGCATTTCCATCTCACTCATAGTGGGCCATCTTTTAATCCTTATTTCCACTAACCAAGAAAATAAACTATTAGAACAGTTTTTAACTCCCCAAGCTGCAATATTAAATGCAGACTCTCCACTTAGTGGGCCAAAATCAATAAATTCAGCCCGATCCATCTGTGTGTTCCTTCTTCCATCATCTCACACCCTTAATATCCATTCCCATGCTTGTTCTTCAGGTTTCTGCTTGTAAAAATTAGAAAACTCAAGCAGTTATTTTCCAGTGTAGCATCTTGTTGTGGGTCACGCTCCGAAACTTAACTCCAGGGCTTGCCAAGGCTTTAGCCTAGCTATGAGTCTAGAAGCAAACTGGGGTGTTGGGGGTGGGTCCGGAGGAGAATCAACAATATCTTGCCTGACAACTGCTTTGGAGGAGGCCATCACCGTTGCATCAGGCAGCACACGGTTTATCTCCTCAGAAAAATGTGGAAAGGCTGATGGCAGTATGGGTTGTGGAAGGTACGTTGCCACTACTGGGGATGGGGAAGCTGTTTCTTCTGGAAAAACAAAATGTTCATCAGAGTTAACAAGCTCAGTGTCCCCAACTTCATCAGGGTCCTTCCATCCATCCCCATTCCAAGTTGCAGGGTCCCATTCCTTTCCAATAAGTGCCCTCACTTTATCAGTAGACACCTGGCAAGGCTGTACAAGCACCTTTCATTGAATGTCAGCCACTCACATGATATGAGCTTGTGTCTGTTTTTCCATAATTTCAGGTCTTTCTCTACAGGAGATGAGACTCTCATTCAGGGCATTCTTAGCAGATTTAACGCTCATTATCTGCTTCTGAAGCCGGGAGTTAGAATATCTGAGTTCATCATTTTCTTTCATCACTTTGTCCACTGAACTTAGGGGCAACCAACCAGCTCCATTATGTTCCTTGGTTTTCCACATATGGTCAAAGGTACTATGTATAGAGTCACTATAAACTCCTTGCCTCTCACAAGCAGTGAATTGAGAATGTCAAATGCATTTATTTTGCATAACTCTCTACACAGTTCATGCCAAGGCCTATCAGTCTTCTCCATACTGTTAGAAGTAGAGTCCTTAGCATTTTGGGGACATATTAAGCAGCCAACTTCAGAAACCCAAAAACCAATGAAAGAACTTCATCCTTAACATTCTGTCCCTCTGGAACCACTCCTGCTACTAAAATCTGTATTAGCCATGGTTCTCTAGAGGGGCAGAACTAATACATATATATATGTATATGGGAGTTTATTAAGGAGTAATAACTCACACAATCACAACGTCCTGTAATAGCCCATCTGCAAGCTGAGAAGCAAGGAATCAAGTCCCAGTCCCAAGGCTGAAGAACTTGGAGTCTGATGTTCAAGGGCAGGAAGCATCCAGCAGAAGAGAAGGATGTAGCTGGGAGGCTAACCCAGACTGGACTTTTCATGTTTTTCTGCCTGCTTTATATCATGGCCATGCTGGCAGCTGATTAGACTGTGCCCACCCAGATAAATGGTGGGTCTGCCTTTCCCAGTCCACTGCCTCAAATGTTAATCTCCTTTGGCAACACCCTCACAGACACACTCAGGGTCAATACTAGGTGTCCTTCAACCCAATCCAGTTGACACTCAGTATGAAACATTATAGATGTCATCTCTGCTTCCCTCTCTCAGTGAATTAATAACAGATTTTATACATGGTATTTGCAATTATTATTATTTTGAGATGGAGCCTTGCTCTGTTGCACAGGCTGGAGTGTAGTAGCGTGATCTTGGCTCACTGCAACCTTCACCTCCCGGGTTCAAGGGACTCTGCAGCCTCAGCCTTCTGAGTAGCTGGGATTATAGGTGTGCACCACCATGCCTAGCTAATTTTTGTATTTTTAGTAGAGACGGAGTTTCACCATGTTGGTCAGACTGGAATCAAACCCCTGACCTTGTGACCCACCCAGCTTGGCCTCCCAAAGTGCTGGGAATACAGGCCTGAGCCACAATGCCAATCCTATAAAATCATTTTACAAAGATGAACAGATACAATTCTCATTTACTGTGTGGCCCTCTTTATGTAATGGAAATGAATTGCTTCTGTTTTCTTTGCTATAACCACATTAAAATTTTCCTTTTGCATTCTTTTTCATACTGTCTCTTCAAAGTGTGAATTTTTATCCTAGATTTTCTCATTTAAATATAAATTTCTCATTCATGACACAGTGCATGAGCTTTTCATGGAGATCCTTTACTTCTACCTCTGATTCACTATATGCCTGATTAAAGATCTCTTGCTTACCGGCTTATACAAACAAGATCTCATTTGACAGATGAAAAAAAATTAGCAATAGTAAGCACTAGAGTGATTCTTTCCTAAGTGTAAGCCAGAGGATAGTAAAATCAAAGAACGGTAAAATCAAAGTTTTTAAAGTAACTTCAAAATAATGTAGTTTAATCCAGCCTCTTATCTGAGGCTTTAATTTCCATTTCCACACACCCATAAAGGGTTCAGTAAACTCCAAACGTAAAGACATAAAGGGAAGAGAAACATTTTTCCTTTCTATGCTTATTCAAAAATTTGCCATACTGTAACTTCAGCTTAATGGTTCTATTCGAGCTTTTGAGCCTAACAAAATGCTACTAATTTCTTCTTCCTATCATAGTCATATGAATATTTGAACAAAGGTATTATATTTCCTTTTATATGTAAATATGTTCACATTTCTACAACACAACATGCTTTTAATTTCACTTGCCATCCTAGTCCATCCTCTGTAATCTACCTCTGTGACCAGCAGAGGTGAGCTGAACTATTTCTTCCATTAGGAACTTTCGTTTTTCTATCTCTGAAGTATAACATAATATTCATTTTACTCATATGCTGCATTGTCTTGCACTTATTTCTCCTAAAACTTCCATTATAGGCACAATAATGACTCCTCCTCAAAAGTGTCATACACCATTCCCCAGAATCTGAGATTGTTGCCTCACATGGCAAACAGACTTTGCAGGTGTGATTAAATTAAATAGCTTGAGATAGGAAAAAATTCCGTGGATCATCTGGTGGACCCAGTGTAATCCTAAGGGTCCTTATTAGCAGGAAGCAGTAGGATCAGAGTCAGAGAAGGAGGCACAGAAGCAGAAGTCAGAGCCGTATACTATTGTTGGAGAGGGGCCAAGAGCCAAGGAATGCAGGCAGCCTCTAGAAGCTGCAAAAGGGAAAGTGGGATTTCTGCCTCTCAGCCTCCAGAAGGAACACAGTGCTGCTGACACATTTATCTTTTTCCATTGAGACTCATTTGGGGGTTTCTCACTTCTACAACTGTAACATAATAAATTTGTGTTGTTTTAAGCCACGAAATGTATAGTAATCTATTACAGCAGTGTTTGGAAACTGACACAACTCCTAAGTCATTTTCATCCATATTAATTCTAAGCCAAGTGGTCCTTGTGCAGTTTGTTCTAAGAACTCCATAAAGCAAGTTATATTCGTTATTTTAAATTTAGTATTATGCATTCCTTCCATTTCTCTGTTACTTTAATAACTTTGAATGCACATTTTTGACCATATTTACTAGCCTCATCAATTTTGTTCCTTCTCAAAATTTGGTACATCTACCCTATTGATAGGGTTTGGGTCTGTGTCCCTGCCCCAGTCTCCTTTTGACTTGTAATCCCTAATATTGGAGGGGGCAGTGGTGAGAGGTAACTGAATCATGGGGCCAGATTTCCCTCTCAGTGCTGCTCTTGTGACATTAGTGAGTGCTTGTGAGCTCTGGTTGTTTAAAAGGACATGGCACCTCCCCATCTTTTTCTTGCTCCTGCTCCAGCCATTTAAAATGTATCTGGTTCTCCTTCAGCTTCTGCTGTGACTGTAAGTTTCCTGAGGCCTTCCCAGAAGTAGAAACAGCTATATGCCAATTAAATCTCTTTTATTTATAAATTACCCAGTCTCAGGTGTCTCTTTATAGCAGAGCCAAAACAGACTATTACAGAAAATCAGCACGGAAGAGTAGGGCCTTGCTGTAAGGATACCTGAAAATGTGGAAGCAACTTTGAAACTGGGTAATAGGCAGAAGTTGGAAGAGTGTGGAGGGCTCAGAAGAAGACAGGAAAGAACTTTGAATTTGAGAGTGATAATTCAGGGTATCTGGTGGAAGACATTTATAAGCAGCAAAGGGTTTACGATGTGACCTGCCTGCTTCTTACAGCCTATTCTCATATACATGAGCTAACAAATGATCTGAAACTGGTACTTACGTTTAAAAGGAAAGCAGAGTCTGAAAAATTTTCAGCCTGGCCATGTGGTAGAAAAGAAAATCCAGTTTTCAGGAGAGGAAGTAAAGGTCAGCTGCAGAAATTCGTATAAGTGAAAAGAGCCAAGTGCTCATATCCAAGACAATGAGGAAAAGGCCTTGAAGGCATTTCAGAGACCCTTTGGCAGCCCCTCATATCACAGGCCCAGAGGCCAAGGAGGGAAGAATAGTTTTATGGGCAAGGCCTAGGGTCCCACTGGCTTGCACAACCTTGAGATAGTGCTCCCTGCATTCTCTGATGTTTCAGCTTCAGCTGTGACTCAAAGGGGCCCAGATTCATCTCAGGCCACTGCTTCAGAGAGTACAAGAGCCTTGGTGGCTTCCATGTAGTGTTAAGCCTTCAGGTGCACAAAATGCAAGAGTCAAGGCTTGGGAGCCTCTACCTAGACTTTAGAGGGTATATGAAAAGCCTGGATGTCCAGGAAGAAGCCTGCTACAGGGGTGCAGGCCTCCTGGAGAACCTCTACTAGGACAGTGTGGAGGGGAAATGTGGGGTTGGAGTCCCCATACAGTGGCCTCACTAGGGCACTGCCCAGTGGAGCTGTGAGAAGAGGGTCATCGTCCTCCAGGCCCCAGAATGGTAGATCCACTGAAAGCTTGCACTACACATCTGAAAAAGTCACAGGAACTTAATGCCACACTGTAAAAGCAGTTATGGGGACTGAACCCTGCAAAGCCACAAGGATTGAGTGCCCAAGGCCTTAGAAGCCTATCCTTCACACCAATGTGACTTGGAGTCTGGACATGGAGTCAAAGGAGATTATTTTGGAGCTTTAACGTTTAATGGCTACCCCGCTGGTTTTCAGACTTGCATGGGAAGTCATGGAAGTGCATGTAAGTCATGCCTCTTTCTTTTGGCCAATTTCTCATTTTGGGTGTGGGAGTATTTACCCAATGCCTATACTTCCATTGTATCACAGGAGTAGCTAGTATGTTTTTTATTTTATAGGATCATAAGTGGAAAGGACTTGCCTTGTCTCAGATGAGAATTTAAACTTTTGAGGGAATGCTGAAAGGAGTTAAGACTTTGGGGATCATTGGGAAGGCATGATTGATTTGCCATATGAGAAGGACATGAGATTTGGGAGGGGTTAGGGTGGAATGACAAGGTTTAGATCTGTGTCCCTGACAAATCCATGTAAAATTGTATTCCTTAATGCTGGATGGGGCCTGGTATAGGAGGTGATTGAATCATGGGGGCAAATTTTCTTTTTAATGCTGCTTTTATGAGTGCTCACAGGATCTTGTTGTTTAAAAGTGTGTGGCATCTCCCTGCTCTCTCTCTTGCTCCTTCTCTGTTCATGTAAAATGTGCCTGCTTCTCTCTCACCATCTGCCATGACTGTGATTTTCCTGAGGCCTCTCAGAAGCAGAAGATGCTATGCTTCCTGTACAGCCTGCACGAGTGAATTAAACCTCTTTTTTTTTTTAAATAAATACCCCAGTCTCAGGTATTACTTTACAGCAGTGCAAGAACAGACTAATATACTTATATTATGTAACCAGTATGCTGAATCAATGTTTATTTTGCATAGTCTGCCACCTGACTTGTATCGATTGGTCTCTGCCTCTGAGGAAGGACATAGCGATGAACAGCTGCTACATACTCCTGCCTCCCACTGTAGCATAAAGGAGTGAGTTCTAGCTCCTATTAACCTATCAGCATTGGAAAAAGTATGTAGAAAGAAAAAAAGTGCTGTTTTCCATTAGAATCCAGAATCGCATCAAAAGTACAAAGTCACCACACTATTTACCAAAACTCCCACCGCAAAATAATAGTAATAGAAAAATGTTCCGCAAATAAAAAGAACTTGATATATCTCAGTGAAATTAAGAACTTAGGTACAATATGACTGACCCATATACCTTATGTCAAGTCCTGTAAGAAGCATGCATTATCATGCTTAATCTCCACAATTTCCACCTTTCGGTACGTGCTGTCTTCATATATGGAATTCTTAACTTGTACTAAAACAACAATTTCCCTAACAATAGCATTGCTAGCCAGTAAATATTTGAGCTGTGAATCAAACCCTCTTAACATTTTACGTTTATAAAAACATTGTATCATAACCTTGTGAATAAAAAGACTTGAAACATGTTAATATCCAGATTTTTCTATCAAGAAAATTGAGAGGTTTTTGTTACCAAACCCAAATACAATTCCAGGGGTTTAAATTGGAAATATGCAATAGAATAACAAATGTTTCTCAAAGCATTAAAACACAAGCAACTTAAAATAAAAATATCAACTTTACCTATTTTTATAAGAATTATTTCGCTAAGAAATTATTGGTCAGTTGGTGAGTTACCAGTCAAATCTTACTCCTGACGTTGACCTATATAACTTAGCTAAAACAAAGTGTTTTAGTCTCATTCTCAATAAAACACTTTTAAGGTGACATGCATCTCTAGGAAAAACTAATGTTGTGAATAGCGCTTTCATCAATATTAGTTTACATGTATGAACCTTTATCTTTAAAATGTTCAGGTCACTGTAATTCTCTACCTTAATTCTTTAAGAAATAGAATTTAAAATTTAAAAAAATAGATGTAATGCAACATGGGTCAGACATTATTAGGTAGTGCTCCATGAACTATTAGTTGCTATGCAACAACCTTTAAACAGTAACTGAAAATGATTATTTTATAAAACAAGATTCTTTTATACTCTAGCTGAACTTAAGCCAGGCATATATAAATAACATGTCTTCAGTCTTACCTATTCAGAATTTATTTGTGTGCACCTTTAATATACCTTGGTTACATGAAGGAAAAATGCATTATTTGACTATAACTCAAATATCATTATAAGCTTTGAGTATGTGTCTGCCTATACAAAGATGGAAGAGGACAATGGGAATAGTGGTGTTTACTGCTTATTTACTATCCATCCCTGAGAAACTCAATGTACTGCAAAATTATATTTTCTGTAGAGTAAGATGTCTTCATTTTAACAAAAAAATTTCTGGTAAATATTATTATCAACTCAAAATATCAATTCCTAGCAGGAAAATATAAAGACATCATTTATAATCAGCATTATTGAAGCAAGCACCAATTTATAAAAGAGGTATATGAGCAAATCCACTTATGGGTCTGGATCTGGAAAAAATGAGGTATTGATTTTTAGAAAGAGGCCATCCATAAGGTATCTCAGCTTCTGGTCTGAATTCAGATGCCCTGTTACTATTATCTTAAGGCATGTGTTACAGGTATCTCTACAACCATGGTGATCAATTTCACACCTAACTACTGTGTCAGCATGACTGTAACTTCAGAAAGTATTACAGTGGTAGTTCTCTTGCTTTCTTTTATCCACAGTAATTTTTCCTTCTGGAAAAAAATTGAGAATATCATAAATTATCACATGATTTTATTTCTTCTGATTGTTATGGTCTGAATGTTTACTCCTCCCCTCATGCCCCCTGACAATTTATAGACTGATATCTAATACTCAATGCAATAGTTTTAAGAGGTGGGATTGTAATTGAATTCCGGGACCTAGGGGAGGCTCAGCTCGCACCCGGGTGGGCTGTGTTCTTCCAGGCTCTTGGTCTCTCACTCACCCAAGAATGCAAGAGGGGACCACTCCAGGCGCAGTGTGTTCGCAGGGAAATAGCGGACCCCAAAGAGTTTTGCAGAAAGTGATTTATTTAGGCAGAGAAAAAGAAGAAAGAAAAAGATAAGAGAGAAAAGCTTCCACAATGATGTGGGAGGGGATCCAGACAAGGAGTCCAAAGAGGTGTGGAAGAAGGGGACTTTTAATCTAGGAGGAATTCCCACCTCATCCAAGCCTTTGGCCTGTGTAAGGAGTTCCTTCAAACTTCCGCTGGAGTGTTTGATCTTTGATTTTTCCCATGCACGCCAGATGACCAGACGGAGAGGTGGGGTTATGACACTAAGTTCTTGCCTTTGAAACTACGCCACCTCGTGGACCCGGAAAGGGAGTACATTCCCTCAGGATCTTTGTAAATTGATTAGGTTGTGATGACTCCAAATTCATAAGTGGGATTTGTGCCCTTCTAAAGGAGACCCGAGGAAGCTCATTGGTCCTTTCCACCATGTAAAGATGCAGCAAGAGGATGCTATATGTGAAGCAGAGACCAAGCCCTCACCAGACACTGACCTGCTGCTGTTGCCTTGATCTTGAGCTTCCTATCCTCCACATCTGTGAGCAATAAATTTTCATTGTTTGTAAATTACCCAATCTAAGGCATTTTGTTTTAGCAGCTTGAATGAATAAAGACATTGATTAATGCATGGATGAGTGGATGAAAAAATATATATATATATACATAATTTATGTTTACATTGTATTTGATGAATCAAATAATGATGCAAATCAAACTGAGTTATAAATGAAGGGGATATAACTGTAGGAGTTCAAAAAAAGCAGAGAAGTTTACTTGTTTGCATGTTTGCATGGTTGTTTTGTCAAGACTACCTTGAAAGGGTTTCTAAAAAAAAAAAAAAAAAAAAAAGAACGGGATAGAGTAGAATTCTAGTTTATACTACAACATTTGGATAGTGAAGATATTCCCCTTAAGGGGAATTACATGAGCAAAAATATAAGATCAGAAAATAGAAAACCATGCTTGAGAGCAGTGAATAAATTGTCTTTCCTGGAATGAAATGTTCATGCCGATTAAAAGGGGGGGATATGGTTGAAAAGACTTGAAAAAGACAGTATAGGACTTTGATCATAGAGTAAGAATTGCATAATGATTTAGAAGAAAAAGAGAGAGAGAAGAAATGGAGAAAAGAAGAACAATATGAAGGACGGAGCACAGTAAGGGAGTAAATGAAAGAAACAGAAACAGGTGGGTGGGGGGAAGAAATGAGGAAGAGATGAAAGAAGACAACAAAAAAAAGAGATTATGAGTTAGAAAAGAGACATCAGAAGGTAAATGGCCTGCATTAACGTCCTGCTGTGTGCCAATCCCTATAATAGATTAGTTATACAATCTAGTAGTCATGATCTCTAGAGACACATTCATCCACACTATAACTACTTAAAATTCAGAATTTACCTAGTATGATTAAACCACAGTGTAAAAAAAAATCAGTTTTAGTTACATATTGCAATCTTTTTATTATATCATATTACCTCTCACTGCAACATGCAGGTAAGATTTTTATGAGTATGAGATTGAAATGTCATATAATCATATAAATGACAACTTATCCAACTACAATCATATCAGCATTTAACTTCTTTCCTTATCCTAAACTACTAACAGACATTTGGAAAAAATACTTTATATTGAAAGCAAACGTTATTCCAACTCATGTCTGCGAGTGGCTTAAGCAAACCTTTCACAAATGAGTATCCAGCATAAGGGCCAGCATCCTTCAAGATTTCACAGGATTGATTAAGAATGATGATTTTTCTTAACTCAGCCATCTGCTCATGGAGAGAATCATGGCCCAAACTGCCCTCAGATTCCCTTGTTATATATTCATTTTGTCAGTTCAAGACCTTTGGAATTTTCTCAAGGATTTCTTCCAAATTAAGAGACCAGAAAATTGTCCTTTGATTTTATGATCTTTGTATTAACACTTGCCTAAAAATTGTATTCAGAAATGGAGACCAGAAGTAAGAAATAAAATATAGATGACAAAGAGATGTATTCTGAAATGCCAATGATTTTCCCAAGTCATATCAACATGGGAAACAAGGTTCTTCTCTGTGTATAACTCAGATCAGGCCAGCAGGGATTATGGCAATCTATGGATATCCCTCAACTGAGAATTTGGGGTCTCATATAGTCAAGGATCAGGAGAGTATTCTAATTTTTCGGGTGAAACCAAAATGTGGTCTACCCTCTATAAACCACGAAATCATTTACTACCATTGCTTCTTTTCTATTTTCTATTACAAACACCTTATCCCTGAGATGACTAAAATTTATCTCTTTCCCCTTCTCATCTAAATGTATTTAGTCAAAAGGATTCCAGTTTTCAAAGGTTCAAACAAGTTAGTAAATGAGACTTAGGTCTATGTTATTTCAATTTGCAATAAATTGCCCTATTTTCTTAGCAAGTTACCTTTACTTCACTCTAGGTAGATATCAGTTACTACATCCCACTATAATTGACTATTCCACAGATAATCATCATTCAATCACAGGAGAGCTTTTCACCTTCCTTCTGAGAAAGAGAAAAAAAAATAATAAAGTTACTATTGTATTGCTTTTTAAAATACATCTACCTTTCTTAAGGTAAGTGATTGTCTTCATTGATCAAAAAAACTAATTTGATTTGTAACCTGACTTATAAAATACTTAGCATCATTGAGCAGGACCTTCCTGAAACTGTCCTTTTTTTGAAGACATCATTTGCTTGTCTCTCTATCTCTCTAATTGCTCTTCCGCAGGGGATTATGTAGATGTTCTTCATATACATTCCTTTAAATGACATTTTGTTCCTCCCCCCCCGCCCATAATCTGCCTTAGAACCTTTTCTCTTTTTTCTAGAAATATACCTTGGACAAACAAGCCTCATAGTTTCAGCCACAACCAAGCTAATATCAAGCTAATACATTTAAAATCTACAGCTCTATTCTAAATATCCTCCCAAACTCTCTGTATATTCCTCTCTAGTCTTGGATATCTAATGGGCAGCTCAAACTTATCATCATATCACTCAGCTGAGAATGTCTCCACAGTTTTCAGGCAGGGATAAAATGTATCACTTGACATACATCTATCTGCTTATTCTCTCCCCCTGCCAATTACAATGTCAACTAACACACAATAGTTCTGATTTTAGTTTCCAGAGAAACTTTCATAGAGTTTTCACAGTGGCTGCAGCAATTTACATACTCGCTAACAGTGTTGAAGGGTACCATTTTCTTCACATTTTTACTAACATTAGTCATCTATACTTTTCTTTCATAAAAGCCATTCTAACCGGTGTGAAGTGATATTGCATTGTGGTTTTGATTTGCATTTCCCTGATGATAAGTGATGTTGAGCAACTTTTCTTACCATTTATATGTCTTCTTTGGATAAATATCTCTTCAAGTCATTTGTCCATTTTTAATTAGCCTATTATGATTATGATTATTGCTATTGAGTTGTAGGAGTTCCTTACATATTTTGGATATTAACCCTTTATCAGATTTAGGCTTTGCAAATATTTTCTCCCATTCTGTAGGTTGCCTTTTCATTTGGTTATTTTCTTTTATGTGTGAAAGCTTTTAATTTTTTGTTTTTGTTTTTGTTTTTGTTTTGAGACAGAGTTTCGCTCTTGTTACCCAGGCTGGCGTGCAATGGCGCAAATCTCTGCTCATCGCAACCTCCGCCTCCTGGGTTCAGGCAAATCTCCTGCTTCAGCCTCCCGAGTAGCTGGGATTACAGGCATGTGCCACCACGCCCAGCTAATTTTTTGTATTTTTAGTAGAGACGGGGTTTTACCATGTTGACCAGGATGGTCTCGTTCTCTTGACCTTGTGATCCACCCGCCTCAGCCTCCCAAAGTGCTGGGATTACAGGCTTGAGCAGCCGCGCCCAGCCAAAAGGTTTTTAGTTTTAAGTAATCCCACTTGTCTATTTTCGCTTTTTTATGCTTGTGATTTTGGTGCTATTTCCAAAAGTTAATGACCAAGGCCATTGTCCAGAACATTTTTCCTTAAAATTTTTTTTCTACGTGTCTTATAGTTTCAGGTCTGCCATATAATCCCTCAATCTAACATGTGGACATGTATCCAAAGGGAACAAAATCATGATCCTGAAAAGATTTCTTCTCCCCTATGTTCCTTGTAGCATGGAATGCTACCTAAATGTCTATCAACCAACAGAGGTTTTTTAATGTGGCAAATACATACAATGGATTATTATTCAGGCTTGAAAAGTGAGGAAATCTTTCCATTTGCAACAACATAGATAAACATGGAGGATAATACATTTACGTGCAATAAGCCAGACACGGAACAAAAACTACTGCATGATACCATTTAGACAGTGGGTGTAAAACAGTCAAACTCATAGAAGCAGAGAAGGAAATGGTGAATGGCAGGGGCTTGTGGTGGGGGAATGGAAATGCATTAGTCAGAGAGTGCAATGCTTTAGCTATACAAGATAAATAAGTCCTGAGAGCTACGGTACAACAGAGTGTCTATAGTGAGCAATATGATATTATATACTTTAAGATTTACTAAAAGGGTAGTCTAATGTTACATTTATAACATTATAAATGTTATAAAACGGTAATAACATTTATAAATTAGAAGGCAAAGAGCAACTTTTGGAGGCAATGATAGATTTCTGACATAGATTGTGGTGATGGTTTCATTGAGTCTACACTTATCTTCAAAGTCCTTAAGTTGTATAAATCCATTATGTACAGAATTTTCTATGTCAAAAAAATGTTATGCCAATTCACAAGAAGAAGAAATTACATCCAGTTAGGGGAGTGAGTATTAGAGAAAGTTTTAGTAGAAGTAGGTGATAAGCTATTTGCAGAAATTTGCAATAAAAGCTACTTATAACAAGTTTATTATGTATATTCTTTTTAAACATAGTATATTTTAGAATGTTTAAGCTCTTTTTCTAGAACTAAAGAAAATAAAAGATTCCTGCCTCAGATTTTGTTTATATTCAGCCTTAAAGTATAAGGTCTTTTTGTAAAGATTAACATCATTTCAGAATATTAGCATCCCAAGGCCAAATGATGACAAGACTGTACTTTTCCTGAATAAAAGTGTAAAGGCTACTTATAAGTGGCACCTCAGTAAATGAGAGATAGCTTGTATAACATGTGGTAATTTTAGAAAAAAACAATAATGTAAAAAAGTAGAGTAAAGCAAGCAGATATATGCATGTTAGTTAGAATGCAGAGCAACTGGATCTCTCATGTACTGCTGGAGAAAATATGTAAGTTTATTTGCAACTAACCACACAACTGTCATACAACCAGCAATTATACTCTTGCACACTTACCCCAGAGAAATGTGAGTTCATGTTCACATAAAAATATATACATGAGATCAGGTGCAGTGGCTCATGCCCATAAGCCCAGAACTTTGGGAGGCCGAGGTGAGCAGATCAGAAGGTGAAGAGATGGACACCATGCTGGCTAATGCGGCAAAACCCTGTCTCAACTAATAAACAAAATTAGTGGGGCATGATGGCACATGCCTGAAGTCGCAGCTACTCGGGAGGCTGAGGCAGGAGAATCACTTGAACCCAGGAGGAAGAGGTTGTAGTGAGCCAAGATTGTACCACTGCACTACAGCTTGGATGACAGAGTGAGGCCCCATCTCAAAAACAAATATATATATCACACACACACAAATATATACACACATGAATATCTATATTAGCATTATTATATAGCATACCATCACAATACTATATTATAACACTAATAATATACTATAATATTATAATAATACTATTAATCTAGACATGCATGTATATAATTTTGTGTGAACATAAACTCATATATATACATAAATATATATGCATATACATATAAAACAGCCACAAACTGAAAACAAGCCAGATTTCTTCAATAGATGAATGGTAAAACTGTGGTGCACCTGTACTGTGGCATACTACTCAGCACTGAAAAGGAATGGACTACGGCAGCAACCTGAATTAATTTCCAGAGAATAATGCTCAGCAAAGAAAAGGACAATCCCAAAAGGTTACATGCTGTGTGATTCCATTTATATAAAACTCCTGAAATGACAAAATTATAGAATGGAAAACAGGATTGTGAATCCTCCTTGTGATACAAATGTTCTGCATCTAGATAGTATCATTCCGTATCCTGGTTGCAGTATCATACTAGTTTTGCAAGAGGCTACTATGGAAGGAAACTGGGTAAAAGGTGTACACAATCTCTCTGTATTATTTCTTAAAATGCCATGTGAGCTTACAATTGTCTTAAAAATTATAAAATGTGATTTTTCAAAAAAGAATATAAGATATTAAGGAGCAATGGTATGATTCTCAATAGACATTTATAAGAAAAATAATTGTGATCTAGCAGAGGAAGAGAGAAAAGATATACAGCAAGAATGAAGTGGTAGAAGATACCCAACTGCATTACAAATGTCAGCTGATGTTATAACAGTAGATATAACATCGGTTATATCTACTCCCAATACCAAGGAGAATCTGACGATTTATTCCCCTGTCACATTCAACCACACAAAAAAAGAACAATTTGTTATGAAGACAACAAAGAAAAAACAATCTCTTGGATTCCATTTCAACCCACAACCGAATTAAATTTGAGACATAAAAAGAAGAAAAATAATGTAGAATATAAGAAGACGGGGAAATGCAATAAGGTACAAAGAAAAAAATTGTGAGAAATTTATTTATTCAGCATCATGTATTAACCAGCAGATTTTCTCACTTACAGACTTATGTCAAGAGGCCATGGTCTAGAACTTGTGTAAAAGAAAAAATGATTGTGTTTTATTAAGCTAAATATCTAAGCAGAAAGTAGAAACTTTCATTTCGGAGTAACAGAGAAGCTTTAAGGGAGCAGTAATGAAACAACAGGCCTAGTGTGTTACAGGTTAATGAATTGCTGATCTAGCTGGTTTAATCAAAGTAGGCCAATATTGATGTCCCTTTAGAAAGACAGGTGGGATATTGCATGTGTCATTCAATGTAATGAATTGTCACGGGAAAAAGGTATCCAGTATGTGTATAATCATTTTTGATCAGTGAAGAAAGAAACTAAATTATAAGAAGATGTATTTCAATTCAGCTAAGAAATAAGCAAGGACATTTTTGAGTGTAAAAAAGTGTTTTTTAATAATCAATTATTTTACAGAAATTAGCTGTTTTTCAAAGTGATTCATATATTGAGTCTGAATACAGGCATGCAGTATGATGACCTCATTACAACATTAAAAAAAATAGATTTACAATTCACTAATGAGAAAAAGAGGAGATGAGGGCAATTTCAGATATAGGCAGAATTAGAACTGAATCTAAAATGTCTAGAAGTAGAATAAGGTCATATAAGGCTGTGTACATGACATTTTTGCAGCTTACATGTCTGGCACAAAACAAGTAAATAATCAATAGGTGCTTAATAAAGGAAAAGGAAACAAATAAAAATTCTAAAAAACTAAGACATTTAGAGCAAGGGTATGTGCCAAGGATGCTTATACTTCCACTTACATTTACATCACAAGCGATCACAATTACACTTCTCATTTACATTAATCCTCATGCAAACCCTGCAAGGCAGGTATTATTATGCCCATCTTTAAAAGAGAAAACTGAGGTTCAAAAAATATGGTAGCCTCCCAAAGTCAATATGGCTTGTAGATAACAGAAATGGGTGTATCCCTTATTATGTACATGTGGTTTCAAATTTTATTCTCTCTCTCTCTCTCCTTCTTGTTCTCATTAAATTGCTACAAAGTTCATTGTATATTGAAAAGAGATGTAAGAAATGCTTTAGAGCAGACATTCTCTAGATCTCCAAGTAGGTCAGTGTCCTTGGTGACATCATAAGCATCATCAGATCAAATGAAATGGGAAATAGGTACTAAAAATGTGATTCAAATTTAACGTTTTTTAAATTGGAGGTCAGGGTAAAATGAAGAATGAGATTACTTGTCATTTTCATTGAAAATATTTCTTCTCAACTCCTCTAACCATTCTCCATGGAAATAACATATTGAACTTGATTTCAACATTTAGTAAAACAGCTATGAAATAGCATGCTATTTCACAATATGCTAATGAGGAAAATGTGCATTGTAGAAAAAAAGAAACAGGCAGAGACAAAGAACAGGTCAAAAACTAATACTAACAGAAAAGACTTGACTAGAGAACTGATCTAGGTTGGAAGTGTTCCAAGGATCTATACCAGTAGTAGATCACAGTACCCTTAGATACTTACCCTTATTTTCTCCCAAACTACCACATAGAATTTACAAACCTGAACTAACAACATCCAACATATGGGTACTACTTTCTCAAGAGAGCTCTCAGAAGTCTTCACTATGCTTCCTTTGTCCAGCAGGTAGTAGAGTTGGAACACATCTCTATGACGTACCAAGAGAATTTTCCCATTAAAAATACTATTAATAATGGCATTTTATTCATTCAACAGTTTATTAAGTGTCATATCGCAGGCTGTGTTCTGCATTCTGTATATATAAACTAAATAGACAAAAACACGGCCTTCAAGGAGCTTACATTCTAATTGGAGAAGACAGAAAGTAAACCAAAGAAATAGCATGGGAAAGGAACGAAATAGGGCTAAGAATGAGTGAAACTTAGAATAGGTTCATTGGAAAGGCCTTGGTGATAAGCTGACCTTTGAATAAAAACCTACCAGAAAGGAAGGATTGAGCTCTGTGGAATCCCCGACTGGAAGCTTTTCAGGCAGAAGTAACAGTAAGTGCAAATCTTGCAGTGAAATTTTGTTGGCTGTATTTGAGCCAGAGCAAGGAAAAAAGCGCACCTGGTTAGAATAATTGAGGATAAAGTAAGATGAGATCAGTTCTGAGATGTAAGAATAGCCCAGGCCATGTAGGAATTTATTGGCCCTTATAAAGATGCTGACTTGGAAATCAATATATTTTTCTGCAGAAAGAAGTGATATAATCCAACTTCTGGCTGCTGTGTAGAAATTAGTTTTTTCAAAGGTAAATGTGAAATCAGATTAAGACCCTTCTCTGCTATCCTAGAGATGAGATGATGGTG
The DNA here is from genome assembly GCF_049354715.1 of Callithrix jacchus. Lineage (NCBI taxonomy): Eukaryota > Metazoa > Chordata > Mammalia > Primates > Cebidae > Callithrix > Callithrix jacchus. Next base: position 36,102,735 of record NC_133504.1, read on the forward strand.
ATAGAATAGAATGGAAACAGAATAGAAATAGAATGGAAACAATAGAAAGCAATGGAAGCTGTGAGAAATAGTAGGCTAGTGAAAATTTTTGAAAGTAGATTTTTTTAATTTGCTGAAAGAAAATGAGGAGTCAATGTTGACGTTGAGTTTTTGTGGCTTTCTAGTACTGATCAACATTTAATCAGAATCGTGGAATTGATCCTTATTTTTGCTGAAAATCCAGAGATGTTGGTTTTCTCCCTGTTGAATGGGTCGTACTTGATGGTATTCCCTACTGCAGATTTTTTTAAGGAAATCAAAAACAAAAAAGTAATTACTGAAAACATAGTAGAAGAAGAAGGAGCACAAAACAACAGTGAGGAAAAAAAATAAACTGAGTTAGAATTAGCTTAAGAAATATTTAAAATGGGTGAAAAAATTTACATCAGATCCAAACCATAATTTAAATCACTGTTTAACTGGCCTCTTTACAAACACTCTTGCCATCTCTTGAATCTTTTCAACATATTGCAGAACTCTTTAAAAATATTAATTGGACAGTCACTCTTCATATTCCTCACAATCTCTCAATCACTCCCCCTTACAATTAGAATAAAATCTTGATATAAGGTTCACGATTTTGTCCAGCCTGATTCCCACCTACTATTCCAGGCTCATCTGGCCCCATTTTTGTGGATTTGGGCCCTTCTTTCAGCAGTAAATCATCGTGCTCCTTTGCCACTCAGGATCATTTTATGTGCTGCTTCTGAGGTCTACAGAGTTCTTCCCCTCTCTTCTCCTTCATTAGCCAGATCCCCTCATCTGAGTAAGCCATGTCATTTTTTCAAGTATTAACTCAAAAGTCACATCTTCAGAAAAAGGTATCAGAATAGATGACACTCTTATATTATAGAATTCAATGATATCTTTTGTTTTTATTTTATATTCACTTTTTTGTAATGATATGTTTATTTGTGTAATTATTTGATTAAATTTTCTGGAGGTACATAAGGCAAGGAGAGGAGAGGTAAAACAGATAAAGACAGAAGATAAAATTGACTTGGCATGTCTTAGTAGGAGGCAATTGCTTAGTTAATCATACACAGTGCAAAAGGAGAAAAAAGGCACAAAAGCATGAGAACTTATTAAAACTGAAGATCAAGAAACACTGTCCTAGGGTTTATTGTGCCCTCCACCCATTCTCTATTGCTCTCTTGCACCAGCACAGAACAACTAAGATGGGAGCATTGACTTTGGTCATGAGACTCACTTGTCAGATTCTGTTACCTCTGGTTTAATCTTCCTGGAGACAGGGATTATTCAATGAATTGCTACCATGGTAACAAGATGTAAAGTGAATGAAAATAACTAACAAGGCTCTTCTTTCAGTTTGTAGGAAAGTGTTTCAGAAGCCTTTAAAGATTCCTTTATTTTTCTGGCTTTTTTTCCCCTTGTTTTTTCACACCATTCTTAAGTAGTTTCTATAATTCTTTAAAGAAGGTAACTAAAAAATAAAGTTTAATAATTATATAAAAAGTGTATATATTTAGTCCTTTCAAAGAAAGGCAAAAAAATCAACCTATGATTAATAAAGTTCCCATTGTTGCAGTCTGTATTATGTAGGGAATGGCAGGGTGCTCCCTTGACTTAGCTAAGAGGGAGTTGTAACCAAGAAACCTGTCGTAAAGTAGCACAGCACCTGAGAGAGATCAATGTAAGAGTGTTCATTAAACTAAGACAAGAAATATTGATTTGCAGGAGGGGAGAAGAGCCGCAGGGGACATTACAGTGGTGCGGAGGCAGGAAGGGGAAACAGAGATGAGTGAACTAAACTGTGCTTTTATTCTTTTTCCTTTACCCAAAGTAGAGTTTGCAATGTAACTATTACAGCACATAAAAAAAAGAAATCAAGTACCAGAAAAACAGTGCACTCATGGAGTCTATAAAGAAGGATAGAAAAGGGTTCACTGAATCACACATGCAGCTGAAGATGTCTTTACGTGCTTTTGGTCCAAAATATAAGCATTGTTTTCACTCATTTTTTAGATTTATTTGATTTGATAGTGTTGATACTTAAAGAATATTCTTAATTGCATAGCCAAGACATTTATGAACTAGAACAACACTGTTTATCAATTTCAGAAATTGAGAAAAAGTAATACAGCACCACTAAAAAAAAATAAAAAATTAAAAAACATTTTTTAAGATGGAAATAACCCATGCGCTGGGAAATCACTCCAACTAACATTCATTTTCACTTACCTACCAGCAAAAAAAAAGTTAATTTGTTACTTACCAAGCACTATTTACCATTTAGCAATATAAAATTATAAATACTAATAAACTATCCTGACCAGGAGAAAACTGAAATAAGTGATTATTTGATAAACAATGTTTCTTGAAGGAAAGAGCCACTTATTCTTTCACTCAATAAAGATATATTGCTTATGTTGTCACATTGATTAAAAGCACTCTGCTGAGTTGGATTTTGAAGTTAAATTCAAATTTCAGAAGCAAATATAAGCCAGTCTGCATGGAATTTATATACACTTATTTATTTACTTTCATGATTATTTTCTGTAACTATATATTGTATACTTTATACATATATATATATATACTTTTTCTGTAACGGTATATAATATATACTATATGCAGTATATATATCATATGGTATATATACTATATGCTATATATGTGTATATACACTATATAAACCATATGGTGTATATATATGGTATATATATAGTATATAATCAAATTATTATATAAATCATATGGTGTAAATATAATCATATGGTATAAAAAATATACACTATATAAATCATATGGTATATATATAGTATAAAATCAAATAATTATAAAATTAAATAGCCAGGCACGGTGGCTCATGCCTGTAATCCCAGCACTTTGGGAGGCCGAGGTGGGTGGATCACAAGGTCAAGAGATCGAGACCATCCTGGTCAACATGGTGAAACCCCGTCTCCACTAAAAATACAAAAAATTAGTTGGGCATGGTGGCACGTGCCTGTAATCCCAGCTACTCAGGAGGCTGAAGCAGGAGAATTGCCTGAACCCAGGAGGCGGAGGTTGCAGTGAGCCAAGATTGCACCATTGCACTCCAGCCTGGGTAACAAGAGTGAAACTCCATCTCAATAAATAAATAAATATATATATATATATATATAATTACAAAAGATATATGTATAAAATAAAACAACATATTAAATTACATGACAGAAGAGTGCCATTTTTTTTTTCTGAGGATGTAACTTTGAGATAATATTTCAAAATTTGGTATGTGTTACCCAGATGAGGGGATCTGGCTAGGAAATGGAGAGAAAAGGAAGAGGTTTGTAGACTTAGGAAGTGGCACACAAAATGATCTGAAGTGGCAAAGGAACATGATGATTTAACAACTGTAAAAAGAGTCAAACCCCACAAAAATGGGGTCAAATGAGGCTGGAATAATGGCTAGAAACCAGGTTAGACAGAATCGTGAACCCCACATTAAGATTTTATTCTAGGGCCGGGAGTGGTGGCTCACACCTGTAATCCCAGCACTTTGGAAGCCAAGGCGGGTGGATCACGAGGTCAACAGATCGAGACCATCCTGGTCAACATGGCGAAACCCCCGTCTCTACTAAAAATACAGAAAATTAGCTGGACATGGTGTCGCATGCCTGTAATCCCAGCTACTCTGGAGGCTGAGGCAGGAGAATTGCCTGAACACAGGAGGCGGAGGTTGCCGTGAGCCGAGATCGTGCCATTGCACTCCAGCCTGGGTAACGAGAGCGAAACTCCGTCTCAAAAAAAGAAAAAAGATTTTATTCTAATTGTAAGAGGGAGTGATGAGTGAAGTGTCACTATCCAATTAATATTTTTTTGTTTTTTGAGGCAGAATTTTGCTCTTGTTGCCCAGGCTGGAGTGCAATGGCAGGATCTGAGCTCACAGCAACTTCCACCCCCAGGGTTCAAGCAATTCTCCTGCCTCAGCTTCCCAAGTAGCTGAGATGACAGGCATGAGCCACCATGCAAGCTAATTTTGTATTTTTAGTAGAGACTGGGTTTCTCCATGTTGGTCAGGCTGATGTTGAGCTCCCAACCTCTGGTGATCTGCCTGCCTTTCCCTCCCAAAGTGCTGGGATTACAGGAGTCAGCCACCACACTTAGCCTCCAATTAATATTTTTAAGGATCCTGGAAGACGCTGAGAAGATTGAAGAGGTGGCAAGAATGTAAAGTGACTAATTTGAAGTGGATTTCAGTAAAATAAGCATGAGATGACGGTGTCTTGAAGGAGAACAGTGGAAGTGGAATTACTGAAAAGTAGTTGGATTAGAAAAATCAGAACTGGGAGAGATTTTAGGGATCATCAAATTTGTATTACTTATTTGGTATTAATAAATGTTAAATCACTGTCCATTAAAAGAATAGCAGGGATAACAGAGAGGAGGGAGGGAAGCAAATAATGACATTAATTTTTTTAAAAAATATTTACAGAGAAAAAAATGAGGGAAGGAATAAGGAAAGGCAATGAAGGAGAGACGGAGGAAGAAGGGAAGTTAACATCATGGTAACTTGGCAGAAAATTGATGAAATCAGAAACATTACATTTCAGGTCAAATTTAAAACCTAGAGCAAGCATCTCCCAGCTATTTGTGAAATTTACACATACAGATACTACATCCATTTTTCTGAGATATCTCTTAGTTTCACCAATGACAAAATTAAATACCTAAGGTTAGTATGCATCCAATTCTATCAACATCAATACACTAAACTATTTTGCCGGGAGAACTTCATATAGGTCATAATTGAAAATAAAATATCTAGATACTGGGTGACTTCTGATGGGCAACAGTAATCCACACATCACCTGGGAATAGTGCAATCAGAAGTTGATCTTTTAAACAATATATTTTAAATAAGCATATTTTAATTGTCATAAAGTTAACTGCATCAATCAAAGAATGACCTTGGTTCATTTTCAAGCAACTCCCCCACATTCACTGGTAAAATTTAAAGTCATTCTGGAAAAGAAAAAACTACAAAAACATGAAAAAGATCAATCGTTGCCAAGGGTGTAGAGTGAGAAAGAGAAAGATGATAGGTGGGATTCATGGATTATTAGGTCAGTGAAATTATGCTACCTGATGCTCTAACGGAGGATACATGTCATTAAAAATTTGTCAAAAGCCATAAAACATATAACACCAACAGTTAACTTTTCTATAAACTATAGACTAAATAATGATGTATCAATAGTGGCTTATCAATTTTCACAACTGTACAATTTCACAATTCCACAGTAATACAATATGTTAATGAAAAAAAAATTGTGTTGGGGGTGAAGGAGTATATGGGAACTCTGTAATTTCCACTCAATTTTCATAAGGATAAAACTTCTCTAAAATTTAAAGTCTATTAATTAAAGACAAGTGAAAGTCGTTACAATCTTTCCATTTTGGTGAGCATCATAATATATTTTGTCAAATAATTATATTTTATCTTATATTTGTCAGATAATTATATTTTGTCAGATAATAATGAGCCCAGCTACTTGAAGTAAGAACATACGGAAATAAACACATTAAAAGTAAAGAAAGAACAACTGTGACAAGCTAACTATGTCAGCATCTTGCACAGGTCTAGAATTAAAGATGTGGTACTTATTTTTATACCTAGAAAAAAAATTCAATTCTGACAAAGCCATCAGCTTTGGGAAGGCAGCTCATAACAACAGTGAATGGGTGAGATCTCATTACTTCGAGGTTCATACAACAAACAATACACCTGACAACCTGACAAGGGATTAATATCCAAAACATATAAGGAACTCAAACAACTCAATAGCAAGAAAACAGTCAATTAAAAAATGAACAAAAGACCTGAATAGACATTTCTCTAAAGTAGGTATACAAATGGCCAAGAAGCATATGAAAAAGTGTTCAATATGAATAATTCCTATCAGTGCTTTTTTGGTCCTCTCATTGTAAGAATAATACTTTATTAGTAAATAATGTAATTGATTTTCAGTTAAAATGTAATAAGAAGAGAGGTGAAGTTAGGAAGGCCTAAAATCTTTATTCAATAAAACTTTTCGTTCTGCCATCAAAGGGGACTTAAATTTCAACCACTTTTTTGTTACGCTTGGCCAATCCGAGAGGAAAAGCATACCTTTAGACAGCCTTGCTCTATAATGTTGAGTGTAACATTAACCAGATTGTGATATAGTTAGAATATTTGTCTCTGCCTAAATATTGTGTTGAAATATAATCCCTAATATTAAAGGTGGGGGCTGGTGGGAGGTATTTGTGTCACCAGGGAGGACTCCCCATGGCTTGGTGTGATAGTGAGTGAGTTCTCGTGAGATCTGGTTACTGAAAAGTGTGTGACACTGCCCCCCAACTCCCTCTTACCCCTTTCCTCCTGCTTTGCCTGTGACACGCCTACTCCCTCTTCACCTCCCTTCTTGACTGTAAGCTTCCTGAGGCCTCTTCAAGAGTCAAGCAGTTGCCAGCACCACGTTACCTGTAACGCCTGCAGAACTGTGAGCCAGTTAAATCTTTTCTTTTACATTACCCAGTCTCAGCTAGAAATTCCTCTATAGCAATGGAGGAACAGGACCTAACACAGATGGAAAGTTAATGTCTATCACTTTCCTTGTGCATTCCATTCCAAAAATAAAGTAAATCACCTTTCACTATTTTTGTTGAGCTGTTTTTATATGCCTGATTTTGCATTCATAAACCACACAGGTTATATAGAAAGGATGGTATAGGAGTTTTAATTAATGATTTTAATTTATTTTGGCCATCTTTAACTCACCTATTTATTTATAAAGATTTGTAAATAAAATGCAGCTACTTTATTTCCATATAGATCCTCAATCTTGTTCGAAACTAAGTAAACACCTGTCAGACTGGAAAACATGAGTAAGGCCATATCTGGGTCTAGGTTATCAAATAAGAAGTTATTTGGATATCCATGAATAGGATATTGTGTTTCTCAAAGTTACATGGGTTATCTCACCACAACTGGAAGTCCATAAAGGATTATATGAGAAATGATAATGGGGTATCTAAAGTTAGCAAAATATTTAGAAGCAAAGTAGACAGAAGCATTGAATAGTCTTTTTAAAATAATAGTTATGTTCCAGATTCTGCCACATGGGTTAGGGAATTTTTTGTTCATTGGGCAAGCAGTTATTGTGCATCTATATTAAACCAAGAACAGGTCTAGACATGAGAGATAGACTAGTAAACCACAAATCCTGCCTTTATAAGACTTGATGTTCTAGGAAGAACAGGAATACACAAATCAGGGAGTTGGTAATTACACCCAAAAAAATTGAATGGAGACTTCACTCTGGCAGAGATGCTAGGTCTATTGGATGGCCCTTCTGTAAGTGGAAAGGGCACACAGATTTATATATATACATGGACAGAAGGCTTAAAGAGCATGGGTCATTTGGAAAAGAGAGAATGGTTTGTGATAAGCATTGTATACAAGAAGAAAGTATGTAAGAAAAAGACCAGAAAGGTTAACCAAGATTATGAAATTTATAATTTATCACACTGACAATATAGTCCATTGCATCTTTTTAATCCAGAAAGAAATATGATCAGTCTTGTTTAAATTGCATGGGTATTGAATCTCAGAATGTGAAAAGGAGAAGCTGTGAGCATTTTCAGGAAGAAAATACAATAGTCTAGGTGAAATATAATGAGGACCCAAAGTCAGGTTCAGGCAATGAGGATACAGAAAAAAAGAGTCACCTAAAAACAGAATATTAAATGTACAACCTGGAGCAGATGTCATGAGCCTGGGCTTAAAAAAAGGCAGCAGGATTCCTGTCAAAAGGTAAGAAATAAAGCATGTGTATGTCACACAGCAACAGAAACAACAGGAGGAAAACAATCCCCAGAAATGGAAATTGAATTTTTGTTAAGACTTAGAAGGCTGTCAGAGTGTATAGTCACTTGGAATATTACTTAAATAAATACTGTTATTTTATAACCTGAAACATCCTTTATGCCTTTCAAGCTATGCTGAGACAATCTAAAAAGATGTCAAAAAGACTCTACAATGGCAGAAAAATAAAGAAGGAAACAAAAAAAAAAGAAAGAAAGGAAAAAGAAACTGAATGCGAAAGTGTATGGAGATTTAGATGTGATTACCAAATCTCACAATCATACATTTGCATCCTCTGATAACTGTGACATAGTAGCTTCTGTTATATTCAACATTATTTTAGATGATCCATGCATTTTTTAAGTATGTGTTCACTTTAGTAACTCTTCAATCCTAAAACTTCCAACATGTCTTCCCTTGTAAGTTACTTTCTGATGATAAACTTGCTTCTTATTTCAGTGAGAAAAAAAGTGAAAAATAGCAATTGCTCAAGCATCAGAAAATATTCTGTTAACTTTCTCATTACAAAACAGTTTTCTCTTGACCTCAAATCTCCTTACAGCTATTCCCCCATTTTTCTGCTTTGCTTTACTGAGGAAAAACATTTCAAAGATGTGTCTGTACATCTGTACTCGTCACCAATTCCTCTTCTTTCTTTCTTTCCTGAATCCAGTTGTCAAGTTTTCTTCTCCACCACTATTCCAAAATTGCTTCTGTCACAGACACTGATATTCCTCCATTTCTAAACCCAAAGTCAGTTTTCAGTCCTCATCCTACCTGGCCTGTCAGCAACTTATGATAAACAGTTACTTATTCCCCAAAACATGTTCTTTTTTCTTCTTCTTTTTTTTTGAGGTGGAGTCTCCCTCTGTCACCCAGGCTGAAGTGCAATGGTGCAATCTTAGCTCCCTGCAATCTCAGCCTCCTGGGTTCAAGCCATTCTCCTGCCACAGCCTCCTGAGTAGCTAGGATTACAGGCACCCACACCATGCCCAGCTATTTTTTGTATCTTTAGTATAGAAGGGATTTTTGCCATGTTGACCAGGTTGGTCTCAAACTCCTAGCCTCAAGTGATTCACTCACCTCAGCCACCCAAAGTGCTGAGATCACAGGCATGAGCCACTGTGCCCAGCCAACATGTTATTTTGTCTTTTGAGAACTGCTCTCTTCCATTTCACTTTGCCTCATTGGCTAATAGCGTATTAGTCCATTTTCATGCTGCTGATAAAGACATACGAGAGACTGGGTAATTTATAAACAAAAAGAGGTTTAATGTACTCACAGTTACCCATGGCTGGGGAGGCCTCACAATCATAGCAGAAGATGAAGGGACAGCAAAGGGATTTATTATATGGCAGCAAGCAAAAGAGAGAAGGAGAGCCAAGCAAAATGGAAAACCCCTTATCAAACCATCAGCTCTCCTGATACTTATTCGCTACCACAGGAATAGTAAGACAGAAACCACCCCCTTGATTCAATTATCTCCCACTGGGTCCCTCCCTCAGTACATCAGAATTATGGGAGCTACAATTTAAGATGAGATTTGGGTGGGGACACAGCCAAACCATATCAGTTAGACACTTTTGTTGGCTCCTCCTTGTCAGCCTGATCTTCTGTGGATGCAATCCAGGACTTTGGCCTTGATTGATATTCACTCCATTGTGACTTGATCCAGTTTCTTGGCTTTAAAGAGCATCGTCTGCTGGTGATTCCCAAATCTATATCCCCAGACTGGACTGCTCTCTAACTACAGGTTAGAACATACAACTGTCTATGCACAATTTTTATTCTGATAATAACATATATTGCAAACTCAACATATGTTATAAACAAATGTTTAGTTTATCTAAAACTAAACTTGTTTCCCCTATACCTATTTCTTTTCATCTCAGTTAATGTCAACTCAGTTCTTCTGGGTGCTTAGGACAGACACCTCAGAGACTTCCTATTTTTCAGACCAAAATTAAATCTAAAACCAAATCCTCTTGGCCCTATGTGCAAAATATATCCAGAATCTGATCATTCTTCAGCACCTTTTCTGCCACTACCCTGTTTGAAGTCACCATCACCTTCCAAAACATCCCATAAGTTTTAGCATATTGTTTCCATTTTTATTTCTTTCAAAGTATTTTTTTATTTCTTTTTTGATTATTTTCTTTGACTTATTGGTTCAGATTGCATTAATTTTCACATATTTGGGAATTTTCTAATTTTCTTTCTGTTACTGGTTTCCAGTTGTATACACTTGTGGACAGAACAGATACCTGATATATTTCAGTATTTTAAATTTTTAAAGATTTGTTTTGCTGCCTTACATATAAAACATCCTAAAAAATGTTTTGTATGTGCTTATAAAAAAATATGTATTCTGCTACTGTTGGATGGAATGCTTTGTATATATCTCATGGTCTCTTTTGCTTACCATCATGTAGAATATTTTATTTTCTATCCCTTCACTTTAAGCCTATGTGTGCCCTTAAAGCTAACATGAGTGTCTTGTAGACACTAAATGTTGAATCCTGTTTTATTTATTTTTAATCCATTCAACCGCTGTATGTCTTTTGATTGGCAAACTAAATCCCTCCACATTTAAAATAATTATCGGTAGAAAAGGACTTATCTGGATAGCAAAAGCAATCTTGAACAAAAAGAGCAAAGTAGAGGTATCACACTATCAGCTTTCAATATGTACTAAAAAGCCATAGTAATAATACAGCATGGTGTTCACATAAAAACAGATATATAACCCAATAAAACAGAATAGAGAGCACAGAAATAAATCCACACAATTTTATTCAACTGATCTTTGATGAAGATTCCAAGAACACATAATAGTTAATAGACAGTTGCTTCAATAAATACTACTGAGAAAACTGGATATCCACATCTAGTATAAAATTGGACATTTTTCTCACACCATATATAAGAATAAACTCAAAATGGATTGAAGACTTAAATGTAAAATTTGAAACTCTAAATCTACTAGATGAAAACATATGAAGAAACTTCTTGACATTGGTCTGGCCAATGATATTTAAAATATTACCCCAAAACAAAAGCTACAAAAGCAAAAAAAAAAAAACAGATAAATAAAATGTCATGGAATTAAAAGTCTTCTTCAAGGCAAAGAGAACAATGAAGACACAACTTACAGAATAGGAAAAATATTTGTAAGTCATATATCTGATAAAGAGTTAATATCTAAAACATATAAGGAAATCCAACAACTCAATAGCAAGGAAACAAACCAATTTAAAAATTGGTAAATAACAGACATTTCTCAATATGAATAGACATTTCTCAAAAGAAGGCATATAGATGACCAAAAAGTATAAGGAAAAACATATAACTATGTATTTCAATATCACTAATTATCAGGGAAATGCAAATCAAAACCACCAAATAATACCTCATGCCTGTTAGAATAGCTATGACCAAAAAGGCAGATAACAAATGTTGGCAGAATGTGGAGAAAAGGGAATCTTTGTATATGGTTGTTAAGACTATAGATTAGTTCATTCATTATGAATAACAATATGGAGGTGATATGCTATGGAGGTGATTCCCACCGGTCCTGGGAGGAACCCAATGGAAAGTGATTGGATTATGAAGGCAGGTCTTTCCTGAGCTGTTCTAGTAATACTAAATGAGTTTCACAGGATCTGATGGTTTAAAAACAGGAGTTTCCCTGCACAAGCTTTTTCTTTTTGCCTGTTGCCATTTACATAAGGTGTTACTTGCTCCTCCTTGCCTTCCACCATGATTGTGAGGGCTCCACAGCCACATGAACTGTAAGTGCATTAAACCTGTTTCTTTTGTACCTTTCCCAGTATTAGGTGTCTTTATCAGCAACATTAAAATGAACTAATACAGTAAATTGGTACCAGGAGCATGGAACACTGCTTAAAAGATACCCAAATATGTGGAAATGACTTTGAAGTGGGTAACAGCTAGAGGTTGGAATAATTTGGAGGGCTCAGAAGAATTCAGGAAAATGTAGAAAAGTTTGGAACTCCCTAGAGACTTGTCATATGGCTTTGCCCAAAATGCTGACAACAAAGTGGACAATAAAGTCTTGGCTGAGGTGGTCTCACATGCAAATGAGGAACTAGTTGGGAACTGAAGCAAAAATAACTCTTCTAATGTTTTAGCAAAAAGAGTTGTGGCATTTTGCCCCTACGCTAGAGATTTGTGGAAATTTGAACTTGAGAGAGACTATTTAGGGTATCTGGGAAAAGAAATTTTTAAGCAGCAAAGCATTCAAGAGGTAACTTGGGTGCTATTAAAGACACTCAATTTGAAAAGAGAAGCAAAGCATGAACGTTCAGAAAATTTGCAGCCTAACAATGAGATAGAAAATAAAATCCCATATTCTCAGGAGATATTGAAGCCAGCTGCAGAAATGTGCATATGTAACAAAGAGCCAAATGTTAATCCCCAAGAAAATGGGGAAAATGTCTCCAGGGCATGTCAGAGGTCTTCATAGCAGGCCCTCCCATCACAGGCCCAGAGGCCTAGAAGGAAAAAGTGGTTTCGTGAGCCCGGCCCAGGGTCCCTGTGTTGTGTTCGGCCTAGGGACTTGGTGCCCTATGTCCTACCCACTCCAGCTCTGGCTGAAAACATCCAATGTAGAGCCCAGGACATGGCTTCAGAGGGTGCCAGCCTCAAGTCCTGGCAGCTTCCATATGGTGTTGAGCCTACATAGTGCACAGAAGTCAAAAATTGAGGTTTGGGAACCTCCACCTAGATTTCAGAGGATGTTTGGAAATGCCTGATTATCCAGGCAGAAATTTGCTGCAGGGGTGGGGCTCTCATGCAGAACTTCTGTAAAAGATGCAGACACTCAACATCAGCCCATGAAAGCCTGGGGATGAGGCTGTAGCCTGCAAAGCCACAGGAATGGAGCTGCCCAAGACCATGGGAACCAACCACTTGTGACCTGGATGTGAGATATGGAGATTGGACTGCCTTGCTGGACTTTGGACTTGCATGAGGCCTGTAGCCCCTTTGTTTTGGCCAATTTCTCCCATTTGGAATGACTGTATTTGCCCAATGCCTGTACCCTCATTGTATCTAGGAAGTAACTAACTTGCTTTTGAATTTACAGACTCCTAGGCAGAAAAGACTTGCCTTGTCTCAGATAAGATGTTGGACTGTGGACTTTTGAGTTAATGCTGAAATGAGTTTAGACTTTGGGAGACTGTTGGGAAGGCATGACTAGATTTGAAATGTGATGATATGAAATTTGGGAGCGGCTGGGGGTGGAATAATATGAATTGGTTGTGTCCCCACCCAAATCTCATCTTGATTTGTGGCTCCTACAATTACTACATGTCCTGGGAGGAACCCAGTGATCAAATTATGGGTGTGAGTCTTTTCTGTGCTGTTCCCATGATAGTGAATGAGTCTCACAAGATTTGATGATTTTAAAAACAGGAGTTTCCTGCAGAAGCTCTCTCTCTTTGCCTGCCACCATCCACATGTAACTTGCTTCTCCTTGCCTTCTGCCATGATTGTGAGGCCTCCCCAGCCATGTGGAACTGTAAGTGCATTAAACATTAAACCTCTTTATTCTGTAAATTGTCCAGTCTCAGATATGTCTTTATCAGCAGAGTGAAAATGGACTGATACAGGAGGTTTCTCAAAGAATCAGAAATAGAACTACTATATAATCCAGCAATTCTGCAATTGCATATAAATCCAAAGGAAATAAATTCAATATTTCAAAGAGCACCCCCATGTTCCTTGCAGTATTATTACTAATAAACATGATATGAAATCAATCTAAGCAACTCATGATGAAAGAATGGACAAAGAATATGTGATGTATACAAATACACACACACACACACACACAAACACACACACATACATAAACACAATGGAATATTATTCAGCCTTAAAATTGAAGGAAATCCTGTTATTTGTGACAGCATGGATGAACCCAGAGGACAAATAATAGAGTGGTGATTGCCAATGACAAGAGGGTGAAGAAAATGGAGAGTTTTTGATCAATGGGTACATTTCAATTATAGAGGATGAATATATTCTGGAAATCTAGTTCGTGGCATTGTGACTACGATGGTTTGGATATGTGTTTCTCCAAAATTTATACATTAAAATCTAATCACCAAGGTCATAGTATTTGAAGGTGGAGCTTTTAGGTGATGAGGGCTACACCCACATGAATGAGATGAATGCCTTTATTGGAAAAGCTGGAGATAACTTGGTAGGTTGTTTGCCCTTCCTCCTTCTGCCATGTGAGGGGCCGAGGAGGCAGCAACAAGGTGTTATCTTGGAAGCAAAGAACAGCCCTCACCAGACACCAAATCAGCTAGTGCCTTGATCTTAGACTTCCCAGTGCCTGGGAAGTGAGAAGTAAATTTCTGTTATTTATAAATTACCCAGTCTGTGCTGTTTTGCTATAGAAGCAAGAACTAATTCAGTGACTACAGTTAATAAGTCCTGTTTTATATACTTGAAAATTGCTAAGAAAGTAATTCTTAAGTGTTCTTACCACATATGCAAAAAGGTAACTGTGAGGTGATGGATATGGTAACTACCTTGATTATAGTAATCATTTGACAATATATGTATATCAAAACATCACATTGTACACTACCAATATATACAGCTTTTATTTGTGAATTATGCATCAATATGGTTGAGGAAGGGGAGCCACCATCACTTTTCCCATGGATAATTGTAACTGCCTGCAAACTGTTCTTAGTCTTTGTCTATTATCTGTTCTCAAACAGGCAGAGTGATCACCTTAAAATACAATTCAGAACATTTTATTCTGAGTCTGAAACCTTCCCCTTGCTCCCCAATTAACTCAGAGTAAATGCCAAAGCCTTCATCAGCCACTTGTGTGGCCTCATCTCCTACTGCCTACTCCTAGCTCATTTTACTAAACCTTGCTGCCTTGAATTCCATTCCCTCAGATATCCCATATTACCTTCTTGACCTTATTAGAGAGTCTTTATGCAAATATCACTCTCTGGAAACCTTCCTTGATGACTCTACATAAAATTACAACACATCCCACCAGTATACCCTATACTCTGCCCTTCTTCATTTTATGAATAATATTTTTCTAATATAATTCAGTGATCTCATTTATTTTCTCTGACCACTCACCAGAATGTCACCTTACTGAAGACAGAGATTCTTGTTACTGTAATTTATTGTTGTTTACTATTGAATCTACAGCACAAAGATCCATTTAGTACTTAGAAGTTATTTAGTAAATAGTTGTTGAATAGATAAATTATAAATCTTTCAGTCCGTTAAAATACTATCAGGCTGGCCGGGCATAGTGGCTCACACCTGGAGTCCCAGCCCTTTTGGAGGCCAAGGTGGGCAGATTGCCAGAGGTCTGGAGTTTGACACCAGTCTAGCCAACATGGTGAAAACCGTCTCTACTAAAAATATTTTTAAAATTCACTGGGTACAGCAGCATGTGTCTGTAATTCCAGCTACTGGAGATTGAGGAAGGGGAATTACTTGAAGCCAGGAGGTGGAGGTTGCAGTGAGCCGAGATTGCTCCACTGCACTCCAGCCTGGGTGACAGAGTGAAACTCCGTCTCAACAAACAAACAAAAAATACTATCACACTGAATACATATGAGACTTTTGAGTTTTCCTGCAAGATAAATGAATCTGTATTAATATAAGGAATAGTGGCAGGGAAAAAGAATGATCAGTATAGAAGTTTTTCTCTCTAAAACGCCAGTAGAAATGAAGAGGACCCAAACCACCTGGTATTTGCAAGCACTGGAACGGTCTTCAGTGCTCATTTTCAAACCCATGTTTATATAATAGAAACATTTCTAGCAAAGTTGTTATTTTGAGAAAGTCTATTTGGTTAACCAGATTGTATTTTACATTCATTTTCTCACTGGGTTAATCTAGGGCATGATAATTTCTTTATATTAAATTCACTGTTTCATAAGCTGAAGCACAGAAAAGCTAGATCCAGAATTTATCCAGAATCTTAAAGACAAGTCAGTGATGGAGCCAGAATAATAAAATATGATTTCCTCATTCCTAGACAGTCTTTTAAGTCTCTAAGAACTGCTTTATTAGAAAAATAGATTTTTAAAATATAGCACTTTTTAGTTGCAATACTATTTTCCTGAAGAATAATGGCATACAGTTTTTGATGTTATTACTGCTATAGTGACTCACAACCAGAAA
Source organism: Callithrix jacchus (assembly GCF_049354715.1). Taxonomy (NCBI): domain Eukaryota; kingdom Metazoa; phylum Chordata; class Mammalia; order Primates; family Cebidae; genus Callithrix; species Callithrix jacchus. The sequence goes on from NC_133504.1 coordinate 36,118,828, forward strand.
GAAACTGGTAGTTACGATGAGGGCAGAACTTGTTTTTATGTCCAATTATAGCCATTTACAAGGACAGATGCACATATAACACGTGGCTCAAGTCCTATTGATTTTGCTTAGGCCCATGATGTTTCTAAAGTGTTAGATGCTCAAATGCCTCCTAGCTTCCATTTCTACCTGCTAAGTTATTCCCATTAACAGTAATAGTTCTAGAACACATTCAAAGGATGTGTAGTATTTCATGTAATTTATTAGCAATTATGTTATGACCAGTTATGATATTTCCAGTCATATTTACTATGATGTTATACAAGCATATTTTCCCTGAGAAAAATTTCAAGTGGTCATCAAAGGTCCACGGCATATTTTAAATGGAATTACTATTGTGACATGATTAACTTTTCATTCTTGAGCGTTAAAAGCATCATCAGTCATTTCTTTTGCATTGAGACCAGGGCATCATACTATACATCATCTAAATGAAGGCTAAGGAGCAGCACAATAAGATGTAAATACCTCTCCTTTTACGGCTCAGTGTCTTCAAAATGTATGCCCAAGAGAGATGTCTGGTTTCTGGTCTTTAAGTTAATTTATTTTAGTTTTTCATAGACTGTCAAATAATCTGGAGATCGTAATTGCTCTTATGTTTACCCGTTTATTGTGAAGGTCTTTATCAAGTACATTTTCATAGTCTTAAAATTAGTCCCTTAGTAGCAGAAACTCTCTTTTGCACTTTTTGTAAACATAATGTATAAATGTTGCAGTCCTAAGGTCACAGCAGTTAAGAAAACATTTCAAATACAAAATAACTAAGGTAGAAGAAATCTAATCAGTTGCTTTTTTGTCTGACTTTCCTTCCTGCAGAGTGTGAAAAGTGGGCTCTCAGGCACATGTCGGTTGTGAAAGTAATTTCCTCTCATTTCCTGAAATGTCCAAATTATTTTCTATCCATCCTGCCTTTTCTAGTGTCAAAGGTATGAGAACAAAACCTTCTCTTTCAATCTAATTATTTTGACTCTGACTCATACTCTCCACTTTCTATCGAAACCATAATTCTCTAGGCCAATAAGTATGTGACTTTTTGACTTTTATGTCTCCTTTTGACTTGTTTCTTAATATTTTCTTTGGTTTTCATTGCGGTCAAGAAGAAAGAATCAATAAAACCTGCAACAAATAAGTCATAAAGAAGCAATCTGCACTGCTCGTTGGACTAGATTTATTCTAACACAGCATATCAGCTGAATGTTAAAAATGTTAAATTGTCCATAACAGAACAAAATTAGTTACTAACAGATTCATTTATCCTGCAGGAAAACTCAAAAGTCTCATATGTATGTTTGTATGTGTATATATCTGTATTTGTTCCCATGCCTGCCTCTCTCTGTCTCTTTTTTCTCTCTCTCCCTCCACCGTGTGGGTGTGGGTGTGGGTATGGGTGTGTGTGTGTAAGCCAACAGGCTATCAGTTTTAAATATTTTAGATATTTAAACATTGATTTTTTAAACTAAGATGTATTATTACAGTCCCTCTTATTCAATTTTGAACCTGTATTCTGACAAAATTTATGAAACCAAGTAATAAACTAGAAACAATGCATAGCTTTTTTTCATACTTTCCCCTTATATTTTATTAAAAGTCAGTTGAGTTTAAATAAAATAATTTACCTTACAGATAATGCCTGTGAAACCATTTTTTTCCCAAGCTCTTTAAACACAGGTTTTTGCAACCATAGTGTGCTAGTTTTTTTGTTTGTTTGTTTGTTCGAAGTATTCAAGTGCTTTATGGCAGTTTATAGCTTATATGAGAAAAGGTGAGGCTGCCTTGGGGGATTATTTCTACTCTTGAAATCCCCTCATCTCTGAAACAGCTTCGGATTGGCAGCAATGACTCTACAAAAGTGATCTAATTTTTCTTTTATATATATATACATATAAATATATAAAATTGAGTTTTAGGTTTTGGGGTACATATGAAGAACATTCAAGATTGTTGCATAGGTGCATACATGGCAGTGTGGTTTGCTGCCTTCCTCCCCATCACCTGTATCTGGCATTTCTCTCCATGTTGTCCCTCCCCAACTCCCGACCCCCTGCTTTCCCTCCCCTAGTTCCCCGCAACAGACTCCTCCCTGTGTCCATGTGTTCTCATTGTTCGACACCCACCTATGAGTGAGAACATGCAGTGTTTTTCTGTTCTTGTGTCAGTTTGCTGAGAATGATGGTTTCCAGGTTCATCCATGTCCCTACAAAGAACACAAACTCATCATTTTTTATGGCTGCATAGTGTTCCATGGCTGCATAGTATTCCATGGTGTATATGTTCCACATTTTCCCTGATCAGCCTATCATCAATAGGCATTTGGGTTGGTTCCAAGTCTTTGCTATTGTAAACAGTGCTGCAATGAATTTCGTGTGCATGTGTCCTTATAATAGAAGGATTTACAATCCTTTGGATATATATCCAGTAATGGGATTGCTGGGTCAAATGGAATTTCTATTTCTAGGTCCTTGAGGAATCACTACACTGTCTTTCACAATGGTTGAACTAATGTACACTCCCACCAACAATGTAGAAGTGTTGCTACTTCTCCACATCCTCTCCAGCATCTGTTGTCTCCAGATTTTTTAATGATCACCATTCTAACTGGCGTGAGATGGTATCTATTTGCGATTTCCTCCTCTCTCCATAATGAAGGAAAAAAAAGTTATTTTGTGTTTATAGTCTATCAAAAATTCTCATTTACCTTAATACCTAAAATGAAATACTTTCTTTCTCATTTTTTTATTTTGTTTATTCATTCATTCTTTTGACATTTGTGGAGTCCTACTTAAGGCTTTAGCCTCAGTTTACAGTTTATTGAGAAGAAGTAAGACATAAATAAAAATACAGTCTGATAGATGTCATAAGAAAGATATGATTAGGCACTATGTGAACACAAAGAAATTAAAGAATTCTGCCTGAGGAATTAAGGAAAGCTATACATGTGCTAAAAATGCTGAATTTTGAGAGTTAGAGATTTCTTAGGTTCCTTTCCTGGCCTCAGATTTGGTGCCTTGATACCTAAAGAATACGTGGAGGCATTCAGAAATGAATAAGTCCTGAGAAAAGGGTAGATTGATCTATGTGAGTGGAATATAAGGTAGATAGAAGGGTATAGCAGGAAATAAACTTTCTAAAAGCTAAGGAAACAAATCACTAAGGAATTTTTATGCCATGTTAAAGCTTTTAACCTTGACTATGTTGATAATATTGAATTTATGAACAAGAGTGGCCTGATTAAATAGGCATTGTTCAAAGAATGTGGTGTAATGTCGTATAAATCAGGTAGGAGATTCTCCAGACACCATTTTTTTTAAATGCATAACTAAATAGAATGATAATAATGAGGGCAAAAGGTGGAGTTATTTGAGGTATTAGTTAGAGACGGACTTGCATAGGGACCTAAAAATATGAATTAAATTGGAGAATTCACCAAGAATTAGAATGAAGGGAATATGTATCTGTTAATATTTACACTCTGTCTTATATCTCAAAGCTTTTGTGATAGTTTAGAGAAGTCTACATACTTCAATATGATTATAAAAAGTAAAGAAATCAAAATAAGGGGTAAAAGAAGGTCAAAATATGTGGTAAAATAGGTGAGAATATATCATGTATATCCAGGCAATAAAACTAGTCATACTATCTCAATATCACTTACTTAAACACATAATTAATTCAAATGTTATTGTTCAGAGTTTTAGAAAAAGAAACTAATGATAAGAAAATTATTCAAACTCAATAAATTAAAAAATACACGAAAGGCTGAGTAGCTAAATAAATAATTGGAGAATAAAAGGATATATCATAATGAAATGGAAAGAAAAGAGGAAATAAAGTATTTATTAAGTGCTGTTTGATGCAGGAACCATTACAGGAATGTACATATGATTTCCCTCATCTTTCTATGCATTTGACTCATACTCTACATTTCTTTTTTTGGCTATATGACAGTGAGGCAAGTGTGAATAATGTTTATCCTCTAAATTTTATATAATATGTCTATATTTAAACTATATTTAAATTTACATTATTTATTTTCTGTTTTTTATGAAATATTAAGTTTGAAAAGGATCATAATCATGGGCTCAGATACTCCTTTTACTTCTGAGAAATTAGAATACAAGTGATTAAGAAGTAGAGAGTAGGGCCGGGCGTGGTGGCTCACACCTGTAATCCCAGCACTTGGGGAGGCAGAGGCAGGTGGATAACAAGGTCAAGAGATCCAGACCATCCTGGCCAACGCGGAGAAACCCCGTCTCTACTAATGTACAAAAAATTAGCCGGGCATGGTGGTGCGTGCCTGTAGTCCCAGCTACTCAGGAGGCTGAGGCGGGAGAATTGCTTGAAACAGGAAAACGGAAGTTGCAGTGAGCCTGGATGCTGCCACTGCACTCCAGCCTGGTGAGACTCTGTCTCAAAAAAAAAAAAAAATAAAAGGGAGAGAGTAGCAGAGTGGTTACTAGAGGCTGAAGAGGGTAGGGAAAAGGCAGAAGAGGGAGAGGTTGGTTAGAGCATATGACATTACAGTTAAATAGGAAGAATAGGGTGTAGAACTCTATAGCACTGTGAGATAACTACAGTCAACAATAATTTGTTGTATTTTTTAATAGCTGGTAGAATTTTGAATGTTAACATAAAGAAATGATAAAGGTTTGAGATTATAGATATGCTAATTATGCTGATTTGATCATTACACATTATGTGTGTGTTTCAAATATCACACTGTAGCTTTTAAATATGTATGGTATTATATGTCAATTTTTAAATGCATGTTTTTTAAAAATTAAAAAAAATTTTTTTAAAGAATCTCGGTGATTGGAATTGATATGTGCAAAGTCTATAGCTTGTTAGTGCCAAGCTTACCAAACCTAAAATATCAGTTTCTGAATTAAACTAAGTATAAAATCACTACATTTGAATTCCTCTGGTTTTTGTAAAAGAAGATGATATAGTGATTTCTTCCAACATAAATTTTTACGTGAAATTCAAGCCTATATGCATGGACTACTGTCTATACCATGTTGAGCTTAATTTTTTAAAAAAACAGGAAGATTAGTCTAAGAATATAAGAAAAAAATAATAGTAAAGAAGATCAAGAGTAAAGACTTTTTAGACAAGAATTGGGACAGGTAAAGGGAATGAAAGAAAAATGAACTTATGCCCCTAGGCCTACTTTCCCATTTAAATTAGGAAAGAGACCATCAGAATGCATGCAAGTTGGCTTGTTATAGATAGTCTTGCAAGGCTTATTATGAGCAAGATGAAGGCTATCCTTGTTTATCAAAGACAAATGCCAATGCAACTATGAAGAGTAAATTAGATAATTTACTCTCCATCATTTTTCCAACTAAAATCCCATTTTATTTGTAGACACAGTTAACAAGAGAGGTATTGGATATTTTAATACAGAAAGAGTCAAAAATAGTCACCTAAAACCTTCTTATTAAGCATCTAGTTATCTGCAACAAAGTAAAACAAATCTACAAGCAAATTATTGAAGTCTTGCAAAGTTTCTATGGAGGAGATGATAATTAACTATACACTATCCATAGTACCATTATAAGATAGCAAAAATGTGTTATTGTTTAAATTTTAAGTATACAATGTGATGTATATATATGCACAGTGAAATAATTACTGGAGGTAAACAATGCAACATGTTTATTATCTCACATAGTTACCTCTTGGAAAATGTCCAACATACAATACAATACAATACAGATAATACAATACAATAGTATATAATATTATTAACTACAGACCTACAGATATCATGCAGTACTTTAGTTCTCTACATTCATTCATTCTACTTAACTGCTACTTTGTACCCTTTGACCTATATCTTCGCATTCCCACTCCCATTCTACTCTCTGTTTCATGGTTTTTTTGTTCCTGTTTTTGTTTTTTGGTTTTGGTTTTGGTTCCAAATATAATAGAAATCATGTAGTATGTTTCTTTCCATGTTTGGCCTATTTCACTTAACATAATGTCTCCAGTTTCTCTTTTTTTTTTTTTTTTTTTTTTTAGACGGAGTCTGGTTCTGTCACCCAGGCTGGAGTGCAGTGGCATGAATCTTGGCTCACTGCAACCTCTGCCTCCCAAGTTCAAGTCATTCTCCTGCCTCAGCCTCCTGAGTAGCTGGGGATTACAGGTGCTCACCACCATGGCCGGGTAATTTTTGTGTGTAGTTTTAGTAGAAATAGGGTTTTGCCATGGTGGCCAGGCTGGTCTTGAATTCCTGACCTCAGGTGATCAGCCCACTGGGATTACAGGCATAAACCACTTTGCTCAGCCAGCCTCCAATTTCATCCATGTTATAGCAAATGACAGAATCATGTTTTTAGCAAACTAAATAATAATTCTAATTATCATATATATATAATTGATATATTTTATGGGCTGTGTTTACAATTTTATTTTTTGTAAACCAAGTAAAATTTCTCAGGATATTATAGGCACTATAGAAATCTGTTTTCCCTCTTCTCTTCTCAACCTTGCTTCATAGTAAACTTAAAAATGGTCCTGATTCTGCACAATGTGCATCTTGAAATGAGAACTCATACATATTTCTTTGCTTTTGGATGGCAGATTAAGCATATAATGGTTATTGCCTTTCTTTCAATTCTCATTCTTTTCAGGTTTTTTAAATTTAAAATGGTCATTTCTTGAGTTCTCCTTATGCCTCTCAACAAAATAATATTTTATCAGAACAAAAAACATCTGAATATCTTTTTCTACTGTTAATGATTGGTCATAAAAATTGGGTAAATGCAGGTCTCTCTTAAAACACAAATCTGTATACAATGCTGAGTTTTGTCTTTAGTGCAGATTTCTACATTTATGATTGAAATATTTACTATGAAACCACGTAAGAAATCAGGAGGGATCATGAGAAATGGTTGCTGCAATACAACACCTAGACTCTAAAACAGTTCATAATAGGTCTAAGAGGCAGAGGGGAAATGGTACTAAAAGAAATGAGGGAAATTATTTCTGTTCTAATCATACCCCTATCTTATTATAATAGTATTTTTTTCTGTCTTCTTGAGATATTGCTGATTCTCAAATCTTCAGCCACTAGACAGCAAAAGCAATCAACAGTAAATTGACAAATAAGTCAGTAAGTTCAAACTCCTAAATTGTTTAGTAAGATTGAACTGTTGAAACATATTTGAACTTTGCAAAGGAGATAGTGACATAGCCCATGTCATTGTAGCCAGTATAAAGTGAAAAACTAAATTTTTCTTTATTCGTTCTGAAAATTTCCGCCTTCATAATGACTGCAGAAATCTTAACAGAATATGTAACCATTACATTTAAGTGTCTCTTCACACTTATTAAATTTTAAAACCTAGATAGGACTTGAAAAATCATCTTGTGACCAATTCATCTTCATTTTATAGAAGACAGGGTTACACGTTTGAATTTATATTTCCATTTTTCTGTGTATAAAATTAAAGAAAATAGACACTTTTACCGAGTGACATCTTGATTCAAATGACTCTCCATTGGCATTAAAGGCAGTGCTAGACATCCATTTATTCATCTTTAAAAGTTACAACTATTGAACATCAGGAAACACTTTGAATAAGACAGTCACTAAGGCAAATAAGCAAATAATGCTTGTTCCTCACCTCTTATAATAGGAAACAGAAGCAAAGTAAGAAAAAGGCATTTACTGATGACAGAGTCTAAACCAGAGGTAAAAAAAAAAGTTCATTTTTTTAATATAATTAAAGGAGAAAAAGTCAATTCTGTACACTTTACCCTTTGGGTGAATGACTTGTCCCAAATTCCCATTTTTAAAAATTTTTTATTTCCACAGGATTTTGGGAACAGGTGGTGTTTGGTTTACATGAGTAAGTTCTTTCGTGGTGATTTCTGAGATTTTGGTGCATCCATCACCTAAACAGTATCCCTTGAACCCAATTTGCAGTCTTTTATTCCTTACCCTCCTCCCACCCCTTCCCATGAGTCCTCAAAGTCCATTGTATCATTCTTAGGCCTTTACATCCTCATAGCTTAGCTTCCACTTATGAATGAGAACATACGATGATTCATTTTCCATTCCTGAATTACTTCGCTTAGTATATTAGTCTCCAGTTCCATCCCAGTTGCTGTGAATGCCATTAATTCATTCCCTTTTCATGGCTGAGTAGCATTCCATCAGATATATATATATACATATAAAATATATATAATGGGGAATATATATATCACAATTTATCCATTTGTTGATTGATAGGCATTTGGGCTGTTTCTATATTTTTGCAATTACAAATTGTGCTGCTATAAACATTCATGTGCAAGTATCTTTTTTGTATAAATCTCATGACTTCTGGCCGGGCACAGTGGCTCATGACTGTAATCCCAACATTTTGGGAGGCCAAGGTGGGTGAATCACCTGAGGTCGGGGGTTCTAGACCAACTGGACCAACATGGAGAAAGCCTGTCTCTATTAAAAATATTAAATTATCTGTGCGTGATGGCACATGCCTGGAATCCCAGCTGCTCCGGAGGCTGAGGGAGGAGAATCATTTGAATTCAGGAAATGGAGATTGTGGTGAGCTGAGATTGTACCATTGCACTGCAGCCTGGGAAACAAGAGCAAAACTCCGTCTCAAAACAAACAAACAAAAAAACTCATGACTTCTTTCTCACGACTTCTTTTCCTCTGGGTAGAAATTCAGTAGTGGGATTGCTGGATCAAATGGTAGATCTACTTTTAGTTCTATAAGGAGTCTTCACACAATTTTCCATAGTGGTTGTACTATTTTACATTCCCACCAGCAGTGTAGAAGTGTTCCCTTTTCACCATATTCACACCAACATCTATTATTTTTTGATTTTTTTATTATGGCCATTCTTGCAGGAGTAAGGTGGTATCACATTGTGGTTTTGATTTGCATTTCTCTGATCACTAGTGATGTTGAGCACATCTGTTTTATATCTTGAATTTATTTCTCTTTACCTTAGTGGTAGTGTATATAATCAAAAATACTGCCATGAAATCTCAGAAAAAAAGTACATTCTCTAGTGTTAAAAGGGAAATTTTAGCATTTATAGCACAAATCACTGAAAGCATTTTTTCAGTCTTTGAGAAAATACTGCTTTTCATCACAAAAATGTGTGTTGTCTTAAGAATTTAAACTGCAGCAATTAATATCAGCCTTGTATATTTATGTTGTGTTCAGATCCTTCAAAATGAACAATATTTTTATTTGGTAGAAAATATCTCTTGTTTTTATAATCTAGCCAAAATTTTAGTGTAATATACATTATAGTATAATTTTGGTGAGACTATGAAACTAATTATTAGAAATAATGGACACAATTTTTTTTCATAGATATTCTAGGACAGCATTTGAGGATAAATGTTATGTAAACCCAGTGCCCAGATCTTGATTTCTGCTATCATTGTCCAATAAAAGGACCAGTACTCCTTAGAGACAGGCTTATTCAAGGACTGGGATAGGAAATATACAAGATGAGCTTGAGCAACTCATAGCACCAAAAAGTAAAGCAGTGCTCAAAAATAAGAGCAGGGAGGTAATGTGACACAGTAGCCAACTGAAAGAGCTTCCAGTAGTCAAAGATAGAAAAATGTGAACAATAAAATAATGTATTGCTATATTGTAACCCATAGTATATTTTTATTATAAAGATACATAATGAACATCCATGCTGATATAAATAAATGATTGAATAAATAAATGGAGAAGAGAAAAATCCCATGGTTAGAAAAACTCCAGTTTTTGTGTATATCCCCTTTCAAGGAGGTGGAGCATAACTCCCTGCTCCTTAGCTGTGGGTCACAGTGACTTGCTTCCAAACAGTAGAGTATGGAAAGGGGGTAATAACTTCTCAATGAAGAAACATGGAAAACATTACCACCACCAGGTGTCAAACTGTGGTAAAATAAAACGCTTAGTTTTAAAAAAAAACTCATGTGAAATGTTCTGTATTTGAACAATAGGTAAAATTCCCTTTTATGTGAATGCAATCACTAGAAAATTATTTAGTATATTTTTTCTAGACCAGCATATCCTCTGTTTCTTACAGTTAAAACTAGAGAATATTTTAGAATAATTTATAATGAATTATTCACCAAGGATTTATTAAGTATCTAATATCTGCCTTCACTGCTGAGGATAATAATTGTAATGTGTGATAGTAAGTAGGAAAAGTGAGGTCCAGTTATACTTTTCATGCATTATCTTAATCATAACAAAAGGTTTTTACATATTAGAACAAGGAAGTTGTAAGAAGTGTCAGCGAGTCTCAGTTTTATGAGAGGGATGACATATAATTTAAAAGTCTTAAAGAGTCTGCAACTGAGGAGAAATAAAACTTAAACCATAATTCCAAGTATGACATTTAAGCCCAAGTCTTGTTGTCTTCGTAATTATAGCCACAGATGCTTCTATTTTAACTGCAGGAAAGACAAACAGGTGTAACAGGTGTCAGGCTTAAGTCACAGAAATTCAAGCTTCGATTTCCTGATGGAAACTATATGAGTCATCCTTATCTCATCAGGGTGAGTTGCTTGTTAAGGTTTAATAAGATAGGAGTTTGTCCAGAATGTTTATGAAATAACTAATTAAAACTAATGATTATCCACATGTGGATAAAAATAAAAGTAAAAATAATTTATCCAAATATGTTCTGTTCATTCAATCTAAGGCCTATAAAACATTCTTAAATGCAAAACTACAAATAACAGATAATTATTTTGGCCTAAAATTAGAGTACCTTAAAATATGGTCATAATTGTCAGGGGAAAACTTGGAGAGTTCATATAAATTTCATCAGCAACACCTTTGCCAGTGTTATATACATTTCATCAAATTATTTTCTGTCAGTGTATTTTCTATAATATTAAGTTATACTGTGATTATAGCAGCTTTACAAACAAACATTATTTTTAAACAGGTGCCATAAACTTAATAAAGTCAAAGTCCTTTTCTTCCGAAAATTAGGAATAGTCTCTCCTTAGCCTGACAAAGCATAGGAATGAGGAGAAAATGAAATAATGTATCTGAAACCACTCTGTAAATTTGAAAAATACCATAAACATAAAACATATATCATTACACTTTTTTGCACTAGATTTTTACAGGAAAGCACGCTATTCCTATATAAATAGTATTTATTTTTCATTCTTGACAAAGGCAAAGTTACTTTTTAAATTTGTTGACTAGTAAATTATGCCATTTGCAATAAAGTAGTCCTAATAACTTAGTTGTAAATACACAAATCTGATTTTCCAGCTAATTGGTGGTATTTGAAAAGCTTGTATTAAATTATAATATCTATACAGAGCAGTACACATACCATAAGTTCATAAGCTTAATGACTTTCTTTAACAGAGTTTAATAAACACCCACACTGGGCATTACTGCATCACCAGCATCTGAAGTCCCTCACATGCCTCCTCCAGCCACTACCCCAACTATATTCACTTCTCACAGGACAGGCTATTTTTGCCTGTTTTGAACTGTAGTTGTATAGACCCATTGAACATGCCAGCTTTTGCATCTGGGTTCTTTCACTCATCATTCATGTTTGTGTGACCACTCCAGGTTATTAGCTGCAGTATAGTTTGTTCATTTTCATTATGGCATTCCATTTTGTGAGGATGCTATAATACATTTACCCACTTCTTTCTTAGCAGGTATTTGGATAGTGGTCAATTTGAGACTAATACAAATATGGCTGTTGTGAGCATTCTACTACATAACTTTTGGCGAATATATATACATATTTCTATTGGATTTCTAGGTCTTAGATTATATGTATGTTTTTCTTTAACAGATATTGCTACCAGGTTTTGATAAATAGAAATTTACTTAATAGTTAGTGAATAATTTTCCTTAAGAAAAGTACAAATAAACTTTCCTGAAAAATAAATAACGAAGAAAACGTAATCTCCCTCTGAACCCTTGGTTGAATACCAAGGAGGAAATAAATCTATTATTTAAAATGTTCAAATAAATAGAATAAAATTTTTAAGTTATTTTATATCAAAAGAATTCTCATTTGGGGCTACTCTTCAAGTGGTTGACTTTTGAGAAAGGCATGTGATAATATAGGTGATGTATTCTCAATTTTGACTTGTGAATAATGAAAAGAATGCTTATTGGGGCCTGCAGCAGGATCAGAATGACCTTTCACCATATAACATGTCAGAGTAACCGATGGCATGTTACTCTGTAAAAAAAATTAATTTAAATAAGTCAAATAAGAAAACCTACCTTTTTTGATAGAAAATACATTTTGTATAAGAAGTTAATCTTAGTTATTGCCTACCTGTATTCATGTTTTCTAATCTATTCCTTTGTGATAAAACAGATTTGAAAGTCATCTTGAGGGCTACCACTTCTCAAATCCCTCTGCATTTAACATGTTCTCATCATATTTATCATTTATTTATAGAGTTTTGTGTTTCTAATTAACAGTATTTGCCTCCTGTTCTTATACTATACCAATAGCAGGAAACTTTCCATTTTAAGCAATGATCTAAAACTTGAAAAACCATGAGAATGTAATTATGATTCTTTAGTAAGTTATATAGTACCCATATATATAATGTTCTAATTTTAGATTCATAAATGTGTTCATTTTTAAACATTTTATTTTATAAATTTTACATTTTCTGATTATCCGTTACAAATATTGAAACATGCAATGTTTCTTCTTAGTATAATAAACTTATGAAAACATTTATCTACATAATATTAATATCCATTTTACATGTTAATGTCAGAACATTAGCCTTCAAAATACTGAAAACAACTTTCTTATTTGACCTTCAAAATACTGAAAATAACTTTCTTATCAACGATATTATATAATATCTTCATTGATGATTTAAATATATTGAAAATTATCAACACTAAAACTTGTATCTGCATATGGATATGTATGGAGGTATGTGTATATATTTGTGTACTTGCACATAAATTTTGGTGTAAATAGATTATACATGTGTACATAATGACTCAATAAATATGAATGTTATTAGTCATTAACTCAAGAATCTTCAGTTTTCTATTATGTGCTAAAAATTGGAAGTATGACAAGACTGAGCACAAGTAAAATATGTCCTAGAAAGGAATGCAATACATGTACATAAGTGAACAAAAGTTACAAAAATTATATAAGCCATGAGAAAGGTACACGGCAATACTTGGTTTGCAAGGGTAGCGTTGTATTTTATGGAGAGTAAGGAGCACGGATGGATGATAAAAACAAGATGTGAGTTTTCAAAATGATTGGCAAGAGACTAGATTTATGGATAACAGAGATAGGCACCATATGCAGGAAGAATAGCACAGGCAAAGGCATGGAGCCAGGGCAAAGGATTGCAAGCAATTTCATTTAATTGAGGTAGAAAGTATAACTAAGGGAAGGAGTAATCTATAGAGATATGCTGTGCCAGTTCTCTCTTACCCAGATGACTTAGCCATCTTAATTCTGAGTCAATACTAGGCAGCAAGTTTCCACTGGGTCACTTAAATTTCTTCTCTCACATGTAAAACATAGAAGTTGAACAAGATCAAATGTTGCCAAACAGAAATTCATGAAACTCCAGTGGTAAATTCACGTTATGAATAATATGTGATATTTAATTATATGTACATATAAATATTTCCATCTGAATCATATGATGTCCTTCTACCCTAGTAGACAAATATGCTTCAGAAAATTGTGTTATTTAAATTTTTTTAATACTTTTAGATATGTCTGAAAAAAGTGTATATAAATGATAACATACTTGATGGTATTTTTAGAAGAAAATAATAACTAGGATAAAATGAGAACTCCAGGAATAATTTAAACAAAACATGTATAATATCTATGTAAAACAAAATTTAAGAGGCTGATAAAGAAGAAAGTAGCATGAATTTCACCCCACTCTTTTAATTAAGACCACCGCAGATCAGAAAAATAATAGGAAAGTCATAATGCCTTCTTGGATAGGTGCACTAAATGTTAAAAAACATACACATTTCCTCTAAAAGAGGAACATGTTAATTTTTAGAACTTTTTGGAACCAGAGAAGCTAATTCTGATATTTTAATGGAACGAAAATAAGCATTTCAAAGAGCAGTCTGACAAAGAACTATATTGAGGAATATACACCTTCTAGATTATATAAAACCACAATTTTTAAAACCATTTTACTCGTACATGAATAAATGTCAAAAGAACACATGAAAATCCTCAAAATGGACTAGACTCAGAAGATGTTTGATTATAAGATAATGAAACTGGTGGGTGGAAAATATACTACTTAATAAATAATATTGAAGACACAGAGTAGTTCCAAGACTTTTTAAGTATATTTATAAAATAAACATAAAGAAAAATAAATTACATGTAGTTTAAAGGCTTAAACACAGAAAAAGAAGTCTGTAATAGCAGTAGAAGAAAATGTAAACATTTTTTAAAGTAAGTCATGAATGAGAAAAGTATTTCTAAACACAAAACAAAGAACTGTAAAAATATAAGCGGATTTGAACACAAATTATTATTTTTTTAATTTGCTGAGTACAAAAAACCATGATGAGAAACAAACTTGAAACATCACTTGCAAGTCACATAACAAGGAAGAAGCTATTTTCTATTTTTCTTTATGTATATAACAGATTAATGATAACTCTAAGTTTGTTAACACTTCTTCCTTTCAGAGATATAGTATGTTTCCCTCCCCTCAGCTTTGGACTGACACTTATTATTTTGAAACTATAGTTAAGCAAAAGTGATGCTATTTCTGTTTCGGGCCTTTCCTTTGAAAAGATCATCACTTTCTGCCTTGATCAGTTGGAGCCCTGAGGCCACCATGGTGATAAGGAAGCCTAAACTGTCCACACAGAAACTGCATGAAGAGAGATACCAGACTAGCCCCTAGCTCTTTATGTAAATAAATAAGTATTCAGATAGCTATAGTTCCAGTTGTCACCTGATTGCCCTAACATGATAAACACCAAACAAACACCACCCAGCTGTGTTCATTAACCCTCAAAACCTTGAAACAAAACTATAAATTGTTGATCTGCCATTGGGCTTTCAAGGTAGTTTATGACACAACAGATAACCAGAACAATATAAAAAGAGCCTCTATAAAAACAGTTGGAAAATACGGTAGCCAAATACAAAATGAGCAAATAAATTATATTTTCCAAAGAGGGTAACAATAGAAGTTCCCACCCCATACACTCTTCTGCACTGACTATTCCACAACCCCATCAAGAGGCTGTTTTCTCATCACTTTGAATCTAAGCTAACCAAAATCCTTTGCCTTACCAATAGACTGTAAATCAAATGAAATTCTGAGACATCCCAGGTGAAGTTATAAAAAGTCTTACAGTTTTTGCATAGGTCTCTTAAAATGCTCATTCTCAAATTCAAGCCACATGAAGCAGCCAAGTGTAGACAAACCAGTCAGTAGCTCACACCGAGCTCCTAGCAAAAAACCAGCATCAACTGCAGCGATGCGAGAGTGCCATCTTGGATATTTAGACTTGGATATCTAGATGAGAATTCAGATTACTGAAGTCTTATCTAGTATCTAACTATGACTGCCTCAAGAGAGAACTGCTCCCATAAAAATCATGAGATTGGTTTTAGAGCCACTAAATTTGGGAGCAGATTTTCACAAAGCAATTGGAAATGAAAATTGTAGCTTATTATGTATTTCCATCCCACAATTTGACTTCACAAATAAGAGAGCTGATGTTGATCTGTTGTCTTCAGTTTCTTAAATCTGGGTAGGTCTTGTGGCTGCTTTAACCATATAGGATTATAGAAGGTATATTACGCTGTGCTATTTCTTGGTATACTGCCAAAATGATCTGGCAGCTTCTACGCCTGACTCTTTAGAATACTCGTTCTAGGGGCGTTCCTCCTTGGAAGCAAGCTACCAGGTAAAAAGTGTTAAAACCTCGGTATAACCATGCCCTTGGAAAGACAAGTAATATGGATGGATTAAAATTAGAAGTCAATACCAAGAGAAACTCTCAAAACTATATGAACATGAAAACTGAACTATATATACCTGAGCAATTTGGGGTGAATTATAAAAATTAAAGCAAGAAATCACAGAAGAAATTTTGAAATGAATGAAAATAGAGATACAACATATGAAAACTTCTGACATGCAGCAAAAACAGTGCTAAGAAAGTTTGTAGCATTACCTGGCAACATCAAAAAGTCAGTTATCTCCCCATTAGTTATTAACAACCTAAAGCCACACTTCAAAGAACTAAAAATAACAGAAGAAATGGCAAAGACAACAGCAAAACTGAGTAAAATTGAGACCAAAATAAAGATACAAAGAATAAATGAAATGAAAACTTGGTTATTTGAAAAG
Organism: Callithrix jacchus; assembly: GCF_049354715.1. Classification (NCBI taxonomy): domain Eukaryota; kingdom Metazoa; phylum Chordata; class Mammalia; order Primates; family Cebidae; genus Callithrix; species Callithrix jacchus. The sequence goes on from NC_133504.1 coordinate 36,135,236, forward strand.
AGAAACCAAATTAATAGACTGCTAACTAGGTTATCCAAGAAAAACATGGAAGATTCAGATAAGCACAATCAGAAATAAAGATACCAATCATTACATCAGATACCATAGAAATACAAAATATCATCAGACACTACTGTGAGCATCTGTACATTCACAACCTAGAAAACCTAAAAGAAAAGGACAAATTTATGAAAATATACAACGCCAAGATTTAAACAGGAAGAAATATAAACCTTGAACAGATCAGAACATGTAATAAAATGAGGCAGTAATAAAAATTATCTCAACAACAACAAGCTTAGGACCAGATGAATTTAAAGCCAAATTTTACCTGAGGTACAAAGGGTTCCTACCAATCTTACTGAAACTATTTAGGGAGGAGAAGGGATTGCTCCCTAACTCATTCTGCAAAATCAGTATAAACTTGATACAAGAATCAGGCAAGGACACAACAGCAACAACAACAAAAATACTATAGGCCAATGTCCCTGAGAAACATAGATGCGAAAGTCCTCAAGAATATACTAACAAACCAAATTCAGTAGCATATAAAAAAAGATAACACATCATGATTAAGTGGTTTTTATTCCAGGATCCAAGGATGGTTCAACATATGCATATCAATAAATATGATCCACCACATAAACAGAATGAAAAACAAAAACCATATGATTATCTCAAAAGATACAGAAAAACATTCAATTAAATGCAGCATTCATTTATTATAAAAACCCTTAACAACCTAGGTATCAAAGAAGGATAACTCAAAATAATGAAAGACATATATGCAAACCCATAGCCAACATTATACTGAATGGGGAAAAGTCAAAAGCATCCTTCCTAAAAACTAGAACAAGATAAGGATGCCCATTCTCACCACTTCTACTTAACATAGTACTGGAAGTCCTAGCCAGAGCAATCAGGTAAGAGGAATAAAGAAAGAGCATTAAAATTCCAAATGAAGAAGTCAAATTATCTCTCTTCTCTGATGACATGATCTTATAACTAGAAAACCTTAAAGACTCCTCCAAAAGACTCCTAGACTTGAAAAATGAACCCCGGAAAGTTTCAGGATACAAAATCAACATACAAAAATCAGTACCATTTCTATACACTAAAAATGTTCAAGCTGGGAACCAAATAAAGCACTCAATCTCATTTACAACAGACACAGCATGCACAAAATACCTAGCAATAACATTTAGCCCAAGGAGGTGAAAGTCCTCTACAAAGGGAACTACAAATGACTGATGAAAGATATCATAAATGACAGAAACAAATGAAAAAACATCCCATGCTCATGGATTGGAAGAATCAATATTGTTGAAAAGATCATACTGCCCAAAACAATCTACAGATTCAACACAATTCTGTCAAATTGTCAATGTCATATTTCAAAGAATGAGGAAAAAATTCTACAATTTATATGCAATTAAAAAAATAGGGCAAATAGCCAAAGCAGTCTTGAGCTAAAAGAATGAAGCTGGGGACATTTCACTAACTGATTTCAAATTATACTGCAAGGATATAGTAACCGTAATGCATGGTACCGGTAGATGATTAGATACATAGATCAATTAACAGAATAGAGAACCAGAAACAAAGCCACATGCCTAAAACCACCTGATCTTTAAAAAAGTTAACAAGAACATGCAATGGGGAAAGAACCACTACGACGTGGAAAATCTGAACTAACTGAAATCAATTATTTTATTGAAACTGGACCCCTTCCTTACACCTCACATGAAAATTTACTCAAGATGGATTAAAGACTTAAATGTAAGACCTAAAACCATAAAAAATCCTGGAAGAAAACCCAGGCAATACCATTCAGGACATAGGCATGGGCAAAGACTTCATGACTGAAACACCAAAAGCAATGGCAACAAAACCCAAAATTGACAGATGGAATCTAATTAACTGAAGAGCTTCTGTACAGCCAAAAAAACTATCATCAGAGTGAACAGGCAACCTACAGAATGGGAGAAAATTATTGCAATCTATTCATCTAAAGAAGGGCTAATATCCAGAACCTACAAGGAACTTAAACAAATTTACAAGAAAAAAAAAAAAAAAACACAAACAACCCCATCAAAAAGTGAGCAAAGGATATGAACAGACACTTCTCAAAATAAGATATCTATGCATCCAATATATGAAAAAAGGCTCATTATCACTGGTCATTAGAGAAATACAAATCAAAACCAGAGTGAGATACCATCTCATGTCAGCTAAAATGGTAATCATTAAAAGGTCAGGAAACAACAGATGCTGTAGAGGTTGTGGAGAAATAGGAATGCTTTTATACTGTTGGTGGGAGTGTAAATTAAATCAACCGTTATGGAAGACAGTGTGACAATTCTTCTAGGATCTAGAACTAGAAATACCATTTGACTAAGCAATCCCATTACTGGGTATATACACAAAAGATTATAAAACATTCTACTATAAAGACACATGCACATATGTGCTCATTGCACATTTGCAATAGCAGAGACTGAGAACCAACCCAAATGTCTATCAAGTATAGACTGGATTTAAAAAAATATGGTACATATACAAGGTACATTAAAAAATATGGTACATATAAAAAAGGATGAGTTCATGTCCTTTGTAGGGACATGGATGAAGCTGGAAACCATCATTCTCAGCAAACTAACACAGGAACAGAAAAACAAATGCCACATGTTCTCACTCCTAAGTGGGTCTTTAACAATGAGAACACATGGACACAGGGAGGGAAATGTCACAGACCGGAATCCATTGTGGGGTGAGGAACTAGGGGAGGGATAGCATTAGAAGAAATACCTAATGTAGGTGATGGGTTGGTGAGTGCAGCAAACCACCATGGCACATGTATACCTATGTAACAAACCTGCACCTTCTGCACATCTATTACAGAACTTAAAGTATAATTTTAAAAATTAAAAAGGAAAAACAATTACAGTAAATAGTTAAAAATATTAAAGAATAAAAACCGCAACAACCTTGAGCTGTTACAGAACTATCCTTCAAAAATAAAACACAGCAAAAAATAAAGACTTTATCCAACAAATAATGACTGAGTGAATCTACTGTCAGGACTTTTACATCGAAGAAAATGTTAAAATGATAAATTCAGACAGAAGAAAATTAATATAGGTTAGAAATTTGGATTTACATCCACCTGTCATCTTTGTAGAAATACAAAAATTCAGATTGGGTCTCTGAGTGGATGTCCAGTTTGTTGATGATGAAGTTATTTGTTTCTGTTTCATAGTGTTCCTTCTAACAGTCTGGCTCCTCTGCTGTAAGACTGCTGAGGTCCACTCCAGGCCCTACTTGCCTGGGGATCTCCTGTAGTGGCTGCAGAACAGTAAGGGTTGCCGCCAGTTTCTTCTGCTATCTTTGTCCCCGAAGGATACCCGCCAGATTTACATAAAGGTAAAAAAGAAGGCCAAAAGAAAGGGAATAAATAAAGGCGAAAGAATCTTTTAATTTTTGTATCCTTAACTGATTTTAAAGTAACTTTTAAAGTTTTCATAGTAATGTATTGGGTGCTATATTAAGTAAAATTAATAACAGCAATATCACAAAGAAAGGGAATTTAAAATACTTTGCTTTAAGATGTCAGTACTCTTCTTGAACTAGTATAGTGTGGTTTGAAGCTGGGTTTAGGTTAAAGTTTATATTGTACATTTAGATCAACCACTCCATTTAAAGGAGTACAATTTATATGTTAAGAAAGGAAATAAATTGAATTTTGCTCAATTAAAACCAGAGAAAGCAGAACATGAGAAGAAAACCAAGAAAAATGAAAAAAACAAAACCAGTTATAAAAATAGTAGGTACTAATAGATCTATATCAATAATTACTTTAATTTGGATATCTAATTATGCAACTTAAAAGACATACACTGTTAAAAGTGGATTTAAAAATCCACATATATGTTGTCTATAAGAAAAATACTTTAAATATAAAAACTTTTATAGGTCAGAGAAATATATACCTGCAAACATTAATTAAAAGAAAGCTATTATATTAAGATCAGGCAATAAAGTCTTCTGAGCAAGAATTACTAGGAAAAATTACTTGGAAAATTGGCCACTTTGAACAAAGTGGCCAATTCTCCAAGATGTTACAATACTAAAGTTTTATGTACCTAACAGCAGAGAACCAAAATATATGGAGCTAAAACAATGTAAATGAAAGAAAATAATAGAGAAATACACAATTATAGTTCAGACTTTAACATCTCTCAATTAGTAATCAATAAGCAGACAGATAATTGGAAAGGATATAGTTTACCTGTATAGCACCATCAGTAAACTTGATCTAATTGACATTTATCAAATATTTCATCTAATCATAGCCAAATACATATTCTGTTCAAGCTCATAAAACATTCACCAAGACAGACCATATTCTGGGCCACAGCACACATCTTAAACTTAAAAGGATAGAAATCATATAAAATGTTTTCAGATCACTATAAAACACTAAAAAGGATTGAAACCAAATTATGTTTTAAAAGAAATTTTAATAACATAGGAATGTGCTTATGCTGTAAAGTTCAGGGAAAAAGAAGAAGATGCAACACTCTACAGAGTTCTATACACTGCATGTGTCTGTGCTTAAAAAAAAGAACTCTAGCTGGAAATATGCCAAACAACATAGGCTATTGCCAAGTTCTGGGAATATAGATGGTTTCTTTCTTCTCCACACTTTTTTGTATATTTCAAGTTTTCTCTATAAGTATTTGTTACTTTTATAATAAAAATTACAGTAAAAGTTACTTAAAGAAAAGATTGAAACCTGAAAGGTCCACAAATATTTGGAAATTAAGCAATGTATAACACTTCTAAGCCATATAAGCCATACTGAAAATATAAAACACTCTACATATTGAATAATGTTTTCCTATTTCTTATTTCTTCTCTGAAAGAAAATTATCTCATATTGAAGTTCAGTTATAAGCAAAACCTTGATGGTAAAGTTTAAAATCATAAAATATATAATCTCCATTAAAAGAGTTACTAGATCTCATTTCTTCTTAGTTCAAAGGTATGTTTCTTAGGGTTAGAAATTCAAAAGGCATATTATAATATTATTTGCTATAGGATGTACAGAAATTTTCTATTATAGCAAAATCAATCAAGTACATATTTTCAAATTAGATTCATTTTTATCAATCAAACCAGTAATTGAAATCTGCTATATTGTAAAGAGCCAAAACATCTTCTATCATGTGAATACAAGTGGCAATAGTAGCAGAGCCTCACATTCCCATTTTATATGCAAGGATTAATTCTATAAAAGAGAAGTTCTGTGAAACAAGGTCACAATAGTCACCATCACTTAAAAGTAAAATGTGAAGAGAAGAATTTGAATCCTACTCTCTCAAATTCTTTGAAATTAAGAAGTTTTATATGGGGTAAAAAGAAAATATTGTGATAAAAATACTTTTAAAAAATCTCCTGGTCTTTGCTATTGTAAACAGTGCTGCAATGAACATTCATGTGCATGTGTCCTTATAGTAAAACGATTTATAGCTCTTTGGATATATACCCAGTACAACCCAAATGCCCATTGATGATAGACTGGATTGGGAAAATGTGGCACATATACACCATGGAATATTATGCAGCAATCAAAAATGATGAGTTCGTGTCGTTTGTAGGGACGTGGATGAATCTGGAGAACATCATTCTCAGCAAACTGACACAAGAACGGAAAATGAAATACTGCATATTCTCACTCATAGGCGGGTGATGAAAAATGTGAACACATGGACACAGGGAGGGGAGTACTAAACACTGGGGTCTATTGAGGGGAAAAGGGGAGGGCCAGCGGGGAGTTGGGGAGCTGGGGAGGGATAGCCTGGGGAGAAATGCCAAATGTGGGTGAAGGGGAGAAAGGAAAACACACTGCCATGTGTGTACCTATGCAACCTTGTTGCATGTTCTGCACATGTACCGCAAAACCTAAAATGCAATAAAAAATTTAAAATAAATAAAATAAAAAAATAAAAAATCTCCCTCCAAAAGGTAAGCAAACACAAACTTTCTTCATAGTTTCAGCAACAGATACAGATAAAATAAAACATAATATAAAAGAGAACGCTTATAGAATATAGCATAATCTGTATTCAAATAAATTATAAACAAAAAAATTAAAAAATTGTCTCACATGCTAAAGCTTTGTTTAGGCTACAGATACCTCTCTACCTCACTCTCAATGTAAAATATGGTATTTACGGCTGGGCACGGTGGCTCATGCCTGTAATCCCAGCACTTTGGGAGGCCGAGGTGGGTGGATCATGAGGTCAACAGATCGAGACCATCCTGGTCAACGTGGTGAAACCCCGTCTCTACTAAAAATACAAAAAAATTAGTTGGGCATGGTGACACGTGCCTGTAATCCCAGCTACTCAGGAGACTGAGGCAGGAGAATTGCCTGAACCCAGGAGGCGGAGGTTGTGGTGAGCCGAGATCACGCCATTGCACTCCAGCCTGGGTAACAAGAGCGAAACTCCATCTCAATTAAAAAATATATATATATATATGGCATTTAAACTCACTAACTTCCAAAATTAGAACTATTTTATATTACTTCGATTATAGTTTTTATGATTATACTTGCAATTGTATCCATGGCCACAAGACTACCAGCAATAAGAAGTAAACATCTATCAATGAAGTTTAGCTTTCTTTCTTTTTTAAGAATGCACAATGATGTAACGTAATAAAACAAATTTATAAATTGTATTTTTTCAGAAGCTTCTCTATAGTAGACAACAAAATAGTTATGTTTGACGCAAAGCATTCTGATATATAAGGCTACAGTTAGAGGTATCATAAGAACCTATGGGAATCAATACATCCCTCAACGTGATGGACAATACAGTCTAAAAAAGTTAAATCCCTCAATTGTAGAAGAAAACTTACCTTCTTAGAGTATTATTTAAATCAGATTGTTATAACATAGAAAATAATTTATTTCATTTGAGGTTATCAACATTTCCTGTTAGATTCTTCATTATGTGATTTCCAAGGAACATATTCTAATGATGGAAATGATTGAACAAATCTAAAGTTACTATCATCTCTTACAGATATTAAATATCTTTGCATATTGCCATTTTATATATTTTTAAAAATAGAACCATTCTTTATTTTCTATTGAGTACTGTTACAGATAATTGAAAATGAAAGTAGTATGAAATCATTATAAAAACCATTTTAGGTAGATGCAGAGCAATTTGAGAATGATTCAGAGTACAGTAATCAATACCTTGCCAGCAGAAGATGAACGAAAAAACTAGTAGTCAATACCCCATTAGTAAGTTCATTATAACCTTCATGTAGAACATATTTGTTATTGTTGTCATTGTTTAAGGAAACTAAAGCAATTATTAATATATCTTAACAACTGGATAAATTAATAGGCTATAGTAGCAGAAGCTAAATAGTCACCATTTCTGCCGTACCAAAAGGAAATCTTGCAAGTCATAATTAAGCATATTACCAAGTATTTATTATAACTGCATATAGTGAGAGTTGAAATGTTGTACCATCCAGTATAGAAAATGTTGCATTAGGTTTTTTAATATAAACTCCATTTCAAGGGAAACATCTAGGTACTAGTTGTAAAACATGCTTGTATATCAAATTAGTAAAAAGTATATAACTAAGATATTAAGATATTTTCTCCTAATTTTAAATAAAAATAAGAACAATCTAAAGACTAATGACTGCTAAATTATGATTTTTAAACCAGAGATAAATTCCAATTTTATTAATACATTTTTTAAATATAGTTAATAAACAGAGATTACCATAATGAATTCTCAGTTCACAAGCACAATTAAGTATTTCAGCTACACTTTATGGAATAAGCACAGACCTCCATACCACTGGGTTTAGATTTAAGACGGCTTCAGTGCACAATGACTAGTTATCCTTAGGCAAATCATTTAACCCATGAGATTCTATAAAGTTTTTATCATTTAAAAAAATTAAATCTTGAAAATGCACATGAACCCCCCCCAATAAAGCTTTTTGATTGGAAAGGTTAAAACTTCTCTTGATGAGTAGTGTTCTGTTTACAGTACCAGTCAGTTCAATACATTCAAGGTCAGTAGAGAAGTAACAATTCCAGTGGTATGATTTCTAACTTAACTTTATACAGTAGTTCCCCCTTATCTGTGAGTTATACATTCCAATACAACCAATATCAAGGGGAGGCTAGAAATTGCAAATAGCACCAAACCCCAAATATACTTATGACAAGTTTAATTTAAAAAGTAGTCATAGCTAAGGGTGGAAAATAGCAACTAATAATGAAATAGAGCAATTTCTAACAATACATTATAATAAAAATTATGCAAATATAGTCTCTGTGTGTGTGTGTGTGTGTGTGTGTGTGTGTTTCTCTGTCTCTCAAAATATTTTAATATTTTTGAACCGTGGTTGACCATGGATAAATGAAAGTATAGAAAGCCAAACTGTGAATAGGGAAGATTACTGTAATCATAATCTTGCTTTATTGATACCAGAATCCGTGACAACTAGTCCTTTTCTTTTTCAAAAAATGTATGCAAAGCTTTTTGGGGGGGACAGGGTAAAAGATAAGAAAATAATAGTCCAAAGTTTTAAGAATATGTATAGCATATAAACTCAGGAAAAGTAATTAAAAAATCAATGTTTTATTAGAATTCAAGCCTCTGGAGAATGAAATTCTTCAAGCTCCATCCCTGGAGCAAACAATTTCAGGAATGAATTATATATGGTGTTTCCAAAATTCAGATATCTGAGGATTACTAAATTTTTCAACTATATTTTATTTCTACTAAAGGTAAAATAAAACACACTGGATATTCTCAGAAGAATACCATGGGGGCCCATTAATATTGTAATGTGGAGTTCAAATATATTCAGGTAGCAGAACAACTGGAATTAATGTATAATTTTTTGGAATACATCAGTCTGAAATATCACTATATTTAACAGAAAATAACTAAATACATAGTTTTTTATTTCTAACTCCAAACTTGTCAAAATAGGTGAAGAAGGAGCCAAAACAAAGAAATGTTTATGGGTAAATAAATTTAAACTTGTTAGTATCCATTAGTTTACCTTTTTGTGGATTTTTGCCAAAAAGTAAAAAAGACCATCATCAAATAATTTAACAACTATTCATAGAATACCTTACTCTCTTAGAGCAAAACTAGAAAATCACATCTTTTTGGAATTGATGCTTACCTTCCAGAGAGGTTCTTTAACCAGGTTTTCTGATGCTATTTTCTTGAAAGAAAAATTTATCACATTCACTAAACAGAAAACATGATATATGCATGCCAATCACTCTGTCTAAGACATTCTGAATCTAAATGTGAGGATCTCTGAAGCCTTCAAGATTCTATAGATGTGTATTGGTTGATTTTTAGGGAACACGAGTCCAGCAAGAGGAATGTGTATTTGTTTATTTATTTGTTTGTTTGTTTGTTTGTTTGAGATGGAGTCTAACTCTGTCACCCAGGCTGGAGTACAGTGGTGTGATCTCTGTTCACTACAACCTCTGCCTCTCAGGTTAAAGCAATTATCCTGCCCCAGCCTCCCGAGTAGCTAGGATTAGGCACCTGCCACCATGCCTGGCTAATTTTTATATTTTTAGTAGAAACAGGGTTTTACCAGGTTGGCCAGACTGGTCTTAAACTCCTGATCTCAGGCAATCTGCCCACCTTGGCCTCCCAAAGTGCTGGGATTGCAGGCATGAGTCACTGTGCCCGGCCAAAATGTTTTTTATTAAGAGGAGTACTGAGAACACAGGGAGGGAAGGTAAACATAGAATAAGAGAGGCATAAAAATACAGCCGTCAGCATGATATTCGGTTTTCAGCACTGTTACCGGAATACCCAGAAGGTCATTGTTGGTCTCTACGTCATAAATGATGTTCATATTGGGGGTTACTAAGCATTTTCTCCACTTTGGAGCAGAAAACAGCACCATGCTGATACTGTGAGAACGCCTATAGTGTGTTATTCACAATGCACAAAGATGGTTCTGAAGAACCTCAATGCAGGCTCAGTGGCTCTGTGGGAAAGATGGGAGGCCCAATGGGCCAAATAGTATTTGGCCAGGACCTGGCTGACCATTTTGTGAGACTCCAGGGATTCTCAGAAGTACTAGAAAGGAGGAGATGGGACTTTCTGGAAGTCTGAGATCCTGAATAAGCTTCTGGAAGCACTAAAGTCACTGGAATTTAGATAGTGAAGTAAACAGGACTGCCAAGACACCTCCACCTCAAAAAACAACCATGTAATTTTGATTAAAAGTACCATATAACTAGAAACTCAAGTGGAGATCCTTTTCCACTGACAGTTCATGGTATCACATTGGATGCTTAGTTGGAGGAAAGAATGTAGAATGGAAATTCTTTTTTTTTTTTTTTTTTTGCCAATCAGTTTGAGCTTATGAGGTTAGCCTTGAACTGATGACCTCGACTTCGCGAGCGCCATGACCTCCGGCGGGAGCCACTTTGGACCCCGGAAATTTTAAAGATAAATATGATTATTTATATAACCCTTTTCTGGTTTGAATCAAAGCTGTTTGAGCAACAGCTATATGAAAATGTATCTAAGAATCTCTATTGAAGAAGACATTATTCTACACTGTAAATTACATCAATGGTAATCATTGCAATAAGGCTGTCTGCTATAATTTGATGTTTGTCACCCCAAGCCTCATGTTGAAATTAGATCCTCAATGTTAGAGGTGGGGCCTAATGGGAGGTGTTTGGCTCATAAGGATAGATTGCTCATAAATGACTTGCCGCTGTCCTCATGTTAATTGTGAGGTCTTGCTTATTAGTTCTCACCAGAGCTGGCCATAAAAAAAGAGCTGGATGCTTTCCCTCTCTCTTGCTTCCTCTTCACCATACAATCTCTGCACACACTGACTCCCTTTCTGCCTTCCACCATGACTAGAAGCAGCCTGAGGCTTTCACCAGATGCCCAAACTTCCAGCCAGTGAAATTATGACCAAAGAAAGCTTTTCTCTTCATAAATTATCCAGTCTCAGGTATTCCTTTATAGTGATACATACAGACTTAGACAGATATTTGTGCTAAGAAGTGAGATGTTGCTGTCAAGATACCCAAACATGTGGAAGTGGCTTTGGAACTAGGAAATGGGCAGAGGTTGGTTGAGTTTGGAGAGCTCAGAAGAAAAGTAAAACACAAAGGAAAGTTTGAAACTGCTTAGAGATTGGCAAAGTCATTGTGAAAAAATACCAACCATGAAATACCACTTAGCCCTAAAAATGAATAAAATAATGGCATTCACAGCAACTTGCATGGAATTGGAGGCCATTATTCTTTTTTTTTTTCTTTTTTGAGATGGAGTTTTGCTCTTGTTACCCAGGCTGGAGTGCAATGGCGCGATCTCGGCTCACCGCAACCTCCACCTCCTGGGTTCAAAAAATTCTCCTGTCTCAGCCTCCCGAGTAGCTGGGACTACAGGCGTGCACCACCATGACAAGCTAATTTTTGTGGTTTTTTTTTTTGGTACAGATGGGGTTTCACTGTGTTGACCAGGATGGTCTCCATCTCTTGACCTCATGATCCACCTGCCTCAGCCTCCCAAAGTGCTGGGATTATAGGCATGAGCCACTGCGCCCAGCTGGAGACCATTATTCTAAGTGAGGTAACTCAGGAATGGAAAACTAAACATTGTATGTTCTCACTCATAAGTGAGAGCTAAGCTGTGAGGACACAAAGGCATAAGGATGATACAATGGACTTTTGGGACCCAGGGGAAAGGTTTGAGGGGACTATACTTTGGGTACAGTGTCCACTGCTAGGATGATTGGAGTACCAAAATCTCAGAAGTCACCAATAAAGAACTTACTCATGTAACCGAATATGACTTGCTCCCCCAAAACCCATTGAAATAAAAATATTAGAAAGTAAAAATAATAAAATAAAGACATAAAAAAATTCCAATAGAAATGTAGAGAATAAAAGTCAAGCTGATGAAGTCTCAGATGTCAATGAGGAACTTGTTAGGAATGAGAGTGTATTAGTTCGCTCTCCCATTGCTATAAAGAAATATCTGAGACCGGACAATTTATAAAGAGAAAGGGTTTCATTGGCCCATGTTTCTTCAGGTTGTACAAGAAGAATAGTGACTTTTGCTTCTGGAGAGGCCCCAGCAAGCCTCCAGTCATGATAGAAGGCAAAGAGGGAACACACACATCTCATGACCAGAGCAGGAGGAAGACAGAGAGTGGGAACGTGCCACACACTTTTAAACAACCAGATCTCAAAAGAGCTCACCATCTTGTCAACAGTACCACAGGGGAATGGTGTTAAACCACGAGAAACTGCTGCCATGATGTAATCACCTCCCACCTGGCCCCACTTCCATCTTTGAGGATTATAATTGAACATGAGATTTGTATGTAGACACAGATCCAAAACGTATCAGGGAACAAAAGTCATACTTGTTACATAATAGTAAAGAACTCAGCTGCATTGTGTCCCTGCCCTAGTGACAGCAAAAGAATGACAAAAAAGTGGAATTAATAATTAAAAGGGAAGCAGAGTACAATGATTTGGAAAACTCACAGCCTGGAGATGTGGTAGAGAAGAAAAGAGTGTTCTCAGAAAGAGAATCCCAGAGTGCTGCGGAGCAACAGATTTCTAGAGAAATTAGCTCAGACAAAAGGGAGACAGGTGCTAATCATCAGAACAGTGAGAAAGAGGCCCCAAAGGAATTTCAGAAATCAAGTTTTTGAGGCAACCCCTCCTATGATAGGCCCAGAGTGAATCTGGGAGTCTCGGCCTGCAGTGTTACTGTCCTAGTGCCTTGGGATGCAGTTACTGGCTTTGGCTGTGGCTCAGATAGCTCTGGGTACTTCATGGGACACTGCTTCATAAACGTTGGCAGCTTGGTGTAAAGTGTTTATAGGCACCGAATGCAAGAACGATTAAGACTTGGTGGCTTTCACTTATGTACTAGAGGATGTATCAGAAAGCCTTAGTGCCCATGTAGAAGCCTGTTACAGAGCCAGAGGCATCACAGAGGACCTCTACCAGGACATGGCTGAAGGGAATTGTTGGGTTGAATTCTCCGTAGTGACTCTACCAGGGCACTGTCTAATGGAGTTGTGGGAGCATTCCCACTGCCCTCCAGATCTCAGAATGGTAGAGCCACCAGCAGTGTGCAGCCTCAGCTGGGAAAACAACAGACATTCAACTCCAATCTGTGAAAGCAGCCACAGGGACTATGCCCAACAAACCCATGGGGCAGGGCTGCCTCAGGCCTTGGGAGCATACCTCTTGCCCCAGTGTGCCCAGGATGCAGAAGTGGAATCAAAGATTATTTTGAAGCTTTAAGATTTAATGTCTTCCCTACTGAGTTTCTGGACTTGCATAGGGTGTGCTAGCCCTTTCTTTTGGCCAATATCTCTCTTTTGGAATGGGAATATTTACCTAATGCCTGTCCAACCATTGCATCTCAGAAGTAAATAACTTGTTTTTTTTTTTTTATTTTATAGGCTTATAACTTTAAGGAATTTGCCTTGAATTTCAGATGAAACTTGATTTTTGACTTGATGCTGGAAAAAGCTAGGAATATTGAGGACTGTTGGGATTAATCGATTTTGTTTTGTATGTAAGAAGAACATAAGTTTTTCAGGGCTAGGATAAAATGCTATCATTTGTATGTTTATCCCCCCAATCTTACATTGAAATTTGATCCTCAGTGTTGAAAGTGGGACCTAATGGAAGGTATTTGGCTAATAAGAGCAGATACCTCAAAAATGGCTTGTTGTCATCCTTGCAATAATGAGTGAGTTCTCATTCTATTGGTTTTTGTCATAGCTGGTTGTTAAAAAGAGCCTGACATTTGCCCCCTCTTGCTTTCTCTCTCACCATGCCAGCTCCCTTTCTGCCTTACACCATGAATAAAAGAAGCCTGAGGCTCTCACCAGATGCCCAGTCTTCTAGCCAGCAGAATTGTGAGCCAAATTCACCTCTGATCTTTATAATTTACCCAATCTAAAGTATTCCTTTATGGGAACACAACCAGATTAAGAAATTGACCATGGCTTAGATGTTTTAACGTGGTCTTTAAATCAAGGCACCTTGCTTCTTGCCCCTTCTTTTTTTTTTAAGATACATCACAAATTGGTCTTAAAGATTTACAATTAATAAGGTTAGGAAATGGCTTTGTGAAAATGTGATTGAAAACTTTATTTAAAAATTTCAAAATTTTTTAATATGCATTTTATTGCATTTTAGGTTTTGGGGTACATGTGAAGAACATGTAAGATTTTTGCATAGGTACATGCATGGCAGTGTGATTTGCTGCCTTCCTCTCCATCCCCTGTATCTGGCATTTCTCCCCATGTTATCCCTCCCCAACTCCCCACTCCCAGCTGTTCTTCACAATTTTTATACAACAAAAATTAATTCGAATTAACAGACTTTCTCAACTTATAGGTAACTAGATAACTTAAGCCTCATATACTAGGCTGATTTATACCTTAATCTTAGTTATTCCAATCTCCTCACCAGATTGCCCAAAACAGGTATTCTGTAAGCACGTATGTTTCCCCCAAATATCTGTAAGTTTTTTGAAGGGAAAGTTTATGTCTTTTTTATCTTTGCTTTCTTGGTGTCTAGTACAGTGCCTGACGCATAACTATTTCTTGAAGAATCATGTAAAAGAAGCGGAAATATTATTTTGGAATTCGAAATAGATTTTGAGTAGATGTCATTCTGCAGATGGGACAACTTGGACACAAGAATGTCTGTGTGAGGCATTGGATAACTCATGGCTGGGGGAAGAAATATGTGCATAAGATATGGTGAAGGGGATAGCAAAGAATCAAAGTTGCATTTTGTTCATTGGCAATTTTTTGAAAGCTCTGATGGTGGCAAACCCTTCATACTGACAAAATAAGTTTCTTATTATTTCTAAGCATTATCAATACCTAATAAATCTTTATTAATACATGAGAGAATCATCTCCAGCAAAGTGACTTCGCATAGAGAAGAGTGTCCTTTGGTGAAACTTTATAGAGAGCAGCTACAGCCGAGTGTTACAGCAATTCACTGTGGTAGGATGTCGGGTAGAGGATCAGCTCTGGAAGCCTTTAATTCACCCTGCAACCACAATGCTTGGCCCTCTGTTGCTGACTTTGCCAAGCTAAGGACTTCTTCCATTGTGCAGCTTATAGGCTTTTTGTAAAATGGCTTGCATTTCTCTCCTGTGTTTGAACCTTTTAGAACCCTGTTTTCTACACCAGGATGTGATGAATAATGGGGTATCTATATAAAAGCTACTTTTTTCTCCATATGTTTCCATAAGTACTTTAAATTCTGTTCCAGACTTCATGTGTGTCTTGTAATGACTTCTCCCCTTGTTCATTTGACAAAGGTCAAATATTGTAAGGCTTGAAATCTGTTTCTCAACTAAATAGTGTGTCACATGGATCACTCTGAATTAAACTTATTCAATAACATTTAGATGGTTATTGTGTATTTTTTTAATCTCCTTAAATTTTTTCTACTTAAAATTAGAAATGTCTCTAAGAAAATGAAGAAGTCGATTCATATTTCAAACTGGAATATATTTAACTAATATATGTAAGCTTTCTCCTCTCATTTTTTCCCTTAACAACAAATACTTCCAGTCAAATAACATAACTAAGAAGGGCATATTGTGTCTGTAGAATTTTCTATATGATCTAAATTTTGCATGACCCTATATAGGAATTCTGATTCAGGAACTTAGATTCATGAATTTGGAGTTTTAGCTGCATTCAGTTACTGAGCAGATTTAACAAGCTGCTATTAGCAATCAGGGCTATGAGCCATGAATATGCCCAATGAGGCTTTCTTCTAGATTTAATAAAAAGAATCTAAAGAGAATTGAAAAGGAAATGTTTTTAGAGAGTTAAGTGGGCAATTATTTGAAGCATTGTGTATCAAGAACCAAGGCTTTATTAATTGGTCAATTTTTTATTATCTCTAAAGTTTATTTCCTGCAAGAAAACAGAAAGTAGTGAAATAAAATGTTGTATCTTTACTACTAATTACTAGTCCTGGTAATAACATTCCCTAACTGAATCATTGTCATATACTAACATAAAAAGATCATCCACATCCAAAACTGACCAGAATTTTAAAGCTCAAAGCAAAAAGTTACAAATGTTTACTCTTGCCTTTATGTTGTTGTGATAATAACAGAAAGTGGAACATTATCTATCCTGCATCCTGACCAATTTTAATCAAGGAACATAGCTAATTAAAATTATGATTAGTAGAATTAGACTAATCACTTTTTATGATTCAGTTTATTCCATTTTGTTTTAATAACAATTTGTTTATGAGCATTTTAATGATTCAAATAGTAAAGAGGTGTATGAAGGATAAGCAAATAATCTCCCAGTCTTTTCACTTCTAGCTAAACATATGCATTTTTATGCTGATAAATGTTTCCAGATCACTTTCTTTTGAAAATAGAGGAAATTGCCTAGGGATCCAAAATCCTACATGAACACAGGTACTAAAATTATTAGAATTTAAGTAATAAAGAAAATAGGACTTCTGTAGACTCCAGAAAGCAAGCATCCAGTTTCCTGAAAAAAATATCATGTAACTAAAATATTGATAGGGGGCCAATTACCACATACTGCTATTACCAGATTGGATGCTTGAAAGGAGAGAAACGTGATGAGAATTCTAAAGACGAACACAATTACTTATTTACCCCTTTCTTATTTTGAAGAAAGTGCAAGTTTAGTAGGGCATTATCTGTATGAGAATTCACCCTCCTGTCATTAGAATGTGAGTGATGATTTTAGCACAACCTCTAACATTGGGTGTTTTCAGACATGTAATGAACAACAAAAACAAAAATACCGAACTTATGTCTTCGACTTCACTCTCCTGGTGATAAGTAGTTTAAGACTCTTAAGACTCTGTATTTCGTGTACATATTAACCATTTAAAGTTTCTGTCTCTGACATGCTTATTCACACTCTTTGTCAATTTTTTATTTGCCCTTTTCATGTAAATATCTAGAAGAATATTGATGAATGTTATACTTTTAACAGAAATTTATGGTTTCAATATTTTCTGTTTTAAATGTTAATATTTATATAGTCAAAAATAAACACAAAGCTTAAATAAATAAAATATGGAGGTCCACATGGGACAGGACATTTCCTTATAGCTTGCTTTTTTTCACAAACCATGACATTGTTTTTTATACCTCGACATATTCCTTTCTCATTCCTTATGCTTTATTTTGGAGTAATGTTAAAATTAGTTTTTAGAAATTCTACTGCATCAAATAGGCTCCCTTGAACAGCATGAGCACATTTTGCTTAACTGTATACATGGAGGCCAGAAACAGTTATTTTTAAATCATTAATTTTAAACTATCTGAACCCTAGCAAATAAATAAATAACTTGGGAAGCCCTCGAGGCTATTTATTTCTTTGGTATCTCCCTACCTGTATCTTTTAAGAGGAATATTTAGGCCATTTACATTCAACATTATTATGAAGATGTGAGGCACTGTTCTATTCATCATGCTGTCTGTTGCCTGAATACCTTTTTGATAATTGTGTCATTTTTATATAGGTCTTGTGAGATTTACGCCTTAAGGATGTTCTATTTTGGTGTATTTCCAGGATTTATTTCAAGATTTAGAGCTCGTTTTTAGCAGTTCCTGGAGTGCTGGTTTGGCCATGGCCAACCCTCTAAACATTTGTTTGTCTGTAAAAAGACTATCTTTTCTTTATTTATGAAGTTTACATTCTCTGCATATAAATTCTGGCTGATACTTGTTTTGTTTAAGAAGGCTAAATATAGGACCCCAGGCTCTTCTAGCTTGTTGCATTTCTGCTGCGACATCTGCTGTTACTATGATAGCTTTCCCTTTATAGGTTACCTAATGCTTTTGCTTCAGCGCTGTTAAGATTTTATTCTTCATCTTGACTTTAAATAATCTGATGACTATGTGCCTAGGCGATGATCTTTTTGCAATCAATTTCCCAGGTGTTCTTTGAGCGTCTTACATTGGGCATCTAGATCTCTAGCAAGGCTAGAAAAATTTTCCTCAACTATTTCCTCAAATTTGTTTTTACAACTTTTAGAATTCTCTTTTTCTTTGGGAACACCAATTCTTCTTAGAGTTGTATGCTTAACGTTGTCCCCAACTTCTTGGAGGCTTTGTTCTTTTTTAAAAAATTTTTTCTTTGTCTTTGATGGATTGGATTAATTCAAAAGTCCCGTCTTTGAGCTCTGAAATTCTTTCTTTAGCTTGTTTGATTGTATTGCTGAGACTTTTTGGCTCATTTCGCATTTTTCTAAGTGTGCTTTGATTTCTAGATATGTGATTGTTTTTCATTCAATCTATCTGTTTCACTGAAGATGTTTTCTTTTATATCTGGTATCATGTTTTTCAACTTTTTAAGTTGACTTCAACTTTCTCTGGTGCCTCCTTGATTAGCTTAATAATCAACCTTCTGAATTATTTTTCTGGTAATTCAGAGATATTGTCTTGGCTTGAATTAATTGCTAGTGAGTTGGTTTAATCCTTTGGGGGTGTTAAAGAATCTTGTTTTGTCATATTACCAGAATTGGTTTTTTGGTTTCTTCTCATTTGGGTAGACTATGTCAGACAAAACATGTGGGATTCAAGGGCTGCTCTTCAGATTCTTTTGTCCTATGGGGAGCTCCCTTGATGTGCTGTTCTCCGCTACTCCTGGGTATGGGGCTCCCTGAGAATTGAATTGCAGTGATTGTTTTTGTTCTTCTGGGTCTAGCCACCCAACAGAGTTACTGGGCTCTGAGATGTTACTGGGGAATGTCTGCAAAGAATCTTGTTAATTGATTCATTTTCAGGTCTTCCAGCAGTGGATACCAGCAGCTGTGCTGGTGCAGGTAGCAGGGGAGAAAAATGGACTCTGAGAGGGTCCTTGGTTTTACTTTTGTCAGTGCACTAGTTTTGTGTTGGTTTTCCTCCAGCTGGAAGGTACTGCTTCAACAGCACATCAGCAGCAGTACTATAGGGAGGATTCAAACTTGTCCTAGGGGCACCTGGTTAAGTATTCAGGTTTCTTGGGTGGTGTGCAGGCCATAGAGCTCCCAAGAAGTTACGTCTTTGTCTTTGGCAACCAGAGCAGGTAGAGAAGACCACCAGGTGGGAACAGGGATAGGTATGTCTGAGCTCTAACTCCTTTGGGCAAGGCTTGCTGTGACTGCTCTAAGAGATGGGGATGTGGTTCCCAGGCCGATGGAGCTATGTTTCCAGGGTATTATGGCTGCCTGTATTGAGTCATACACGTCACCAGATGATATGGTTTGGCTGTGTCCCCCTGAAATCTCAACTTGAATTGTAACTCCCAGAATTCCCATGTGTCATGGGAGGGACCCAGGGGGAGGTCATTGAATCATGGATGTCAGTCTTTTCCATGTTATTCTTGTGATGGTGAATAAGTCTCAGGCGATTTGATGGGTTTATCAGGGTTTCCACTTTTGCTTCTTTCTCATTCTTCTCTTGCTGCCACCATATAAGAAGTGTCTTTCACCTTCAGCCATGATTCTGAGGCCCCGCCAGCTATGTGGAACTGTAAGTCTAATTAAATCTCTTTTTCTTTCTGATCTCAGTTATGTCTTTATCCGCAGCATGAAAATGAACTAATACAGCAAGTTGGCACCAGTATAGTAGGGTGTTGCTGAAAAGATACCTGAAAATGTTGAAGTGACTTTTGAATTAGGTATCAGGCAGAGGTTGGAACAGTTTGGAGGCCTCAGAAGGGGAGAAGAACATGTGGGAAAGTTTGGAACCTCCTTGTTTAATGGCTTTGACAAAAAAGCTGACAGTGATATGAACAATAAGGTCCAGGCTGAGGTAGTC
This sequence comes from Callithrix jacchus, assembly GCF_049354715.1. Taxonomy (NCBI): domain Eukaryota; kingdom Metazoa; phylum Chordata; class Mammalia; order Primates; family Cebidae; genus Callithrix; species Callithrix jacchus. Next base: position 36,155,155 of record NC_133504.1, read on the forward strand.
TCAGCTGGAGATGAGGAACTTGGGAACTGGAGCAAAGGTGATTCTTGTTATGTTTTACCAAAGAGCCTGGTGGCATTTTGCCCCTGGCCTAGAGATTTGTGGAAGTATGAAATTGAGAGATGATTTAGGGTATCTGGTAGACAAAATTTCTAAGCAGAAAAGCATTCAAAATGTGACTTGGGTGCTATTAAAAGCATTCCATTTTAAAAGGGAAATAGAGCATAAAAATTCAGAAAATTTGCAGCCTGATGATGCAGTAGAAAAGAAAACCCCATTTTTCTTTTTTTAGGAGAAATTCAAGCTGGCTGCAGAAATTTGCATAAGTAACAAGGAGCCTAATGTTAATCCCCAAGAACATGCGGAAAATGTCTCCATATCAGAGGCCTTCATGGCAGCCCCTCCCATCACAGGCCTGAAGGCCCAGGAGGAACAAGTGGTTTCATGGACTGAGCTCAGGGTCCTTGTGCTGTATGCCACCTAGGGACTTGGTGCCCTGTGTTCCAGCTGCTCCTGCCATGGCTGAAAGGGGTTCATGTACAGCTTGTGTGGCTTCAGACAGTAGAAACTCCAAGCCTTGGCAGCTTACACGTGGTGTTGAGTGGGAGGGTACACAGAAGTCAAGAACTTAGGTTTGGAATCTCCGCCTCGATTTCAGAAGATGTATGGAAATGCCTGGATACCCAGGCAAAAGTTTGCTTCAGGGGTGGGGCCCTCAGGGAGAACCTCTTCTAGGACAGTGTGAAAGGGAAATGTGGGATTGGAGCCCCCACACAGAGTCTCTACTGGGGCACTACCTAGTGGAGCTGTGAGAAAAGGGCCACCACCCTCCAGACTCCAAAATGCTATATCCACTGGCAGCTTGCAATGTTTGCCTGGAAAAGCTGCAGACACTCAAAGCCTGCCTGTGACCACAGCTGGGAAGAAGGTTGTACCCTGGAGAGTCACAGGGGCAGAGCTGCCCAAGACCATGTAAACCTACCTCTTGCATCAGTGTGACCTGGATGTGAGACCTGACATCAAAGTATATCATTTTGAAGCTTTAAAATTTGACTGCCACACTGGATTTCAGACTTGCATGGGACTTGTAATCCCTTTGTTTTGGCCAATTTCTCCCATTTGAATGGCTGTGTTTACCCAATACCTGTACCCTGATTGTATCTAGTAAGTAACTAGCTTGTGTGTGTGTGTGTGTGTGTGTGTGTGTGTGTGTGTGTCTGTGAATTTTACTTTAATTTAGTTCAGGATAGTTGTAATTTCCAGTGTAATTTAATATTTAATCAGAGTTTATTTAAAAGGGTTAATTTCCATGGTTTTAAACAATTCGTGGATTTCTTCCCATTACTGATTTCTAACTTAACTCTGTTGCCATTAGAGAATGGGATATATATTATTTCAATTTTAATATTAATGAGTCTCGTCTATGACCCCACATATCTACTCTGGCAAATACTCAGTGTACACTTGAATGTCAGTGTTTAGTTGTTGGGTTAAACTAAATACATAGACATATATATATATATAACTTTACTGTATTCAAGTAAGTTCTTATCATTTGAAAAATAAATTTCTCAGTTGTCTCACATTCAAATTATTTAGTTCATAACTTCCATAACACATAGTGCACTGATCATGCAGAAAATAGAAAATATTGACAAATGAATCTGAAATTTCAAAATATTTATTGAACAAAAGAATAAACATAAGCCCCAAAGAAAATATGACAAACTTTATATGTAAAATGTAATTTTCCCCTAATTAATATAATTGCTTTCTGTTCATGGTTTACAAAATGACTGATGTTTCCCTTCTATCCCTTTGTACCTATGTGTATCTAGCAGAAATGTTCTCAGCTCTGGCTACAGGCACATAGAAACTTGCTATCAATGATTATGTTCAAATGTTTATTTCCTTTCCCCAGAATAAACTGGGGAACTGGCACTGTCTGGATTGAACAGAGGACAGATACTCAGGAAGCTCTGATCATCTTGAGTTTCACATTTATGAGAAAAAAATGGACGCAGAGGCTTGATAACAGGAATGTCATTGAATGTGTAGATATGGCACCCATCACTAACGTTATAAAAGGAAATGGACCTCATACCTACATCCAGGTAAATCCCCACTCTGCAACTGAGGACTCACCCAGAGAAAAGTTAAAGGCATAGTGCTGGTGGCAAAGATCTGGCCTTTTCTGGAACCCACAGTCCAGAAGCCAAGTTCTGAAGAAAGTACAACGTCCCCCTGTCGATTCACATATTCCTTACAAATGCCCACATCCCGTATTTTGTTGGTGCCCATATCCACCTCCTAGTAATGGCGGCCAGAAATGAAGCGAGAGGTCCCCAGGACGCACAGTGCGGAGCTGAACCTTTTAGCCTGCTCTTTCCTGTTCTCTCTGAAATCTGCACATTGGACGCTCCTCAGGTCTTCAGAAATGGTAAGATAGTTGCTGGCTATGTCCACATCCAAGGTCATAGCCACTTGAAACTTCTTTATTCGTGAGTTCATCCTTAGAATAGATTTCAGCTTGGGCTCTAGTTCCTTGTTGATGGAAATCAGTGCCCTCAGCTTGTACTTGGGCTCGATGTCATTCTTCTGAGAAGCCACAGTGCATAAGGGGCATAGTACACCTTCCCCATGGGGCTCCTTCTGCAGTGAATTGATGTGCTAGAAGCAGCAGGCATATCCACATTTCAGTTGCACTGGTTCTTCAAGATCATTTAGACAAACAGGACATCTAATTACTTGTTTGAAGTGTTCAGCCATGGCAAAGGTCTTCCCGAGTTTCCTCCCCTGGCCTCCAGCTGCTTCTGCTGACAGCTCAGATCTCAACTAGCTTGCTTTTGAGTTTACAGGCTCATAGGTGGTAGGGACTTCCCTTGTCTCAGATGAAACTGTGTACTGTGAACTTTTGGGTTAGTGCTGAAATGAATTAAGACTTCAGGGGACCGTTGGGAAGGCATGATCGGTTTTGAAGTGTGAGGACATGAAATTTGGAGGAGCTGGGGTGAAATGATATGGGTTGGCTGTGTCCCCACCAAAATCTCAACTCAAATTGTATCTCCCAGAATTCCCATGTGTTGTGGGAGGGACCAAGGGAGAGGTAATTGAATCATGGGGCCAGTCTTCCCCATGCTATTTTCATGATAGTGAATAAGTCTCATGAAATCTTATGTGTTATCAAGGGTTTCTGATTTTGCTTCTTCTCATTATCTCTTGTCTCTACCATGTAAGAAGTGCTTTTCACCTTCTGCCATGATACTGAGGCCTCCCAAGCCATGTGGAACTATAAGTCCAATTAAACCTCTTTTTCTTCTCAGTCTTGGGTATGTCATTATCAGCAGTATGAAAATGAACTATTACACCAGGGAGGTAGGGGAAAGCTGGCAGTCACAGTCCTCACCTCATTCCCACACAGCCCACAGTCCTGAAGGGTGATCTTACTCCCTTTTTGCGCTCCCAACAACACTGAGTTTATTTCCAGGCAGTCAGTGATCAGGGCTGAAAACTCACCTCAGACCACCAGTCTCCCATCTGGGAAAGCAAGGTGACTCACAGTTTTTTGGCATCTCAGGGAGACTGCAGCAACAATCTAGTTCCTTCAAAGATTCTGCGGATTCTCTCAACTTTCCTGGTATGTTCCTATGGTAGGTCTTTGAGCAACTGTTCATGATGTGAGTCTGCACACACTGCTCTGTCTTTCCTTATACTGTTCAATCAATCACTCCAGCAGCAATTTAACCCTTGAAAAAAATCTTCCGGTTTGTGATTTATTGAAAATCATTTTAAAAGCAATAATTCCAGTTGCCTGATACAAAAAATGCTCAAGGTATAACAAGGTGATAATTTTTGTTTGTTTGTTTTATGTATTAGAGCCAATACTCATATTGATACAGGAGCTAGAAAAAAAAATTATTTAGGCAGATAGTGAGTGTAAAAAAAGCCTCAGCAAGGCTTCCCTTTTCACAAAAATCAGCTCCAAAATCATTTCTTTTCTAACAAAGAGAAACCTAAAAAATTGAGCTGCAGACATAGATAAACAACCTGGAAGCTTGCACTGGTGAATGCCAGCAACTGTGCCAACAGAAAAGGGAGGCCAGGCATGTTCAACATGGAGGCTCCATTTTTCCTTTTCTTTGTCACCACAAGTACAGTAAAGAATGAGGAAACTTGAAGACAGCCAGATAGAAAACTCATTTCCATAATAAAAGATTAGGGTGGGGCGGCCAGCTTCTTACATGCTATGTAAATGGAAAATCTGATCGAACTGATCTTTGGAACCCTGTGTTTATCAGTCACTGTCTCAAGTTCATCTATAAAACCTTCTGCATTTCACTGCAGAAATGGAAACCCATTCAGGACTCCTCTGCCTGCAGGAGAAAGCTTTTCTCTTTCTTTCACCTATTACTCTTCCAGTCTGAACATCACTCTTTGTGTGTTCACGTCTTAGTTTTCCACGGCTGTGAGACAGCAAATCTCAGATATTTACCCCAGACAAGGAGGCCACCTTAATATATTCAAAATTACAATGAGATACCTTAAGACAAATACGCAAAGGCTATGTAACATGTAAATTAGACATGTTTTTCTAGGTGGTTACTTAGAAGGATTTCATGTCACTCATCTTTCTATTTTACACCATTGAATGTTTTGAATCATTTTCAGAGAAAAAGCACTAATGCCGTAGTCAAATCTCATATTTTAATACCAAAGTATGTGTTAGGTTTTGCCATTTTCCTGTTCAATGGACAACTTTGGGTAATTTTTTTGACTATTGCCTAAATTTATTGCTTTCATTGCAGTTTTGGTAGTATGTGTCTATTTGTCCTATTGTGCAAACTCCTTAAGAATTAAAAACTGTTTCTTTCTTATGTTTGAACATCCTATGCACCATATAAGTGTAATGTACTAGTCAGCAAATGCTGAATAAATACAGATGGTCCTTGACTTACCATCATTCAATTAAAGATTTTTTGACTTTATTATGATGTAAAAGGGATAAACATTTTGTAGCAAACATACTTTGAGCACCCATATAATCATTTTGTTTTGCATTCTCAGTACAGTATTCAATAAATACACAAGATATTCAACACTTCCTTATAAAATAGGCTTTTCATTAGATGATTTTTTCCACCTGTAGGCTAATGTAAATAAAGGAGCATGTTTAAGGTAGGCTAGACCAAGCTATGATGTTTAGTAGGTGAGGTGTATTCAGTGCATTTTTGATTTATTATATTTTCAAATTGTGATGAGTTTGGAAGGATGTAACCTTATCATAATTTAAGGAGCACTGCATACTTTCTAAAATCTAAAGTTTTATTTATGTTGTGAAGGCAATTCTTACAGTCTAATCCTAAAACTTTTATAATAATGGCAGCATCATTGAAATAAATGCATAGCTTCCAAGATGACTTTTTGGCATGGGCAGCATTCATCTGGAAGTCTAAATTCTGGCATGAGACTGAAGTTTCATTACCCTGACAAGATTTTAGCAACAATCAGTGCAAAAGGAGTTCACTGTAGAGAATAAGCCATGATAGTCAAAGGCTGGGAGGCAATAATATCTCAATTCAAGGAAATAGTGTGAATCAGAATCTTTGGCAGTAGCCAAAAGTATGGCATAGTTTAGCCTTAAAAAAAACAAAAAGCACTGAAAGGGCATAAAATAGTATCTGACCAAGAACACTGGAGAGAATTCATTGCCATTAAGACTTTCATATTTTTTTCATAAGAACTTAGAACTTTCTTTTCTAAGAAACAAAGGTAAACACTCAGGCATATAGTGGCGAATGTAAAAGGATAATTATTCCAGGACAACTGATTTATTTAAAATGTATTCCTGGATCCTTAAATCCCGAATCAATGGTAGAAACTTTAATGAAGTCCAAACAATATGGTCAACCGAGGCTGTAGGTAATATCTTCCGGTGAAGTCATGGTAGTGCAGGAATTCAGTGCGTAGCATACAGCCTACTAAATAATCCCAACTAAGTTGGTATAGACCCTAGAGATGCCCAACAGAAAGTTCTGTTATGATGGAAACGTTCTAATGCACTACTCACTAGAGAGTCGCTAGCCACACGTAACTCTTAAGCACTTGAAATATGGCGAGGATGACTGAGAACTAGAATGTTTAATGTTATTTTAATTATATTTAATTTAAATACAAATATTTAATTTAAATACAAATAGACTAGACATGTGTCCAAAGTCTGACTTACTGAACAGCACAGGTCTAGAGCATGGGTTGGAAAACTACTGCCCATGGGCCAAATCAGGCCCATCACCTATTTTAATAAAAAGGGTATTTTTGGAGGCTGAGGCAGGAGAATTGCTTGAACCCAGGAGGCGGAGGTTGCAGTGAGCTGAGATTGCACCACTGCACTCCAGCCTGGTGCCTGGCAACAGAGCGAGACTCTGTCTCAAAAAAAAAAAAAAAAAAAAAAAAGGGTATTTTTTATTTATAGCCATGGTCATTTGTTCACATATTGCCGATGCTGCTTTTGTACAACAACGTTTGTGCTGAGCAGTTGGGACTGACGCTATAGGATCCACAGAGTCAGAAATACGTACTATTTGGTCCTTTGAAGAAAATGTTTGCTGATTCTTGTTCTAGATAAAGAGGAATTAAGAGCCTTGTTTGATTCATCCTATTTATAAGCTATAAATGGTGAAATCAAAGCAAGAACAGAAATTTAGTGGGTGCTTGGGAAATATCCAAACACTTTATCCTTATAATTCTGTTAGGCTCTCTGACTTTAATTGTAGTTGCATGTTTAGACTAGAAGAAGAGACCGAAGATTTGTTTTATCATACATATTTAAGGTGTACAATATGATATTATGATGCACTTATACATATTGAAATTATTATAGTCTTGAAGGAAAAGATAATATAGGTTTGTGGTCACAAAGGTAACTGATTATTTATCTGTGCATATTTCATAGTAATTAATACAGGACTAGAGAAATGTGACTATTGTAATTATTTATTGTAATAAATGTAATTATTAACTAGAGTCAATAATTAGCTATTATTATGTTCAATGGAATCAAGTTGAAGAGGTATATTATTGTCTCCAAAAAGAGTACACCCAAAGTAGATAGTAAATTTTTTAAATTACATTTTTCTTTGTGTATAGAGTATTAGCTCCATCGCTTTCAATGTAAGATTTTTGCTATAAAAGGTCATTGAGAATGCAGTTTATATCATGAGTTAGCTAGTTTGTCCTATTTGCTGTATTTGTAAGATGCAAAACATAATTATGCTTATTAGCCTATTTTAAACGTTAATTTTAGACACAAGACAGGCTTTTTGAAAAGAATGCATCTCTTCTCTCAAAAAGAACTAGGAATTAATCTCTAAAATTTAGGGGGAAATTCCTGTTTTACACTGAAGCATAGAAATGCCCCACATGGCTATAAATTTTTCAAGAGCAATGCCAATGAATTAGTAAAAAAGGAAGCACCATCCTTGACAGTAACATGAGGAAAGCCAGCCTTACTGATCAGTCCAGTGCAAGAGGTCACTGTCAGATTATATGCACACTCATTGTATGCACTGGTCTTTCAATAGACACAGGAATATTTAAGTGATGGTGAAGTGAAAAAAAGCCGAATAAGTAGCTAAAAAGCAAAAAAAAAAGTCTTCATTTTGTTGAGTGGAAAACAGATGGTAACAGGCTAAGATGTCAAGGCTAAGAGGAAAATTTGGCCCCTAGTTTTTAATTTTGTGTTGCTTTGTATTCTCTGTGGCAAGAACAAATAACAGGAGATTTACCTTCTTAGAATTTTTAAGTATACGGTACAATATTATTAACTATCAGCACAGTGATGTACTGCACCAGACCTCTAGAACTTATTGATCTTGCATAACTGAACCTTCACACTGATTGAACAGCTAATCCCCATTTTCCCCTAGCCTGAGTACCTGGCAACCACCATTCTGCTTTCTGCTTCTATGAGTCTGAATATTTTAGAACGCTCATATAAGTGGAATCATGCAATATTTGTCCTTCTGTGAGTGGTTTATCACATTTTTGCATTATCATCTCAAACTTGATACATGTTGTACATGGCAGGACTTTCTTTATCACTGAAATATTTCACTGTATATATACACCATGTTTTCTTTATCCACTCATAAATCAGTGGACATTTGGGTGATTTCTACATGTTGGCTATTGTAAATAGTTTTGCAGTAAACATGATGGTACACATGCCTCTTTGACATCCTGATTTTAATTCTTTTGGATAAATTTCTAAAATTGTAAATGCATACTGTGATTTTAATTTTTGAGGAAATTCCATATCATTTTCCATAGGGGATGCACCATCTCACATTCTCACCATGAATGTATTAGCATTGAAAATTCTCTACATTTTGATCAAGATTTATCTATTTTTTATAATGAACATCAAAATAGATGTGAGATGATATCTCACTGTGGTTTTGATTGACATTTTTCTTGCAATTAGTGATGTTGAATATCTTTTCATATACTTATTGGTAATTTATATGTCTTTTTTATTTGAATGGCTATTCAAGTATTTTGCCCATTTTTAACCGTTATTCGGTAGTTTTTGCTATTGAGTTCTTCTCCATTTTGGATATTAGTTTCTTCTCCATTTTGGATATTAGTCCTAGAGTAGATAAGTGGTTTGTGAATATTTCTCTCCCATTCTGTAGGTTGCCTTTCACTGTGTTAATAGTTTCCTCTGTTGTACAGAAGCTTCTTAGTTTGATGAGATCCCAATTGTACATTTTTTGCTATTGTTGTCTGTGCTTTTGATGTTATAGTCTAGAAATCACTGCCAAGATTAGTGTCATGAAGCATTTCTTAGGTTTTCTTCCAGAAGTTTTACATTTTTAGGTCCTTGTTTAAATCTTTAATCCATTTTGAGTTAATTTTAAGTGTAAGATAAGGATCAATATCATTCTTTTGCATGTGAATATCAAGTTCTCCCAACACTGTTTGTTAAAGAGATTATCCTCCCCCATTGTATATTCTTTGTGACCTTGTTGAAGATCATTTGATGATGTATGCATAGGCTTATTTCTATTCTTCTCTATTGGTCAATATATCTATCTTAATACAAGTACCATGGTGTTTTAAATTCTGTAGCTTTGTAACATATTTTGAAATCAGAAAGTGTAATGCCTCCAATATTGTTCCTTTTGCTGCAGATTGCTTTGGCTATAGAAGTCCTTTGTGGTTCCATATAAGTTTTAGAATTATTTGATTTTTGTAAAAACTGTCATTGAGATTTTGATAACAGCTTGCATTGAATCTGTATATCAATTTTAATAGTATCGACAATTTAACAATATTGAATATTGTAATCCATGATCAGAGATATTATTTCATTTATTCTACCTCCTTGATTAGGTGTCTCTGAGTAAAAGTCTAATTCATGATGGGGTGCTGAGAAACCTTCCAATTAAGAAAAAACAAAGACTAAATTTACAAAAAGCCCAAGATATCTACAATTAAGGTAGTAGAGAAGTATGAGTGGTGGAGGAAAAGAAAGAGAGAGGAATATATAGAACTATAGAAAATCTAAGAAATAATTCCAGAAAATTAACTATGTAATTGGCTATTGCCATATGGAAGTGACTGCAATCAAATCAATTAGGAGTTGTATGTCAAAAAAAAAAAAAATCACTGGCCTTGTTCTAAGAATTCTATGATGATTTAAGAAAACAATCCTTCTGGCTGGGCGAGGTGGCTCAAGCCTGTAATCCCAGCACTTTGGGAGGCCAAGGCGGGTGGATCACGAGGTCAACAGATCGAGATCATCCTGGTCAACATGGTGAAACCCTGTCTCTAGTAAAAATGCAACAAATTAGCTGGGCATGGTGGCACGTGTCTGTAACCCCAGCTACTCAGGAGGCTGAGGCAGGAGAATTGCCTGAACCCAGGAGGCGGAGGTTGCAGTGAGCCGAGATCACGCCATTGCACTCCAGCCTGGGTAACAAGAGCAAAACTCCGTCTCAAAAGAAAAGAAAAAGGAAAAAAAAAAAGAAAGAAAAGAAAATCCTTATTTCTTGACTTATCCATGTGCAGGTAGTGGATGAAGATAGATGCTCAGCATCCCCAAGAAAAGTAAAGAGGTCATCTAGAACAATAGAAAAGAAAGTATATCTTATGGGGAGAAACTGAGTCCACAGAGAGCAATAAAACAAAGTTCTACAGCCTGGTATCAAACCTAAGGCCTAATAAAGAACATTAGTGAGCAGCCATTGTATTTCTCTCAAAATACCTACCCACAGGGATTTCCGAATTGCTGTATACTAGTGAATGTATCTATGATTCATTTTATGTCATTTTTTGGTAAGGTATTTTTTGTATGACCATCTTATGTCTGTTATCCCATTGTATATTGGAGAAGTGAGAACAGATAGCTTGCCTTTCTAATTAGTAAATCTCTCAAGAGATGAGCTTATGTTATGTCAACTATGTAGTATTATTTGCTAAAGAAAGTATGTACCTCACAAGTACAAAATAATGCGAATTTGAGCCTCCTGTTATGATTGAGTGGGGTTGTTTCCAGTGAAAAGAGGTGCATATATTTTTCATTGAGAAAAATACTTAACCAACTATTTGTCACTCAGAGGGTAGGCTAAAAGAGCCATTGGTGTTGTTCAACAAATAATTCTGTTTCTTCCTCTCAGATTCATGTTAAGATTGTATCTGCCCACTCAAAGTTGAAAGTGACCATATGACTTTTATTGACCAATGCATTATGAGTAGAAGTGACATGTGTCACTTTGAAGTGGAAGACTTACAAGTTAGTCAACAATTTTTCTCATTTTGTTTTTTCTGCCTTGGCAGTCATGAAAGCACCAAAATAGTTCTCCCTCATTTTGGATTTCCTAAAGAAGAATGTAATACAGCAGATGTTTCTATCTAACTCATGTTGGACATATAGCACAAGCAAAAATTAAGCTTTTATTGTTTTTATGGACTGAGGTTTTGGTGGCTAAGGGTTACCCCAGTAATACCAATACTCTAAATAATCCAATGTCTCCTTATAAAATAAATATGCTTTAATGACTATATTTAATTTGCTATGAAAGAAGTAATTACTTAATTCAAATTAGTAAATTCAAGAAGTATTTTTCTAGATGTCATGTTATCATGAAGATAACTATTACAAATACAACTACATATTTGTATCCATTTCCCTCTGTATTTTATAACTAACTCCTATGCTCACTTTAATCTACATCAGTACTTTTCTATCAAATATTTCTCTGCTCAATTTTGTTCTCTATGTATATATATGATTTTTTGATGATGTTTCAAGTTGAAAAAATAACATAACCTATACTGCTAGAAACAACCAGAATATATTGTGCATTTGAAAAGCCAGGTAAATATAATATACAGTGTGGTTGTTTGATAACCCTACATTTAAATTATAGGAGAAAATAGCTGTTTGTCTTCATTGTCAACTACCTTGAGATTGTTTTTCTTAGTTTATTCAAACAAAAGCAAACCAAATGAAAATATGCAACACAGTAGAATATAGTTGTGCTCATACATATTCTTGTACTCAGACATATTCTTTATTAAGAAAATTATCTGCATTTTCTTTCTTTATATGTGAATATTCTACCGTAAGATTTGTAATATCTCTCTACTACACATTTTTTTAAGATTTCATATTCAATATGGTTATATTACTCAACTTGTATCCTTGAAGTCTTTATAATCACATACAATAGGAAAGTCTCATCAAAATGAATCGATATCTGTGGTGACTTATTGGATAAGGACCCACAGTTATTTCAAAGTTATGTCCTCAGCTTTTTTTATTCTTATATATTTCGGAACAAACAGGCAACATTCTGCAAAAACAGTAATAATAAAAATTGCACTTAAGAGTTTGCCTGTAAAGAAATCTGTTTACTATGAAAGTCAAACCAAACGACAACAGAAGACAGAAAGAAAATAAAAAGTTAAATGTTATAGTTTCATTAATTATGCAGTTCAGTATCATTTTGCCATTAAAATTATTTTGAGTCAATGTACATATGAACTGTGGCTCATTAGAGTGACAATAATTACTTAAATTTTGATTTGAAATTTGGAAAACAAATATTTTATGTGCATGTATATTTGTAATAAACATATATATTCTTTAATTTATAATGATCTGTGTATTTAAACAAATAAAAGACATATTAATTTTACAGTTAACTCTCTACTATGATTATGCTCATTAACTTTTCTATTGTTTCATTTATAATCTGTAAAATAAGAATAACACTGACCTGTGTAAACTGATTATTACTGGGTTTCCAAGTAATTAAAACTTGAGCTAATTAGAATATTTCTAAGTAATTCCCATTTAATTACCACCAAACATGCAAAATATTGCCATTGAAAGAGTCAAACCATCACAAATTGGACTGCTTGACTTTAACTTCTAGTTCTATATAATGAGAACTTGGATAAATATCTAGTTTTGAATATAAAAGATTTTACACTACAGAGAAACATTGGCCTCATATAGTCCTACAAACTGCTCTGTTCAATATCCCATGGCAAATTTTGTCCTTGCAGCAAAAAGAACGATAGATTATTTGTGTCTCATTAATTTTTATGTAAAATTATTCTTTATTCTCTTGGCTGCTTCCTGTCTAAATTGGAAGGGAAATAACTAAAGATTTTTTATGAATTAATTGTCTAGATTTACACATCTACTACTTGTGATTAAAAAAGAATATTATGGACATCCATGATAAATATTTAGTATTTTTTGTCATTTATTATATTCATTCTAGAGCAGTGACACTATCATTAAGTGAATAAAGCAAAAGAAACAAAGCCAGGAAAAAATACAGGGAGGGGAGAATAAGATCATTATCACTCACTATAGAGCAAACAGCTCCTACACTAATACAGAAATAACAAACTTTCAAAATAAACAGACTTTTAAAAATATACAAGATTATACTGTAATAACTGGATGCTACTGAAAACACTAAACATATTCAAAGACTGCTAAAGCTAAAACCCAGATAACTTTTATTTCACTTTTTTCATATATTTTACACCATACATTTATATTCCAATAAATTTGAAATATTTCTTTCAAGAACAGAGCCACATTTCATTTATAAATCATGAAGCTTATTAATGCCTGGAAAATTAATAAACTAAAAAGGAGATGATGTATAAAAGTAATTATAAATGTTGCTCTATAAAAATTTACTGTCTTAGACTTAGTTGGAAAAGTACAATGTACAACTACTATTTGTCCATAAAAATTAAAAACAAATTTAAGAAAAAGAAGAATAATGCTTCCCAGGGCTTTTTCTCTGAGTCCTTTTATGGGCTGCTTTCATAGATAAGCTATAGTAGAATCAAATGTATCTCTCTTAATATCTTTCTGTTGTGGCTCTTCAGATAATTACCTGAAGGACAGAAGTAAAACAATGGGAAAGATATTAACCATTTGGCAGACTTACCAAAGAAAACATATGTATGAAGAGCAACCAACAAATGAAGGTTTCAACCAGGATATAGAGACTGAGACAAACCTAAAAACAGAAATAGATGTAGATAAAGAAATGAAGATGTAGGCACATTATTACTATTATTCATTAAATTTCACATGACTTGTTTATAATAATATCTATTGAATAAATTTATTACATACATAGGACTTTCCCTTTTTTTTTCCAAAGGATACTTTCTCTATATTTTGCTTAATCCACTGATATTCACAGGTCATCACAGACCAAAGTATTCCTGGCTCAAAATTTGTGACTCCTAAAATAGTCACTATTAACTTCATTCATATAAATTTTAAATAATACAATCATAAGAAGCATGGTTATAATATTTAGAAAATTGTTCATTGTCTCAATCTTGTGAGGAAAAATAGATTTAGTAAGAAGAATTTCTCTGCCTTACTAGTGTTGTGAATTCTGCCCCTCATTTTCTTATATGTAACAACAACAAAAATATACTTAATACCTTGCTAAGTTGTTGTGGGACAATAATCAAGGAGAGAGTTCTATGCATATAATTATTCTAAAAAAAAATTTTTGTGAATGTAAAAGTTGACAATATTGTTTCAATAGTGAAGTAAAGTACTGCAAAAATTTTTCAATAGTTTATTAATATCAATTCGTCAGTTTCTAATACTTAAAAACAAAATAAAAATCCTGGGGGAATTGCTATACTCCACCCAAGAAGATAAAGTGGAAAGATGATTGGGATATTTATTGTCCTTCTCTAAACGATGATTTCATTTTTTTTATATTTATTTTTTATTGCATTTTACGTTTTGGGGTACATGTGCAGAACATGCAAGACAGTTGCATAGGTACACACATGGCAGTGTTTTGCTGCCTTCCTCCCCTTCACCCACATTTGGCTTTTCTCCCCAGGCTACCCCTCCCCAGCACTCCCCCACTGCTGTTCCTCCCCTATTCCCCCCAATAGACCCCAGTGTTTAGTACTCCCTTCCCTGTGTCCATGTGTTCTCATTTTTTATCACCCGCCTATGAGTGAGAATATGCGGTATTTCATTTTCTGTTCTTGTGTTAGTTTGCTGAGAATGATGTTCTCCAGATTCATCCATGTCCCTACAAACAACACGAACTCAACATTTTTGATAGCTGCATAATATTCCATGGTGTATATGTGCCACATTTTCCCAATCCAGTCTATCATTGATGGGCATTTGGGTTGGTTCCAGGTCTTTGCTACTGTAAACAGTGCTGCAATGAGCATTCGTGCGCATGTGTCCTTATAGTAGAATGATTTATAGTCCTTTGGATATATACCCAGTAATGGGATTGCTGGGTCAAATGGAATTTCTATTTCTAAGGCCTTGAGGAATCGCCACACTGTCTTCCACAATGGTTGAACTAATTTACACTCTCACCAACAGTGTAAAAGTGTTCCTTTTTCTCCACATCCTCTCCAGCATCTGTTGTCTCCAGATTTTTTAATGATCACCATTCTAACTGGCGTGAGATGGTATCTCAATGTGGTTTTGATTTGCATCTCTCTGATGACCAGTGATGATGAGCATTTTTTCATATGTTTGTTGGCCTCATGTATGTCTTCTTTTGTAAAGTGTCTTTTCATATCCTTTGCCCATTTTTGAATGGGCTTGTTTGTTTTTTTCCTGTAAATCTGTTTGAGTTCTTTGTAAATTCTGGATATCAGCCCTTTGTCAGATGGGTAAACTGCATAAATTTTTTCCCATTCTGTTGGTTGCCGATTCACTCTAGTGAGTGTTTCTTTTGCCGTGCAGAAGCTGTGGAGTTTTATTAGGTCCCATTTGTCTATTTTGGCTTTTGTTGCTAATGCTTT
The DNA here is from genome assembly GCF_049354715.1 of Callithrix jacchus. NCBI lineage: Eukaryota > Metazoa > Chordata > Mammalia > Primates > Cebidae > Callithrix > Callithrix jacchus. Next base: position 36,170,497 of record NC_133504.1, read on the forward strand.
TGGGGTTTTGGTCATAAAGTCCTTGCCTACTCCTATGTCCTGAATGGTTTTGCCCAGATTTTCTTTTAGGGTTTTTATGGTGCCAGGTCTTATGTTTAAGTCTTTAATCCATCTAGAGTTAATTTTAGTGTAAGGGGTCAGGGAGGGGTCCAATTTCTGCTTTCTGCACATGGCTAGCCAGTTTTCCCAACACCATTTAATAAACAGGGAATCCTTTCCCCATTGCTTGTTTTTGTCAGGTTTATCCAAGATTGTATGGTTGTAGATATGTTGTGTTGCCTCCAGTGCCTCTGTTCTGTTCCATTGGTCTATATCTCTGTTTTGGTACCAATACTATGCTGTTTTGATTACTGTAGCCTTGTAGTATGTTTGAAATCTGGTAGTGTGATGCGCCCCGCTGTGTTCTTTTTGCTTAGAATTGACTTGGCTATGCAGGCTCTCTTTTGGTTCCATATGAAGTTCATGGTGGATTTTTTCAGTTCTGTGAAGAAAGTCAATGGTAGCTTGATGGGGATAGCATTGATTCTGTAAATTACTTTGGGCAGTATAGCCATTTTCACGATATTGATTCTTCCTAACCATGAACATGGAATGTTTCTCCATCTGTTTGTGTCCTCTCTGATTTCGTTGAGCAGTGGTTTGTAGTTTTCCTTGAAGAGGTTCCTTACGTTCCTTGTGAGTTGTATTCCTAGGTATTTTATTCTTTTTGTGGCAATTGTGAATGGCAGTTCGTTCTTGCTTTGGCTCTCTTTAAGTCTGTTACTGGTGTATAAGAATGCTTGTGATTTTTGCACATTGATTTTATATCCTGAGACTTTGCTGAAGTTGCTTATCAGTTTCAGGAGTTTTTGGGTTGAGGCGATGGGGTCTTCTAGGTATACTATTATGTCGTCTGCAAATAGAGACAATTTGGCTTCCTCCTTTCCTATTTGAATACCCTTTATTTCTTTTTCTTGCCTGATTGCTCTGGCTAGAACTTCCAGTACTATATTGAATAGGAGTGGTGACAGAGGGCATCCTTGTCTAGTGCCGGATTTCAAAGGTAATGCTTCCAGTTTTTGCCCATTCAGTATGATATTGGCTGTTGGTTTGTCTTAAATAGCTTTTATTACTTTGAGATATGTTCCATAAATACCGAGTTTATTGAGGGTTTTTAGCATAAAGGCTGTTGAATTTTGTCGAATGCCTTCTCTGCATCAATTGAGATAATCATGTGGTTTTTGTTTTTGGTTCTGTTTATGTGATGAATTACGTTTATAGACTTGTGTATGTTGAACCAGCCTTGCATCCCCGGGATGAATTCTACTTGATTATGATGGATAAATTTTTTGATTTGCTGTTGCAATCGGCTTGCCAGTATTTTATTGAAGATTTTTGCATCTATGTTCATCATGGATATTGGCCTGAAGTCTTCTTTTCTTGTTGAGTCTCTGCTGGGTTTTGGTATCAGAATGATGTTGGTCTCATAAAATGATTTGGGAAGGATTCCCACTTTTTAGATTATTTGGAAGAGTTTCAGAAGGAATGGTGCCAGCTCCTCTTTGTGTGTCTGGTAGAATTCGGCTGTGAACCCGTCTGGACCTTGGCTTTTTTTGTGTGGTAGGCTCTTAATTGCTGCCTCAACTTCAGACATTGTTATTGGTCTATTCATAGTTTCGGCTTCCTCCTGGTTTAGGCTTGGGAGGACACAGGTGTCCAGGAATTTAACCATTTCTTCCAGGTTTACTAGTTTATGTGCATAGAGTTGTTTATAATATTATCTGATGATGGTTTGAATTTCTGTGGAATCTGTGGTGATTTCCCCTTTATCGTTTTTTATTGCATCTATTTGGTTGTTCTCTCTTTTCTTTTTAATCAATCTGGCTAGTGGTCTGTCTATTTTGTTGATCTTTTCAAAATACCAGCTCTCGGATTTATTGATTTTTTTGAAGGGTTTTTCGTGTCTCTATCTCCTTCAGGTCTGCTCTGATCTTAGTTATTTCTTGTCTTTTTTTGATCTTGCTCCTCTTGCTCTTTCAATTTTGACCATAGGGTGTCAATTTTGGATCTCTCCACTCTTGTCATATGGGCATTTATTGCTATATATTTTCCTCTAGAGACTGCTTTAAATGTGTCCCAGAGATTCTGATATGTGGTGTCTTCGTTCTCATTGGTTTCAAAGAACTTCTTTATTTCTGCCTTCATTTCATTGTTTATCCAGTCAACATTCAAGAGCCAGTTGTTCAGTTTCCATGAAGCTGTGTGGTTCTGGGTTGGTTTCTGAATTCTGAGTTCTAACTTGATTGAACTATGGTCTGAGAGACTGTTTGTTATGATTTCAGTTGTTTTGCATTTGCTGAGGAGTGTTTACTTCCAATTATGTGGTCAATTTTAGAGTAGGTGTGATGTGGTGCTGAGAAGAATATATATTCTGTGAATTTGGGGTGGAGAGTTCTGTAAATGTCTATCAGGTTTGCTTGATCCAGGTGTGAGTTCAAGCCCTGGATATCCTTGTTAATTTTCTGTCTGGTTGATCTGTCTAATATTGACAGTGGAGTGTTAAAGTCTCCCACTATTATTGTGTGGGAGTCTAAGTCTCTTTGTAAGTCATTAGGAACTTGCCTTATATATCTGGGTGTGCCTGTATTGTGTTCATATATGTTTAGGATCATTAGCTCTTCTTGTTGTATCGATCCTTTTACCATTATGTAATGGCCTTCTTTGTCTCTTTTGATCTTTGTTGCTTTAAAGTCTATTTTATCAGAGATGAGAATTGCAACTCCTGCTTTTTTTTTTTTTTTCACTCTCCATTTGCTTGGTAAATCTTCCTCCATCCCTTTATTTTGAGCCTTTGTGTATCCTTGCATGTGAGATGGGTTTCCTGGATACAGCACACTGATGGGTTTTGGTTTTCTATCCAATTTGCCAGTCTGTGTCTTTTGATTGGTGCATTTAGTCCATTTATATTTAGGGTTAATATTGTTATGTGTGAATTTGATCCTACCATTTTGATGCTAGCTGGCTGTTTTGCCCGTTAGTTGATGTAGATTCTTCATTTTGTTGAGGCTTTTTACCATTTAGTGTGTTTTTGGAATGGCTGGTACTGGTTGTTCCTTTCTATGTGTAGTGCCTCTTTCAGGAGCTCTTGTAAAGCAGGCCTGGTGGTGACAAAATCTCTGAGTACTTTCTTGGTCGCAAAGGATTTGAGTTTTCCTTCACTTCTGAAGCTCAGTTTGGCTGGATATGAAATTCTGGGTTGAAAGTTCTTTTCTTTAAGGATGTTGAATATTGGCCCCCACTCTCTTCTGGCTTGTAGAGTTTCTGTTGAGAGATCTGCTGTGAGTCTGATGGGCTTCTCTTTGTGGGTGACCTGACCTTTCTCTCTGGCTGCTCTTAGTATTTTCTCCTTCATTTCAACCCTGGTGAATCTGACGATTATGTGTCTTGGGGTTGCTCTTCTTGTGGAGTATCTTTGTGGTGTTCTCTGTATTTCCTGGATTTGCGTGTTCACCTGCCTTGCTAGGTTGGGGAAATTTTTCTGGATAATATCCTGAAGTGTATTTTCCAGCTTGAATTCGTTCTATTCATCACCTTCTGGTACACCTATTAAAAGTAGATTACGTCTCTTCACATAGTCCCATATTTCTTGGAGACTTTGTTCATTTCTTTTTGTATTTTTTTCTCTAATCATGGTTTCTCGTTTTATTTCATTGAGTTGATCTTTGACTTCTGATATTCTTTCTTCTGCTTGGTCAATTTGGCTGTGGAAACTTGTGCATGCTTCACAAAGTTCTCATGTTGTGTTTTTCAGCTCCTTCAATTCATTCATATTCCTCTCTAAGTTATCCATTCTTGTTATCATTTCCTCTAATCTTTTTTCAAGGTTCTTAGTTTCTTTGCATTGATTTAGAACATGTTCTTTTAGCTCACAGAAGTTTCTCATTACCCACCTTCTGAAGTCTAACTCTGTCATTTCATCACAGTCATTCTCCATCCAGCTTTGTTCCCTTGCTGGTGAGGAGTTTTGGTCCTTTGTAGGAGGTGAGGTGTTCTGGTTTTGGGTGAATTCCTCCTTTTAGCACTGGTTTCTTCCCATCTTTGTGTATTTTTCCACCTTTCGTCTGAGTAGTTCCTGACTTTTCGATTGGGTCTCTGAGTGGACACCCAGATTGTTGATCTGGTATTTATGTTACTTGGTTTTCCTTCTACCAGTCTATCCCCTCTGCTGTATGACTGCTGAGGTCCACTCCAGGCCCTGCTTGTCTGGGGTACACCTGTAGCAGCTGTGGAACAATGAGGGATGCTACCAGTTTCTTCTTCTGTTATCTTTATCCCAGAATGATGCCCACCAAATGTCAGTCTGATCAGTCCTTTTTGAGGTCACTCTGGATATGCAGGGGTCAGGGAGCTGCTGGAGAAGATGGTCTTTACTTTATAGGAGCTCAAGTGCTGAGCTGTGAGCTCTGTTGTTCATTCAGGGCTGTTAGGCTCCTGCATTTAAGTCTGCTGCAGCAGAACTCATAAAACTCCTTTTTTTTCCTCAAATGCTCTGTCTCAGGGAGTTGGGGCTTTCTTTATGAGTGTCCATTGCACTATCTTGCCCAGCTAGGAGGGAGTCTAGTCACTATTTGCCTGCCAAGGCTTCGCGCTGCTGGCGTGGGGTCCGCCCTGTTGCTGAGGGCTCTGCCCTGCAGCCGCAGTCTCCGCCCTGTGGCAGAGTATCTCTGTTATGGTGGGTTGCCTTGGCAATGGCGCACTGCGTCAGCAATGGGAGTGTACCTCAGTAGGGGCGGATTGCCTCGGTAATCGCTGGCAACCCTCGCCCACCAAGCTGCATCATCCTGGGTTCAGCTGTGCCCGCAGTGAAACTCTCCACCTGGAGTGTTTCGAATCGCCGTTTTGTTTGTCCCTGTGGGGGTGAAACCCACCGAGCCTGCTCACCTGGCTCCCTGCCTCAGAGCGCCTTTTTTTTTTTTTTTTTTTTTTTAAGTTGAAACGTTGGCTCTCTCCCAGGTGTTTCAGTCGCCTGTTGTTAGGGCACCAGGATCTCTGTGATTTCCCGTGCAGCGACCCACTGCGCTGGCTCAAACGCTGCTTCCCAGGAATCTCCTGGTCTGGCTCACTGTCCAAGTCATGTTTAATCAGATGGATATGCTAATCTGCTCTCCCAAATCTCAGATTGCTTGTTTAACGGGGCACCCAGACCAGTGTGTTTTGTGTGGAGTGTTGCAGAGTGCCACAGTGCTGTGGCACCAGCCGAAGCAGCCGCACCAGCGGAAACAGTTGCACTGGTGTCCCGTGTCTCTCCTACACCTGGGAATTCCCCGGTTCTGTGGGCAACAAAGATCCGTCTGGAAATGCAGCTTTGACTCACCCTCAGTGCGTTCACTGACAGCTGCAATCCTGAGTTGTTCTTACTGCATCATCTTGAATCCCCTCTGATTTCATTTTTATTTTTTAAGGCAGAGTTTCTCTTGCCCAGACTTGAGTGCAGTGGAACATGAGTATGTATGGCTCACTGCAGCCTAGAACTACCAGGCTCAAGTGATCCTTCCACCATAGCCTTTGGAGTATCTGGGACTACAGGTGTGTTCCACCCTGTCTGGCAGATTTTTTTTTTAATTGTGGAGATGGGTTATTGCTATGTTTGCAGGGCTGGTCTTGAACTCCTGGGCTCAAACGATCCTCCCACCTTGGTCTCCAAAAACAATGGGGTTATAGATGCAAACCAGTGCACCTGGTGTGTTTTAACTTTCCAAAATATTCTACAGGAAACATAGCAGATAAAAGATGGAAAACAACAAACTAAAACCAACTTTACAGTTGTTAAAAGTTTTAAACACATACACAACACCAAAACACCAAATTAACTAAAGTAATACTCATAAAGTTAGATATTTAAGGTATGTAACTATATTCCAGGACTTCAGACTACCTTAGGATTTCAGCAAGGAATATGCTTCATAAATCACAGGAATATACATCAAAGGAAAGAAGATAAAGGATGAATTTCAATATAAGTAAAAGTATAGTCATGAAAGTCAGGTAATTTAAGTCCAACATAGGCATAAATGGTGCTATCAAGGAAAAAAATAACAGAAAAAATCATAAGGAGAAAAATGCAATGCAATGCATTGACTATGATGTTCTTCCTTTTAATCTGTGTGATAAAGTCTTTCTTCAATCTTAAATTTTACTAGTTTAGAGGGTATATGTCTCAGATACAATGGAATTGCTCTAATTTTTTCCATTACCTATGTGCTTTCTTTGTTTCACAGATTTATATCTTCCTTTAATTTTTTCTTTTATTAAATATTTAAATAAGCATCTTCACCTTTATGATTTTTTCTGTTTTGTTTTTTTGTTTTTGTTTTTTGTTTTTTTTCTTGATAACACCATTTATGTATGTTGCACTTAAATTACCTGACTTTCATAACTACACTTTTATTTTTATTGAAATTCACCTTTATCTTCTTTCCTTTGATGTGTATTCCTGTGATTTATGAAGCATATTCCTTGCTGAAATCCTAAGGTAGTCTGAAGTCCTAGAATGTAGTTACATACTTTAAATATCTAACTTTATGAGTATTACTTTAATTAATTTGGTGTTTTGGTGTTGTGTATGTGTGTTTAAAACTTTTAACAACTGTAAAGTTGGTTTTAGGTTATTGTTTTCCATATTTTATCTGCTATATTTCCTGTAGAATATTTTTTGAAAGTTAAAACACACCAGGGGCAGTAGTTTGCATCTATAATATAATCCCAACAATTTTTGAGACCAAGGTAAGAGGATTGCTTGAGCCCAGGAGATCAGGACCAGCCCTGGAAACATAACAATACCCCATCTCCACAATTACAATTGCTACAAAGAGAATAAAATACCTAGGAATAGAAGTAACAAAGGATGTAAAGGACCTCTTCAAGGAGAACTACAAACCACTGCTCAAGGAAATAAGAGAGAACACAAACAGATGAACAAACATCCCAGACTCATGATTGGAAAGAATCAACATTGTAAAAATGGTCATACTGGCCAAAGTAATTTATAGATTCAATGCTATCCCCATCAAGCTACCAATGATCTTCTTCACAGTACTGGAAAAAACCACTTCAAACTTCATATGGAACCAAAAGAGAGCTCACATAGCCAAAAGAATCCTAAGAAAGAGGAACAAAGCTGGAGGTATCAAGCTGCGTGAACTAAAACTATACTACAAGGCCACTGTAATCAAAACAGCATGGTACTGGTACCAGAACAGAGATGCAGACCAGTGGAACAGAACAGAGGCCTCAGAAGCAACACCACATATCTACAATCATCTGCTCTTTAACAAACCTGAGAAAAACAGGTAATGGGCAAAGGATTTGCTGTTTAATAAATGGTGTTGGGAAAACTGGCTAGCCATGTGCAGAAAGTAGAAACTGGACCCCTTCCTGATACCTTACACTAAAATTAACTCCAGATGGATTAAAGATCTAAGCATAAGACCTAACACCATAAAAACCCTAGAAGAAAACCTAGGCAAAACCATTCAGAACATAGGCATAGGCAAGGACTTCATGGCTAAAATACCAAAAGCAATGGCAACAAAAGACAAAATAGAAAAATGGAATCTCATTAAACTCCAGAGCTTCTGTACAGCAAAGGAAACAATCATTAGAGCAAACCAGCAACCAGCAGAATGGGAAAAAATTTTTGCAATCTACCCATCTGACAAAGGCTAATATCCAGAATCTACAAAGACCTAAAACAGATTTACAAGAAAAAAGCAAACCCATTCAAAAGTGGGTGAAGGATATGAACAGACACCTTACAAAAGAAGACAAAGATGAAGCCAACAAACATGAAAAAATGCTCATCATCACTGGTAGTTAGAGAAATGCAAATCAAAACCACATTGAGATACCATCTCATGACAGTTATAATGGCGAGCATTAAAAAATCTGGAGACAACAGATGCTGGAGAGAATGCAGAGAAATAGGATCAGTTTTACATTGTTGATGGGAGTGTAAATTAGTTCAACCACTGTGGAAGACAGTGTGGTGATTCCTCAAGGACCTAGAAATAGAAATACCATTTGATCCAGCAATCCCATTACTGGGTATATACCCAAAGAATTATAAATTGTTCTATTATAAAGACACATGCACACATATGCTCATTGGGCACTTTTTACAATGGCAAAGACCTGGAACCAACCCGATTGTCCATCTTCAATAGACTGGATAAAGAAAATGTGGCACATATACACCATGGAATACTATGCAGCCATAAAAAATGATGAGTTCATGTCGTTCTTAGGGACATGGATGAAACTGGAAACCATCATTCTCAGCAAACTGACACAAGAACAGAAAACCAAACACCATATGTTATCACTCATAGGTGGATATTGAACAATTAGAACACATGGACACAGGGAGGGGAACATCACACACTGTTTTCAGTAGTGAGGGGAAATGGGAGGGACAGCATGGGTGGGGAGGGATAATGAGGAGAGAAATACCAGATATAGGTGATGGGGGAATGAAGGCAACAAACCACCTTGCCATGTATGTACCTATGCAACAATCCTGCATGATCTGCACATGTAACCCAGAATCTAAAGAACAATTAAAAAAGAAAAAAAGAAAGAAAGCAGCTTGACCGCAGGTGCCTCGTCAATCACACTAGATTTCATTACATAATAGAGCATTGGTCTAACCAGGGACACTTCACCCAGGGACATTGGCAACAACTAAGGACATTTTGGTTGTCACAACTGGGGTTGGGTCCATTGACATCTAGTGGGTATAAGCCAGGGTTGCTACTAAACATTTTGTAATGCACAGAATAGCCCCTCATAGTAAAGTATTATCTAGACCAAAATAGCAATAGTTTTGAGATTAAGAAATTCTGCAATAGAATAATGAAGAATGAAGTGGTGAAGAAAACAGAATGAGGCCTAAATATTCTTTACTCAGCCAAGTTAACATTTAAGTATAAAGGCAACAATAAAGTATTCTCCCATATTCCAAATGCAGAAAGCATGGTGTTAGTGAGATCTATTAAAAATATACCTTGAAAAATAAAACCACAAAATAAAATGTGAATCAAAATGAGAAACTCATAATTGAAAATTTAACATATAAAGACTGATGTTGACGTTAATTCCAACTAAGCATACAGTTAACTATAAAAGCCTAAATAACATTTATCTGTGATATTCAGCCTTCAAAAAAAAAAACAGGAAATTTCAAAATACCATAAATATCATGTAAAGGGATAAGTAGTGTATTAGCATACAATATCAAGGCATCAAAGTACAAGGAGAAAGGTGAATAGCTTCTAAATAAACACGATACAATAAACAGAGACAAATTATATGAATGTTTCTATGCCAAATAAAATGACAAACATTTTAAAGAAACTATAGGACACAAAGAAAAAAATCAACAGAAATAAGTAGTAAAGTAGACTTTAACATAATATTCTCAATTAATGATACACCATATTGTGGAAAATAAATATGATATGGTTTCGCTGTGTTGCCACCAAAATTTCTTCTTGAATTGTAGCTCCCATAATCACCATGTATCATGGGACAGACTTGGTAGGAGGTGACTAAATCACAGGGGTGGGATTTTACCATGCTGTTCTCATGATAGTGAATAAGTCTCATGAGATCTGACAGTTTTATAAAGAGTCAGTTGCTATGCACATTCCCACTTGCCTGCGGCCATGTAAGATGTGCCACCATCTAAGGCCTCCCCAGCCACGAGGAAGTCTGAGTCGATTAAACCTCTTTCCTTTATAAATTACTCAGTCTTGGGTATATATTTATTAGCAGCATGAAAACAAACTAATACAAAGTGGCAATCAGATGATCTAAAGAAGAACATTAAATCTGTTTCTAAATATAGACAACTATAAAATATAAGAAATTATGACATTTATTGTTCAACTTTCTATGAGGCATATTTTTTGCATGTATTGTAGGCCAGAAAAATAAGTAATTTCTCAAATATACACATAGTTTAAAACCCTAAGCCATTCTCTGTCTACAATATAATAAAACTAATTATTTCCATTCTATTTTCTTCTTAATAAATTTGTATTGACAATAGACTGATATATACTGAGTTATTATTATTATTTTTCTTGACAGTCTTCCATTTGTTTTTTATCTTCTCTTTGATTAAGGAATGTTTTCGAGAGAGTCTGAAATGGTTGCAATTTTTATAAACATTTTTCAATGAGCAGAGGACAAGTCAGCTCTGGCAAAATTTCAAGCACCCTAATGTAATTCAACTAGTAGTCCATGAAGGGTGAAGACAGGATAGCAAAATTATTTGAAGTAATAATTACAGTTTTTTTCCAAGTTTAATACAACTATCACCCAAAAATGCAAGAATCCCTATTGGGGGCATGAAGTGGGCAGAGCAAGATGGTGGAATAGAAGTCTACACTGTTCATTTCCTGACAGTAACTCCCAATTTTAACAACTATTTGCACATAGAAAAGAACCATCACAAGAACCAAAAATCAGTTGAGCAATTAGAATACCTGGTTTTAACTTCATATCGCTAAAGGAGCCACTGAAAAAAGACAGACAGACAGCCTTGAATCTCTGACACCATTCTTAATCATTCCCCTGGCAGCAGGCATGCTGTTGGGAGAAAGGGTCTGCAATTGGGAGAGGGAGAGCACAGCGACTGGAAGGCATTACACTGGACTCAGTGCTACCCTTTCATAGCAGAGAGCAAAGCCATGCTGGTCTCAGTGAGCACCATGCAAGAGGGAGCATTTGGACCTCACCTAGCCAGAAGGGAATCACTCAGCTCAGTAGGTTGAACTTCAGTTTCCCAGCACACCTCACCATAGCAGGCTGAAGTGCTCTGGGGTTTAAAGTAAACTTGAAAGGCAATCTAGGATACAAGAACTAAAATTCTTGGTAGTTCCTAGTGCTGAGCTGGACTTAGAGTCAGTGTACAAGGATAGTACACGACCTAGGGAGACACCAGATGAAACAGATAGAGGTGTGCTTGTGTCACCATTCCTACAAGCCCAAGGCAGCTCAGCTTGCTGCTTAAGGAGAGGAGAGTAAAGAGCAAAGAGGGCTTACATATTGGATACCATCTCAGCCACAGTAGGACAGGGTATTGTGCAGAGTCATGAGGTACTTATTCCAGGCCTGAGCTCCTGGATGACATTTCTAGACACACCCTGAGCCAAAGGAGAACCTTCTGTCTTGAAGAGAAAGACCCAGTCCTGGCATGGTTCACCACCTGCTGACTAAAGAGCCCTTGGGCCCTAAATAAGCCCAGAGCAATACCCAGGCAGTACACGCTTAGACTCTTAGACTCAGGTGTGACCCAGCAATACCCAGGTAGTACATTGTTAGGCTCTTAGACTCAGGTGTGACTCAGCACATTCCCAGCTATGGTGGCTACAAGGAGAGACTCCTTCTGTTTGAGAAAAGCAGAGAGAAAACTAAAGGGAACTTTGTGTTGCATCTTAGGTACCAGATTGCCACAGGGGGACAGAGAAACAAGCAGGCTCTTGGGATCTTTGAGTCCAGGCCTAGGCTCTTGGAGAGCATTTCTAGACTTGCCCTGGGCCAGAGGGGAGCCACACTGCTCTTGTTGGGCAGGCTAGAATGCAGCAGGTGCAATCCTGGCTAACTGCAATCTACACCTTCTGGGTTCAAGCAGTTCTCCTGCCTCAGACTTCAGAGTATCTGCAATTACAAGCATGTGTCATCATACCCAGATAATTTTGTTTTAGTAGAGATGGGGTTTCACCATATCGGCCAGGCTGGTCTCGAACTCCTGACCTAAGTGATCTGCCCACCTTGGCCTCTCAAAGTGCTGGGGTTATAGGCATGAGTACCTACATTAAAAAAGAAGAAAATTCAAATAAATAACCTAATGATGCATCTTAAAGATCTAGAAAAGCAAGAGTGAACATACCCCACTTAGGTCCCACTTTCTTGAGGCTAATCAGAGCAATGTAGACTGTTTTGGTGGCAGATGTGTTCACAGAGCTTGTCTATGGAGACACCCCTTTGGTGAATGTGGTCATTATTCCTTCCTTCCATGAGCCATGCTTGATGATAATGTGCAGGATCTTGGCTTCAGCGCAGTTTTTTAAAATCAGTTTTATGATCTGTCTTGTGATCTTTGTGCACCTTGTGGAACTCTTTTAGGGACTCTCTCAGTTTATGCATCAAAGTTGGTCCCTACACCTATGCAAAAGGACAGTTGTTTGGGTTCATGTGAACCTGTTAGGCCATTAGAGCAAAAGCAATCAAATGTATCAAATGTGTTCTAATTCTCATTCACATGTATGTGTCTGGGTCAAAGCTATCGAAGGGTCAAATGGAGCAGCTGATGGCAAATTTATATATATATGCATAAATTATATAGATATTTAATATATATATTATATAGATATATGTAGTGACATATAAATATATATAGGAGTTGGAAGTCACCAAATATATATATATATGTGTGTGTGTATATATATGTGGTGACTTATATATATATGTATTTATATATACATATATATGCATCACCACATACATATACATATTTATATATATGTATTATTTATATATATGTACCAAAGAGTTGAAGTCACCACACATATATATATATACAAATATACATTTATATATACATATATACATATATGTATACATATATATGTACATGTATGTATATATGTATGTGCATATATATAAATTTATATATACATATATATGTATATATATGTGTATGGTGACTTCAACTCCTTTGTACATATATATATAAATTATACATATATATAAATTATAAATATATATAATTTATACATATATATATGTATAAAGGAGTTGAAGTCACCAAAGAAAGAAAGATGAGGAAGATGGCAATGACAGGTGCCACTGGTTACTTGATGTAGCCAATCTTCAAGCCTCGATGGGTGAGTATGGTTCAACCTGGCTGTACCCTTATCTCTTCACTTTGCCCTACCTGTTAGGAAAATGCCACAGGGAAGCAACTGTTAACTTCTGCAAAGAGCCCAGGCTTATACAAGAAACAGAGCCCAAAGAATAATATTAATTTCTGTTCTAAGTAATGTACTTAATAATATAGTGCATTCATAATTTTAGCTAATCTTCACAACTTGAAATTTAGTATGACTTAGTTTGGCAAAAGAGAGAAAGACTAAGACAAAAGTCTTAGTCAGGGGAGGTTTTCCATGTATGCATGGCCCAAAGATTTCTCACAAAGAAAGAGATAGTAACTTAGAGTAACCATCCTGGGGTTACGTAGCAAGTCAAAGACACATAGTGCAAGAGGTAAGTAAACAGGGTTGCAAAAACAACAGGGGCTAGTAAGTGACCTGCTGAAAATGAAGTGAGGGTATAATTTCAAAGAAATTCCCTGCTCTATCTCTGTTTCTAAGAGCAAAGATCATTAGCTGGATAATGGTAATGCAGATGAGGAGTTATTTCTCTTTAAAATGTGCTCAAATGCTTTTGCCCATACCGAGGACTCACAGCATTGCACAACTTCAGAGGACATAATTTACATTTTAAGAAGTATGCTCCTGGAGATGCTATTGACATTGAATACAAGGGGAACTGTGTTCTTCGAAGCTATAAAACATCACATGCTTCACCATAATCCTAATATCAGAGCAGCAAAAGGCAAAAATGGGCTGGCCCTTGGGGATGGAGAAGGCACAGGCCAGAAGCAGGAAAATAATAAAAGAAATCTTCCCGGAGCTTGGTTGGGTTGAAGAGGCTCAGATTCCAGGACGCAGCCTCATGGCAGCATCAGAATTGAGAAATTAGCCAGAGTCTGAAGATTTTGGTGAAAGTCCAAGCTTAAGGACTCCTTGGTCTCTCATCTAGAATTTTTAATACCCCCTGAAAACTAGAACCCGATTATACTATCAATTTCCCAGGGTAAAAAGAACATGTTTGCGTTTCACTGAAAAGGACAAGTAGCAGTGTAGGGTCTTAAAGTAGCTGCCTCTACATCCCTTTCCCTGGACTTGGGATCTGAGGCCCTAGGAGAAAGTTGATTATCACACAAATTTAGGAGACTTAGCAATGCGTTGATGCGGCGAAGAGGTTGTGCTGACTACAAGGGGATGAGGTATTCCTGCTTTACCTATACACTCTGTGCCAGGTAGTTTGCATTTATGGCAGGATAATTTATCAAGCTATTAATGCTATCTCATACTCCTTGCCAAATGTCCTCCCAAAAGAATGAAGATAATTTTGCCTTCCTCTCTTCAACAAAACTCTGTGCTTCTGTTCTCAGAAGGTATTAATTGCTTACATCCTGGCCTAAACTGAACTTGTTAGACCTTGGTTCTACAACCCTATCCAGATTTTTGTGTGAGATGACTATTTATCTAAGTATGTGTAAAATGGGGATTATGTGGAGAGATGGGGTAGGTTGAAAGAAAGGGACTTGCCCAAGGGTATTAGTGGTATCAGGGATCTGAAAAATAGAATATTGTGAATGATCCCTTACTGGCACTTACCTCTGTGAAGACAGCAGAACTTGATTTGATGAGTGAATGTATTTGTTGAGTGCTAAATCAAGTATGAAGTCTTGACTCAGTTAAAAATGCCACTGCCAACATATGGCATGGAGGCTGTGCAGCCACCTGCTTTGGGGTAGACCACGTAGGGATGGCATCTTATAGACAACCATAGAATCTGAATACCAAAGACTCTTTTATAAGTAATTTTTAAATTTTTACATTTTTTTACACTAAATAGGAAAATAAGCTGCATGATAACTGAATGGTTTTATTCCCACCCTGGTAAATGCTGATTTCTTTGTGAACAACATTGCTGTAGAGAAAATACATGATTTCACATTTATTATTTTATTTAATTTTTACCACTCTTCAAAAAAGGTATTGTTTATACCTACTGAGGTATAGGAAAGTTAATAAAGGTTCAGTGGATGAAGACAGACAGTGGAACCAGAGAGAGAGAACATTCTTGTATTTAGGCAATCACAAGGGAAAATATTGACTCATATAACTGAAATATCTAGGAGCAGAGTTTGCTTCCCGCAGCAGTGTTGATGCAGGGCCTCAACAGATGTCATCAAAATTTAGTTTTGTTTTCTCATTTTGGCTCTTCTTTCTTCTTTCACAGAAGAACTGTGCTGACTTCATTCTTATCCTTAGTTAGCGGCTGGATGACTGCTAGCAAATTCAAAGGTGTATCCTGCCAGGTTTCAGTGTTCAGAAAATGTAGTGCTTCCTCACAACAGTCCCTGAAGATGGCACCAACTGGATGATGAAACAGTCATTGTGACAAGTTGAGTGGCATCTTCTTTCAGCTAGACCTAGACACAGGAGACCTCTAGAGGGACGGTCTGGATAGAGGGAAGTCAATTCCCTAAGTATGAATCAAGACTGAAAAATGGGATTAGTTTTCCCACAGGGCAAGAGAGGTACAGTTAACAAAAAGTGAATGAATGATGGGTGACAAAATAAAAGAAAAACAAAAATGTCCACTACAACTCTGTCTCATAGCTCAATTCCCGGCTTTGAGCAATTGCCCCTTTGGATGCTTAAGTTTGCTGTCACGTCTGAATTCAGGTACTTTTAGTGAGACTAGATGGTAGGGTAGTGGTAGGATAGGGCCCAGAAAAAGGATCTCAAAGGGGAAAAAAATATCTGGAATACCCAGAACTATGGATGGACCATCCAAGAAGCTGACTGCTCAATTCTTAGGCTTTCTAATCTCAAATTCATTTACCTCCATTCCAATATAGAACCTAGACCTTATGACAAGGGATAGTTCTTCCTTCCGAATGATACACTCTGACATCCCATTACTGATTCAACCTCCAACCCTTCTAGCTTATGCCTTCACATGCCAATTCACCAACATTTCCAGGCCTGCCAGTCCATTGACCCTTCCATTCACAGCATTTTGCTTTCACTTCCTCCTTTTTCACAGTTACCATAATGATCTATTACTTAAGTATCATCGTAAATATCCCCACCTACTTTTCTTTCATCATCCCTGCCTGGCAAAATCCCAACTCTCTGCCATTTTTTTGACACTCCCTCTAATTAAGTGGTTCAGTCCTATTGGACAAAATCAGGCAAATGAGTCTACGATAATCAACAGCAATACCACTTGAAATGTGTTTATTCATTCACTCTTTCTATGTATATTTGTATACATGTACATTTATTGAGTGACAACTAAGTGCTAGTCACTGTGGAGTTTCCATCATTGCCACCTTAGCCAACATTAACACTCATATCCTTCTCAACACTATTTCAAGCCTCCTTTGCTTTCCTTAAACTTTTGCCCTGCAACTACTCAGCAGATGTGTTGGACTGCCACTTCACAGAAGAACTGAAGCCTCAAATGGCAATCTCAATCTGTCTCTGTCTCTGTCTCTCACTTATTCTGTAACTCTCTCTCCCTGGATGCTCCCAAGCTGGGATACACTTCTCACTTCCCCATCACAGTAATTTTCACACTGTGTTGTATTATGGCTTATCTGTATCTTCCTTTCAGACAGGGACCAGGTCCATCCATCTTACTGCTCGTTTTTCAACATCTAGGGCTTCCAAAACCCTTTGTGAGAATGAATGAGCTATGGCAGAGATATCTAGTAGCGAGGACCCACTCAGTGCTGGGTGAGGGCAGGGCCATGTCTAGGAGGTGGGGCTTAGGAGCTGCCCCATTAGCTACTAAAGGAAGCTACCCAGGCTTCTCCTTAGGATGGCAAATTTAATCTCTATTACCACTGTGAAACAAAAGTTCTTGATTTATCCTCACATAGGGTTTCTGGTAGAAATTGTTGATGCTTTGAATGACTATCTGTCAGACATGCAGGGGTCATGCTGAGGCCTCTAAGGGTCACTAGCTGGAGAAATGCCTTGAATTCTCCAGCTCTGGTGTCTGACTACAGATACTGAAGGTCCTCAGAAGCCACGCACAAAGCCGAGCTTGCTAGAAATGGGAGCCACCTTCTCTTCCAGGAGTCAGTGGAGATCGCCATTGTCACCACCATCATAATTCCTGTTTATTGAGGCTGCACAGGGCACTGGCTGTCAGGCCTTGGGTAAGTTACTAAATCCGAGCCCCAGATCTCAGCTATAAAATGATGTGTTAATATCTATCCAAGGGCTTTTGTAAGGAGTGGCATGAACAAGAGTTATGTACAAGGGCAAGGGTAAAGACTCTTCATGGTGCCCCAGTGCCATCGCTACTTGGAATTAGTGAGTGATCTTGTCTTGTGAACACCTCTGAGAGGCCTAATCCCCTGAGGTTTGGGCTGCAAGCTTTTCTGCAAATAGAGCAGAAAATCTCAGACAACTGACTTCACACACTCAAGTATGGACACATTGATGATTTACTGAGAGCCTACTGTATGTCAGATATTTTGCTGTATAGAAACCCCAGTCACTAGAATTCTGCCCTTCAGCCACTGCTCTGTTCCTTCTAGAGTCTTCTTAGGTGACTTCAGGTGAGTTAATTACTTTAATGCTTGCCCCCTTTTTTGTTTTTAAGCTCAAATTCATCAATCCAATTGCTTTCTAAACGTTCCCAACTTCAATTTCTAACAGGGACCCCAAGCCTAACAACTTCAAAATACAACAACTTAAAAACACAACACCCTAACAACTTCAAAATACAACACCCTGCCACAATACTAATTACTATTGGGAATATTAATTAGTATTGTGAAAGGGTGTTGTATACTTTGCTCTTATATTCCCAGCATTAATTAGTAGCACTCAGTCAAGCAAGAAACATAAAAGCCACCCTTCCTATCTCTTCAACTTTCCCAAAACTAGTCAGTTGCCAGGATTTCTTTTTTAAATTTTACCTCCTAAATATTTCCCAAATCCATCTCTTCTTTCGATCTGCACTGCCACCATGGTAGTTCAAGCCTTCATTGCCTCTCTGCTAACTGATATGTTACTTCAATTTTGCCTCTTTTAAATTACATTTATTACTGTTGGAGAAATCGATCTAAAACGAAAATGACCATGGCACTTACCTCTTTTAAACCCTCCGTGACTGTCTATTGCCAACCAAATAAGGCCTATTCTTTCTAACATGGTATACAAGGCCTGTCACCAGGTCATCCTCATCTCTCTCTCTCTCGGCTTCAACGTTCTCCTGGAATTACTCTCTGCTGTGTATTTGTTGTTCCAGAATAGAGAAATGCTTGTTATTACTCCGGAATCTCTCAGGCTACTCAGTGTTTCATGTTTTTACTCATAATGCTTGTACTCTCTAAAATTCTCTTTTGTACTGTTTTTTCCTCTGGGATATTGCTTAACTGTCCTTCCAGACGCAGTTCGGGCATTAGTAGTTCCTTCAAGGAAACTACCCTGAAATTCCAGGTTGCTTAGAACATTTTTTCCTAATGAATAAGAGCATTACCTTGCTGGTAGAATGATAGCAAAACCCTTCCCTCTCATATCACAGTTGAACACTGGTTGGGAAAGGGGAGCCATACCCTCCTCCCGGCAGAGGGGTAAGAAACCATCCTTGGCCCAGGCACTCGATGTGCCCTACTGCTAACGGAGAAGAAGAAACACTGAGAAATCCCTACTGTTGGGTTGAATACAAAATCAATTACATAGGCCTTTATATGACATATTGGAAAAAACCCAACTGAAAAATACGGGGCCCCAAAGAAAGGTGGAAGGGTTGAGAAGGCTCAGGAGTAGTAGAATTATCAGCTAACCTGTCTGCTGGCATCAGGGATTATGCTCTTTTTAAACCCACCCTGAACTTCAAGAACCCATTGTAAATGTCCTATAACTCTATGATGACGCCTGGAACTCCAGTCCAGAGCTTTCAATTTCGGTCATTAAAAGAAACAGTGCACTCTAGTTAATAAAAAACTATCTCTTCTTTCATGAAGAAACTTAATGTACTATGGTTGACATCTAGCTTCACTGTGTGAGATACTGATTCTAATTTTCACTCTCTGTTAAGAGGGGGGTTATCTTCTTTCTTTTACTCTACTATCTACAGAAAAATTTAGCTTTATTAATATTTGGGGGAAAATAGAGACAGAAATCAGGTAAGAAAACTCTACTGTGATGATACAATTTATGTGTCCACTTGGCTAGGCCACAATATCCAGTTTGTGGTCAAATACCAGTCTAGATGTTGCTGTGATGGTACTTTGCAGATGTAACTAATATTTTTCAGTAGATTTTGAGTAAAGTAGACCACCCCCTGTGATGTTAGTGGTCTCATCTAATCAATTGAAAGCCTGGAGATGAAAGACTGAGGTCCCAAGGTCGGGGGGAAAGAAGCTGTCACCAGACTGCCTTTAGACTCAAGAGTGCAATATTAACTCTTCTCTGGGTCTCCAGTATCCAAAATGCCAGCCTGTCCTGAAAATACTAGGCTGGCCAGCCCCCACAATTGCACAAGCCAATTCCTTAAAGTAAACCTCTATCTACATATCTATCTACACATCATATTAGTTCTATCTGGAGAACAGTGATTAATGCACCAGGAAAGATTAACTTCTTTTTATTAATGTTGTTCTTCCCAGTTTTCTAACTCAATCATATTGGCACAAATGAGCACTTAAGATGGGAACTCTCAGAATAGAATAGAACATCATCTCAGGGGAACAACTTGGGCAGGGTGGATGATAAAGTGCAAACTACGGTTTATATCAGAAGCTCACAGATGATATATCTCGGTGTTACAGAGCTCACACTAGCAAAATCTCAATCAGAGGGTGTCAGTAGTTGGGCACAACTTAAGGCACACAAGTTAAGGCAGATATGCCAGCATATACCTCTAAGTATGCCTCATACATTGCTTGCTCCCCACAGCACACTGCCTTCTGAATAATACCATATGTTTTGGAGACAGCAGAAACATAGCACCCCTCTTGGTTTGGGAACACTGCCTGCATATTCTTTTTCAATACAGATCATCAACTTGTTCTAAACACGAACATTATTCATTTTGGAGTATGGTAAAGGTCTACTCAAGTTTTTTAATCCCCAAACATATGTTGGACAGCATTGCAGTGGCCACGGAATGGATTATTAAGAGCGCAGACACCTACAACAAGTGCATCTGCTAGGTGACTTTCCTTTGTATTAAGTCTGATCTAGAGAACAATGCTGAACTTTGGAAAGCCCCTGACCAAATGCTAGAGCCCAAACTCCTGTCTCATGGAGCAGATCCTATCTAATGAGGCATGCATGCACCTGCAACTGTAAGATTTTGCACCCTTCCCCGGAAGAGAACAAATGACTGAAGAAAATGAGGATCACATGCAGAAAACTCTTATTTGAATTTTGAAGAAAGGCAAAATAGATATTTTTATCTACCTTAAAAATTATTAAAATGAAGGAGCAAATAACTCCATTATTTAAATTGTTATACTTTAAGTTCTGGGGTACATGTGCAGATCTTGCAGGATTGTTATATAGGTATACACATGCCATGGTGGTTTGCTGCCTCCATCCCCCCATCACCTACATTAGGTATTTCTCCTAATGTTATCCCTCCTCAATCCCCCCACCCCCTGCTATCCCTCTCCTAGCCCCCCAACCCCCAATGAACACCAGTGTGTGATGTTCTCCTCCAAGTGTCCATCCGTTCTTATTGTTCAACACCCACTTTTGAGTGAGAACATGCATTGTTAGGTTTTCTGTTCTTGTGTCAGTTTGCTGAGAATGATGGTTTCCAGATTCATTCATGTCCATACAAAGAACATGCACTCATCTTTTTTATGGCTGTATAGTATTCCATGGTGCATATGTGTCACATTTTCTTTATCCAGTCTATCATTGATGGGCATTTGGGTTGGTTACAAGTCTTTGCAATTGTAAACAGTGTCACAATGAACATACTTGCGCTTGTGTCTTTATAACAGAACGATTTATAACCCTTTCGGTATATACCCAGTAATGGGATTGCTGGGTCAATGGTATTTCTATTTCTAGATCCTTGAGGAAGTGCCACACTGTCTTCCACAATGATTGAACTAATTTACACTCCCTCCAGTAGTGTAAAAGCATTCCTATTTTACCACATCCTTTCCAGCATCTGTTGTCTACAGATTTTTTTAATAATCACCATTTTAACTGGCATGAGATGGTATCTTAATGTAGTTTTGATTTTCATTTCCCTAATGACCAGTGATGATGAGCATTTTTTCATATGTTGGTTGGCCACATAAATGTCATCTTTTGAAAAGTGCCTGTTCATATCCTTTGCCCACTTTTTTGATGGGGTTGTTTTTTTTTTTTCCTTGTAAATTTGTTTTAGATCTTTGTAGATTCTGGATATTAGCCCTTTGTCAGATGGGTAGATTGCAAAAATTTTTTCCCATTCTGGTGGTTGCCAGTTCACTCTAATGATTGTTTCTTTTGCTGTGCAGATGCTCTTAAGTTTAATTAGATCCTATTTGTCTAATTTGGCTTTTGTTGCCATTGCTTTTGGTGTTCTAGTCATTAAGTCCTTGCCTATGCCTATGTCCTGAATTTGCCTAGGTTTTCTTCTAGTGTTCTTATGGTGTTAGGTCTTAGTTTAAATCTTTAATCTATCTGGAGTTAATTTTTGTATAAGGAGTAAGGAAGGGGTCCAGTTTCTGCTCTCTTGCACATGGCTAGCCAGCTTTACAACACCATTTTTTAAACAGGGAATCCTTTCCCCATTGTTTGTTTTTGTCAGGTTTGTCAAAGATCAGATGGTTATAGGTGTGTGGGGTTACTTCCAAGGCCTCTGTTCTGTTTCATTGGTTTATATTTCTGTTTTGGTATCAGTACCATGCTGTTTTGATTACTGTAGCCTTGTCATATAGTTTGAAGTCAGGTAGTGTGATGTCTCCAGCTTTGTTCTTTTTGCTTAGGATTGTCTTGGCTATCCAGGCTCTTTTTTGGTTTCATATGAAGTTTAAAGTGGTTTTTTCCAGTTCTGTGAAGAAGGTCAATGGTAGTTTGATGGGGACAGCATTGAATCTATAAACTATTTTAGGCAGTATGGCCATTTTCATGATATTGATTCTTCCTAACCATGAGCATGGAATGTTTTTCCATCTGTTTGTGTCCTCTCTTATTTCCTTAACCAGTGGTTTGTAGTTCTCCTTGAAGTCCATCACATCCTTTGTTAGTTGTATTCCTAGGTATTTTATTCTCTTTGTAGTAATTGTGAATGGGAGTTTGCTCATGATTGGCTCTCTGTTTGTTATTGGTGTATAGGAATGCTTGTCATTTTTGCACATTGATTTCATATCCTGAGATTTTGCTGAAGTCACTTATCATCTTAAGGAGATTTTAAAAACTCATGCTTATGAATAATGAAGAAGTTTTCCTAGAGAAATGAGATTAAAAATTAGGTCCCAATCTTTTATTCTTTTCTTGTCTTTCAAATTTCTTGCAAGGAATAAGGCCAAATTTGAACCATTAAAAGGCAATCATAGTCCTGCCTATTCAACCCTAAACTCCCTAAGGTCTTACCATAATCTCTTCATTCCTGATACACCAGGTCTGCAATCGCTATTGCTAGCAGGAACTACAGCAAACTCCTGTCATAAAATAAAGGGAGAGGCCAAGAAGAAAATCAGAACTTTCATTTTTCTCAGATTTCCTGTCAAGCTCATCCTCATGAAGAAGGATGGAGCTGGGCAAATGGCCATTGCCTGTCAGGTGACAGGATGTGAGGGAACTGGGTTATGATTGGATAGATTTGAAGGCAGACCTTCTGAGTCCTGATATTGGACATGCTGTTTAACTCACCAAAAACCCATATTTCCCTGGATAACACTAGAGTTACACAACTCATAAGGTGGTTGTGTGAAACAATGTTTGTGAAAGAACTTTCTGAGAGAAAAAACACTATATATGTCAATGAACCTTACTATTATTGTCAATTTCCATTTAAAACTGAAAACTAATTCTTGGGGCTTTCAGAGTCTAGTTTCCCCAGATTGTCTCCCAAAGAACGGTTTAACTCAGATTCATATAAGATCTTCACCACATATAGCCCATTATTTTGGTTTTCTTGCTTGGAGAGGTTGTCAAAAAGAAGCCAAGTTTGCAGCTGACTTGATTCTTCTTCTGAAAATAGTGATTCATCTTTCCCCCAACTTTTATGATCCTTCTTTTTAGTATGCCCCATTCATTTCCAGAACCCCAGTGTAAGCTGAGGTTGAAATAGGTGAGGAAAACCCATAGAGAAAAGAATGCAAAAGAAAGCCTCAGGGTGATGGATGAAAGGAAAGGAGTCCTGTAAATAATGGGGGATGAGAGAATCTGATGCCTTCTTATCCTTCCAGGCCCTTCTGTCCCTTCTCTGCTCCTGACAGCATTTTGCTCCTCCTGTCTCCTACAGTCATGTAGGCATGCTTCCTGTTAGGGCAACGTTCGCAACTCCTGCAGCAAGATCTCTGATGTGAGGTAAATGGCAATGTCTGCTGAAACTGACCTCCTGCAGCTTGTGGAAGATGCTCCTCCATCTGTGCTCCCTTTAGCTTACACAGGAGCTCTAATTCATCTCTAACTCTGGCCAGCTCCTCTCAACTGATATCCCAGAAAGTCATATAACAACCCCTCCTTCTCTTGGAGCCTTCCCTGCTTCTTGTCTTCAACCTTCCACTGGATTTTACAGAGTCCAATGTCTTACCTCTGTCTGAGACCTTTGAATACACAAATAAGACTCAGTATTTCTTAGTGTTTTTCGTTCACACCTGCCACTAGCTTTCACATCTGTGCCACCAGAGATCTCTCTCATGCTGTAGCACACCATCCCCACAGGTTTCCCCCTTGAATTCTCAACACTGGACTTCCCTCTGTCACCAGAACCCTATTGTCAGTTTTCCACATCACCAGTGACAATTATTTATGCTTACTTACCTTGTCCCTCTTCTCATGAACGCACTCAGATACTGGATCTTTTTCTTCAACAAGAACTCACTTTATCACAGGTCCCTATCTGCTCCTGTGACTCCACCCAATCTCAAGCTATCATTCTCTCCATGACCTTGAGACATGCCATGTGTCTCACTCACTTAGTTTCCAATAACCTGCCATTATGAAAAATCTCTACTCTACCAACACCAGATGCCACCTTTAACTCTGACTACATCTGACCTGACTCCAATTTTACTGAACACTGTCCCTAAGAGTTCATGTCTAGATAACCCCTGTTAATTTGCCTCTTCTACCTCAACAGTCTCAGATGCTGACTGCTCATTGTTGTGCATGTCAGCCTTCTCCTGGTGACAGGTGTCTGCCAAGGTCTTTTTTCTCCCCACCATCTCATATTGTGATTTTCTTTTTTTTTATGAGAAAATTATAGACATAGAGAATGGATTAGTGGTTGCCAAAGATAAAAGCGGGAGCCCCTTCATTTTTTTTTTCTGTAGATGTGTAAAATGTTTTATTAGTTTGCAGTTGTTTTATGAAGGATAGCTGTGTATTTATTCTCTTTTTTTGTTTTGTTTTGTTTTGTTTTGTTTTGTTTTTTTAGAGAAGGAAAGAAAGAAAAAAATGAGTGAAAGAGAGGAAGAAAGAGGAAGGAAAAGAGGGAGAGAGAACAGGAATGTTGCTTTATTCTAAAAATTGGTATTGAAAACCTCTTTTATGCCAATAATCATGCTTAATAATGGCCAATCAATATTTCATTTAAACCTATGAGTAGGTGCGATATGGTACTGACAAAAATGTATATTTTATGTATTTAAAGTGGAGAGCTCTATAAATGTTTATTAAGTTTACTTGTTCTGGTTCTGAGTTCAAGTCCTGGATATCCTTATTAATTTTCTGTCTCGTTGATCTATCTAATATTGATGTTGAAGTCTCCCACTATTATTGTGTGGGAGTCTAGGGAGTCTAAGTCTCTTTATAGGTCTTATGTATCTTGGTGTTAGGACCGTTAGCTCTTATTGTTGCATTGATCCTTTTACCACTATATCTTTGTTGCTTTAAAATCTATTTTATCAGAGGCGAGAATTGCAACTCCTGCTTTTTATTTATTTATTTATTTATTTTTGCTCTCCATTTGGTTGTTCAATCTTTCTCCATCCCTTTGTTTTGAGTCTTTGCGTATCCTTGCATGTGACATGGGTCTGGATGTAGCATACCATTGGGTTTTGGCTGTATCATTTGATTGGGGGATTTAGTCGATTTAAATTTGGGATTACTGTCATTTGATGTTAACTGGCTGTTTTGTCCATTCATTGATGTAAATTCAACGAATTTACATCATAAATCATACTGTGATTTTCAACATGAGCTTTGTACACCAGAGGGCTGTCTTGGAGGAGCGTTTGCTTGTGTAGGTTGAGCCTCCCTTTCACCAGCCATGATTTCCAGGTGCGTTAGGATATAATCACAAAGAGAGTGGATTTCCAAGTTTGAGTGGAGAAAGGAAAAAAAGGAAGAATGACTTCCAAAACAACTGAGGTCAGGCTAGTAAGTAAATGTTTTCCTTAAATCCCAAGCATTACTTGCTGACAAGCAGAACATCACTATAAGAATGACTTGGAAATGACATTTTTGGGAACTCAAGGGAATTCCTAGACGAGAAGCAGTTAAAACATGCAATAAAGTTACAACTGGATGAGAAGTTAAGACAGATATGCCAGGATCAGGAAACTAGCACCTTTATTGATTTGGGAACACCGACTGAATATCCTTCCTTGATCCAAATCATCAATCTGTGTCAAACACTAATATTATTCAATTTTTGGTGTGAAAAAAGTAAGCTCCACCCCTCAAGTCTATTGAATCCACAAAAGGTACTTACAGCATGAGAAGCACAGCTGTGACTTCCACTTTAGTCTGCCCTCTTCTGCTCAGCTTCCCTTATTTTGGGAGCTCACAGTAGATCTGAGGTTGCCAAGCTTTCGGTGGAAATGCTTAGGCAAGAAAGGAGACAAAGTACTCACACACACACACACACACACACACACACACAATCAGGCTTTACACTGAATAATTCTCTGCCTATCCCTTCTGTTGTAAGGAAGGCCAGAGGATCTTGAGAAGGTCTCCCTCTATTGGTTCACAAAGGGTCCCAAACCTGGAGGTGAGCAGACAGACTTTTCAGCTTGTCACATTCACCATCACAGAAAAAAAATCTAGAGGAGTGGAACTTTATGGGGCAGTAATAGGGACAGCTTAGAGGTGACAACAAGCTGAGCAATGCAGAAATGAGCAAAGGTTTGAGAATGGAACAGTCCAATGACTCTTGCATCCATAAAGAAGCAACACACAGAATCAGAGGACAGAGAGGCGACATGTTCCAGAGAGAAGGAGCACACTGAAGAAAAAGGTATTCTCTAAGTTTAGTTTCTACTTTAGGAAAAGAAATGTGAGGATGAATTTAGAAATTCTTCAAAGCCAGGGATCCCCAGGAGATCTGGTCAATACCAAAGGGTCTTAGCTTCTAAACCACAGTTGGGAGACTTTATGAGAGTCATCACGGTGAGAAAATCCCAAAAGCAAAAGTGGGATTCCAGCAGTAATCAGTTGTACTTCTCACAACCAAGAGAGTTGGCTGCCCAAAATTCAGGCCAACCACGGCCAAGGGAGTGGCTTGATAGTAAACGAAGACTCAAATTTGAAAGAAGGCTCCAGACCCCTTGCAGTGTTCTCTGCTTGCCTTGATTAGCTTAACTTCTAAGGTCCCATAATTTCATCCCCAGAGTGATTTCGTTGGAGCCATGGCTATTCATTTGTGGCTATTCTGATTGAAATGTGTTAAAGTACCAGATAGTGAAACTTAGTATGAAAGTAAAATATTAAATATATCATTAATAGTCTCATATTGATAACATTTTGAAAGAGTATTTTCAATATATTAAATTCAGTTGAAAGCAATATTACAAATGAATTTTACCTATTTGTTTCTTACATTTTCAAGTGTCACTACTTGAAAATTTAAAATTATATATGCAGACCAATTATGTGGCTTATGTTACATTAATCTGTGTATTTTTAATTTTATGGGTATATAGTATGTGTATATATTTATGGATTGCGGGAGATACTTTGATACAAATCACATCATTGATAATTTGCAAATATTTTATATTTCTTATATTTCTGTTGAACAGCATTGTGCCAGGTCTCCTTATCTCAGAGATCTTTATCTCCATCCCTGGCTATTGCCGCATGGTAGAGCTTATCACAGGGCAGCTGTCTTCTCGATAATGCAATTCAATATCCCATCTTCTAACCTCAACTTTCAGTCCTTCTGGCTTCTATCCTCAACATGACAGTTTTCAATCCTGTCAGGACCTCTATTGCATTGATCATACTATATGTACTCCTAAAGCCATCGGATGAAAGCAACTTTTCATCAACAAACACTGCATCCCACCACTCCTCGGGTTTATTTTGACCCTACCAAAAGGGGATAGATACCCTTACATCCCCTATCATAGCACATTTCACTTTTAACTTTTGGTTTAGTTGATCCTCTTCCCTAAGGAAAAAGATCACTTCTATCCCACTGCCTGCTCGATCCTCAACTTCTGAGCTTAGCATGTAGTTGGTGCTCAATAAACTTTGGCAGAAATGAAAGCAATTGAAAGAATCCCTGGGAGGCAGGTTTACCCAGCACTCTGCAGTAAGGTTGCTTACGGGGTGGGGCCTCAGGGATCTCACACTTCAGACTTCATAGTGGCGATTCTCCCAGGCCTCACTCAGGACTCTCAATTCTGACTCAGTTGCTTCCAGTATGGAGATTTAATCTGAATGTCTGAGGCAGCTTGATGTAGTCCCAACATTTCTAACTCCAACAGACAGGACCAGCATCACTAGCACAGTGGAGCCTCGATGGCCCCCTCTCCCTAAGGAGTCCTCAGAGCCTCCCAGTTCCCTGGTATGATCATGGCCTCAAAAGGTCCTCGGGCTTTTCATGCAACCCTCTTTATCTCCTAGAACTTAACAAGATAACATGAATTACAATAGTATCACTACTGTTTTTGAGGTTATACCATGTACTGCCTGCCTGGCCTTCCGCAAGCCATTTGACCCAATTCCCAGGTATCTATTAAGGGAGTTGTATTAATACTCACAGGAGGATAGGTCCCCACATGACCCTGGCTCACCCAGCTCATTCCATTCCTGCTTGTAGTTCTCAGGATAACTGTAGATGTGCTGAGAAGGTAGTGCCCTGTGCAACTGTTTGGAACAGCCCAGGCTTTGTCCTCATCCCTCCTTAGAACAGAATGTCCTGCAGTGCTTGAACTCAGTGGTGAATGTTTCCCTGGAGGGTGAGAAAACCCCAGAATTGAATGCTTTGGGGTCCTTTAGCTTAGGTTCAAAGTAGAGCATGCATATGCAGAGGAGATACCATCTGCCCTGGGTAGTTTCCTGAGCCTTTGAGACTGGTCTGCCACGGATTGTAAGGTTCTGTTGGTTCTTGCTGCCTACCTATGAGTAATAAAGTTGTTTTGCATGATGTGTCTGAGTGTCCTATTCCCCTGGGCTCACACTCTTGCAGCTAGGTTTGTGTAGGACTCCCTGTCAGATCTAGAAACCTAAGAAGAAATTGGCAAGGTGTTTAGAGTCCTCCCCCTGGAAATGATAATTGGTGCACAGTATTCTTTATAACGTGCTTTTCTAATAGGAAAATTGTGAGGCGCAGAATGTTTCTCCTCTGTATTCTCATTATCAACTATTAGTATTCAGTCATGTAATAGACATTAAACCATTCTATGCCCCTCTCTCATCATTCCCATAGTCAGTCACCAAGTTGTGCTTTTTCCTGGTAATACTTCTCAAATGTGTTTCTACACAGGACTCATCATCTTTCACTTAAACTGCAGTACCTCCTACCAAATCACAAACCCTCCACTTTGCCCATTTATATTCCTTGTTCTCATTACTATCAGAGAAATCTACCTAAAATGAAAGGCCATGACATTTACATACTTGAAATCTTTCAGTGACTCTCCTGTCTACCAAATAAAGTCTGCTCTTCTCATCATTATGCATTATTTATTGCCTTATACCACATTACCCCAGGCCCTAGCAGCTTGAAACAACAATTTATTTTCACACAGTTTCTGCCAGGTCAGAAATCCAGGTGAGGCTTATCTGGTCCTCTGGATCAAGGTCCTCACAAGGCTGCAGTCAGGATGACAGCAGTGTCTGCAGTCCCCTCAAGGCTTCTCTGGGGGAATATACGCTGTTGCTCACTCAAGCGGTTATTGGTAAAATTCAGTTCCTTGAAGGTTATTGGATTCCTCGCTGTGTATTAGCCGGGGACCTCCTGCAATGGTCTCTCCATAAGGCAGCTCAGAACACGGCAGCCGGCCTCCATCAGAACTAACCAATAATAGAGCAAGGGAAGGTGAGCAGTAGGGAACCCAGAATGCATTACAATTTAATCTCAAAACTGACTTCCCATTACTTTCCCTACATGTCTTTCATTAAAAACAAGTCACTAAATCTAGTTTTCACTCCGGGAAGCAAATTACACATACATGATGCAATGATGGGAGATCATTAGGAGACATCTTAGATGCTTCTACCACAACTAGCCTTGGTTTCCTTTGTTTCCTCAACTGACTTCCTGTTTTCTATTTAAATGAGTTCTATTCTGTTCTTTATTATTTCCTTTCTTTTTTTTTTTTTTTTTTTTAACTTTGGCCTTCCAGACTATCCTGGCCAACATGGCAAAACCCCATCTCTACTAAAAATACAAAAATCAGCAGTGGCTCATGCCTGTAATTGCAGCACTTTGGGGCGCCAAGGCCGAGGATCACCTGAGGTTGGGAGTTGAGACCAGCCTGACCAACATGGAGAAACCCCAACTCCACTAAAAATACAAAAGTGACAGGCACAGTGGTCCATGCCTATAATCCCAGCTAACCAGGAAGCTGAGGCAGGAAAATCGCTTGAACCCAGGAGTTGGAGGTTATAGGGAGACAAGATTGTGCCACTGCACTGCAGCCTGGATGACAGAATGAATGAATGAATAAATAAATAAAGGAAACTACGAAACTAATAGAAGAAAACATTGGGGAAATGCTTTAGAACACCAGTCTAGGTAAAGATTTCTTGAGTAAGACATCAAAAGTACAGGCAACCAAAGCGAAAATTGATAAATAGTATTACATCAAGCTAAAAAGCTTCTGCACAGAAAACAAGGTTTAAAAAATTAAAATTAAATATAAACAAAATGAATCAGGAGCAGTAGCTCATGCCTGTAGTCCCAGCACTTTGGGAGGCCAAGGCCAGCAGATCACTTGAGGTCAGGAGTTCTTGGCCAGCCACATAGTGAAAACCTGTCTCTACTTAAATACAAATCATTAGCCAGGGATGGTGGCAGGTACCTGTAATCCACAGCTACTAGGAAGGCTGAGGCAGGAGAATCACTTGAACCTGGGAAGCAAGGTTACAGTGAGCCAAGATTGTGCCACTGAACTCCAGCCCAAGCGGGCGACAGAGTGAGACCGCCTCTAATATAAATAAATAAAGTGAAGAGGTGGGAGAAAATTTTTGCAAACTATTCCTCCAACAAGGGATTAATAACCAGAATATGTAAGAATTAAAACGAGGCTAGCCCAGTGACTCATGCCTGTAATCCAAGCACTTTTGGAGGCTGAGGCAAGCAGATCACAAGGTCAGGAGTTTGACTAGCCTGACCAACATGGTGAAGCACTATCCCTACTAAAAATACAAAAATTAGCCAGGTGCGGTGGCACGCACCTGTAATCCCAGCTACTCAGTGGTCTGAGGCAGGAGAATCGCTTGAACCCAGGAGGTAGAAGTTGCAACAAGCAGACATCGTGTTGCTGCACTCCAGCCTGGGCGACAGAGTGAGACTCCCTCTCAAAAAAAAAATTAATAATAATCTTATTAAAAAATGGGCAAAAGCCAGGGTGTGCCAGCCCCATGGCGTGGTTCCAGCTACTTGGGAGGTTGAGGTGGGATGATCTCTTGAGATTGAGCAGCAGAGATTGCAGTGAGCTGAGATTGCCCTTCACACTCCAGCCTCGGTGACAGAGAGCATGTCTCAAAAAAAGAAAAATTAAAAATACAGAAGAAAGAGTTCAGAAACCCAAGAATATAAAGCAGAGTGTTTTGTGGTGCGGGATATTCTGTATCTTGACTGTTGTGCTAATGTCACAATTACATACACTTGACAAAAACTCAGTGTACACTTAAAATGGGTATATACTATTCTACGAAAATTATACTGTAATATATTGATTTTTACTTCTTAAAAAGACTTCTTAAGAAATCAAAACAGCAGTAGGAACTAATTTACTTTCTAAACCCATGACATATCACAAATTAAGTTCAGAAAGTAAAAATTAGCTCAGCCTGAAAAAAGTGAAAAAATCTGCCCTGCCATTCATCTGGCTGAAGTTTATAAGTCAATGTTATTCATGATACCATTCTGCCATGCAAAGTATTGTGAATATTTTGGTGTGTTTTATCACAATGCCTTTGTTTGTTTGTTTGTTTGTTTTTGGAGACCGACTTATGGCTCAGAAACGTAGAAAACACCATGTTGCTTGCCCAGACTTTGGCCCAGGCTAGACTACAGTGGTGTGATCTTGGCCTACGGCAACCTCTGCTTCCCGGGTTCAAGCAAGTCTCCTGGCTTAGCCTCCTGAGTAGATGGGACTACAGGTGCCTCCCACCACAGCCAACCCAAGGAACTCTTTTCTTTCGTTTTTTGTTTCAGCCTCACAGGGTGTCTGTTAAAGTAAGGGAACTTATTCAATAAGCGTCATGGGCATTCTTGGAAGCCCTCTGCACGATCCTGTTTTAAGTTATGCAAGTTTGGGGTCCAACATGTGTGTACCTTGTTTCCCTACAAGCATATTTATATTTGTGAAAGCTTAACAGCCCCAAGAACGCTGGTACCTAATCACTGGTTCTAGCACTGGTCTGTTAAAAACTGAAATATCCTTTGTACTCCGACATTTTGGGGTTCACTGATGTTTTGCCACATCTGCGTCATCCCTTTTCTTATGTTCTTGGAGGCTGCCCCTAGGGATTCCCTGTTCACCCAGTTTGATGAGAATCCTCAGAAACCCAGCAGATACCAAAATAAACGGCTATATTCTCCTAGAATTGTTTTAATGGGAGAATTACATGTGACCAGGAGGTGAATGATTATTGTCATTTCCTTTGCAAAACGTGTTGCTTGTCAACTCTTGATTTACCCAAGGCAAGAGAAAAGAAAGAGAGGGAGATTGATCAGAGACTCCCATAAAGTTTTTGTTGTTGTTTTGGTTTTTTTGTTTGGTTTGGTTTGGTTTTGAGATGGAATCCCACTCTGTTGCCCAGGCTGGAGTGCAGTGATGCTATCTCTGCTCACTGAAACCCCAGCCTCCCGGGTTCAAGCAATTCTCCTGCCTCAACCTCCCGAGTAACTGGTATTACAGGCATGCATCATCATGCCTGGCTAATTTTTTTTGTATTTTTAGTAGACACAGGGTTTCACCATGTTACCCAGGCTAGTCTCAAACTCCTGACCTTTAATAATCCATCCCTCTCCGCTTCCCAAAGTACTAGGACTACAGGCACGGGCCATGGTGCCTGGCCTATATTTTTCTTTATACAAGTAATTTCATAAAGAAAATCTGAAAAAGGTGACTAAGTTGATTTAAAAAAAAAAAAACACCATTCACTGAAAAGGCAGTATGAGCCGGATGCAGTGGCTTATGTCTATAATCTCAGCACTTTGGGGGGCCAGACAGGTGGACAATCACATGCCACCAAGCCCAGCTAATTCTTGTCTTTTTTGCAGAGATGGGCTTTCACCATGTTGCTTGCCCAGGCTGGTCTCAAACTCCTGAGTTCAAGCAATCCATCAAGCTCTGCCTCCCAAAGTGCCGGGATTACAGGAGTGAGCCACAGCACCCGGCCAAGCCACTTGGCACAGCCTCTTTTTTTTTGTTTTCTGCTGCTATAACAGAATACCACATATCAGGTGATTTATAAAGAATGGAAGTTTAAGGCTGGGCTCAGTGGCTCACCCCTGTAATTCCAGCACTCTGGGAGACCGAGGTGGGCCGATCACAAGGTCAGAAGTTCAAGACCAGTATAACCAACATGGTGAAACCCCATCTCTATTGAAAATACAACAATTAGCCAGGCGCGGTGATGTGGGCCTATAATCCCAGCTACTCAGGAGTCTGAGACAGAAGAATCCCTTGAAGCCAGGAGGCGGAGGTCACAGTGAGATCACACCACTGCACTCCAGCCTGGGTGACAGACAGAGCCAGACTTCATCCCCCCAACCCCCAAAAAGTAAGAAAAAAAAAAGAAGTTTATTTGGCTCATGATTCTGGATGCCAAGGAGTCTAAGATCGAGGGGCCACAACTTGTGAGGGCCTTCTTGCAGTGCCATTCCATAGCAGACAGGCAAGCATGCAGAGGTCACCGAGAGTGGATGGAAACTGAATTCATCCTTTTATCAGAAGCCCACTCCCTGGATAATCCCACCTACTCTCCAGATACCAGCATTCATCCATTCATGAGGGCAGAGGCCTCATGACCTAATCAACTCTTAAGGGTCTCACCTCTTATTCTTTCTTTTCTTTTTTTTTTTTTCCTTAGATGGAGTTTTGCTCTTGTTGCCCAGGCTGGAGTGTAATGGCACGATCTCAGCTCATTGCAACCTCCACCTCCAGGATTCAAGTGATTCTGCTGCCTCAGCCACCCAAGTAGCTGGGATTACAGGTGCCCATGGCCATGCCCAGCTAATTTTTGTGTTTTTAGTAGAGACAGCATTTCACCATGTTGGCCAGGCTGTTCTTGAATTCATGACCTCAGGTGATCTACCTGCCTCCACCTTCCAAAGTGCTGGGATTACAGACATGAGCTACCGTGCCTGGCCAGGTCTCACCTCTTAATGCCATCACAGTGGCAAATTTCAACATGAGTTTTGGAGGCATTCAAACCACAGCACTTACCTTGCCTTCTTCTTCCTGAATCTCTTGGGATGTGCTCCCAAATTGTTTCATTTCTTTGTGGAAGAGGTAAAAGCAAATAGTTGTGCTTTAACATCCACCATCGGAATTTGAAATGATTTTTTTTTTTGTCAAGATGGTTACTGTTTACTGAAACCTGAACTGATTTCACAGAACTCAGAATAACTCTAAATTAACCTAGGATTTAATTTGTTCAACTTTTCCTTTATCCTCCCTTCCCTTTCATCAATGCTTGACACACCCATTCTTGGAACAGTCTTTCCTAACCCACTCGCTAGGCCCAACAGAGCATAGGAGGAGCCAGAGAGTGTTTATATTTGACCCCAACACTTCTGAAGGCACAATCTCAGCTCACTGCAACTTCCGCCTCCCTGGTTCAAGTGATTCTCCTGTCTCAGCCTACTGAGTAGCTGGGATTACAGCTGTGCGCCACCACACCTGGCCAATATTTGTATTTTTAGTAGAGAAGCATTTTTGTATTTTTCACCATGTTGGTCAGGCTAGTCTCAAACTCCTGACCTCGTGATCCACCCGCCTTGGTCTCCCTAAGTGTTGGGATTATAAGTGTGAGCCACCACACCTGGCCCTCTATTAATCTAAACATTTTTTTTTTAATTTTTTATTGGATTATAGGTTTTGGGGTACATGAGCAGAGCATGCAAGACAGTTGCGTAGGTACACACATGGCAGTGTGCTTTGCTTTTCTTCTCCCCTTCACCCACATTTGGCATTTCTCCCCAGGCTATCCCTCCCCACCTCCCCCTCCCACTGGCCCTCCCCTTTTCCCCCCAATAGACCCCACTGTTTAGTACTCCCCTTTCTGTGTCCATGTATTCTCATTTTTCATCACCCACCTATGAGTGAGAATATGCAGTGTTTCATTTTCTGTTCTTGTGTCAGTTTGCTGAGGATGATGTTCTCCAGATTCATCCATGTCCCTACAAACGACACAAACTCATCATTTCTGATTGCTGCATAATATTCCATGGTGTATATGTGCCACATTTCTCCAATGGAGTCTATTATCAATGGGCATTTGGGTTGATTCCAGGTCTTTGCTATTGTAAACAATGCTGCAATGAACATTCGTGTACATGTGTCCTTATAGTAGAACGATTTATAGTCTTTTGGATATATACCCAGTAATGGGATTGCTGGGTCAAATGGATTTTCTATTTCTAAGGCCTTGAGGAATCGCCACACTGTCTTCCACAATGGTTGAACTAATTTACACTCCCACCAACAGTGTAGAAGTGTTCCTTTTTCTCCAAATCCTCTCCAGCATCTGTTGTCTCCAGATTTTTTAATGATCGCCATTCTAACTGGCGTGAGATGGTATCTCAATGTGGTTTTGATTTGCATCTCTCTGATGACCAGTGACGATGAGCATTTTTTCATACGATTGTTGGCCTCATATGTCTTCTTTTGTAAAGTATCTGTTCATATCCTTTGCCCACTTTTGAATGGGCTTGTTTGTTTTTTTCCTGTAAATCTGTTTGAGTTCTTTGTAAATTCTGGATATCAGCCCTTTGTCAGATGGGTAGACTGCAAAAATTTTTTCCCATTCTGTTGGTTGCTGATCCACTCTAGTGACTGTTTCTTTTGCCGTGCAGAAGCTGTGGAGTTTGATTAGGTCCCATTTGTCTATTTTGGCTTTTGTTGCCAATGCTTTTGGTGTTTTGTTCATGAAGTCCTTGCCTACTCCTATGTCCTGGATGGTTTTGCCTAGATTTCCTTCTAGGGTTTTTATGGTGCCAGGTCTTATGTTTAAGTCTTTAATCCATCTGGAGTTAATTTTAGTGTAAGGTGTCAGGAAGGGGTCCAGTTTCTGCTTTCTGCACATGGCTAGCCAGTTTTCCCAACACCATTTGTTAAACATGGAATCCTTGCCCCATTGCTTGTTTTTGTCGGGTTTATCAAAGATTGTATAGTTGTATGTATGTTGTGTTGCCTCCGGTGCCTCTGTTTTGTTCCATTGGTCTATATCTCTGTTTTGGTACCAGTACCATGCTGTTTTGATTACTGTAGCCTTGTAGTATAGTTTGAAATCTGGTAGTGTGATGCCCCCCGCTGTGTTCTTTTTGCTTAGAATTGACTTGGCTATGCGGGCTCTCTTTTGGTTCCATATGAAGTTCATGGTGGTTTTTTCCAGTTCTGTGAAGAAAGTCAATGGTAGCTTGATGGGGATAGCGTTGATTCTGTAAATTACTTTGGGCAGTATAGCCATTTTCACGATGTTAATTCTTCCTAACCATGAACATGGAATGTTTCTCCATCTGTTTGTGTCCTCTCTGATTTCGTTGAGCAGTGGTTTGTAGTTCTCCTTGAAGAGGTCCCTTACGTTCCTTGTGAGTTGTATTCCAAGGTATTTTATTCTTTTTGTAGCAATTGCGAATGGCAGTTCGCTATTGATTTGGCTTTCTTTAAGTCTGTTATTGGTGTAGACGAATGCTTCTGATTTTTGCACATTGATTTTATATCCTGAGACTTTGTTGAAGTTGCTTATCAGTTTCAGGAGTTTTTGGGCTGAGGTGATGGGGTCTTCTAGGTATACTATCATGTCGTCTGCAAATAGAGACAATTTGGCTTCCACCTTTCCTATTTGAATACCCTTTATTTCTGTTTCTTGCCTGATTGCTCTGGCTAGAACTTCCAGTACTATATTGAATAGGAGTGGTGAGAGAGGGCATCCTTGTCTAGTGCCAGATTTCAAAGGGAATGCTTCCAGTTTTTGCCCATTCAGTATGATATTGGCTGTTGGTTTGTCATAAATAGCTTTTATTACTTTGAGATACATTCCATCGATACCGAGTTTATTGAGGGTTTTTAGCATAAAGCGCTGTTGAATTTTGTCAAATGCCTTCTCTGCGTCAATTGAGATAATCATGTGGTTTTTGTTTTTGGTTCTGTTTATGTGGTGAATTACGTTGATAGACTTGCGTATGTTGAACCAGCCTTGCATCCCTGGGATGAATCCTCACTTGATCATGATGAATAAGCGAAGGTGAGTGAGGTTCCAGAAGACATTAAGTGGAGAAGTAGTGTAAGTTCCCAAAGGCCACAAAGCTGAAGGAAGAAGATGAGGTCCCCAGGACAGACAGCTGGATAAGGTGGATGGGTTCTCCCAAAACAGACAGATGGATAAGGTGGATGGGGTCCCCCAAAACAGACAGATGGATGAGGTGGATGGGTTCTCCCAAAACGGACCGCTGGATGAGGTGGATGGGGTCCCCCAAGACAGACAGCAGGATAAGGTGGTTGAGGTACCTTGGGGCAGACAGCTGGATGAGGTCGATAAAGTCCCATAGGAGATGCAGCTGGAGGAGGTGGTGGAGGTTCCACAAAGCAAACAGCTGGAAGAGGTAAAGGAGGTCCCAGATGACGCTCTAATAGAGAAGATGTATGAGGTCTCAGAGGACCCTCGATTTCTGGAGATGTCTCCAGTTTCAGAAGATCATCAGCTGGAGAAGATGGTACCAGAGAGCACTCAGCTGGAGGAGGTGACTGTGGTCTCACAGAATCTTCACTTGGAGAAGACCAGTTGAGGTCACATAAGACACTTGAGTGAAGTAGGTGGTTGAAGTCCCAGAGGGCACTCGAGTGAAATAGGAGGTTGAGGCTCCAGAAATCATTCAAGTGGTGGAGCTGCGTGTAGCCTCAGAAAATCATTACCTGAAGAAGGTGGTAGAGGTACCAGAAGACACTCAGGTGGAGGTATGTGTGGTCTCAGAAAATCATCACCTAGGGATGGTGGTAGGGGTAACAGTACACCCGGGTGGAGGTTTGTGTGGGTTCAGAAAATCTTCAGTTGGAGAAGGTGGTGGAGGTAACAGAGTACACTGGGGTGAAGGTGTGTGTGGTCTCAGAACATCTTGAGTGGAAGAAGCTGGTAGAGATACCAGAGGACATTCAGGTGGAGGTGTGTGGGGTCTTAGAAAATCTTCAGCTGGAGAAGGTGGTAGAGGTACCTGAGTATATTCCAGTAAAATAAGTAGTTGAGGTCCAAGAGGACACCTGAGTAGTGGAGCTGCCTGGAGTTTTAGACAATCATCAGCTGCAGAAAGTGTTTGAGGTCCTAGTGGGCACTGGAGTTGAGGAGTTGTCAGAGGTCCCAGATCAACATTAGCTGATGGGAATGGTTGAGTTCCCAGGTGACACCCAGATGGAGGAGATGGTTGGCGACCCATCAGTGGTCTTGAAGGGTCAGCCATGAGATAGGGCAAGTAGGGCATCCTGAGCAATGATGATGCTGTGCTGCAGCCATATAGAACTGCAGGGAAGAAGGAGGAAATGTTTTGAAATATATTAATTTGATGGACAGAACGACCACCACCAACACAGGCTGCATCTGATGTTGCTGCTAATTTTTTTGCACCTTTCCATTCTCTAGGTTTCAACATAGCTTCATCAGTGTCATGAAGTCACCCTTCCACTAAGTACCGCTGACAGCTGGGGAGTGAAGAAAAGTCATTGGGACAAACTGTTTTCTCCACATGCCACTGTGTCTGTGTGCAAATGTAGGCAGGCTGGGAGCCGGCCCCAGGGAAGACAGAGTCATAACGCAGTAAGGAAGAAGCACATTTCAGACACAGAAGTGTCTATGTCCATCCTCATTCCTCCCTCACCACCATCACCAGAGCATGCTCCTTGTATCAGATAAACAGCGAGTAAGAGAGGCATGAAAAGCTCATTGTCTACACATGTGCTGCAGTTTCTTTTTAGATTATGTTCTCCAGGCCTTTTATGTTCTCTAATTCTCAAAACTATGCAAGTCAGTGTGACCACCCAACCCCGAATCTAAGAAAAGGGAGGCTTCCAAAGGAAGGAGAGCATGTGTCCATGGTCACACAGCTTGCAGGAGGCAGAGTGGGAGTTGATT
Source organism: Callithrix jacchus (assembly GCF_049354715.1). Lineage (NCBI taxonomy): Eukaryota > Metazoa > Chordata > Mammalia > Primates > Cebidae > Callithrix > Callithrix jacchus. Next base: position 36,209,289 of record NC_133504.1, read on the forward strand.
CCAGCTCTGCCTGCAGGACTCTCTCATTTCCCCTCTGCTTCCCTTCTTGACAAAGGGTGTTCTTCACTCTGGGGGTGCCACCATGAGCACAAACAGCTCACGGGAAACGAGGATTCCTGAAAACCTGCTGGGGATCTGGGAGAGGGTTTTCTCACAGAACAATCCTACATATAGAAGTCGGTTAGGCATGGCTAGAATATTTCTTTTAACTCCCAGGTAATACAAATTTTAAGTGAACTATGACATAAAGAATATTTTTGTCCATGGAAAAATGGGGTGGGAATTCTGAAAAAAGCAAGTTTTATAAATGTGTTTGATTTCAAGTGTGCAAGTCCCATCATGTGTAATCATAGGACTCGGCAGCTGTAGAAGGTACAGAGGCTACACAAGAACCAGCATAGAGCATCATTTAAGCCTTTGTTGGGAATTGTCACTGTGGGTAAGAGGTTTCATTCACTCTTCACTCACAGTCGAGGCATATTTTCTATTACAAATATGGAAACTCTGACACTAAGAATATTAGATCGGGGCACCACTGAATGGGGGTGATGCGTTTTTGCACAACACAGTTACCAACAGGGATGGAACTGTGATGAACTGTGGAATTGACCTTGTTGAAGAGCATTCAAAAATTGCACAAAGCACATATTAATGGTGGAGTAATGAGTTTTCACTTTTGTCACTTCTGAAAACACAGCAGGTATTTCAAGTGGTAATCGCCTACCTTATAGAAGAAAACAAACAAAATCACAGCAAAATAAAAGAAAACCCCACATATTTCAGAAATGAGACCCCACAACATCTGGAGCAAAAGAGATCAGTCAGAGTTCACTGGGCCATGAGACCTACAGCAGTGGAGGTCAGTGGCATTCTTCGTGCTATTTCTGGAAACAGAACAGGAAAAGCCCTTCAGCCCTCAGTCCCAAAGCATTCATGGCTGCTGGAGGTGCCACTCAACGTGACCAGCTGGGAACTGAGAAGCCAGAAAGCTTGTGGGGAAGATTTTGCTTCTGAAAATGTCCAGACAGAAATGGTGTCACAGAACCCACAGAGCAGAGGCCGGGCCAGGAGAGGGCGATGGAGGAAAAGACTACAGTGTCCTGATACAGGCAGAGTGAAAATGACCCCAGCATTTACCTTTGTCTTCTCTGTGTTTTCAGCTGGGACGCAGCTGCTGTTTCTCACGGGAACTGGATGAGGTCCTGAATCCGCTAAGGGCCAGAGAAGGGAGTAGGACTAAATCTGGCTTGCATGTTCTGTGCAGATGAAATCCTCCATGCCCTCCGCTGCCATCTCACTCTCCTTGCCACACTCAGATCCCTTACCAGAGGCACAGGGTTTATTGACCAGATGCCTCAGAGGACCCTGGAGCCCTCTGGCCCTCATCCCTGAGGAAAATACTGCAGAACCCTGGTCCAGGGATTTTTTTAACTCGCAACAGGCTGTGGACAGGTCAGGCTCTAACCACCTGGAAATGAGCTTTAAATGAAGGGTTCCCAGTACATATCAAAGGAAATCACCCATCATGTGAGCACGGACTCAAATTAAAATAGGAACAGCCATGGATGGGAAGAATATCTAGAGGGCCAGGACAGGAGAAGCACTGCCCCTTTTCTTCAAGCTATAGGGGCATTTAAAATTCTGTGGATTCACAGTGGATCTAACCTCCATATCTCACCAGGCATTATCAATATTTATGAACAGAAATGAACCTAAAGAGACTAACAGTCATGAGAAGAGGTAAGAGCTACAAAAATTAGCTGGAGGCCAGGTGCGGTGGCTCACACTTGTAATCCCAGCACTTTGGAAGGCTGAGGTGGGCAGATCACTTGAGGTCAAAAGTTAGAGATAAGTCTGGCCAATATGGAGAAACTGTGTCTCTACTAAAAATACAAAAAGAAAAAAAATGCCAGGCATGGTGTCAGGCGCATGTAGTCCCAGCTACCTGAGATGCTGAGGCAGGAGAATTGCCTCCACCCTGGAGGTGGAGGTTGCAGTGAGGGGGGAGGGGGGGAGAGAAAGAAGAAAGAAAAAGAAAGAAAGAAAGAAAGAAAGAAAGAAAGAAAGAAAGAAAGAAAGAAAGAAAGAAAGAAAGAAAGAAAGAAAGAAAGAGAAAGAAGGAAGGCAGGAAGGAAAGAAGGGAGGGAGGGAAGGAAGAAAGAGAAAGAGAGAGAGAGGAAAGTTTTAGGGTCACATTTCAAATGCTACAAGAGTAAGATGGCATCAAAATTTAACTTACTAAAGGAGTTATATAGTTCACAATCATCAATTTAAAAAAGCAAAAAGAATGCGGTTCCAAAAAGTGCAAATAAATGCTTCTTTTCTTAAAGCAGATCTATGGTACAATATTAATCCATGAAGACATAGCCAGGAAATCTCTGCTCTCATCGGCACTTAACAGCTCCCATTCTAAAATGCTATTGTTGTTACTTTTCTCAAATGAAAGAAAAGTAACGCCTTCACACTGACTCAAGGTGGGAAGGGGAGCTGGTCCATTTGCCTTGTAGGATCATCTTCTCAGTTAAAAGTAGCCAAGACGTCAGGGTGGGGCAATGTCCACAGTCAGTGGAGGAGCCTGAGCTCCACCACTGGGGGACCAGCCAAGAGCCATTCAGCTAGGGCTCCTGAGAAAAATGGGGTCCTGCCACCCAACAGGACAACTGTTCTCTTCATAAGTGCTTGGAACTGTTTCTAGGAAACATAACAATTACCACACCCGAGCCCGAGCCCCCAACAGGAGAAGCAGGGTGTGTGAACTGTGCAGCAGAAATGAAGCAGCTGCCTTCACAGGAGCTTCTACCTCTCCAGAAAGGGTTCTCTAGACACAGGCATTTCTGGGCTGGCTCCTGACTCATGTGTCTCTGGCACTCTCTGTTTTTTCCTCATTTCCCATCTAGATGACAGAGAAAGAATTGACTTGAAGAAGAATTAAAACACATCCTTAAAAATGACCATCACAACCGGGCGCGGTGCCTCATGCCTGAAATCCCAGAGTTTTGGGAGTCTCAGGTGGGCAGATCACCTGAGGTCAGGAGTTAGAGATCAGCCTGACCAACATGGAGAAACGTTGTCTCTACTAAAAATACAAAATTAGATGGGTGTAGTGGCGCAGGCTTGTAATGCAAGCTACTCGGGAGCCTGAGGCAGATAATTGCTTAAACCCAGGAGGTGGAGGTTGCAGTGAGCCAAGATTGCACCATTGCACTCCAGCCTGAGTAATAGAGTCAGACTCCAGCTCAAAAAGGAAAAACATCCATCACAATGACCAATCTGTGCTGCTTGTAGGTGGCCTTCCTCTCTGCCATATCCGTCTCCAAGGCTTGAGCACAGAGCTTTGGGGAGAAAAATACATCCATGTCCTGACCTGGCAGACTATGCCTAAAAGCAAGGAAAACAAACAAACAAGACTTACCCAATTGTCAAGAGCCTTTCCTGCAGAAGGGGCATCTAAAAAAGCCACCACAGCCTGCCTGAAAGAACGTCTTTCAAGTTCTTTGTAGAATTTGTTTTCTCTGATATCTGCACATAAGATAGAAACAAAGTAAGTACTAGGATTTTGATAGAAGCAATGGGTAATCTAATAAGATGAAAGAGCCCCCACATCTATCCCACAGTTTCTGCTAGATGTCATAGGAAAAGGAGGTGGGTCCAGTCTGGAGCTAGAAGAAATTAAAAAAAAAAAAAAAAAAAAAAACATGAAGAATGAGAAGCGAAGAAACACCGTGATGCATGAATGTTTCACGGCACCCAAGATGTCCCTGCTTAGGAGATAATTGAATAGATGACTAGATGACAAGGAGAAAGATGAGAAGGTATAAAGATATCCAAGACAAACAGCTAAACTAAACTTTCCTTAGTGGAATATTTTTAAAGTGGTACATTAAAAAACATCCCCTCCCCAGGCATGGTGGCTCATGCTTGTAATCCCAGCACTTTGAGAGGCCAAGGTGGGTAAATCACTTGAGATTGGGAGTTTGAGACCAGCCTGGCAAACATGGTGAAACCCCATCTCTACTAAAAATACAAAAATTAGCTTGGCATTGTGGTGAGCACCTATAGTTCCAGCTACTGGGGAGGCTGAGGCAGGAGAATCACTTAAACCCAGGAGGTAGAGGTTGCAGTGAGCTAAGATCACACCATTGTACTCCAGTCTGAGTGACAGAGCCAGACTCTGTCAAAAAAAAAAAAAAAACTTCCCTCAATTTATATTGATAATTCTCTGTTCAGGACTAAGTGGGGTAGAGACTGTTAAATGTGGTAGGGTGTGGTGGCTGACACCTCTAATCCCAGCACTTTGAGAGGCTGAGGCAGGAGGGTTACCTGAGTTCATGAGTTCAAGACCAGCCTGGTAAACAGGGTGAAATCCTGTCTCTACTAAAAATACAAAAAGTCGATGGGCGTGGTGGTGTACACCTGTAATTCCAGCTACTTGGGAGGCTGGGTCAGGAGAATCGCAGGAACCTGTGAGGCAGAGATTGCATTGAGCTGAGATTATGCCACTGCACTCCAGCCTGGGCCACAGAGTGAGACTCTGTTTAAAAAAAAAGAAAGGAGAGACTGTTAAATGTGCCTAGATATCTTCATAACTCATCTATTTTCTGTTCTCTAGATATCTTGAAAGGCAGTCCCAAATGGTGTGTAATTATCTAGGTTGTAAAAAGAAAACATTCTTCCTCTTCCCCTGAATATAAAAAGCATTGTAGTATTAGTGCTTTGTTCTTGGATCATTGTTCAGAAGGAGGGTCAGCCTCCAACCACAATTTTACTGTCATGAATGGCAAGAGAAAATGTAGAGCTTGATTTATCCAATAGACAAAAAGGCTCAAATGATGACACAACTTAGCAACCAAATTCTTATTAAGTACAGACTTTGGACATACTGATCCCTCTCCACCTGCAACCTGGAGCATGCACTATGAATGATGTCATATGAAATTACCCTGCTGGAACATACTTTTCATTGATTCTCTGAAGGGCAGTTCTGAGATTCTCTGGGGCTTTCTCTGCGTCCTGAGACCCAGTGCAGCCCTGCCCTTCACTTTCCTGCAGTTTGCCACCTCTTCCCTGTGATCTCAGAGGAACTTTGTCTCAAATCAACCTTTTTTTTTCCTTCGGCTCTTTCTTCTAAAAATCACTTACTACCCTCTAAATTGCCTCCATCTCCATCCAACTCCCTCTCCCCTGAAAAGAGGGTGCTCCTTAAGCATCAATCATCTGGCTCTTCTTGCAGTTCCATTTTTTGGCTGGCTCCCGTGTTTATGCCTGTTTTATGTTTTTCTTCCCCTGTTAAGCTGTTGTCAGTTTGTTTCTGCAGTGAACCTTTAGAGAAGACAGAGAAAGCTTCCCTTCCAGCCATAAGATAAATTATAAAGCAGAAAAGTTTAGACGGAATTTCCTATTTAAGTGCTGAAACTTCATACTCCATTCCTGATAAAGAGCACAAAGGTAAAAAAATAAATATATAACTTATTTTTGACCCAAAGCTCTGTTGACATTCTATTAAACAAATACCAACCTATTTAATTTTCATAATGTAAATGGCAGATATTTTTTATAATTCTTATGCTAATAATTTCCCTGAAGTTTTTGGTGAAACCCAATAATCATAATAAAGTCCAGAACCATGAATTGCTTTAAATAATTTCTTCTTATTTGTGATCACAAGTATACCTCTATAGGAAGTTAGTATACTCTCACACAAGCTAATTTTTTGGAGAAAAGGCCAGCTGTAGAAACTACCAGGAACACAATAGTGATGAGCATCCAGGGAATGCCAAGAAAGTCATGCCCAGGATACAAATAATCAGGTAGAAAACTCATAACCTGGAATAATAATAGTTGAAATAATGAAAAGGTCAATGACACTTACAATATTTCAGTAAAAAATAATAATCTTTAGAAATCATCAACCTCCTCCAAGAGGTAATCAGAGATCACCAGGGGATTCTACTGCTTCAAAAAAGATTGGAAGTTACCAGTCTCATGTTTTTTTGCATGGCTGGTAGTGTTTTTGGGCATTCCAAATGTAGAGTCTTTTTTTCTTGAGGTAAAACAGGGATATCCAATTTTTTGGCTTTCCTGGGCAATATTAAAAGAAGGAAAGTTGTCTTAGGCCACAGATAAAATACATTAACACTAACAAAAGCTGATGATCTAAAAAAAAAAATCATAAAAAGGACAGGCACGGTGGCTCTTGCCTGTAATCCCAGGACTTTGGGAGACTGAGGCCAGTGGATCACCTGAGCTCAGGAGCTCCAGACCAGCCTGGCCAACATGGTGAAACCTCATCTCTACTAAAAATACAAAAATTAGCCAGGTGTGGTGGTGGGCACCTGGAATCCCAGCTACTCAGGAGTCTGAGGCAGGAGAATCACTTGAATCAGGGAGGCGGAGGTTGCAGTAAGCCAGGATCATGCCATTGCACTCCAGCCTGGAAGACAAGAGGGAGACTCTGTCTTTAGAAAAAAAAAAAAAAGAGAATTTTTTTTGTAATTTTTTTTTTTTTTTTTTTGAGACAGTGTCCCACTCAGTCACCCAGGCTGGAGTACAGTGGCGCAATCTCAGCTCACTGCAACCTCCACCATCTGGGTTCAAGCCATTGTCCTGCCTCAACCTCCCAAGTAGCTGAGATTACAGGCGCCTGCCACCATGTCTGGCTAATTTTTATATTTTTAGTAGAGACAGGGTTTCACCATGTTTGTCAGGCTGGTCTGGAACTCCTGACCTCACCTGATCCACTGGCCTCAGCCTTCCAATTACACGTGTGAGCCACCACAGTGGCCTGTCATTTCTTTATATTTGGACAACATAAGGACTTTAAGACCCTTTCTGCTTTGGGTCAACCAATGATCTGCACATACACATTTTACAAAATAAAGAACAATACAGTCCTCATTCGCATCCTGGTCATGTCACTCCTAGTGACTCCCACATTGCAAACATCCCAACAGGTGCAGCCCTTTCCTCTCCCATCTGACAGGCTTCTCAGCTCCCATCACACTGACTGGACACAGACTTCCTAGAGCAGCCCCCCGAGAGCAGAAGACAAGGATGACTCCGAAGTTCCTAAAAAGTCATCAAACCAGTGGACACAAAACTCAAATGACATTTCACTTTGTTTTGGTTCGTTTTGTTTGAGACAAGAGTATAGTGGGACAATCTCAGCTCATTGCAGCCTCCAACTCCTGGGCCCAAGTGATCCTCCCACTTCAGCCTCTCCAGTAGCTGGAACTACAGCTACACACCACCAGGCCCATCTAATCTTTTAGGAATCTTCTGTAGAGATGCGGTTTGGCTCTGAATCCCAGGCTAGTCTTAAACTCCTGGACTCAGGTGATCTGCCCACCTTAACCCCCCAAAATGCTGAAATTACTGGCCTGTGATGTATAATTTGCCATGTGACATGGCCCAATAACAAGGAAGAAACTCCGTGGGTCCAGCATCTACTCACATGGGTGGATTGATGGCTGGGAAACACCAGCAGGAGGAGACAAAAGAGCAGCTGCCACACCCGCATGTCCTGGTTCTCTCAGGGAGCCCTAAGTCAGCCAGGACAGAGGTGGGTGTGGCTTAGGGCTGGGAGAGGGAAGGGGATGGGGAAATGAGGGAGAGCATCTGAGCTGGGGAAGGGGAGGGGAGGGAAAAGAAGAGAGGGGAAGGGGATCTATTGAGCACCTGGAGAAGGGGAGGAGAAAGGGGTCTGGGAAAGGATCCTGTTCAAACTAATTCTTCAAGGGCAAGTAGGACGTTCAGCTACAAGTCAGGGAAAGTCTATCAGGGAAGCAACAGGACATGTGGGGCAAGAAAGTGGAAGGCTCAGGAGCAATTAGATGGAGACCAGGGCTCTGGTTTCCACCACACCTTCTCCTGTCTGGGCGCTGCCTAAGCAACCCTGGGGCTTTATACTCCCTCTCCACCAATCCCCAGCCCCGGAACCTGGTACCTCACAATGGACATTCCACAGAGCATCCATGACCTCCAATGCCCCTCACCCATCTCAGTCCCCCACGTACCTCCCAAGGACAGGTCCTCTCTGGAACCTTCACAGACCTGATTTCTGGTCTTCCCCACCAGCTCCCTGTCCCTGCTTCTGAGTGGCTCCTTCCTTCCTGAGCTCCCAGGGTTTCTCATGGTTAGTCTTGGCTGCAAAATATAAGAAACAAATGATGGCAGGATGGCAGGAAGAACCTCACACAGAAGCAGAGTGGGAGGCTCCACAGCTCCCTATCAGCCATTCATATTCTCAGCAACAAAACATCAGAAGGGTGCAGAAAGTCCCAATAGTAAACCATCTCCGTCACATCCATGAAGCCATCCATCCATTATATCTGTCTTGGGAACAAATGTTGAAGCTACATTTGTTTTAAGCATGCATGGTACATTTACAGAAATTAACCTGACTTATTTTGTTCATCAGGCAAACCTCAACATATTTCAGAGAAATCCATTCACACAGTGTGTTTCTGATCACATAATTGTGCTAGAAGTCATTGACTAAAAGCTAACAAAAAATTATTATATCCTTGTCAATTCAAGGTGCTCTCATAAAATATAAACATAAGAAAGAATCCCAAATGAACCAAGACTGCCTTTACACTCAGTGATAAGACCATAACATGGCAATCAAATGTCTCCCTCTGGCCTCGGAATTATACTTTGTGGCACAAGGTTGTGTGGTCCCAAATCACCCCAATGCCTAGACATGTTAACATCTGAAAAACAGGGTGATGATGTCATTTATCTATGTTATCTTACTGCCTGTGAGGGTAGACATTTAATTCTGAACCCTAATCAGAGGAAGAAAACCAAGTTGACTCTCATGATTGACCTCCCAGGGATGTCCAAGGAATCTGTGCACTTTGACAAAGTTGGTCAGCCTCTCTCCTGGGGGATTTGGTCACAATACCCAGAGGGTTTGGCAGCCTCTTGAGTGATGTGTGGGGAATTCCAAGCAGGTAGGCAGGACCCAGGGGTCTGGTGACCAGGTCAGACCCCCACTGTCCATCATCTTTCCTGGCCCCAACCTCAGCTAAACTTCCCGAAGGCCTGCTTCTGCCTGATCACACAGAGTGTGCTCAAACTCACTCAGGCCTCTGGCAGATGAAAACCATGGCTTTGGCCGGGTGCGGTGGCTCAGGCCTGTAATCCCAGCACTTTGGGAGGCCGAGGCAGGTGGATCACGAGGTTAAGAGATCGAGACCATCCTGGTCAACATGGTGAAACCCCATCTCTACTAAAAATACAAAAAATTGGTGGTGCGGGCCTGTAATCCCAGCTACTCAGGAGGCTGAGGCAGAAGAATTGCCTGAACCCAGGAGGTGGAGGTTGCAGTGAGCCAAGATCGCGCCATTGCACTCCAGCCTGGGTAACAACAGCAAAATTCCGTCTCAGAAAAAAAAAAAGAAAACCACAGCTTTAAATCTCTTTACGATTTACTATAACAAAGTTATTGTAAACTGCAAATTTCTATTGATGCTACAAGTGAAAAGCCAATGCCTTTACCATAAAGAAAAAAGCAACCCTAAGAGAACAAGCAAAACAAAAACAAAACAGGGATAACACAACTACAGCATTCAATTCTATTTGTATGCCGCCACCTGCATAAAGAGCCCCAGATCTGGGTTTTCTTAGTTGTAAAAGGAGAGCCCAAGTAAGTCAGGGTTGAAGTCAGATTAGCCCAAAAGTGAATGGCAGAGAGTACCATGATGTCCATTAAGGGTTGCTGGGGTCACCTTGATTATAGCCCAAGGAGAAACAGGGAAAGGAAGGAGATGTGAGCAGAGTCTGGGGCTCAAACAAGGTAGGTGATTCATGCCACCCAGGAAAGGCTCCCCAAAGCCAGAGTCCTTGCAGGCAGGTCCCTCATGAAGGCAGGGCCAGGCACCTTAGATTTGTGCTGCTGACTAGCTGTGTGACTCTGGGCTGATTTTCTTCCACACAATGGAAGTGTCAGTGGCTATGTCAAGGATTATCTGAGGATAGGAGGATGCAATCTGTTGAGCACCTGTGTACTGAGTGTCATCACCTCCCAAGGACATCTTTCCTTCCAGAGCTGACACCTTGGAAGGTCCTTGGCCACTATAGGCAGTGATGATGATAACAACAGTAAATCATCATTTACAGCTATTGAGGGAGGGCCAGGGGGTAGGGCTCTTAGGTACTGGATAAGAACGAGAGTCTGGGCACTTCTGGGGACGGCTGAGTGAGTCCTGTAGGACTCCTTGGTCCCCAGGGGGCAACTCCATCTTCAGTGGCATTGGGCCTAGGCTGGGATACTGAGGCAGGCACTGGAGCATCAGCAGCACAAACAGCCACAGAGGCAGGGGCTCCATCAGAGGTGGCAGGTGTAGGATCATCTCGTGACCAAGTAGAGTCACCAAGCCAGACTGACCACTGCCCATTATAGACGATGCCCCATCCCTTGCCTCACACATTGGCAGGGCAGTAGCTGGCACCTGGGGCCTCACAGAGCATCCCTCTAAGACCTCTGTGTCCTGGTCATTGAATGGGCACTGAGTCACCCAGAGCCATTGGAACAAGGAGGAAGAATCACACCCCACAATGTTTTGGGACAGTGTTTAGCACAGGAAAATGCACAGAATGCATGCACGACACAGGGGACCTGTTGGTGTGGGAACCATTATTTTATGACCTCCAGCCCTTCTCTGAGCACTCTCACCTGTGCAATCTGAAAGAAACAGGAGACCTGCGGGAAAGACAGTGCCTGGATTTAGCATAAAGGAACTAAAATGTTGAAATTTTTACACTCCTGATATCCTTCGAAATCAACTCTCCCAATGCTTCTACCTTTACCACTATCATATGGGGTAACTGAGGCAGTCAGAGATTTAATGACTCAATGTCATTCAATTGAATCTGAGTTCACCAATGATTACATTTTAGAACTAACCACTTTTTCTAAGGTTAACCCATTTGGTCATGCTTGTCATGATTTTGTACAGCTCTGGGACAAACTCCACCTGGTTGAGGATAAAGCAAATCTGCAGTGACTCAGTCCTGCTGTCATTTCCCATCAATTCCCCACTCTCCTCCTCTGCCCCTTCACAGTCTCCTGCATAGGCTGACACCATATGGTGGCCTTCATGGAGTCCACCAAGTATTTCAGATTCTCCTCTGGGTCCCTGGATGGTGAATGTAGTTATGGGATTTGCTTTGACTCAGAAAATGTGAGTGGAAGTGAAGTGTGTCACCTTAAGGCAAAAGAGTTGGGAGCCATTGAGACTGGCCACCCTCTCCTTCATCTCTTAGAGCTGCTGACAGGTCCCATATGGAGGCTGCTCCTTTATTTTGGTAGCGGATGAAGGGATGTGGAGCACAGAGCCCAGGAGAGACATAGAGAAATTGCAGCATGAGTGGGAAAAGAGTCTTCAGTGTTGTAAATTTCCATTTTTTGAGGCTGTTTACTACCTACAGTGATACCTGGTCCATTCTAGCATGCACGCACTATCTACTCCATGCTCTGTGAAGCCGACTAGCCTACTGTCAGAACACAAACTGGTTGTAAGACACATGTAGGTTTCAGTTCCAGCTCTGCCTCTTATTGACTGAAACTTCAGGCATCTAACTTTCAGTCTCTGAGCCTCAGTTTCAACTCTGTAAAATGGGTTTGTTATACTACTTCAGGTTGTGGAGAAAATTAAACAAAATCAAAATGCATGTAAAGCATTGAGCCCAGGGCCTGGCACACGTGAGTACTTTATACTTGCCATGTAACTTCATAATGCATATTGATTGTCAATTTTCAGACAATGCAGCAAAGTATTACCAAAAAAGCTATGTTTGCTTATATATTCTTTCAATCTTTATTTTTAAACAGATAGGATAAAATTATGAATGTTCTTTTATAGCCAGTATTTTTCTCTTAATAAAAATAGTATATTATTAAAAATTTTTTATGTCAGGCCTGTCGTGGTGGCTCATGCCTGTAATCCCAGAACTTTGGGAGGCCAAAGCAGGTGGATCACGGAGTCAGGAGTTTGAGACCAGCCTGGCCAATATGGTGAAGCACTCATCTCTACTAAAATACAAAAATTAGCCGACATGATGGCATACATGTGTAGTTCCAACTGCTAGGGAGGCTGAGGCAGAATCATCGCTGGAACCTCAGAGGCAGAGGTTGTAGGGAGCCGACCATGGTAGTGCCACTGCACTTCAGCCTGCATCACAGAGCAAGACGCTCTTTAAAAAATACTAATTATATATATATACACACACACATATATATGCACACATAAATATATACACATATATATACATATATACATATTACATATACACATATATACATATACATTATATTATACATAGAATATGTATATATATGTATAATATATATATATTGAACTAGGGAGAATTAGGTCTTTTTCTATTGTTTGGATATTTGCAGGAGGAATAGTACCAGCTCCTCCTATTACCTCTGGTAGAATTCAGCTGTGAATCCATCTGGTCCTGGAATTTTTTTTTTTTTTTTGGTTGGTAGGCTATTAATTACTGCCTCAATTTTAGAACTTGTTATTGATCTATACAGGGATTCAACTTCTCCCTGGTTTAGTCTTGGCAGGATGTATATGTCCAGGAATTCATCCATTTCTTCTAGATTTTCTAGTTTGTTTACATGGAAGAGTTTATAGTATTCTCTAATAGTAGTTTGTATTTCTGTGGGATCAGCAGTGATCTCCCCTTTATCATTTTTTATGGTGTCTACTTGATTCTTCTCTCTTTTCTTCTTTATTAGTCTGGCTAGCAGTCTATTTATTTTATTAAAGTTTTCCAAAAACCAGCTCTTGGATTCATTGATTTTTTAAAGGTTTTCTTGTGTGTGACAATTATTTGTCTTGGGGTTGCTCTTCTTGAGAACTATCTTTGTAGTGTTCTCTGTATTTCCGGAATTTGAATGTTGGCCTGTCTTGCTAGGTTGGATGAGTTCCCCTGGATAATATCCTGAAGTGTAATTTCCAACTTGGTTTCATTCTCCCCATCACTTTCAGGTACACCAATCAAACTTATGTTTGGTCATTTGACATAGTCTCATATTTTTTGGAGGCTTTTTTCGTTCCCTTTCCTTCCTTTTTCTCTCATCTTGTCTTCATGCTTTATTTCATTAATTTTACCTTCAATCTCTGATGTCTTTTCTTCTGCTTGATCAATTCAATCTCTGATGTCTTTTCTTGTGCTGGATCAATTCACCTATTGCTACTTGTGTATGCTTCACAGAGTTCTCATGCTGTGTTCTTCAGCTTTATCAGGTCATTTATGTTCTCTAAACTGGTTGTTCTAGATAGCAATTTCTCTAACCTTTTATCAAGGTTTTTAGCTTCCTTACATTGGATTAGAACATGATCCTTTACCTTGGAGGAGTTTGTTATTACTCACCTTCTGAAGCCTAATTTTGTCAATTCATCAAACTCATTCTCTGTCTAGTTTTGTCCCTTGCTGGTGAGGAGTTGTATTCCTTTGAAGGAGAAGAGGCATTCTGGTTGTTGGAATTTTCGGCCTTATTGAGCTTTTTTTTTTTCCATCTTTGTGGATTTATCAACCTTTGGTCTTTGATATTGGGGACCTTTTTATGGGGTTTTTGTGTGGACATACTCTTTGTTAATGTGGATGCTAGTTTTTTTCTGTTTGCTAGTTTTCCTTCGAACAGTCAGACCTGTTTGCTACGCTTCTGCTGGAGTTCGCTGGGGGTCCACTCTAGACTCCGTTCTCCCGGGTATCACCAGTTGAGGCTGCAGAACAGCAAAAATTGCTGCCTGTTCCTTCCTCTCAAAGCTTTGTTTCAGAGGGGCACCTGCCAGATGCCAGCCAGAACTCTCCTATATGAGGTGTCTGTTGACCCCTGCTGGGAAGTTTCTCCCAGTCAGGAGGCATGGGGTTCGGGGACCCACTTGAGTAGGCCATCTGTCCCTTAGCAGAGCTCAAGTGCTGTGCTACAAGATCCACTGCTCTCTTCAAAGTCAACATGCAGGAACATTTAAGTCTGCTGAAGCTGTGCCCACAGTCACCCTTTCCCCTATGTGCTTTATCCTGAAAAGATGAGAGTCTTATCTATAAGCACCTGACTGGGGCTGCTGCCTTTCTTTCAGAGATTCCCTGCCCAAAGAGAAAAAATCTAGAAAGGGAGTCTGGCTACAGAGAATTTGTTAAGCTTTAGTGTGGTCCACCCAGTTCAAATTTCCCGGCAGCTTTGTTTACACTATGAGGGGAAAACTGCCTACTCAAGCCTTGGTAGTGGCAGGTGCCCCTGCCCCCATCAAGCTCAAGCATCCCAGATTGGCTTCAGCCTGCTGTGCTGGCAGCAAGATTTTCAAGCCAGTGGATCTAAGCTTGCTGGACTCTGTGGGGGTGGGATCTACTGAGCTAGACAACTTGGCTCCCTGGTTTCAACCCCTTTTCCAGGGGAGTGAATGGTTCTGTCTCGTTGGTGTTCCAGGTGCCACTGGGGTATGAAAAAAAATTCCTGTGACTAACTTAGTGTCTGCCGAAACAGCCACCCAGTTTTGTGCTTGAAACCTAGGGTCCTGGCAGTGTAGGCACCCGAGGGTATCTCCTGGTCTGTGGGTTTCAAAGACCGCGGAAAAAGCCTAGTATCTGGGCCGGAATGCCTTGTTCCTCATGGCAGTCTCTCATGCTTCCCTTGACTAGGGAAGCGAGCTCCCCATCCCCTTGTGCTTCCCATGTCAGATGGCACCCCACCCTGCTTCAACTCACCCTCCATGGGCTGCATCCACTGTATAACCAATCCCAATGAGATGAGCCATGTACCTCAACTGGAAATGCAGAAATCACCCTTCTGCATTGATCTAGCTGGGAGATGAAGACCAGAGCTGTTCCTATTCGGCCATCTTGCCAGCCACCTTCACTTCATATAACTTTAAGCCTTTGAAATTTATTGAAACTTGTTTTGTGGCCCATATTATGGTTTATTTTGGTGAATGTTCCAAGTGCACTTGAAAAGAATGTGCATTCTTCTGTTGTTGGGTGAAGTGTTTTATAAATGGGAATTAGGCCAAGTTGGATGATAGTGTTGTCAAACCTCTGTATACTTACTGATTTTCTATTTATCGCTTCAATTACAGAGAGTAGAGTGTTTAACTCTCTAATAATTGTGAGGCTGTCTACTTCTCTTTGAAATCACAGCTATTTTTGCTTCATGTATTTTAAATTCTGCTATATGAGCATATACATTCAGGAGTGCTATGGACTGAATGTTTGTGTTGAATCCCCCCAACCCCCAAAATATATATGATGAAAGACTAATCTCTGTTGTGATGGTATTTGGAGATGGGCTTTTGGGAAGTAATTCCATCAGGAGGGTATAGTCCTCATGATGAGAGTAGCACCTTTATAAGGAAAGAGAGAACTCTTTCTCTTTTTCTCTCCCCACCCACTCCCTATCCCCAACCACTATGTGAAGATACAATGAGAAGAGAGCAGTTTGAAAACTAGGAAGGGTACTATCACCAGAAACTCAATCTGCCAAAACCTTGATCTTGGACTCCCCAGACTTTAAAAACAGTGAAAAATAAATATTTGTTGCTTAAGCCACCCAGTCTATGGTATCTTGTTATAGCAGTTTGAACCAACACAATAACTGCTCTGCTTTCTTCATAAATTGCTAACATTCTTGCCTGGTCTAAAATACACTTTATCTGACATTAATATAGTTACTATAACTTCCTTTTGATTAGCATTTATATGGCATATATTTTTATGTCATTTTATTTTTAAGGTATCTGTGTTCATTTAATGTGATATTCATTGAGAAAGTATATAGTTGGGTCCTATTTTTTAAAACCAATCTAACAATTTATACCTTTTAATTACACTGCAGAATTTACATTTGCTGCAATTGCTGATATGTTTGGGTCTATATTATTATTCATCTAATTTCAGTTCCATCTGTTCTTTGCTGTTTTCCATATTTCCTGCATTTTTGGAGTTAATAGTATTTTGTGGTATTTTGATTTCAATATGAGTTTATTAAATAATGACAAATAATGTTAAATTATAATTAATTATACCTTGTTTTATTTTATAAATGTGTGGACTTACAATATACATCTTTGATTCACTATAACCTTCCATCAACTATATATATTTCTTCACATATAATGTAAGAATTTTACAATACTACTTCCATTTCTCACCTTGCTTTATTTCTGTTATTTATTTCATTTTTAATAATATTATGAAGCACAAAATATATTATCATTATTTATTTTGCTTTAAATAATGTTATTTTTTTGAAGAAATTAAAAAATAAGACAGGCAACTATATTTACACATACATTTACCATTTCCCAGCTGTGTTACATTGCATAGATCCAAATTTTCTTTCTAGTGTCTCTTACCTTCTGCCTGAAGACTTTCTTTAACATATGTTGAAGTTCAAGTCTATTGACAATAGATTCACCTACGTTTTTTGCTTCTCTGAATTTTCCTTACTTCATCATCATCTTTGAAAAATATTTTCACTTGATATAGAAATCTAGGTTGTCAGATTTTTCTGTTTGTTTGTTTGTTTGGGTTTGGTACTTTGAAGTATCCATCATCTTCTGGCTGCGTAGATTCTGACAAGGAGTTTGCCATCATTCACAGCTTCTGTAAATCAATTGAGACCTCCCTCTTTCAGTGCAGCTTTCTTCACTCCAGTGTACTATCGTACAAATTCTAGCTCCTTTGGCCTGAATATTGATTTTCATCCCCTCAACTCAGTGATACCACAGAGCTCTGTCTGATGTCCTTTCCTATAGCTATAAATTGGTCACTGCCTCTGGGCAATAAACTAGCAAAATTGTATGTCTCACCCTATTTTTTTCCTTACCTTGGGGATTATAATACCATTTTATTGGTTGTAGAATATCTACAAAATATTGTTTTCCATATGTTATCTGAGCTTCTGTTTGGTAAATGTAAGAACATGAAACTAGGCCATGTAACTCCATTACAAATGCACATAAACCCTAGAATATTTTCTAACACCCTTTCTTCTGTTATTTCACTCAGTAAAATTGCCAAAATGTGGAATTTTAAATATAACTCAAGCCTGGTCATTTAGGGTATATCATTCTATGATTATATTGATTAATCTGGGAATAGGCCCAAAATATTAGCTATTCCAACAGGTCAATCTTTTGGACTGTCCTTTTATACAAAATGGAAAGACATAGCTTTGTGACTATATTTTTCTGCTGTCATTATGTCAGTATGGTTACTTATATACCATGTCAGTGGCCATTTTGATGTGAGACAATGAAGCCCATTGAATAACACGGCCAAGAAATTAGGAGAGAAATTAAATACTAACAACACTGTTTGAATTTAGGAATTTAAAAAATAATGTTTCTGTACACTGAACTTAATATTTATTCCAATTATATATGCTAATACACATTATAGCTATTTCTCTACTTTTCCCATTCTAATGCCAACTAATTTTTAAATCAACAGGAATACGAAAGTAGTGCTCTCACTGCTAAATAAAGGATATGGATGATACAATAACAAGATACATGTAGAAAATGGAAATATTTTAAATAAATTTGGAAAAAAATTATATAGTAAACAAAACCCAACACAACAAATAAAGATAAAAGCTAATTCTTTATGTGATATATATATATATATGTCATGGAACACTACACAGCCATGAAAAATAAAATCATGTAATTTGCAGAAACATGGATAAAGCTGGAGGTCATTATCCTGTGTGGATTGATTCAGAAAGACAAAATCAAATATCACATGATCTTGCTTATAAGTGGGAGTTAAGGCCTGCATGGTGGCTCACACCTGTAATCCCAACACTTTGAGAGGCCGAAGCAGGTGAATCAACTGAAGTCAGGAGTTTGAGACCAGCCTGGCCTATGTGGTGAAAACCTGTCTCTACTAAAAATACAGAATTAGCAAGGCATGATGGTACATGCCTGTAATCCCAGCTACTCAGGAGGCGGAGGCAGGAGAATCACTTGAACCCAGGAGGCAGAGGTTGCAGTGAGCTGAGATCACATCACTGTGCCCTGGTCTGGGCAATAAAGTAAGACTCTGTCTCAAAAATAAATAAATAAATAAAATAAGTGGGAATTAAATATTGAGTACTAATTGTCATAAAGGTGGCAACAATAGACACTACAGACTGCTAGAGTGTAGAGTGAGGTAGGCACGAGTTGAAAAACAACTGTTGGGTACTATGCTTAGTAACTGGGTGATAGGACAATTCATTATCAAACCTTAGCATCACACAATATACCTAGGTAAGAAACCTGCACAGGTACCCATGGAATTTAAAATAAAAGTTGAAAAAAAAACTGTATAAGTAAATGAATATAGATACATAGATAGATAAAATAAAACCAAAAGGTTTATAATGCATGAGAAGAATATATAAGATATGTAGTTATGATTTTCTTTAGGGACAGAATTACAGAGGACTTTTTATTTTCCTTTTTATGCCTATCTGTATATTTAAATGTTTCCATAAGAAATACGTATTCCTTGTGTAACTTTTCTACAAGTTAATTTCTAAGGACATAAGAACTGGAGTGTACATAAGATGCTATAAAATGGTAATATTTAGGACAGGATCAGAAAGGAATTTTATTTTTATGGTAGAGGAATGGGAAGTAAAATGATTCTTTGGAGTAAAACTGTGAAACAGATAAATTATTAGCTATAGCTATGAAGAAAAAAAATACAAAAAATTTGGAAGGGGAAAAAATCCAGAAATATAAATATATTAGAATACTTTTTTCACTACATGCTAATAAATTGTTAAGCTGATAGAAGTATGTTATTTTATTATTTATATGCTTAAAATTTTACCAATGTTACTGAAGAAGAGATGGGGCAATATTTTTAGCGATTGTAACTAAAACTTTAGAGAAGTGATCAGTTGATTCAAGAATTCCTAGTCTACACACGCTAAATTTTTTTAAATCACAACTAGTCATAAATAGCAAAATTTCTGAAAGTAAAATACAAAGAAAGAAGTCTAAAACCATCCAGAAAGATATAAATATCCTTAACAGAGTAGCAATTATATAAACAGGTGAAATCTCAATAGCAACATTCTGAATCAGAAGTCATAAAAAAATATACATTTAAGTTGCTAAAAAAATTGCTAATCCAAAAAATTTAATAGCAGTAAAATAATCATCATCAATAATGTATTATTTGAGTTAGGGAGGAGGCCCACCTTTTCAATTATTTGGAATAGTTTCAGAAGGAATGGCACCAGCTGCTCTTCGTATGTTGGTAGAATTCCGCTGTGAATTCATCTGGTTCTGGGCTTTTTTTGATTCATAGGCTATTAATTAGTACCTCAATTTCAGATCTTGTTATTGGTTTATTCAGGGATTCGACAGCTTCCTTGTTCAGTCTTAGATGGTAATTTATCTGTATTTTCTAGTTTATATAGTTTATTTGCATTGAGGTGTTTATAGTATTCTCTAATGGTTTGTTTGTATTTCTGTGGGGTCAGTGGTGATACCTCCTTTATCATATTTATTGTGTCCATTTGATTATTTTTTCTTTTCTTCTTTATTAGTCTAGCTAATGGTAAATTACTCTTTTAACACGGCTTTAGCTATGTCCCAAAATTCTGGTACATTGTCTCTTTGTTCTCATTGATTTAGAAAACTTCTTGATTTCTGCCTAAATTTCATTGTTTACCCAGAAGGCATTCAGAAGCAGTTTGTTCAATTTCCATGTAGTTGTGTGGTTTTGAGTGAGTTTCTTAATCCTGAGCTCTAATTTGATTGCAATGTGGTCTGAGAGACTGTTATGATTTCCATTCCTTTACATTCGCTGAGAAGTGTTGAACTTCAAATTGCATGGTCGATTTAAGAATAAGTGCCATGTGGCATTGATAAGAATGTATATTTCATCAATTTGGGGTGGAGAGTTCTATAGATGTCTATTAGGTCCAGAGCTGAGCTTAAGTCCTGAATATCTTATTCATTTTCTGTATTATTGATCTGTCTAATATTGACAGTGGGATGTTAAAGTCTCCCACTATTATTGTGTAGGAGTCTACATCTCTTTGTAGGTCTCTAAGAACTTGTTTTATGAATCTGGGTGTTCATGTATTGGGGGCATATATATTTAGGATAGTTAGCTCTTCTTGTTCAATTGATCCCTTTAGCATTATGTAATAAACGTCTTAGTCATTTTTGATCTTTATTAGTTTAAAGTCTATTTGCCAGTATCATTCTGATACCAAAACCTGTCAGACACAATAAAAAAAAAATTTCAGGCCAATATCTCTGATGAACATCAATTTGAAAATTCTCAGTAAAATACTGGAAAACCAAATCCAGAAGCTATTCAATAACCTTATGCACCACAATCAAGTCAGCTTCATTTATGGGATATAAGGCTGGATCAATATATGTAAACTGATAAACATAATCCATAACATAAATAGAACTAATGACAAAAACCGCATGATTATCTCAATAGATGCAGAAAAGGCCTTCAATAAAATTCAATGTCCCTTAATGTTAAAAACTTTCAATAAACTAGGCACTGATAGAACATATCACAGAAAAAAACTATTATGACAAACCCACAGCCAATTATCATACTGAATGGGCAAAAGTTAGCAACATTCCCTTTGAAAACTGGCACAAGATAAAGATGCCCTCTCTCACCACTCCTATTCAACATAATATTGGGAGTTCTCACCAGGGCAATCAGGCAAAAGAAAGAAATAAAAGCTACTCAAATAAAAAGACAGGAAGTCAAATAGTCTCTATTTGCAGAAAACATGAGTCTATAATAAGAAAACCCAATTGTCTCAGCCCAAAAACTCCTTAATCAGATAAGCAACTTCAACGAAGTATTAGAATAGAAAATTAATGTACAAAAACTACAAGCATTCCTATACACCAACAACAGACAAGCAGAGAGCCAAATCATAAATGAAGTCCCATTCACAATTGCTATGAAGAGAATAAAATACCTTGGAATATAGCTAACAAGGTATGTAAAGGACCTCTTCAAGGAGAACTACAAACCACTCCTCAAGGAAATAGAGAGGACACAAATGAACAAAAAAAATTCCATCCTCAAGCATAAGAAAAATCCATGTCATGAAAATAGCCATATAGCCCAAAGTAATTTACAGATTCAATGCTATTTGCATCAAACTGCCATTGACATTCTTCACAGAATTAGAAAAAAACTACTTTAAATTTCATATGAAATCAAAAAGGAGCCTATATATCCAAGGCAGTTATAAGCAAAAAGAACAAAGCTGGAAGTATCATGCTACCTGACCTTAAACTGTATTACAAGGCTACAGTCATCAAAACAGAATGGTACTGGTACCAAAACAGATATACAGATCAATGGAAAATAAAAGAGAACTCAGAAATAACATCACATATCTACAACCATCTGATCTTTGACAAACCTGACAAAAACAAGCAATGGGGAAATGATTTCCTATTTAATAAGTGGTGCTGGGAAGAGAGGCTAGCCATATGCAGAAAACTGAAATAGATCCCTTCCTTACACCTTATACAAAAATTAACTCGAAATGGATTACAGTCTTAAAGGTAAAACCCAAAACCATAAAAGCCCTAGAAGAAAAACCTAGGTAATATCATTCAGGACACAGGCATGGGTAAAGACTTCATGACTAAAACACCAAAAGAGATGGCTACAAAAGCCAAAATTGATAAATGGGATCTAATTAAACTATAAAGAGCTTCTGAACAACAACAACAACAGCAACAAAAAATACTATCATCAGAGTGAACAGGAAACCTACAGAATGGGAGAACATTTTTGCAATCTATCCATTTGACAAAGAGCTAATATCCAAAATCTACAAAGAACTTGAACAAATTTACAAGAAAAAAATAATCCCATCAAAAAGTGGGCAAAGGATATGAACAGACACTTCTCAAAAGAAGACATTTATGCAGCCAACAAACATATGGAAAAAAGCTCATTATCACTGGTCATTAGAGAAATGCAAATCAAAACCACAATGAGATGTCATCTCACGCCAGTTAGAATGGTGGTCATTAAAATATCTGGAGACAGATTCTGGAGAGAATGTGAAAAAATAGGAATGCTTTTACACTGTTCCTGTTAGTCAGAGTGTAAATTAGTTAAACCATTGTGGAAGACAGTGTGGCGATTCCTCAAGGATCTAGAACTAGAGATACTATTTGACCCAGCAATCCCATTACTGGGTATATGCACACAGGATTATAAATCATTCTAGTATAAATACATATGTACATATATGTTTATTGCAGCAATATTCACAATAGCAAAGACTTGGAACTAACCCAAATGCCTACCAATGATAGATTAGATAAAGAAAATATGGTACGTATACACCATGGAATACTATGCAGCCATAAAAAGGAATGTGATCATATCCTTTGCAGGGACATGGAGGAAGTTGGAAGCCATCATCCTCAGCAAACTTAGACAGAAACAGAAAACCAAACACTGCATGTTATACTGCATGTTCTCACTCTAAGTGGAAGTTGAACAATGAGAACACATGGACACAGTGAGGGAAATAACACACACCAGTTGGGAAATGGGGGGCAAAAGGAGGAAAAACATTAGGACAAATACCTAATGTGGGCGGAGTTTAAATCCTAGTTCACGTTTTGATAGGTATAGCAAACTGCCATGGCACGCATATATCTATGTAAAAACCTACATGTTCTGTACTTGTATCCCAGAACTTAAGTAAAATAAAATAAAGATAGGAAAAATAAAACTCCACTAGGGCAGCAAGGAGGGTTGGGATATGCATTGTCTTTTTTTTCTTTTTACATTTTTTTTCTATTGCATTTTAGGTTTGGGGGTACATGTGAAGAACATGCAAGATTGTTGCATAGGTACACACATGGCAGTGTGATTTGCTGCCTTCCTCCCCTTCACCTATATCTGGCATTTCTCCCCATGGTATCTCTCCCCAACTCCCCACCCCCTGCTGTCCCTCCCCTATTCCCCCCAACAGACTCCAGTGTGTAGTGCTCCCCTCCCTGTGTCCATGTGTTCCCATTGTTCGACACCCACCTATGAGTGAGAATATGTGGTATTTCATTTTCTATTCTTGTGTTAGTGTGCTGAGAATGATGGTCTCCAGGTTCATCCATGTCCCTACAAAGGACACAAACTCATCATTTTTGATGGCTGAATAGTATTCCATGGTATGTATGTGCCACATTTTCTCTGTCCAGTCTATCATTGACAAGCATTTGGGTCAGTTCCAGGATATGCACTATCTTAACTGAGATATTTTATTTTGACATAGACAATATTCAGGCTACCATCATAATGTCATCTACCACAGCTTTTCACTCTTGTTTTTTTTTCCTATTTGAAAAGCTGTTTCACTTCACAGTCTGAGCATTTGGTGTGTAAAATAAAGTTATTTGAGCATACTTTTAAAAAAAGCATTATTTAAAACCTGAAAACATAAGAGTATTTGGTACCAGATTACCAAATCTAAAATATAAATTCTTAAAGTAAGTGGTAAATATATGGTTTAACCTAATCAAACATTGACTGCATAAAACAAAAAAGAGTAATGGATTATTATTTTGGAATTGTTTTTTATAATGGTAAAATATTTAGAGAATTATAGAATAAAATGTATAACAGGAGGTAAGTAGAGATTCTGACATAAATGTCATTCATTGTCCTGGAAGAGAGAAAAGGTAAAGGCTTTCATAAATCAACAATATGTATAACAATTTCTATGGATATCTAAAAAGAAATAGAAAAACAAGGGATATAAATGGAATAAAATTTAAAAACCAACTCAAAAGAAGAGACAGAAATATATGGAACATATGGGAATAGAGAAAGCTCATAAAAAGATGTTAATTTAAACTTATATGTATCAGTTAAATCATTAAAATAAATTGGACTAAATGCAATGATTTTCAGACTGATTTAAGAAGAATAATATGAACTGTTTATAAAAGACACATAAAAAATAAGAATAAAAAAGTAAATTGAGAATAGAAGGGTTGAAAATACATATACCATGAAATCACTAATCCTTCTCAAAGAATATCTTATAGTTATTATTTTAATAAAAGACATAATGGGCCTTAATTCAAAAAAGTACTCTCTTTATAACGTAGGACCTAAATGAATATTTATTGATATAAGTGTAAATGTTAGAATAAATTATTCAAAAGTAATTACTAAATACTAATTTTTTATTAAAATTTCAACAAAATAAACACAAAAGTAGAATGAAAACATAGAAATATATAAACAGATCAGTAAAACCAAAAGTTAAATTTTGGGAATAACTAACAAATTTGATATACCTCTACCATGACTGATAAAACAAGAGAAAGAAAATTTAGCTCATCTAATATTGGAATGAAATGAGATATTTCTAAAGCTTTTACCATCTTAAAAAGGTCATGAGAGGATAAATAAATAACTCTGTCAATAAATTTTAATGGAATCAGCAGATTCTTAGAAAAAAACAGCTTATAAAAATTGACACAATAAAAAAGAAAAAGGATGAATACATCTAAAACTTTTAAAGAAATTGATTTAGTCATTTAAAAGTTTTCCACATAGACTCAAAAATTTAATTTAGAGAATTTAACAACAAAACTACTTATATAGAAGAAAGAACTGAGACTGAGATATAATTAGTATAAGACCACAAAGCTACTAAGTGTTAGAACCCAGATTTAACTCAGAGACTACTTTTAATCAATATGCTCTACTGAGAACACATTTTTTAATTTTGGCACAAAATTGATCTAACAATATTTTTTCCAATAATCTCTTGAGTTACTACAAATATGGAACGAATCTTAAAAATTAGTTAGCATAAGTTCGCTATTTTCAGATGATGTAACTGATTCCCATCACTGTTAATTTCATTGTATATAAAGTTGTTTAAAGTTACAGAGATATCGCAGAGATTGACTGATACCTAGTGTTTCTGATTTCATAGGATTTCACTATTCTATGTTTATTTCAGTTAATCAAATAAAAATGGGTTAGTTAATGGATGGCTGAAGACAATTCAGATTGTAGTAATCAACCTCTCAAATTCCTGTCTACAAATGATTTAAAATAAATTAATGACAACACAAACTGTGCACAAATCCACACAAGTGTAATTAGATGAAGACAGAAGAAATGTAACCTGAAAATAACTGTGTAAAAAAAAAATCATCACTAAATTTCAATACTGCTGTAGAAAGAAATCTACTAGTAAGAAATGTGGAAGGCTAAAATGAACC
Source organism: Callithrix jacchus (assembly GCF_049354715.1). NCBI lineage: Eukaryota > Metazoa > Chordata > Mammalia > Primates > Cebidae > Callithrix > Callithrix jacchus. Next base: position 36,234,566 of record NC_133504.1, read on the forward strand.
TGTGGTCTTATTCTGGAAGTAGAGGTATTAATATAAACATGTTATTTAATATTTGTAATCAGATAGATAAATACAGAAATATAGTTTTATATAAAACTATACAACTTCTGCAGGTGGTTATATATATATATTATATATAAATATATATAACTATATAATTTCTGCAATGTATATCTATGCATACTGGCTCATGCTTATATATATATATGAGCCAGTATGACACCCCTATAGTACTGAGAACAACTGACACACAAATCTTAGTCTCTGACCACCTTTCTCTAATCAAAGAAATCAGAGTTTCTTAGAGAAATGTATGATTCTAACACTGGATTTAAGTTTACTTGGGAACATCTTCTTGTGCCAGAAAGTAAGAAAGTGCTCAAATAAATGCATAAATAGGAACTTGTCAAAAGAAGAGAGGGACCAACCTGAAGGAATTATTTCAAAGATGAAATAATTTCAACAACAAAATAATTAATAATGTTATATTTTAATTCATGGAGTAAAACAAATATTTATCTCTCCATGCTGATATAGATCAATAATCAAATAATGTAATAGGAGTGAATAAAGAGCTCATCTCTACAGTAGACTTTTAATTAGTAAATATAAAAGAAACAGAAAATAGAAAACTACTGTTAGGCAAACACTACAGTAATAACTGAAGATCCAGTGATGTGTACTAAAATAAGTGTGTGAAAGATTGAGGAGAAACAGGATTTTTGTAGTCTTAAAGTACATCTTTCAAAATGTATACCGACTATAAAGGTAGTAATAGCACCTTTACAGCAGAAAACCTTGCCAGACATCACTTTATCCACATGATCAAGATTAACATCACCAGTAATGAGACATATCAACATTATTAAATCCTTGATACAATGCATTAGAAAGGAAATCTAGTCATAGGTAAACATCAAAACCAAATTGAAGGATCATCTACAAAATTAACTGATCAGTATTCTTCAAGAAGGACAAGATCATAAAAGAGAAGGAAAGACTGAGAAACTTTCACAGAATAGGATAAATTAAGGATAAATCACAACTAAATACAGTGTGGGATGCTGGATAGGCTACTGCAAAACATAAAAGGATATTAATAAATAAACTGGTGAAATTTGAATGTCTATAATTTAATAACACTGTGCCAATGTTAATTTTCTGTTTTTGATAGTTGTACTATGGGTATGTAAGATGTTAGCATGAGAGGAAGCTAGATGAGGGGAATCTGAAAACACTATTTTCAGATTCACTATATCTTTGTAACTTTTCTGAAGTCCAAAATTAGCTCAAAGTAAAATTTTTTAAAGAAATGTAATTAAAGATAATTTACCAATCTCAAAATGCAGAATAAAGTTAATAAAACAGTATGTAAATGAATGTTGAGTGTCCCATTAGAGCTACTGTCACATTAGACCAGAAAATACTGATAAATTATTTCCTCTGATGTAAATCAAAATTCTTAGTCATGTTGGACTTTTGTTGTATGTGAAAATATGACTATGTTTTTGAAGTGCCTCTTTGTAGATAATAGAGGCAGAACTACAAAGACACAATATTTATAATCTCACTATCTGTTGGGATTCACTCGAGGTGGTTGGCAAAATATTAAGGAAAGTTAGACAATTACAGTCTCAAACATTTTGGAAGGTGGAAAGATTTTAATGGAACAGGCTGAAGGTGGCCAGTTTTTATATTAGAGTATTAAGTCACAGGGTGAAGATTTAAGGACAATGAAAGGTTCCCCAGTGAAGTGTGTTTACCCCACATTCATTTGTCTCTACTCTGTTTACTCATGTAAACTTTGTGCTGGATGGTCCTCTCAGGAGGAGATCGAAGGGAATTACCTGTTAATGTTGTTTATCTAGGCCCGGGAACAAAGACCTCTTATCATTTGTAAAACCACTCTTTCAACCACGTTAATTATCCACAAGTGTGTTCACTTAGAACCTCTGTTATTAAATCGATTCTGAATTAATATGAGGAGAAAAAAGGAGTCATGGTCAGTTAGCAGCAATCACCCTCTGAGAGCAGCTGACGACCATCCCTAGCCCACTCAAATTCACTGTACTCTGGTATGTGAGAGTGCATTTCATTCATCCATCACTGAGTCAGGGTCTGCAGGACAGACTTCCGCAAGTGATAATCAGCATCTCAGGTGGTGACCCTGACGTGATACTTGTCACAGCTGGTGTCCAAACAGGGACACTGATGTGACTGATGCCACAACTTTTCCCATCAGAAACATCTTTAGGCAATGATTTCATAGGTGTGTATTTAGGTCTCTATATTGGTGTCCTGTAATAACTTAATTTTCTTTTAAATTTCCGTATTTTTTAGTATTGGTCATGTATTAAATATTTACTAGATTCTGATGTTTATAACAGTGAATAAAAAATACTGTGTTCCTGAAAATTCTAAAAAGGCACATATAGTGTAATGACAAAATCAAAATAACAGTCAGTGCAAATAATTCACAAAAGCAAGAGAATAACTAGAATTATTGATGAGTATATATATTCTATTCATATTTCATAGCTTTATAAGCATACATATTCAATAATATTTTTTTCTATATATTTTTTTAATAATGTACTTTTTTTTGAAACAGGGTCTCCCTCTGTTGCCCACACTGGAGCACAGTGGCATGATATCTTCTCACTGCAGCCTCCACCTCCAGGTTCAAGTGATTCTCCTGCAACAGCCTCCCAAGTAGCTGGGATTACAGGTATGTGCCACCATGCCTGGCTAATTTTTGTATTTTTAGCAGAGACAGGATTTTGTCATGCTGGCAAGACCGACCTTGAACTCCTGACTTCAAGTGATCCACTGGCCTTGGCCTCCCAAAGTGCTGGGATTATAGGCATGAGCCACCGCACTCAGCCTATGCTGTCAACAATATTTTACAGCAAATATTGCACAACAATGTATGTATAATACAGAAATATCCAAATACCGAATTTTTTTTCTTTGACAGACCATTTTAGTAAAAAATGAAAACTACAGATAATTTGGCCATACTATGAGCAAAAGATACTGGTAAGTTAATAGACCCTTTGTAGCTTGATTTCTGTTATCTATATTTGGAAATATAATTCCTAACTTCCTTGTATTTATAAGAAAAATTCAGACTAAGAATGAAAACTCAACTGCTATACTTTTAAGAGTCACGAAATTATTAACTTGTAGCATAAGTATTCTCTCTCCAATAAAGAATTGGCGGTCCAATGTTACTACTGAAATGGAACTTTCTTTTTCTAACTGGCAGTGAGGATACATTACAGGAAACAATGAAGCTAGTTTCTGTTCTTGCTGGTGCTGTTTGATGGTAATGAGGATGAATATGAAATTATAAATATGATATAAATATTAGATGGGACATAGTGATATTACCATTATTCAAATTATCTTTCATTATTTTCAGCTCACTAATTTTCTATAGTCCATGCTTGAAATAGCATTATGCAATCTACAATATACACTAATTGAAACTGTCAGCAGTTAGCATTCTATGAACCAGTCTAACTTTCAGGGGCTTTAATTTTAGCTATCTCAATCCTTTTGCATCAATACATTCCCTATGAGTTTTTAACTGTGTATGCAGTGTGGTAAGTGAACACTATTCTTATTTTCAGAAGTGAGAGAGCAGTCTAAGGAAGAAGATTGTGTTTACTTGACATTTGTTTTCTGTTACCAATATCATTATATTGGTCTGCAGTTGTGTTGAAGTGAAAAATAAGTTTTTTAAAACAAATTTTAAAATTGTTTTCTTTTTAATTCCTGATAATAGACTATTTCATTCTCAGTGGCTTTGAATGTACTAGATATCTCAACATACGCTTAGAGTAAACTTGCCTTCCATAACCTGTGTTCTCATCATTGCTGTAAGGATTAAATACTAAATACAAAATCACCCAAATACTCTCCAATGTGATATCTAGGCACCTACTTTATAAACTACACAAATTAAATACAGAAGTACTTTTAAAAATCATTCAAAGCATAGTGTTTCCTTAGGTAGACATCTTGCCCGGTCTATTTTCATTTGTTCCCAGAAGTTTTTCATACATATAAAATGTAAATCACAATATTATAAAAGTTTTTCCTAGCATATAAAACCCTTTTGTGTCATGCTACAAAGTGAAAAGAATTAGTGGTCTACCCAAACTAGAGTACATGTTATCTTCCAATCATCACAGAATATGGGAGAATCCAGCCCATGGCATTTTCAAAATGTCAGCCCCTTCCTTTTCTCAAGTAATGGACAAATCTTGTCTGTGGTTAGGACATACTTAAGAATTCCTAGACCCTCCTCATGATTTCTCCTCTAATCAGTCTTACCTGTGATTATACCAAGACCCAATTTCTAGGTATTAGGTCTCCTTATTCTTTGAAATATTATTCCCCTATTCCTAGACCAGTAGATATTATCTAGAGTGTTGTTTTTTTTAACTAGATTTTAGTTTATTTATTCAACTTACTCTTTTTTCTGCTTCCTAATTGAAGCATCCTTTTTAGTCCTTTTTTTACATGCTCATTATTTCTTTAAAAATATTATTCTTTTAAAACAAACCTCTCAAGGTATATCTTTGGTTATCATCATTTTTCTTCTTTTTTAAGCTAATAATAATAATAATAAACTCAAGGAATGAACTTAGCTCCAAATAAGTACCCCACCTCTCAGAAACTAAGAAGATCTAAGATTTCACCATTCTTGCAGGCTAACTTGGTTGCCTGCCAGGTTTCATGTTTGCTGGCAAACAGGCCAGAGTCAAGAGACAATGGATTTTCTGAATCATGGCCAACAAGCAACATGAGCATCAGCATATTTGGATCCAGCCCACAAGCCTCACAAGGGCAACACAGATGAGCCCTCATGAATGTCTGCCTACACATGCAGTAGACTGCATTAAAGGAAAGAAACACTGAGGTTTTGGCCTCAAGATATTTTCCTTCATGAGGAACCTCCAGAGGTGATTCTGAAAGACAGAGGGAAACATAGTCCTTCCTTTACCTACTTTCAAGGGTCTCCTTGCACCAAGACTGTTATCCTTCTACCATGACAAAATTCAGGTGTCCTATTCCATAGCTTTCAACTCAACTTTTTTCCCCAATCATTTCTTATTCAAATCCAGCTATTTAATAAAATCTCAGGTTAATGGAAGATCATCTTTCGCGTCAAAGAAGATCATCTTTTAACCTATAATAATCAGGGGAAATTCTGAAAGTTTCAAAATATATCTATACCATCCCTTTTAACCTAAAGATGATCTTCCTTTCACCTAATGAAGAAAGCATGCAGAAACGAATTATGTCTCTCACTTTGGCCTTTATGTTCCACTAGAGGGGGAAGCAACGAGCAATATATTCAACCAAATAGTAAATACTCATGTGGTCTGTGACTAAGCCAGTCTAACAAGAGAATCTCAGTGGCTGAAACAGAATAAAATCTGAATTGTTTAGACCCTCGCAGGCAGGCTTTCACCCAGGGGAACTAGGTTGCCTGGGGTTGCTGTTAGGAAAATAAAAGAAGTACCATGGCCAGGAATAATCAGGGGGAATTCCCAAAGTTTCAAAATATATCTATATAATCCCTTCCCTTTCATTCTGATCATTATCCAGGAAGTGGCCAGGAGGAGATAACTCCTTTCTGACAATAGTTAAATGGAATCACCAAACTGCCTTATTAAGTAGGAGGTAGAGTTAGATATCTTTTTATGTCAGTTTTTAAGGAAGCTATTTTGACGATTAACAATATCATATGATAAGGAACATTGAAAGTCCACTAATTACTTCAGTTATTCATTGTCAGATTGAAAATGATCCAGAAATTTGAAAATATAACACAGGTTAGTTTCAAAGTCCATGATGGTATGACTAGAGTCATTTGGGTTAGACTACAAGGGCGATGCAATAAGCTAAAAAAGTCAAAATCATGGCAAGACATCACTGATTATCAAGATGGGGTCAAAGATGCATGAAGTCAAACCGTCACAATTTGGCACATACAATGCCCCATGTCATATGGCTTCCCTCAGTGAGACAATCAGGTCAAATTTTAGCAGGAGATTTCAGTGGCAGCCTCTGCATCATAAGCATACAGACTCTAATGTGCCCATTCTCCTTTAATTGTAGAAGTGTTGCCATGTTCAGTACAAGGATGAATCCTTGTAACAACACTGGCAATCTAGGTGATGCAGGCTCAATCAACAGATGGATTGCTGTTAGTCTCATTAGAAAACAAGTCTTAACCATGGGCATTTATATTAATAATCCAAATAATTAGTAAACAATCTTGGTTTTCACAGTTCATGGCCTGAATAATGGGTGTTTTTTTATCCACTGCCTATAGTTTTCCAAGTGGCAGATTAAAGAGCTGGATTCAGTAAAAATATATTGAAGTTTATCAAAGGGAGCACTGGCCACATCTGTGAGAATTGCTTTCAATACTGCCCACAAAATAAAGTGCCCATGACTGGTTTTGTTTCTGCATCATTGGTGTTAACACTAAATAGCTGCACAACTCAGAGGTTACTGTCAGCTTCTAGCTTAGCTCTATCATCAGTGAATTAGGCACAGCATTTAGGGGAACTTCTGTGAATCAACGGCCCCACTGAGATAGCAGCTTGCTTTGTCTCAGACAGCAAAGTTGGGGATAAGGTTTCCCTGAAGGGATAGCTGCTAATTTTTCATATAAAAGTGAGACATTGCTAGGGCCAGGCCAGCTGCATTTTTGAATATGCTATTGACTTTAGAAAAGACAGGCTTATTAGACTCTTCCCACCTTGTTAGTCATTGCGAATGAATTAACCACCCCAAAATGTATTATCAGAGCAGAGAGTTCTAAGGTGGTTCTGGGTTAGAAATTCAGTTTTGACAAAAGTCTAACAGCAAAGTAACAGCTAAGCTTTATCATGCAGGCAACAAGTCCCAAACCCCAAGAGGAGCTTCCAGATGGATATTTCTTCCCTTTGCCAGTGGCTCTAACTAGCAGAATCATTAGTCACAGAGACTTGTACCTCAAAAGAATCATTAGAGTTATAGATCCCTTAGGATATTAGCTCTTTTCTATACACAGCTTTTCCAAATTGGAATAATCCATTCTGACATTTACAGGACAGGGAAGTATAAGTCTATAACACTTCATTTCCTACTATACATTCTGATGTGTAAACAACAACAGTACACTGAATTAGCCCAAAAAGCTGCACCCACAGGGTCGTATTAGCTTCTCTTTCCAACTCTAAACCTTGTCCACATTCTATTGGTTGAATCTAGGCATTCTTTCACCATTAAACTAGATAGAGTGTATCTTGGTTATTACCGGGCCAGAAAACAGAGTAATGAAAGTACCTTCATGTCCCTGAAATGTCTCAGTATACTTGAATAGGTGCATAGTGGCTTTGCCCCAGTATACTCAGAGTTGTATATAGACTTTATTCCCCTGGGGTAAAGGAGTATCAGATCCACCTTTAATCATCTTTCTTCGAGCAGGTAGGGTCAAGGCACAGGGATGAATTGGAGGTGGGAAATGGAAAACTTTTTTTTAGAACCATTTCAAACTGTCTGACTATAAAAGTAATAGAGATAGGGCAAGCAACTTATGGAATACACTTTCAAAAGAATGTTTATTTCGCTTAAGATGAAAAGATTTTAGCAGTTGAGAAGATGATACAAAGAGATTTAACAATACAAGCTTTGTAATAATACACTAGAGATTCTGGCATAGAGTAGGTTATAGATTCAAAGAACAGACAAATAAATAACAAATAATAAACTTACATGTATGATCTATTATTATGTTACATCAAAAATAGGTGGTCTCACATAGATCAATGGAATAAAATAAAGAACCTGGAAATAAAGCCACATACTTACAACCAACTGATCTTTGACAACGTTACAAAAATAGACACTGAGGAAAGGATGCCTTATTCAATAAATGGTTCTGGAAAAATTGAATTGTCATATGCAAAAGAATAAAACTGGAATATACTTCTCATAAGATACAGACATTAGCTCAAGATGGATTAAAGACCTAAATGTAAGACATGACAGTATAAAAATATTAGAAGGAAATCTAGGAAAAACTCTTCTGTACGTTGACCTAGGCAAAGAATTTATGAATACCTCAAAAGCAAATGCAGCAAAAACAAAAATGGACAAACCGGACTTACTTAAACTAAAAAGCCTCTGCACAGCAAAAGAAATGGTCAACAGAATAAACAGACAACCTACAGGGAAAACATTCTCCAAATCCTGCATCTGATAAATGGCTAATATCCAGAATCTGTGAGGAACTCAAACAGCCCAACAAAACAAAACAAAAACATTAAAAAGTGGGCAAAGAATATGAACAGACATTTTTTCAAAAGAAGGCATACAAGTGACCAAAAAACATACAAAAAAATGTTTAACCTGAGTAATCATGACAGAAATGCAAATTAAAACCATGAGGAAATACATTGTATACCAGTCAGAATAACTATTATTAAAAGTCAAAAATCAACAGATGAGGATGCAGAGAAAATGAAACACTTATACTGTGATGGGGGGAATGTAAGTTAGTACAAGTACTATGGAAAACAGTATGGAGATTACTGAAAAATTAAAAACTAAAATGATATATATATTTTAATATATATATACACTCACACACACACACATATATATATATATATATATACACACACACACACGCAAACCATGTAATACTGATTGGCCATAAAAATGAATAAATTCATGTCTTTTGCAGCAATGTGGATGAAACTGGAGGCCATTATCCTAAGTGCAATAACTCAGAAAGAGAAAGTCAAATACCTCATATTCTTGCTTATAAGTGGAAGCTAAACAATTGGCACACATGTATATACAGAGGGGAATAATAGACATTAGAGGCTACAAAAGGTGGGAGGGTGGGAGGAGGGTGAGGGTTGAACAATTACTTATTTGGTACAATGTTCACTGTTCTGCTGATGGGTATACTAAAAGCCCAGACTTCACCCCTATACAACATGAACATGTACAAAATATGCACTTGTACCCCTTAAATATATAAACATTTTGAAAGTGTAATCTCTGTGTAGAATTTGATTTCAATTTTTACTTTTTTTAAAGCAGGAAACCACATATAATTTTGATAAACTAGAGAGCTGCTTTATAGCACCCAAAGTTAAATATGAAGTTACATCTAGATATTCCTTCACTAGAGCAACTGCTTAAAGAGACCAAGGCGGGGTGGATCATGAGGTCAAGAGATTGAGATCATCCTGGTCAACATGGTGAAACCTCATCTCTACTAAAATACAAAACTTAGCTGGATGTGTTGGTATGGACCTGTAGCCCCAGCTACTCGGGAGGCTGAGGCAGGAGAATCATTTGAACCTGGGACATGGAGGTTATGGTGAGCCAAGATCATACCATTGCACTCCAGCCTGGTGACAGAGTGAGACTCTGTCTTTAAAAAAAAAAAAAATCCAGTTGGCTAGCATTAAAACCCACTTAAACGATCTACAGATAGTTCACAAATGTCCCTAAACCAACATGACCCCCAACACCTCAACCCCTGAGCCTGCAAAAAAAAATAAAAAATAAAAACAGAAGAAGGAAAGAAGGGAAAGAGGGATTAGGTTTCCAAAAATCCTTTTAATATAGAACATTCTTATCTATAATAATACGAATATAAAAGGTAGTATAATGTTCATTACTTCTACCACTTTGGCAAAATTGGTGTGACAGAAAAGAACAAAGAAAGAATTGTAAACATAGGATGAATTTTGGCTTTATGAATAAAAGTCTATTAGCTTTATAGAAATAGCTGTGTAGGTGTATTCAAGATAATTGAACTATGTTCACATAAAAAGAAATGGTGAATGGTGTTTTTCTAAATATGAAACTATGCAGAATCCTGCTTAGCAATACCAGGAAATCTGCAAGGGGAGTGCTGAGATCAATGTCATTATCCAGAAGGCATTACTGAAATAGATTTTAAATCCTTTGATGTAATTGCTTGCTGAGTTTGCCATTACTGCAGCTCTATCCTTTTGACTGATTGAAGGCCTTTAACAGCTCCAGTTTTACTGAGACTGCCAATATACTCATGTTGGAATCTTAAAGTTAGACAGATGTTTGATGTTTAATTTAACTAATATGGCACACCATGAGTCAACAAAACACATTTTGTGTTAAAGTAAAAAACAAAAAAAAATTTTTTAAAGGTGAGGGACAGGAATACACGCTGAGTTAATCTTTCTGTTTCAGCAGAGAAGCCTTTGCTCTTAGAATTATTAACATGAATTCTGATTTGAAAACCCTATGGCATTTTTCCTGCCCCTTGAGAAAAGCAGTCTTGATTCCTCTGGAGCATTTAGAACCAGAACTCAATGAATAAATTAACAGTGCATAAAATCCTCAAGTGAAGTGAAGGAGCAATGAGGTGAATCTTTTTTCTTTTAGGCGGTCCCTATTTTCCATGATTCCCTGAATAATTCCAGTTGTTTGTAATGCTTCTTTTGATTTTATTTTTTTGACAATCTACAACAAATAGACAATATCACACCTGAATAGCTTGTCTTTAGGTTTTATCTCTTGCTCAAGAAAGATATTTGACCATAAAAAGAGAATTTCATTCATATTTTTAGTATGGATTGTGGTTAATATAAAACAAACAAACAAATTATATTTAACACCTCCTAGCAAAAGATATTTCTCCCTCTCAAAAAAGAAAAAAATGGTGGCTATATATTTTAAGAATATGGCTAATGCTAATAGCTTCTTTAATTAATATTATTATTTTCCTAACTTCATTTTGAGGAAAAAGGCTGAAGATTGCTTTTTAGTGTGGTTTTAGCTAAAGCAAGACTGTCTCAATCCTAGGCCTTTCTGAGCTCAGTTTTACAGTAATAATACAGTTGTACAGAAATACTATGTAGTGGTTGTAAGGCTGGTGGTGGTAGAGTGGTTACATAGTTTGAAGCTATACAACTTGCAGTGCACTTTCACCAATATTTTATCTTGACTTTCATCACAATTTTATGACATAGGTAGAGGATCTATCATTATCCCATTACATAAATAACGAAACTGAGGCTAGAAAATTTTGGTGACTTTTGGCCGGGTGCTGTGGATCACACCTATAATCCCAGCACTTTGGGAGGCCGAAGAGGACAGATCACAAGGTGAGGAGATGAAGACCATCCTGACTAAAATGGTCAAACCCCATCTCAACTAAAAATACAAAAGAATTGGCCAGGCATAGTGGCATGTGCCTACAGTCCGAACTACTCAGGAGGCTGAGGCAAGAGAATGCCTTGAAGCTGGGAGGCACAGGTTGTAGTGAGCCGAGATCATGTCGCTGTACTCCAGCCGGGCAGCAGAGTGAGATTACATCTCAAACAAAAAGGAAAAGAAAAGAAAATTTTGGTGACTTTTTAACCACTATAAAGTAACAAATTTAGGTCATTATCAAGACATCATCAAATTTAGGTCATCTGAGGCAGGCCTTATTCAGAATCCAGCCCCTCCAGAAGTCAAACTGGTAGCATATGGCCAAAGACTCCCTATCAAAAAGCACATATTAGCGTAAAGTGTCTGGCATGGCCCAAGTCTCCAAGTAACAAGGTGATATATTTTGAGTCTGTATTCACACCCAAACTCATGTGGAATTGTAATCCTTAGTATTGGAGATGGGGCCTGGTGGGAGGTGATTTAATCATGGAAATGAGTTTCCCCCTTTTGAATCTTGTGATAGAGTTTTCACAAGATCTGGTCACTTAAAAGCATATGACACCTCCCCCTCTCTCTCTTCCTTCTGCTCTGACCATGTGAAGATGCCTTCTCTGTCTTTGTCTCCTGCAGTGAGTAAAAGCTCCCTGAGGAACCCCCAGCCATGCTTTCTATAGAGCCTGCGGAACTGTGAGCAAATTAAGTCTCTTTGCTTGGTAAATTACCCGGTCTCGGGTATTTTTTTACAGCAGTGCAAGGATGCACAAAGTTACAAAGACATCCTCATCAGGCCAGATATTCCAAAGGGCTTAGACCTTATCTCCCAGGATCTGGTCAAGGGCCAAAACTTTCTTTGGATTCTGTAGGGTTGGTACAACCCAGACATGCTGACTAATCTCTATCCCTAATTAGTTTGAGCATTACATTTCTAATAATGTTTTTGAAATGTACCTTCCATTCTAATTAAAAATGCCACAGAGCAGAGATAATAAAAAAAATTAGCTGGTTTTGCTTGACTAAGTGCTTAGAAGTTTAAAATACTAGAAATTATGGATTGAAAAGATGAATCATAAAAATAATACAGGATAAGAGAAATAAAGAATAGGGTTTATTTCTAAGTTTGTGTCTTTCATTACATTATTTTGATATTTTGGGTATAATAGGTATTTTGATATTTTGGGGATAATAGATATTTTATTATATTTTTCTAAATTTTGCATGATTGCTGAGTAGTTCCTTTGTTATTATTTCTCTTTATCCATATTTTATCAAAGATGGCTTTAAAAAATTGACATTTTCAACCTTCTACTTGGAAATTTTCTTAGCCAACATTTTATTAGGCATAATTTTATTTTTTCAAAATTACTGCAGTCAATAGTTTTGCCAAACTTTCAGCCTACTACATAACAGATATCCTCTCCTTTCTACAGACTTTGGTTACAAAATCTCACTGTCATCAGCCTTCAGTGAGTCTCCTTAAGACACTCTCAACTTCTGCTCTCTTACTGGTCCCAAAACAATGCGTGTTATAGTTTTTGTTATCTTAATACTCTTCTGGTGCTAATTTCTATTCAGATTAGCTTTTGTTGCCTAATAAACCAGCTCAAGACTTAGTTTAATAAAGCAATTAATTATTACTCCTGGTTCTGTATATTGACTCCAGTTGGTTGAATGGTTCTAGCTTAGAATTTATTATGCAGTTGTGGTTAAACTCTTTCTGGGGCTGCAGTGATCTGAAGTTTGACTGAACTCAATGTTGAGGACTGCTTATTCCCATAATGTAAGTTAATGCTGTCTATATAAGATGAAAACTCATTTAGGACTGTGTCATGGATTGAATGTTTGTGTCCCCTGTAATTCATATATGGAAGCCCTAACCACCACCATGGTGGTATTTGGACATGAAGGCCTTGAGAGATCAATATAGTTAGATGATTTCATGAGGGTGGGGCCTTGGGTATTATGGGATCAGTGCCCCCACAAGTGACACCTGAGAACTCTCTTTCATTCTCTCTTTCCTCTCTCTTTCTCCTCTCTTTCCCTGAAATGTGAAGACAGAATGAGAAGCTGGCCTTTGCAATCCTGGAAGAGCTTTAACCAGAACCCAACCACACAGGCCCCTTGATCTCAGATTTCCAGCCTCCAGAACTATGAGACAATAAATTTCTTTTATTTAAGCCAAGTAGTCTATGGTATTTGGTTGCGCCATCTTGAGCAAACTAATGACAGGCTGTCACCTAGAGTTCCTGCACATGGACGATCCATGAGATTTGGACTTCTCACACCATGATATCCGGGCTTCCTGAGGGAGCGACCCAAAAGCAAAAATTCCAAGGGGCTCACGGAGAAACTATCATAAGGTTTCTTATGACTTAGTATCAGAAATCCCATCCCAGATTCATGAGAGGAAGTGAAAATTAGACCTCTTCTACAGATGTAAGAAGCAGAATGTGTTTAGAGGGAAGAAATTGTTAGCAGCCATCTTGAAAGTGAGCTAGGACATGTGGCATCTGTGCTGTGAGAATCCATTTTTATTCATTCTCTGGTCTTGGGTGATCTAATTCAGATAAATCTGGGTAACTCCATGATCGGGTATAGGACATAATGAAATTTGTCCTTGTGAGATCGGGCAATAGCAAGTTTTGAGTAAGGGTGTAATCAATAGTTTTGCCAAACTTTCAGCCCTCTACAGAATGGACACCCTCTTTTTCTTCAGACTTCAGTTACAAAATCTCACTGTCATCACCCTTCATTGAGTCTCCAGGACACTCTCAACTTCTGCTCTCCAACAGGTCCCAAAACAATGCCACATGTTGTAGTTTTGTTATGGTAACACTTTTGGTGCTAATTTCTATTAAGATTAGCTTTTGTTGCGAATCTGTGTAATAATGTTATGATTATTCATAAATAGCAAATAAGTTATTATTTATTAATAATAAACCAGCTCAAGACTTAGTGTAATAAAGCAAATTATTATTACTCCTGGTTCTGTAAACTGACTCCAGTTGGTTGAGGTTTAACTGAGTTTTCTTCTAAATAGTATATCAAAGAACATTTTTAAAGCATGTGTTGTATTCACTATTTAGCTTAAGTTATAGGGTGCTTAGTGCTGTAATATTATCAATAGACTCTATTTCCCATTTTGGCTTAAATACTGTCAGGCAAATCAGAGGATGTCTCAGTGCCCCTTTATCCCATAATTTTGCTTTTATTTTAGGAAAGTTATCTCTAAATACTAATTTTAATAATAATTTTATAATTTATATTTTTAATAAATATTATTATTTTTAAATAATAATTTTAAAAATCCTCCACTCTACTTTTAAATGAAAATGTTTTATTTTACCATTTAATTATTATTCTGAAATGTCATTAACATTCAATAATAATTTTCTTTTTTTTTTTTTTTTTTTTTGAGATGGAGTTTCACTCTTCTTACCCAGGCTGGAGTGCAATGGCACAATCTTGGCCCACCGCAACCTCCACCTGCTGGGTTCAGGCAATTCTGCCTCAGCCTCCTGAGTAGCTGGGATTACAGGCATGCACCACCATGCCCAGCTAATTTTTAGTATTTTTAGTAGAGACGGGGTTTCACCATGTTGACCAGGATGGTCTCTATCTCTTGACCTCGTGATCCACCCACCTCGGCCTCCCAAAGTGCTGGGATTACAGGCTTGAGCCACTGCACCAGGCCTTCAATAATAATTTTCAAGGAAAGAATTGAGCAGCAGGTCTACAGTTCTTCTTTTTTCTAGTAGTGATTGGTAACATTGCAGCAGGAGGATATGGCCACAAACTAATTTTTACTTGCTAGAGTAAAGGTTCTTATCTATGAATACTCAGTTGTCCAGGATTCTTTATAATAAACAAATCTAGCATATATGGATAATGGTTTCCTGAAAAAATATTTTATGTGCAAAGTAACTATCTGTGTATAAAATGCAAATGTTTCATGACAGAAAAGGCTCTCTTCTGTGTAAATAGCGTATCCCACCTATATTACTTAGAGACATCATATGCTAAGCTAAGGAAAGAAATGGACTGGAAATCTTTATTGACAGCCAGAATCTCTCCCTTCTTTAGCTATACCTCAGGATTACTTGCATCCTTGCAATTGTCAGTAAAGTTACTATTAGATAATATCTTTGATTTCTGTTGAGTACAACTTGACAATCTGATCCTTTACATTATCTCAATTATAAGATTAACTACCAAATAAAACAGTTCAATCTGTTAAAGAATGGTGAAAATATTACTTAATATTTAAAACAAAAAGACAAAGCTCAATTAGTTACTTAGCTTATTGAGACAGAGCTAGAGCCCTCAGGCACAATGTTCTTTAAGCAAAGCAGACTGCTGACCTTATGCAGAGTTTTGGGAAAACACAAAGTGCAGGAATGTTTAAAATTCCCAAGACTTAAGTGGGCTTTTACCCTATGTGGAAGCATGGTTTTTGGGTTGAGATACTTGTTAATTGGCTGCCAAGTTCATTGAAATAAGCCTGCTTCTGATTGCATGGCTTTCCGAAGTATGGGGCTACCACTGATTTGTTGACTTAAGTGCATTCACTGAGAAGAATTGGTACTGATTAACTAAATGGATTTAAACTGTTTCTGGCTGTTATTTGTCACCATGGCTCCAGAACAGCCTGTCTTTCCCTTGGAGTGTGGGGTCAGTCTTAATTCTCCACTCAAAATAGAGAGAAGGATGAAAGGAATGCTATGCATTTGCAGGTATCTTTCTGAAACCTATACATTCACCCATGAATGGGTTCAGTGATGTACCTCAAGCCATTCCCAGACATGCCTCCAAATATTAAATATACAAATATACTTATATATATTTTTATACAAATAAGATCCCAACTACCATAGCAATGCCCCCTTAAAAATATGAGCTGCTGAATATAGGAAACATTGAAGCGTTTAAGGTGTTAGAACTGACTAAAGAGATGAGAGCATAACTGAAATTCAGGCTGCCACATGACGCATTGGGTTTTACAAGAAACATGAGAGAACTTAACATCTGTAAGTAAACAATTTGCTAAGTAAACAATTCTACTTAAAATGTTTAGTGGTCCAATTAAGCCAATATGACTAGTGTCTCTATAAAAAGGGCTAATTTGGACACAGAGACAGACATGCCATAGGGAGAACGCCATGCAAAGATGAGGACAGAGATTAGGGTACTTTTACAAGCCAAAGAATGCCAGAGATTGCCAGCAAACCACCATGAATTGGGATAGTGCTGTGAAAGAGATTCTGGGAACACATTTCTCCACACAGCTGTCCCAAGGAGCCAACCCTACTGACACCTTCATTTCAGACTTCTAGCCTGCAGAACTGTGATACAAAGATTTTATAGTTTAATCACCCAATTTGTGGGACTTTATTACAGCAGCCCTTGCAAATTGTATATCAAAGTATAAACAAATCAACAAAGTTTTCCAACTAAAAAATCTTCCTTTAACTATTTAATGATAATGAAATCTCACCCTAGGAGCTTCATTCATTTAAATCAAGAATGGTGTTACTATTTCTAAACCAATGGCTAGGAATGGAAATAATTCAAACTATTATAATTTACACATGCTATACAGCAAACAATTTCCATCTTCTTTCTTGTGAAAAAAAAGTGTTTGTTTTAATTATTTAGCCCAGAAATGAGAAGTTTATTAGTGTATGGTTCATTGCGAAAGCATGTTCAAATTAATTTCACAAAACTTGCTTAATAAAGCCTTATATTGAAGCCAATAGACAGAAGCTGTAAGTATGGTTATATAGTATGTATGTTGTCCCCTCTAAATTGCATTTTGAACTGTAATCCCCTATGTTGCGGGTTGGGTCTGGTGAGAGGGAATTAGGGCGTGGGGGCAGATTTCTCATTAATAGTCTAGCACCATTCCCTTGGTGCCGTCTTTGTGACAGTGAGTTGACATGAGACCTAGTTGTTGAAAACTCTGTGGCCCCCCACACTGCCAAAGCTTATTCCTGCTCTTACCATGTGATATGCTGCCTCCCCCTTTGCTTTCCACCATAAAGCTTTCTGAGGCCTCACAAGAAGCCAAACAGATGCTCAGTGCCATGTTTTCCGTATTACCTGTAGAATCATGAGTCAGTTAAACCTCTTTTATTTATAAATTACCCAGTCTCAGGTATTTCTATGCAGCAAGGCAAGAATGGCAAAACACGGAAATGGATACCAAGGAGTGAAGTGTTGCTATAAAGGTACTTAAACATGTGAAAGCAACTTTGGAATTGGGTAGCAGACAGAGGTGGGAAAAGTTTAGAGGGCTCAGCAGAAGACAAAGGAAGATGAGGGAAAGTTTGGAATTTCTTACAAACTGGCTAAATGATTGCAACCAAAATACTGATAGTGATATGGACAGTAAAGTCCAGGCTGACAAGGTACCAAATGAAAATAAGAAATTTTTTGGAAACCAGAGCAAAGGTCATCCTTGTCAGGCCTTAACAAAAACTTGGCTGTATTGTGCCCAGGCCCTAGGAATCTGTGAAAGTTTGAACTTCAGGGTCACAACCTAATGTGTCTAGCAGAGGAAATTCTAAGTAGCAAAATGTTCAAGAAGTGGTATGGCTGCTTCCAACAGTTTATGTTCAAGCATGAGCATAAACTCATGCATACAGATGCACAAGCAAAGAAATGACTTAAAGTTGTAATTTGTACTTAAATGAAAAGCAGAGTCTAAAAGTTTTGATGCTTTGCAATATGCCTACATGATAGAAAAGAAAAGCCCATTTTACAGGGGAAGAATCAAAGTGGGCTGAGGAGCAATCACTTGCTATAAAGATTTGCATAACTAAAAAGAAGCCAAGTGCTCATAGCCAAGACGATGGGAAAAAAGGCCTTGAAGGCATTTCAGAGTTCTTCAAGGAAGCCTATCCCATCACAGGCCCAGAGGCCTAGAAAGAAAGAATAACTTTGTGAGCCAGACCCAGGTCCCCGTTGCCCACCGCAGTCTCAAGTATTTCTTTATAGTAATACAAGAACAGCCTAACATATCATATACCACCAAGTTTTTGCATGTTAATAACAAAACATTTTAAAAGTGTACAATTAAAATATCTTCTAATAAATATAAATAGTTATATAAATACAAGATTAAAGAATAGAGTTAACTTCTTTTTATCTTAGAATATTTGTCAATAATCTTTGGGGACTGGTGAATGCGTGTGTGTGTGTGTGTCGGTGCATGTGTGTCTGTATTATCAAGAAAATAAATATTATGTCTCTAATACACAGAGTTTTACCACAGCACTTTTATAAAACCTATTATCATAGAGTGTTAAGGCTCCTCAACCCTACACACATAGACTTGATTGTTGGCATGCTCATTACAGTTACAGTCAAGCTTTTGACTACTTGTAATTTATTTCATTTAATGGGAATTTAAGATAAAAATTGTTTGCCATAATTATGAGTAAAATAATTTTCTAGCATAGTTCTTCTATGACTAAATTATTTTATTTAGAGTAAGTAATGTCTTGATTACATGTTAAAAACTCATTTTAAATTTAACTGCCCCGAGAACTTACTTTGTGTCAGGATTAGAAAATACTATACTGTCATTCAAATGTAATTGAATTGACTTTTTTTTTTCATATATTCAAAGGTATATATTAAAAGCTTCTATACCAGAAGAATTTTATATTATTTAAAGTGTTTCTTATTCTCATTTACATTAACTGAAATTGTAAAACCTTGGTTTATTAAGGGTAAATATATGCTGTTTGCTTCCATGTACATGATTTAAGCCAAGTCACATAATTTTCAGGATCTTTATCTCTCTATTAAAATGACACTTCATATTTGCTTTTATTTCTCCATGCTGTGAACTTAAGAGAAGAAACAACACTCTAGACAATAAGGCAGTTACACTTACAGAGATTGGACAATAATAAATATTGGGAAGGCCATTTTTACAATACACTCCTAACTGGTCCCTCTGTTTCCATTCTTGACTTTTTAATCAATTCTTAACAGAATGGTCAGAGTGACCCTGCAAAATCAAAAGTGAGGTCTTGCCACTAATATGACCCATCCAATCAGCTTTCCATCTCACTCAAAGTAGGACTCAAAGTCACTGCAGTGATCTAAGGGCCCCATATTGGTTGTCACCCATGCCCTACTCCATTACCTTTCTAATTTCATCTTCTACTGTTGTTTCCTATCTCACTCCACTCCAGCTACACTGACTTTTTGATTTTCACTTAATTCACCAGATAACACTTTCACATCATGGCCTTTGCATATGCTGTTTCTTCTCCCTTAAATGCTCTTTTTCATCCACTCATTCAATCTCTCATTTAACTATGTTTATTTATCATTTCTTTATGACATAAGAACTTTTTAGGATCTGGGGATACAACACTGAACAAAACATTCAAAAATCACTTTCCTCATGGAGCTTATCTTCCAATGGGGTTAGAAAACAAGGTCACACACATGCATGCATATGCACACAAATGTCCATATGTATGAGAGAGAGTGTTCTAGACAGTGATAAGTGTAAAGAAGAAATAGATTTAAAAGGGACTGGAGGACAGAAAAAGGAAATGAGAAAGGCCTGGAGAAATGTCAGGTCGACCAACTTCTACAAGTCTCTTAAATGTAACAATTTCATCTAAAGCCTTCTCTACACTATATAATAATGACATCATCATCCCCAAAACACACACAAAGTACTATTAATACCTCTTCCCTGAATTATTTATTACTAACACAGTTAATTTTTTTCCATTTTCTCATTCTAGTTACTACAATATAATTCCCCGTGAAGCGAGAGAAATTTTGAGTATTCTGTCCACTGTTTTATATATACCACCACCTACAGCAATGCCTCATTGTAAACAGTCAATAAATATTTGTTGAATAGATGAATGTCCAAATCAATAAAATATTAAGATAAGATTGAGCAGCAGAAATTACAACATCAAACTGCAGGGTTGAGAGTAATAAATGAAAAACAATTGATAGGGAAATTACACAACGGACACTGTTGCCATACAGCGCGGACCATCATAGGGAGAGTTATCACTACCTATGCATGAGTTACCCCTACCCTCTCTTTCTCTCCACTGCACTTTCAAGTTTTTTTC
Source organism: Callithrix jacchus (assembly GCF_049354715.1). Lineage (NCBI taxonomy): Eukaryota > Metazoa > Chordata > Mammalia > Primates > Cebidae > Callithrix > Callithrix jacchus. The sequence goes on from NC_133504.1 coordinate 36,254,905, forward strand.
TCCATGGTATTCCAGGAGCACCCACAGTAAACAAATACTACAGTGACTTAAAATATTAAAAGCTATTTTTACATAAGGTTACCTCTGATATACTTGCAATGAGCGTAACTGATGTACATTCCCATGGCAATTAAATATACGAAGGATAGGATGACCTTACACAAACTCCTCCAGGTTCAAGTTGCTGAGGTGATAATCCTGGTCAAGTGACAGAGAAACGCACTTAAACTTTAATGATGATGGAATCTTTGCTCTTCAGAAAAAAGATATATATCAAATCAGAGATCAATATTTAAATCTTTCTCCACCTTTCATTTACTCAGTTTTTATTCAGTTGATTCCTTAAAATTAATTTAGAGTGCTACATAAACAGGGCATTTTCACACATGTAAGTAAAGCTAGAAACATTTTATATTACATTCAGAGCTATGGATTTATGGAGAGTTTAATTTTAAGTACCTTATCTTAATACTATCATAGTTACTCTAACAATTAATTGAAAATATTTCTTTTTCTAAGTGTAGAATAATTCAGACATTTTCAAACCTATTCAAATGATATTTATGTACTAGTGTTCACTCAGGGAAGGTTTATTAGGAATATACCTCAATAAAACTAAAAAATAAAATGTTTAAATAACTGAAATACATTCAAAATTTTCTGCTCACAAAGTAATTAAGTAAGTTTTTTCACATTTTAGGAGAGTTCATACATTAGAGATGTTGAGGCAAACCACACTTTGCTACATTGTCATAATCAAGTCAGCATTACAACTACCATCTAGGATTTTCTCTGCACAGCCTAAGAGGGAAGCTAAGAACTACATTCTCTGGAATTTCTTCCTCCCTATGGTTCCAGGTTAGAGCCTATGAAGAGACATAAGATTTGCAAAGAGTAAAATCAGAAGAGGCCATTTTTTTTCAGGGACAGCTGCTGGCAAATGAGTGGGAAGACATGATATTTGAAGCAACTCTCAGTTGAGCTCCTTGAGAATCACTGACATCAGTGTGACAGACTTAAGACAGTCTTATCCAACCTTAACACCCCCAGCTCTTTCAATTATAAGGTAATCGTGTAATTTTAAATTATCCTTCTACTTGAATGCACAGAGTGACTTTTGTCTCCTTGGCTGAACTCTAATTTTTTTTAAGTATAAATTTACAGATAATTCCAAGGAAAAAATCTTCTAGTGCTAAATTCTGTGTTTATCTGTTATAATGCCACATACTAATAGCAAAGTACACAGCAACAGCATATTTAATAAAATGCTGCATTACCAAAAATGTCAGGAATTCTTCAACTGCAATCAGATATAATAAACTTAAATACATTAAAATGCTATGAAATTGAAGTTTAAAATGAAATGAAATTAAACTTGCCCTCTTGCCCCAAGCAAACATACAACTGGACAAAAATACATGAAATAAGTGTTTCCAGGCACAAGAAAAACAAGCAAGGCAGGGAGGTGATTCTTGAGAAAAAGAAAATTTAGTAGATTAGGTTCCTGTTTTCCTTGAAAAAACTTTTTTTCTTTTTTTTTTTTTTTTTTTTTTGTGGTTGCCAGATGACTTTCTGTATCGAAGCACAAAGAAGTAAAACTCAAAGTACAGGGGACTCACTGAGCTGAGGAGGCAAATACTGGTCCACAGGCTTCATAGGAGACTTAAAATTATGGAGAAGATTGTCAATAAGAGGTAGAAGCAATAAAGAGGGTGTCTAGAAGTATGTGAGGTGTATCTTGAAAGTTTTTACAAAGGACTGGGTTGAGGAAGTTCTTTGTCAGGATGATATTAATAGCAAGGCTTGATCACAGACCTGTATAGCTGATAGTTAACAAGCCATAAAATGAAAATGATTATGCAGTTCAGAGTACTTGGAAACTTTGCAGTGAATCTCCAGTACTCAGTTAACTATGATCTAAACTTAGAGCCATGTCCTGTGATTAAAGTCAAAACTTAAAGAGACCACAAATAATAATAAAAGAAGCCAGATGCAGTGGCTCATGCATGTAATCCCAGCACTTTGGGAAGCTGAGGCGGGTGGATCACCTGAGGTCAGGAGTTGGAGACCAGCCTGGCCAACATGGCGAAACCCTGTCTCTACCAAAAAACACAAAAATTAGCCCGGTGTGGTGGCACGTGCCTGTAGTACCAGCTACTCAGGAGGCTGAGGCAGGAGAATCGCTTAACCTGGGAGGCAGAGATTACAATGAGCCAAGATCTCGCCGCTGCACCCCAGCCTGGGTGACAGAGCAAGACTCCATCTTGAAAAATAATAATTAAAAAAAAAGTCAACCCTGACAAGATTAAAAAAGTCATTTACCCACAAGTAATTTATTTGGCTTCCAGGAAAACAAATAAATAAATATTATTTAGAGGGTAATTAATCAAGACTCTACAATAAACCATTTAAAATATTTACCATATAATTTAAATGACTAGATATATGAAGAAGTAGGACAACGTGACACATAATCAAGAAAACAGGCAATCAGTTAGAAAAAGAACACAGATATGACAACCAGCAGACAAGGACTATAAAATAACTTTTAGAAACACATTCGAGAATTTAAAAGACAGGATGGTAACATCAGCAAGTTGGCTGACTAGAGGTGCCTGGCACTTGTTCTCCCAACAAACAAAATGGTGCCAAAATAACTAATAAACAGCTATATCTTCATTAAAATATCTGAGGAAGAATACTGGTGTGCAGCACAGGAATGGCAGAGATGTTATGGAACATGAAGATTCAGGATGGCTGCTTGGAAAATGGAGCAAAGCACCCCCTGCTGCCACCTCATCTCCCCTTTCAGCTTGGAGCCAGGACGGACTTCACTGTGTGGAGAGAAGACCATCAGGAGCCCCCATTAATGCTGTGAATACTTGCAATCTCAGCCGCTAGAGAATCCTGCATTTGTCATAGCCCTGAGCCCATTTTCGGTTGCTGCCAGAAGCTCTCATTGCCACACTGTTTTAGAGGAGCCCACAGTGTGCTCGCCACTCTGCAATGACCCAAGGAGCTGCCATAAGGCACCATTTCAAAACTGAAACCACAGCTAGAATGAGTCCTGCTTTGAAGACCAGTAGCCACTGTATCTTTCTGAACTTGAGGCTCTGCCACCATTAATAGCTCAGCAATCCCAAACTCAGCTTCTACAGCTCCCTAACCCTTGAGAGAAACCTAGTACATGCTCTATCTTCCCCATCCCAAGGGATGCAGCACAATGATCCTGGCCACTCAGAGACTAGATTCATGGAACAGTTGTTGCCTCAGTGCCCTACCCCGAGGGGAGCAGTGCCCAAGCAAAGCTACCAGCTGATCTGCCCCTCAGTTCCCTGGAATATAGATCAGACTGGCACCCTTTCCCCAAGGAAGCACACGCCTAAGCCAAACCAAAGGCTGATCAGCTCTGTGCTTAATGGAACATGGATCTCCCAGTGCCCTGCACCCAGAGAAGCAGTACTCGAATCCAGCTGCAGGTTGACAAGCTGCTCCCTTCCTATGCGAGTGGCCCAGGCTTGTGCACCAAACTCAGGGAAGCAGTACCCTAACTGAGCCACCAGGTTATCTTCCTGCCTTTCCCCTGCTCTGCACTGACCCAGGGAAGCAGTGCTTGATCTGAGCCACTGGCTGATGAATTCTGCACTTCCACAGTGCAAGGACCAGCTCAAACCCTGCCCTCTGGAGAGCAGAGCCCAACTAGACAGACCAGCTACAAAAATCTCTGCAGACTAAGCCACTGAAGCACTTACAGTCATTACATGATGTTATCTGTAGCTGAAGAAACTGCACAGAGACTACACTGCTACAACCAACCAGAACAAAGCCAACACACCCTACCCATCTGACACCCTAGGCCAAATCTATATATGAAAGTCCTTTCCCACAAAAGCCTCTATACAAAATTGGAGGAGGGTACTATTCCATCAGATGCACAAATATCAACATAGGACTACAAGAAGCATGAAAAAGCAAAGAAATATGACATCATTAAAAAAATAATTTCCCAGTAACTGACCTTAAAAAATTGAAATTTACAAACTGCCCGAAAATGAGCTTAAAATAATTATCATAAGGAAATTTAGACAATAAAGGAATGTAGATAAATAATTCAACAAAATCAGGAAAAGAATTTATGATATTAATAGAAATTCAATAAAGAGATAGACATCAATAAAAAGAACCAAAGAGAAATACTAGAGCTGCAGGAGTCAATGAATAAAATAAAAAATGTAACTGAGAGCTTTATCAACAAAGTATATGATGCAGGAGAAAGAATCTCTGAACTTGAAAATAGGTCTTGTGAAATAACTGAGTAAATAAAACAAAATAAATAAATAAATAAATCCTACAGGACTTAGGGGACACAATTAAGTGATCAGACTTTTGCATTATAGAAGCTGTATTATGGACGTTGTGTTATGCAGAAGAATAAATAGGAAAGGCACAGAAATAACTTATTTAATAAAATAATAGCTGAAAACTTCCCAAGTCTAGGAAGGGATGTAAACATCTGGATTTAAGAATCTCAAAACTCCCCCAAATACTTTCAACTCAAAAAGGTACACTATAAGGGAAATTCTACTCAAACTGTAAAAGACAAAGAAAGAATTCTAAAAACAGGAAGAGAAAAGCATCAAGTCACATATAAGAAAATCCTCATCAGACTAACAACAGATTTCTCAGCAGGAACATTACAGCCAGAAGAGAATGAGATGATATATTCCAATTGCTGAAATAAAAACAAAGCTGTTGGCTAAAAAGACAACACTCAGAACGTTGTCCTTCAGAAATGAAGAAAGACATTATTTTCCAGACTAACAAAATCTTAAAATTTGTCTACACTAGACTGGCTTTACAGGGAATATTAAAGAGAGTCCTACATCCAGAATCAATAGGACAGTAACTACTGTCACAAAAACATACAAAAGCATAAAAATCACTAATAAAGCAGATATGTAAATGAAAAAAGAGAAATAAAATCTATCGCTACAGAAAAACCAATGCGCCAAAAATATAGTAAGAAACTATAGAGAAGAACTAGGAAACAAATAACAAAATTACAGGAATAAATCCTCATGTATCAATAATAACCTTGAATATGTACAGAATAAATTTCCTATTTAAAGATAAAAATTAGCTAAATTTAAAAAACGCAGCTATGTGCTGCCTACAAGAAAATTATTCACTTGTAAAGATACACAAAAATTGAAAATGAAGAGATGAAAAACATGTTCCACACAAAGGCAAAGCAAAAATGAGCAGGAGGCTATACTTATACCAGATAAAATAGACTTTGTCAAAAACTGTAATGAAACAAATAAAGTCTATATACTGATGAAAGAATCAATTCAGCAATAAGGTATCATAATTATAAATATATATGCACCTGATGTTGGAGCACCCAGATATATAAACAAATTTTATTACGTCTAAAGGTGGAAATAGATCCCACTATAATATGTCAGGACTTCAATATCCCATTTATCATCCTGGAAAAAATATTTAGAGAGAAAATTAACAGGGAAATATTGGACTTAAAGTACATTATAGACCAAATAAACTTAACAGACATTTACAGAACTTTTCACCTACCAAAGACAGAATGGACATTCTTCTCATCAGCACATGGAACATTCTCCAGAACAAACAATATCCTAACCACAAAACAAGTCTCCATGAATTAACAATAATGAAAATCATATCAAATATCTTTTTGTTATCACAATGGAATAATGGTAGAAATCAATAACAAGAGGAACTTTGGGAAGTGTACAAATACTGGGATTTTAAGCAACATGTGCCTGGATGACCTTTGGGCCCAAATGTAAATTAAGAAGAAAATTTAAAAATGTCTTGAAGCCAATGTAAATAGAAAAAGAGCATAACTAAATCTATGAGATGCAGCAAAAGCAGTACTGTGAAGTTCATAACAATAAACACCAACATCAAAAAGTGAAAAGATTTCAAATAAACAATCCAATGATGCATTTCAGGGAACTAGAAAAGCAAGAACAGGCCAGGCGCGGTGGCTCACACCTGTAATCCCAGCAGTTTTGGAGGCCAAGGCGGGTGGATCATGAGGTCAAGAAATCGAGACCATCCTGGTCAACATGGTGAAACCCCGTCTCTACTAAAAACACAAAAAGTTAGCTGGGCATGGTGGTGCGTGCCTGTAATCCCAGCTACTCAGGAGGCTGAGGCAGGAGCATTGCCTGAACCCAGGAGGCGGAGGTTGCGGTGAGCCGAGATCGCGCCATTGCACTTCAGCCTGGGTAACAAGAGCGAAACTCTGTCTCAAAAAATAAATAAATAAGTAAAATAAAGAAAAGCAAGAACAAAGAAAACCCAAAATTAGTAAAAGGAAATTAATAAAGATTGAAGCAGGAATAAACATAGTGACTAAAATCTAAAAGTCAATAAACAAAAAGTTGTTTCTTAAAAGAAATAAACAAAATCGACAAATGATTAGCTAAGAAAAAAGAGAAAACCCAAATAAATAGATTCATAAATAAAAAAGGGACATTACAACTGATACCAAAGAAACACACATGATCATTTATGAACAACTATACATCAACAAATCAGAAAACCTAAAGGAAGTGGATAAATTCCTAGAAACATACAACCTACCAAGATTAAAACAGTAAGACTAGAAAACCTGAACAGATCAATAATAAGAATTGAAATTGAAGCAGTAATAAAAAGTTTCCCAACAAAGAAGAACAAGATTTGATGACATCACTGATTCTACCAAACGTTTAAAAAGGAGATAATGCAAATTCTCAAACTATTCCAAAAAATTAAAGGTGTGAAAATTCTTCCAAATGCATTCTATATGGCCAGCATTACTCCAATATCAAAACCAGACAAGGAAACAAGAAAGAAAGAAAACTGTAGGCCAATAACCCTGATGAACATAGATGCAAAAATCATCAACAAAATAATAGCAAACTGAATCCAATAGCACATCAAAACAGTATATCCCATGATCAAATGGAATTTATCTTAGGAATGTAAGGTTTGTTCAACAAATGCAAAGCAATAAACATGATACATCTCATCAACAGAATGAAGGAGAAATATTACATTATCATCTCAATGGATGCAAACAAAGCATTTGATAAAAACAAACATATATTTATGATTTAAAAAACCCTCAACAAGTTAGGTAGAGAAGTAATGCACCTCAAAAAAATAAAGGGTATATATTGCAACCCTATAGCCAAACAAATGCTAAAAGAAAAGTTGACAGGAAACCACCATGGCATGTGCCTACCTATGTAACAATCCTGGACAATCTGCACATGAAGCACAGAACTTAAAATATAATTTTAAAAGATGTAAAAAAAAAGAAGAAGAAGAAAAGTTTAAAGCTTTCCCACTGAGAACTGAAGCAAGAGAAAAATGGCCACTTTTACCTCTTACTCAACATAGTACTAAAAGTCATAGCTAATACAGTTAGGCAAAAGAAGGAAAGAAACAGCAACTAAATTGGAAAGGAGTAAATCTGATTGTCCCTGTTTGCAGATGATGTAATCTTATCTATTATAAAACACCTTTTAGAATGGATAAACTTAGTAGAGTTGCAGAATACAAAGTCAAATACAAAAGTCAGAGTAGTGTTTCTAGAAATCAGTAACAAACTAGCTAAAAAAATAAATTAAGAAAACAATCTCATTTACAATCTAGAAAAAATGTGTAGAAATTAATATAACCAAAGAGGTAAAAGATCTCTATGAGGAAAACTGTAAATCACCAATGAATAAAATTGAAGAAGACATACCCACAGAAAGAGGGAAGACATAACATGTTCATAGATTGGAAGAATAATTATTCTTAATATGATCATACTACCCAAAGTGATCTACAGTATCAGTTCAAGCCCTAAAAACATTCTAATGGCATTCTTCAAAGAATATTTGTATAAATTCACAAAAGATCCCAAATATCTAGGTACCCTTTACCAAAAAACAAAGCTGGAGGCATCACACTAGTTGACTTCAAAATATACTACCAAGCTATATTAATCAGTGAATCATAATATTGGCATTAAAAAAATACTTTGATCAATGAAACCAAATAGAGAATCCAGAAATAAATCAATTTGTTTAAAACCAACTGATTTTCTACAAAGGTGCCAAAAACATTAAAGAAAGACAGAACAGTATCTTCACTGAATGGTGCTGGGAAAATTCGATATTCATGTGCAGAAGAATCTCTCACTATACACACACAAAAACACCCCAAAATGGACAATAGACCTAAATGTAAGCTCCAAATCTATGAAAGTACTACATGAAAATATAGGGGACATGCTTCAGGATGTTGATTTGGACAGATTTTATGGTTAATACCTGAATAGCACAGGAAACAAAAGAAAAAATAGACAAATGAGATTAAATGAACCTAAAAAGCTTCTTCACAGAAAAGACACAATCAACAAAGTGAGGAGACAACCTGAAGAGTGGGAGAAAATGTTTTCACACTATTCATCCAATAAGAGATTAACATCCAGAATAGACAGGTCATGCAAGTAACTCAAAAGCAAAAAGACAAATGATTTAAATTAAACATAGGTAAGAGATCTAAATAGACATTTTTCAGAAGATGACATTCTAATTGCCAACAATTATAAATAAATGCTCAACATCACTAATCAGTAGGGAAATGCAAATGAAAATCAAAATAAGATATTCTCTCATCCCAGTTATAATGGCTGTTATCAAAAAGACAAAAAATAACAAATACTGGCAAGGATGCAGATATTTTTAAAAGCTTATATACATTCTTGGTGGAAATGTAAATTAGCCATTATGGATAGCAGTACAGAGGCTCCTCAAAAAGCTAAACATAGAACTACCATATGATCCAGCAATCATACTATTAAATATGTATCTAAATGAAAGAATATCTGCACATATCCTCTATTCCAGTAATATTCACCATAGCCAAGTAAGAAATCAACTTAAGTGTCCATCAGCAGATGAAGTGAAAAAGAAAATGTGATATATATATACACAATAGATACTATTCAACCATAAAAAATAATGAAATTTTGTCATTCATGTCAACGTGCATGAGCCTGGAATACTATGTTAAATGAAACAAGTCAGGCACACAAAAATAAATACATGTTTTCATGCATATGTGAAATCTAAAACTGATATAGAAGTAAGGAGAATAGTGTTAGTAGAGGTTAATAGTAAGTGTGAGAGGAGTACAGGAAAAAGTCGATTAACACATTAAAAATTACAGCTAGATAGAAGGAATAAGTTTTAGTGTTCTAGAGCCCTGTATGGTGATTATAGTCAACAATAATTTATTGTAATTTTTCAAATAGATAGAAGAGAGGATTTTAAGTATTACCCACACAAATAAACGATAAATGTTTGAGGTGACGTATATGCTAATTACATTGATTTTGTATGCCTGTATTAAAATATATGCCTGTATTAAAATATCACACCATACTCCATAAATATGTACCAATATTATGTGTGAGTTTTATGTATATAATACTATACAGAGAGATAAATGCAATGACGGAATAGAGAGAAATCTCTGAAGAGAAATGTAACTTATAAAAACAAAACAAACAGAAATTATAAGACTGAAAAGTACCTTAGTTAAAGTAAGACACTCACTACATGAGCTTAAAATAAAATTTAAAATGCAGAAGAAAGGGCTAGTCAACTTGAAAAGAAATTACTAGAAATTACCCAATCTAAAAATCAGAGATAATTCAGTAACTGAAAAGATGAACAGACTTAGTGACATGTGAGAAACAGCAGGTGTATAATACATGTATAACTGAATTTCCAGAAGAACAGGAGAAAACTACTTTGTTAGGAAAAAAATATTTTTTGATGAAAAAATGGCTGAGAATTTTTTCAGATTTGGTTAAAACTATCATCTTATACATACATGAAGCTTAGCAAACCTCTAGCATAATAATTAAAATTACATTCTTTTAAAAAGTGAATGCTTTTGACAAATTTTAGAAGAACCAACATCTTAAAATATTGAAATTAAGTTTGCTAATCTATGAATATAGTATTTCTTTTCATTTATTTATTTAGGTCTTCTTTATTTTATCTCAGATATGTTTTTAAATGTTCAATGTAGAAGACTTGCCCAACATTTGTTAAACTTATTGCCAGCTATTTTATATTCGATGATGGTATTAGAAATTTTCATTTGAAATGGTTAGCTGCTAATACACAAGCATTTAAAGGTAAGCCGGGGCTGGGCATGATGGCTCACACCTGTAATTCCAGTACTTAGAGAGACTAATGCAGGAGGATTGCTTGAAGCTAGGAGTTTGAGAACCCAGATTGGGTGACATGGCAAGACCCCATCTCTATAAAAAAATTTTAAAACCAGCTGGTCATGTGGTATACCTGCAGTCCTAGCTACTCAGGAAGCTGAGGTGGGAGGATTGCAGCAGTTTGGAGTGACAGAGAGCCATGATCATACTGCATTACAGCATTGGTGACAGAGAGATACTCTGCTTCTAAAAAAAAGTTAAAACTTAAAAATAAATAAATGCAAGCCCAATTATACTTTCAAAAATATAATTCACCTAAAGCAATAGTCTTTTCTTAAACTTTATAAATTTTATTTAGGTGTAGGCACAAAAAATACCTATTTAGTATCCATGAACTATTTTTTTATGAACATTCATTTTTCTTTAATTTTTACTATCTTTTCATTCTCTTCCATTTATATTTCTTTCTTGTTTATACAGTTATATATTAATATTAACATGCTTAATTTCATATTTTATATCACTGTTATTTAGATAAATAGCTAATATCTTTCATTGATGATGCTTTCAAAAAGAATGTTTACCAGTGCTCTAGTTTATTAGTTCATTATTTGGCTATCTCAATTCTACTATTTAATACAACAAAATTAAAACAAAAAGCCTGTTCCAATTTTAGAATCAAGAAAATTCTTACTAAAAAAGAGAATAACAGATATAGGCATCATATCATGATAAAAGTAACACTTGAGCCAGAAGATATTATGCTTGTAAACATGTTTACACAGCTAACAACAGAGATTTAAAATGTATAAAGCTTCATTTTTTATAACCGTGGAGAAAAATAACAAATTCAGTGAGAGACGATAACGCTATGCTCAGAAAATGACGTAGGATGCACACATAGAGCAAGCAAGGATATGCAAAGTTTAAAAGCAACTGACGTTCATACACTTGACAGCTATGTTCTTACAGCAAAAACATGCGTTTATTTTTTTATAAATAAGGAAAATGTATAAAAAATAAACTACAAGTGGTTGACAAAGGATATCTTGGTAAGGTCAACAAAACCAACATCCCATGTTTTTCTTAGTCTGTTTTGTGCCATTATAGCAGAAGATTTCAGCCTGGATAATTTATAAAGAAAAGAGGTGGCTGGGCGCGGTGGCTCACGCCTGTAATCCCAGCACTTTGGGAGGCCGAGGCAGGTGGATCACGAGGTGAAGAGATCGAGACCATCCTGGTCAACATGGTGAAACCCCGTCTATACTAAAAATACAAAAAATTAGCTGGGCATGGTGGCGCGTGCCTGTAATCCCAGCTACTCAGGAGGCTGAGGCAGGAGAATTGCCTGAACCCAGGAGGTGGAGGTTGCGGTGAGCCGAGATCACGCCATTGCACTCCAGCCTGGGTAACAAGAGCGAAACTCCATCTGAAAAAAAAAGAAAAGAGGTTTATTTAACTCACAGGTCTGTAGGCTGGAAAGCACAAGATGCTGGTGCCAGCATCTGTTCAGCATCTAGTAAGGGCTTTCATGCTTCCTCACAACATGGTGGAAGGTCAAAGGGAAAGTGGGTGGTGCAAAAGGGAAAAACCCAAGAAGCTCTCTGACTTTATAACAACCCACTCTTGTGAAAAGTATTTCCTGTACAACTAATCCAGTTTCACAGGATGATGACTCACTCACTTTCTGGAGAATGGTACAAAGTTTTTCCTGAGGGATCAGCTCCTGTCACTCAATCACCTCCAACTAGGCCCCACCTCCCAACATAGCCACATTAGGGATCAAATTTCAACATGAGTTTTGGTGGGGACAGACAAACCATTTCCAAACCATAGCAATGTTCTTTAACCATAATGCAATCATAATATAAATTAACAAATAGGAAGTAAAAGGGAAAATCAAAATCTATATAGTAACCTTAAAATATCTAGCAAATCACCGATAAGTTTAAAATAAAACCATTAAGTGAAATTATCAAATACTTAGAACTAATGAAAATCAGAAATCTACATTCTATGTCCGGTAGGCAGCTAAAAGTAAACTGAAGGAAAATGCGTAGTTTACTGGATGCATCCACATACATTCATTGTCATTTTCATCAAAATTCAAAAGAAAAGTACAGAGTTCTTCAATCATTCAATGTTATACATTGGAATAAACACCACAAATATTCAACTCATTATGAAAAATCAATCTTGAGGTGAACTAACCCTACCAGATATTAAAAATATAGTGAATATCACTATATTAAATTGAATGTTATACTGAAATTAAGCCAAAAATGTGAAAATAATAATACAATTACTTATATGGTTATCAAACTTTTTAAAGGACACCAAAAATATAACTTGAAATTAATAATAATAATATTTTGAATTTCTATTAAACACTAACAGGAAATATAGTATTTATAAATTAAAATATATAAATCAGCCACAGCATTTAAAATTGTTCACATGTTGGCAATATAGCATCCATAGTGTTAACCGCTTGACTTTGAGCTGTCATTTGCAGAAATTTATATCACAAATTAAAGGCAATAGTCCATACAAGAGCGTCTTGTGACTTAATAAGCCCTTCAATTCCAAAGAGCAAAGACTGTCAAACAGTCTCATAAGCAATTGGGATATACATCTCGTGGAAGCTGAGCACTTCTTAGTGGTTTCCTATTTGTCTCTGATGAATAACTTTTACAAATGAACTCCTTGATCATGCTAAGTGGCAGTTGTGTTCCTCTAAAAATATTACATTTTTTTAGTACAGTTTTTAAAATTTTGACCAAGTGTATTCCTTTTAGTCTTTGTCTTGTAAACTGTATTATATGACATTTTAAATGTTTCAGGCTATTTAGAAGACCAGACTTATACAGTGTTACAAAATATTTAGTAATAATGGAGCCCTGTTGAATGCTAAGTTGACTACTTTGAGGTTTTCTAATTTTTTAACTTACTGGTGAAGAGCTAGCCCCAGTGGCCATGCTCCCTATCACCACAGCTATCTTTAAATCTCTCTTCACTTTTAATCTCTCAGTTGGGCACTTCATGGAATATGTTTTATTAACGATTAAGCACTTTCTTAAATTTTCAGCATTCTTCCTTATCTGCATTGTGAATTTTCCTTTCTTTTCATTTCTTTCTCATGTGTACTTCCTTCTTTGTAACTTAGACTTTATAGTGCTAGCATACTATAATATTCACCTTTCTAAATATTTTTCATTTTCCAAGCTTATGCTTTGCAAAAATCAAATGTTACAGAATAAAGAATTCATCAATTTAACCTTTCCGTAATTAACTATATAATATAGGATCCTAAAGACTTGATTTATAAAGATTTTTTAACTGATAGAAAAAGCTCTGATTAGTTAATAATAATAATAGTACTCCTTCAAGAAGTATAAACATTTATTTAATTAAAAACATTGAACCCAGTCTTTTACACATCAATATTTCATGGAAGTAAGAAAATTGATAGGCTGTGTAATGAACTACATAGTCTGTCTCCAAGAATGCGGATAAAATACTGAAAGCTGTATTGTTTGAATTCAGCTGTTGCCGAGATCTGCATGACAAGATCAAGCTATTGAAGATGTGTGTGTTTGGGGGGGGTCTAAGACAGAGAAAGAAAGTGGTAGAAAGGTGAATTTTTTTTATAAAAGACTGACCCTTCACTAATAATTCATCAACTTTTAAAGGAATAAAGTTAAAAAGAAAATTGACTGACAAAGAGTTAATATGTCAGAGTTTGGGTACATATCAGAAGTGAAATACAACTATCTTTTTTATTATCTTGCATCTTTCCACAGGAATACTCTTAGAGTTTAATTACTATTATTATACAATAACAACTTTGCTCATCACAACGGTAAGGAATACTAGATAAGGTTTGTTTTGCTGATGCATAATGTTTCATGATTGAATATTCACTCAAAATTATTTTTTGAGTTCCTATACCTACCTTATCATCAAAAAACCCTTTGTGAATTCATTTCTGAAACATCCAATGTCAACACAAGCTACAGTTATTAACAATTTTTGAAACCCAATAACATGGACTTTGTATAACATACTAACTGTGTTCTAGTACAGTTTGTGTTCATCTGAAGAGATCAATTTGGCTGTTTATTAGAACAAAGAGACATCCAAATGATTCTTGCATTTTAACTTCACATACTATGCCTCGGCCCAATCATGTGAATAATTCTAAATAAACATATATTATTTTTACTTTTTACAAAATTAACATCTTTCATGATTTAAAGAATTAAATTATGCTAATTTATTTGAAGTTGAAGCTTTTAAAATATGCAAAAATATAAAGAGGAAAAGAAGATATAAAGCTTCCAGAAAACATAATACATTGAATGGTATGCTTATTTCTGTTCCATCTCAAAACTTCACTGAGAACAGAGTAAAGGAATTAAAAAGTTACAAATTTGGAAGAACAAAGAAGAGAGTCCAAGACAGGACACTAGAAAAGTGACATCAACAAATTTTGAAAGTTAAAATGTAGATACAGGAGTGATGACTGACCTAGGTGACTGAGGAAATCTAGACTCTAATGACCTCTGAAGGCAGCATTTTAAGTGCTACTAAATCATAGAAAATGGTTTGAAAGTTTTCATAGGTAGTAGTTAGATGTCCAGGAAACCCTCATCTGTTCAATGCAGCCAGGCAGTTCTCCCCGTTCATCACAACAGAAGACTAGAGGTTTACTCTCTAGAGACCCTGAAGTAGACTGACTTGACTCTGAAACAAAAAGCACAGCTGAAGGGGCCAGGGTTAGGCGGAATGCTGTACTTTAAAAGGTGGGATCAAGTGGAAATTGACCTACTGCATAGTGAAACAATAGCCAGCCTTAACAAACTGACTGCGAGAATGCTGGGAGCAACACTGACAACATCACTAGCAGAAAATCTAAACAATCCTTTCTAGGGAAACAGACTAGCCTCAAAGAAAAGATTCACAGATACCACATTTAGAAATTCTCCCATCAAACTGGCAGGTTCCCTAGTGCTAACACTACTATAAAGTGCCTGAGACCACCAGTCACCTGCATAAACAGAATTTTCTTTTCTTTTTTTTTTTTTTTTATTTTATTTTATTTTTTTTTTTTTAATTTTTTATTGGATTATAGGTTTTGGGGTACATGAGCAGAGCATGCAAGACAGTTGCGTAGGTACACACATGGCAGTGTGCTTTGCTTTTCTTCTCCCCTTCACCCACATTTGGCATTTCTCCCCAGGCTATCCCTCCCCACCTCCCCCTCCCACTGGCCCTCCCCTTTTCCCCCCAATAGACCACGGTGTTTAGTACTCCCCTTTCTGTGTCCATGTGTTCTCATTTTTCATCACCCACCTATGAGTGAGAATATGCGGTGTTTCATTTTCTGCTCTTGTGTCAGTTTGCTGAGGATGATGTTTTCCAGATTCATCCATGTCCCTACAAACGACACAAACTCATCATTTCTGATTGCTGCATAATATTCCATGGTGTATATGTGCCACATTTTTCCAATCCAGTCTATTATCAATGGGCATTTGGGTTGATTCCAGGTCTTTGCTATTGTAAACAGTGCTGCAATGAACATTCGTGTACATGTGTCCTTATAGTAAAACGATTTATAGTCTTTTGGATATATACCCAGTAATGGGATTGCTGGGTCAAATGGAATTTCTATTTCTAAGGCCTTGAGGAATCGCCACACTGTCTTCCACAATGGTTGAACTAATTTACACTCCCACCAACAGTGTAAAAGTGTTCCTTTTTCTCCACATCCTCTCCAGCATCTGTTGTCTCCAGATTTTTTAATGATCACCATTCTAACTGGCGTGAGATGGTATCTCAATGTGGTTTTGATTTGCATCTCTCTGATGACCAGTGACGATGAGCATTTTTTCATATGATTGTTGGCCTCATATATGTCTTCTTTCGTAAAGTATCTGTTCATATCCTTTGCCCACTTTTGAATGGGCTTGTTTGTTTTTTTCCTGTAAATCTGCTTGAGTTGTTTGTAAATTCTGGATATCAGCCCTTTGTCAGATGGGTAGACTGCGAATATTTTTTCCCATTCTGTTGGTTGCCGATCCACTCTAGTGACTGTTTCTTTTGCCGTGCAGAAGCTGTGGAGTTTCATTAGGTCCCATTTGTCTATTTTGGCTTTTGTTGCCAATGCTCTTGGTGTTTTGTTCATGAAGTCCTTGCCTACTCCTATGTCCTGGATAGTTTTGCCTACTCCTATGTCCTGGATAGTTTTGCCTAGATTTCCTTCTAGGGTTTTTATGGTGCCAGGTCTTATGTTTAAGTCTTTAATCCATCTGGAGTTAATTTTAGTGTAAGGTGTCAGGAAGGGGTCCAGTTTCTGCTTTCTGCACATGGCTAGCCAGTTTTCCCAACACCATTTGTTAAACATGGAATCCTTGCCCCATTGCTTCTTTTTGTCAGGTTTATCAAAGATTGTATAGTTGTATGTATGTTGTGTTGCCTCCGGTGCCTCTGTTTTGTTCCATTGGTCTATATCTCTGTTTTGGTACCAGTACCATGCTGTTTTGATTACTGTAGCCTTGTAGTATAGTTTGAAATCCGGTAGTGTGATGCCCCCCGCTGTGTTCTTTTTGCTTAGAATTGACTTGGCTATGCGGGCTCTCTTTTGGTTCCATATGAAGTTCATGGTGGTTTTTTCCAGTTCTGTGAAGAAAGTCAATGGTAGCTTGATGGGGATAGCGTTGATTCTGTAAATTACTTTGGGCAGTATAGCCATTTTCACGATATTAATTCTTCCTAACCATGAACATGGAATGTTTCTCCATCTGTTTGTGTCCTCTCTGATTTCGTTGAGCAGTGGTTTGTAGTTCTCCTTGAAGAGGTCCCTTACGTTCCTTGTGAGTTGTATTCCAAGGTATTTTATTCTTTTTGTAGCAATTGCAAATGGCAGTTCGCTCTTGATTTGGCTTTCTTTAAGTCTGTTATTGGTGTAGACGAATATTGTGATTTTTGCACATTGATTTTATATCCTGAGACTTTGCTGAAGTTGTTTATCAGTTTCAGGAGTTTTTGGGCTGAGGCGATGGGGTCTTCTAGGTATACTATCATGTCATCTGCAAATAGAGACAATTTGGCTTCCACCTTTCCTATTTGAATACCCTTTATTTCTTTTTCTTGCCTGATTGCTCTGGCTAGAACTTCCAGTACTATATTGAATAGGAGTGGTGAGAGAGGGCATCCTTGTCTAGTACCAGATTTCAAAGGGAATGCTTCCAGTTTTTGCCCAGTCAGTATGATATTGGCTGTTGGTTTGTCATAAATAGCTTTTATTACTTTGAGATACGTTCCATCAATACCGAGTTTATTGAGGATTTTTAGCATAAAGGGCTGTTGAATTTTGTCAAATGCCTTCTCTGCGTCAATTGAGATAATCATGTGGTTTTTGTTTTTGGTTCTGTTTATGTGGTGAATTATGTTTATAGACTTGCGTATGTTGAACCAGCCTTGCATCCCCGGGATGAATCCTACTTGATCATGATGAATAAGTTTTTTGATTTGCTGTTGCAATCGGCTTGCCAATATTTTATTGAAGATTTTTGCATCTATGTTCATCATGGATATTGGCCTGAAGTTTTCTTTTCTCGTTGGGTCTCTGCCGGGTTTTGGTATCAGGATGATGTTGGTCTCATAAAATGATTTGGGAAGGATTCCCTCTTTTTGGATTGTTTGAAATAGTTTTAGAAGGAATGGTACCAGCTCCTCCTTGTGTGTCTGGTAGAATTCGGCTGTGAACCCGTCTGGACCTGGGCTTTTTTTGTGAGGTAGGCTCTTAATTGCTGCCTCAACTTCAGACCTTGTTATTGGTCTATTCATAGTTTCAGCTTCCTCCTGGTTTAGGCTTGGGAGGACACAGGAGTCCAGGAATTTATCCATTTCTTCCAGGTTTACTAGTTTATGTGCATAGAGTTGTTTGTAATATTCTCTGATGATGGTTTGAATTTCTGTGGAATCTGTGGTGATTTCCCCTTTATCATTTTTTTTGAATCTATTTGGTTGTTCTCTCTTTTCTTTTTAATCAATCTGGCTAGTGGTCTGTCTATTTTGTTGATCTTTTCAAAAAACCAGCTCTTGGATTTATTGATTTTTTGAAGGGTTTTTCGTGTCTCAGTCTCCTTCAGCTCAGCTCTGATCTTAGTAATTTCTTGTCTTCTGCTGGGTTTTGAGTTTTTTTGATCTTGCTCCTCTAGCTCTTTCAATTTTGATGATAGGGTGTCAATTTTGGATCTCTCCATTCTCCTCATATGGGCATTTATTGCTATATACTTTCCTCTAGAGACTGCTTTAAATGTGTCCCAGAGGTTCTGGCACGTTGTGTCTTCGTTCTCATTGGTTTCGAAGAACTTCTTTATTTCTGCCTTCATTTCGTTGTTTACCCAGTCAACATTCAAGAGCCAGTTGTTCAGTTTCCATGAAGCTGTGCGGTTCTGGGTCGGTTTCTGAATTCTGAGTTCTAACTTGATTGCACTATGGTCTGAGAGGCTGTTTGTTATGATTTCAGTTGTTTTGCATTTGTTGAGCAGTGCTTTACTTCCAATTATGTGGTCAATTTTTGAGTAGGTGTGATGTGGTGCTGAGAAGAATGTGTATTCTGTGGATTTGGGGTGGAGAGTTCTGTAAATGTCCACCAGGTTTGCTTGCTCCAGGTCTGAGTTCAAGCCCTGGGTATCCTTGTTGATTTTCTGTCTGGTTGATCTGTCTAGTATTGACAGTGGAGTGTTAAAGTCTCCCACTATTATTGTGTGGGAGTCTAAGTCCTTCTGTAAGTCATTAAGAACTTGCCTTATGTATCTGGGTGCTCCTGTGTTGGGTCCATATATGTTTAGGATCGTTAGCTCTTCTTGTTGTATCGATCCTTTTACCATTATGTAATGGCCTTCTTTGTCTCTTTTGATCTTTGTTGCTTTAAAGTCTATTCTATCAGAGATGAGAATTGCAACTCCTGCTTTTTTTTTGCTTTCCATTAGCTTGGTAAATCTTCCTCCATCCCTTTATTTTGAGTCTTTGTGTATCCTTGCATGTGAGATGGGTTTCCTGGATACAGCACACTGATGGGTTTTGGATTTTTATCCAATTTGCCAGACTGTGTCTTTTGATTGGTGCATTTAGTCCATTTACATTTAGGGTTAATATTGTTATGTGTGAATTTGATACTGCCATTTTGATGCTAAGTGGCTGTTTTGCCTGTTAGTTGTTGTAGATTCTTCATTATGTTGAAGCTCTTTAGCATTCAGTGTGATTTTGGAATGGCTGGTACTGATTGATCCTTTCTATGTGTAATGCCTCTTTTAGGAGCTCTTGTAAAGCAGGCCTGGTGGTGACAAAATCTCTGAGTACTTGCTTGTTCGCAAAGGATTTTATTCTTCCTTCACTTCTGAAGCTCAGTTTGGCTGGATATGAAATTCTGGGTTGAAAGTTCTTTTCTTTAAGAATGTTGAATATTGGCCCCCACTCTCTTCTGGCTTGTAGTGTTTCTGCCGAGAGATCTGCTGTGAGTCTGATGGGCTTCCCTTTGTGGGTGACCCGACCTTTCTCTCTGGCTGCCCTTAGTATTCTCTCCTTTATTTCAACCCTGTTGAATCTGACGATTATGTGCCTTGGGGTTGCTCTTCTTGCGGAATATCTTTGTGGTGTTCTCTGTATTTCCTGCAATTGAGTGTTGGCTTGTCTTGCTAGGTGGGGGAAATTTTCCTGGATGATGTCCTGAAGAGTATTTTCCAGCTGGGATTCATTCTCTTCGTCCCCTTCTGGTACACCTATCAAACGTAGGTTAGGTCTTTTCACATAGTCCCACATTTCTTGGAGACTTTGTTCATTCCTTTTTGCGCTTTTTTCTCTGATCTTGGTTTCCCGTTTTATTTCATTGAGTTGGTCTTCGACTTCAGATATTCTTTCTTCTGCTTGGTCAATTCGGCTATTGAAACTTGCGTTTGCTTCGCGAAGTTCTCGTATTGTGTTTTTCAGCTCCTTTAATTCATTCATATTCCTCTCTAAGGTATCCATTCTTGTTATCATTTCCTCGAATCTTTTTTCAAATCTTTTTTCAAGGTTCTTAGTTTCTTTGCATTGATTTAATACATGATCTTTTAGCTCACAAAAGTTTCTCATTATCCATCTTCTGAAGTCTAATTCCGTCATTTCGTCACAGTCATTCTCCGTCCAGCTTTGTTCCCTTGCTTGTGAGGAGTTTTGGTCCTTTCTAGGAGGCGATGTGTTCTGGTTTCGGGTGTTTTCCTCCTTTTTGCGCTGGTTTCTTCCCATCTTTGTGGATTTGTCCGCTGGTCGTCTGCGTAGTTGCTGACTTTTCGTTTGGTCTCTGAGTGGACACCCAGAATGTTGATGATGAAGTATTTCTGTTGCTTGGTTTTCCTTCTACCAGTCTAGCCCCTTCGCTGTACGACTGTTGAGGTCCGCTCCAGACCCTGCTTGTCTGGGGTGCACCTCTAGTAGCCGTGGCACAGCGAGGGATGCTACCAGTTTCTTTTTCTGCTCTCTTTGTCCCAGGATGATGCCTGCCTAATGACAGTCTTTTGGATATAGAGGGGTCAGGGAGCTGCTTGAGGAGACAGTTTGTACTTTATAGGGGTTTAATTGCTGAGCTGTGCACTCTGTTGTTCATTCAGGGCTGTTAGGCTGCTATGTTTGATTCTGCTGCAACATAGCTCATTAAACAACCCTTTTTTTTTTCTCAAATGCTCTGTGTTGAGGGGTTTGGGCTTTATTTTTGGATGTCCGATCAGGTGTCCTGCCCAGCTCGAAGGCAGACTAGCCACTGTTTGGCTGCCGAGGCTCCGCCCTGCTATTGTGTGATTCGCGCTGTTCCTGCCGGCTCTGCTGTGGTCTCCGCCACGCCCTGCGGCAGAGTCTCTTCGTTGTAGCGTGTTGCCTCAGCAACGGCAGGCTGCGTCAGCAGTGGGCGTGTATCTCAGTAGGGACGGGTTGCCTCGGCAATGGCTGGCTGCGTCAGCAGTGGGCGTGTATCTCAGTTGGGGCGGGTTGCCTCGGCACCGGCTGGCTGCGTCAGCAGTGGGCGTGTATCTCAGTTGAGGCAGGTTGCCTCCGTAGTGGTGGACGCCCCTCCCCCACAGAGTGTCTCGGACCGTCTGCCCGGGATAGTTTGAAATCGCGGTTTTGTTCGTCCCACTGGGTATCCCAAACGATCTGTCCCTGCAATCCCCTGGGCTGAGCTACTGTGCAAGTCTCGTTCAGTCTCAAGTCCAGCCCTCTCAAGTCTCAGGCTGCCGGTTCAACAAGGCACCCGGACAAGCGCGCCCTGTGGGGATTGCTGGGTAGGGCCGGCCGCCGCCGCCCCGGCTGCCGGCTTCTCCAGGCAGACCTACTGCCTGGCGTCCCGTGTCTTTTTATACTTGGGAGTTTCCCCGTTCTGTGGGCAACAAAGATCAATCTGGAAATGCAGCACTGACTCACCGTTTGCGGATTCAACGCGGGCTCCAATCCTGGGTTGTTCTCACAGCGCCATCTTGAATCCCCTCTCATAAACAGAATTTTCAAACACCATTTTAGTGCCTCAGGCTTAAGTATAAACAGAAAAAGGATTGACATAGATTTGAAAAGAGCCTTTGCCATTATTAAAAACAGAAGAAACCTAAATAATATTAAAAATTTAAAATGCAGAGGAAACAGAAACTATTCAGGGAGCAATAGAAAAGTAAGCTCTTCAGATGTCATATATATTTATATGTAATATATGTATATATGATACATATATATAGCATTCATTGCTATGTTTTTGTTTTAAATCAGAATATTTTCCCCAAAAATTCTTAGAAAACATTTGTCTCATAGCATTAATAAAATTTCAATAAAAGTTATAAAATTTTAAATTTGAGGAAATTTCTCAGATATTAGAAACAAGACAAAGATATGGGGAATTGGAAAGAAAATAAACATTTTTTTAATTAGAAGACCTGTCAAGGAGGTTTTAATAATAAGTTAGATGTCACAGTAAATGAGGAGATGAATTGGGGGTGGAGGAATGAGGAATTATCCAAGTAATTCTATGATTATTTCCTGGAACCGACGACATGAACTGCCAGATTAAAGAGGTAGGGCCCAGTCAGTGACCAGCATAATCAATGGGAGAATAGGGAAGAACAAAAAATCAAGAACTAGGCTGTTATCAAACTACTTCATAGTATACTGCAACCAGAAGGCAGTGAGCAAAGTCTTTCAATTTTGCTAGCAATGAAATGTGAAGCTCGAATAAAGACTATGAACCCAAAATATCTGAGATAGGTCTCAACCAATTCAGAAAGACTACTGTGCCAAGGTTAAGGGCGCACCCATGACACAACCTTAGGAGGCTGTGTAACAACACGAGCCCACGGTGGTCAGGGTACAGCTTGCTTTTAAAAGTACTAGGGAGACGTGAGATGTCAATCAATGTGTATAAGATATACATCAGTTCCGTTCAGTCCAGTAAGGTGGGGCAAGTTACAGTGGGGTAGTGGGGTGGGGACCGTGTTCCAGGTCATAGGTAGGTGAGAGACAAAGGTTACATTCTTCCGAGTCTTTGATATAGCTTTTCACTGAATAAACAATTTAATCTGGATCCATGAATTTGCATTTTTACATAAACAATAGTGCAGAGGAAACAATCAGATACGCATTTGTCTCAGGTGAGCAGAAAGATGACTTTCTGTTCCACACCTATAAAGATAAGCTATTAGTTTACATTTTGGGGGTGAAATTCAACACAACTGTTTTAGGATAAAGATCTTGAGGCCCACAAGGAATTTCCTTGGGGGCAAATTGTGAGGAAGGTAGGCAGCTCTTTTCTCTATTTAGCTGTATGATTTAGGAGTTAAAATGGAAGGCCAGTTTGCCTGATGTAATTTCCAGCTGACTTCTCCCTTGGCTTAGTGATTTTAGGGTCCTGAGATTTATTTTCCTTTCACAAGACATTTTCAGGCCACAAGATCTCAAAAATAAAACTCTCACCCACAAATCAATGATAAACCAACAAAAAGTAATATCAAGCTTCAGAATTTGAGAACTCCAATTCAGAAGAAAGATGAGAATCCCAACAGTGGTGATCGTGGGAAGTCCCAGTCCACATTTCTGAAGTAGAATTAAGAGAAAGCAGTCCAAACGGTGCATAAGTATTGATAAAAGAAAAACTTCAGCCAAATTAAACTTAAACACGCTTAATTGAGCAATAAATGATTCTCAAATCGATCAGCCCCCAGAATCACAGCAGATTCACAGAGACTCTAGCATAGCCACGTAGTGGAAGAAGATTTATAGACAAAAAGAAAAGGAAAACTGATGTACAGAAATCGGCAATGAAGTACAGAAACGCTGGATTGGTTACAGGTTGGTGTTTGCCTTATTTGAACACAGTCTGAACACTTAGCAGTCTCTGAGTGGTTGAAGTATGGCCGCTGGGGTTGGCCAAGACTCAGTTACTGTTACAGGCGCATACTCCTAAATTAGGATTTCAATCTTGTCTGCCTGCTAAGCCAAGTTACTGTTCATCTACAAGGACTCAAATGTAGAAGTTTGGAGTCCTTCTCAGGTCATATTTAGTTTGCTTTAAAAGTATCAAGGTTTTCTCTGTAACTAAAATTAATCTCTTTTCCTGATTTTTTAACTTATTAAAGCAAAATTTACATCTTAGATGGAATGTTTTAGAATTAATTAGATAGGCACATAAACCATTTTAAAAAGAAAGACTCAGCTGTAAATATTTATAATCACTATAATGTTTACACTAAATATTGATTCAACCCAAAACACTATATAATTCTTTCAGGAAGATGGAAGCAGGGGAAAATGTAGCAAAAAAAGAGATGAAGAAGGGAACTGTATTTTCATCTTTCACAGAAGGAAATCAGTAGAAATATTTGCAATCAAATGTTACAAATAAAACTTTTAAGTTTTCATTTGAACTGAGGTCCCCAAATAATGTGCCCAATATTCCAAAAGTGGTTGAAAATATGTTTCCAACATTTAGTTGAATATCTGCAGTCCATAAATACAGTGGGAGAAGCAAGGATATGAGTTGGGGGAAAAGGAGAGGCAAGGATTTGAGGAGAGGATTAATGATAACCGTGAGGGGAGAAGTACTGTTGCCCCTTGCCACTGGCATAGAGGAAAAAAAGCCAAGCTTTCCACAAGATAAGTTGTTCAGTCAAAAGACTGCCTGCGCTCCCAGATTTTGTCAGGATAAGCGATGCATGGCTGGTTACTGCAGACCAGATGTGGACCATAATTAGGGGTAGATATGTTAGATCCAGTCAGTTGCATCCGTTGAGAAACAATAGTGCCCAATAGAAAAGTGACCGAATTTCCAGGAACCAGTGGTAAGGGAACTTCAATCAGCAGAGATGTCAAAAGAATCCACAAAATCATCTCACTAGAGAACAGGTCAATTTATTCCTACCCCAGAGTGCAAATATGCCATCTCATATTATTAATAGTCCAGAAAACCCCTCTCTACTCTCATTTCCACCCCAACATTTGACCTTCAAGGATTAGCAAATGAAAGAGAAGCATAGAATCCCAAAGAAGTAGAAATCCAAGAATTCAAGCCTCCTCCTTTGTGCAAAACTGTGCAAGTTGAGAGCCTACCGCAAATGTAGGCAGAAGAGAAAAGCATGCGTGCCTCAACATTAAATTATGATTAAATATTTCACCATTGTTTAGAACAGCCAATATTAATTATTGAATGTAGGGGTTTTTTTTTAACTAAAATTGACCAAATGGTTATTATCCTAAATTTTATCTAGGATCAAGTAAAATACTAGCTTCACCAAGTAAATTTAAGAAAACTGTAAGAGATGTTTTCATTCTTGCTGTTATCATATGCCAGGAACTGGGCCTGTTTAATGAAACTATTCTGTAGAAAAACTGGAAAACCAAGAAATAGAAATAAGAGCATAATGTTTAGCTCTATGGAGGCACATTTCAGAAGAAACCTTAGCAAAAACAAAACATGATTCCCTCTAGAAATAGGAACCAGGCATAGGAAGAGATGGGGACAGAGACTACTATTTTTGTTATTTTATTTTGTTAAAAATATGATTAGAATATATAATACTATATAATGATAAAGAATTTGTCATTTACAACTATGTACAAGTAGTAATTTGATAAAGACCAAAAAAAAATCAGGAGCTAAATTTTAAAATACTGTGTCTGGATCACAAGGAGCTACATGAAGCTGAGCAGCTCCATCCTCATTTCCAGTAAATTGCCGGGATAGCATGTAACAACTGTGACTAATGCTCTACTAGACAGTAGAACTCAAACCCCAGAAAGAACATCAAAAGCCATGGGACCTTAGGCAAGTTGCAACTTCTGTGGAATTCAGATTCACCTTTGCAAAAAGATGGAGTGGGACTAAACAATGTCTCAAGTTCTTTGAGTTCTAATATGTAAAGTTTTATAATTACTCTGCAGTGGTTAATGTTTCTAAATAGACTAGCACCTGCCTTGACTCTGTCCCATTACTCTCCTTTATTTTCCATAGTGAAACTTAGAATTATCTGAAATTTTTTAGGTTTACATATTTATACTTAATATGTTCATTGTCTGCCTCCCCACTGAGTAAGATCTACGAGGGCAAGGATTATATATCACTTATCTCATTTATCTTACTGGTATCCTATTTATCACTGTACTATAAGCAAGTAGAATAATGCCTAAAACATAGTAGGCATTCAATAAATATTTGTTGAATAAATACATAAATCTGTCTGTTTCAAAACTGCATGGCAATACCACTGCGTAACATCTAATCTTCTTTGCTTGAAACATTGATGATACAAGAAGACACCGTTTGTAACTGAAGCTTTGTAAGTAATCAGACTAGAAAATGTAACATATGCAGGTCTACATCCAATTCATTGCAGCCCTCTAACAGAATGTCAATAACTTAATTTGATTGCAAAGCATTTTTCTTGACATAACAGTCCTGTGTATAATATCTTACAAAAGAAAATTCAATTTTCACTATGATTTTTGTGTTTAAGCTTCTCGTCCTTTGCATTCAGCCCCTTTGTACCACCGAAGAATTTGGTGAGCAACTCTGCTGAATGCTCAGAAGTTAGGCACTTCAGTTATTATTCTCAATTTCAATTCATGGCATTTATTAAGGAATAGGGAAGATGACTTTAATTTCATTATGTGCTTTCAGCTGGGAATCAAATAAAAATGCTGTGGATATCTTTATGTTCTGTGAAGGAATCTCATATTTCTGAGTGAATACAACTTGAAAAACCAAAGTCTGTATCCTGGATATTTAACATTAATGTTTGAATATCATTTAAACAAAATTGACCACATCAAAATGAATGAAGAATAAACCTACGTATGCCAGTCATCTATCCCTAGAGTTTTATGCGGCTATGATCAAATCGTAAAGGGAAAAATCATGATTTGGAGATAAACGGCATGAATTCTCAGATCATTTCACATGACATTGGCCTTCATTATTTATCAAAGACCTGAATTATGCTCTTTGAGATGATTTTTTTCAAATGTTAGATATATCTTGTTCGAATAAATTACAACTACTCAAAGAAAGCTAACAGTAAAGGATTTTTTTCTGATCAAATTATTTATACATTAAAATATTTAGAATCTCTTCCTTCCTTCCTTTTGTCCATCTTTGAATAATATATTCAAAAAGCCATTAGGGATCCTTCACTTCTATTCTTCATCTCTGTCTTCTGCCTCGCCCAGTACTCTTGTTGGAGTCAGCTGAGAGAGCAAATTGAGAACCTTTGCAAGATGACAGCCAG
The DNA here is from genome assembly GCF_049354715.1 of Callithrix jacchus. Classification (NCBI taxonomy): domain Eukaryota; kingdom Metazoa; phylum Chordata; class Mammalia; order Primates; family Cebidae; genus Callithrix; species Callithrix jacchus. The sequence goes on from NC_133504.1 coordinate 36,281,980, forward strand.
GCAGGGTTTTGGCAGCAGCTCTGGGTGATCACTGAGACCGATTAATAATGCGGGTGTTGAGAATAAGAAAATGAAAGCCGAGCTTCTCCTTGTCAGAAAAGGAAACTACAAGTATAGAAAAGAGACGTCAGAGTGAATTCTGTGAGTCTGGATTATAACTGGAGGTAATAAAGTAGACTCGTGGCATTGGTGTGAATTTCAGGTATGAGTGAGAGAGAAGCATAGATGTAAATGTGTGTATATAAATGTGTATGCACATACACGCTCATAGACATACACATACACCACATATGTTTTTCAGTTAGTCCTCCCAGTGGGACTAGAAGCAGTAAACTCAAGTGGCAATAAGCACATCTAGCTTATAATGTCTTGGTTTCTAATACCATTCTCCACTAACAAGAACCAGGACTCATTAAAGAAATGGCTGATTAGAGAGTGGTGCAAAAAAAAAAAATACAAATGAACCTAGCACATATTAATGTGCTAGAAAATAATATTGTATCCTCAAAGAATGAAGGGAAATGTCAAAAAATGACACAGAAACCATTCTAAAGTGGCTTTACTGGCCAGATTTGCAGCAATTTGAGCAACAAAATAAATAATTATATTGTTAGTGTTTTATGTAAGTATAGAGTAATGGAGTTAAAAAACCACCACTTGGCAAAAATTATAGTAATGGCAATTTCAGTCAAGGATCCTCAGTGGATGCTACCACCTGTGGGTAAGAGTTTGATTAGGAAAATGAAACTTACTTTCTTTTAAAGTGTCTTCTGACAAGATACAAAATAATGATTCATTACAAAAGAAAAATAATAACTTTACCTTGAGGTATCACTTTAATCATGAAATCAGAGTTAAAAATTACCAGTAATAAAATGAGAATATTGATATTATAACAATCTATAGGAAAATATAGGATAAAGTATAATAATAACATAGCATCTCTTAGTTATATTACTGCCAGATACATAGATATAACTAAGAAGGAAGGAAGGAAGGAAGGAAGGGAGGGAGGGAGGGAGGGAGGGAGGGAGGGAAGGAAGGAGAAAATACAATAAAACAAGTATGGTGAAATGTCATCAATGGTGAAATCAAGGTTATGGGTATTCATCCTTTATGCTATTTTTGCAAGTATTCTGTAAGTCTAAAATTGTTTTCAAATAAAAAGTGAAAATGAAAAGGTATAAGTGAACATTCTCCTTTAGAAAGTGACAAAATCGTTTTTCTGTAACAGAAGCCAGAGAGTGACAGCTGCTCAGTAGCACCATGTTGGTGAGCACAATAGATAACCAAAGGTCATCATTTCATTGCATTTCTAGACTAAGTTGTTAAGTTTACTTGAGCTTTACTACAAATGAGACCTTGAGTGAAATTGTGGCCAAATAGAGAAAATTAGTAAAATGCTGACTGTCAGCAGGCCTGCTGGGAGTGGCGTCTGTGCCTGGAATTAATTCTTTTACTCACTGCTATAATATACCCTGCCTTGATGTTGATTACAAATGTAATTGCTTTGGAGAACATTATTTTGCATTTAGGTTCTCCTCAGAAAGCAGGAGTTCAAGTATCTAGGAAAGTATAGATACATATAATCTTTATCTATTCCTGTGAACGATTTCAAAAATACAACTAAACAAACTCTTCACCCACCTTATTATTCCCCTCATGCTTTGTCAATAGAAAGACTGGGTTGCTGTACAAGCCTTCTGTTTTTACATGCTAAAAAGCGATAATATGTAGATGCGTTTATAATATGTATAAATATTTACCATGTAAACATCATATGATAATAAATATATAGAAAATTATTCTGAGACAGACTTTCACCATTCATTAACTCATATTAAAAATTATTGTAGCATTGATTACAATAATCAAGATTAAGAAACCATCTAAAGATCCAAAATATATTCCTGGTCAATTTATTATTGTACATCTATATACTACAATGCTAGGCAGTTACTAAAGTCATATTTTTGAAGATAAATAGTGATATTTAAAAAGATTTTCTGTATATTACAGGAAAAAAATAAAAAACAAATTAGGTAAACATACTTAGTATAGGCTCATACATCTATGAACACGCATTTAACCCTATAAATTGTTTTCTTTGAGTGATGAAATTATGGGTTATTCCTATTTGCTCATTTACAATTTCTGCATTTTCTGAATATTCCATTGTGAATTTGTCTTGCTGTTAAAATCAACGTAATATCATTTTGCAAATGAAACATACATATTTGAATGTGTTTCCTTTCTGTTAGCCCGGGCGTCATTACGTTTCTTAGAAGCTTCTTACAGGCTGAAGGGAAACTGAGGTTGTATTTACCCTCAGAGGTAAAATTGACTCATTTTAGTTCCTATATTGTATCAGGTTGGCTTGAATGCCAACAGAGATTAATGGGTAATTCTTTATCTAGGGTTTTCCAGAACTGCCTCATTTTAGAAGCAAAGAGCTGTGTAAAGCATCCTTCCATTTTATCCCCCTGCTCCACCAAAAACAGCTGGCTTCTTTAAAAACTTTCTGATTATGCCTTTCTTCACAAATATTCTCTGTCAAAAATATCTGACTGATAACTAGCTGCTTCTGATCACTTACCAATTTCTATATGAGTTTAGATTCAAAACAAAGGTCTTTGATTAAATTGACTCCAGTCCATAAACCCCTGTTTAAATAACTGAATCAATGGGGAACACAGTGGTGTCTAGGGTTTTTAGTTCTTATTTCAGCATCCAAGACTCTGTCTTATATATGGAATATCACATCTAAATATTTAAAACATGTTTATTACTTGAAGTTTTCTGATAATTTAATAAAATGAAATTTGGACAAGAGTAAGGGACAAAAATGAAATTGCACTGCTCCCATAATATAAAATAGAATCATGGTGTCATGAATCTTTCATTTAATAAGAGCTTATTAAATAGCTATTCTGTGCATAGTGTTATAGTTCTCCACCAGGGAGAACATTGAAATATTTGAGGAAAATGATTTTTTTTATTTTTGCTGGTTAAATTTAGGGTGAAAACCAAAATAGTGAAATAATTGCTTATAAATCAAAGTGAAATAAGTCTTTCTTTACAAGGAAAGATAAACATGAAGTAGCACAATATTGTAGTTACACTTAGTTTTTCATATGCAATCATTGTTTAGGGGTGATCTCATTCCTCCGGAGCCTAAAAGATCTATAGATTATTTACTAAGTTAATCATGATGGGTCACTGATAAAACGAAGAGAACAACTATTATTTGTACTTGTTACACTGTTTGTGGTTTATGCACTCGCTCCAAATGTAATCACATTTCCATAGCCTCCTAAATCCTAGAAGCAAGCTGTGGTCTACAATCCAAATAGATGAAGTTAATGAGTTGTGTCTTGAACCAATGAATAGAAAAAGAAAGAATTGTCAGCATGTCACTGTGATTGACCTATTACTATTAGTGGAGAGGGTGAATTAACTACAGGGTGACCTTGGCAATGTATCTATTTCCTTCCTAGAACACAATATAAGATTACACCACCGTGTCATTATCGTAATGCTTTGTCCTTATACAGAGAATATGGAGCATTTTTCAGTCATCAATGGAAGATGGGGTTAAAATGGGAGGGAAAAGACTCTCCTCAGAAATTTTCAAGGATGGTTTTTTCCCTTTGAGGGAAAGCAAATACTTTTTAAGACCTCTGTTAATGATCCAAGAGGTTGCATAGCTCCATCTAGTGGTCAGGAATTAATTTACTGCATGAATCACCTTAGTTAAGCACCTCTGTTTTTAAGACACCCATGATTTCAGCAATCATATAGTTATCATCGTGTTCCTAGCTAGTGCAATACAAGATAAACTTGTAATGTTAAGTAACAGCTAAATATTAGGCAAGTATGTGTCCATTTGGTAAATATTAAAATAATACAAACATTTGCAGAACTAAATTCATTTAGGCATTATTTTGTTGACTTTATTTTAGACCTGATTTTTTGTTTCACAATTATTTCTACTAATACCATGAACTCAAATGGCAATTGGTAAAAATTTTGATAACACAATCATATATGCAGTTCTTCTTGATATTTCAGATATTAGTATTACCTCAGTCTTAAAAGTAAAATAAAATTTCAAAGGATACTTATAACATATTCTGGGTCTTGATCAAATTGGAATATTCATGGTTGCAAGCCTTCTATAAATATTTTTTCCCAAAAATAAGAATTTTTTTCTTAAAATAAGAATTTAGTTTAGACTAAATAATTGAGTTTAAACTAAAATATAATCCACTCATCCTCACCCTCAACACATATTCAAATATTCAAGGATTCCAATTTTTAAATTACTCAGATATCAATATTTCATTATGAAGATATTCTTTAAGAAGCTGTCTATAGTCAGAAATTTTTTTTTGTTTTTGTTTTTGTTTTTTTTTTGAGATGGAGTCTTGCTCTGTGGCCCAGGCTGGAGTGCAGTGGTGCATTCTTGGCTCACTGCAACCTCCACTTCCCAGGTCCCGGTTCCCCTACCTCAGCCTCCTAAGTAGCTGGAATTACAGACACAAGCCACAATGCCCAGCTAATTTTTGTATTTTTTAGTAGAGACGGGGTTTCACCATGTTGGCCAGTCTGGTCTTTAACTCCTGACCTCATGATCTGCCCGCCTCGGCCTCCCAAAGTGCTGGGATTACAGGTGTAGTCAGAAAATGTTTTTAAGATACACTACTGTATCACTGAAAGAAAAAATACCAGTGAGTACACACAGTTACTGTTAGTTTTTATTTAGGCAGTAATGTGAGCTGAAGCACCTAGAGACCAGAAAGTAATCAGCCAAGAAGAACTGCATGTCCTTCAAAGGGTTATCAGGTCTGGTGTCACTGATACAGCATCGTGTAGTGTAGAAAGCAGAAGTGGTGTGCAACATACTAACCAGCTGTGAGGCTTCAACTGCTCAGAGATGCTACATCTGGCCTCTTAAGCAGTTTTGCAGGCATCATCAATAAACCATAATCAGCATGTAATGGTTTGACAAGATCACCAACAAGAAGGGCCTGGAAGCCATCCAGTCCATCAGCACTGACAGTGGTTCACTGCAGTTTAGTCCTCCTGAGCTGGACATGTTTAGAAAATGGATGACAATGAGAAGTACAAAGAGCGACTGTCAGGCAGGCAGAAGTAGAGACCAACAGGAAAGGAAGTAAACGTACCCTAATGCTGAATTAAACCACTGAGGCAAGGCTGAAGCAGCCAGCCAGATTGTAGGCATGCAAAAATTCAATCACTAATTGTTTCTAGCCCATTCAAAGCAGATATACATATCAACATGCGAAAGACCCTTATGATGCATACTTCAAATCAAAATCATTTGCAAAATCTAAGAATACAACAAAAAATAACAGCTAAAATATTCATGGCTTAGTCTATTTAGAATTCAAGGATAGAAAGTAGCCCCTAAGATTCACTAGTGATAATCATTATTAATTTTGATTATATGCATTTTCCAAGAATATTCGCATGAGATTTAATCAACTATGGTCTGAGACTCTTGAATCTCTTGTTAGCAAGAAACAAATGTGAATTTATGACTATCAAAAAGGGCTGTACCCATATGCTAAAAAGTGGAATTCTAAAGGTCAGAAGTAGAAAATATCTGGATTCTTTCCCCTGCACTGTTGTTATGGGTAGTTCTACCCCTGAGGGTAAACCAGGGCCCATCTCATGATTTCTAGTCTCTCTTGCACAATAAAAATTCCTTTTTGTTTCATTTTTAGTCACAAGAAGGTCATAATTCTCTAATCAAAATATCCATACCTGTTAACCATAATCATAACAGAAACTCTCCTCTTTAGCTTAGACCTGGGAGTTGCATTCAGAGAGGCACATGGCTGGCTTGACTCTCAAGGCTTAAGAGGGGACTCAGTGGGGAATAAAGTTGGGAAAAGTGCTCCCTGCCCTCCCCTGCCCCAAGTGGCACTGAGGAATCATCTCACAATATCTTTCTTCTACCTTATCTTCAGAATTATCCTTCAGCCTCCTTGCTGAAGGATAATTTAAAACCCTTGCTTTAAAACCCTTCTCTACATTCTACTCTCAGCGACTTCCTCCAGATCACTGCTACCTCCTCCTTTTATTTAAAACACTTTCCTAATTCTCTACCACTCACTGTGACTTTCAAATTGGTTATCTTCCAAAATGTATTTAGAATGTTGGCACATGTTCAGATGTCCATGTAAATTACATATATAATGTCTGTTTCCCACAGTTCTTGAATTCCTTCAATTTGGAATTCACTTAATTTCTCCTCTGCCCATCTATAACTGTCATGCCAAGTTTGCCACCATTTAGAATTACCCCACCTCTGAAATCTTACCCCATAATATCTTTCTCTCTGATTACAATGCCTATTACGTCAGTTCTTTTTGTCTCCATCTCCAACAATGTCTTGCTATTCAAGGGTCCTTTAACTTGTCTATTTTTTTCTAATTACCTACAAATTCCTGCTGTCCTTACTTTGTTCCCACTTAGGCTAATTTTTTCCCAACACCCTTAATCCACTTGCCTTTATGTCACACTTGGCAAAGTAAATCCCTCACCCAGATCAAAATCTGCCATTTCTGCGCCTGTATCAGAACTGTTTAAAATGACTAATATCTACCTGTTTAAAATTGTTAAAGCAGCAGGAGGAAACTGAGAAGAAGAATGAGGAGAAAGAGATGAAGGAGATGAAGAGGAAAGGGAGGAGAAGCAGGAGGAAGCAGAGGAGGAGAAGGGGCAGAAAAAGGAGTAGAGAAGGGAGAGGATGCAGGAGGGAGGGGAGAAGAGGGAGGGAAGGGAAAGAAAAAAGACATGGAAGAGAAGAGGAAAGAAAAAAAGAAAAGGAAATGCTTTAAATTCAAAATTCAAAAATGTACATTTTCTCCATCATTCATTCTTCCTTGATGTTCCCTCTTCCATTTTCTACAAAATTCTCTCAAATCTCTGCTATTTTATCCTCAAGCTCCCCAATCCACCACTCACTCAGTCACTCCCAACCAATGACCATGTCTACCATGACACAGAGAGGTTAGAAACTGTGTAAAAATTCATAATATCCATCCATAAAAAAATTAGTTTTAGCCATACCTATCCTTATATGCTTATCTCCTGTTTTATTTAATACTATCAAAACTATATTACTTAATTTCCACATCAGAGAACATTACAAGCACTACTTTATTTAAATATGATAACTTACTTGGGAGAGGTGTTGTTATTAATTTAACAAATTACTTAAGGTTGCACAGCTAAAATTCCAAGGCAAGCTGTAATGATTCCAGAACGTATTCCTTCGATTGCTACAACATGATACCAGGAACATCTCCACACCCTGGTTCTCCACTTGACCTGCATCTGCCTCTTGAGGGTGGACACTCATCCTTGATCCCGTCTTTCTTCTTATATGTGACTGCTTTGGTCTTTTCCTTTCGGCAAAGAAACACAATCAGATGTTTCTCATTTTAAAGAAAGCCCTTAATCACATTAGCTGTTCAATTTACCGCCTTATGTATACCTTTCCGTTCTTTCCACCCTACTTTCAGAGTATCATTCTCTCCACTTCACACTTACAAAAGTTCCATGCTTATGGCAATGAGTTCCATTAACACATTTCCAATGGCATATATTGATGAATTCACCACAATTGGCCATACCTTATTCAATCTTTGTCTCATATGACTTCCTTTATTATCTGAGTTCCTCCTTCTCAAGACTCTCCTCCTTTTGTTTCTAAGACACTATCCAGTTCATACCCTTATTCTTGTTGTTATTATTTTATGGTCTGTGCTTCTCATTTTTCCTCTTGGGCTCCCCTTCCTCTGTCCAAAGTTTAAGTATTAGAGTTGGAATCCCAGTATTTGATTCATAGCACCCCCGTCTTCCTACTTTCTTTTTTATTTATGCTACTGAGTCTTCATAGGCTATCTCATTAAATCTACTAAGGTGAACTAGTACCAGTACTCAGGTGACTCATAAACTTATATTCCAGCTCAGATTTCTCATCTCCTTCTAACGCACATATCTAATTCTCCATTAAACATTTATAGTTAGATACATGTAAGTTACTCAAATGTGGCACATGTTAAAGCATCATCTTGCATCCCAATATCTACCTGTTCACCTATATTATATTGCCTGGAGCTCTTCTCAGGGGAAATGGAGAAATGGAACCAGAGATATGCTGACAAGCAAATGAAAGCCAAAACTATAAATGAATATCATCATCATCATAAACACAAAAGTTTAAACCATGAAACAGAAAAAGTGGATAGAGAGAAGGGAAACTTGAATACATCATTAAAGAAAAATATCATCGTGTTCTTATTGAGGCCAATATCTCTTTGGGTAAAATGGGGAAAGGAGTTTTGCAGTCAGTATAAACGCTTAGAAGAGGCTGTGTCCTTCAGTAAAGTTACCGAATCATAAAATCAGTACTCCTTAAAGACCCTGTTTGATCTGATGAATTCAGTGAATGTCTTTTGTGTTTATAAAACTATTCAAGAGTTTATGGTCATTTTTTTCTTCCTTCCTATGGTAAACATTTTATTCAAGAGTTTCATCGCCTTCTGGATGCCTCATTCTGCTTATTTTCTAAACCATTCTGTGTCTGCCTAACAGATTCTGTTCTTCTTTCCTTGTCCTTAATAGGTTAAAATCTAATATGCTCAAACTAGCTAATCTTCTCAGTTACAATACTCTGACAAAGATGGGAGAAGTTGTTAGAGCACAGGCAGAGGAAGCAAAGTGTAGCTAACACCATGAGTGTCACCAGAGAGCATATCAGACACAGAAAAAGAAACTAACATTTCCGTTACTTGTCACATACTCGACTACATCCTCATTTCTATGTAAGCTTCTGTTTACTTGACAGCCCTTAAGAGCTCTTTGGAGCCAGTGTGACTTCTCAAATAAATATGTATTTCAGTTTGTGTGCTTATCTATCTTGAGAACTCATTTTAATTACCCAGTAGACACTCACAATGTCTTCCCAGCTGTTACTGTCTATTATGTCCTGTAAATAAGCCTTTCGGCTCTTTTTAATAATTCATCTTTGACCTAAAGATGATGAAGGTGCTCAAGCAGTTGTGACAATAGACAGTATAAATCCTCCTCAGTTGGGAAATGAAATGGGTGGCTTCCCCAGAAATAATGCTGCTCTGTAACTTCCACACATGGACACATACTGTGTTTAAGATTTTCATGAATTACATCCCTAAAGTACTTGAAATAAAATGCATGAAGCCTTGATGAGAATATCTCTAGTCACAACATAGAATCCAAATAGAAAAATGCTTGTTATTTAACTAATGCTTTAGGTCACTGAAACGGAAAAAATATTAGAAGGAAAGAAAAATTAATCATAAACTACTTTTGTGCTTAATTCATCATCATTCATGATATCATGTCCCCTCTGGCTATGGATATTCTTACTGCATAAGACAAATTTTATTTCCCTATGATTTCAAAAATCTAACCATTTATTTGGCCCATCAAACTTGAAAAGCCTCCTATCAGTATATTAATAAATCCAAGTATATAACAAATTACATTGTAATAGAGTGATATGTATAACTAAAAAGATGACTTTCTTCTAATTTAGTTGCTTTTACCAACCTTTTTTTAGACACATGAAAAGAAATTTGGATGTGATTAGTTCCCTTTTTTAAGCTATTCTTGACAAATCTCAAAAAGAATTTTTTAAAACCCCTGATTTTTCTCTGTTAGACATCTTGTCCCTTCCAAGATTATATTTTCAAAACACAGAAGTCCATTTGAGAACATTTTTTTCCACACCGTAGCAAACAGAAATTTATCCTGCAACTCCCAACAGAAACCTGAGAGAAAATCAATGACCACTTTGACAAGAACAATGCCACTTTCTTTTGAGTGGGTCACCTAGTTCCTAGTAACCTATTCTCCCAGGACACTTTATTTAGAAAATCAGACCAATCACCCCTGAGCTTGCTTGATACTCTCTTTACACACAGTATATGAGGAGCCTTAAACTTTATAACTACTGGAGACTATTTATCAGTGTACCTATTTCACGAGAGAATTATTATCTCTGTCTTGTGCAAACAGCAGCAGCTGCTGTGACCATTCTCCATTTATATTTATCTGTTAAATTGGAATCAGTAAATGGAGTAAGGCATATTATCCTTTTTTGAGACGTGAGTTACTACAGGCTATTGTTTGAGAACATGGGTTCTTAAGTCAGACTAATGAAGTTTTGAATCCTGATGCCACCACTTACTGACTTTATAGCTTTGTATTCTTGGACATGGTTCTTAAACTTCTAAACTTCAATCTCATCATTTGAGAAACAGAAATAATACCAAAAAGAATTGTTCTGTTCATTTATTCATTGATCTAGCACTAAGACACTAAGAAATGTATGTCCATTTATATAGATGATATTTTTAAAACCTTTAGCATATAGACTAGTACCTCAATAGTCCTCAGAAATAGTAAATTATTTTTGTTACTATTATTACAGTTATCTACTCTACTTAGAGAAATAACCTGTATATTTATATCTTTTAAAATCTTTAAGGATAGTGTTAAAATCTAATATATAATGACCACAGTGCTATAATCTTTTAAAATTTTGAAACATAGACATTAAAATAAATGGATTTACAGCCTAAATCTATAGCTCTAAAAGATCTTTGAAGTTTTTACTGACCTTAAAAGAGAAAAAAAGAGAAAGCAATATTTGAGATTTGGGATAAAAGCTTAGAGTGTCAGAAGCGGGTAAAGCGGAGGTCAGGATTACCTTCTTCAGGTGTATTGACGTTTCTGATTGTTCATTACAGCACCAAAGCTGCCTTCTTAAGAACCCACATTGTGTACTTAATCCTCAGCAGAAACTCCATTTCTGACAGTGGGAAAAGTGTATATGTATTGAGTCCTCTCCATTGAGATTCTGTTTTTTTCCCTCTCCCTCTCTCAAAGTTATTTCCAGCTATAATACAAAACTTGTGAATTGGCTGCTTCTTAGTAAATCTATGTCATTATAGCAATAAGTAATAGGCAGGTCATTACAAAAAAGGAAGAGGCATTACCACATGCTAGTACTGTTCTAAGTGCTTTTCATGTAATGACTCACATAATCCTCATGACAACCCTATGAGATAGATACTATTGTTACCCCTATTTTTTATAGAAGAGAACACAGGCACAAGGAATTTAAGTAACTTGCTTGAGGTAATGACTCATAGATGACAAACCCAAGCAGCACGGCTCCAAGGCAGTTTAACAGGATACTCACTATCTTGGTGAGAAAGATAAAGAGACAACTAATTTAGTGTAACACTGATTTTTTAAGTTTTATCTTGTAATGACAGTAAGTCCATTTAACAGGTGAGATCACAGAAAACAAACAAATTAAGTGAACTAGCCAAGATTTCAGAGCTTTTTAGAGATGAAGGCTGGATGAGAACCCAGGCTTTCTTTCTACCATTGCCTTTCTTATTCTTCTGTGGCAGAGCCCAATGGACCCCAGATGGAATGGGAATAAATCTGCCTCTCAAAGTGCTTTGGTAACCACATTTTTCCTGGAATGAGTAAATTTCTTCACTTTTATACACAAATAGGATTTTAAAGGCTAGCATTAAAACTCTACCTTAGGGGACACCTTGATATGAAAAAATATAGGTATTATTGTTGCTTAAGTAATATTTAAGCATATTTATTAAATTTAGATAAAGAATATCAAGATAAAAAACAATTAGAGATACACATTTTTAAATCGCTATTTACAAAGGCAACTCACAAAAAAAATCTAATTTGTCCTAGTTTACAGAAATGTGGCTGTCATAACTTAAAAATACACTAAAAGATAGAGAAATATTTTCAAGTACATATTAAGTGTAAAAAAAAAGCTGGTAAAATAATCTACAGATCATTGTTGGTTAATTAAATTCTGCTTCACAGATTTAAAACTGATAAAACAGTGTTACCACAACATTTTATTATATAAAAAGAAAAAGTAAAGAAAATAACTATTAGTGTGTAGGATATTATGCAGGGTTTATTAAGAAACATAAATCTAGTTTCTCTGATAGTGCTCAGATGAGAAGTGAGATTAAAAAAAAAAGTCAATTCTTTGCTACAAACAGCGAAGCATAAACTCTAGCACAATTTAAATGTGTGAGGCTGACCAGGCATTACAGATACTGTCACCAGTCAGCTGTGAGATACGGGAGAAGTCACCAAAGTCACAGTTTCTTTGTCATTTAGATTAAAAAGTTGTACAAGGTTATATCTATTCTTTGCATCTCTAATAGTCTATTTTCTACAGAAAACTGGTTTCTACAGTTGCAGCAATACCTATTAATAGAGAACATTAAGCAAGTCCAAATATTTAAACTATAACATTTATGCCATGTTCTGAATGAATTATGTCAAGAAATAATATCAGTCTATTCAGGACTTTGTTATTTCTTAATATATTTAGTCAACAAATGTTATTGAAAACCTAAAAGAAACACAATGATGACTAAAACATCATGCTTCTTCTAAAGAAACATACAGCCTTATTAGGAGGCAGTTTATTGTAGGTAAAAATCCCTCTTTCTCTATCTAAAATGCTATTTTGTATCCTTGCTCTAGAAACAAAAGATTCATTAGAGTTTAAGTCCTAAGTGGGGATACAAGGAAGTATTAACAATAAGAATAATATTTTAACTGTTTTTTGTATGTTAAGAAGTTCACTAAGAAAGAAAGAGTATTAAAGGTAGAAGAAAGAGCTTGTGCAATGACACTAATTTAAAAAAATGGCCTGGGAGAGATCACTTGAGTCCAGGACATCAAGGCTGCACTGAGCTGTGATTCTGACATTGCACTCCCAGCCTGGGTGACAAAATAAGACCCTGTGTCAAAAAACAAAAAAATGACCTGTTGAGTCAACAGCTCAGGATCAAAGGAAAAATATTAAAGAGAAGAGGCTCTCCTCTAAAAGAATAATATTCTTTTAGAAAGTAGATAATATAGTAAATCATAAAATTGGGAACAGACAGCCTACAGAATGGAAGAAAATGTTCACAAACCATGCATCTGAAAAAGTTCTAATATCCAAAATCTATAAGGAACTTAAATCAACAAGCAGAAAAACAAACAACCCCACTGAAAATCAGGGAAAGGACATAAAACGATACTTCTCAAAAGAAGACATACAAGTGGTCAAGAAACATGAAAAAATGCTGAGCATCATGATTATCAGAGAAATGCAAATAAAAACCACGATGAGACGCCATCTCACATGTCAGAATGGCTACTACTATAAAGTCCAAAAACAACAGACATTTGCTAGATGTGGAGAAAAAGTTAACTTGTATACACTGTTGGTGGGAATTTAAATTAATTCAGCCACTTTGGAAAGCAGTTGGGAAATCTCTCAAGGAACTTAAAACAGCTACAATTTCACCCAGCAATCCCATTACTGTATGTATACCCAAAGGAAAATAAATCATTCTACCAAAAGGGTACTTGCACTCACAAGTTCATCACAGCATTCTTCATAATAGCAAAGAACTAGAAGTCAACCTAGGTACCCATCAATGATGGATTTGATAAATAAAATGTGGTACATATACACCGTGGAATACTGTACAACCATAAAAAAGAAAGAAATCATGTCCTTTGCAACAACATGGATGCAGCTTTCAACATTATTCCAAGTAGAAAGAAAACAACAAATACATGTTCTTACTTATAAGTGGGAACTAAACACTGGACACACATGAACATAACGTAGGAACAACAGACGTTGTGGACTACTGGAGGGGAGAGGGAAACAGGAGGCATGGGTTGAAAGACTGCCTATTGGGTACTATGGTCCCCACCTGGGTGACAGAATCTATACCGCAAACCTCAATACCATGCAATATCCCCATGTAACAAACCTATACATGGATGCCCTGTATCTAAAATAAAAGTTGAAATTAAAAAGAGTTGAGACTTCCACCAAGATGGCTGAATAGGAAGAGCTCCAGAGCGCAGTTCCCAGCAAGAGCAATGCAGAAGGCAAGTGATCTCTGCATCTCCAACCGAGATACCAGGTTCATCTCAATGGGACTGGTTGGACAGTGGGTGTAGACCAAGGAGAGCAAACCAAAGCAGCATGGGACACTGCCTCACCCAGGAAGTGCAATGGGCCAGAGAACACCCCCACCACCCAACGGAGGCCATCAGGAACTTTTACAGCTATTCTGGACACTCTGGCTCAGATACTGCGCTTCTCTCACTGTCTGTACAGTTGACAGACCAGGAGATTCCTGCAGCGCCGACAAGCAGCATGGGTTTCTAGCACAAATCTGGGCAACAATTTCAGCCTGCACTGCAAGTTTCCAGCACAAATCTCGGTGACCATTTTAACTGGACCTTGGGACTCTTGTGAGACAGAGCCTCCCATTCCCCTGAAAAAAGAAAGGGGGCTGAAGGCAGGGAGCCAAGTGATCTGGCTTGGTGGGTCCCACCCCCACGAAGACCAGCAAACTGAAACCCACAAGCTTGATAGTTTTGCAGCCAGCACAGCAGTTTGAGCTCGACCTGGGATGGTTGAGCTCAGTGAGGGGAAGGGTGTCCACCATTACCAAGGCAGTCCATCATTACTGAGACAGCCCACCATTACCGATGCAGTCCACCATTACTGAGGCAGTTCTAACCTTACCTGTATAAACAAAATTGCAACGAAGTTTACACAGCCACTGGGCAGAGCTGGTGGCAGCTCAGCAATGCCTCTGCAGTCAGGCTGTGACTAGATTCTCCCCTTACTGGACAGGGAATCTCTGAAAATAGGAAGCTGCATGTCAGGGACTTATAAATAGAGCCCAACCATCTTGGAACAGAGCACCTGGAAAAAGGGGAGGTTATGAGATTCACTGCAACAGCCTTAAACATCCCTGTCCAGCAGCTCTGAAGGGAGCAAGGGAGTTTCCAACACAGTACTTGAGCTCTGAGATGGGACATATTGCCTCCTCAAGCAGCTCCCTGACCCCCATATATACAAAGAAACACCTTATACAGGAGAACTCTGGCTGATATCTATCAGGTATCCTTCTGGGACAAAGCTATCAGAGGAAGGAACAGGCAGCAATCCTTGCTGTTCTGCAGCCCCCATGGGTGATTCCCAGGCAAGCAGGGTCTGGAGTGGATCTCCAGCTTCAGCAGAGGGGCCAGACAGAAGAAAAACTAAAAAACAGAAAGAGGTGGCTTCAATATCAACAAAAAGAACGTCCACTTAGAGAACCCATCTGAAAGTCATCAACTTCAAAGACCAAAGTTAGATAAATCCATGAATATGGGAAGAAACCAATGCAAAAAGGATGAAATCACCAAAAACCAGAAGGCCTCTCCTCCTCTAAGGGATCATAACTCCTCACCAGCAAGAGAACAAAACTGGATGGAGAATGAGTTTGACGAGTTGACAGAAGCAGGCTTCAGAAGGTGGGTAATAACAAACTTCTCTGGGCTAAAGGGACATGTTCTAAACCAATGCAAAGAAAGTAATAACCTTGAAAAAATGTTAGACAAAATGCTAACTAGAATAACCAGATTAGAGAATAACATAAATAACCTAATGGAGCTGAAAAACACAGCACAAGAACTTCACACAGCATACACAAGTTTCAGTAGCCAAATTGACCAAGCAGAAGACAGGATATCAGAGATTGAAAATCAACTCAATGAAATAAAATGAGAAGGCAAGACTAGAGAAAAAAGAGTGAAAACAAATGAACACAGCTTCCAAGAAATATGGGATTATGTGAAAAGACCTAATCTACCTTTGATCGGTATACTTGAATATGATGGGGAGAATAAATCCAACCTGGAAAACACTCTTCAGGATATTATCCAGGAGAACTTCCTCAACCTAGCAAGGTAGGCCAATACTCAAATACAGGAAATACAGGGAACACCACAAAGATATTCCTCAAGAAGAGCAACCCCAAAGCACATAATGGTCAGATTCACCAGGGTTGAAATAACGGAAAAAAAGCTAAGGGCAGTCAGAGAGAAAGGTCACATTACCCACAAAGGGAAGCCCATCAGATTCACAGCAAATCTCTTGGCAGAAACTCTACAAGCCAGAAGAGAGTGGGGGCCAAGGTTCAACATCCTTAAAGAAAGGAACTTTCAATCCAGAATTTCATATCCAGTCAAACTAAGCTGGATATGTGAAGGAGAAATAAAATCCTTTACGAACAAGCAATTGCTGAGAGATTTCATCACCACCAGGCCTGCCTTACAAGAGATCCTGAAGGAAGCACTATACACAGAAAGGAACAGCCAGTACCAGCCACTGAAAAAATGTACCAAATGGTACAGACCATTGACTCAATGAAGAAACTGTGTCAACTAACCAGAAAAACAACAAGCTAGCATCAAAATGGCAAGATCGAATTCAGACATAACAATATTAACCTTAAATGTAAATGAGCTAGATGCCCCAATCAAAAGACACAGATTGGCAAATTGGATAAAGAGTCAAGACCCATCAGTGTGCTGTATTCAGGAGACCCATCTCACCTGCAAAGACACAAATAGACTCAAAATAAAGGGATGGAAGAAGATTTGCCAAGCAAACGGAGAGCAAAAAGTAGCAGGGGTAGCAATCCTAGTCTCTGATAAAATGGACTTTAAATCAACAAAGATCAAAAGAGAAAAAGAAGGGCATTACATAACGGTAAAAGGATTAATGCAACAAGAAGAGATAACAATCCTAAATATATATGCACTCAATACAGGAGCATCCAGATACATAAAGCAAGTTTTTAGTGACCTACAAAGAGACTTAGCCTCCCGCACAATAATAGTGGGAGACTTTAACACTCCACTGTCAATATTAGACAGCTCAATGAGACAAAAAATTAACAAGGATATCCAGGACTTGAACTCAGATGTGGACCAAGTGAACCTAATAGATATCTACAGAACTCTCCACCCCAAATCCACAGAATATACATTCTTCTCAACACCACATTGCACTTACTCTAAAATTGACCATGTAATTGGAAGTAAATCACTCTTCAGCAAATGCAAAAGAACAAATATCATAACAAACAGTCTCTTAGACCACAGTGCAATCAAATTAGAACTCAGGATTAAGAAACTCATTCAAAACCACACAACTATATGGAAGCTAAACAACCTGCTCTTGAATGACTACCAGATGAATAATGAAATGAAGGCAGAAATAAAGATGTTCTTCAAAACCAATGAGAATGAAGACACACATACCAGAATCTTTGGAAAACATTTAAAGCAGTGTCTAGAGGGAAATTTATAGCACTAAATACCCACATGAGAAGTAAGGAAATACCTAAAATCAGTACTCTATCATCACAGTTAAAAGAGCTAGAGGAGCAAGATCAAACAAATTCAAAAGCAAGCAGAAGACAAGAAATAACTAAGATCAGAGCAGAACTGAAGGACATAGAGACACAAAAAACTCTTCAAAATATCAATAAATCCAGGAGCTGGTTTTTTGAAAAGATCAACAAAATAGACCACTAGCCACTAATAAAAAAGAAGAGAGAAGAACTGAATAGATGCAGTAAAAAATGATAAAGGGGATATCACAGCCAATTCCACAGAAATACAAACTACCATCAGAGATTATTACAAACAACTTTATGCATATAAACCAGTAAATTAAGAAGAAATGGATAAATTCCTGGACACTTGCACCCTCCCAAGACTAAACCAGGAAGAAGTTGAATACCTGAATACACCAATAACAAGGTCTGAAGTTGAGTCAGCAATTAATAGCCTACCAGCCAAAAAAACTCCAGGTCCAGATGGGTTCACAGCCGAATTCTACCAGACCTACAAAGAGAAGCTGATACCATTCCTTCTGAGACTATTCCAAGCAATACAAAAAGAGGGAATCCTCCCTTACTCATTTTATGAGACCAACATCATCCTGATACCAAAATCTGGCAGAGACACAACTAAAACAGATAATTTCAGGCCAATATTCATGATGAACAGTGATGCCAAAATCTTCAATAAAATACTGGCAAACTGAATGCAACAGCACATCAAAAAGCCTGTCTAGCACAATCAAGTAAGCTTCATCCTGGGGATACAAGGCTGGTTCAACACAGGCAAATCTATAAACGTAATCCGTCACATAAACAGAACCAAAGACAAAACCCACATGATTTTCTTAATAGATGCAGAGAAGGCCTGTGACAAAATTCAACAGCCCTTAATACTGAAAACTGTCAATAAACTAGGTATTCATGGAACTATCTCAAAATAATAAAAGCTGTTTATGACAAACTCACAGCCAATATCATACTGAATGGGCAAAAACTGGAAGCATTCCCTTTGAAAACTGGCATTAGACGAGGGTGCCCTCTCTCACCATTCCTATTCATCATAGTATTGGAGGTTCTAGCCAAAGCAATCAGGCAAGAAAAAAATAGTAAAGTGTGTTCAATTAGGAAAAGAGGAAGGTAAATTGTCTCTTTCTGCAGATGACATGATTGTATATCTAGAAGACCCCATCATCTCAGCCCTAAATCTTAAGCTGATAAGCAACTTCAGCAAAGTCTCAGGATACAAAACCAATGTGCAGAAATCAAAAGCATTCCTATATACAAATAACAGACAAACAGAGAGCCAAATCATGAGTGAACTCCCATTTACAATTGCTACAAAGAGAATAAAATACCTAGGAATACAACTAACAAAGGACATGAAGGACCTCTTCAAGGAGAACTACAAACGACTGCTCAAGGAAATAAGAGAGGACACAAACAGATGGAAAAACATTCCATGCTCATGGTTGGGAAGAATAAATATTGTGAAAATGATCATATTGCCAAAAGTAATTTATAGTTTCATTGCTATCCCTATCAAACTACCACTGACTTTTTCATAGAACTGGAAAAAAACACCTTAAACTTCATATGGAACCAAAAGGGAGCCCACAAAGCCAAGACAATCGTACTCAAAAACAACAAAGTGGAGGCATCATGCTGCCTGACTTCAAACTATACTACAAGGCTACAGTAATCAAAACAGCATGGTACTGGTACCAAAACAGAGATATAAACCAATGGAATAGAACAGAGGCCTCAGAAATAATGCTACATACCTACAACCATCTGATCTTTGACAAGCCTAACAAAATCAAACAATGGGGAAAGGATTCCCTCTTTAAAAACGGTGTTGGCAAAACTGGCTGGCCTTGTGCAGAAAGCTGAAACTGACCCCCTTCCTTACATCTTATACAAAAATTAACTCCAGATGGATTAAAGATTTAAACATAAGACCTAACACCATAAAAACCCTAGAAGAAAACCTAGGCAATACCATTGAGGACATAGGCATAGGCCATGACTTCATGACTAAAACTTCAAAAGCAATGGCAACAAAAGCCCAAATGGACAAATGGAATCTAATTAAAGTTAAGAACAAAAGAAACAATTATTAGAGTGAACTGGCAGCCAACAGAATGGTAAAAAATTTTTGCAAGCTATGCATCTGACAAAGGGCTGATACCCAGAATCTACAAAGAACTAAAAAAATTTTACAAAAAAGAAAAAAAACAATTAAAAAGTAGTCAAAGGATATGAACAGACACTTTTAAAAATAAGACATTTATGTGGCCAAAAAGCATATGAAAAAATGCTCATCACTGGTCATTAAAGAAATGCAAATCAAAACCACATTGAGATACCATCTCATGTCAGTTAGAACGGTGATCATTAAAAAATCTGGAGACAACAGATGCTGGACAGGTTGTGGAGAAATAGGAACACTTTTACACTGTTGGTGGGACTGTAAAATAGTTCAACCATTGTGGAAGACCATGTGGTGATTCCTCAAGGATCTAGAAACAGAAAGTCCATTTGATCCAGCAAATTCATTACTGGGTATATACCCAAAGGATTATAAATCATTCTATTATAAAGACATATGCACAACTATGTTCACTGTTGCACTGTTTACAATAGCAAAGACTTGTAACCAACCCAAACGCCCATCAATGATAGACTAGATAAAGAAAATGTGGCACATATATACCATGGAATACTATGCAGCCATAAAAAAGGATGCGTTCGTGTCCTTTGCAGGGACATGGATGAATCTGAAAACCATCCTTCTCTGCAAACTGAAACAAGAACAGAAAACCCAACACCACATGTTCTCACGCATAAGTGGGTGTTGAAAAATGAGAACACATGGACACAGGGGAACATCACACACCAGGGTCTGTGGGGGAGTGGGGGGCTAGGGGAGGAATAGTAGGCGGTGGGGAGGTTGGGGAGGGATAACACCTAATGTAGGTGATGGGGGGATGGAGGCAGGAAACCACCATGGCACATGAATACCTATGCAACAAACTTGCAAGATCTGCACATGTACCCCAGAACTTAAAGTAAAATTAAAAAAAGAATTTATTATATTCTGTTGGTTAGCTTAGGCGTGTCTGCTGAGCATCCACATGGGAGATTTATATATATGTATATATATTTTTTTATATTTAAAAATATATATTTTAAAATATATTTATATTTAAAAATATATATTTTAAAATATATTTATATTTAAAAATATATATTTTAAAATATATATTTATATTTAAAAATATATATATAAATCAAGGATCTAGAAATAGAAATTCCATTTGACACAGCAAACCCATTACTGGGTATATACCCAAAGAATTATTATAAATTGTTCTATTATAAAGAATATTTATAATATAAATCTCCCATGAGAAATGACGCATTTGGATAAAAATCAGTTCTGCTCATAGATTAGCAGAACTGTTTTTTATCCAAATGTCTCATCTCCCACACGCTTGTTTTATATGTTAATCTGAGGCTTGCCCATGGCCCAATCAAATGGCTAGGCCATTAACTATAGTCCATGAGCCCAGGAGGTCAGTCTTCCATATGCCCCATCAAATGGCCTTAACTTCAGCAATTCCTTTCAGAGATTGGAGGCAAAGGCTAACAGGGGCGTACCTAGATAATACATCAATACTAGTAATACATTCAGTGGTAGGGGCAATAACAATAAAGGTTCACATCCGTAGTTGGTCAAGGGTCCCAGCAGTGATTGTCTTAGATTCTAAGCTAGAGAACATTATCTATTTTCCCCTCATCTGAGTGCCAGAGATTGCAGGGACAACAGTCACTTGTACACCGGAATTTAGAAGACCCAAGAAGTGCCATTCTCCTCCTCCTCCTCTTCCTCCTCCTCCTCCTCTTCCTCCTCCTCCTCCTCCTCCTCTTCCCCCTGCAATCTAGTCTTGGCATGGGGCCTCTGATCACTCCTGAGGATTGAGACTCTTCAGGTTAATTCCTAATCTTGTTTATTTTCAAAAGCCAAGAGGTCTGGAAAAAAGCAAGCAGGGCTTTCAGACTTCTTCACAAGCCCACAGGGAAAGGTAGAGAGACCCCATGTCAGTTATGGGAGCCACCTGTCAGGATTTGGCCACACATTTTGCAGCAGAGGGAGCTGGGTCAGGCAACAGGCCAGGGGTCAGACAGATTCTTCTGTCTGATGTTACAGGGAAAGTTGGTTTAAGAGGAGCCCGGCTTTCCTAGAGAGGGGTAGTGCCCTGACGCTGTGGCTGCTGGTGCTGTGGCTACGGCTTGTGTTGTGTTATCCTGGCAGCAACTGCTGTCAGGGCACTCTAAAGAGAGATGGTTTGTGGTATGCATACCACGTCACGCCACTGTCCTTTGCAAATATTAGCAAGCTTACCTGCAGAGGAGAGCTAATTAAGTCTCTATTTTCTCTTCAGAATCACTGGGCAAAGCTTTCATGAAGGGCCCTTTACCCTTATTTATTTCCTCTGAAATTTCAACAACTTGCTGCACTGTAGGGTGTTCATCAGTGCCAGGGACCTGCATAGAGTTACTCAGCTCAGGGGAGCCCACTGACCTTCTCTCCTCCTGTTGGTAGAGAACCTTAAACAGTGGGGAATGATCTGCTTCCCTAGTTTTCTCCAAACCTCTCTGTTGTATCTCTAATCTGACCCACTTCGTGAGCATAACCAGAGAGTTAGGGGTGTAAGAGAAGGACCAAAGGTCCCTTTTGGAACCAATAAGCTTATATAAACAATCTGATAGCATCCTCCAAGAATGTCCCACAGTGTCCACTAGCACTTTTCAAGACCCACTGGCAAAGTACCCCACAGAACCCTAAAACTCTTGCAGTCAATCCACTAATATCCCTCTTGAGTGCCCTGTGGACTCTACTAGCACCTCCCAAAGTACTCCCTTGGATTTTCAGGCTTTATACTCCTCCTGAATGGCATTATGCTTAATCGGCTTTCCTCATGGTGCAGGTTTGTCAGAAGATCTGGTGAGCTGGAGAGAGCTGAGTCATCAGGTGTCAGATTACAGATTCAAACCAAGGAGCCAAATCAAAAGTAACGATAAAGCTTTTCATCACTTACTATGATCATGTAAGTAAGAGGCTAAAACCAGAGAAAACACCAACTCCCCTCCTGTTTCATTTTCCCCCACGGAATAGCACCTCAGTCAAGGGTCAGTTGGATCAGCCCGGATGTGGGGGTTATCTCACTATTAAGTCCAGAATAAAAGGCTCCTGCAGCTTTATAAACCCAGGGACAGAAGGGAAGGTGAGGAGGAATGCCTAGGAGTGGAAAAGTACTGAATATTGAGTCAGAGTGGGGAAAATGTGTTCATTTTCCCAATAAGGAGACCTCCAAATGCAAGCATCTGGAAGAGAAATGGAGATAGGCATAAGAACATGGCCAGTCAGCGGGCTCTGGGTCGTTGACTGCAGCTCTCTTCAGAGACTGAAATAGACTGACGGTGTGCCAAGTCTGGTGTGAAGAGGGAAGCTTTCCACTGTGATACCTGTCACGTAAAAAAAGCCTTTGCAATTACCTATGGTCAGGCCGGAAACATAGGTTTGTTTTGGCTTAGAGCCAGACTCTTTAGTATGGTTTCCTAACAGGAAACTAAAGATAGTGTTTAGGATGGAAAACATCGTGAGCTGCTTTGCATCAGTTTTTTCTAGTCAGAAGAATGGAGCATTGGATGAAGTGGAAAAAAACAATTAGGCAAAGAGAGAACGTTGCAATAATCCAAACAAAAGCAGTTCTGAACCATAAGTATAGCAAGAGAATGAAGAGAAGTACTTAGGGAAACATCCCAGGGACAGATTTATATAAATTGTTAAACAGCTGGATATGTAAGATAAAGGAGTTAAGGAATAATATCAGTAACAATTATTTCAGCTTAGGAGACAGAACACTGAGTATCTTAGTGAAGGTGGGAAATCTAAGAAGAAGAAGAACTTGAGGGAGAAATATATGCTTGGGTGGAGGGAAGTCTAATGATTTCTAATTATTTTGATACCCCAAATATCCTGACATAAGACCTAGAGTTCACATGAGAGTTGGAACCTCTCTGGTCTGGAAATCAGCAGTTAGATGTTCACTAGTTACACCAATTATCCACATAACTGAGTAAAAATTAAATGCATATAATTCATTTTAATACTTAGACAAGTATGATTTATAGCATGAGTTTTATGAATAATTTCATAATTCCTCATTTTTGCTATATTTATAGCAACTTTAAAGAGAATGCCCATCTGAATATAAAAATGGCTCTCAAAAAAATTAGGAAACATTCTGACAGCATGTCTATAAAGTAATGAAACAGAAATGAAGGGCAAAAAGTATTGTTTAAATAATCTGTTTACATTCTAGATTATGTTTCCTGAATATATAACTTTACTTCCTAGAATTAGCGAACACTGAGCAACTGAGCACTTGAGTGACCACCTCTGGGCTTACGTACCCTTCCTTAATTCCAAGTTTTCTTTGCTTCTTTGCTCAAAATCATTAACGTTTTCCTTTTTAACTGTTATAATTATTTAAGTCTTAAAGGTACCTATTCTAATTTGCTTCGTTTTCCTCTTTCTATTCATTTTTATTTTTATTTTTTGAGATGGAGTTTCGCTCTTGTTACCCAGGCTGGAGTGCAAGGGTGCAATCTCACTGCAACCTCCACCTCCTGGGGACTACAGGCGTGCGCCACCACACCCAGCTAATTTTTGTATTTTTAGTAGAAACGGGGTTTCACCATGTTGACCAAGATGGTCTCGATCTCTTGACCTGGTGACCCACCCGCCTCGGCCTCCCAAAGTGCTGGGATTATAGGCGTGAGCCCTAGTTTTCCTCTAAGTCATCAGTTTTTCCATAAACTGTGCTTGCCTCTGGTACCAGCGTTAATCTTGTCTACCTTTGAGCTTATATATTCCAGCACTTATCTTGCACTTAGTGCTATGACCTACCTGAGGTACGGATCCTGCCTTATTTACTTTGTATTTCCAAAAGCTAGGTCAATAAACATTTGTGAATAAATGAATAGAGGAACAACATATTGAAAATGCACCACAAGTTTTAGATGTTAACTTTAAAGCTGAATTATTTTGTTAAAATAAAACATTATTCTCCTCTTGCATTTGGCAACTTGTTCCATCTGGAGATAAACTCCAAAAATTATTCCTTAATTCTAAAATTAAAATGAAGAAACAAAATATAGATTACATCAGAAAAGTGGTTCCGAATAAAATAATAGATGCCTTGAAATATTTCTCTCTGTTTTTTTAAAATGGGTACAATAAAAGATATAATCATTGTATTTTTAAGTGAATAAAGTTGAGATAAACTAAGAAAATCAGACAACATGTGTTAGAATGTTGCTTCCCATTTCTAAAATGAATTTCATTCTTATATTCCAGGCATTAAAACTGTAACAGACTTAACTTGATTCTGCTTGAACAAAGCAAAATGACGTAAGTAGTTCCCTATCAAATGATGTTTAAATTCTTCTTTTCCTTCACATTTGTTAATGCTCCTGGAAAATAGATTCTCAACCTTTGAGTATATCGATGTTTAATTTACCTTAGAAACTTATGTATACATATTTAAACAGCGAGGAAAAGCGAGAGCTCATGAGATTTGGAAATGTGGTATTATAGGCTTAGCTTTACCATGGAGAAAATGAAACTTTTCTTCCTACAGCATTTCATGGTAGTTAACCATAAAATAAAATTGACAGGTTGCCAACAACGTGAAAATCCTATACAAACACAGGTCATGGTATTCAGCCTCCAGTTATGTCTCTTGATAGCAATATTTCTGAGCATTCAATTGGTTTAAACTCTGTTTTGGAATATCGGCTTGGGTTGGCAGACACTTAGAACAGCCTGACGTGGAAAGACAAAGCTTCATAAGACTACTCAGAAGTCGGTGAGTCACAAAGGGCATATTATTGTGCAAAATACGTAACTTATCAACTTCTCACCAGAGGCTATTACCTGATGTGATTTTGAATAATTTTCCTGGATGAAGTAAATAAAAGATTTTGGGTAATACGTTCCAAATCAAAGTATCTCACATAATAGTACAATCACCCTATTTATTATTTGGTCTGCTTTTCATCCACTTTAAATATACTATGACCAACATTCCTAGCCTACTACAAGAAACCGATGCTAGGCTCTACCATGATGAATGACTCAGCCTCGACTTCCCAAGCTTTCTTTTCTTGGCGTTGTCGCAAAATTGATTTCAAATAATCTATTAGGGGTTGCAGGTGAGGAAACTATTCATTTGAAAAAAAAAAATGATCAGCCAACCAATAATTTTACATCCTAATCTCTGTGAAAAGCAATGCTAAAAGAGAAAAAAAGTTTTAAATATCATCTCTGCCATCTAGGAGCTTATAACCTAACAGAAGGGAAGCAAGAGATTAAAAAAAAAACAAACAGATACTAAACTGTATGATACACAAGCAAGAGTTAAGCAAATGTGTGACTAATAATCAGTCTACTAGTTAGATAATTCCCAGAGCAACAGGACTTCCTATAATTACATTTCCTTTCCATTTTCCTATATTATGCAATATAATACAATGTTTTCTTTAGAGAACATCTGGTGGTTTCCTATTATTTCTTAAATCCAGAAATGTGAGTACTTTGGAACCAAAAGGCTTATGTTTATTTAATTCCATTCTGACAGACTATGGTTTTATAATTTAATTTTTTTAAGTTTTAATTCATAAATTTTGAATAACAGGTACTTTTTATTTAACAAATTCAAAATCAGTTTTTGAGTAAGTCATAGGAAAAATGTAAATGGCAAAGGCCTGCCTCAGCTGCTATCTGTGGATGAGGCCCATTAGCTAATATCAAAAACTAGTGAAAAATATCATGTAATCTGACATAAGCCAGAGTGGATTCAAATTGGTTGAAGACATATTACATTCATTCTAAAATATTGAAAAGAAAATTCAGTTTATAAAGGGAAAATGCCTCTCTGACCTTGTAAATCCTATTTCTAAAACTTAAAAGAGAGTGTAAATCATATTTGATTTATAAGTACGTACATAAAACTATTCACAGTGATATGTTTGTGAAAGAAGATAATAACATTGCTTCTAAGAACACATTTTCAGCATGAAACAAATATAATTACCTGATTACAAAAACTCAGGGCTATTACTTCAATTAAGAATTGATATTTGACTGGACGTAATGGCTCATGCCTGTAATCTAAGCACTTTGTGAGGCCAAAGTGAGCAGATCTGAGGTCAGGAGTTCAAAACCACCCTGGCCAACATGATGAAACCTCATCTCTATGAAAATTACAAAAAAATAGCAGGGCATGGTGGCATGTATCTGTAATCCCAGCTACACTGGAGGCTGAGGCAGGAAAACTGCTTGAACTCAGGAGGTGGAAGTTGCAGTGAGCCAAGCTCGTGCCATAGAGCTCTAGCCTGGGGAACAGAGTGAGACTTCATCTTAAAAAGAAAAAATTGAGTAAAATAAAAATAAAAGAATTGATACCCAATGGAGAAATTCTGAAATGCCAAGAGATATCCCTGGAACTGAATTGAGTATAGCTAAAGGAATGGCTCTTCATGAATAAATTCAGCTAATAATTATTTGTATTAGTGCATGAATGAATGTGTGTTTATGTAAGTGTGTGATACATACATAGATGTGTGTGTTTGGAAACTTTTAATTATTCTGAAATTCCAGTTATAATAATGTAACACTGGGATTTAGTTTTAAACAATGACCAATGTTCAAAGCTAATGGTTCTTTTTAAAAATAGTATAAAATTACAAAAGAAAATAAATTGTTCAGCATTATTTTTACATGATAGACTTTATAATATCATCATTTCACTGATCTCATATAATAAAGATAAAAAGATTTTAAAAAGATTAAATACAAATATTGTTATAATCATCATTGCTATATTATTTGGATCCTATTAGGTTGAGAGTTGCTAGGACCAAGGGGAAGAGACTTCTGCACAAATTTTAAGCATAGAAATATTTTGAGAAGATACTAAGGTAAGGTCCTATATAATGTGGTTAGAAAATCCAGTTTCAGCAGAGCCAGTGATCTGAAAGCAAAATACACCAAAATATTTCTAGAAAGTTAAAATTTCTCAGGAGTCATAGAAAAGTCTCCTAGTATCCATGTTGAATAAAGTTGTTTGTGAAGGAAGCTAAAGGTAGAGAGGAAATATTTGCTGACAAATGACAAGACCAAAGTTGGAACCAGAAGCACTAGTTCAAACTTGAAGAATAGAAATTGCTATGGACTAAAACTTTCAGGTCAAATTTTTGTTAATTTAGAACTAAGGGAGTATGATAAATGGGTAGGCTTTCCACCTCCCCTAAGAATTTCCTGCCCCCTCCAACCCCCAACCCTGCCAGTGAGTTTGACAAATGTATTATTGCATGTACCATTCTTTTTTTTCCAGTATGGAATGGTTACAGCCAGAATATCTGTGATCACATGATAATCAAACCGTTAGCAAAACCACTGTATTCTGCTTAAGGAGCAAAACCCAAAGACCTCTGTGAGGTCATAATTCTTTTAGTTTGTGAAATTCATTCATAGTAAATCCCTAGCCTAGTAGGGAAAGGGAAGTCAAAGAAAGATAAAAGTGGTGGTAGAGGGGTGGGCCTCTCTTCTTAAAACAGAAATAAGCACAGATGGAGATGAATAGGACAGGTCTATCACAATTATATATATATCACAGCATATGTATATATATATATATCACATATATATACATATCACATATATACATATATCACAGCATATATATATATATCACCATATATATGGTTAATATATATATATACACACACACATACCCCATATATATATATGGTTTATATATATATATACACACACGCACACGCACACACACACACCCCATATATATATGGTATTGTTGGAAGCTCCAACAATTGGAAGCTGTTTCTGAGAGTAGAGAAGAAGACATATTTTTGCTTCTTTTTTACTTTGAGGTCATCTTTAAATTCTCTCAAAGAGAACTATGTATCTCAGCCCCGACAGGCATGTAAGAGATTTCTGCAGAAACAAAAAGACCTCTAACTGACATGCCTGTAGATGACCAGATGGGATGAATTCACCTCTGGAAGGCAAGCAACTTATCCCATGACTGAGCCTTAGGACTGAGCTAGGAAATTATACTCTAAATGGGACTCTCAAGGAATCTCTCCGCAGCCTTCAAAGGAAGGGATTTGGGGACTAAGTCAAAGGAGACCTAGAATATGTTAGTTTTTCTGGGACTCTCCAGTTTTAGTCCTGATAGTCATGTGGCTCAGGAAACCCTTCTGTCCCAGGATGGCTGGTTATCCTATGAGAGTAGGAACAAATAAGATACATAGTTTAATTTTGTTCCCCTTTAGGCCCCTCAACTATGATTGAAGAGGTTTACATGTGATATAACTTTGAAGGAGGATATAAATATCTGTGTGTGTGTGCACGCACACTTGCGCACATACATATACAGACCCACACACATCACACACCCATAGACACAAGTTGCATATAGGTACATATATACATACACACATATGCATATATATATATATATATATATATAGAGAGAGAGAGAGAGAGAGAGAGAGCACAGACTATGAATTGATGTTAAGAAAAGTAATAGCTGAATAACTATTGCTAGAATTATCTGTACAGAAATATCTGTCTTCTTACGAGAAAAAATAACTGCTGCAATAATTTTGTTTCAGGAGTGATAGAAGATAAAACTTGCCCCATTCTGTAACATAACATTTTAGGATCTAGCAGTCAGCTTCTAGATTTAGATGAGGGAGAAATACCATACTTGATAGAGAAAAACAAATTGAAAGTAGAGTAGAAATGATGAGGGGAACAGCCAGCCAGCTGAAACTTGCAAAACTGTATGATGCGACTCCATTAGATAAGGACTCACCTACCTTCAGTAAAGCCAACTGAATTTTACCAGTGTTTGAGGAGAATTATATAACTGCAAAACTAAAGAAGGAACTGAGTGTGAAAATGAGCCAGCCTTGTAGAAGCCAAGATCCGAAGGACAGAGAAGGCTGGGAAAGCAACATCTAGAGACTGGAGTGTGAACTTCCTCACGTCAGTGAATTTGAGTCACCTCAAGCAGGTTCCTACTCAACATGTGATCTCTTTAAAGAGATATCTCCCAATAACTCTATAAAATACCCATCACATATTCCAATCAATTTCTATCCTCTTAGACCACTATTATTCTTCAAAGCACTTTCCCCCATGTGATATATCATGTGATGAAATTTCAGAGTTTAAAATATAATACCTTTACTTACTCTCCCTTGTTGAGATCAATTGAGAACTAAAACACAGGGAAGAGCCATATAATTTTTTTTGAGATAGAGTTTTACTCTTGCCACCCAGGCTGAAGTGCAATGGCACGATTGTGGCTCACTACAACCTCTGCCTTTGGGTTCAAGTGATTCTCCTGCCTCAGCCTCCCGAGTAGGTAGGATTACAAGCACCTGCCCCCATGCCTGGCTAATTTTTTATATTTTTAGCAGAGATGGGGTTTCACCATTGTTGTCCAGGCTGGTCTCAAAACTCCTGACCTCAGGTGAACCACCTGCTTTGGCCTCCCAAAGTGCTGGGATTACAGGCATGAGCTACCATGCCTGGCTGAACCATACACATTTTTTAATGTCAACTTTCTATTTGCTGATAAAGCCACTTATGAAATGCGGCTTTAGGGCTCCTACTCAAAGATCTTGCTAACAGTCCCTACTCCTACAATTTCCTCCAAATCTACATATTGGGGGAGAAAATCTCCCTTGTAGCGACAAAGGCCAGGAGAGTTGAACTAGCTCAAGTTAATTCATAGAAATACAAGACCAGGGCAAGAAAGTTAGTACGTCCTGAAACATTATATATTTGAATAAAGTATGTGACTTGATGAATCCTCAGTGTCTAGAACAGGGTCTAGACTTTGTTAGGTATCCAGTAAACTTTAGTTCAACTAATATATTTACCAGAAATATTTTAGTTAATTTCAACCAAGAGGCAGTGAGAACCTCAAATGACAGCAGGAATGTGTGGATTTGAGTTGATAAAGGAACACTCAGACACTGTGGCAGAAATGAAGATGAGCCCACCAGATCTTCCTTTGGAGAAGGATTTGCCTAGCTGCAGAGCATGCTGTCAATAAACAGACTCCAGCCACTGGTTCCTTCAGCTCCTGCCTAAGCTCCAGAAACATATATCACACATTTCCTGGACTGCCTTACATCCAATGAATGAGCAAAGTGGAAGTCTAAGAACCCGGCAATTTTGAGCCATTGCAGAACTCTTATGGGCAATAATTGCTCTGGAGTATGCCACAGAATCTGCTAGGCCTTTGTCAGGCCTGTACCATGATCTGACATTTCTCTCTGGCCAAGCCTTCTCCTCCCTTCCTTCATGATATTGATGCCTAATAATCATTTTGCATACCTAACTCTGTCTCTTTATCTGTATCTGAAGATCCCAACCTGTAATATGAATGCCCAGCAGAGAATGAAGCATATGAGTATGGAACTTGAGGAGAGACATTTTAGTGCAAAGATACCAATTGTGGAATGATCACCCACAGACATGAACTGTGAAATTCTAAGAATCCATGATATCCTTATGGGGAACAGAACTGAGGAAGAGGGCCGGGTGCGGTGGCTCAAGCCTGTAATCCCAGCACTTTGGGAGGCCAAGGCGAGTGGATCACGAGGTCAAGAGGTTGAGACCATCCTGGTCAACATGGTGAAACCCCGTCTCTACTAAAACTACAAAAAATTAGCTGGGCATGGTGGCACATGCCTGTATTCCCAGCTACTAAGGAGACTGAGGCAGGAGAATTGCCTGAACCCAGGAGGCGGAGGTTGCGGTGAGCTGAGATCGCACCATTGCACTCCAGCCTGGGTAACAAGAACGAAACTCCGTCTCAAAAAAAAAAAAAAAAAAAAAGAACCAAGGAAGAATAGCAGTAAAAAATAGTAAAAATCTAAAATAATACCAATAATTAAAAGATGGAAGGAAAATCATAATGTAGCAGAGTGACCTGGGAAGATAGGATGGAAAAAAATCCACTGTAATTGGCAAATTAAATGACAATGAGTCAGTCCCCTTGATGAGAACAGTGAGGGGAGGGAGGTAGAATTCAGTGTTTGAAGTATGAATCTAGTGAATAAGAAGCAGAGATTTTAAGATTAACTCATAAACCAAAGAACTTTGGATGAAATAAGAAATGTTGTCATCATGGGAAGAAAATAGGTAACAAGAGGTGTGTAGAGAGCAGAAGAAAAATAACAAGAAAAGGCAGACATGTCAGGAAGCAGAGATAGCGGCAGAGATTAAAAACAGCAACAGGAAAGCAAGTGACAGTCACTGCCAAAAGCAATATGTAAGAGAAGAGTAGAACACCAGCTGTGAGAATTCAGAAGAAGAAAAAGAAAAAAAGCACTTCTGCAGAGCAGGCACAATCAGTTACAACCTAAAAACCCCTTTAAGGAACATGCACTATTCCATCCGAGGGAACATACCTAAGAAAGACTTGGAAATAGAAAAACGAAATACCCAGGACCTATTGAAACCCGTAATCATCAAGCTCTGAAAACCTCCAATAGCCTGCTTCCCCACTGGTGCAGACACTAACTCTAAAAGAATGGTGATATTTTGTGGAAAGCTCAAAGTGGAAAAGGTCAAATAAGTATCTGTTCCTTGCTTTTTCTTTTTCCCCCTTTTTTCTTTGTGCTTTCTGCCTATATAAATTATTTGTATTTAGTTATATTATACACAGTTTAGAGTGTTGGTGTTTGGAGACCATTTTGACTTACCATTGTAGGCTGATCAAGTAACGAGATTTAAATGTGTTAAACTTCAAAATGACCAGTTTCTTTAACTAGATGGGTAATGTTAGTCAGGGAAAGTTTCGTATACCATCAGATGTTATGGTTCATTCAGTACAGAATGAATAATGGGAAGTGAGGACAGACATACTTTGAATTTTTGAAGTGATTTGGTTTCGGTTTTGTTTTGTTTACAGCGTCTATAGTTATAAAGAATAGAAAATGATGTTTTCCTTCAAAAACTGTTTTTCTTGTCAATAATTTCCTCATAGTTTCCCTATGTTGCCCTGATACAATTGAAATAGCTAATGTCTAAGGAATAAATCAAAATCTTTTCCCCAAGTTTCTAGTTCCCTGGTTATTCAATAAATACTAATCTAGATACTGCTATAAAGGAATTTGCTGATGGAATTCAGGTTACCAATTAGCTAACTATAAAATAAGAAATTTTCATCTAAATAGATATATATGGTATGTATTTTTTGATGTGTGTGCGCGACATGTTTTCAGTTAGCATGATTTTGAGATTAATTCCTGCTGCTGTACCAATAGTTCTTCCCTTTTTGTAGTTGGATAGAATATCACTGAATGAATCATACTATGATTGATCTACTCTCCTATTGATGGATGGTGGGCTGTTTTTAATTTTTTTATTTTTGAGTTTTTTGGGGTTTTTTGTTTGTTTTGCTGTTAATATAAAAGCTGCTGTGAGCATTCTTGCACACAAATATTGTATTTTTGTGGACATAAGTTTTCCTATCTGCTAGGTAAAAGCTAAGGAATGGAATTGCTAAATCATGGGGTAAATGTATGTTTAACTTTTTAAAAACTTCCAGTTTTTCATTTTACATGTGTACCTATAATCTGTGCAAGTTCTGGTTTCTCTACATTCTTGATAATATTCGGTATTGTCAGTCTTTTTCATTTTATCCATTCTAGGTCTGTATTAGTGATCACTGTGTGGTAAATTTGAACTTCCCTCATGACCAATGATGTGCACTCTTTCATGTGTTTACTGGGCATTCATATATCTTTTGTGAACTTGTTTTTTAAATTAGGTTTATTTTTAATCATATTCTGTGTCTTGTTATTAAATTTCTCAAATATTTTGGATATAAGTCTTTTGTGGTAGAGTACATGCTACAAATACTTTCTCCAAGTCCTTAGTTTCCTTTTTTTTTTTTAATTGCATTTTAGGTTTTGGGGTACATGTGAAGAACATGCAAGATTGTTGCATAGGTACACACATGACAGTGTGATTTGTTGCCTTCCTCCCCTTCACCTATATCTGGCATTTCTCCCCATGCTATCTCTCCCCAACTCTCCACCCTCCACTGTCCCTCTTCTATTTACCCCCAACAGTGTGTGATGCTCCCCTCCCTGTGTCCATGTGTTCTCATTGTTCAACACCCACCTATGAGTGAGAACATGCTGTGTTTGATTTTCTGTTCTTGTGTCAGTTTGCTGAGAATGATTTCCTTTTAATTTTTTAACAGTGTCTTTGGTAGTCAAAGATTTTCATTTTTGGTGATCAATTTGCCACTTTTTTCCTTTAATGGTTCCATTTTATTGTGTCTTGTTTAAGTAATCTTTGTCTTAAAATTACAAAGTTATTTTTCTAGGGTTTTAGCTTTTGTGTTTAGGTTAATGATCCATCTCAAATTTATAAATGTGTTGATAAGAAGACTTTTCTTTGCTTGTTGAATTGTTTGGGGCCCTTGTCAGAAATCATTTTTGTGGACCTATTACTGAATTCTGTATTCTGTTACTTTGATCTATTCATTGATTCACATGCTTGTTATCATATTATCTTCATTACTGTATTTTAAAGTATGTCTTGAAGTCAGGTAGAATAAGTCCTTCAGTATTTATTTTTTCAAGATTATTTTATTCATTCTAGGTCCTTGGCATTTCTATGTAAGTTTTAGAATCTGCTTATATAGAAATCAGTCAATTTCTATAAAGAGTTATGCCAGGATTTTTATTGGAATTGTGTTGAATCAATAGGTCTGTTTGGAGAGAATTGGTATTTTAACAATCTTTGAAGATGATATACTCTTCCATTTCTTTAGAAAACATATTCTTTAATTTATCTTAGCAATGCTTTATAGTTTTTAGTGTGGAGGTCTTATAAATTCTTTGTCTGTTAAATTGATTTTTAAGTATGTTAGTTTGGGGATGCTGTTTTAAATGGCATTTAAAACTTATTTTCCCATGGTTCATTGCTAATATACATAGAAATAAAATTGAGATTTATGATTGATTTTGCAACCTATTACATTGCTAAATTCGTTTACTACTTTTAATAATGATTTTATACCTGAGATTTTATTATATACTATCATGTCATCACAGATAAGGACTGATTTACTTAATTTCAAAAAAAAAATTAAATATGGAAATTAACCTGTACTGTGTTGGTGGGCCCAGCATGAGCATGTGAGCCCTTATAAGCAGAAGAAGAAGCCAAAGTCAGTTTTACAAATTCCATCGAAGAGGAAGAAGGAAAGCAACAGAAACTGAGGAAGATGTCACAGACCTTTGAAGTATGAGAAGGACTCAACACATCGTTGCCAGGTTTTGAAGAAGAAGTAGGCCAGGAGCCAAGGAATATGAGAAGCCTCTACAAACTGATAAGGACTCTCTGGTGGACAGCTAGCAAAGAAATGGGGACTTTGGTCCTATAATCAAAAGGAACTTAATTATGCCAATAACCTGAATGAATCTGGGAATAGGTTCTTTCCAAAAGCCTTCAGAAAAGAACATGGCCTGGGAAAAATTTTATTTCAGTCTTGTGATACCAAGCAGAAATGAGCAGAGCCATACTGTGCTGGATTTCGGGCCCACAGTAACTATGATATAAAAAAAAAATAAGTGTTTTATTAAGCAACTAAATCTGTGACAATTTGTTACAGCAATGACAAATAACTCATACAGCTAACAAAAAATTAAATAACATTGAGAAAAGACTCAATTAAGTATTTTCTTTCCAATATAGGTGACATATCAATAATATTAGATCTCAATTCCCAATTTGTCTAAACTTTATTGTACATCATGCACAAAACAATTAAATTGATAGGTGTTGTCTCTTCCTTCATATCATAAACAAAATACTATCTGTGCTATGTAAAATAACTTTATAATCATTGATCCTATTGGAAACAATGGCGATACTAGAAACTTTTCATACACTGACAGATTTTGTGACATGTTTTAGGGTTGTTACTCTCAGAAATTTCTCCTTATTATTTTCATGGACTTGCCTACAGGTAATTCACACATATTCTCCCAATAATGTTTACCATTGGTTTACAGCCTTCTTGACTTACTCAGCATCACCTACCCTTGCCAGTTAATTTAAACATCCATGTGAATGAGCCACTTAGGACCCTAGCCTTACAGATACTTGACCCTTTAATTCCAATAATCTTCAATTTTCATTTCACATATACACACTAAATTCATTTAGTTTAAAAAGACTATTTTTATCCTCAACCCTACTCCTCCTGCTATATTTTCCTTGTCCATTAATGTTTCTACCTAGTTGCCCAAACCAGCAAACTTAGAGTCATGTAATTCCTTCATCACTCTCTCATATCCAAGCAGTGACTGAACCGTGTTGGGCCTTCATTAAAATTGGCTCTTAAATCTATTCTTCCCTTTCTCTCACCTTTGCTACTGTCTTAGCTTCAAATTTATTATTTATTACTTGTGGGGCTTTTTAAATTTTCAACCTCAACAACATTCAGAGTGGACTTGTTATCTCATTGATCAGACTCCAAGACCCAAATTTCACATAAAATTAAAGAGGATAACTTTGTTACTTAACACCCTTCAATAAATGTCTGTCACCCTCAGCATAAAATCTAAATTGTGGATGATCCAAGATGGCCAAATAGGAACAGCTCTGGAATGCAGTTCCCAGTGAGAATGCAGAGGGTGAGTGATCACCACATTTCCAAATGACTTTATACTGCCCACAGACCAGCAGTCCTACAGCCGAGGAGCCTGACTGTTAGATGGAAAACTATAAAAGAGAAAGAAATAAATTCATCATCAACAAAAAGGATGTCCACTCAGAGACCCCATCCAAAAGTCACCAACTTAAAAGACCACAGGTAGGTAAATCCACAAAGATGGGAAGAAACTAGCGCAAAAAGGATGAAAACACCCCAAACCAGAATGCCTCTACTCCAAGGGATCACAACTCCTCACCAGCAAGGACACAAGGCTGGATGGAGAATGAGTCTGATGAATTGACAGAAACAGGCCTCAGAAAGTGGGTAATAACAAAATTCTCTGAGCTAAAAGAACATGTTCTAACCCAATGCAAAAAAAAATAAGAACCTTGAAAAACGGTTTGATGAAATGCTAATGAAACAGCATAGAGAAGAATATAAATGAATTGATGGAGCTGAAAAACACAACATGAGAACTTTGCAAAGCATACACTAGTTTCAATAGCCAAATCAACCAAGCAGAAGAAAGGATATCAGAGATTGAAGATCAACTCAATGAAATAAAACAAGAAGGCAAGATTAGGGAAAAAAAGAGCAAAAAGAAATGAACATATCCTCCAAGAAATATGGGATTATGTGAAAAGATCTAATATACCTTTGATAGGTATACCTGAATGTAATGGTGAGGATGAATTCAAGCTGGAAAACACTCTTAAGGCTATGATCCAAGACAATTTCCCCAACCTAGCAAGGCAGGTCAACATTCAAGTCGAGGAAATACAGAGAACACCACAAAGATATTCCTCAAGCAAAGCAACCCCATGGCACATAATCATCAGATTCACCAGAGTTGAAATAAAGGAAAAAAATGCTAAGTCCAGTCAGAGAGAAAGGTTGGGTTATCCAAAAAGAGAAGCCCATTGGACTCACAGCGGATCTCTCCGCAGAAACTCTACAAGCCAGAAGAATGTGGGGGCCAATATTCAACATCCTTAAAGAAAAAAACTTTCAATCTAGAATTTCATATCCAGCCGAATTAAGCTTCATAAGCAAAGGAGAAATAAAATCCTTCATGAATGAGCAATTGCTGAGAGATTTCATCACCACCAGGCCTGCCTTACAAGAATTCTTGAAAGAAACACTAAACATAAAATGGAACAATCAGTACCAGTCACTCCAAAAACAAAAACATACCAAATGGTAAAGAGCATCAAAACAATGAAGAAACTGAGTCAACTAATGGCCAAAACAACCAGCTAGCATCAAAATGGCAGGATCGAATCCATACATTACAATATTAACCTTAAATGTAAATGGGCTAAATGCCTCAATCAAAAGACACAGACTGGCAAATTAGATAAAAAGTTAAAACCCATTGGTGTGCTGTATCCAGAAAACCCATCTCATGGGCAAAGATACACATACGCTCAAAATAAAGGGATGGAGGAAGATTCATCAAGCAAATGGAGAGCAAAAAAAATGCAGGAGTTGCAATCCTAGTCTCTGATAAAATAGACTTTAAAGAAACAAAGATTAAAAGAGACAAAGAAGGGCATTACATAATGGTAAAAGCATCAATGCAACAAGAAGGAGCTCACAATCGTAAATATATACCGCAGGCAATACAGGCACACCCAGCTACATAAAGCAAGTTCTTCGTGACCCAAAAAGAGACTTAGACTCACACACAATAATGGAGACCTTTAACACTCCACTGGTATTAGACAGATTAATAACAAGCAAACCTGAACCAAGCAAACCTAATAGACATTTACAGAACTCTCCACCCCAAATCCACAGAATATACATTCTTCTCAGCACCACATCACACCTACTCTAAAACTGACCAAGTCTCTCAGACCGCAATGCAATCAAATTAGAACTCAGGATTAAGAAACTAACTCAGAATCACACAACTTCATGGAAACTGAACAACTGCTTCTTGAATGTTGACTGAATAAACAATGAAATGAAGGCAGAGATAAAGATGTTCTTCAAAACCAACAAGAACAAAAACACATTGTACCAAAATATCTGGGACACATTTAAAGCAGTGTCTAGAGGAAAATTCATAGCAATAAATGCCCACGGGAGAAGCAAGGGAAGATCTAAAATTGACACCCTATTGCCAAAATTGAAAGAGCTAGAGGAACAAGATCAAGAAAACTCAAAAGCTAGCAGAAGACAAGAAATAACTAAGATCAGAGCAGAACTGAAGGAGATAGAGACACAAAAAAACCTTCAAGAAATTAATAAATCAAGGTGCTGGTTTTTTGAAAAGATCAACAAAATATACAGACCATTAGTCACATTAATAAAAAAGGAAAGAAAGAAGAATCAAATAGATGCAATAAAAAATGATAAAGAGGCTATCATCACAGATTCCTCAAAAATACAACCTGCCATCAGAGATTACTACAAACAACCCTATGCACATAAACCATTAAACCTGGAAGAAATGGATAAATTTCTGGGCACTTGCACCCTCCCAAGTCTAAAACACAAAGAAGTCAAAACCCTGAATAGACCAATAAAAAGGGCTGATGTTGAGGCAGCAATTAATAGCCCACCAACCAAAAGAAGTCCAGGTCCAGATGGGTTCACAGCCAAATTCTACCAAACATACAGAGAGGAGCTGGTACCACTCCTTCTGAAACTATTCCAAACATTACAAAAAGAAGGAATCCTTCCCACAACATTTTTTGAGACCAACATCATCCTGATACCAAAACCCAGCAGAGACTGAACAAGAAAAGAAAACTTCAGGCCAATATCCTGAGGAACATAGATGCAAAAATCTTCAATAAAATACTGGCAAGCCGATTGCAACAGCACATCAAAAAGCTTATCTGTCATGATCAAGCAGGCTTCATCCTAGGGATACAAGGCTGGTTCAACTTAGGCAAGTCTATAAATGTAATTCACCATATAAACAGAAGCAAAGACAAAAACCATATGATTATCTCAATAGATGCAGAGAAGGCCTTCCACAAAATTAAACAGCCCTTTATGCTAAAAACTCTCAATGAACTAGGTACTGACGGAAATTTACAACAAACCTGCAACCAATATCATACTGAATGGGCAAAAACTGGAAGCATTCCCTTTGAAATCTGGCACTAGACAAGGATGCCCCTTCTCACCCCTCCCATTCAATATAGTATTGGAAGTTCTAGCCAGAGCAATCAGGTGAGGAAAAGAAATAAAGTGTATTCAATTAGGAAAGGAGGAAGTCAAATTGTCTCTATTTTCAGATGATATGATTGTATATTTAGAAGACCCCATCGTCTCAGGCCAAAATCTCCTGAAACTGATAAGCGCTTCAGCAAAGTCTCTGGATACAAAACCAATGTGCAGAACACAAGCATTCCTAGACACCAATAACAGACTTAAAGAGAGCCAAATGAAGAGTGAACTGCCCTTCACAATTGCTACCAAGAGAATAAAATACCTAGGAATTCAATTGACAAAGGATGTAAAGGACGTCTTCAAGAAGAACTACAAACCACTGCTCAAAGAAATAAGAGAGGATACAAAGAGATGGAAAAACCTTCCATACTCATGGATAGGAAGAATCAATATTGTGAAAATGGCCATACTGCCCAAAGTAATTTACAGATTCAATGTTATCCCCATCAGGCTACCTATGACCTTCTTCACAGAACTGGAACAAACCACGTTAAAATTCATATGCAACCAAAAGAGAGACCACATAGCCAAGTCAATTCTAAGCAAAATGAAGAAAGCTGGAGGCATCATGCTACCTGACTTCAAACTATACTACAAGGCTACAGTAATCAAAACAGCATGGTGCTGGTACCAAAACAGAGGTATAGACCAATGGAACAGAACAGAGGCCTCGGAGGCAACACCACACATCTACAACCATATGATCTTTGACAAACCTGACAAAAACAAACAATGGGGAATGGATTCCCTGTTTAATAAATGATGTTGGGAAAACTGGCTAGCCATGTGCACAAAGCAGACACTGGACCCCTTCCTGACACCTTACACTAAAATTAACTCCAGATGGATTAAAGACTTAAACATAAGACCTAACACCATAAAAACCCTAGAAGAAAACCGAGGCAAAACCATTCAGGTTATAGGCGTAGGCAAGGACTTCATGACTAAAACACCAAAAGCATTGGCAACAAAAGCCAAAATAGACAAATGGGATCTAATTAAACTCCACAGTTTCTGCACAACAAAAGAAATAATCATTAGAGTGAACTGGCAACCAACAGAATGGAAAAAAACTTTCACAATCTATCCATCTGACAAAGGGCTAATATCCAGAATATACAAAGAACTAAAACAGATTTACAAAAAAAAAACAAACAAACACATTCTAAAGTGGGTGAAGGACATGAACAGACATTTTCCAAAAGAAGACATATATGAGGCCGACACACATATGAAAAAATTCTCATCATCACTGGTCATTAGTGAAATGCAAATCAAAACCACATTGAGATACCATCGTAAGCCAATTAGAATGGCTATCATTAAAAAATTTGGAGACAACAGATGCTGGAGAGGATGTGGAGAAATAGGAACACTTTTACACTGTTTGTGGGAGTGTAAATTAGTTCACCCATTGTGGAAGACAGTGTGGTGCTTCATCAAGGATCTAGAAATAGAAATTCCATTTGACCCAGCAATCCCATTTCTGGGTATATATCCAAAGGATTATAAATCTTTCTATTATAAAGACACACGCACACGTATGTTCATTGTGGCACTGCTTACGATAGCAAAGACCTGGAACCAACCCAAATGTCCATCAATGGTAGACTGAACAAGGAAAATATGGCACATATATACCATAGAATACTATGCAGCCATAAAAATCGATGAGTTTGTGTCCTTTGTAGGGACATGGATGAATCTGCAAACCATCATTTTCAGCAAACTGACACAAGAAGAGAAAATTAAACACCACGTGTTCTCACTCATAGGTGGGTATTGAACAATGAGAACACATGGACACAGTGAGGGTAGCATCACACACTGGGGTCTGTTTGGGGGGACTAGGGGAGGCACAGCGGGGGGTGGGTAGTTGGGGAGGGATAACATGGGGAGAAATGCCAGATACAGGTGACAGGGATGGAGTCAGCAAACTACATTGCCATGTATGTACCTACGCAACAACCCTGCGTGTTCTGCACATGTACCTCAGAACTTAAAGTACAATAAAACATATTTTTTTAAAAATGTAAATTACCCAGTATATAAGAACCTAATGCTACATCTCTAACCCTTCAACCTCCTCTCTCATTATCTCTAATAAATATCTACCATACTGAACCGTTGCTCATCTCAAATATCACTGTACTTAAGCTTTCATGGCAACATGTATAGTTTCTTCCTGGAATGTTAGTCCTTTCTGGCAAGCAGTGTCTGTCTCTCTCTCTCTCTCTCTGTCTCTGTCTCTCTCTCTCTCTCTCTCTCTCTCTCTCTCTCTCTCTCTCTCTCTCTCTCTCTGTCTCTCCCCTGTTTCCCTATTTCTGCAGTTTCTGTTTCTCTCCCAACTTAGTGTACATAGATAGGACATAGTTTGTAAAGTAAATAAAGGAGTAATTACATGGATATGTGAATAGATGACTGTTAGCAAGGTGATATGCAGGGTTCCATGATACATAGAATATCACGTCAATAAAAAGACAAGCTCTCTTGCTTTTTAGAAGCTTGCTATTTCATACTATTTTAGGGATTTGTAAGAAATATACACAAATAATTATAAACAATGGAATAAATATATTGCAAAGGCCTAGGTATAGCTAAATTGTCACAAGCATGAAGAGAAAAAAGATATGACTTGCTCTTTTCCTTGAGGATAAGAGGATAAAGAGACAAAAAATATTTGAGATAATATGTGAGTTAAGCCTTGAGTGATAAACAGACTTTGATGAGGCAGTGGCGGGCTTTTCTAGCATGCTCCTGTTCCTCTATCCCTTCCCTTACTGGAGGGCCAATCTGACAACAGTGGGTACTCTGGTGGGTAACTGAATTATTGAATTTGTAAACAAGAGAATTAGCAGGTAAGGCAGGTTGGGTTTAGATTGTGGATTCCATTAAATGCTATGCTAAGGAATTTGAACATTTTTAGACAGGTGGTTAAAACAGCTTTATGGCTCATTCTGACAAACATGTCAGTTTCTTTGAAGGAATAAAGGAAATGACATGGAAAAAATGTACAATTTCACACTAATCGATAGCCTAACATTTTATAATAAACATTTTGTCACTCGAAATTCGTCTTTCTGCATGCATCTGACAGATAGGGGCTAATTCAGGTATCCCTTTCCTCACAGACTTCGCAGGAATTTCTTTAGTGAAATTTGAAGGCCGCCAGAGGATTCCACTGCAGTAAGACTTCTTAAATATACATTTTTATTCCAAGTTATTTAACATCAAAAACACCATCCAACTTTGTTTGGGACTTTTAAAAAATGTCTAAATGGTTGTGTTACAAAGCAGAAAGATATTTGCTTTCTTTCTGCCCTAATCCTACCATTACCTTTCCCCTGACTAAATGAATTCAACTAGCTTCTTAAACAACACTGCCATCTCCCTGACTTAAATATAATTCCTTTTCAGCATGCCAGCCACATGTCTTAGATAAACCTGTAGTGATTAAAATTTAATGTGTATTCTGTCATTTTATTCATGTCTTCTTTCTCTTTAATCAGTCTGTTACATTTTGACATTGAGTAGGTGAATAAGAAGCAGCTATACTAATATGTCCTAGCTCATCAAGCATTCTAAGTGGGAAGTAAATTCCAGCTTCCAAGTCTAAGAAGAAATTCAAGAGGGGTTAATTTCTGGAAAGAGTGGGGAAAAGGGTTTATACACTTATGTTCTGCTAATTCTAAAAAAGTTGGAATTTATATTTCCAGAAAACTCCAAATATATTAATGAAAAAACTAAATTAATGTATAATGAACTAAACTTGCTAAGTGATTTAAATTAATCATCTTATTTAACAATTCTATTAATTCTACATGATAGATAATATTTTACGGACAAGCAATCAAGACTTAATGATTAAGTGTTTTTTTTTCAAGCATGATATCCTCTATATTTATATCTCCCTATTAATGTTTACTCAAGTCTCCCAAAATGTATAGAAACCAATTTAGAATTTGCATGGTACCTACTTTTTATCTTGTTTACCTTTCCATTCTTGACATTGAACCATACTGTAGAAGGATACAAAAAACATTATCTGAAAGGAGACAATTTTTCAACAGACACCATGCTGTCCATAAGGCAAAGCTACCAAAACAATGAGTGTTGCAAACAGTAGTTTTAGTCATTATGTGGAATGAACCCCAAATGAAGTCAGTTTTGAAATAAGATTGATGCTACTATATCCATCTGTTGAATTACATATGAAATCTTGAATGTCAAAATCATATATGATATTGCTTTTAAAATACAAGTAGGCACAGTAGGAGGATAGGAGGATGGTTGGCAGACAAAAAGAGTTCCCATCAGCCTTTAATATAACCACAGCAGGCTGAAAGGACCTGAGAGTCTACAGCATCCAATACACTCTGAAGCTGGAAACTGACATCTGTTCCTGCCAGTGCTCACTGTCTTCAGCTCTATTTCCCCTACAGAGCACATTGAACAGATGTGTGAGTTTCAGTACAGGAAGAAGCTAAACCAATTTCTGAAGTTTACACCATGTAATGGGTTTCTGGATTATGAACACCACTCATTCTTCAAGATTTAAGTGATAAGATGCAGTAAAATTGATCTCATATAGGTAGAAAGCAGAGTGACAGATACAAGAGGCTTAGGAGAACGAGTGGGTGAGAGAGGAATGAAGAGATAGGTTAACAGGTACAAACATACAGTTAGATAAAAGGTATAAATGCTATTGTTCTACAGCACAGTGACTATAATTAACGACAATGTATTGTGTATTTCAAAGTAGCTAAACCAGTGAACGTGAATTGCTCCCAACACTGTGAGTTCACCAAAGTAGTGAACACTTCAAATACCTGGAGTTGATAATTATATGTACTGTGCACGTAATAAAATGTCACATATTATGTACAAAAAAATTTAATTTTAAAAAGCCAAAGAATAAAGACACAGTAGATGATAATGCTAAAAGGAATATTAAAATAAGTCTAATGTGGGTTTTTGTTCCATGATCCAAAGAGTGTTCTTCATTA
The DNA here is from genome assembly GCF_049354715.1 of Callithrix jacchus. Taxonomy (NCBI): domain Eukaryota; kingdom Metazoa; phylum Chordata; class Mammalia; order Primates; family Cebidae; genus Callithrix; species Callithrix jacchus. Next base: position 36,326,371 of record NC_133504.1, read on the forward strand.
AACTCAACTAGGCATGCAGCTGGTAGCTATAGGATGTAGATCTAGGTTGACAGAAAGCAAAGATATCTTGGTATTTGTCAGTTATTTGTCTGGAAAAAGATACCACATACCCACATATGAAGCTGAAACTTTTGTAAATTAGTCTGTAATTTAATAATGCCGAGAGCTTTTCCATTATAAAAAGGGATTTTAATCTCCAGCAATATTCTGGATATTTTTAAACATGCACTTTTTAAAGCAAAGATGCTAAAAATTACAATTACACCCTTAAAAAGAAATAGGTGTAAATCAGAAACAGTTAAAGAAAAAAAACAATTCAAGCTCTAATCTGAAAGCGTTCAGATCACTTTTATTTCTAATTGAAGCTCATTGTTCTTTCTTCAACACACCATAATTCACACAGAATAGCTAGCTCTCTGATGAACCTGCAGCATCACCAAGTTCAATATCGCCAAGTGTTAGAAGCATTTCTTGTGTGAAGTTTATCACTCAGTGAAATATTTACATATTCAATTACCCAAATGATGGATTTAATTAAACCCTGCAGAACTTACCTTTTCAGTAACACTGATGGAAGTTATTAAAATGTATTATTCCTTAGAAATGTTCTATAAAGACTCTGCATATATTCAAGTTAAAGTGGTCTTAATAATGTGACTTATTAGCTGTACACATACGTGTTTTAAAACTGCTTTCACAACAACCAATATTAAAGTTAAGCAATTACATAGGCCTTCTTAATATAGCTCTATTCCGGATAAATTACATTTTCCCTGCTCTTACAGAAAAATGTATAACTAAATTAAATTCATTTATTAAAAATGAGGAAAGCAAAAATATAATTTAATTACGTCTCTTAATTTCTATGCATCCATTGGGCTTATTTTCTTTTAATAGATGTTATCACTATAATAGAAAACTATATCACCAAATACTGTATTTTATCTTGTATTTTATTTAAAAATCACTAACTGTACGCGGCTCTTGGAATCATAAATCTCTGATGGATATCTAAAAGCAGCTCTTATAAAGTTTCTGTTAAGTAACTTTATAACATCTTGTTCATGGTTTGAAACATTCCTCTTTCTACTGAAGAAACAAAGAAAAGCAGTGAGTGATCAGGGATGGTGGGAGATCTGGGATTACGAAGCCTGAACCCTGCTTTTGCTAACACAAGTTTGAAACTCTACCTCAATTTCTTTTTTAGAAAGTAGAAATATGGTCATTCTGAAAATAATATTCTGATAAAACTAAGGCAAAAACATTTAAAAGTGAGTCTTTCAAAACGTACTTTCATTTACTAGAGCCAGATTATTTTTATTGATGCCTCTATCTAAGGCTTTATGATTAAATTCTTGAGGTCTGTGCCTCTGGATTATGTCACAGAGGAATTATGGGGATTTCTTGTGGTACTTTCAGTAATTTACCACGTGGTAATCATTCAGGAGATATCTGGACTACAAAGCTGTGTACTCCAAGACTCTTGAGGACGGTGTCTTTAATCACTGAATTCTAGTGCCTGCTTTCTTAGATGGTTCTTCTGTTGTTATCGTCATTATTGTTATATAAAGTAATAACCATTAAGTACCTTTTACATGTCAAACACTAAAGAAATTGTTTGTGTATTTGTTTTAAACACAGGACCTTGCTAATCTTACACTGCAAAGAAGGCATTGTCATCTCCACTTTACCAATATTGAAACCAAACTTCAAAGAGGATAAGTTGCCCAAGTCACACAGTGGCTAGGAAGCATAACACAAGTCACTCTCACTCCATACCCTACCCTTCCAACGCATTTCATGGTGTTGGCATAAATTCTGCATAGTGGTGCTCTGATGTAGACTGAACAAAAAGATTTTCTTTGTCATTATTAAATACCTAAATAAGAAATAAGCAAATGATCACCAATAAACCCTAAAGCACACCATTTGTGAATCAGAGCCTCAACTGGTAGTAGGCATAGTTCATGTCCAAATAGCATAGTACTTGAAATAATGCCCTAGTGTTCTAGCAGAACTAACAAAAGTCGTGGGGTGAAATAATAATACACTTAAGTAAGGGCAAGATCTAGAGCTATGGGTTGGAGGGAACAGTTCATAATCTTAGTAAATTAATTACTCTTTGAAATCCAGCACTTCTGCTTTTGAGCCAAAGTTGAGTATAAAATGGATTTCTGCTCATCTCCCAATCTGGTAAGAGTCACTATCACCCCACTCACTTCCCACATTTGTTTTCACATGGGCACCATTCAATTGATGATCTGCCAACAACATTGAACTTACTCTGACAAGATCCATGAGTTTTATAAGCGCAGTCAGAGATTTGTTTATTTTTCTAAGGATACCAGCTTCAGGTCTGCTGATTATGTTTTCTTTTAAAAAGGAGCAGACAGGCTGCTGGAATCATCCCAGAATCCACACCAACTGACAGCTCTAGCTTATTAGGTCCACAGCCCCCACCTCTAACGGGTTTAACTTTATGTACACCTTAGGCAAGTAACAAACAATTGCAGAAAGGGAGGAGATGAGAATGCAGGACAAAATGATGACTGGAAAAGAACTTCATAAAAACATGGAAAATCCTACTCATTAAATGGGGATTGGAGGCAATATTTTTTCCAGCTTTATTGAGGTATAATTAAAACGTTAACAATGTTAGATATTTAAGGTTTACAACACAGTGTTTCAAGTAGACCTTCCGTAATGATTCTCACAAGGAAGCTAATTAAAATAACCATCATGTCACTGTGTGTGTGTTTGTGTGTGTGTGTCTGTGTGTGCACATGCTTATAAAGATAACACTTAAGATCTACTTTCCTAGCAAATTTCAAGTATACTATACAAATAGTCCTTGGCTTATGATGGTTCAGCTTATGATTTTTAGACCTTACAATGGTGCAAAAGTAATACACATCCAGTAGAAACTGTCCTGCAGCATTCAATAAATTACATGAGATATTCAACACTTATTATAAAATAGGCTTTGTGATAGATAACTTTGCGAAATATAGACTCATGTCAGTGTTCCAAGAATGTTTAGGCTGGACTAAGCTATGATGTTTGATAGGTTAGGTGTATTAAATGCATTTTCAATTTATGATTTTTTCAACTTGCAATAGGTATATTGGTCAAGGAAAGCCTATTGTAACTTGAGGAGCCTTTGTACATTATTATTATTTACTGTAAGTATCATGTTGTACATTAGTTCTCTAGAACTAAATAATTAAAATTATAACCACGTTTATACACTTTCACCAATATATCCAATTTTCTCAACCCTGTATCCAGCTCCTGGGAACCACTATTCTGCTCTAAATACAACTTATTTTAGATTCCACAAATTAGTGATATGCAATATTGATCTTTCTGTTTCTGGCTTATTTCCCTCCACATAATGTCTTCTAAATTCATTCACATTTTTACAAATGGATTTCTTTCTTTTTAAACCTTGAATAATATCCCTTTGTATAAATAAACATTTTCTTTATCCATTTATCTGCTGATGGTCACACAGCTTTGCTATTATAAGAAATGCTGAATAAACAAGGGTGTACAAATATGTATTGTGTTTACACCCAAACGTGGGATTGCTGGAGCATGTGGTAGTTCTATTCTCAATTTTTTGAGGAGCCTCCATACTGTTTTCCATAATGACTATACCAATTTTCATTCCTACCCACAGTATACAAGAGTTCCCTTTTCTCCATATCCTCAGCAACATTAGTTTTCTCTTATCTTTTCAGTAATGGACATTGTAACAGGTGTGAAGTGATATCTCATTGTGATTTTCATTGCATTTCTCTGATGACTGAAGATCTTGAGCACTTTTTCATATATCAATAGACCATTTGTATATCTTCTTTGGGAAAATGTCTAATTGAGGTTTTTGCCCATTTATTGACTTATCTGTTTTCCTCTTATAATTATTTTGAATTCTTTTTCAGGTAACTCTTATGTCATTTCTTTGAGATTAGTTACTGATATATTTCTGTGTTCCTTTGGTAGTATCATGTTTCCTTGCTATTTCTTGTTTCTAGTGATCTCATGTTAATGTCTGTACATCTGAAGGCAGTCACCTCTTTCAGTCTTTTGAGATGGACTTCGGTGGGGAAAGAATTTCAACCTAGGTGGATTTAAGGGTGCCAGTTGGATAGGGTGCAATGTCTCCCAGTCAGTATAGAAGCAGCAGTATAGTCTCCATGCAGATCTGTCAGCTGAGGTCAATACTGAAAAATACTGCAGAGGTCTTTGGTGGCCAAGGTTATGGGTATCTGCAGTGGCAGTGACAGCTCGACTACTGAGGTCTTTGGTTGCTAAGGCTGCTGGGTCCCTCTATTTTCCTCTTCCTCTATCCAGGGAAATTCTACTGCAGAAGATCCCTCTTGACACCTGGTCATGCACTGGCATGGATGCAGTCATGGTAGCACTAGGACTGAGGCTCACAGCAGTGGTAGGTGCATAGGCACTCAGAACAGCACTGGAGCCAGTTTCCTGGGCTCAGGGTCATGCAAGAACTATCACATTGCATGGAAGCTGGGGCATGGGCACATTTGCTGTGGTTGTGGTACCAGTAACTGAGGCATGGGCATATGAAGGTAGCCATAGGGCAAGGATCTGCATCCCTACAGCATGTTATGGTTACTCTAGCTCTGGTGAGATGGGATGCAGCAGAGGCATGAGTCCAAAAATGACAGAGCACAGCAGTGATGGGCAACCTAGAGTCAGTCATAGCATCGATGCACCCTCAGAGACGGTGTCACAGCTGCAGATCAGGCTCCAATGAGTGAGACACAGAGCAATGGCACCCTGACTAAGGTTCCAGGCGGTTGATGCAGTGAGCAAAACTACAGTCCCAGTGATAATAGGTTATGGCTGCAACTCAGGCTCCAGGAGTCAGTGCACAACACGGCAGCAGCTCTGGTCCCATAGACAATGGGGCACAGTGGTGTTTTGATATTAGAGACGTGGGCACAGCAGCAACTCAGCTCCTGAGAGCAAGGCTCAGCACAGACACCACTCTAGCCTTGGGAGGAGATGCGGCAGCAGTTCCTTTGGGGTAAGCACTATAGTGTGGACTCCAGACAGCTCTGGCATCTGAGCTCAGCATGAGTGAAGATCATAAATGTCCTCAGTAAGGAAGATTGCAAGTGTTCCCAGGGGTGACAATAATTGCTGAAGTCTTCCTGATGCCCTTTGCTTCTCAGGGGAAATACCTTTAAGAGGTCTCTCTTGGTACCAAACTGCTACAGACTGAGGAATGCAGTGACACTGGTTTAAAAAAAATGCTTTCTAAGTTCTTTACGAAAGCATCCTCAGTTTTTGTGTTCCACAGGGTTTCTTCTGCTCTTCTTTGCAGTCTGAGTATTCCCAGAGCTATTATTTTTTGTCAGTATGCAGTTGTTTATTCAATCCTTTGTGAATGATATCAGTGTTGGACCTCCTAGTTCACCATCTGGCTGACATCACTCACCTGGAGGCAACATTATATTGAAAGAAATACGTGAAAAGGGAACTCTTATAAGATATGACTGTGTGGCCAGGGGCAGTGGCTAACACCTGTAATCCCAGCATTTTGGGAGGCAAGGCAGGCAGATGGCTTTGAAGTCACAAGTTTGAGACCAGTATGGGCAACACATAGAAGCCCTGCTTTTATTTTTTTAAAAAATTGAAGAAAAATTAGGCATGGTGGCTCATGCCTGTAGTCCCAGCTACTTGGGAGGCTGAGGCTGAAGAATCACTTGAGTCTGGGAAGCCTGGGTTGCAGTGAGCTAAAATTGGGCCACTACACTCCAGGGCCTATCTCAAAAAAAAAAAGATATGACTGTGATTGATCTAAAGCTTTACCAAAATTTATACCAAAAGTAGATAGATGAGAAAGTTAATATTTTCTTTTAAGAAAGCCATACAGTTACCTTTTTTAAAGGTGTCTGTCAGAGGAATCAAGATGATAATTTTTTTTTTTTTTTGAGATGGCGTCTTGCTCGGTCACCCAGGCTGGAGTGCAGTAGCATGATCTCAGCTCACTGCAACCTCCTCCTCCAGGGTTCAAGCAATTCTCCTGCCTCCTAGGTGGGACTACAGGTGTGTGCCACCACACCCAGCTAATTTTCATATTTTTAGTAGAGACAGGGTTTTACCATGTTGGCCAGGCTGGTCTCGAACTCCTGACCTGAGGCAAATATGCGGCCTCCCAAAATACTGGGATTATAGGTATGAGCCACTACACCTGGCCAAAAGATATTATATTTTGGGCCAGTGAAGAGAGCTTCAGAATCTCTCTGAGCATTTTATTTTGGAAGCCACTATAAACTGACTAGTACTGAAAAGAAATCTATCACTGCCATAGTTTTCTCTCTTGCTTCTTTTGGCTGCTCATGTCTGAAGTAAATCTATAGTCACTGTGCTCTCACTCTGCACCTGACTACAATTTACTTCAGTGTGCACAGCTTTGAGACCTTAGCCACCAACATTTAATAGCAAGTAGATAAAAGGTCAGATGTCAAACTATCTTTGTCCTGTTACATGACTTATTCAATAGTTCTGACTACAGCTGCTGTGGTTTTCTACCACTCGATCTTGCAGGAGTCTCTCTCTACTGATCATTTGACAACGATGACATTTTTATACAGCCTAAGTAATAACAATATGAGTATCCAAGAAAATATTGAAGGGTGTAAGAAAACAAACAGCGATGTAAAATCTGAAGGTGTGTCTTCATGTGTTTCCAAAATTGTGAAGGTGAGCACACCATTCTCAGATACAGCTCAGTAATAGTGGGAACTTACAAAGACTATTTCATGTATATCAACTTCCACCATTTTCAAGCAATACTTCTAAGATTCTCCCCTTTTTGATTGACTAATGACTGATTACCTTTCAACTTCATCCTTTCCCACCCCTACCCTCACTCATTTCACTATTAGAGCTGAGTTACTTTGAGCCAGAAAGTTCTTCATTTTGTACTAGAATGTTCTCCTTTAAAAAGTGAGATATTTGAGCTACATGTCTTATGTCCTGTTCAGACCAGAGATTCTACATAATACAGGGAATGATAAAAAATATACTTTCCAATTTCAATGTGATAGTTCAAAATATTTATGCACAGGCAAGACTTGAAGAGCCTAAACTGGGTAATTAGTAAATATGTGCCTCTTGGCCAAAAACTTTAATCAAATATTCTAAGTAATGAGATCACAGATTGATGATTGGTTCAGTCCACTTAACCCAGATAAGGTATTTTTTAACCACAGATAATTTTTTTTAATTGACCACCTCAGAAGTGAAGCATGTTTTTCAGGAAGAATGGAAGTATTTAGGCTGCAGCATATTAAACTACCATTTCTGTAGATCAAAAACATTTAAATTGTAAAGTTTATATAGATCAACCTAGCAGATATTATTGCTTCTTTTCTATGCAATTATTATAGGCACATATAATCATTTGGTGTCAAAATTAGTAAATCCTGGATAGAATGAAGACAGAAATATAAGCTAATTTAAAAACCATTAATATTTTAAAGTGACATTTTAAAATTGTTTTGTTGCTTTTATACAACTGAAGTGAACCCTCTTTAATTTCAAACTTGGACTCAAAAATTTAGCTGTTCGTGGAACTTCCCCTTTGGAGTTTCTAGTAGAAAAGCATGAGAGGGTTGCATTTTAAATAAAGAAAAACAGATAAATTTATCCAAAAGAACTGGGAGATAATAAGAATGAAAGATGTCAGACTCTACCTCTACCCTTACACAGGAAATGGTTTCTAATTCCTAATAAACTAATGAATTTGAGGTAGAGACTAAGGGATTTGTTTCCTATGGGATTTATAGATGCGAAAAGGAAAATAACTGTATTTTGAAACATTTGAAATAATTTTAGCCATGGGATCATTTCAACCCCAGGGACCACTGGGAAAGAGCATCCTGGGAAATTCATCACCAAAAGAGGGCCATGGCAGCTGCTGGATTGGAGTATCAGTGGTCTACCAGCAGGCAGATCACCAGAATCAGCAACCAGTTTAGCAAAAGTCACAGACCCCATGATGACTAATAGGAGTGCTGGGATGAGGGTATATTGCAGGGAGCTATGGATCCTGAAAGAGTATGTAGGGACCTGATTCAGGGCAATTATGTTAAGCTGAAACATCACCTAAACTGCTGCTATTCTAACAAAAAAATTTCAATAATCCTTTTAGCATTTAAAAATCTTTTAATTCATTTTAAGACACTACATATTGGCCTCAAATCCACTTGTTATAGTTTTCAAGACCATCATACTTTTTCCCAGCCAAGTTACACATGAATGCATCCCCTAATAAAGATTTTTAGAATGCCAACTTGATTTAGAATGAAGATCAATAGAGAAAATACCACCCACCTTCAGCACCTGTGTTTTGAAATATTCCCCAGCAATTGATTTAATATCACAACTGTGGAGAGCAAGTTTATTCTGCCTCCATGTCCCATTTTGCTTGTGGCCAAAGTAAAGCACAGAGGAATTATGTGATTAGCCCAAAGTCACAGAGCCAATCAGTGTCAGGGTTGAGATGGCCTATGTTTAGCCCATAGGGCTCTAGTCTCTGCCATTCTCATCATTTACTGCAATTTCATCCCCAGGCTAGCCATCCCAAGTAGCCCTGATGCCTCACACCAAAATGGCTAAGATCTTGGCCAACAGGCAGCCAGTACTGCTGTAGATATTGCTCTGTGAACCTGTTCTCTTTAACACTCCCGGGAGAAAGAGGAAGTTTTCATTATTATTGATTTGCTCCTTTGCTGGATGATGTGTTGTCAAGTGAAGAGAAAAGGCAGGACCAGGAGGAAGGACTCAATCGTTTTAATCCCAGCTTTGCGTGTGGCTTTGGGCAAGAGCCTTCATCTTAAAAAACTTGAGATGTAAAAGGAAACTCAAACAGTGCCCATGTTAATAGTGTCTTAAAGAAATCCACGTTTTATAATATTAAATTGGAAAGAATTTATCAAGGTTATATATATATATTTTTTTTAATGATCAGTTTTATTATGATGGTTTAAAATTATATCAACGTTACTAAATTTTAGTATTTCCATGTTAGATATGAATTCTTCAAATAATTTTAAGTTATTGAAACAACAGCTGCCTGGGGATTACCTAATCCTACTCCTCTTTCTCTCAAGAAATTGATAATCCTTATAAAACCCCAAATAAAGGTGTTTGCTTCAGGTTGTAAGAAACAGTTTTGCTACTAATATGCCAAAAAAAAAGTAAGATCATCCTCAGAAGTAGACAAAAATTTATTATCAAAAGAAAAACGTTTTGGTTGGGATATTTTCATTTTCACATACAAGCCCAAGTGCTTTTCAGCTTTCTAAATCAGAAGTGCTAATAAAAGATGTAAAATCACTGCTTTTATGACTGTGACAGTACTTTAACAAAACATCCCTCAATGCTTGCTGAGGGGAACGTTTTTATCTACAAATCTCTAAACATGATTTTAGATCCCTCTGATTATTTGCAGATGTGGTTTTTTGTTCATTTATTTTTTATAATTCATAAAAAAATATATAAAAACATAAAACCCCTACATTCAATTCTTATATCTGAATGGACTTCTTTAGTACCTGTTTAGTCTGTGGAAATTTACTCCCTTAGCAGGACACCTGCAGTGAATATTCACAACTCTGAATTTTGCAAGATCAACATGAAATGAGCCCTGTGCAGTATTCAACTGCAAAACAAGCCTGACTCCCTACCAGGCTGACAGCAGAGAAAGAAAAAAAAACAGCATTTTCAGGTGCAGTAACAGGACAAGAAAAGAAAGACAGCTTCCTCCTACCAAAGGAGAATTCTTGAAAGATATCTGTATCAAGAGAGTGAAAGCTAATCCTAATGCTTAGTTTAGATTCTCCTTCCACCAAGAATAGAAATGATTGTCCTTCTATCTCCTTCAATACTATTTTTGCATTTCTTTCTTCTTTGGTGCATTTTTCATAAATAAGATAATAGAAGTCAGATAAAGAGGGTGAAGAACAAGGTTTATTTTATTGTTCCTTTTTTCAAGAAAAAGTTCAATGACTCCACCCCCTCTTCCCAATGTCTATTTGTCCAATTGCAATATCCATGATTTACTCACTTCAGTGAGTAAATTTATAGCTACAGCAAATGCACTTTCCTTCTTGTGCTCTTGTGGAGCAACTGTTATCAAATGAGCACAGTGCCATCAACAAGACAGATAAGTACCTTCCATTTCCCAATTACATGTGAGTAGGCAGAAAGCAGAGGGCCAGCAGACTGGATGACAATCCTAAAGGACGATTTAGAGTCAGGTCACATTGCAGAGGGCTGTGGAGTCATTTGTAATTGGACTTGCTACCAGGTAGTCATAATGGCTTTTCATTTCCCATCAGATATTTCAGACCAGATTGCAAAAGAACTGATGCCTTTCAGTGACATATTTCTACCTGACAGAATCTAACATAAATGCTGAATGTAGCAAGCACTCAGATGAGTTTTTAATCAAATCAGTAAAACTTTTATCCAACTTTACAACTCAAATGATTTCACCAGTCTGCCCATAACCAACCTCCGTGTATAAATACATTTTAAAATTGTAGAACAAACCTCCTTAGAATTGGGTGTCTTTTTTTATTATGGTCGAGGCAAAATTATTTAAGGCACCAATTAGAACAAATCTACATCAAATGTAGTAAGAACAAACTAGGGACGAAGATATATAACCATCCATCTGGTTATATATGCATACATATTCATCTATGTGCATATCTAAACATACATATATATTATATAGTATGTACATATATAGTGTGTGTATATATAGCATATATTCATTATATATACACAAAAATTTATATATCTTTCCTCATAGACATAGTCAGACCCCTCTTTCTTCACAACAAAAGCAAGTAACACCAATTATAACACTTTACCATCCTACACAAAGTTTGTGTCCTTTGCTTCATTCCCTCAACTTTTACATTGGCAGAGATTCAATTCATAATCTTATCTTCATCTGTCGTGTTAATAAGACATAACCACAGGACATACTTGATCTGTTTCATTCTCTCATGGCCATTCCTGGGATTCTATTTTCTTTCCATTGTAAAAGGTCAGTTTTTCCCCTTATCTGTTTTTCTTTTTAAAAGAGACTGCAGCTTTACACAGAAGTTCAAGGCCTACTGAATCACCAATATAGAACTAGGAAAAGGCTATGTATGGGATTGTTGAAACTTCTAAATACCTAGAAATTTTGAATTTTCAGAAGTGCCCAGGGCATAACAGCACATTTTACTTTTTCAGAACAAAATGTATATGGTATTAACAACTCATTTTTCAGTTTCTATTACCAGTCATGAAAATGTCTTGCATATGTGGACTCATAAAACCTGTGCTTTTGTAGGAGGGCACTTCGGCATTTATGGCTGATGATGGGTTCATGTGGACTGAGCAGCTGTATTCCTTGTAGCACTACATATTAGGAAGACAGCAGGCAAGGCAGATACTCCAGATTTCATATGATCAGTACATAAGGCGGATACATCCAAAAAGAACAAACTGGCAGTAAGGTAGCCCATCATCACACTCAGCCTTCCAGAAAGCCATTGAGAATGTGTCTTTTTGTTTGCATTGGCCCTAGACAGTGAATAATTCAGGGAAAATTGAAGTTGAGTGTCCCTACTGCATAAGTTACACAAAGTCATAAAAGAAGCTGGTTTTCACAGGGAATTTCCAAACCATGACTACAGAGTAGCCAGAATTCATTGACTTTTATAATAGTTTAGATAATTTGAATTGTTCTAGAAAATAAGAATTTAGGAATAAAAAGCAGTTTATGTTTCCTGTAAAGTCTTTCTAATTTTATCCAACAACTTCATGTGCTCAGTCTTACCCCAGGTACCAGATACACCTACATTTCTGGTGCTAGCAATTTTGGAGATAAATCTGCAACTTGGAGGAAAATTTAATAAAATTGGATAAGAGCACACGTTTTAAAATAAGACATGGATTTGAATACTAACATTGTAGTGTCTTAGCTGTGTAACTTTAGTCAATTTTTTAGCTCGCCTGTAAAGAGCATAGCAAAATGTGGAACATAATAAATATTCAAGAAATGACAGCTCTGATAATACTATTTTAATGAATCTGTTTTAAGTAACCTCTAGCTCCGATATGACTGTAACACTAAGAAGATGTAAATTAGAGTAGTGAACATTTAAGATATACTTAAAGACCGTGTAATCTTAGGGGGAAATGCATCTAATCAGGACTTCTTTGTTTCATTGTATGAGTAGAAATAACAAATTTTTCATAAAGAAAAACATCTCTTTGTTGATCACCTTCATTTTTTTCATATTCATCAGTGCCCTCTACTGAATGCTGAGCAAGGCCAGAAGCTAGCCTAAGCAACGATATGTATCATTTCCTTTCATCTTCACAAAACACTAATCAAGTCGGTATTTTTATTCATTTTACAGAGGAGATTTAAGCTTATGAAAATTAACTAACTTACTCAGAAATACAGAATCATTAAGGAAAAGATTTAGACCAGGCACAGTGGCTCACACCCGTAATCCCAGCACTGTGGGAGACTAAGGCAAGTGGAGCACCTGGGGTCAGGGGTTAAACACCAGCCTGGCCAACATGGCAAAATCCCATCTCCACTATACAAAAATTAGCTGGGTGTAGTGACGCGCCCCTGTAAACCCAGCTACTTGGGAGACTGAGGTAGAAGAATTGCTTGAACCTGGGAGACAGAGGTTTCAGTGAGCTGAGATTTCACCACTGCACTCCAGCCCAGGTGACAGAGCAATACTCCATCTTGAAAAACAAAAAGAAAGAAAATATTTAAAACCAAGTGTTTATCAATTCAAACGCCAACATTTTAGCCATATAGATACTCTAGCTCATACTTTATATTAATATACTTTATCCCATAGCATGTTCATATCATGGGATAGCAGAAAGTAACTTAGTAAAGATAACTTAAGATCTTTTTTGCTTAAAGGATGATGCCTCTACCTTTTTCTTCATTTTAAAAGGTTTTACTATCAATAATCCATGATTTCTTCAAACAGCATTGTATGGCATACATTTATTATGAGAAAAAACACACATAAGAGCAGTATGCTTTCACCCAGTGTAGTCGTCTTTTCTTTCAGTAACTGGACAGTGATAACCAGTCAGCCATCTATTCATAAGTAACAGTGCTCTAGAACACTGGCATCTTGTGGTGGCCTAAAGCTACAGCAGTATTAAAAACAAGCATCCATCTCAGAAGTCACTCGTTTTTATTTTTGTTTTCTCCTCATCTGGCTAAGTCACAGTGGGAAATAGACCGGCTGTCTAGTTTCATTATGTTAAGACTGATGAGAATGAAAACCCCATGGCTCGTTCTTGAGTTCCAAATTAGCTTTAGTTGAGGAAGGATAATGTAGTGAGGAAAACTGTCCCCGTCTCTTTTTGCCACTTTCCACTGCAACATTAAGCATAAGGCAAACAATTCTAATTAGGCTTTTTGTCATTTGTATACCAGTAATTCTTCTTTATAGGTAACAGAAATGCTGTGCTTTCAGAATCAGGTAGCTTTCCTTTCTTTCAGAGACAGGCGATCTATACTATCTCATTGATTTACTCAATCAATTAATTCATTGAATTTTTTCCCAACTGTAAAATTAACAGCAATTTTTTAAAAAGCATACATATCCAATTAAAAAAGATGATAGAAATTAAAAGTCAGCTATGAATAAAAATCATTAATAAAAATACGATGCCTCCTCAATTGTGCATTTTCCCAGTGGCTTTTCTGTCACGTTTCCAACAGAATGTTTCACGGTATGTTGCACAAGCATAACAAAATTTATGGAAATGATATAAGAAACTTCTTGGTAAGAGATGAAACTACAGAAGAAATAGAGCATTTTATTTTGCGTGCACTTGGCTTCTCGTTCAACAGTTTATGATTTTCTTTTCAAATTCGGTTGACACACTACTATATCCCAGGCTGAAAGATCTGAACTACCATCACTCACGAATTGTGAAGGCCAAGACATTTGAAACTTTTACTGGATTGATGACCTTGAAAAGCAAAAATAGAGCTGTATGAGGAAATGAATGGAACTATAAAGCAGATTTGAATCTATCTTCAAGGAAAAAGGAATGAACCAAAAAGTTAGAAGATTCTAGAAGTTAAACATTTATCTTGGGCAATGGTTACTGACCAAATGAGTTAAGGGAGTGAATGTGCTGATTCAGCTGAGGCTGACCAGCTGCTATAGATTACTGCTCAAGAAAAATGGGGGTGCCCTAAGAATTTCAAAAAGACTGCATTTAACTTTTAGTCTCAGCTACACAAGTAAATTATAAGACAAAGATCATGATGCTTACCCCTCAAGACAAAAAAGTGTCTTACACTAGCAAGCTGACCCATCTCAATGATCCTTAATTGCTAAAATATCACATCAAGAATTCTTACATTTTTTAATCTGAAATAACCCTAGAGACATTATGTCAATTTTGTAGTGCTTATTCATCTTGTGTAGCAAACTCTACATTACATGAAACATCAAAAGCTAGATAGCATTTAACTGTCCAATCACAGAGATATTCCACCAAGTTATCATCTTAAAATTATAAGGTATGCAGAGATAACTAGCTTTCATAGAACGGAAGTAGTACAAACCCAAGCCCATTCAATTAAGAGGCTAGTGCATCTAGGAAACAGTTCATGCATGATCCAAAGCAGTGTCAGATGAATTGACAGGAAAGTCCAATAATAAAAATTCCATAGAGGGAGGACCTTTGGCTATTGGGAATTAATTGGACTTGTAGGCAGGATGATGAATGTAGAATGATTCCCAAAATTCCAATTTATGTAACTGAGGATATTGTGATAATATTTTTTTAATGAAATCACACAAATAGAAACAGATTTGGGACAAACATAATTCATTTTGGAACATGCTGTTTTTGAGCCACCTGTGAGACAGGGGAGTGTGAACATGTGAAATAAGCATCAGTATGTATCAATCAAGAGCTCAGAGGCAAAGTTTGTGCTTACAGAAATTTGAAGTCATTAGCTTCGGGCAATATTCAAATTGTAGAACTGCATAAAATTTACCAAGAAGAGTAGATAGACTGAAAAGTAAATAACAAGCTAAGGGCAAAACACCACCAACAACAAAAATCTGGAGAACAAAAACATGTAAGAAATCAGCTAATTAATTAATTTAGTATTAAAGGATACTAAAAAGAAGGATGAAACAAAAAGAATGCAGAAAAGTAATAAAATGGGACAGAAAGATAACCAGAGAGAGATAATTCAGACATCAAAGAGTAAAAATTCTGCAAAATAATTTAGCAGTTGTCTTAGTTTGGTAGGGCTGTGTATTAGTTCATTCACATGATGCTATAAAGAACTACCTGAGACTAGGCAATTTATGTTTAACTGACTCATAGTTCCTCATAGTGGGGATGCCTCAGGATACTCACAATCCTGGTGGAAGGGGAAGCAAGCTTAGGACTCCAACATACAAATATGGGAGGTGGGGCACAAGAATTCAGTTCATTACAATAGTCAAATATTTTTGTTATTCATCATTCACAAAAATAAAATTCCTTAGCATGACATAACTGTTCTTTACAGGTAGCCCCATTCAATGTTTCAATCCCATTTACCATCACTTTCCCTATAGATCCCATATTTAATTCCAATGAACTACTTGCTTTTTCCTAATTATGCCTTATGATTCTATGCCTCACTACTTTTGGGGATCATCCTTACTCTTTACATGAAAAAAAAATCCTACCGCTCTTTGAAAACATCCCTCAACTGTCACCGTTTTTAAGAGACTTACTTATCCTTTCTAGCAAAAGAAATGTTTCCCTTTGGTATGCTACATTAGCATTTTCTCTTATGTCACAAAGTACTTATTAAATTCTGTTATAATTAACCCACTAGAATGTCAGCCCATCTAAGACAACCTATATCTTATTTGTCTTTTATAAATTTGTCCCTTAGTAAAATTCTAGATCCATATTAGATGTTTAGCAAATGCAATGTGATTAAATAAGTAAATAACAATAATATGTACATTAATGAGATTCTACACTTTCCTTAATGTTTCTCTAATATAAACATTATTAAATAAAGCAAATATTCTTTTGAGATTTTCATATGACATCAGTGTTCAAATGTTCTAGAAGGTCATAATCTAACAAATACGTATAATGCAAATACAAAGCAAACATATAAACACCATGGTAGAAATAGTCAGAGATTACAAGCAAAACAAAGTATGGTCTGAACCGTCATCAAATGTATACACAAAGGAAGAAGTAACTCAAATTGCATGCTTGAAAAAACTCAGGTCCAAATCTGCATGTTATACTTTTAGTTTATCCTATTGTTATGCTAACAGTGAGTATTGAATTTGATGTATTTTCAACACAAAGGATTTGTCCAGGTGGATGGTATGGTTGTTCTCCTTGAGTTCTTCAATATAGGTGCCCAATAACAGTCTATTATCCACTTTAGTGGGAAATAACCTTTGAATCCCCACTTTAACACAGTTATAAAAATTCAAATATTTATACAATACTCTGTAATTAACAATGATATTAATTTATCTTTCCAGGAATAGAGAACATTAATGTTTCCATATTGCTGAGGCAATGACTCAAAGATTGAAGAGTAACAGAGATATACGAGGTAGAGATCCAAGAAGCTTACCTCACTCATTCTCTGAAATGGGACCTGGGCGACTCAATTTTTCTTGTTTCCAAATTATTACTTGTCAGTAAGTGTTCTTGGAGATACATGAACTCTCTCCAGGCACAAGGGCACAGTTACTTTTCATACCAGCAGATTTCTAATCCAGTTCATTAGCCTTTATAATATTGCCTCCAAACAACTGAGACAAAACTAAAATCATTAGTCATTTACTCCAATAACCCTTTCTGCTTTTCTAATCATTTTAATGACAAAGGATTGAGGCTCTGCCCCTGAAATTTGTTAAAATCATACAGTAAAAGATATTAGAACTTCTCCACGGTCATTTTTAGCGCACATTTGTTCAAGTAAAATGCTACATATCAGTGTCTTGTTTTCCCCAAAGCTGAGCAAATTTGTCAATAGTGATTCTCCTCACAGCTGCCAGACTAATGTTTTAAAAACATAAATCAGACCATTCACTGTCCTGTTAAAAACACGCCCACCATATTGAATCCAAACTCCATGTAGCCCATAACACACTATATGTTCTGTTCCCTGTCTTCCTCTCTTGCTAATGCTCCTACCAATTTTTGCCCACCTTACTTCTGCTCTACATTCACCGTAGCAGTTCCTTTAGGATGTCACACTTATTTTTACGAAGGCTTTTGCATTTGCTATCCCAACTGCCTAGAATCTCTTATATTTTTAACTTTTGCAATGTTCTTGCCTTCACTTAATCCAAGTTTTTGATCAAACATAATTTTCTTAAAATTATGGTTTGGGGTAAATACATTGCCTAAAACAAACACAGACACACACAAACAAACACACACACACACACTCACCCCTGTCAATCTATGCTATCTTTGTCTGCTTTTATCTTCTTAGCACTGATTGCTAGATACAGTCATATTATGAATTTCATAACATTGATGTTGCATATGTATTTATTTTTTTTTAATTGTCTCCTTTTTTATTAGCCAGGGCTGACGGTGTGCACCTTTGGTCCCAGGAACTAGGGAGGCTAAGGCAGGGGAATCACTTGAACTCGGGAGGCAGATGTTGCAGTGAGCCGAGGTTGCACTACTGCACTCCAGCCTGGACAACTCCATCTCAAAAATAAAAAAATAAAAAAGTTTCCTTTTTTAGAAAGTAGAGTATTAGGAGTGAGGACTAAAAGTGAGAAGCCAGTATTAGGAAAACCTTGGCAAAAATTCCTCTTAGGAAACACCAAAACTACTGTTTTAACCAGAGTTTTAAAATTGTATTACATTCTGCATCTACTGAAATGTGTAAAATTCCCACATAGCCCAGTAAGTTGACTTTAGATAGTAAACACGTGACTCTGATTCAGTGACAAACAGCAGCGTTTCTGTTGCAGAATCCTTTTATGTTCAGTTTGGATGGTTGCAAGTATGTTTTGTGGCACACTGGGGATTCTAACCAGTGTCAACTTGGTAGTTTAAAATGCTGAATTTACTAGATGATTATTCAACTCTGATGCAATGCTGGGGTTGCCAGATCAGCAGGAATGTGTGGAGATGATAAGCAGAACCTATCCTGTCTCAAGGGGGACAAGAAACAGAATATGACTTTGAAAACATATTGACCTCCTATTTAACTATAGGGATCTTTACTTTGTTCTTAGCCCTCTATTTTCATCATCTACCTTCACCACCAATATAATCACTTTTGGCCTACTTCCCAAAACCTGTGATATCAAAGGCAGCTGATGACTTGCAATTTCCTTTTGCCCTCCAACCTCACCAGAGCAAAAGTCAATTTCCAGGTATGTTTCAGAACAACCCCATTGCATAGCAAGTATTGCACAAATTACGGTGTGCACAATAACCTAAGCATTCCCTGTAGCAAACTAGAGAACAGAAGACAAATTAAACCTAAAAAATGCAGAAGGCAGAAAATAATCAAAAATTAGAACAGAAATCAATGGAATTGAAAACAGTAAACAAAAAAAATAGAAGACAATGAAATCAAAGCCTGTTTTCTGGAATGATTAATACAAATAGCAAGCCTCTAGGTTAGCTAAACAAGAAAAAAGAGAAGACACAAATTACAACTATCATTAATAAAAGATGAAGATCCTTACTACTGACTGCATGGACATTTAATAGCTAATAAGGGAATCCTGCTAACAACTCTATGCCCAAGAGTTTGATAACTTAGATAAAATATATAAATTATTTCAAATAAAAACTAACACACATTGAAGGATGATTAACCTGAATATCTCTATATCTATTTCTAAAATTGAATTAGAATTTTTAAATTTTATTTTAAAAATCAGTAGGCCTGGAAGATTTCATTAGGATTAACTCTACCAAACATCTTAGGAAGAAATAGTACCAATTTTTTACAACCTCTTCCAGAATACAGAAGAATAAAGAAAACTTAACAACACATTTTATGAGCCCCCACATTATCCTAATTACCAATAACAAAACCAGATAAAGAAATTACAAGAGACCCATATCTCTCATGAACATATACAGAAAAATACTTAACAAAGTATTATCGAATAAAATGTAGCAATGTATAAAAATATCATATATCATGATCAGGAATGTAATGCTGAGTGAATATTCATAAATAAATCAATATAATACGTCCCATTATAGACTGAACAAGAAAAAAACACATGATCATATCAATAATTGCATAAAACCATTTGAAAAAAATTAACCACCTATTTATAATAAAAACTTTTTTAAGAAGTTAGGAATATAAGGGAACTTCTTTCACCTAATATGCACTTATACTGCTTACGGTTATTATTGTACTTAATGGGGAGAGATGAAATGTTTTCCACCTTATGTTGAAAAGAAAGAAAAGATATCTTCCTTTTTCATTCTATTCAACATTGTACTGGAAGTTCTAACATAGTTCAGTAAGACAAGGGAAGGGAAAATAGAAGCAAACAGAATGTAAAGGAAGAAATAAAACTGTTTTATTCAAAGATGACATGACTTTCTATGTAGATAACCCTAAAAATCAACAAAAACCTCCTGCAGCAATAGTAGATATAGCAATGTCACTGGATATAAGGTCAATATTCAGAAGTCTATTGCTTTTCTATATATCAGAAAAGAAAAATGAGAATATTACATTTTAAATAACTTTTACAATAACACCAATAGCATGGACATCCTTAAGTAGAAATCTATTTATATATATGACCTATATACAGGAAACTATAAAACACTGATGAAAGAGATCAAAAAAGAGCTAATAATTTGAGAGAGGTTTTATGTTTGCATTGGAAACCTCAACATAGTAAAGATGTCAGTTCTTCCCAAATTGATAAACAGATTTAATATAGTTTCAACCAGATTACTAGCAAGCTTATTTGGATATAGTCATAAACTAATTCTAGCATTTATATGGTAGAAGATTAAACATAATATTGAGAAAGTAGAAAAAACTTGGAGGACTCACAGTACACAATTTCAAGATTTACTATACAGTTGTCAAGACAGCATAATATTGGTAAAATAATGGACACATAGATCAATGAAACAGAGTAGAAAGCCCAAAAATATACCCACAGAGATAAAGTTGACTGACACTTTGCAAGGGCAAAAGGACAATACAATCAAAAAAGCATAGTCTTTTCAACAAACAGTGCTAGAATAATTAGATGTCAAAAAAAGGATGGAAAGATAAAAAGGTGGGACAGAGGGAGAGAGGGAAAGAGAGAGGGAAGGAGGGAGGGAGGGAGGGAGAAAGAAACAAAGAAACTAGACATAGTCTTCATACTTTACACAAATATCACCTCAAAATGTACCGTAGATTCAATGTAAAATGCAAAATTATAAAACTTCTAGAAAATAACACCTATGGGTTAGTGATGAATTTTCAGATACAAGTCAACAAGAAAATCACAATCTATAAAAGAAAAATATTGTATGCTAAAATGTATTATTTAAAAAAATGAAGTCACAGATTTGAAAAAATATCAGATAAAGGACATGTATCCAAAATATAAGAAGTAATAATAATAATAACCTCTTGAAACTAAACATAAGAAAGCAACCCAGTCTAAAAATGGGCAAAGGATCTAACAACTCACCAAAGAAGATACACAGATGGCAAATAGCACATGAAAACATCCTCAACATCCATTGCTATTAGGAAAATGGAGATTAAATAACAATGACATCCCACTACACAACCATTGGAATGGTTGAAATCCCAAATCTGATAGTAATAGTTACTTTACATGGAGCAACAGGAACTGTCATTCATTGCTCATGGGAATGCAAAATGTCACAGCCACTTTGGAAGGCATTTGACAGTTTCTTATAAAACTAAACATCATTTTACCAGCTATCACACTCCAGTTTTATTTAACGGATTTAAACGTAAGTCCACACAAAAACATGCACATAAATGTTTATATTAGCTTTATTTATAATCATCAAAAACTGGAAGGAACAAAAATGTATTTGAATGGGTGAATAAATAAAAATTGTGGTATACATACATAACGGAATACTATTCAGTGTTACAAATGGATGAACAATTAATGCCTGAAACAATGTGTATACATTTTAAATGCATATTGCTAAGTTAAAACACCAGTCTGAAAGGCAATGTACTATGTGATTCCATTTACATGACATTCTAGAAAAGGCAAAACAATAGAGAAGGAGAACAGACCAGTGGTTATCTATGCTTTGGGATATGAGAAGGGTTAATTTAGTGAAGCACAATGAATTTTTTCAGTAGTAGGGCTATTTTCTACAACATATAATAGTAGACACATGGCATTATGCATTTGTCAAAACCCAGAGAATTTTCCATCACAAGAAGTAAACCTTAATGTATACAAACAAACAAACATCAAGAAAGTCTGTGGTCCCAGGATGGAAAACAGACCGTGACAAAAGAATCTAACTGTATTACAAACACATAACTTCAGTGAAGAGGTTCGAAGAAAAAGCTTCTGATGTAAGTAACCTTAGAAATGTGGAGACTGTAAGCCTATAGAAAAAAGGAAACTACATAAGGCATTGAACTCTAGTTGGTAAGGCTGCCTCTTACAGGAGACCAGGTTGACAACCCTGGAATGATTATAGATATATACTTTGATCGAATAATGAAGTAAATAAATGGCAGATTGTAGAGCCAGGTTTCTCACTGTTGGAGTGGGAGTTTGCAGATAAGCAAGGAGAGAAGGCTAGAAGGATCCATGTGGCAATGGATTCGAGCTGGTGACATCAGTATGAACTCATGTTTAACTTAATATAAATACAGATGGAGAGATATGGAAATATTTATAAATTTGTGTGCAGACACAGGTCAATACGTGCAAATATGTTTTCAAACTCTGTTGGCTGAGGGGGCTTAGATGCAGTGAGCATGCCCAGCACCCAGATATTCCTTTCTAATATGATTTTCCAATAAAAGAAACCAGGGCTCCTTAGGGAAGTGGCTGATCCTAGGCCTGGGGAACAGAATATACCAGATGAGTCTGGAATATCATTTAATGCCGATAAGAAAGTAAGTACTATATTATATATGCACACCACACACACACACACACACACACACGCACACGATAGGGATCTGTCAAAGGAGGAATGGGAGCCATGTGAAAAAGTTCCTCCCAATGGCTAGAGCTGAAACAGATTAAGCAACAAAATAAATAACATATTATTAAATTATTACATAAAACATAAAATAAATACCATGCATTCATGCCATGGTATTTATTTTAGATACCATGGCATGAATGCATGGTATTTATTTTATGTTTTATGTAATAATTTAGATACCATTTAGATACCATGATCTAAGTAAGTGATTGAATGAATCGGTGGGAATAGACAAATGTCTAACCCAGAAGAATTTCAAATAATAGATCTAGATACTGCTTCATTATGGAGATAGAGAATAAGTCTTCAATCCTGAAGTGTGGACCGTGCATAGTAGTTTTCTTCCAAACAGTACAATAAGAAAGGGGGCAAAAAAGTGACTAATGTGGAAAAACCTGACAACCCCTACCTCAGCCAGGTGAGTAAGGTTAACATCAACGTGGTAAGTCACGTTGAAAGTATATATCCTGGCCTGGCGCTGTGGCTCACACCTGTAATCCCAGCTCTTTGGGAAGCTGAGGTTGGCGGGGGAATCACAGGGTCAAGATTTCGAGACTATCCTGCTGGCCAAAATGGTGAAACCTCATCTCTACTAAAAATACAAAAATTAGCTTGGCACTGTGGTGCTCACATGTAGTTCCAGTTGCTCAGGAGGCTGAGGCAGGAAAATTGCTTGAACCCTGGGGGGTCAGGGGCAGAGGTTGCAGTGAGATTGAGCCACTGCACTCCAGCCGGGCAACAGAGCAAGACTCCATCTCAAAAAAAAAAAAAAGTATATATTTTTGGTATAATTTTACAAAAATGGCACTTTATGGCACAAAATGGCACAAAAATGAAAAAGAAAATGTTGATAAATCCAAATTGATTACAAATATATGACCAGTAAGCCTCTAAATTATCAAAGTCACTGAAAACAAGGAATCTCTAAGAAACTGTCACAGTTTAAAATATTCCACGGAGACATGACTACTAAATGTTAATGTCATGTCCTGGATTGAATCTTAGGACAGTAAAAGAAATAAATAAATTTGAATAAAGTATGATCCTAGGTTAATAAAAATACATTAATATCATTTCATTAATTATGACAAGTATTTCACACTAACATGAGATGTTAACAATAAGGGAAACAGCATAGGGTATAAGAACTCTCTGTACTGTCTTTGAAATTTTTCAGTAAATATGAATATTTTCTAAATTAAAAGATTTTTATTAAAAAATACATTGCCCCACTGCTATCCTTAGAAGTTAAGCACAAAT
The DNA here is from genome assembly GCF_049354715.1 of Callithrix jacchus. Taxonomy (NCBI): domain Eukaryota; kingdom Metazoa; phylum Chordata; class Mammalia; order Primates; family Cebidae; genus Callithrix; species Callithrix jacchus. Next base: position 36,349,948 of record NC_133504.1, read on the forward strand.
TCAAACTCAATAGAACATATCTTTAATTTTCTAGTAACTAATTATTCTCATTTTCATTTTCAAGCTAATTATTAAACACAATAACTTAGAAAAGAGGTTTAAAGAGATTTACTTTACAAGTCTCTGTAGTTTTAATTAGAAAATTCAAATATGCATACACTGTTATAGATTCAGTATTCTTGTTAAATTATTGTAATAGGCCTGACCAAGAAGGAAAGTGTGGAAAGTCAAATCTTGTAATTTAATGTGAAGAGATGTCCTCATTTGAAAAGTTCCCTCAGGGATGTTTTTTTACACAATGTACTATGGTTCAATAATGCCCCCCAAAAGTTGAGTTTACTAGCAACCTCAGAATGTGATCTTCTCTGGAAATAGTCTTTGAAGATATAATTAATTGAATTAAGATGAAATCATATCAGCTTAGGGTGTGCCATAATCCACTGACTAGTGTCTTTGAAGGGAAAACACATATACACAGAAAGAGAGAGAGAGAGAAAGAGAGAGAGAGAGAGAGAGAGAGAGAGAGAGAGAGAGAGAGAGAGAGAGAGAGGGAGAGAGAACACCATTGGACATTAGAGGCAAAGCTTGGACTACAGATCAAGGAACTGCAATCTACAACCACTGAAATCTAGGAAAAAACAGAGGGATACCCCCCAGAGTCTTCAGAAATTAACATGGCCCTGCCAACACCTCAATTTCAGGCTTCTAGCTTCCAGAACTGTGAAAAACTAAATGTCTATTGTTTTAACGCACTGATTTTTTTATAGCATTTCTGGAAAACGAACACAAGCAGATTTGCAGGGTAGGCTCCACACTGGGTATAAAGGATTGTTTTGTCTTTCTCAAAGCTAATTCTCTGTGTTGTGTTTCCTTTTTCTCCAGCAGTACCAGGATGCTGAGGGATACAAGAACACTAAAATGAACACTTTGATTCTTAAACCTCATACAACTTTACCTTGTTACTATCTTCTCTCCTCTGGTCTATCACAGCTTCTTATCTCTGACTAGCAAATTGTACTATTTGAATGAAGGCACTTCCATTTAATTAAACATTCTTTTCATAAGTGAATTATTATTTTTTCTAAGCCCAAGAGCCTAATTTCAGCTTGTTAACCTCATTATATCCATAAGATCACTCTGGTGAAATTTGAAAGCTTCTCTCATTTACTTTCTTCACAAAAAGTAAAAATACACATCAGACAAGCATATTAAAGATTTTACCCCAATTAAACCTTTTATCTAAAGTTAATATAGCTAAGAATAGGAAGCTTTTTTCTTTTCCTGGAGTGTATAAGCGATCTTCTTTTGGTCTCAGTCTTGCTTTTATTTTTCAAATCCATAGCATGCTCTAGCTATTCCATGATAATCTGCTGGGAAAAGGTCAAGCCTCATTTTCCAGTCCTCAGAAAAGAAGGCCTTGAGAATAGTGGTATTTTCCCTCACAGTCATTCCTATTCCCTGTCCTAAGGATATATTAAGATAAATAGGAAAGAAATGAGTTTTTAACTGTGAGAAAAAAGAGAGCCTTTTCAGTCACTTATTTGAGTTCATACAGTAGAAAAGTGATTTCACAGCTTTGGTGAGGCAGAATCACTGCAAAGTGAAAATTCTCCTTTTATTCAAGATGAGGAGGGAATGGAAAACTTCAGAATAAAATAAATGTCTGCGAAGTCCAGCACAGGCTTTGATTGTCTGTGCTGCCAGAACTATGGAAGGTAAGTCACAAGGTACCATAAAGATTCCTAGTAATGCATGTCATTACTTTTACAGAAAACTAATTGTTCATATTTCTCAATATTTCTGAGAAAAAAATAAGATTGGCACTAACAAAATAAGACCTGAAAAATAAATGATACATTCAACAACTCTAAACTCCCTACATGACAGTCCAAGTCTTTTCTGAATTGCTTATATTCATGAGAATCCATAAAACAATTTCTCTTTTGTATGCCTCATGGGTCAACATTTATTTGATACTGTATTTGTATACAATGGAATTCAAATTAAGCTACAAGTGTTCAATGTTAGAATACAGGTGCAATATGCACCGGTAAACACTAACGATTGCAGTCTATATGGAATAAGACTAATCGTGGGAATTCATTTCTGTGTATGCTTGTAATAAATAAATACAAGTAGCAAAAGTGACCATATACCACACTTGCATAGAATCAGGTAGGAGTCATTATTTCCACCTTTGTCAATAGTCTACTCCTCATTTGTTTCTGTCTTAGTTGTGACTCCCAGGAAATATTTCCAGATGGAAATTTGCTTATAGGAAGTTTATCAGGTATGCTCACTCATAGGGGAGACATAAAAACAAGCTTGTAAGGCAGTGAGGCAAACAGGATTGGGCAGATGGAGACATTGAGCTGTAATGCAGTTTCAATGGTGGCCTCAGCAAACCTGACAAGGAGCTCTGAAGCAAGTCTGTTTCTTCGAAGACCCCCCAAAATGAGGTAAGGAAGCAGGTCATTTGTAACCCTGTATCAGCAAGTGGTTGAACATGGGCTGCTCCTGATACATGATTGAATAAATGAACTTCTCTTGAAATTGCTTTTGAAAGAGAGACAAGGAGATGAACTCAGACATGGGCTGCCAGCGAGCAACGCTTCCAGAAACTGAGGAGAATCCCAGTACAAAAGAGGAGATTAAGCAGAGTATCTCAGCATCCAGCAAAACGGTTGGTTTGTTCTCTGCTTTTGCATCTTTTTCTCTGTGTTTACTTATGCAACTACCAAATCCCATTCAACTATCCTGTAGCCATATGACAGCTAACTCTATCTCCCTTTTCTCCTAAATCTTCTCACCCTTTACAAGTCTTGGTCCTGATAGATTATTGACAAGTCCCTAAATACCTGCTGCTATTTTTGTACTCCCTTGGGAATCTCATTTCAACCCACCTGAGCATAGCCAATAAGGTAAATGACCAACTAGGCACACCTGGAGTCAGGGAAAGACTAGGTTATCTTGCATTAGCAGATGCCTCATTCATAATTCTTCACTCTTATTTCACTTCAAATTGCCCTGAAATTTAACTTCTTTGCCTTATAGCTTTCTCTGTTTGCCAAAGCTCACTTTGCCCACTGCATGCAGATGAGCTAGGCCTGGGAGAACCTAATCCATGAATCATGAACATTGGAATATAAAATACCCCAGCTTCCATACTCCCCATCTGCAATCTCATTCATGAATGGCATTCCACCCTGTCAGATTTTCCCAGTGGGATGAAGCTCCAATTCTTCATTTTGGTAACCAGCTTGATTTACAAACTATTTATTGAAGGACTTTCTTTCCTCGTGTCATTTCTGTATTCCCTGATGAAGTTTTCCAGGCTCACTTTCCGTTCTTGCATCACTGTTCTTGCATTGCTGTAAGAAAATACCTGAAACTGGGTAATTTATTAAGAAAATAGGTTTAATTGACTCTCAGTTCTGAAGCCTTTACAGGAAGCATGCCAGCATCTTCTGAGCTTCTGGTGAAGCCTTGAGGAGCTTTCGATCATGGTGGAAGATAAAAGGAGAACAGACACATCACATGGCAAAAGCAGGAGCAAGAGAGAGAGAGAGAGAGCAGGTGTCGAGGGGCCGCACAGTTTTAACCTACCAGATCTCATATGAACTCAGAGCAACAGCTCTCTCATTACCAAGAGGGATTGTCCAAGCAACATAAGGGATCCAGCTCCATGATCTAAACACCTCCCACCAGGTCTCCTTTCCAACACTGGGGATTGCATTTCAACAGGAGATTGGGGCAAGGACAAATATTCAAACTGTATTACCTTCCAAATAAAACGCCTTCAGCCAAATCCTTGTCTAGAGTATACTTCCTGGGTAGACCAAACTAAGACAATTATATCAGTCTAAATGCCCACATACAAGTAAATTTTAGGTGATGACCATGGAAAATGACCAAGGGAAAAATAAGCAGAAGATGAATTTATAAATGGAGATAATCTAATGAAATAATGAAGTTAAGATATGAAAAAATATACCAGAAGAAAAATACACTGGAGGATTAATAACTGAAATGTGTTTTTTTCCACTATGTATTTTGGTTTAGGGCAAGCCTACTCAAATAACCTTTATTATGAGATTTGAATAGACAGCATAGCCATTGTTTTCATCATTTAAAAAATGTTATATATTCTATACTAGTTGCATGCATCTCTGGGACAAGAAGACACATGTTTGTAGTAAACATTTGTTATTTATTTACTAAACAGCTTCAAACCTCCAACCCACAATGCTATTCTTTCTCTTTTGGAGAAGTGTTTGTGTATCATCTTTCAAGACGGCACCCACTATGAAAGCCAAAGCAACAGTCTCACCCTGCTCTGGCACAATCATTAAACAGTCACTGAACAGGCTTATCAGATATTTTCTTTCTAGTCTTTGAGTCCTGAATTATCACAGTGATATATAGAGGCTAGAGGTCATATTCATCACAGTATATACATTTGGATTACAATTACAATCCTTCCACAGGGTGACTTTGATTGTGGATTCTGCAGTGTGGCCTTCCCACACTTTCAAATCTCTTGCTTATTTTCCCAGTAAATGTTCAGCCATCACCCAGTTCTGTGACTCGTTACTATCTTTTTAATACATGCTATTTTGCTTTGGGAGGCACATCAATGCAGCTTTACCAGTAATATGTACGAGCAAAGAGTCCCTTGGGGACACATGGGAAATCTGGGATTGGTTACCTATGATAGAGCAATATGGAACTGCTATTTATATTTTTATAAACAAATTTCAAATTCCATAATTCTTGTCATTGTCCAGCCTTCATCTTTGCATCTCCCCAGTATATTCCTTTAAAGTGCTTATTTTATTGTCCCCAATAAAATAATATATATTCTTTTAAGTTATAAATGCATATGTTTTATAATTTACCTATAGTTGAGTCTATATAACATTTTCATAATTCTAAAATTAAATATTATTTGTGTAAAAATGACCTATAGTTCAAGTGTATGTTTCATAATTGTTCATATTCTGAATTTGTCCAATATTATACATTAAAATAGAAAAAATGTTTTTCTCATTGGTTTTTTGTTTTCATTGTATTACATAAAAAGCTCATGTATAGTAGGAGAAATTGCTAAATTCATTAATAAATGTGAGAAAATTAATTTAAATTGCATAAAGATCAAACTGAGAAAATGATTCTTCTGTGAAAGTTTTCAAAATAATGATTTTCAAATCTATTCTCATTTTAAAAAATAAATTTTATATTGCTTATTTTTTAAAATTTAAGATATTAGATTCTTTCTCTCTAAAATTAGTTAAGAAAAACATGAAGGCTAAGTCACAGAGAAACATCTGTGTTTTCACTGTGTAAGTGTATTCAACTGTACCATGTTAATTGAGCCGAGACATCCTCCACTCTGTTTTGATTATCTGCATGACTTGTTAGGAAATGGAGTGAGAGAGCGAAGATTATTTATGTGGTTATAGTTATCTTAATAGTTAAACAGTTTAGTTTCATTTCTGTGAAAGAAACACCTCTGCATTTAGGATCCATTGAATTAAATCCAAAGACTTAGGATCCATTGAATTAAATCCAAACATTAAGTCGTTCTAGATGTTAGAAATGTAGCAGTAGAAACTTGAGGGTGTAAAATGTAACTAGGGATGGGAGGAGGGGATTCTAATCCATACAATGAGAAACTTAGAGAGAAGTTTGACTATACTGTAATCTGAATGTTTGCACCACCCTAAAATTCATGTATTTAAATACAAATACCCAAGGTGAGGATAATAGAAGGTGGGGCCTTTGGGAGGTGATTAGAGAATGAGGGCAGAACCCTCATGAGTGGGCTTAGAGTCCTTATAAAAGACAGCCCTGAGAGATGCCTTGCTTTCTCCACCATTTATGAGGAATTAGAATGGGACCTCATTAAAACTGAATCTGCCAGCACCTTGATCTTGGACTTCATAGCCTCCAGAACTGTGAGAAATAAATGTTTGTTAGTCATAAACCATCCAGTTATGGTATTTTTATCATAGCAGCTCTAAAAATCTAAGACAGACTATTTGAAGCAGATCTGGTTAATATTCAAGAAAACAAAATTACTGCCATTATTTATTTATTGAGAAATAAAAACCTTAATTCTTTTTGTATCTTGATCTCATAGCAGAGAAAGAAGAGTAGGTTTTACATCTCTATTGACCACAATAATGATAAACAATCAAAAGCTAAAACTGCTTTATTTAGAGACCAGATATATTATTTTCTTTTCTTTTTTTTTTTTTAAGATGGGGTTTCACCATGTTGGCTAGGCTGGTCTTGAACTTATGACCCTAGGTGATCCACCCACCTTGGCCTCCCAAAGTGCTGGGATTACAGGCATGAGCCTGGATATATTATTTTCTAAACCAAATACAGTTGACAGTTGAACAACACAGGGTTTGGGGACATCAGTACTTCCATGCAGTCAGAAATCTATGTGTAACTTTTGACTCCCTCCAAACTTAACTAGTAACAGCCTGCTATTGACTGCAAGACTTACCAATAACAGAAACAGTTGAGTACACATATTTTGTAAGTTGTATGTAATATACTCTATTATTACAATAAAGTAAGCTAGAGAAAAGAAAATGCTATTTAGAAAACATGTATTGAGGACTCAAGATGGCTCTGTGAGAACAACCCAGGATTGAAGCTCTCGCTGGATGCGCGGAGAGGGTGAGTCAGGGACGCATTTCCAGACGGATCTTAGTTGCCCACAAAATGGGGAAATTCCCAGGTATAAAAGAGACGCGGGATGCCAGGCAGAGGTCTCGGCTGGGATAGCCAGCAGCCGGTGCGGCTACAGCCCACGCCGGAGTGCAGAGGCGCTCCACAGCACTCCATACAAAAGCGCACTGTTACGGGTGCCCTGTTGAACTGGCAAACTGAGACCTGGGAGGGCTAAACTTGAGACTGAACGGGATTTGGGCAGTGAGCCGGCCCAGGAAATCCCAGGAACAAAGCGTTTGGGCTAGCGCAGTGCGACAAACAAAACGTCGATTCCAAACCCTCCCTGTGAGGAGGTTTTCGTAAAGTGCAGCTCCGTGGAGGAGGGGCATCCGCCATTACCGAGGCAATCAGCCCCCACTGAGGTACACGCCCATTGCTGACGTACCCTGCCGTTGCCAAAGCAACCCGATACAACAGAGAGACTCCGCTACAGGGCATAGCTCGTGACAACAGGGCGGAGACCGTGGCAACAAGGCGGAGACCGCAGCAGAAGGGCAGAACCTGCAGCAAAAGGGCGAACCTCACACCAGCAGGGCGAAGCCTTGGCAGGCAAATAGTGATTTGACTGCCTCCTAGCTGGGCAGGACAGCGAGGCGGACATTCACAAGGAAAGCCTTAACCGCACACCCCCAGACAGAGCATCTGAGAAAAAATGGGTTTTTCTCAGCCTATCAGCCCTGAATGAACAACAGAGCTCACAGCTCAGCAATTGAGCTCCTACAAAGTACAGACTGTCTCCTCAAGCAGCCACCGACCCCTCTATATCCAAAAGACTGACATTTGGCAGGCAACATTCAGGGACAAAGATGGCAGAAAAAGAAACTGGTAGCATCCATCGCTTTTCCACAGCTGCTATAGGTGCACCCCAGACAAGCAGGGCCTGGAGTGGACCTCAGCATTCATACAGCGAAGGAGCTAGACTGGTAGAAGGAAAACTAAGTAACAGAAATACTTCATCACCAACAATCAGGGTGTCCATTCAGAGACCCAATTGAAAAGTCAGCAACTACGCAGACGACAAGTGGATAAATCCACAAAGATGGGAAGAAACCAGCGCAAAAAGGAGGAAAACACCCGAAACCAGAACACATCGCCTCCTAGAGAGGACCAAAACTCCTCACCAGCAAGGAAACAAAGCTGGATGGAGAATGACTATGATGAAATGACGGAATTAGACTTCAGAAGGGGGATAATGAGAAACATTTGTGAGCTAAAAGAACATGTATTAAATCAATGCAAAGAAACTAAGAACCTTGAAAAAAGATATGAAAAAAGATTTGAGGAAATGATAACAAGAATGGATAACTTAGAGAAGAATATGAATGAATTAAAAGAGCTGAAAAACACAATACGAGAACTTCGCGAAGCATGCACAAGTTTCAAGAGCCGAATTGACCAAGCAGAAGAAAGAATATCGGAAGTTGAAGATCAACTCAATGAAATAAAACGAGAAACCAAGATCGGAGAAAAAAGCGCAAAAAGGAATGAACAAAGTCTCCAAGAAATGTGGGACAATGTGAAAAGACCTAACCTAAGTTTGATAGATGTACCAGAAGAGGACAAAGAGAATGAATCCAAGCTGGAAAATACTCTTCAGGACATCATCCAGGAAAATTTCCCCCACCTAGCAAGACAAGCCAACACTCAATTGCAGGAAATACAGAGAACACCACAAAGATATTCCGCAAGAAGAGCAACCCCAAGGCACATAATCATCAGATTCAACAAAGTTGAAATAAAGGAGAAAATACTAAGGGCAGCCAGAGAGAAAGGTCGAGTCACCCACAAAGGGAAGCCCATCAGACTCACAGCAGATCTCTCGGCAGAAACACTACAAGCCAGAAAAGAGTGGGAGCCAATATTCAACATTCTTAAAGAAAAGAACTTTCAACTCAGAATTTCATATCCAGCCAAACTGAGCTTCATAAGTGAAGGAAAAATAAAATCCTTTGCGAACAAGCAAGTACTCAGAGATTTTGTCACCACCAGGCCTGCTTTACAAGAGCTCCTAAAAGAGGCACTACACATAGAAAGGATCAATCAGTACCAGCCATTCCAAAATCACACTGAATGCTAAAGAGCTTCAACATAATGAAGAGTCTACAACAACTAACAGGCAAAACAGCCACTTAGCATCAAAATGGCAGTATCAAATTCACACATAACAATATTAACCCTAAATGTAAATGGACTAAATGCACCAATCCAAAAACACGTACTGGCAAATTGGATAAAAACCCAAAACCCATCAGTGTGCTGTATCCAGGAAACACATCTCACACGCAAGGATACACAAAGGCTCAAAATAAAGGGATGGAGGAAGATTTACCAAGCAAATGGAGAGCAAAAAAAAGCAGGAGTTGCAATTCTCATCTCTGATAAAATAGACTTTAAAGCAACAAAGATCAAAAGAGACAAAGAAGGCCATTACATAATGCTAAAAGGATCGATACAACAACAAGCGCTAACAGTCCTAAACATATATGGGCCCAATGCAGGAGCACCCAGATACATAAGGCAAGTTCTTAATGACTTACAAAGAGACTTAGACTCCCACACAATAATAGTGGGAGACTTTAACACTCCACTGTCCATATTAGACAGATCAACCAGACAGAAAATCAACAAGGATATCCAGGGCTTGAACTCAGACCTGGAGCAAGCAAACCTGATAGACATTTAAAGAACTCTCCACCCCAAATCCACAGAATATACATTCTTCTCAGCACCACATCACACATACTCTAAAATTGACCACATAATTGGAAGTAAAGCACTGCTCAGCAAATGCAAAACAACTGAAATCATAACAAACAGCCTCTCAGACCACAGTGCAATCAAGTTAGAACTCAGAATTCAGAAACCAACCCAGAACCGCACAGCTTCATGGAAACTGAACAACTGGCTCTTGAACGTTGACTAAATAAACAATGAAATGAAGGCAGAAATAAAGAAGTTCTTCAAAACCAATGAGAATGAAGACATAACATGCCAGAATCTCTGGGACACATTTAAAGCAGTCTCTATAGGAAAGTATATAGCAATAAGTGCCCATATAAGGAGAATGGAGAGATCCAAAATTAACACCCTGTCATCAAAATTGAAAGAGCTAGAGGAGCAAGATCAAAAAAACTCAAAACCCAGCAGAAGACAAGAAATAACTAAGATCAGAGCTGAACTGAAGGAGATTGAGACACGAAAAACCCTTCAAAAAATCAATAAATCCAAGAGCTGGTTTTTTGAAAAGATCAACAAAATAGACAGACCACTAGCCAGATTGATTAAAAAGAAAAGAGAGCACAACCAAATAGATGCAATAAAAAACGATAAAGGGGAAATCACCACAGATTCCACAGAAATTCAAACCATCATCAGAGAATGTTACAAACAACTCTATGCCCATAAACTAGTAAACCTGGAAGAAATGGATAAATTCCTGGACTCCTGTGTCCTCCCAAGCCTAAACCAGGAGGAAGCTGAAACTATGAATAGACCAATAACAAGGGCAGAAGTCGAGGCAGCAATTAAGAGCCTACCACAGAAAACAAGCCCAGGTCCAGATGGGTTCACAGCCGAATTCTACCAGACACACAAAGAGGAGCTGGTACCATTCCTTCTAAAACTATTCCAAATAATCCAAAAAGAGGGAATCCTTCCCAAATCATTTTATAAGACCAACATCATCCTGATACCAAAACCTGGCAGAGACCCAACAAGAAAAGAAAACTTCAGGCCAATATCCATGATGAACATAGATGCAAAAATCTTCAATAAAATATTGGCAAGCCGATTGCAACAGCAAATCAAAAAACTTACTCATCATGATCAAGTAGGATTCATCCCGGGGATGCAAGGCTGGTTCAACATACGCAAGTCTATCAACGTAATTCACCACATAAACAGAACCAAAAACAAAAACCACATAATTATCTCAAATGATGCAGAGAAGGCATTTGACAAAATTCAACAGCCCTTTATGCTAAAAACACTCAATAAACTCGGTATCGATGGAACGCATCTCAAAATAATAAAAGCTATTTATGACAAACCAACAGCCAATATCATACTGAATGGGCAAAAACTGGAAGCATTCCCTTTGAAATCCGGCACTAGACAAGGATGCCCTCTTTCACCACTCCTATTCAATATAGTACTGGAAGTTCTAGCCACAGCAATCAGGCAAGAAAAAGAAATAAAGGGTATTCAAATAGGAAAGGTGGAAGCCAAATTGTCTCTATTTGCAGACGACATGATAGTATACCTAGAAGACCCCATTGCCTCAGCCCCAAAACTCCTGAAACTGATAAGCAACTTCAGCAAAGTCTCAAGATATAAAATCAATGTGCAAAAATCACAAGCATTCGTCTACATCAATAACAGACTTAAAGAAAGCCAAATCAAGAACGAACTGCCATTCACAATTGCTACAAAAAGAATAAAATACCTTGGAATACAACTCACAATAAACGTAAGGGACCTCTTCAAGGAAAACTACAAACCACTGCTCAACGAAATCAGAGGACACAAACAGATGGAGAAACATTCCATGTTCATGGTTAGGAAGAATTAATATCGTGAAAATGGCTATACTGCCCAAAGTAATTTACAGAATCAATGCTATCTCCATCAAGCTACCATTGACTTTCTTCACAGAACTGGAAAAAACCACCATGAACTTCATATGGAACCAAAAGAGAGCCCGCATAGCCAAGTCAATTCTAAGCAAAAAGAACACAGCGGGGGACATCACACTACCGGATTTCAAACTATACTACAAGGCTACAGTAATCAAAACAGCATGGCACTGGTACCAAAACAGAGATATAGACCAATGGAACAAATCAGAGGCAGTGGAGGCAACACAGCATATCTACAACTATACAATCTTTGATAAACCTGACAAAAACAAGCAATGGGGAAAGGATTCCCTGTTCAACAAATGGTGTTGGGAAAACTGGCTAGCCATGTGCAGAAAGCAGAAACTGGACCCCTTCCTGACACCTTACACTAAAATTAACTGCAGATAAATTAAAGACTTAAACACAAGACCTGGCAGGATAAAAACCCTAGAAGGAAATCTAGGCAAAACTATCCAGGACATAGGAGTAGGCAAGGACTTCATGAACAAAACACCAAAAGCATTGGCAACAAAAGCCAAAATAGACAAATGGGACCTAATCAAACTCCACAGCTTCTGCACGGCAAACGAAACAGTCACTAGAGTGAATCGGCAACCAACAGAATGGGAAAAAATTTTTGCAGTTTACCCATCTGACAAAGGGCTGATATCCAGAATTTACAAAGAACTCAAACAGATTTACAGGAAAAAAACAAACAAGCCCATTCAAAAGTGGGCAAAGGATATAAACAGACACTTTACGAAAGAAGACATATATGAGGCCAACAGTCATATGAAAAAATGCTCATCGTCACTGGTCATCAGAGAGATGCAAATCAAAACCACATTGAGATACCATCTCACGCCAGTTAGAATGGCGATCATTAAAAAATCTGGAGACAACAGATGCTGGAGAGGATGTGGAGAAAAAGGAACACTTTTAAAGTGTTGGTGGGGGTGTAAATTAGTTCAACCATTGTGGAAGACAGTGTGGCGATTCCTCAAGGCCTTAGAAATAGAAATTGCATTTGACCCAGCAATCCCATTACTGGGTATATATCCAAAGGACTATAAATCGTTCTACTATATGGACACATGTACACGAATGCTCATTGCAGCACTGTTTACAATAGCAAAGACCAGGAATCAACCCAAATGCCCATTGATAATAGACTGGATTGGGAAAACGTGGCACATATACACCATGGAATATTATGCAGCAATCAGAAATGATGAGTTCATGTCGTTTGTAGGGACATGGATGAATCTGGAGAATATCATCCTCAGCAAACTGACACAAGAACAGAAAATGAAACACTGCATATTTTCACTCATAGGCGGGTGATGAAAAATGAGAACACATGGACACAGGGAGGGGAGTACTAAACACTGGGGTCTATTGGGGGGAAAAGGGGAGGGCCAGTGGGAGGGGAGGTGGAGAGGGATAGCCAGGGGAGAAATGCCAAATGTGGGTGAAGGGGAGAAAGGAAGCAAAGCACACTGCCATGTGTGTACCTACGCAACTGTCTTGCATGTTCTGCTCATGTACCCCAAAACCTAAAATGCAATAAGAAATTTAAAAAAAAAAAAAGAAAAGAAAACATGTATTTACTAAGTGGGATTGCATCATTATAAAAGTCTTCATTTTTGTCATCTTCACACTGAGTAGGCTGAGGAAGATGGGAAAGAGGAGAGGTTGTTCTTGGTATATCAGAGGTGGCATAGGCAAAAGAAAATCCGTGTATAAGTAGACCCACAAAATTCACAACACAACAGGAGCTTAACGGACTGAACTTGAAGTCAGGAAACCTAGTTGGTGTTTCAGCTTTGTCCCTACAAGTTGATATTGGGCAAAACATTTCTCATCTTAAGCTTGTTTTATTATCTGTGGAGTTAACGCATTAATATCTACCACACTTGATTTCTACAGTTATCGGTCTGAAAAAAGAGCGATAATTTTATACATAAATTATATTTTAGAAAGAGTCACTCTTGAACAACATGAGTTTGAACTACACAGATGCATTTATATGTGGACCTGTGTAGCTCTCCTCCCCATGACAGCAAGACTCACCCTTCCCCTCCCTCTTCAGCCTACTCAATGTGAAGGTGACAAAGACCTTTATGATGATCCACATCCACTTGATAAATAGTAGTTATTTTATCTTCTTTATTATTTTCTTAATAACATTTTTCTCCAGCTTACTTTAAGAATACAGAATATAATATATATAGCATATAAAATGTATGTTAATCAACTGTTTATATTATTGATAAGACTTCTGATAAACAGTAGGCTATATGTAGTTAATTTCTGGAAGAGTCAAGATGTTGTTCAAGGGTCAACTGTACTTTTATTTGTTTTGACAAACTAGTTCAAAAACAAAATTTTAAAACTCACTTCTCCAGAAAACAAATAATCAAATCTTTTTAACATGGTATGCAAAATCTATCAAGATCTGGATGCTCTAAACTCATTGCTTATCATCCTCCACAGAAACCATTAATTCTAGCAATGCTGAACTTTGTCAAGGTTATACCTTTTGATGTGTTCTATTTAAAATGCTCCTTCTCCTTTTACCTTATTCATGGCTTATCTCAAGGGTCATTTCATATGGTAAACTTTCCCAAATTCCCCAAACTTTGCTTCTCCTCTACTGCTGCATGGCCCCTTTTTCATAATCCTGTGGCACCCTGATGGCCTGTATCAAGAATCTTCAAGCAGACTGTGAGCATATTGATGGCAGGTGCCATGACTTACTCTGTGTATTTCAGACAACCAGCACAGGAACTGACAGGATCTTGATATATTTTTATTTTACAAATGAATAAATAAATGTCACACTCCTCTATAAGACTTATACGCTAAAAGATACTATCCAATTATTAGAAGAGTTGCAGTGACAAGAAGTTGAGAAAGAATCTTTGGTATACAAAACACAGATATATAAAATTAGAAGTATTTTTCTCATTAAATTATTCGCTATTTTTTACTTTAAAAATTTATCTATATTTTGGAATATGATGAAATAGCAAATCATAAACCCACTGTGTAGATGTATGATCTGATGACTTTCAATAACATATTATATGTTAAAACATAAACCACAACTAAACCAAGGAAACATACACTATACATTTTCTATATTGGGAATCAGTGAGCTGGAAGCTCATTATTTTCTTTGCTACCACTATCAGGTGATAAAGACTATTTAACCAAACCCATTACAGAATGCCTTTTCAGCGATTTTATCTGTATTTACAATTCTTTTACTTTCTATCACCTGTTTCTCTTTTTTCATTTTTTTATCATCCATATTTCAACTCTGAGAGTATTTCTGTGTGTTTTTATCTATCCCTATTATTCAACTATTTTACAAGCCCAGAAAAGGATGCTAGTAATTGTAATTCAAAAATAAAGTTTCCTAAAATTTAACAAGGCACAGCCCAGTGCCCTGGAGCAATGGACTGATGTTTACAGACTGTCCTGATTTTCTTTCATCATTTAGTAGATGCATTTCTATATAATTTATGACAAACTCAGTTATTTCAAGGCAACTAATAATTTGTACAATTTATGTATAAAAATGTTATTAAGGGCATATTGTTTCTGAATCATAAGAAAGCTTTTGTCACCCATTATAATATCTTCATTATTAGCATAGTCTCATAAGTTAAACAGCCTTTCTAACCTTTATGTCCTTTATTTTAAAGACAATGCTCAGGAACAAGAAATAAAAGGTAAGTGACATCTTGCTTTAATAATCTAAATTAATACCATACTAGTCAAAAGGGCAAATCCACAGACAGTAGTAATATGAGGTTTGGGTCAGAGGGGAGTTCAAAGGATTTTGTCGCTGTTTAGGGAGTGTCTCTTAAAGAATAGTTTCAACAGCTAAAAATTGGATAGAAACTTGAACAAATAGATGCCTCATAATGTGAATAAAGAATTGGTGACAGTATAAGTAACTGCTAGACATGTGCTATCCAATATAGTGACCATTAGCCACATATAGCTGTTTAAATCTTAATTTCAACTGAAATTAAGTAAAATTAAAAATCCATTTCCTCAGTTACACTAGCTGCATTTCAACTACTCAGTGGACACATACACTTAGGAGTTACCATATTAGGCAGCACAGATGACTTCCATCATTGCAGAAAGTTCTAATGAACTGTGTTGTGCAAAGAAGAACTCTGAAATCATTCTACAGTAATACAACAATATATATTTTAACAATCTACAATTAGAAAAAATCTTTCATCAGACCAGGCACAGTGGCTCATGCCTGTAATCCCAGCACTTTGGGAGGCCATGGTGGGTAGATCATGAGGTCAGGAATTTAAGACTAGGCTGGCCAACATAGTGAAACCCCATCTCTACTAAAAACACACAAAAAATATTAGCCAGGCATGGTGGTGGGTGCCTGCAATCCCACCTACTCAAGAAGCTGAGGCAGGAGAATCGCTTGAACCCGGAAGGCAGAGGTTTCAGTGAGACAAGATCTCACCACTGCACTCCAGCCTGGGCAACAGAGCGAGACTCTGTCTGAAAAAAAAAGAAAAAAGAAAAAATCCTCCATCAAAATGAATTTAAGAAGAGATGGCAAGTGAGAACAAAATAATCAATGGTTAATTATAATCTTCAAATAACTATGAGTAATAATTTTAATATATTTTAAAATATTTTCCTAACATTTCTTTGTAAAATGGAGGAACTACCTAAGTTTATATATTAATAAAAACTCAAAAAATAATATTTTACTTATTATAAATAACTTTGTTTGGAAAGAAAAATAAATAACAATACCAGGCAGACTCCAAAATACAAAAACAGATCTCTATTTTACTTTTGTTAAGTGATAACACAATACCTTCTTTGGTAGCTTGGGCTGTCTAAGCTTTCAAAATAATACCAGCTTATCCAGGATAAAGGACCATTCCAGGACAGAATAAGTGTCATTTATTATTCCCTTGTAATTTCTGATGAGAATGAAAAATCCAAAATTAATAATTATATGAGATTGTTAATTATTTCTTGCATTTTAATGAAATTGTGTATTGTTTTACTTTCAATCTTTGAGAAAAGGACTCTAAAACATTGTCTTTTTACACCAAAAATAATCAGAATAGCAATTCTGTTCAAGGGAAACTTCATTGGTGTTGGAAACAAAAGATTTAGGGTCTATCTCTGTTTCTGAGACATATTCATTGTGTGACAAAGTCACTTCAACTCTGTGTCTTAGTCCTTTTCATATGTAAAATGCTGTTTTGAACTCAATGAATAACCTTCAAAGATGAGTTGACACTTGCAATGCTATTACCCACTTTCTGGCAGACATCAGCCACCAATTATAGCACCATCAACCATGGAACCAAGACACAATCTTAGCAACACTGTCGACATTATCCTCTAAGAAGCAACAAATCAGTAATTTTCATTTGCATAATTAATTTAACCTCTTCTAAAATCCCTTAAAGCTACAATAGTTTTTGAAATAGCATAAAATATATTTTCTAGATAGAAGAATTATAAAGGAAAGCCCTAGGTTCATTCTTGAAGAATATGTCAAAGATATTTAATTATGTGGACATAAATAGATTTTGTCCCAATGGATTAATCTTTTATGCATTATCGGTAACGTCTACAGAGGTGTTACTTATCTAAGCCTTGAGCAATGCATGTAAATGAAAAGTAGTGGGTGAGATAATTATTTATTCAACAGGCTTAGCTTTTCAGAATTGGGTGGTGGTGGTCATGGAACGACTCCCACTTTTCCATACTGTTTGGATGTCCTCTACTGTGCTTTTATGTCCTCCTTTGATTACCTACCACAGCACTTAATTTGTGGTATGTAATTGTCCTTATTCCTCTGTTTCCCAAGTAGATTATAACTTCTTTAAGTTTAGAAACTGAATCTTGGTTTCCAGAGTCCAGCACTGGCTGTACTTAGAAACTTATTGGGTATTTACTGATTTAACCCACGGGGTTTCAGAGACAAAAAAAACAAAAAACAAAAAACACCAGAGTCCCTCCAATCATCCTAGTGAGGAAAGAGGCAAAAACATTTACATCCAACAGTGTAATACTACTGTGAGAGCACTTTACACAGCTCAAGAAATGTTTGCTTTCTCAGGGAAATGACTGATATCTGAGCTAAATTTTGAAATGCATAGTATCTATCCAGGAGGAGAGGATTGAGGAAGAGTTTTCAGTAGAATAATCGAAACTCCTTGCTGTGCTTGAGAAATGGAAGTGTTTTGTGAGCTGGAGATATATTTGTGAAGTAGAGGATACTTATAAATGAGTCCAAAAAGGTAAGGCTGTGGCCCCTATGTAAATGATGATGGTATGGGACATTATGACATAACAATATTTAAGAGACAAGCTCAAAGCTATTTCTCAGAGGTTATTCTAGCAGCATTCCAGAAGTTGTATTGGGATTGAAGTAAAAGAAGCGGAAACCTCAAAGGCAGTGACTGCCCAGGTCAAGAAATGACCAGTTCATGAATGAGAGCATCAGGATTGAACAGAAGTGATACAGGGAGAGTTTCCTTGAAGTCAGCAGATGCAATAGGTTTTAATCATTGATTGGTCATGGAAAATAAGCACATGTTGTAAAGGAGTCAAAGATTTACCTCAAAGTTTGTTTTTTGGTTTTTCTATTCTCACTTGACACACCGTAGGTGAGATTTCTGGGTTTGGATTTTTTTACCCTTCCTATTTAATTACTGTCATCTTACAACAACTCCTATATAGAAAACTGAGATCTGGCAAGATGGCCAAATAGGAAGAGCTCTGCTCTGCAGCTCCCAGTGAGACCAACACAGGTGGGTGATTTCTGCATTTCCAACTGAGGTACCCAGTTCATCTCATTGGGAATGGTTAGGCAGTGGGTACAGCCCATGGAGGGCAATCAGGAGCATGGTGGGGCATCGACTCACCCGGGAAGTGCAAGGAGATGGGGACTATTTCCCTCACTCAAGGAAGCTGTGAGGGGCGGTGCTATTCAGCCCAGATACTACACTTTTCCCATGGTCTTTACAATCTGCAGACCAGGAAACTCCCTCATGTGCCTACACCAACAGGGCCCTGGGTTTCAAGCACAAAACTAGGTGGCCATTTTGGGCAGACTCTGAGCTAACTGCAGGGGTTGCAATTCTAGTCTCTGATAAAAAGACTTTAAACCAACAAAGATTAAAAAAAAAAAAGAAAAGAAGCGCGTTACACAATGGTAAAGGGATGAATGAACCAAGAAGAGCTAACTATCCTAAATATATATACACTCAATACAGGAGCACCCAGATTCATAAAACAAGTTCTTAGAGACCTACAAAGAGACTTAGACTCCCACACAACAATAGCAGGAGACTTTAATACCACACTGTCAATATTAGACAGATCAACAAGACAGAAAATTAACAAGGATATTCAGGACTTGAACTCAGCTCTGGACTAAGTGGACCAAATAGACATCTACAGAACTCTCTACCCCACATCAACAGAATATACATTTTCCTCATCAGCACATAGCACTTACTTTAAAATTCACCACATAATAAGTAAAACACCTCTCAGCAAATGCAAAATAATGGAAATCATAACAAACAGTCTCTCAGACCAAAGTGCAATCAAATTAGAACTCAGGATTAAAAAATTCCCTCAAAATCACCCAACTACATGGAAACTGAATAACCCGCTCCTGAATGACTACTGGGTAAAGAACAAAATTAAGGTAGAAGTAATGAAGTTCTTTGAAACCAATGAGAACAAAGACACAAGTACCAGAATCTCTGGGACACAGCTAAAGCAGTGTTAAAAGAGAAATTTATAGCACTAAATGCCCACATCAGAAAGCAGGAAAGATCTGAAATGGACATGCTAACATCACAATTAAAAAACTAGAGAAGCAAGAGCAAATAAATTCAAAGCTAGCAGAAGGCAATAAATAACTATAATCAAAGCAGAACTGAAGGAGATAAAGACTCAAACCCTTCAAAATATCAGTGAATCCAGGAGGTAGATATTGAAAAAGAATAGCAAAATAGATAGACCACTAGCCAGACTAATAAAAAAGAAAAATCAAAATAGACACAATGCAAACTACCATCAGAGAATATTATAAACACCTCTATGCAAATAAACTAGAGAATCTAGAAAAAATAAATAAATTCCTGGACTCATACAAACTTTCAAGACTAAACCAGGAAGAATTTTAATTCCTGAATAGACTGATTACAAGTTCTGAAATTGAGGCAGTAATTAATAGCCTACCAACCAACAAAAGCCCAGAATCAGATGGATTCACAGCTGAATTCTACCAGAGGTACAAAGAAGAACTGATACCATTTCTTCTAAAACTATTCCAAAAAATTAAAAAAGAAAGACTCCTCCCTAACTCATTTTAGTAGGCCAGCAAATCCTGATACCAAAACCTAGCAGAGACATAACAAAAATAGAAAATTTCAGGCCAATATCCCTGATGAATATTGATGCAAAATCCTCAATAAACTACTGGCAAACTGAATTCAGCATAATGGTAAAGGGATGAATGAACATCATCAAAAAGCTTGTCCACCATGATCAAGTCAGCTTCATCCCTGGGATGCAAGGCTGGTTCAACATACACAAATCAATAAACTTAATCCATCACATAAGCAGAACCAATGACAAAAACCACATGATTATCTCAATAGAGTCAGAAATGGTCTTCAATAAAGTTCAACACCTCTTCATGCTAAAAACTCTCAATAAACTAAGTAGTGATGGAACATATCTCAAAATATTTATGACAAACCCACAGTCAATATCATACTGAATGGGCAAAGCTGGAAGTATTCCCTTTGAAAATTGGCACAAGACAAGGATGCCCTCTCTCACCATTCCTATTCAACATTGTATTGTAAGTTCTGGCCAGGGCAATCAGGCAAGAGAAAGAAATAGAGAGTATTCAAATAGGAAAAGAGGAAATTAAATTGTCTCTGTTTACAGATGACATGATTGTATATTTAGAAAACTCCATCATCGCAGCCCAAAAACTCCCTAAGCTGATAAGCAACTTCAGCAAAGTCCCAGATACAAAATCAATGTATAATAATCACAAGCATTCTTATATACCAATAATAGACAATCAGAGAGCCAAATCATGAGTGAATTCCCATTCACAATTGCTACAAAGAGAAATAAATACCTAGGAATCCAATTTACAAGAGATGTGAAGGACCTAAGGACCTCTTCAAGGAGAACTACAAACCATTGCTCAAGGAAATAAGAGAGGACACAACCAAATGGAAAACAATTCCATGCTCAAGGATAGGAAGTATCAATATCATGAAAATGGCCATACTGCCCAAATTAATTTACAGATTCAATGCTAGTCCCATCAAGCTACCATTTACTTTCTTCACAGAATTAGAAAAAACTACTTTAAATTTCATACAGAACCAAGAAAGAGCCCAACATACTCAAGACAATCCTAAGCAAAAATAACAAAGCTGGAGGCATCACACTGCCTGACTTCAAACTATACTACAAGTCTACGGTAACCAAAACAGCATGGTATCAAAACATATATATATTTAGACCAATGGAACAAAACAGGGGCCTCAGAAACAACACCACACATCTACAACCATCAGATATTTGACAAACCTGACAAAAACAAGCAATGGGGAATGGATTCCCTATTTAATAAATGGTGCTGGGAAAACTAGCTAGCCATAAGCAGAAAACAGAAACTGAACCCCTTCCTTACACTTTATACAAAAATTAGTTCAAGATAGATTGAAGACTTAAATGTAGACCAGGCAAAGTGGCTCATACCTGTAATCCCAGCACTTTGGGAGGCCGAGGTTGGTGGATCACCTGAGGTCAGGAACTCGAGACCAGCCTGCCCAACATGGTGAAATCCCATCTCTACTAACAATACAGAACTTAGCTGGATGTGATGGTGCATGCCCATAGTCCCAGCTACTTGGGAGCCTGAGACAGAAGAATTGCTTGAACCCAGGAGACAGAGGTTGTAGTGAGCCAAGATCACACACCACTACACTCTATCCTGCTGGGTGAAAGAGTGAGACTCTGTCTCAAAAGAAAAAAAGACTTAAATATAAAATCTAAAACCATAAAATCCTTAGAAGAAAACCTGGCCAATACCATTCAGGACATAGGCATGGGCAAAGCCAACATGACTAAAATACCAAAAGCAATTGCAACAAAAGCCAAAAATGACAAATGGGATCTAATTTAAGAGCTTCTGCACAGAAAAAGAAACCATCATCAGGGTGAGCAGGCAACCTACAGAATGGGAGAGAAAACTTGCAATCAGACCATCTGACAAAGGTCTAACATCCAGAGTCTACTAGGAACTTAAACAAATGTACAAGAAAAAACAAACAACCCCATCAAAAAGTGAGCAAAGGATATGAATAGACACTTCTCAAAGAACACATTTATGTGGCCAACAAACATGAAAAACAGCTCATCATCAATGGTTATTAGAGAAATTCAAATCAAAACCACAATAAGATACATCTCAGGCCAGTTAGAATGGTGATCATTAAAAAGTCAGGAAATGAGATGCTGGCAAGACTGTGAAAAAATAGAAACCCTTTTACACTGTTGGTTGGAGTATAAATTAGTTCAACCATTGTGGTAGACAGTGTGGCAATTCCTGAACAATCTAGAAATACCATTTGACTCAGCAATCCCATTATTGGGTATGTACCCAAAGAATTGTGAATCATTCTATTCTAAAGACACATGTACATGAATATTTATTGCAGCACTATTCACAATAGCAAAGACTTGGAACCAACCCAAATGACTGGATAAACAAAATGTGGCACATATACACCATGGAATACTATACAGTCATTCAAAAGAATAAGTTCATATCCTTTACAGGGACATGGATGAAGCTGGAAGCCATTATTCTCAACAAATTAACACAGGAACAGCAAACCAAACAGTGCACCTTCTCACTCATAAGTGGAAGTTGAACAATGAGAACACATGGACACAATGAGGGGAACATCATGCACTGGGACCTGTCGGCAGGTTGAGAGGAAGCAGAGGGAGAGCATTAGGACAAATACCTAAGGCATTCAGGGCTTAAAACCTAGCCAATGGGTCGATAGGTACAGCAAACCACCATGGTACATGTGTACTGATGTAACAAATCTGCATGTTCTGAACCTGTATCCCAGAATTTAAAATGAAAAAGTCAACACCTATTTTATTACATTAACTCATTAGCAACTATTACTAAAAGCTTATCTCAATAAATTTTTTGAGACAGAGTCTTGCTCTGCTGCCAAAACTGGAATGCAGTGGTGCAATCACAGTTCACTGCAGGGTCCACCTCCCTGGCTAAAGCAATCCTCGTACCTCAGCCTCCTGAGAAGCTGGCACTAGATGTAAGTGCCAAAATATCCAGCTAATTTTTAAAATATTTTTGTAGAGACAGAGTCTTGTTATGTTGCCCAAGCTGGTCTCACACTCCTGGACTCAACCAATTCCTCCAACTCAGCCTCCCAAATTGCTGGGATTATAAGCATGAGCCACAGCACCCAGCAAGCTCAATAATTTTTAAGAGCGATGTAGAGATGCACATAATTAAGGATAACAACTGCACTTTTTCTACCAGGAAAATTGTTTTCTTGAATATGAACCAATTATCATTGAGGCAAAATTCATTATTTAGTCACAAGATTAATGCATAGTATCATCTGTTGAATTATTGAAAAGTTAAGTGTTTGGAGGGGTCCCTCAGAAAAATCTATCCATGTAACTGATTTACAAGTCAATTTATCAAAAAATAAGTGATACATGTGATAAGTTGAGAAAATTATCTGAGCTCCATGATTCATGATTCCGTAGTCTGCTAACTGGTATTAGCATGAACAAACTACCAATCAACCCAAATATATATGCCCCCACACACTTTCCAGCCTTTGTTGACCAAGCTTTTTAGGAGTCTAGTGATCTTTCACTGTGACCACATCACTTAACTGCACAGAAACTCCTCACCTCCTGTCCTCCATACCCTCTCCTACTCTCCTAGATAATTCAGAAGCAGAAAATATGGATTGGAATCTCAGATCTGCTTCAATTAATTGTATGGCTTTTTCAAATTGCTTAATATTTTTTAACCTCTTCTTATTTGAAGACAGATAATTACATCTGTATGCCTTATAGATGTTTTATGAGGTTTAAATAGAATTAAACATATTTGATAGTTTGCATATTGCCAGACACCTAGTAACTTTTCAATATAATAGTTATTAGTATAATCATTATTATCCCCATTCCATTAGGATACTGACCTTTGGCAACTGAGAGACCCTATAATCTGAAAGTTAATTCACATGATATCTTAAGTGTTAATACTATAAATTTGATTGGTCTTGAGATTTAATTGCCGCATAAAGATTTGCAACTGAACAACTCCCTTCTGTGTTCATATTTAACCTCATGTTTCCTATATTTGTATCCTCAATTTTCATAAATATTATAAATCAAAAAGTAAGGTTTTATGACCATACAAATTTAGGAAATGCTGGGTTAAATACAATTGAAAAGGAATTTTTGCTGTAGTAATTCTCCAGTGCTTAAATATGTTTATATACATTGTAAGTATACAAGAAGGATCCTTCTTAAGAAACCAGTTGGATGATTTGAACAATTTCCAGACCCTGGGTTCTCTGATACATCCTAGGGAAACGCTAATACCCCAAGAATCCTAAATGGTAAAAATATGAGGCAGGGTCTAGTCCTTCTGTTAGATGTTTTTGCATACTTCTAGGTCATTCCTAAAATTAGTTATCCAAGTTATAAGCTGCCAGACACAAATATCCACATTAATATTTCTAACATACCTTGTCAAATTCTTGATTATAAAATTAATAATTCCCAAAGAACACTGAACAGGCTGCATTCCTTTGTTTTTCACTGCAAACTACTTAAATTTAGAACTTATTTTTAAAATATACCTATTTCTCACTCTCTTCATCTCTTCACAAAACACCCCACTCTGTGCCTGATGTAAGATGCTAATTCTCATATTATTTTCTCTGCAATAAGCATCTAATTATATCCAGATAATCAAGACCAATGCCTGTGCATGCTTTCTCTAAGAGGACTGCATATAAAGAATCCAAATAACTGAGAGGCTTGCATTAGAATTTATATGTTTTTGCCCTAAATACTTTTCCAAAATAAAAGTAGTAGCCAGTAGCAACCTCAGTGACAATTAATGTACATGATGCTCTCCAGCAGAGTACAAAAATGTGAATACTTAACAATGAACAAAGAGGGAAGCAGAGAGGGTGGATTTACAATTATGCACAATCACCACACTTTGTTTGCTACTTTGCAATCCAGGAGCTGTGCAGCTAGGGACAATTGTGTGATCATAAAGAGCAGTCCCCAAAAAAACCGGGCACAGATAAAAAAAACTCTTCATATGGAGCTACAGGAATGGAACTGAAGCAAATGAAATGACAAAAAAAAAAAATGGGAGACGGAGGATATGATGTAATTAAGGTAGTTATTCATTATTTCAAAATAAACGTGTTATCCATTACTAATTAGATCAATTTAAAATAATGCTTAAAATAAGTATTTCTTAGTAACCATGTTAATAATTAATATAAATTTGTTTTTCTCTTTTAGCTATAACTTGGGAGAATACATAGTTTGTATGGAAATATAAATCATTTTCTTAAATAAGAATTACCCTATGTGGCAAAAGATAATATTTTGGAGTATAAGTATTTACATGCATTGTCTAATTTATGGAAAGAAACACTCATAACTTTATAGACTAAAGCATAGACAAAATAGTGCCTTCCCAAGGTTACAAACAAAACAAGTGCCAAAGCCAGGATTCACACCCAGGTCTCTGTGATTTCAGCACAGAGGCTGTTAATGGGCTAAACCATTATGCTACAGTCCTCACTGTGGGAATCATGAACAGACTTCACAATCTGCTACATGTGCCTAGAGTCATTCGATAATCAGGCTTGTCTTCCATGTAAGAGTCTACAGACATATTCCTGGAAGACTGATTCCATATCTCCTAAATAGGACTGCATATATGTGGGAATCTATTGTAATAGCTGCCTTGCCTTTGACATGCATCTCTTATAGTCAATCCATTTCTGGTACACAGTGGATTTGACCAGAAACTCAGAGACATGTTCTTTGGTGACATAGCAGTGTGGAGGTGGTCTGACCTGGTTTGCAGAATTGTCAAAATCTTTAACAGAACTTTGTCTTCACTTAACATATCTGTTAGATACTATTTTTTAAAACAGAATATGCAATTGAGAAATAGATCACCCTGCTTTACCTATTTTTTGTTAAGGACTTCATAATTAGAGCACCTCCTTCCCAATTTTATAATCCATATAAAGTAATATTAGGAATTGAAATAACATTATGAAACATCTATTAAAGCTCTTTTATTTTATAGATAAGAAAAACAAGGTCAAGAAAGAATGGGTCTCCTCCAACAGCCTTCTTCATTGAAATTACAACCTTATTTATGTCCTTATTCAAAATGATTTTTGAACAATTGAATAGTCTTAATCTGCATCTATAGAGACTTATGACAGTACACATGACACTTCTTAATCAATAAAAAAGGCTTCAATAAGATTTGTTTTGCAAATCATGAGAAAATGCTTTTATTTCTCTTTCTAGTGCCAGATACTCTTCCCTTTGTTGATTATAGGCAGGTGTTTATTCCATTTACTTGGTTTCCTTTGGCACGTCTTTGAATGCAAAGTTGGGTTTATCTTGTTGTGCTCTTTCACCATTTTATAAATGTGTTTCTGAGTTGCCGGATAAGTTACCCTTGTTGTGTCTTCTTATCCTGAAATGTAAAATCCAATTGATAAAGGAAACTATCAGGAGCAATATTCATTCCAGAAATTTATTCTACTACCTACAAATTTGTCACACAAATTTTTTCTACTGAAATCTATAAGCATGATTTCCAAATCTACTTTGATTTTCAAAGACTGATAATGAAATAGTATAGAGTAGTTGGAGGAAAATAAATTTTAAAAAGATGCGCTAAGAATCAAAATTCAAGACATTATTCCTACTCTTATGTGATTTTAATCAAGTCATTTTATTTTTTAAAACTTGTCATATTTATTGATAGCCTTGAGCTAATTAATACCTGTCCTGCTCACCTTACATTGTTGCTTTGAGATTAAATGTGATATGAATGTGAGACCACTTTGTTAGCTATAAGTCACTACCAATTAAGTTGTTCACTTACACATTCATTTATCCAACAGTTTTGAGCTTCTATCCTATGTCAGGTTCTCTGCCAAACACTAAGTATATAAAAGTGACCCAAAATATATGAACCATGCCAGTGTAGACCTTAATGTGTAACGGAGGAGACAAACATTAACCAAAGACACGGAAATAAGTATATAATCAAACTGTGATCAGTTGAAGGAAAAGACCAGGGTACTATGAAAAATAGTAGGAATGGAGACCTGCCTTAGATCCAGGAGAAGTCAACAGCATATAAAGAAAGATGAGCAGGAAACAGAGAAGGAGCTGGAGATGAAAAGCACTCCAGGCTTAGGACACAATATATATAAACGTCAAAGGGATAATTTTTAATTTTCTAGTAATAAATAGCAGATAGAAAAGAATGGCATAAAATCATTTCAGAGAGACAGGAAGGGGCCCAATCACCAAAAAAAATTATATTCTTGTGAAGAATTTTGGTTTTTATTCTACACACAATGGAAAGCCATTGATGGGTACGAAGCAATGAACTGACGTAATATGAGCAGTGCTTGTAAAGAGACACTTCTCTTCAGCATGAAGTGTATATGAGATCTACTTTTGGAATCAAAATAAAAAAGAATGGATAATGAATTCAAAATTGGCACACAATGAGAGAAAACCAAATATCAACAGGAATAATGTTTTATTTTTTGATGAAGGACTAGCTGGGTGAAGGTGCTATGAACAGCAATGGGAATCTTAGACCATAAACGGCAGTTTTGAAGGAAAATCCGGAGTATAGAGCTCTAATCCCAGCACTTTGGGAGGCCGAGGCAGGTGGATCACAAGGTCAAGAGATCGAGACCATCCTGGTCAACAAAGTGAAACCCCGTCTCTACTAAAAATACAAAAATTAGCTGGGCATGGTGGTGCGCACCTGTAGTCCCAGCTACTCAGGAGCCTGAGGCAGGAGAATTGCTTGAACCCAGGGGTGGAGGTAGCAGTGAGCCGAGATCGTGCCATTGCACTCCAGTCTGGGTAACAACAGTGAAACTCCATCTCAAAAAAAAAAAAAAAAGAGAGTTTAGAGCTCATCTGGCAATTTGCTAAGATTATAAATGTACATTATCATGACATACAAAGCTACACAGATAAAACTGTGGACAAAAATTCTGATATAATTATGCTATGTTTTAAATGTATCCCTTTCAAAATTTGGGTGTTATCAATGTGACAGTAGTAAGAAGCGGGACTTTTAAGAGGTGATTAGGTCATGAGGGCTCCTCCGGAATGAAAGGGATTAGGACTTTGTAAAGAGCCTTTACACAGCCTTCCTCCCTCCAGAAGATGCAGCTTTCAAAGCACCACCTTAGGCACAGAGACTGGACCTTACCAGGTGCCAGCATCTTGATCTTGGACTTCCTACTGTCCAGAACTGTGAGAAAATAACTTTCTGTTTTGTATACATTACCCAGTCTATGATATTTTGTTATAGCAGCACAAACGAAGACAATCTGGTTAGTTCATGATGTTACTAAACCTCCCCTTTTCAAGTTGAGTTGCTACAAATATGCTTGCACGACTTGGACATAAGTGAACATTTTCCATCAGTATTGTTCACTTTAGCACGGCTTGATTAGGATTATAAGGTTTACAATTTCCTACGTGAAATTTCAAGATCTAAAAATTCTAAAATCTAATAGTGTTTTTGCAACTCATTTATCAGCAACAAGACATAACCTAACCAAATCTGGTAACAAAACCCACCGTGAATGAAGTAAGGCTATTAGCATGTTATATGACATAAATAAAAACACATTTGATTACAAGGTTGTCACAGATCCTACTGGCATTGACATGTAACATCTGATATAAGCAACTTATTGCCTTTCTAAAATCTTAAAAGTTCTGAATCCAGATGTACATCTGGCTCAAGGATTTCTGATAAGAGAATGTAAGCCAGTAGTGATATTCACCTTCTTGGGAATCACTGAACATTTGTCAATCAAACATCCAATTTATTCCACTCACTAGTAGAGTGCATGGCACATAGTAGGTACATTGTATTTTTGAGGAAAAATCTTCTGATTTTATAACACTTTTTAGAGCACATAAATTGTCTCTTCTATCCTTTCCAGAGAGGACCTTCTAGATTTAGTATTTTTACTGAGTTAATTAACAAGATCCATATCCCATTATAATAAACCTTTTGGCAAAGGCATCTAGCAGTCACTATCTTATTTTAATAACCACAATCTTTTATTATAGCTTATCTACCAGCAGAGCCAATGCTACAAATTTTGCGTCGTTCTCTAAGTGCTGACTGTGCAACATTTTTTACATAGACCTTGCTCCTCACTAAATCAGACAAAAGCAGGGGCAAGAGACAGAATACGTGTACAGGGTATGCAGTGGACAATTTGAGGTTGAGAAGAATGAACAGATAACAATTTTTGGATTTAAATGTTGTCACCCAAAACAGGCTATACTGTGCACTCACGGCATATTCAGATTAAGCCCCCTGAACCTCAGAAACTAACGTTATATGCTAATCCAGCATAATTCATGTGTGGTAAACTGTATTCATAGAGTGAATACAAAAATGTTAAGGCACACTGAAACATCTTTTAAGATGTCTCGTTTATTTTTTTCATATTTTTCCCTTAGTCTTGTAACTTAATATTTGTACCAAATTGATTTCCCTGTTCCTTGTAATTTTTTGTTTTGTATAAATACCATAATTTAGACAATTAGGAATGTAATTATTTCTTTTGTCTTTATGATTACCTTTATGAATATCTGATCATTACCTTATTCAAAAGCCTGTGGGTTAATATTAGAACTTTTAAAGAAATAATGTAAGCCCAGTAATATTTTGCCTGTTAAGTGAAATCGAATTTTGCAGGAAGAAAATTCCTTACAACCCATTTGAGAAAGGACTTCTCAGATGCTTTTATAGAAGTATAGCAAAGACTAAGCCTTGAAGACTCAGATAATTCAGTAGTCTCCTAAAATAGAGGAAGCACCCTTTAATATTAGGAAACTGAGGCCACGATAATTGTTACTTTACAAAATAGGGTAACTACAATAAAAGCCTTATTTTGCCCAAGGAAATGATGACAAAAAAACACAAAGGAAGATGATGGGGAGAAACGAATGGTCAAATATCTGCACCTGGTGTCCTTCCCTGGAGTTTCATTTCAGTGAACAGAGAATGTGTTCCATAGTTTGCTGGGTATTCATATATTGCCACCAGTCCTGATTTTCCTTCTAGGAATGTGAAAAGTTCTTCTTTCAAACTGCTCTAAACCAACCCAAAGGACAGCTATTTGATTCCCCTTTGGTGTGGATGAACTCTAGAAGTGTCATCTTGAAGAAGCAGCTGTGGAGTCTGTTTAGAAAAACAGAGTGCTTTATAGCACGACCTGCATAAGAGAACATTCTATGTCCACTCAGGCTCAAAATGAATCAAAATAACATCAAAAAGTCAGAGAGATCCATGGTTGAAGTGAGATGGAACTTTATCCAAACAGAAAGTGACAACATCCCAAGTTACACTGTCCTCAGAACTGAATGCTAATGGCCAAGTGACAAGCAGCAGCCAAGTGAATTTGTCCTATGAGACAGAAACAACAGGCCACCCCCAACTCTGCCATTAGAACATATAAGCCACAACCTCTCCCCAGAGATTATTTAGCCATCATTGTTTGGGATCACAAAATACCACCTATTTGGAGTTGAAAAAAAAATGGGTGGAAAACACTATTTCTCCACGATTCTTTTGTCTCTTGAATTTCTGAGTATACACACACAAATCATTTAATAATTACAGCAAAACTAGATGATTATTTTTGTGATTAGTTATTTTTGTAATTATTTCAAAATTGGTCTATAAATCAAAAGGCTATGGCCAATTCACCTATTTGAAGACCATTGGTATGCCTATCATTATACCACTATTTTGTAATCATCATTCAAATTTTCTTGCCAGCAAAATATATAAGGGGAAAAAATTAACTTCACCAAAGAACTGTAAAAAGGAAATCTCCCAAAAAACCCATCAGAGGCAGCTATATTGTTTTAAGAAGGTACTTTATATTCTCTTATCCTTCAACCTCAAACAGGATTTGAGTCATAAAGCCAAGTTACCGTTACAGGCAACATTTACTGAGCACTTGATATTCTGCTTTGCATTGCATCTTCTTCTTAAGTATATTCACCCAACTTATATTTTTTGCTCACTGTCAACTACATGCCAGGAACTGTGCTAGTTACTGGAGAGAGAGTAATTTGCCAGACTGGACAGTATCCAAATACTACCTCTGCCCTCATTCAGCTTGACTTTTCATGGAGAATGCAGACAGAAAAGAAAGAAAACTGATAAATAATAAAATAACTTCAATATGTAGTGAGTATTCGCTTAGAAACGCACAAGAAATAAATTACATTAAAGAATCTTTAGTTTTGGCAGACACAGAAGACCTCCAAGGAAAACATCTTTAAACTGAGGCCCAAAGTGAGAAAACAATGTAATAAGTTTGAGTGAAGTGTAGGGTAAGGGATGGGCAGAGTTTGCCGAGCAAAGGGCATACCTTATGCTAAACACCCAAGGCCAGAAAGAGCTTGGAGTCATACGGAACTGAAGGAAAAATAGTTTGGCTTGAGTGTGAGAAACTAGAAGGACTGCAGCAAAAGACCTATTTGGCAAGATATGCACCAAGCAGCCATGGAGAGTTTTGTGAGCCATGGAAAGAAATACGTATTCTATTTTAAATTCAGCAGGAAATCCCTACAGAGAATAAAACAAAATAATGAGGTGATCCAGATTAGGTGCTGAGGAGGTCACAGTTGTAGCAATGTGGAGACTGGGCAGGAGAGACACAGGATGGAAAAAGTCATAGACAGACGAGATGCTCTGGGAGTAATCTAGGCAGGAAATAACTGGCATTTGAAGAAAGAGGTGGCATTTGGCAAAGGAGACAGAAGAAAGAGGATAAAGTTAGATTTTGGAAATTCAATAGGCCGGTCTATTCATGAATTCAGTGTGGGGGTCTGAAGAGTGAAGAAATCAATGATGATTTATTTGCAGAGAAAAGAGTAATTTGATGTTTGGTAAACTTTATTTAGAAATTTTTGAGAAATCTAAGTGGAGATGAATCGCTGAAAAGATAGGCAAGTCTAAAGCACACAGAAGAGACCTGGGCTAGAGACCTCATTACCATGAAAATGGGATTAACGTCCATGAGAACTGAAGAGACTGCCCAAGGAGAGCAAATGGTTAAATTAAGAATTTTTAATATGTAGCCGGAAACACCAGACAGGCTTTTGGCATATATGATGTTATATTATTACTAATCACAAAATGCAGAAACTAAAACTTAGTAAAGGTTACATAACTTGCCCAAAGGTTATACAACTATTATGAAACTCAAAGTTCATTTCAGTCCAGAACCAAGACCTGATGCAAAGTAATTCAAACCCAGACTCCAACTGAACACCACCAAACAAGCGAACAACAATCACACCCCACCCACAGTTCTCACTGCATGTTTTTTCAGGAAGCTTGATTATAATTTACCTAAAATTTCCTGAGCATGACAGACTATATGTTTAGTATATTTCCTAAGTTTAAATTGATACATTATGGAAGATAGAACCATCTGGTTTCCCACATTCATCTATCGAAAAACCCTGTTAACTAATTCCTTACAAAGTGAAGGAGCTGGCTCCCCACAGAGCTAACATATGTGACCTTCTAGGCATCACTTTATACAGCTGCCACCGTACTAACCATGAAATTAAAAGACCTCAATTGCTGTTGCTTGTTGTTTACTACAAGTTATCAAGATTATTGGTTTGTGTTGTGTGGAAAGTTAAATAATTCATCCTTAAAATTTCAAATCAATCTATTTATATTTAATACATGCCATGGGGTGCTTATTTCTCAAATAAGTTGTCAGTGAACATAAAAAAGTTTTGTGGTTTTAATTTGTAGTTCCCAAATGTCAATGAGGTTCAAAAAAGTTGTAAGAAGGCTAATCATTATTTTAATTTAAAGATTTCATTTCCATCTCATTCCACAACATGACTTAGTTTAAAGGTGGTTTTGCAGGCAAAACTTTTTGAATAAGAATTTGAAGAAAGTTCTGTAGAAATTTTCTTCACTTTTTTAGAAGATTTGCCACAGTCGCATTTCTAACAATATTCAACAGTATAAAAACATGCTACCTTGAGGACATATGAATAGAAAGACACACTACCTTCTCAAGATTCCAGGGATTGAATAGAAGCACATTGACAAGAATTCTAGAATATACAGTGCTGCCTGGAATAGGTTTTAAAAGTCCATTTCCCACATTATCAAAACTTTAAAAGTTTGAAATATTTCTGTTCAGGGTTATATGTGTATTATAAAAGCTTCAGAAACTGAAATCTCATTTTTGATCCAAGAATTTTCATATGGTTCGATGGATGGTAACTCCTACAGTAAAATATGAGCATTTCGGACCTCCAAAAAAAGACTGGAATATATTACTAACTAAGTCTGAATAGATCATATGGGTCTAGCCAGGAGCTTATTTTAAAAGTTGACATATTTTCAAATGCAATCCAGTAGACCCAATCTGAACTCTGTAAAATGCATATGCACAGGAACAAATGTGTCACACTTGAAGCACAATACATTATTCACAAACACACCCCAAGCATTTCTTACAGATTTATGGAGTAATTTATATGGAAAAATACATACATCTCAAGATTTCCATCCCATTCCAGCTACCTTACACTCATACCACTCTAACAAATGTATTCTAAAAAGTAAACATAAAAAGAAAGTAAATCTACATGGCTTACAGTGGGGAAAAAAAAAGATTTACAAAAAGATGTACTCAAACTTATATAGAAAATGCTATTTAAAATGACAATGACCAAGATGAATATTTCTTCTTATAAAATGATAATCAGTTGCAAATATTGAACTTAGTGCTTATAGTTTTCACTACTTCTCAGACAAGAAAAATTTATGCATATCTAAGGTATTGTATTAGTAATCCTGAAGTAGACCAAAAGAGTAAAAGAAGATTAAGTTCCTCTTACTAAAGGTAATGCGCCTGGATTTAATAGCTACTGAACTGAGTTTAATTTTGTTTCTGCAGCAGGAATAATGGTTTCTCAGGGAATTTTAGCCTTTAAAAAGAATAGTATATTCAACAAAAGGAATATGTTTGTATCTCTTCACTTGACCCACTAATTGAAATAGTTTTTGTTCTGTAATTTCAGAATTATTGTACAAAGGAGTTAAATTTTATATCTTCTCAAGTCTTTATTTTCTTATCTTTGGAGAAATATCAACAAAGATTAAATGAGTTTAAGAGGTATCAAGAATGCCTACAGATCTGCTGAGAGTTGCATTTATTGCTGCTGCTTCTAATTTAGATTAAATGCAAAGAAACACTTTCTGATCCTGGTTTCTTTGATATAAAAAGTATTTATAAAGGAATGTAGTGAATGTTTGCTCTGAAAACTTCTAAAAACCTTATTTTTCTTTGTTTGTGACTGTGTACAAATGGCCCTGTCAACAGACAAGAAAATTACTAGATCCAGCTCTAAACTGATGAGAAAATTCCATAAACAATTGCCACAGACTATGCTATTATTTTATAGTCGCAAATGATTCTAGATGACCTTTCATGGTTCTATTAGAGCTAAAACCCCACTGTAAACCAGAAATAATATTCCAGTTATTATGGATGTTTCTCTTTAAAAAGCTATCTACTAATAGACACTGAAATCACCTAGAGGGAAAATTGCCTGGCTCAGGTATTCTTTGTTTTCTTCTCAAAATTATATTCATGACAGGAGATCAACTCTACATATTGTTATCATCTCCTGCAAAAAAAAATTACACATAATACACTTAATAAGGAGTGTATCTGTTTGAAGGGAAGGTAACCATTCTTAGAGTTGACCATGTGAATGATGCTATAAAGTGTAAACATGAAGTGAGTAGAAAAGCCATTACCACTCTGAATTCAAAACATCAATACCCAAATCCACATGGCTTGAATAAGCAGCATACTGAGATTTATTATCCCATTTGTTCAGAGTCCATTGTTTCATGGTGGACAATCGTAGTGATGAGATTTGCATATTTACAGCACCTGTTTGGTCTACAGGATTTGAACAAATTGGGAATCTGAGTCAAATCAGGGCTAATACAAGTCCATTAACATCCCAGGAGAAAGGAGACAATAAAACCGTGGATAGAAGATGGTTAAGCTAATAAAGAGCTTTAGGGCACCAGGCCTAAGAGGATATTTAGTCATCTACAATATATTACTTAGTGCCAGTGACTCTTGATGTAAGCTGAAACAGAAGTTTCAAAAGTAGAGCATTTTACTTGATGGGAAGTACAGTTTTCTATTTGAATAAAAGTTGATTCTGCTCATTTATATCAAGGATGAATAGAAAGAAATGGATAACTTTATGACTGAAAGATTTTCAGACTTTGCATGGAAGCTCAAACTCTAGGAGTCAAGAATGTCCTTAGTGATGTGGGCAGCACCAAATCAAGGGTTAAACCTGAGCACCTAAAAGGCCCTCACCAAAACTGTCTCCCAGAAGCCTGACTCTCTTATTTCCAGATGCATCAATGCAAATCCATTTGTCTTCTATTCACTTGTTTTGTGACCTTGGGCAAGTGGTAACTTCTTTAACCCAAATGACATTAAGATGAAATGAAACACTGCATTTAAAGCACTCAAGAGCGTCTGGCACATATTAAGTATTTTAATAAGTGTATTAATGAGAGATGTAGTTAAGAGCTTCTTTCTGCAGAATGATTCTCTATGCCAATCAATTTTAATAGAGACAAGGGTGGAGTGAAAAGGAGAATTCACAAGCTCCGCCAAACAGAGCCATCCGGGAGACAGGCAATGATCTCAGCGGAAAAAGCCAGAACAGAACAGACAGAGGTGTAAGAGAACATTAAGGAATTAAGGAGGGGACAAAAAAGAAAGAGGAATAAACATGCCAGAAAACCTGGGTATATAAAAAGAGAGAGAGAAAACATTTTTAAAAGCAACTGTTGATTTGATCACATAAAATTTAAAGGCTACTTTATGAAAAATATATATCAGAACAAAGTTAATAGACAAACCTAAAGTGGCTAAATGAAAATCAGCACTAGAAAGTGCTTTCTCCCCATCTTCATTGAAGAGGCGTTTTAATCACTAAGAAAAAAATGCCCCTTACTAGAAAAAAATAGTTAAATTCATAATTCAGAAAGAATGAAAAAGGGCCCACATGCGTATCAAAAATGTTCACCCTCACTTGTAATCAAAGAATCGCTTTTAAAGTCACAATGAGAGGCCTTTTATTTTATATTTAAAAATCAGAAACCTTTACTTTTTTAAGTACCCATTACTGCTGAGGTAAAATACACATTCTTTCCTACACTGCCATTGTGAGTATAAATTGAGTGAAATATTTCTTAGGATAATTGGAAAGAAATCTAAATATGTTTAAAATTATGACCTTGAAATGATGACCAGGCAGCTGGGCACACAGTTAAGCTACCTTCCCACACTTACCTATCAAATCAGTGTGGTTTGGCTATGACCATATTTAGCAATGGAGCATGAGTAGATCTGAGGCCACTTCCTGGTGGGGGCCATATAAAGCTTCCATGCAATACAACATTCTGCTTCTCTTCCCCAATCTGTTGGCTGTATGTCATCTCCCAAGGTGGCCACTGAAGCCATGTATTGACAAGGGTAAAACCTGTCATCATGATCCTGGAATGTGAAGAATGGCATTCCTTCTGTGCTACTCCTCAAAACCACACTTTACCCTGATTGATCGTTGTGTGAACAAAAAATTATACCCAGGTAAACACTAATGCTATGGGGTTTAATTGTTATAGTAGCTAGTGCAACTAACATAGATTTTGATTATTTCTACTTCTACAATTAATCCTAACTATATTTAAGGATATATATCAATACACAAACTGTAATACTAGCAAAACATAAGAATTACCTAAAAAATTAGAAAGAAATTAGCAACATTCATTTAATAGAATATCTTGCAGGAATTAAAATCATGTTTGATTTTATATGGAAATGTATATAGACCATTAGGTTAAAAAAAAAGCATTCTATAAGACTCATGATCACAATTTACACATTCCCTATATTACCACAGCTATCGTGGAGTGTTAGAATTATAAAAGTAATTTTAAACTATCTATTTTTTTATTATCAAAACATTTTAGTTACATTCAGAAAAACTCCCATGAATATTATAATAAAAGACGGGGGGAAAGAGAAAGAAAAGAAAGAAGAAAAATGTCAGAGGCAGAAGGACTTGAAGGAAGTTGAGATGAACTAGTTTATTTATTTTTTAATTAGGGATGAAAACTTGTTTAAGCTTATGTATTGTGCATTCTCAAAATGGTCTAGTTCCTTACATGGCTGGTTTTATGGGATGTTAGTAATATAAAAGGTACTGGGAAATAAATTCCTGTATAAATAAATAACTGTATTTGTACTATTAACCAGCCTTAGGACCTGAAATTGGACTAGATATTGTTCTCTTTGGATTATAATTCAGTTTAAAGAGCCCTACACATCTCTGTCAACTCAACCCGACCCCATTTCCAGGAGCCTCCTTTTTAGTTCTGTGAGACCAGGGCTTCTATGTGTATGGTTCCATTGTGGGATGGGGGGACTAGGAAAGGAAGTACAGCTGAGGAGCTCTGCAGAGGAGGACAAGGACACTGGTGGGATGCTCTAAAAAGGACATGGGCCTTGCTGAGGACCACCTTACCCCACCCCTAGTGTTGCTTAGACCTGCAGTTCCCTGGACACAATTCGGTTTAATTTGCTAAAAAGGCATTGTGACAGTATACAAAAAAAAAAAAAAGAAGACCAAAGTTAAATTCAGAAAAACTCCCATGAATATTATAATAAAAGATGGGGTAAAAGAGAAAGAAAACAAAGAAGAAGAAGGTCAAAGTTTGCATATACGATAATATACTTCACAATTTTGCCATGTCTGTCCTTTAGATATGAGTATGAAGCATCCCAAGCTGTGTGCTGCCAGTGGGGCACAGACGTGCTGAGATATTAATCCTCTCAGCCCTGGGCAGCTTGTCAAGGCCCAGGGCCATGGAAGTCCCCAGGTGGTCTCCTCAAGTAACCCAAGCACTGGGGATAAGGTAACAGCAGCCCTTGCTAACCAAAGCCTAGGTGTTTAGTTATACATTTCCTCTTCATTTAAATCAAACACAGCTGATGTGTTTCATATACAAAATCAAAGAGAAAATTAATAAAGCATTTAAAAATTATGCTACATTTATAAAAATACTGCAATATGTTATCAGTCAGAAAAACTAGAAAGTGAAACAGATTTTTCTCATTCGACTGTGTTTTGATGAGCATGAATAAAGCCTCTGAAGATAAAACACTTTTTTTTTTTTTTGAGACAGAGTTTCACTCTTGTTACCCAGGCTGGAGTGCAATGGCGTGATCTCGGCTCAATGCAACCTCCGCCTCCTGGGTTCAGGCAATTCTCCTGCCTCAGCCTCCTGAGTAGCTGGGATTACAGGCACGCGCCACTGTGCCCAGCTAATTTTTTGTATTTTTAGTAGAGACAGGGTTTCACCATGTTGACCAGGATGGTCTCGATCTCTTGACCTCGTGATCCACCTGCCTCGGCCTCCCAAAGTGCTGGGATTACAGGCGTGAGCCACCGCGCCCAGCCCAATAAAACACTTTCTAAAGCTCTAGGACATAAACTGAACTTGACAGAATATTAGCATATGAATCAGGGGGGAGTACATTTAAAAGAGTTTCTTATCCTAGTCTACCATTATGTGATATGAAATGAGCTCCAATGAGTGCATTGGTCCCACTGAAATATAATTCATGAACATAATATTGTATGCTAAATGCTTTGCCAGAAATAAAAGAAACCCCACCAACATCATCATGCACACCTGCTAGTGATGATTAAATAAGGACCAAAAAAAAAAACCAGCATTGAAATATGTGTCTTACAAAGAATTGTACATTACTCTTCCCCTTGCATGTTCCACCCAAAGGAAAACAAAACAATACAGTGAATTAGCCTTCGGTTTTCTTCTTATTTTCTAGAAACTACAGTTAGTATGCTACGTCTTTAAAGTAAAAATAGATAAATTTAGATTCTCCTTATAAATGTTCTTGTGGCAAATTAGAAACAGAAATGCATTAAAGAACCAATTTTCTGTTTTGGGAATATGCATTTTTTAAAGCCCTTAAACCCAGAAATGATGTAGAGTTTGTGGAGATGCTCAGTTCTGGAGAGAACTGTGGTAGGAAGAGCATTCCTGCATCCAGAGAAGTAGAGAACTTCTCTGCCCATCCCCAACAAAACAGACCTGTGCAAACAGCTGTCTATAGGCCAAGGTGGCCTGGGTGGATCCTATATGGAGTCAATGAATGCCCTTCATTGTTGAGTCTAGTGTCTTTCACTCTCCTTACGTGACACTTGGCACCTTGTGCTGCATGATGATTGCCTGTTCACTGATCCATATTCTCCAGTGAATAATAACTGCTCTCCAAGGGGAAAGGACCCATGTCTCTAAAGTCCATCATTGTATCCTCAGCTACTAGCCTTCTATTTGTACCTATTAGATACTTAATAAATATGTGTGAATTAATGAACTCATTCATTTATTCATATGATACACAAATAGTTACTTAACAGCTATTATGTGGCGGGGATAAGGTAACAAATAAGATATAGCATTTTATAGCAAAATACAGCCTAGGAGACAGCAAAGATATCAGTAAAGAGAAGTACTGTTTTCAAGGAGGGTAGCAGCAAGAAGAGCAAGCTCCATTTTGCACTGACTCTTTAAGACTTTAGGGAAAGGATACTAGAGACACATGTAAAAGTCCCCAGGAACACCCAGTACAGGAATAGGAGATGCTGGTTAGAAAACTAAGATGCTACAGGACCTACATGCAAGTGAAATGTGAGTACAAATGGTCATATGAACTAACTAGTAACCACAGAACAGTGAGGCCTGAGGAGGTTGATGTTATATAAGACATTGATCACATTGTTGAATATGCCGCAAAAGCCTTAATCATGGAATATTCAGAAAAATATAAACCCACTGTATGAAATATATTCATTTTTGTTGTTCATAAATCCAGACATTTGCCTTTTTTTCCTATTTTTAAGTTTAGGGTTTCATGTGCAGGATGTACAGGTTTGTTACATAGGTAAATGTATGTCACGGAAGTTCGCTGCCCAGATCATCCTATCACCCAGGTATTAAGCCCAGCATCCATTAGCTATTCTTCCTAATGCCCTTCCCCTGCCCCCCCCCCCACCTTCTGACAGGCCCCAGTGTGTGTTGTTTCCCCTCCATGTGTTCTCATCATTTAACTTCTACTTAAAAGTGAGAACGTGTGGTATTTGTTTTGGGGTTCCTGCGTTAGTTTGCTGAGGATAATGGCCTCCAGCTCCATCCATGTTCCTGCAAAGGATATGATCTCATTCCTTTTCACAGTTGCATAGTATTCCATGGCATATATGTATCACATTTTCTTTATCCATTCTGTCATTGATAGGCACTTACGTTGATTCCATGTACGTGCTATTGTGAATAGTGCTGCAATGAACATACACATGCATGTATCTTTATCATAGAATAATTTATATTCCTTTGGATATATACCCAGGGATGGGATTGATAAACCCAGACATTTAGCTAAAATAAAATCTGCAGCATTTTTTTTCTATCAATATTTCAAATGTTCTTTATACTTAAAAAGGTACATACAATTTCAAGAGTCATTTAACAACATCAGTTGCAAAAAAGAAAGTGAATCTAGTACACAAGAAATGCTGCTGCTTCTACACATGTGTCCTATAGTTTGTGGTGCTTTTCATTATAATATAAAATAAAACATGCAGAGATAGGTAAGAAGAAACAGAAAACTAAAGACTCACCAGAATGTGTGTTAATATGATTTGCTAAAATAAGATCATCAAACACAAAGTACTCAATTAAAAAGATGGATAATGTCAAGTTTGAAAGAAAAAACAAGGAGATGGCAAGTCTTGCTTAATACAAGTGAAAGTGTAAACATGTTCACTCTCTCTGGAATGTAATCTGGCAGAGTATATTAAAATTAAGGATGCCTATTCCCTGACATACAGAACTATCATTTTAAAGTATGATATCCAGATAAACCCTCAGAAAAGTCCAAAATGTTCGGTGCTGCATTACTTGTGGTAGCAAGGGGCTGGGACAGTTTAAGTATTCATCAGTAAAGGAACGAAAGTTAAGATGTAGTAGATGCATGTGATGGATATTATCATGCAGTAATTCGAAACAATAAATCAGATTATTCTCTCATTGTAAATATTAAAAACAAAAATAAAATTAACAAATAAAATAAATCCTATAGTACTATAACATTTGTAAAAATTAAAACCTCTATGTTCCCAAACACACACTACTTATTTTACAAGAATTCAAAAATAGCTGAAAACATATATGGAATATATTATTTCAGTGGATGGTAGAATAAGGGATAAAGAAAAAAAGTGAATAAAATGAGAAGACCTGGAATGGAACAGCTATGACAATTGCTATGAAATTAATGCTTGAGTTAATACAACTCTCTGCATCTGTGGATATTAGACACATGTACGGAATTAGTACATCCTAGTATATAAGACCCCTCTGTGCTTTTCCCCTTTCCTGAATCATTGTGTATACTAATATCACATATTTAGTATGTAGACAAATACAGATACAGTTTCATTTATAAAGACATAAACATAGGTTAGACATAGCCTAACCCACTGAAATTTTGTATGTTGATTATATGGACCAAGGATGTTCCCAGGATTCAAGACTTTCAGTGCTAAAACCAGGAAAACCAGGATGAGTTGATA
Organism: Callithrix jacchus; assembly: GCF_049354715.1. Taxonomy (NCBI): domain Eukaryota; kingdom Metazoa; phylum Chordata; class Mammalia; order Primates; family Cebidae; genus Callithrix; species Callithrix jacchus. The sequence goes on from NC_133504.1 coordinate 36,391,536, forward strand.
ATGCTATTTGTTCACCTGTTAACAAGTTAGATAACACATCTTCACCTCTGCAATAAGAGCTTCCTCGCACAGATCTCTGTTTATTGGCTTTCATCCTGTTCTTTAAAACAAGCTGTTTTTATAAACGGTTTAAGAACTTTGGAAATTCAATATTTGAAAATCCCATGCACCAAAAAGAAAATAATTTCAGATATGCTAAATGTAAAACTAATTGTGTGCATGCAATATTGTATACAAATGATAACAAGGTTGAAAAGAAATCACCTATTTATTCATTACCTAAACTATCAAGACAGTAAATGATACTAGCCACCATTGTGAAATCATTAAGATGTGCTCCCTTATCAAAGTTTTTATAGCATATAGTTTTCAGAAAAAGCAAATGTAAAATTATGAATAGTAAAATTCTGATTCCATAAGTCAGAAAATCATAAAATTTTTTTGTATTATAGTCACTATCGTGTACACTTTTTAATTGAAGCCAATATATAGAATTGTTTCATTTACTTCTTTATATAAAAATTGCATTTACATTACATAAAATAACCTTATTTTTACTACCCAAAATCTAATTTAAAAGGCATGTAAATTTTTCATTTAAATTTTTAATTTTCCTTCTCAAAACAAGTCTCCACTTGTTGATTATGACTCTTGGTGATTATTACTCTTTTATAACTTATAAAATTGCAAGGCATATTTCAGAGACTAGAACAAACTGTGCTTGCCAATAAATAAACTATTATATTTGATTTCCTTCAAAAGAAGGTGATAGTGTCTGTATAAATGAGTGTGGTTTCTTGCACCTTGGGTAACATTTAAATACACAGCAAAAATAGTTTGTTTTCATTCACTCTTAATGAGCACTCACACACACCAGAAAGGAAAGGTATGAAAGGTCACTCCAGAAATGATCTGAATCATCATAACCCTTTGCATATTTGATACATGAGCATTTTTTTTTACTTTTAGAAGCTATCCAAAGGGGAGTGTCATAACATATGATGTCAATAAGAGTTTAAAAACGAAAGTGTGAAAACATAACTGTGTATTTAATTAGAGTCCTCATTTTGGCCTAATACTGTTTTCTCTGGAGTTTGTCTTTGGAAATGCTATAAGAAAGTGAGTTTTGAGTTTTGTCTTCCTAAGGGGAGAAAAATCTCTATTCCTTTCTTATTTTCTTAAGGGCAGAAATAAAGTGAAATATCTCACTACACTTGTAAGCAGACCTGAAGGTAGAGCTGACAGGGAAGATGGCATCATGACTCACTGTATTCAACTTCAGTAGCCAACATCTATAGGCAAATTCTTCCAAAAGGAGGTAGAAACAACAAAAACCTTCAAAACACTTCAAGAAATTACTTGAAGGAGAAGTAAATCAATGGCCAATGAACACCCTGAAGACCTGAAAAAAGATAACTAGCTATGTGCATGTTTTGGCTGTACCATAACATTTTGATGATACTCTAGATCAGTCAAAGCAGCCTGTGTCCAAACAGAAGCCAGATGAACCTCTTGAAGTGACTCTGATAAAAGCATTCTCCCCAAGAGTTTTAGCAAGCCAAGACAAAGCATGTGGTGAATTGGAGAGAGGAGGAGGAGGTGCTTGCTTTTGGTCTAGTATGGCAATGTTTGCTCTGATAGGTCATGGGAGTTGACAAGGTTGTCTAGTCTCAGAAAGCCTAAAGGATACTTCCTTCCCCCACCAACCCTCCACAACCCACACACACAAAAAAAAGGATGTGAAGGATAATGAGTATATAAAACTTAAAAGTCTCTCTGTGTATTCTCTCTACAGTTTGCCCAGAGCTTCCCTCGTTAATAAATTCCTCTATTCCTAATCAAGAGAAACAAGCTAAAATAATTTTGACCTGTATTTCACCATGATAGCTTTTGCTTTTAGCTTTCTTAAAGAACTGTATTGTATATTTTGATAAAGTTTCTGCTAAACACACATACTTTAATGATTTATTTTCACTTTTATTTATTATATTCATGTTCTAATACATTTTCATATGGTTTAAGCCAAAGGAACTTTTTATATCAGTTAAAATTTCTACATGAGTAAATGTTCAATTTTTGTAAATCAAATTATAGTTACCATTCAAGTTGCATATGCCTCCACAATTTAACCATTTGATAAAGGACTATTTTTATACAGTAAATCTGCAAAACCTAGATAATCACTAATATGCTCTTATTTTAACAACATCATTAATAATTAATTATTCACTCTTGCAGCACAAGAATGTGCTGAACACCTAGAATGTGCCAGTTATGGGATTATATCACTAAATCAAAAATACGGTTTTTGCCCTAATGGAGCTAACAGTCTGGCAAATTGAAAAATAGGCCAGGAGCAGTGTCTTATGCCTGTAATCACAGCACCTTGGGAGGCCAAGGCAGACAGATCACAAGGTCAGGAAATCGAGACCAGTGTGGCCAACATGGTGAAACACTGTCTCTACTAAAATATAAAAAAATTAGCGGGGCTTGGTGGCACACACATGTATTTCCAGCTACTCAGGAGGCTGAGACAGGGGAATTGTTTGAACCCAGCAGGCAGAGGTTGCAGTGAGCCAAGATCACACCACTGTACTCCAGCCAAGACTGTCTCAAATAATAATAATAATAATTTCTTTAAAAAAAACTACAAGAGTATGCAAATAAATTTTCAGTAATAGTATTTCAAACTCTAAAATAGTAAAGTATTTCTAGCAAACCAAGATTTGTTGTATCCACAGAAATATCAAAGGATGGATTATTTTATTTTATTGTAAGTGAAGCTAGGCTATATATTTCTGGGATTATCTCTTCAGGATCTTTGCTTTGCTTTATTTTTTTAAGATACTACTGTGCCTTCCAAACAGGAATGCTTAGAAAACTATATAATACATTAAACCATCCAACTTCTTGCCCAAAATCTTGTGCATAACATATGTACAGCAATACTTTAATAGAAAAAAATCATACTTTAGATACAAAAGACTTAAATTTAGAACACTTAAAAAATCACCTATTATTATTTTAATACAATATTTTCCTGTATACTTTATTTTTGGAGAAATAATGCTCTGGTTATTTTCTTTTCCCTTTAGCACATTGATAGTGCCCTTTCCAAGTGTGGTAAGGAGAAAGGTGTCAACGATTCATGGTGTACAGCCTATGCTCTATTCAGATTGCTCACACCTCCCTAAGATAAACTATTGCTGCATCATTACTGTCCACTACACACATGGTACAAGTACTTCAGAACAACTTACCTATTCTTAAAGCCAATATAATTTACTTACTGATAACTGTCTTTAAGGAATGTTTAGATACTATCATAAGACTTGAGAGAAGAAAAAATAAAGTTTAGGAAACAGATTACATTTACAACAGAGAAAAGGGAAAGACCTAAGAATATGCTTTCTTAACTAGTGCCTAAAAGAGCACCTGGGATATAATAATTTTCAATGTATATTAAATTAATGGACAAACAAGTTGCATTAGAAATTAACTCTAAGGGGGCATCCCAAGATGGCCAACCCAAATGTCCATCAATGATAGACTGGATAAAGAAAATGTGGCACATATACACCATGGAATACTATGCAGCCATAAAAAATGATGAGTTCGTGTTCTTCATAGGGACATGGATGAATCTGGAAACCATCATTCTCAACAAACTGAGGCAAGAACAGAAAACAAAACACCACATATTCTCACTCACAGGTGAATGTTGAACAATTAGAGCATGTGGACACAGGGAGGGGAGCATCACACACTGCGTCAGTTGTGGGGGGCTAGAGGAGGGACAATGGGGGGTGGGAAGGGTGGGGAAGGACAACAAGGGGAGAAATATCAGATAGAGTTGATGGCGGGATGAAGGCAGCAAAACACCTTACCATGTATGTACCTATGCAACAATCCTGCATGATTTGCACATGTACCCCAGAACCTAAAGTACAATTTAAAAAAAAGAAAGAAATTAACTCTAAGAAGCAGAAGTTAGTAAGAAAGGCTCTGTGAAATACCCCAGGTGAAACAAGGAAAACCTAACTCAAATATATCAGAAAATAAAAAATACATACCATATACACTAAAAATGGTATGTCTAAACTCATTCATGTAAAGTTACTTATTGTGCATATACATATACTCTGCACATACAATATTATAGACACTAGAGATCCAGCAACAAACAAAACAGGCCAAATATCAGCCATCGTGACATATACATTCCAGAATGACATATAACAAAATAAAATATGACACGACTTCCACTGCAGCCCAAGAATGATTAACTGCTCTGGGAATCACCTACGTGCCAAAACAGAAAACAAAACAGAAACATATATATAAAATAACTGTTTTCAAATAATTGAACATCAGACAGCCTAGGATAAAGATGAGACAAAGAACTACTCCAGCTTACTGATTGAATGCTATCCCCATCAAGCTACCATTGACTTTCTTCTCAGAATTAGAAATAACAACTTTAAATTTCATATGGAACCAAAAAAGAGCTCATATAGCCAAGACAATCCTAAGCAGAAAGAACAAAACTGGAGGCATCAGGCTACCTGACTTCAAACTATACTACATGGCTACAGTAACCAAAACAGCATGGTACTGGTACTAAAACAGACATATAAACCAATGGAACAGAACAGAGGCCTGAGAAATAACACCACACATCTACAACCATCTGATTTTTGACAAACCTGACAAAAATAAGCAATGGGGCAAGGATTTCCTATTTAATAAATGGTGTTGGGAAAACTGGCTATCCATTTGCAAAAAACATTTGAATCTGAACCATTCCCTTACACCTTACAGAAAAATTAACTCAAAATGGATTAAACTTTTAAACGTAAGACCTGAAACCATAAAAACCCAAAAAGAAAACCTAGGCAAGACCATTCAGGACATAGGCATGGGCAAAGACTTCATGACTAAAACACCAAAAGCAATGTCAACAAACACCAAAATTGATAAATGGGATCTAATTAAACTTAAGAGTTTCTGCACAGCAAAAGAAACCATCATCAGAGTAAACAGGCAACCTACAGAATGGGAGAACTTTTTTGCAATCAATTAATCTGACAAAGGGCTAATATCCAGAATCTACAAGGAACTTAAACAAATTTACAAGAAAAAAAATCCCGTCAAAAAGTAGGCAAATGATATGAACAGACACTTCTCAAAAGACATTTATGCAGCCAATAAACATAGGAAAAACTGCTCATCATCACTGGTCATTAGTGAAATGCAAATCAAAACCACAATGAGATACCATCTCACACCAGTTAGAATGGCAATCATTAAAAAGTCAGGAAGCAACAGATGCTGGAGAGGATGTGGAGAAATAGGAACACTTTTACACTGTTGGTGGGAATGTAAATTAGTTCAACCATTGTGGAAGACAGTGTGGCAATTCCTCAAGGATCTAGAATCAGAAATACTATTTGACCCAGCAATCTCATTACTGGATATATACCCAAAGGATTATAACTCATCCTGCTATAAAGATACATGCACACGTATGTTTACTGCAGCACTGTTCACAATAGCAAAGACTTGGAACCAACTCAGATGTCCATCAATGATAGACTGGATAAAGAAAATGTGGCACAAATATACCATGGAATATCACGTAGCCATAAGAACAGATGAGTTCATGTTCTTTGCAGGGACATGGATGAAGCTGGAAGCCATCCTTCTCAGCAAATTAACACAGAAGCGGAAAGCCAAATGCTGCATGTTCTCTCTCATAAGTGGGAGTTGAACATTGAAAACACACGGACACAGGGAGAGGAACATCACATATCAGGGCCTGTCAGGGGGTTAGGAGATAGGGGAGGGGTAGTATTAGGAGAAATACCTAATGTAGATGACGGTTGATGGGTGCAGCAAACTACCATGGCATGTGTATACCTATGTAACAAATCTGTATGTTCTGTACATGTATCCCAGAACTTAAGGTATAATAAAAAATTTAAAAAGGCAAATTCTACAATGCAGCAAATGGAGCTCAGCCATCTGTTGCGCAGTGGCTCAAGCCTGTAATCCCAGCACTTTGTGAGGCCGAGGCGGGTGGATCACGAGGTCAAGAGATCAAGTCCATCCTGGTCAACATGATGAAACCCCATCTCTACTAAAAATATAAAAAATTAGCTGGGCATGGTGGTGTGTAATCCCAACTACTCGGGATGCTGAGGCAGGAGAATTGCCTGAACCCAGGAGGCGGAGGTTGTGGTGAGCCGAGATCGCGCCACTGCACTCCAGCCTGGGTAACAAGAGTGGAACTCCATCTCAAAAAAAGAAAAAAGGAAAGACAGATGAGAAAATCGAGGAGATGGGTGGAATTTGTGGAGCAGAATACCCCACAGGGAGGGACTGTGGAAAGAAACAGTTTAGGATTACAGAAGGATCTTCTCATTATTTGGTACAGTACTATTCTGTGCCATTGTGGGGTAAAGCTCCATGAAGCTGAGGAATAAGCACATGAAAGCAGTGGGCCACATAATTTCTAGAACTTACATAGGAAATCGTTTGTGTTCCTGCCAGAGAGAATGAAAAGACTTTTTACTATCCAATACATTCAACCAAGGCCTCAAGATGATCACATCTTCATGGAGGATAAATTATACCAAGAGTAAAGGCTGTTCCAGGCTCCTTAAAAAAACCTTTCAAAGCAAGCCTGAAAAGTATCCATCTACATCGAAACTTATCACACAACTTACTGTGTGTGCATTCATTTTCCATTGCTATATAAAAATTGCCACAAATTTATCAGCACAATTCTGGTTACAATCAAGATCTCAGGCAAGCTACAATATCATCTGAGGCCTCACCAGGGGAAGAATCTGCTTCCAAGCTCGCTCAAATTGTTTGCAGAATCCATTCTGTTGTGGTTAGAGGAGTGGGAGGCCTGAGTTTTCTTGCTGTCACCTGGAGGCCATCCTCAGGCCCTAGGTACAACCTGCAGTTTGCTATCCAATAGGCTTACCAATATGGCCTCTTTCTTCATCAAGCCTGCAAGGAAAGCCTACAGCTCCAATCTGGTAAGATGGGGTTTCACAATATAACAAGAATAACATTGCATCACCTTTTCCATAAAATATAACCAATTAGGAAAGTCACATACCATTACCTTACCATATTCTATTAATTAGAAGTACTCATGGGGGGGTATTATACTGCAGCTGAACAAGAGACAGGGATTATGGGGCCACCCTAAAGTATGTCACCTACAATGCACACTAACCAAGTCCAAACTTTTTAAATGCATACAAGAAAATCTAATATTCAATAATGTGAAATTTACAAGATCAATGGACCTGTCAAAATTACTAAGCATGAAAAACTTGGAAACATGACCCATAACTAAAGAAAAACCAATCTGTAAAAACAGATCCTAAAATGACAGAGATGATGGAATTATCAGACAAGGGTATAAAATGGCTACTACAAATCTTACAAATGTTCTCAAAAATGGAACAAGTAATATGAGCACAAAAAAAACACATAGATTTAAAAAGACCCTAATTAAACTTATTAGGGAAAAAAACTACAAAATCTAAAATAAACAGTATGTCAGATGAGATTCCTAGCAGATTAAACATTGAAGATGTGGAAACTTAAAAACACAATATGATAAAAACCATAGGTAAAAGGATTAAGAAGAAAAAACAGATCTTCAGAATATTGTGGAACACTAACAGTCTAACATATGTGTAACTGGAGATTCAGAAGGAGAGGAAAGAAATGGAGAAGGGATGGAAAAATATTGAAAGAGATAATCCCTGAACATTTTACAAATTGATAAAAATTATCATCCCAGAGACCCTAGAAACTCAAACACTCAGCAAAAGAAATATATAGAAAGCCATGCCAAGGAACATTGCCATATATTGTTAAAAAAGACACATCACAGACAATAAGAAAATATTTGCAAACAACTTATTAATAAAGTACTTGTATCCAGAATGAAAAAGAACTTTCAAAGTACAAGAATTAAAAATCACCTTAAGAAAAAATAATAGGCAAAATGTTTAAAATTCACTTCCCCAAAGAACATAAATATATTGTACATAAGCTCATAAAAAGATGCTTAATTTCATTAGTCACTAGGAAAGTAGAAATGAAAACCACTAGGAGATAGCATTACACACCTGCAAGAGTGATTGAAATTAGAAGACCAGTAATACTAGCATTGGCAAAGACACAGAACTGTAACATAAGAAAAATGACAGTTATGGAATGCATTTTGGTAGTTTCTTGTGATATAAGCATACCACTTCCCATGTCACTCAGCAGTACCATAACTGGATATTTACCTGAGAGAAATGAAGGACTCCAAAGATTAGTGCACAAGTTTTCAAGCAGCTTTATTCACCAGGGTCCAAATTGAAAACTGCAGGAATGTCTACCAAGAGGTAAATGAATAAACAACTTATAGATTAACTACACAGCAAGGAAAATAACTGCTAATACACTCAAAAACATGGGAAATCTAAAAGCATTATGCTGAGTAAAAGAAGCCAAACACATACTCACACAAACACACGTTTTATTCTATTTACAACAAATTCTAGAAAAGGTGAAACTACAGTGTCTGAATGCAGATCGGTAGTTACCATGTGCTGGGAATGCAAGGGGTATTGACTGCAAAGAGAATGTTCGGATGATAAAAACTTTCTCTAACTTAATTATGGTGGTGGCTATACAAAAACATACATTTTTCAAAATTCATCAACTGTATACCCCAAAATGGGTTAACTGTATTGTATTTAAATCACATTTCATTGAACAATAAATGAATGGCTAAATCAACAAATGGATGAATACATAAAATTGCCTAAATTGTCTATAAAAATTAAACAAATAACTACATGGTGCTAGTGCCCTAGAGGAAAATAAAGCAGATGAGTGAAGAGGCTATGCCAGAGTAAGGAGTATTTATTAAATAGGGTGTTCAAGAAAAGCCTTACTGAGGTGGTGACAGCTGAGTAAAGATCCAAAAGATGTAAGTGGGAAAGCAATGAAACTGTAGGAAAAGCAGGCGCCTGGGGTAGGCTGATCAACAAGGAAGTCAGTTACCCGGAGCAGAGTGACCTGGGGTGGAACAGTCAGTGAGGTTAGGTAGAAAAGAGTGGGTGGACCCCTTAGAGCTATTGTAGAGACAAGCTTTTACACCCTGAGCAAAACAGAAATGCCTCATCAAAATTAAGGACGCTTTTGCTTCAAATTACCATCAAGAAAATGAGAAGACAATTCACAGAATGGGAGAAAATAATTGAAAATCATGTGTCTGATAAGGTACTCATAGCTAAGACAGGTAAAGTATTCTTACGATCCAATAACAGATGGATAACCCAACCTAAAAATGGGAAAAATATATCAATAGACATTTCTCTAAACATATACAAATGACCAATAAGCATATTAAAAGAAGCATATAAAATGATGCATTGCTAGTCATCAGGGATGAGCAAACCAAAATCATAATGGCATAAAACTTCATACACATTCACTACTGTAATCCTAGCACTTTGGGAGGCTGAGGCAGATGGATCACCTGAGATCAGAAGTTCAAGAGCAGCCTGGACAACATGGTGAAACCCATCTCTATTAAAAATACAAAAATTAGCTGAGCCTGTTAGCACATGCCTATAGTCCCAGCTACACAGGAGGCTGAGGCAGGAGAATTGCTTGAACCTGGGAGGCAGAGGTTATAGTGATCCAAAATCATGCCACTGCACTTCAGACAGAGTGAGACTCCATCTCAAAAAAAAAAAATGGCTATAATCAAAAAGTCCGATAATAACAAGTGTTGACAAGGATGTGGAGAAATTAGAACCTTCATTCTACAGTTGGGAACATAGAATGATGCAGTCACCGTGAAAAAAACAATCTGACAGTTTCTCACAAAGTTAAACATAAAATTATCATATGTCTCCGCAATTTTACTCCAAGGTACATATCCATAAGAACTGTAAACATGTTTTCCCAAAAACTTTTAGGGCAATGTTTACTGAAGCACTGTTCATAAAACCAAAGAAGTGGGGGAAAAAAACAAATTTATATTAACTGAAGAATAAACAAAATGTGGCAAATTCATACAATAGAATATATTACTTCTGATATATAACTGAAATATATAGTACTTGGCAATAAAAGAGGAAAAGTACTGATATATGCTTCAACATGGATAAAACTTAAAACTACTTTGCTAAGGGAAAGGAGCTAGTCACAAAGACCACATAGTATATGATTCTTTTTATATGAAATTCCCAGAATAGACAAATATATAGAGACAGAAAGTAGATTAGTGGTTTCCTGGGGCTGGTAGGGTGGGGATAAGAAAATAAGAAGAGACTGCTAATGGGTAGGGAATTTTATTTGAGGGTGATGAAATTGATCTAAAATTGTTAGTAGTGACGGTTGCACAACTCTGTGACCATACTAAAATCCACTGAATTCTACACTTTAAATGATTCAATTGTTTGTTTATGAATTTTATCTCTATAAAATTGTACAAAACTAATCTATCAGAAGAGTAGAAATCAAATAGGTGATTTCTTAAACTTTTTACAAGTTAAAAACTGACTTTAAAAGTTAAAACTTTTAAAATTGAAACTTTTTGAACATTTAAAAAGTGGCCTCTTAAACTTTTTCTATGTATCATTTTTGCACCTTTTCACTTTCTGACTTACTTTACAAACCATGAGAGGTTATAGGAGTTTGATTTCACTTAGAATATTTCATGGAGATTTTCTTAACTCCTGCTTTTCAGAGTTAATTTCTAATATATTTGTTTGTTTATTAATTTAACAAATGTACATTGAAAACCCACTACTGCAAAGCACTGTATCCCAGGTGCTATTCAGGTACCTAGGAGAAGGAAACATGTCCTTCATTCTTTTCCTTTTTCCTGTTATTAGCCTAGTCAATTTCTTCACTTTCTTTCTTTTTCCTTGTTTTTCTTTTCATAAGTCTTAAAGCAGCATCTGAAAATCCCTTAAACACAGTAATTGTAAGTGGATTTTTTTGGTTTTAAGATTAGGTGAGTTGATTATCTGACTTCAAATTATTCTATAAGGCTATTATTAACAAAACAGCATGGTACTAGTATAAGCATCACTACCAGGAAGAAAGTCACATATTTACAACCAACTGATCTTTGATAAAGCATACAAAAACATAAATTTGGGAAAGGACACCCTATTTAATAAATGGTGCTGGGAAAACTGGATAGCCACATATAGAAGAATGAAACTGGATTTCTATTTCTCACCAAATACAAAAATCAACTGAAGGTATATCAATCACTTAAATCTAAGACCTGCAACCGTAAAACTTCTGGAAGAAAACCTAGAAAAACACTTCTGGACATTGGTATAGGCAATGAATTTACTGTTAGAATCCCAAAAGCAGAAGTAACAAAAACAAAAATTAATAAGACCTAATTAAACTAAAAATATTAACTTTTAGTCTTGGAGAAAATATGTGCAAACTATACATTCAGCAAAAGACAATATCCAGAATCTACAAGGAGCTCAAACAAATCAGCAAGAAAAAAAAAAATAATCCCTTCAAAAGCAGGCAAATGACATGAATAGAAATTTCTCAAAAGAAGATATGCAAAGGGACAACAAAAATATGAAAAAATGTTTAATATCATTGATCAGGGAAATGCAAATTAAAACCACTATGAAATACCACCCTACCCCGCCAAAATGGCCATTATTAAAAAGTAAAAAAAAAAAAAAAGATGTTGGCATGGATGTGATAAAAAAGGAGCACAAATACAAATGCAATGCTGGTGGAAATGTAAATTAGTATAATCTCTGTGAAAAAACATATAAAAATTTCTTAAAGAATTAAAAGTAGGTATACCATTTGGCCCAACAATCCCACTGCCAGTATCCACCCAAAAGAAAAGAAGTCATATGTGGCATTGTTTCTGAGGCCTCTATTCTGTTCCATTGGTCTATATCTCTGTTTTGATACCAGTACCATGCTGTTTTGATTACTGTAGCCTTGTGGTATCCTTTGAGGTCAGGTAGCGTGATGCCTCTAGCTTCGTTCCTTTTGCTTAGAATTATCTTGCCTATGCGGGCTCTCTTTTGGTTCCATATGAAGTTTAAAGTGGTTTTTTCCAGTTCTGTGAAGAAGGTCAGTGGTAGCTTGATGGGGATAGCATTGAATCTATAAATTACTTTGGGTAGTATGGCCATTTTCACAATATTGATTCTTCCTAACCATGAGCATGGAATGCTTTTCCATCTGTTGTGTCCTCTCCTATTTCCTTGAGCAGTGGTCTGTAGTTCTCCTTGAAGAGAACTTTTACATCTTTTGTTAGTTGTATTCCTAGGTATTTTATTCTCTTTGTACAATTGTGAATGGGAGTTCATTCATGATTGATTTGGCTCTCTGTTTGTTTGTTGTTGGTGTATAGGAATTCTTGTGATTTCTGCACGTTGATTTGAAAGTATCCTGAGACTTTGCTGAAGTTGCTTATCAGCTTAAGGAGGTTTTGGACTGAGTCGATGGGGTCTTCTAAATATATAATCATGTCATCTGCAAATAGGGACTATTTGACTTCTTTTCCTAATTGAATGCCCTTTATTTCTTTTTCTTGCCTAATTACTCTGGCTACAACTTCCAGTACTATATTGAATACAAGTGGCAAGAGAGGGCATGCTTGTCTAGTGACGGTTTTTAAACAGAATGCTTCTAGTCTTTGCCCATTTAGTATGATATTGGTTGTGGGTTTGTCATAAATGGCTTTTATTATTTTGATATACATTCCATCAATACCTAGTTTATTGAGAGATTTTAGCATAAAGGGCTGTTGAATTTTGTCAAAGACCTTCTCCACATCTATTGAGATAATCATGTGGTTTTTGCTTTTGGTTCTGTTTATGTGGTGGATTACACATATAGATTTGTGTATGTTGAACCAGTCTTGCCAATTAGACCCAGCAATCCCATTACTGGGTATATACCCAAAGGATTATAAATCACTCTCTTATAAAGACACAGGCACACATATGTTCATTGCAGTGCTGTTTACAATAGCAAAGACCTGAACCAACCCAAATGCCCATCAGTGATAAACTGGACAAAGAAAATGTGGCACATACACACCGTGGAATACTATGCAGCCATAAAAAACGACAAGCTTGTGTCCTTTGTAGAGACATGGATGAATCTAGAAACCATCATTCTCAGCAAACTGATACAAGAATACAAAACCAAACATGGCCATGTTTTCACTCATAGGTGGGTGATGAACAATGAGAACACTTGGGCACAGGGAAAAGAACAACACTCACTGGGCTAGGTGGGGGGTGGAGTGGAGGGGAGGGGAGGAACAGCAGCGGGGTGAGGAGGATGGGGAGGGAGGGATAACACTGGGAGAAATGCCTGATGTAGGCAATGGGGTGGGTAGCGGAGGGATGAAGACAGCAAACCACCATGGCATATATGTACCTATGCAACAATCCTGCAGGATGCTGGATGTGCACATGTACAGCAGAGCCCAAAATACAATTTAACAAAAAAAGAAAAGAAAAGAAGTCATTACCTAAAGTAAGTTGCTGTATCAAAAAGACAGCCGTATGTGTATGTTTCTCACAGCACTTAATTCACAATTGCAAAGATATTAAATAAACAAGTGCCCATCAACCAATGAATGGATAAAGAACATGTGGTATATATACATCATGGAATACTACTGGGCCATAAAAAAGAATACAATTATATCTTTTGGAGCAATTTGGATGGAGTTGGAGGATATTATTCTAAGTGAAGTAACTCAAGAACAGAAAACCAAATACCATGTATTCTCACTTATAAGTAAGATCGTAGTTGTGGTTATGCAAGGGCATACAGTGTAATGGACTTTGGAGTTTGGGAGAGGTTGGGAGGGGCTGAAGAATTAAAAAGCTACATATTTCGGTACAGTGTATTCTACTCAGGTGACAAGTACACTAAAATTTCCAAATTCACCACCATATAATTCATCCATGTAACTAAAAGCACTTGTACCCCAAAAGCCATATGAGAGAAACCCAGAAGGCAACAGTAAAGTCTTATCATGCTAAGGACAAGAGATATATCTGTAACCCAGGGGATGCAGATAATTTAAAGATTTTTTTTCCACCAAACTTAAAGGAATACCACATTATTAGTAAATTTATATCTTATAAAGAAAGTTACCCAGTAAGAAACAGAGAACTATTTGGGTAAAAATGTGATTTTAATTTTATCATTTAACATATGCTTTGAATTTAAGTTTGTCTTTCAGAAAACAATACTTATAGTATTTGTACCTTTCCTCAAGTAGTATAAAATTTTAATGTGTCAGTACTATCCTGAGAAATCTATCTACTGTTCCCTGATAGAGTTTGTCTTCTAAAATTCCGAACCAAACAAATATAGCAGTCTTTAATTAGAGTTTTCTTTCCTAAAAGCCATCATTGCCCCACAGTACTTTAAATTGGCCCCCCCACAAAAAAATTCATTTCTCCTCTTAGTTCTACTAATTATACTTTTCCTCCCATTATGCCTATATTCATAGCTTCTGTTTCTTATTAGCTGTTTTGAGATAACTCAGAAGTGAGCCAATTTACTGCTAATTGCTACATGAAGAGAATAGGTCATCAGTGGCTAAATCTCATGGGTATACCACATTAATAATAGACAGAACCTAATCCAACACTTGAAAGCCAATTGAGAAATATATGTATCTGTTGTACCTGCCCTTAATGTTTTATTTAATTTTTTTTTTTTTTTTTTTTTTTTTTTTTGGTTAGAAAATTCAACTCAGATGTTTTCCTTGCTTTGCTGCCTGCCTTTGGTCATTTCTTCCTCTCCTCTACCAGGCTGTAATCTATTGCCCTCTTATTTCCAGTCATTCATTCACATCCTGGTACTTCCTTTCTGCCTTCAAATGTGATTTCACTAACATTTTCTCCTTAGGATCCATCCATTATTGTAATTATCATTCATTCTTTCTGTCTGTGTTTCAATGCCCTTAGAGTTTACTACCAGTTCATTTTCTCTCAACTTTTTCTGATTTCTTTCTCTCACAAGAAGAATAAGGGAAGGAAGGCTTTTTTTCTTCAAAAAAAGAAAAAAACAGAAAATCAGCTTTTGTGAAGGATTTGGAGTCCCCATTGGATGTACAGCCAGATAAAGTGCTCTATTGAAACTCGGTATTTTTCTACACGAAAGTACACACAAAGCAACACTTTCTTTTTTTTTTTTCTTCTTTTTTTTTGAGATGGAGCTTCGCTCTTGTTACCCAGGCTGGAGTGCAATGGCGCGATCTCGGCTCACCGCAACCTCCGCCTCCTGGGTTCAGGCAATTCTCCTGCCTCAGCCTCCCGAGTAGCTGGGATTGCAGGCACGCACCACCGTGCCCAGCTAATTTTTTGTATTTTTAGTAGAGATGGGGTTTCACCATGTTGACCAGGATGGTCTCGATCTCTTGACCTCGTGATCCACCCGCTTAGGCCTCCCAAAGTGCTGGGATTACAGGCTTGAGCCACCGCGCCCGGCAACATTTTCTTATAGAGATAATCAGAATCTATTAAACTGTAGACATTTAAAACCTAAAAAAGAGTCTGGAGGGGCATCTAGAACCACCTCATTATTTTATGGATAGGGACAAATGGGAGCCACCTGCTGTGATCTCCTTCATGCATCAAGATTTGTATTTTCGTATTGCTGCTATTGGTATTGTTGTTGTACATTTATTAAGTATATTTGCATATCCATTACAACAGTTATATATTCAATTTTACTAATATATATTATATTTATTTAATATTTAGCAATATTAGATATTTACTAAGCATCTTATTAGTGCACATCTTAGGGGAAAAAGTAGAGAATCCTCACAGATGGAGCAGTTTATATTTTGCAGGTGCTTTGGTGCTTTCTACCCCATCCCATTTAATCGTCACACTTTGAAACAGACAGAAAATGAAACAGCCTCAAAGATGAGCAATTGCTTGTCAAGGATCACAAATCTACAAAAGAGCAGAGCCAGAAACTTAACCCAGGCCTGTCTCAATTCAGCCTGTTTTTTGTTTGTTGTTTGCTTGCTTGCTTGCTAGCTTGTTTTTACTCTTCAAGGCTGTCTACTTAGTATAAGCCCAACCACATCACTTTTTCAAAAAGACAATTGGTGGTCCCAGAGTATCCAAACAAGATGACAATTTGCTTTTCTAAATTCTGACAATTACAGTTTTGGTCCATGTTTGCCCAAATTCAGTGGACTGTTGTATCTGTGCTGTGACAGCCTGGGAAGCCTCTTTGTGTGGATGTGGGATATATTTAATGAAATCAGTGGTGATGCTATCAAGGAGAAAGACTAGACAAAAGAGGCAATAATTTAGGTAATTAATTGTAAAGTCTTGATACTAAAATTAATAACCCTCATTATTTTTAAAGATATAGCCTAATATTTGTTCTACTGAAAAAAAAGATTTTCCACTCTTTTGTAACTTTAGTTTTAGCTATTTTAGCTTCTTTATCCTTTTTTCCCATGTTCTTTCCCCCACTTTCTCACTCAATAATGTGTGATTCATCTTTTCTGATCCAAGGATGTCTCCTGCTTTCCTTTAATATAACAGCAATTCACATCGGTATTAATGGAAAAAGTTCTACTCCTTCACCCAATTCTTTTTTTGTAGATAAAGAATAACAAAAAAAAATACTTCAAACTTGAGAAGTGTCTTAAAATAGATAACGGTTTTTGCAAAATACACGACCTATTACAAACAAAATCCCTCACATTTTAATTTCTTGGTAGTTCAACATTATTGACTAAATTTTCTCATGTCGACATTGCTTTTGACATCAGATCAAGACAACTGGGACTAAAAATTTTTTTTCTGTTCATTCTGAATCTTAAACTCTTAGATTTGCATTGGTATGACTGCTTAACTCTGCAGTACACAATACTAATAAAAAAGACCTCTATACAAGGACATACTACCTCTCTTGTATCTCACTCTGCTCTAGTGGGAGTTACTTGAGGGAAGGGAATCTGTTTTGATCATTCATATGCTTTCTAGTACAGCGTAAACAGAAATGTGTGTATTGAATTAAACTGAAATGAAATTTGGCCATAGATCTAAAGTCTGGCTCTGATGTACAATACTCAAAGGAAAAATAGATTGAGTTTGAGTAAAGAAGGTATGAAGGAGAACAGGTAAATGGATAACTGCTATTGCTGCCATATTTGATTTTCTGTAACTTTCAGGAACTAAAGAGGTTGAGGAGTGAACAAAAGCAGAAAGAAACTCACTTTTATTCATTTAACAATTATTTTTTAGGATATACTCTGTCAGGAAGTATGCTACGAACTTGAATTACTTTATATTGTTTGTTTACAGAACAACTATGAATTAGGTTTTTTCATACAAATTTTTAAAATAGGAAACTATGTCTTAGGTTGGTTATGTAACTACTTCCAGATTATACATTTAACAAAGCATAGAACTAGAATTTCAACCCAAGTCTTCCTGCCTTAAAAGCCCATGCTTTTTAGATTTCACCAAGCTTCTTCCTGCACGCAAACAAAACCCACAAACATAAATTACTCATTTTATATTGATAAACAATATAGTTCCTCATACAAACCAATTATCTAAAAGTGAATTACTGATGTTGCTATATAACTAGCAACTATGGACTGAGGTGCTCCATAAAATGATGAATTTATTAAGGCCTTTAGTCCTGCTGAGTCTGTCTTTGATACCTCATAAATAACACAGCAGTGAAATCTGCAACAGCTTAAAGGTAAAGGATCTGCATTTACAGATGCCAGGGTTACTGCAAGAGCTAAATCCAGGTACACGTTTCCAGAAAACACGTCATGTCTCTAGCCTCTGTCTTCCAAAACAGGCACCTGCTAACCTCTTCACCTTTTCATATGTCCTAGAAATACATATTAGAGAAGAAAACTCATTTAAATAATACATTTTTTCTTGGGGATAACACTCAGTTTCAGAGGGCTTGTGTTGGTCTTTTTTATAAGATTCTAGCTTAGAATCTCTGGAGTGAACATGGATACATCGATTTAATTGTTTGATTTTGTAAGTAAGTTCTTTTCCAAATATAATGCTAGTGGTGAGGTAGTCTTAGGTCATGTTCTAGTCATCCTCTGATGCAGCCAGCCAAACACCCAGACAAGGTGCAGGTCCCAGACAAAGACTCCTAACAAAGAATGGAGTGTTAGATTGGAAAGTGATATAGTGAGTATTTTCTTTCTTTTTTCTTTTTTGTTTTGTTTTGTTTTGTTTTGTTTTGTTTTGTTTTGAGATGGAGTTTCACTCTTGTTGCCCAGGCTGGAGTTCAGTGGTGTGATCTAGCCTCATTGCAATCTACACGCTCCTGCCTCAGCCTCCCAAGTAGCTGGGACTACAGGTATGTGCCACCATGCCCAGCTAATTTTGTTTTTTTAGTAAAAACAGGGTTTCACCATGTTGGTCAGGCTGGTCTTGAACTCCTGACCTCAAGTGATTCACCTGCCTCGGCCTCCCTAAGTGCTGGGATTACAGCCATCAGCCACCCCATACTCATACTCCAGCCTGAGTTATTTTCTTCAACACTCAGATATTTCATATAAGGAAACTGAGATTTAAAGAGGGTAATTAACATGCCCAAGATTGTTGCTATTTAATGACATAGTTAGTCCTAGGATTCCTTCTACTACATCAAGTTGCCTGAGAGAGCTCAGAAGCAGGTGTTACTGACACTCTGGAAACCCCAAAGAGAGGAGCTAGTCAGAGCAAGTTAAATGTATGTCATTGATCTGATTCCACAGCAAGCCAAAATGACTCCTGTTAATGCTCCAAAAGTGTTTAATAGTTCACATCAGATTTTTAATTTTCAATTTACTTTCATCCATATGTAGTCTACTTTGTGTTTTCACTCTCTGTTTTAATAAGCTGAGCAGTTTTTCTAATCTAGGACTTGCACATCCACATTTCTCAAAAGTGTGAATTTCCTATTGGGTTTCTCATCTTAAAGAACAGCTTCCAGTAGTAAGGGATGTAAAAAGGAAGTAACTCTCCAAAGAACTAAAACAGGACGCCCTATCCTAACAGAAAACACATTTGTTGCTTTTTTCTTTTCTTTTCTTTTCTTTTTTTTTTTTTTTTTTTTTTTTTTTTTTTTTTTTTTTGAGATGGAGTTTCGCTGCTGTTACCCAGGCTGGAGTGCAATGGCGTGATCTCGGCTCACCGCAACCTCCGCCTCCTGGGTTCAGGCAATTCTCCTGCCTCCGCCTCCTGAGTAGCTGGGGTTACAGGCACACGCCACGATGCCCAGCTAATTTTTTGCATTTTTAGTAGGGACCGGCTTTCACCATGTTGACCAGGATGGTCTCGATCTCTTGACCCGTGATCCACCCGCCTCGGCCTCCCAAAGTGCCGGGATTACAGGCTTGAGCCACCAATCCTGGCCCATTTGTTGCTTTAAAAAAAAAAAAAGCACACTAATTTAGAGTGAAGAATATGATGTTGGCTGAATCTATTAAATAAATAACATTTTATCAAATAACATATACTTTTCAAAAATGCCTGGTTATTGAAATAGACTCAATTAACCTGTGTTTCTCTATCAAATATTCTCCAGCTTCATCTTCCATTCCTCTTTTAAACATTTTGCATAATTGTAAATTATGTCATTTTAAAGTGAAAGACATTCATCTTTCTCAAAAGCAATTGAAAGACACTCGCTTCTACATACATGCTCATCCTGCATGCCCATTGAACTGTTCTACAGTTTTCCAAAATCCAATCTATATACCATCTCTACTTCCACATTTATGCTCTTTCTCATGCCCTGTCTGGGCTGAAAGACTCTTTTCAAATAGTCAAATCCTATCCAAATGTTAGAGAGCATATGAAAGATTACTCTCTTTCCTACAGCCTTTATCAAACACTCAAGCCATTGAAATTCTTCTCTCCTTTCAACATTAGTGGCACTTGTTTCTTTCAATAAATTGGCACTTAGGAAATTCTACCTGAATTCAGTACATACAGGGAGCACAGCCCTCAAGATGTATTTTGGCTTTTGACATCATTGACCAGGAGCACATCATTAATGTAATTATTGCTTTTAGGGTGCTGATCTGAGACATCAACACAATGAAATGGAGTCAGAGAAGAAATAAGGTAGCAAATATCATTTAGTAAATGAGTGTGTCCTTTCAGAGGAATAGAAGGTGTCCCTAGGACAGAAATGTGATTATCATCCTGGATTCCTCCAATGTTATCATTGCCATTTAACCAATAGAACACATAATTCTATTTACTTAACAGCTGTTAAATATAAATTTAGGATTCTTGCTCCACTTGTAATTGCATTACTCATTTCTTTATTCAAACAATATTTATTGAGCACCTTCTATGTACCAGACACTATTGTATATTCTGGAGATGTATGTTGAATTATTTTTCATTCTTTGTCATTTTGGAACATAGAGTGAAAGAAAACAGATCAAAACTAATAAATGTGCTGTATCATATATTCAAAGGTAATAATTTCTAAGGAGAAAGATGAATGAAAATGGATAGGTAGTGGCTAAAGTGTTCAATTTTAACTGGAGTCGTGGTAAAACGTTACTTAGAAAACAATATTCAAGCAGCTCCTTGAGGAAGAGGAAGGGACAAGCCAAAAAGATAAGTGGGAAAAAATATATATTATCCTAGATAAAAGGAAGGGCAAACACAAATGATCTGAATGAGAATCATTGGTTCTCAGCACAGCTGAGAGAAGTGCTGAGGTGAGAGGAGGAGTAGGTGATGTCAGAGAGGAAATGGTGAGTGAAGCCTCTGGTAGAATTTTGGCTTGTCCCTTGAAAGAGTTTAGGATCCATTGGAAGATTTTTAGCAGATGAATGATATTATCTGACTTGTATTATTTTCTAGAGAGAACAGACCATAAAAAAGTTCTGCATTCTGTTGTAATAGACTAATCCAGAGCAATCCTCCAACTGAGACCTCTAAGAGCAGAATTTAAAAAAATCATTAGAAGACACTGGAGAGTCAAAAAGTCAAAATATTATACAGACATATTTGGGAGTAGAAGGCAGTTAGAAAGTTGATCTGGTATTGGAGACCACTTTTCTCTTAGGGACCTATGTCTTATTTAGGAAGAGAGTTCTAGGAGGCTGAGAGATGGACAGAGCTCTCAGTAGACCCAGAGGATTAGAGGACAAAAACTGGAATTTAGAGCCAGTGACGGGGTGGGGCCTGCTCAATGCTCAACTTATGGGAAGAGGGAAAGTCTAATTTTCTATGCATTAGACTTTCACATGTAAAATATTCATGTTATAAATAATAGAATAGTCATGAAAATGGTAGTTAAATGATATGAACCGACCAAGCCGATTGAAGGAGAAAAATGCAACAATTTTTTTTTAAAGTCAATTCAAAATAAGTCATTGTAAAGGAGAGATAAAGAAACTAACCAGAATAAATAAAAAGCAAATAGCAAGATGGTAAGTCATAATTCAAATGTGTTAGTAACTAATGTAATAGTAATCATATATCATGCAGATTAAATACAAATTTTCTAACTTAAAGAGTTGTCAGACTCAATTTTTTAAAATGCAACTATATACTGCTTAAAAGAGATACTTTAATAATATAAGAATATATAATTATGGAACAGAATATAGAACATAAATATATGAATATAGAATATATACTTTTAAAATATAAGAATATAGAATATAAGAAAAATTTTAAAGTAGAATACAAGAATATAGGCTGAAAGTAAAAGGAGATGTTCCCTCGCTGTGTCATGTGTTCTCATTGTTCAACTCCCACTTATGAATGAGCAGATGTAGTGTTTGGTTTTCTGATCCTCTGTTAGTTTGCATAGAATGATGGTTTCCGGCTTCATCCATGTCCCTGCAAAGGACATGAACTCATTCTTTTTATGGCTGCATAGTATTCCATGATGTATATGTGCCACATTTTCTTCATCCAGTCTATCATTGATGGGCATTTGGGTTGGTTTCCAATCTTTGCTATTGTGAACAGTGCTGCAATAAACATAAGTGTGCATGTGTCTTTATGGTATAATAATCTATAATCCTTTGGGCATGTACCCAATAATGGGATTGCTGGGTCAAATGGTATTTCTGGTTGTAGATCCTTGAGGAATTTCCACACTGTCTTTCACAATGCTTGAACTAATTTTTACTCCCACCAAGAAATAGAAGAAAAGTATACATACTGAAATTCATGTTTGATTAAAAAAAAGGAAAAAGTAAAGGGAGAAAAACACATTTCATATTTGCTGGTCATTTAACTCTCATCACTCAGTTCTAAAAACTACTTACTATATTCTGCTCTGTGATGCCAGGGCTAGGATGCTGGGCCCAGCACAGTGCACACACATTTCCAGGCTGCCCGCTGAAATCCTGATCGTTTTTCCAATAAGGGTAACTAGAGAGAATTTGGAAGGCTAGAGAAAAGAAAAAGGGACTCACTATATTCTTGTTTCTGTTAACGGTCATCACTGTCAGGTGACCCCAGCTGTGGCAGGCCAAACCCATCACTTTCTATTGCCTCTCCCAGAGCCAGCTTCATGAGGGCCCCGCAGTGGTTCAAGTAGCTGCTGGGTAGAGACGGCTCCTCTGAGGTCTGAGAATAGCTCCACAGGCCACATCTCTGTGCTGAATGGCACCCTCTTTTTGAAGGTCTTAGCACCAATTCCACAGGGCTCTTCCTTTTGCCACAACATTTTTCTTTTTTTCTCCAAGGCTAAGGAGAGTTGCTGTTTTCTACGGTTATTATCTCTGGGTTACCTCATTCATCCTTTTTGGTACCTTCACCTCTCCAAACCTGCGTAACCAATTTTCTTTACTAAATCTCCTGCTTAAAATGTCTAATGTGATTTTTGTCTTCCTGACTACAAAACTGGTAAACCATGCAAACACTAGCCAAAGAAAGCTACTGTAGCTATATTTATAATAAAGAAAGTACACTGAAGTGAAAAAACACTACTAGAAATGAAAAGAGACATTTCATAATGGTAATACACTGGGAAAATATTTTAATTCTAGATATGTATGTACTTAATAGCATGTCCTCAAAATTTATAAGGCAAAACAGAACTAAAGAAAGAACTAGGTTGATCCTTAATTATAGTGGTAGCTTTTAACAAACCTCTCTCAGAAACTAATAGAATAACCAAATAAAAAAAGGAATAAAGATGGAAATGGGTTGAGCAAAACAGGGGCACAGGGGTAGCTGTTGGAGGGGAAGTAATGGGGACGGAAGGGTATTGGAACCCTTTGCAATTACCAGGTGAGAGATGGTGATGCAGAGGACTGGAGTCACTGCATTCTGAATCAATTTTGAAGGTTAAGCCAAGATCTCCTGACATGGATGTAGGCTGTGCGAGAAATAAAGAGTCAAAAATGACACCAGGCAAATGAAAGAGTGGAATAGCTATTAACTGAGAAGTTGAAGACTGTGATAGTAGTCCCATCTAGTAGTTTGGGGGATAGGACAAGGAGTTCAGTTTCAACATCGATATTTGAAATGTCTTTGATTTCTCTATCTAAGATGTTTCCACCTCTAAGTCATTTGCTCACTCCACTTAAAAGTGGAGCCCTCAGAAGCCCCTTCAGAGCTGGTCTAGGTCTGGCCCCTGCTTACTCCCTCCCTTCTACTCTGGCTCCTTCTGTTCCTCTACAGTGAACCTAATTACAGCTCCCCAGAGTCTTTCTTCTAACCGTTTTACACACTATTCTTGTTACTTGGACTATCTTTTCTTTCTTTGCCTAAATACCTGGATTCATCTTTCAGCCAAATAATCTTATTTCCTAGGAATCCTATGCTGAAGATTGCATCTGGCTTCTGTGCTGCCTTCTGTACATTACCACTATCCTCCATGTTTTCCACAGCTGTATCACTTACCATGCAAAATCATAATTGCTTATTTACTTCTCTGTTTCTCCCACTAACCCAAAAGCTTCTGCAGGGTAAGTAACAGGACCTGTGTGCATGCCTGATAAAAAGGGTGTCTGATACATTGTCTTGTGCCTTGTTAAATAAATAAATTCTCCATATAAGTCACAAAAACAACAACTGTGAAAACATATGGATCCCTGAAGACTGGAAAGCATGGTTTTAAAAATCTCATTGTGTGCATCCTGGAAATTTAATTTTTAAGGTTCTATAAGTGATCACATAACAACTGAGGAGAAAAATGAACAGATAAACAATCCTCAAGGTGTGATATGATCTCACCAAAAGCCTAGGATAGACATTAGCTTTTAAATGGAATATACTTTGCACTACCACTGTCATGCCATATGTAGATTCCTGCTAAAACCACACAATAAAACATTATTCATTTCCTTCTGCTTTTAGTAATGTACAACTTTTTACTTTCAAGCATATTAAAATAAATGAGCTAATTATGAATAACGTTGTCAGAAGTTTTTCTCCTCCAGATAAATAAAGGATCTCATTGTCAAGCTGAGAAGGGAGCATAAATAATAAAACTTCCCTTCTAGACACTGTGGGTTTTTAATGTTCCTTGAGCACAGCACTTCAAGGATGCATGCTGCTTTGACATTTTAAGTCACTGTGATCTTGTCTTTTCTGGCCACTGCCTCAAAATCTTCCTACCTGGCCATTAAATCCACTTCATCTTACCTAGGATAAGGTTTGCCAGCTAAATTTTCCCTAGCCAGCCAATTTTTCTCAGATTCAGAGAAGCAGTAGCTACCTACTTCAAATGTGAAAAAAAGATAAATATAAAACAAACAAACTTGAGTAGACACCAAAGGAAGGAGCCTTCACATTCAAGCATTTGAGATTTGGTGGGGGTAAAACCTCTTGAAACTAAACTACTTACCTCTCAACCCTCCAAAAAGACTTTCAAAGCTGGCATGTTAAGTTTTTCACCTAGCTCCTAACACTAATGATGCATGTGGAAAGGAAAATGCGATTCAATTTCATACAGAGGATATAAATTTTCTTTCATGAAAGCATATGTAACTGCTACATAATTATTTTACATTTTTTAATTTAAAGAATAAATACATGAACTCTACCATGCTAATCACTGTGTTTTTTGCTACTTTTTCTACTTGAGGTAAGAATTACACATTTAGCAGAGGTATTCTCAATTGCTTGCTTTTATACCAAACATATGCAAATTTCAACATTCCCTTTGATGTTGGTGTTTAGTTTCATGTTGAAAAGCTCAACGGTGGAGACATAAAAAGGTGAAAGGAGTTCTAACTGAAGAAGTCCATCTCACAAGAATCAATACCAAGAGGAAAAACAGGTGTGTTGCTAAGCAAAGTATTTTTTTCTATTGCCCTACTGATGCCCTTTTCAAACATCTCATTTATGAGTCCAAAGCAGCTGTCACTAGACTATTTTGCAAGCCAGAGCTCAGCTATTTATGCTGCCTCTGCTCTTAGAGATCTATATGTTATGATTCTTTTTTCTACTGAGCACATGAGAAGCTTAATACTGATATGTAACACTTGTTAACTGGAACATAAAGGTATCTAATTTTATATATGGGTTATTTCTGTAATACACACTATTTCTTATTTAAAAAAAATAGATCTTTAAGAAAAGACACACAGTCCCTGAAAGTGTGGGAGGTTAGAGGCTTTAACTATAAAAATGGTCTATAAGACAAGAAGGATGGGAGGAGAAATGTATTAAAGTTTGCCCTAATGAACCTTTAGAGGAAGCTGGAGGAGGAGACATGAGGAAGTAATGATCAAAACAGAGAGGCTAGCACTAAGCATCCCTCAATGTGGACTACCGAGAATTCTCTGTGCTCACATAAGCACAGATCAGGTTTCCTTTTAATTTGTTTTCTAATTTTGCCCTTCGAGATATTTTTAACAGATTGTCCACAATAAATTGTTTGGCGACCATCCATTTTCTGGATCAAGGTGATTGCACATACTGTAAAATAAATGGTAGAAATAAAATTTTAAATTATATCTAGATGTTTTCGGATACACTGTTTTTCATCAACATTCATATTCCATTAGGAAAAGTTGTAAAGCATATTAAAAGGATTCTAAACCCCAAAGTTCTTGTCAATTATCATGTTTCAAATGCAATGCTTATTAGAACTACAAATTTTATGCAAAAATAATTCTAAATATTTAAAAAAAAAATCATAGCTACTGAACCAAAACTTGACTTGTCTGTATTCTGAATTTAACATTTCAGTCAACTTGTACTAAGGCCTGTTAAAGTAACACATGATCAGCTCCGTCATTTTATTATGCCAAATACAGCAAAGATCTGCAGGTCAGTCATGGGACTGTTTGCATTATATTTTCTGGAGAGGTGAAACCTCTTAAGTGAATCCTACATTTAATCATCTCCAAATCCCAAGCTATATCTCCTGATCCCTGTTTTGATTTAAAATAAAATTCATTTTCTGGTGTTCTGTGTGAGTTTGCTTCAAGCTTGACTTAGAGATTTATGAATAGCTTTTACTGTTTGCTTACTGACCACTTCCACAGTTCCGATCCCCATGGGTGATTTCCACAAGTCTGCGGCATGTTGGGAGATGTGAAGGAGGTGGATTGGCGAATGATTTCATGCAGTAAAACACAGCACCCTCACTCTTAGAGCCAAAGCAAATATCTTGAGAATAAAGTAACCTCTTGGATTCGAGTAGCGCATTTGATATGAGAGTACAAGATTGTCTGAACAAACTTATGCCATTTCCAATATTCCTACCACATTCTGCTTCTGGAGAAAATGCTCCTATATCCAGGGATGAAATGTGATGGTGGTGGTGTAAGTGGTGGGTCCTCCTTTTACGTATTGTTTTGTGATCTTTTTGGTGTGGGACAACATTCAATCTGATTATTCCTAAAAGTAAATTTTTTCTCATTTGGAAGTCAGTTTCCAGACTGGAGAACAAAGGCAGCATTTCTCAGTGAAAGAAAGCCCTTGAGTATTTACTGCATTATAGAATATAGAAGGTGAGCAACACAACAGCCAGCAGGAATAAGCTATCCCTCAGTCCAAGTTAAATGCTCATTGAAATTTTCAACATTGATGATAATGCCTGACTTCTTTAGAGCTTCTCGTCCCTTAACTTCTGAGACTGACAATTCCCTGTTGTTGTTTTTGTTTGTTTGTTTGTTTGTTTGTTTGTTTTGTTTTGTTTTTTGATATGGAGTCTCTCTCCGTCACCCAGGCTGGAGTGCAGTGGTATGATCTCAGCTCACTGCAACCTCCGCCTCCCAGGTTCAAGTGATTGTCCTGCCTCAGCCTCCTGAGTAGCTGGGATTACAGACATGCAACACCACACTCAGCTAATGTTTGTATTTTCAGTAGAGACGTGGTTTCACCATATTGGTCAGGCTGGTCTTAAACTCCTGACCTCAGGTGATCCATGCACCTTGGTCTCCCAAAGTGCTGGGATTACAGGTGTGAGCCACTGCACCCAGCCTCCTCGTTACTTTTTCTACCATTTTAGTAAACCTTCTCTCAGATTCAAACTGTTTATCCCATAAATGAATGTTTCACAAGTGTTATCCACTTACATGAGAATTCCCTAGATGCTCATCAGAATCCCTGGCAATAGAGTATGGGAAGTGATATTTTCCATGCTACCTAAGTGGGATTTCTATCCACAGGAAACAATCCCTGCCTTAAATATTCTCCTCCCCCATGTTTCATCTCTCCCCACTCACTTCTTGGACAATCGCATGCACAATGTTTTCTTCCAGCCACGTTTACATGTTTATGAAGCACGAATCTCCCTCTCCAGCCCAAAACATTCTCCTGGTCTCCAGGTCCACTTTGTCAACATTCTACTATATATCTCCAGCTATAGTTCCCATAGAAATCCCAATCCCTCACCACATACACATAAAATAAAACATTTGTTCATGATTCACAAGTCTTTTTTTTTTTCTTTTTTTGAGATGGAGTTCTGCTCAGGCCGGAGTGCAATGGCTCGACCTTGGCTCACGGTGACCTCTGTCTAACAGGTTCAAGTGATTCTCCTGCCTCAGCCTCACTAGTAGCTGGGATTACAGGCATGTGCCACCATGCCCAGCTAATTTTGTAATTTAGTAGAGATGGGGTTTCTCCATGTTGGTCAGGTTGATCTCGAACTCCCGACCTCAAGTGATCCATCTGCCTGGGTCTCCCAAAGTGCTGGGATTATAGCCGTGAGCCACTGCACTCAGCCACAATTCTTATCTTAGATGCTAAAAGCGATAGGTACCAATATCCCACCCATCCACAAACCAAAAAATAATTCTAAACTCTTCTTCATCACTACTTTAAATCATCTACCAAGTCCAGTTAATTCAATTCTTTAGCTACATGTAATTCTATGTCTTTGTTCAAGACTTCATGGATTTTTAATTGGATTACTGAAGCATCCTCCTAACTGGTCCCCCAGATTAGTAAGACACATAATACTGCAGGGAAAAAAAATGAGGTGTCACCTCCTCTTTGGATGACCCTGAGTAAGTGATTTAATTTTTCTCTTCCTAAAGTAATAACTATTGAAGTAGTTAAGCAGGTAAAACACAAAGCAGAAGACCCAGAAAGAATAAACATGAAATATACTTTGATTTCTTCAGAGTACGCAAACATTCATACTGTTTTCGAAATAATTCCCCTCAAATGCAAATTTTACTATACACAGTTCACAGATGTTCATGCCATTCACCTGCTTATACCCATCATAGCTCAGACAAAGCTGAAAGTCAGGAGCTTGGCATTCAAGGCCCTTCATGTTCTGCTTCCCCTGACATTTTCCTCAGGCACCTGTAACCTGTCTTTACACCAATTATATCTTGAATGGCATCACTAATTCAAGAATTAGTTCAATCTAGGAAAGGACAGTAAATTTACTTGTGCGTGGTAAAGGTTACCTTTCTTGTCTGCTGCCTCCAGCCAGCCACTAAAGAGGAGAGCTGGTGCTGGTACATACCCACAGGGACACAGACCACACTTCCTTGTAATTAATCTCAAGCAATGATCTGCTTTGTATAAAAATGTATTTGAATATTCAGGGCTGGTTTTACACAAAATTTTCATACTCTTTCAAAGTGGCATACGCCGACTAGCAGTGTGAATTTACAGCCAGGCTTTCTAAGCCATTATCACTACTGTAATGACAGAATACTGTCACCAGCACCTCAACCTCCATCCAAGTTCCATTTCTTCATTTCGCCTGCACCAGGACTTAGAAGTAAAACCCCAATTTTCTTTACAGTGTACCCACAGTGCCTATTCACAGAAAGGCTAGCCTTAGGGTAGAAGAAAACCTTTATTTTTAAAGGTTCTGTCTTTGGGGCTTGTTTCCAGAGGAGCTCCTAAAGCCTTTTGTAGCTAAAGAAACCACTATTCAAAGAGAAGCATCGAAAGCCCAGTAAGCCTCCAGACGTTTCATTCCCAGGTCTCTGGGAGTACTATAACCTATGGAGCAAGCTTGGTGACCCTTATACGCTGTGTTGCATGTAACCTTTTTCTATAATGTAAGATAGGAAAAGATAAGCTAACATAAAAATCAAGGAGAAAAAAACTATTTTTCTATAACATTTTAGTTTGCCTTTTTAAATTCTCCTGCTCATTCATTTGAATTAAAGATGAGGTCACATGAGACTAAAGAGGAGCATGTAACTTATATAGAAAAGTATTCTAAATTTGCCTCAGAAGAGATTCTGATCACATAAAAGTTTGCTGTCTTATTCTGGTGCTACAATCATCAATGCAGATGACCAGAATAAGACAACATACTTTGATGTAATGTATTATCTCTATTGATAATAAATGTGTTCAAAAACCCATCTTTCACCGTCAAATAGAAGTTTATACGTTTTCTTCCTATGACATCCCTCTACCAAAATGCTTAGTTTCACTAAGGATTATGAATTTAATGCAGTAATATACTATTCCAACATATTAATCTGTACAGTTTACATTCCTTATTCTCCCGTCTTCCTCCCAATTCCCTGTTAGAGCTGCCAGGCTATTTTCTGCTTCGTTCCTTGAAGGAAGAATGTGGGGAAGCAGAAGTCCAGGAAAGGGGATGTATTAATATCTTTCTGAGTTTTGTGTTTAAACTAACAAATTTCTTAGAGAAATAAGAAAATAAAGACCAAATTTTTTGAGGGATGCATATATTTTTTCAAAGAGTTTACAGGTGTGGGCTAGAAGACAAGGAGGGAAAGAAACACAGAGGAGAAATTATGACAATTTAGATGAATACATATGCCACATAAAGAGATTCTGAAACCAGCCTCTCTAGAGAATCAGCAGCACTGGAGATAAGTATGTTAGAGCTCTGTGTGTGCTGAGTGTGTGAAATTAAGAGCAAAGAAGATATCTTCCCTAGGAAGAGTCCTCACAAGGTGATTTACATGCCAACATGTTCCTATGCCCACTAAGCAATAACGGACCCAGTGTACTGAGATAGCAGGATTCACAGCAGAGAAAGAGTTTAATGATCTCAGAGCACCCAGCAAGGAGATAGGAGGAGATGTACAAATCCATCTCCTGTAGGAGTTCTGGGCTGGAGTTTTTATAAAGATCATGGAGGGTGAGGTGCTGAATAACTGGGGTCATTGATGGGTCTGGGTAAGGAGGATGAAGTCACCAGGATTCTTTGATTATTCAGCTCCTTGTGGGTCCTTCAGACCAGCTGAATCAGTCGTTTCATCAGTGTGAAGGGCCTGAAAAAATATCTCAAAGGGAAAATTTAATGTTTCATAATCTTCTAGTTGTTACCTGTAGAGCAGTTAAGAGCAACTGGGTCTACAAGATTCTGAGGCAAGAGGCAATCAACTATGAGGAAGAGGTCAGAGAGTGAGCTGACCAAATAATTAATGCTCAGTGTGCTGTAAGCTGGGTTTATTTTTTCTTCTGGTTGATTTTATAAAGATTATAGGGGCAGATTCAGCATCATGGGTGGACAGTGGATTGAACTAGCCTAGGTTCTATGTCACAAACAAGGTGGGAGAACAGTGAAATGATTCTTATGTCCCCAATAAAGTCCCAGAAGAAGCAAAGATGCCAACCAGATATAAAGGATCCAGACAGGGCCAAGCTACATTTCAGCATGATCTTCAGGAATCAAAGACGAGGTTCAAATAGGACAACCAAAATGTCACTAGATCTTCACATAGACCAGCAATATATGTATTTCACTCTTCCAATCTCCTGGAATTCTATTAAGTCGCTATAACCCTTATTTCCAGAATTTATATATTTATCCTGGGAAGAAGGCTCTGGAAATTATCAAAATTGAATTTTTCTCACTGCAGTAAAATGGGCAAATGAAGTAGAAATTAGGCTGAATTAGGAGAACAAGACACAGAGCTATTTTTTATAAATAAATTTCTAACTCTTACAGTTTACAGTTTATAAGTTTGTAACCCTTCCCAGTTCATTATAAATTATTCGTTCATTAGAATATATGTAACCTTCTGACCCTTTTGTTAGAGCTCATTACCAGTAGTGTTCCCATGTACATTATTTGTCATCATGGCCCAAATACTTGTTATTCATATACGTTGTATAGCACATTGTATAGAAAATATGTTGAATTAGACTACATGAATGGTAAGTTTTATGCAATATAATGTTTCTAAATTTCCTAGATTTGCAGAGAGAGTAAACACTAACTAACATAGAAATGAACAAAGATTCTTGAATAAATCTTTCAAAAGAAAGAAAATATGGCCAGCTTCAATTGCTTCAGAAGATGACTGTTTAAAATTAACATAAAAGCAGCATTGCCACAGCACAAGAAACTACAAGACAGGGCTCATGGAGTCTGACTGATTGATGCAATTTCATATCCACATATACTTGGGATTTTTTTTAATGTTGGATGTATTTCAAAGTTTGAACCACTTATTAGGCTACCAAAAAATATCCTATTCAACTTCCACTTCAGAACTGATCATTAGAACGGTACTCCACCTTAGATTATACTGCTACTCTCTATCTCAATATTCTTAGATACTTCAAGATGTTCAGTGTGTAAAGGATGAACAAAAAGCTCAGGTAGCCTGGCACAGTTTGCAAGTAAGACTCAAAAAGGCTGCCTTTTCTTTATAGCGTCAGACCCTTTTTTTTCTGCAAGAGGGGAAAAGATCTATTTGACACATTTCTCAAGGATTCTTTTATTCTGTCACTTCTCAAGCAGAGAGTAAAAAACTCCTTTCCTCTTCCCTTAGTGATATATTTTGTGATTTTTCCATCAGCCCAGCAACTCTGAAAATCTGCTGAAAGTCACTTTAGTGCACTCACATACGAAAGTGCATTTTCCTGAAAAAAAAAACCACGTGCAACTGTGAAAATATATCCATCTATAGTGACATAGATATGCATAGTTTAATATAAAGTCTCCAGGAATAGATATTTTAAATGTAAAATAAGGTGAACAATTCAAGAGACACCAGGATATGAGGAAACAAAAGGTAAGACTATATCACAAAATGTATGATTTGCTAAACATTTGTACATCAAAGAGCATAAAATCCAAATTTTAAAATACAAGCTTTGTATTCACCATATGATGTATCTGAACCATAGAAATATTTAGGACTTACAGTTAGAAACAGGTTAGTTAACATCACAGCAAAACAGCTTAAAAATTATTCTACCACAAAAAATGAATTGTGATGCTCTGATGAAATACTTCCAGGAGCATATTACTCATCATATACGGATCTCTTTCTGATACAAAGAAATCAGCAAGGGGTAGAGAAGTGGACTCAAAAGGTGAAGCAACAAAATTTACAAGTTTGCTACAAAGAAGAAAATTGTTTTAACTCATTGGGAAAAGCACATTGTGGACTTTTAAAAACTATGGACAATCAACATACCCTATATGCCCCTCTTTTAAAGCCCATGTCTTAGACTAACGCTGGATTTCCTTGGCTATTTCAAAATTCTTAGCTTTTCATTTTTTTATTATTATACTTTAAGTACTGGGGTACATATGCAGAATGTGCAGGTTTGTTACATAGGTATACACATGCCATGGTGGTTCGCTGCACCCGTCAACCTGCCATCTACATTAGGTATTTCTCTTAATGTCATCATGCCCCTAGTCTCCCACCTCCTGATAGGTCCTGGTGTGTGATGTTCCCCTCCCTGTGTCCATGTGTTCTTACTGTTCAAATCCTACTTATGAGTGAGAACATGTAGTGTTTGGTTTGGACATGAGTTCATCCTTTCTTATGGCTGCATAATATTCCAGGCTGTTATGGCTGCATAGTATTCCAGGCTGTATATATGCCACATTTTCCTTATCCAGTCCACCATTGATGACCATTTGGGTTGTTTCCAAGTCTTTGCTATTGCAAACAGTCCTGTAATAAACATGTGTGCATATGCCTTTATAGTAGAATGATTTATTCTCCTTTGGGTATATACTCAGTAATAGGATTGCTGGGTCAAATGGTATTTCTGGTTCTAGATCCTTGAGGAGTCGCTAAACTGTATTCCATAATGGCTGAATTAATTTACACTCCCACCAACAGTGTAAAAGCATTCCTATTTCTCCACATTCTTTCCAGTATCTGCCGTTTCCTGACTTTTTAATGATTGCCATCCTAACTGGTCTGAGATGGTATCTCGTTGTGGTTTTGATTTGCATTTCTCTAATGACCAGTGATGATGAGCTTTTTTTTAAATATGTTTGTTGGCTGCATAAATGTATTCTTTTGAGAAGTGTCTGTTCATATCCTTCATCCACTTTTTGATGGGGTTGTTTGTTTTTTTCTTGGAAAATTAAGTTCTTTGTAGATTCTGGATATTAGACTTTTGTCAGATGGGTAGATTGCAAAAATTTTCTCCCATTCTATAGCTTGCCTGTTCACTCTGATGACAGTTTGTTTTGCTGTGCAGAAGCTCCTTAATTAGATCCCATTTGTCATTTTTGGCTTTTGTTGACATTGCTTTTGGTGTTTTAGTCATGAAGTCTTTGCCCATGCCTATGTCCTGAATGGCACTGCCTAGGTTTTCTTCTAGAGTTTTTTATAATTTTAGGTCTTATGTTTAAGTCTTTAATCCATCTTGAGTTAATTTTTGTATAAGGGGTAAGGAAGGGGTCCAGTTTCAGTTTTCTGCAAATGGTGGCCATTTCTTCCCAACACCATTTATTAAATAGGGAATCCATTCCCCATTATTTGTTTTTTTCAGGTTTGTCAAAGATTTTAAAAAGTTTATCCACCATGATCACATTGGCTTCATCCCTGGGATGCAAGGCTGCTTCAACATACACAAATCAATAAACTTAATCCATCACATAAACAGAACCAACAAATCACCACTCAAGGAAATAAGAGAGGACACAAACAAATGAAAAACACATTCCATGCTTATGGATATGAAAAATCAATATCATAAAAATGGCCATGCTGCCCAAAGTAATTTATAGATTCAATGCTATCATCATCAAGCTACCATTGATTTTCTTCAAAGAATTAGAAATAACTACTTTAAATTTCATATGGAACCAAAAAAAAAGCCTGTATTGTCAAGACAATCCTAAGCAAAAAAAAAACAAAGCTGGAGGCATCATGCTACCTAACTTCAAACTATACTACAAGGCTACAGTAACCAAAACAGCATGGTACTGTTACTAAAACAGATATATAGACCAATAGAACAGAACAGAGGCCTTAGAAGTAATGCCACACATCTAGATTTTCAGTGAATTTTCTAATAACTACTGAAACATGCAGGAAAGTCTATAGCACCAATTTTGTAAAAAGTATTGTGTATTTTATAAAACATAAAAATAATAGTTTCCAATGACTTCCTTATTTCCTCTCCAATATACAAACATGGCCTCTGTAAAATACAATTCTGAAAATATTATTTATAATTCCCACAGTCTAAGAATATTGGGAAAAACCCTTTAATACACTATAATATTTTAAGTAAATTCTCAAGATTCAATATGTTCAAATGTTATCCTTAGAAATTGCTTTTGCATTGAATGACTAATCTAAAACTGAACAACAGGCCAGGCGTGATTACAGGCTCATGCCTATAATCCCAGCACTTTGGGAGGCCAAGGGGGGTGGATTATTTGAGGTCGGGAGTTGGAGATGAGCCTGACCAACATGTAGAAACCCCATCTCTGCTAAAAATACAAAATTAGCTGGGTGTGGTGATACATGGCTGTAATCCCAGCTACTCGAGAGGCTGAGTCAGGAGAATTGCTTGAACCTATGAGGCAGAAGTTGTAGTGAGCCGAGATCATGTCATTTCACTCCAGCCTAGGCAACAAAAGCAAAACTCTGTCTCAAAAAAAAAAAAAAAAAAGACTGAACAACAACAAAAAAAACAGCAGTGGGTCAAATAGTTAAGTAACACTGTCACAATTATCATTCAATTCATAAAAATAAGAAATTTCAGTGATCCTTCCTTCTCAAAAGCTATACAAATTGAATTTTAAAAAATTGACTTATCGAAATT
Source organism: Callithrix jacchus (assembly GCF_049354715.1). Classification (NCBI taxonomy): domain Eukaryota; kingdom Metazoa; phylum Chordata; class Mammalia; order Primates; family Cebidae; genus Callithrix; species Callithrix jacchus. The sequence goes on from NC_133504.1 coordinate 36,427,031, forward strand.
AACACTTTTACTACACAAGTTATCATCTACTAATAATGTAAGAAGGTCTTACAGTATAGACATATTATAAGGAAAAAATAACCTCTTCAAAACATCTCAAATTTAATCTTCCTTTTTAACTTTTATTTTATATTCAGGGGCCAATCACAGGTTTGTTACATTGGTAAACTTGTATCATGGGGGTTTGCTGTACAGATTACGTCATCACCCAGGTGTTAAGCCTAGTACCCATTAGTTGTTTCTCCTGATCTTCTCCCTCCTCTTACCCTCTACCCTCTAAAAGGCCCCAGTGTGTTGTTTCCCTCTATGTGTCCATGTGTTCTCATCATTAGGTCCTACATATAGGTGAGAACATGCAGTATTTGGTTTTCTGTTCCTGTGCTAGCTTGCTAAGGATGATGGCCTCCATCCATGTCCCTGCAAAGGACATGATCTTGTCCATTTTTATGGCTTCATGATATTCCGTGTTCCATATTTACCACATTTTCTTTATTCAATCTATCACTGATGGACATGAACATTTAGGTTGATTCCATGTCTTTGGTGTTGTGAATACTGCTGCAATGAACATATGCATATATGTATCTTCATAATAGAATGATTTATATTCCTTTAGGTATACACAATAATGGAATTGCCAGGTCAAATGGCTTTTCTGTCTTTAGGTATTTGAGGAGGAATCACCACCCTGTCTTCCACAGTGGCTGAACTAACTTAAACTCCCATCAACAGTGTATAAGCCTTCTTTTTTTCTCACAACCTTCCCACAGTCCATTGATTTTTGACTTGTTAATAATCACTATTCTGACTGGTATGAGATGGCATCTCATTGTGGTATTGATTTGCATTTCTCTAACGATCAGTGATGTTGAGCTTTTATTCATATGATTGTTGGCCACATGTATGTCTTCTTTTCAAAAGTGTCTGTTCATGACCTTTGTCCACTTTTTAATGGGGTTGTTTGGGTTTTCCTTGTAAATTAAAGTTTCTTGTAGACTCTGGATATTAAACCCTTGTCATATGGAGAGATTGTCAAAATTTTTGCCCAATCTATAGATTATCTGTTCACTCTGATAATAGTCTCTTTTGCTGTGTAGAAGCTCTTTAGTTTAATTAGATCCCATTTGTCTTTTGGCTTTTTTGCAATTGCTTTCGGTGTTTTCATCATAAAATCTTTGCCCATGCCTATGTCCCAAATGGTATTGCCTAGGTTGTCTTCCCAGGTTCTTATAATTTGGGGTTTTACATTTAAGTATTCAATCCAGATTTATTTAATTTTTGTATATGGCATGAAGAAGCGTTTCAGTTTCTATCTTCTGCATCTATCTAGCTAGTTAACCCATCACCATTTATTGAATAGGGAATCCTTTCCCTGTTGTTTGTTTTTGTCAGATTTGTTGAAGATCAGATAGTTATAGGTTTACAGTCTTATTTCTGGGTTATCTATTCTGTTCCATTGTTCTCTGTGCTTGCTCTTAACCAAACTTTCAGTTACCATAGCTCTCTAGTCTGAAGTCAGGTAGTGTGATGCCTCCAGCTTTGTTCTTTTTGCTTAGGATTTCCTTGGCTATTTGTGCTCTTTTTGGGTTCCATATGGATTTTCAAACAACTTTTTCTAGTTCTGTGAAGAATGTCAATGGCAGTTTAATAGGAATAGCATTAAATCTATAAATTGCTTTGGATAGTGTGGACATTTTCTAAATATTGATTATTCCTATCCATAATCATTGAATGCTTTTTCATTTTTTGTGTCACCAATGATTTCTTTGAGTAGTGGTTTGTAATTCTCCTTGTAGAGATAGTTCACCTTCGTGGTTAGCTGTACTCCTAGTATTTTATTCTTTTCTATGGCAATCGTGAATGGAAGTTCATTTATGATTGGGCTCTCTGCTTGACTGCTGTTGGTATATCGGAATGCTAGCACTCTTTGCACACTGGTTTTTTATCCTGAGACTTTGCTGAAGTAATTTATCAGCTTAAGAAGTTTTGGGCTGAGATGATGGAGTTTTCTAGATGTACAATCTATACATAGGATCATGTCATCTGCAAACAGGGATAGTTTGACTTCCTCTCTTCCTATCTGAATGCCTTTATATCTTCCTTTTGCCTTGATTTCCCTGGCCAGAACTTCCCATACTATGTTGAATGTGAGTGGCAAGAGACGGTATACCTGCCTTGTGCTGGTTTTCAACGGGAATTCTTCCAGGTTTTGCCCATTCAGTATGATATTGGCTGTGGGTTTGTCATAGATGGTTCTTATTATTTTGAGATATGTTTCTTCAATATTTAGTTCATTGAGAGTTTTCAACATGAAGGGACACTGTATTTTATCAAAAGTTCAGCATTTATTGAAATGATCATGTGGTTTTTGTCTTTAGTTTTGTTTATGTGATGAATCATATTTATTGATTTGTGTATTTTTAACCAACCTTCATCCCTAGGATAAAGCCCATTTGATTGTTGTGAATAAATACTTTGATGGGCTGCTGGATTCAGTTTGCCAGTGTCCTGTTGAGGATTTGTGCACTGATGTTCATCAAATATATTGGCCTGAAGTTTCCTTTCTTTGTTGTATCTCTTCCAGACTTTGGTATCAGGATGATGCTGGCCTCCTAAAATGAGTTAGGGAAGAGTCCCTCCTTTTCATTTTTTTGGAATAGTTTCAGTACAAATGGTACCATCTCTTCTTTGTACATCTGGTGGAATTCAAATGTGAATACATCTGGTCTTGGCACTTTAAGATGGTAGGCTATTTATTACTGTCTCAATTTCAGAAATCATTATTGGTCTGTTCAGGGACTCTATTTCTTCCTGGTTCAGTCTTGGGAGGATGGTTTCCAGGAATTTATCCATTTCTTCTAGGCTTTCTAGGTTATTGGCATAGAAGCATTCATAATATTCTCTGAGGATTGTTTGTATTTCTAGAGTATAACTCTTTTGAAAGATAATAAAACACTAAAATCTTCTCATTAAACTATAAGAAAAACTCAAAACAAAGAATAATCTATCTCATTGATAAAAGTGCATATGAAATTGAAAATCCAAAATACATTTTTGCACTCACTTTTTGCAAATTAATCAAAGTAATTAGTAATTAAATGGAAATACATTAGTCATCTACTCATTTATACCAATCCCTTCTTTAGTTAGTAGTAATAGTACCCGTATATATCTGGGAGGAAGAAGTAGAAAAGAATTAAATCAATCTTTGTAATAAAAGGGTGTACTTTAAATTCTAATTTTCTGAGTTATTTTTCTAACTTTAATCAACATGTAATCAACATTTCCAAATATCTAATGGCTTACTGAAATGATTGTCAACTTTCTTAAAGATTGATTTTTGTGATTTTTTTCCTTACTGATTGAGTCACCTTGGTTATTTATATATAATGTAATACTTGTTCTTTTTAGCTGAGTATACATTCAAATTCTGCATAAGAATGCAGGTGACCTGTAACTTTAAAGTACTAATTTTTCTCAGATTGACAAGTAAACATAGAAGTCTCTTCTTACTACCTATTAACTATTTTAATAGGGAAAACAACATAAACATTATGTTCCTTCAAGTGATGTTGAATCAGATCAGTTGTTTATTCAGACATGAACATCCCCAGAATCCAAGATCAGTAGCCTATATCTAGATTGTAAACATAAATTCAAATGTTTAAAGAGTCAGCGGATTGAGATATGGCAACAAGCTATTGATAATGATGTCTGCCTTACATCTATGCCTCAGAACAGTTGCAAACTAACTGTACTTTAGTCTTACAAGAGGTGTTCTGTGAAATCTTTTTTCAAGCGGGAATTCTAAAATTTAATCTCTCATAATGTATTATAATGTACATCTCAAGACCTATATTCAATTTACAGTTCACTTGCTACATAATGAACTTCTATCAGTCACTTAGAAGCAAATCTACCTAAGTGGAAGAGCAGTAACATCATATGACTAGAACCAGGGCAACTACAAGTCACTTGATTTTCCAAGCCACATATCCAGGAAGCTTCTCAGAATCATAGCTGTTTCTGAGCCCTCACATCCCTATTCTCCACATACACACTGTTTCAAAGTCCTACTGATTCCATCACCTTCATAAATCTCCAACCATCCATTTTTCTCTATTTCCACTGTGATTGCTCTATTTTAGTCCCACATCATCTCTCACTTACACTACTGCAATTGTCTGGTCTCCATGTCACCAGTTTCTGCACTTCCTGATGCTGTTGTCCTAATTTTAGTTAGAGTGAGGTTTTTCTAATTCCATTACCCCCTTCAGTTTTAGTGTACTGCCTACACTGTCTACGCCGCTGGAATAGAGTACAAAACATCTGAGTTCCAGTCTCTACTGGTCTTCTGAGTTGTGTTCTACTCAAAGCCCTCTCACATTATATTCCATACTTAAAACTGCTACCAGTTTCTTGAACATGCCAGAATGCTTCATGCTTTCAAGTTTATGTCCCATCCTTTGCCAGTATAATTACTCTCTCTCTCTCTCTCTCTCTCTCTCTCTCTCTCTCTCTCTCTCTCTTGCATCCCAGCCACAGCCAACTATCTGGGAAAGTTCGCTGTTCAAGTAACCCAAAATAGAAATTATCATCCATTCCTGGGAATGCCCACTGTGCCCTGCACATATGCTGCCATATGCCCTGGAATTCTTCACTGAACACTTGCATGTTTTATCTCCTTGTAAGCTCTTGGAGGTTGAAGACCATGTCATATTCATCTTTGCTTCCTACGCATCTGGGACGGTGCCTGGATCGTAGTACTAAATCAATGTTTATTGAAGAAGCCACTGGATAGAAAACCAAAACAAAAAACTTATTCCGCCTTTCTGAGGTGAACTCTATGTCAAATTACATATTGAAAACCACTCAACACTAGACTAGCTTAATAAAAAAGGATATTGGCAGTCTATGAACTGCCATCCATTTTTTGTTTTCAATTTTTTGAGTAGATGTCACTACTTCATTAAATCACATAGCAGAGTCACCAAGTGGAAAAGAACTTAGCAAGCTTTTTTCATTTGGTCTTTGGGAGCCTGTGCATACATGGTCCAAAGAAAAGCACTTCATTTTTTCCAATGTCAATGATGACTTCAATCTTATATAAATTAAATGCCCTCTGTCTCATCTCTGCCTACTTCTCAGTATTTTCAACTTAACTATATCCTCTAAAATCTTAAAATGTGAAGAACACTGAGTTACAGAAAGGGGACTGGTATGGGGCTTAATGTTCCACTGCTGGCTTTTTCTCATTTGAATATTATGATTTCGGGAGGTTGCAACCAGTAAGAAAAAATCTAACAGGACAACTTTAATTACTTAGAAAAAAAATCTATATTGTTGAAGCTCACTAAACAGGAATTACCTAAATGGATAAATATATTAATGCAGGTGGAACTTTATTAAAATGGCAATTATCTCTACTGCATCTATAAATGTTATTTATTTTCACCAAAATTTCCTTATACATTTTTTGTGGAATCGGAGAATCTTGAAGATTTAGGAAATTTGCCCCACTAAATGTCAAGACAACTTACAAAGCTGTACAAATTATGACAGTGTGGTAGTGATATGGGAAACCAACAAAAAAAATCAACATTAACATCACAGAACACAAAAACAGTCTTGTACATATATGAACACTTGCTATATGACACATGCAAACTTAAAAGTCAACAGAGGAAAGATGGACTACTCAAACAGTGCCTTTTGGAGAATGGTTATGTGATCATATGGAATGATGAGGTTTTTTGTTATGGGAAACTATATGAGAATTATTTTCTTTTTTTAAAATTATACTTTAAGTTCAGGGGTACATGTGTAGATCTTGCAGGATTGATACATAGGTATACACATGCCATGGTGGTTTGCTGCCTCCATACCCCCATCACCTACATTAGGTATTTCTCCTAATGTTATCCCTCCCCAATGTCCCCACACCCTGCTATTTCTCCCCTAGACCCCCAACAGACCCCAGTGTGTGATGATTCCCTCCCTGTGTCCATATTTTCTCATTGTTCAACACCCACTTATGAGTGAGAACATGTGGTGTTTGGTTTTCTGTCCTTGTATCAGTTTTCTGAGAATAACAGTTTCCAGGTTTATCCATGTCCCTGCAATAAAAAATGATAAAGGGGAAATCACCACAAATTCCACAGAAATTCAAACCATCATCAGAGAATGTTACAAACAACTCTATGCACATAAACTAGTAAACCCGGAAGAAATGGATAAATTCCTGGACTCCTGTGTCCTCCCAAGCCTAAACAAGGAGGAAGCTGAAACTATGAATAGACCAATAACAAGGGCAGAAGTCGAGGCAGCAATTAAGAGCCTACCACACAAAAAAAGCCCAGGTCCAGACAGGTTCACAGCCGAATTCTACCAGACACACAAAGAGGAGCTGGTACCATTCCTTCTAAAACTATTCCAAATAATCCAAAAAGAGGGAATCCTTCCCAAATCATTTTATGAGACCAACATCATCCTGATACCAAAACCCGGCAGAGACCCAACAAGAAAAGAAAACTTCAGGCCAAAATCCATGATGAACATAAATGCAAAAATCTTCAATAAAATATTGGCAAGCCGATTGCAACAGCAAATCAAAAAACTTATTCATCATGATCAAGTAGGATTCATCCCGGGGATGCAAGGCTGGTTCAACATACGCAAGTCTATAAACGTAATTCACCACATAAACAGAACCAAAAACAAAAACCACATGATTATCTCAATTGATGCAGAGAAGGCATTTGACAAAATTCAACAGCCCTTTATGCTAAAAGCCCTCAATAAACTCGGTTTTGATGGATGTATCTCAAAGTAATAAAAGTTATTTATGACAAACCAACAGCCAATATCATACTGAATGGGCAAAAACTGGAAGCATTCCCTTGGAAATCCGGCACTAGACAAGGATGCCCTCTTTCACCACTCCTATTCAATATAGTACTGGAAGTTCTAGCCACAGCAATCAGGCAAAAAAAAAGAAATAAAGGGTATTCAAATAGGAAAGGTGGAAGCCAAATTGTCTCTATTTGCAGACGACAGGATAGTATACCTAGAAGACCCCATCGCCTCAGCCCAGGAACTCCTGAAACTGATAAGCAGCTTCAGCAAAGTCTCAGGATATAAAATTAATGTGCAAAAATCACAAGCCTTCCTCTACACCAATAACAGACTTAAAGAGAGCCAAATCAAGAACGAACTGCCATTCACAATTGCTACAAAAAGAATAAAATACCTTGGAATACAACTCACAAGGAATGTAAGGGACCTCTTCAAGGAAAACTACAAACCACTGCTCAATGAAATCAGAGAGGACACAAACAGATGGAGAAACATTCCATGTTCATGGTTAGGAAGAATCAATATCGTGAAAATGGCTATACTGCCCAAAGTAATTTACAGAATCAACACTATCCCCATCAAGCTACCATTGACTATCTTCACAGAACTGGAAAAAACCACCATGAACTTCATATGGAACCAAAAGAGAGCCCGCATAGCCAAGTCAATTCTAAGCAAAAAGAACACAGCAGGGGGCATCACACTACCGGATTTCAAACTATACTACAAGGCTACAGTAATCAAAACAGCATGGTACTGGTACCAAAACAGGGATATAGACCAATGGAACAGAACAGAGGCATCAGAGGCAACACAAGATAGCTACAACCATACAATCTTTGATAAACCCGACAAAAACAAGCAATGGGGAAAGGATTCCCTGTTCAACAAATGGTGCTGGGAAAACTGGCTAGCCATGTGCAGAAAGCAGAAACTGGACCCCTTCCTGACACCTTACACCAAAATTAACTCCAGATGGATTAAAAAGACTTAAACATAAGACCTGGCACCATAAAAACCCTAGAAGGAAATCTAGGCAAAACCATCCAGGACATAGGAGTAGGCAAGGACTTCATGAACAAAACACCAAAAGCATTGGCAACAAAAGCTAAAATAGACAAATGGGACCTAATGAAACTCCACAGCTTCTGCACAGCAAAAGAAACAGTCTCTAGTGTGAATCGGCAACCAACAGAATGGGAAAAATGTTTGCAGTTTACCCACCTGACAAAGGGCTGATATCCAGAATTTACAAAGGACTCAAACAGATTTACAGGAAAAAAACAAACAAGCCCATTCAAAAGTGGGCAAAGGATATGAACAGACACTTTACGAAAGAAGACATATATGAGGCCAACAATCATATGAAAAAATGCTCATCGTCACTGGTCATCAGAGAGATGCAAATCAAAACCACATTGAGATACCATCTCACGCCAGTTAGAATGGCGATCATTAAAAAATCTGGAGACAACAGATGCTGGAGAGGATGTGGAGAAAAAGGAACACTTTTACACTGTTGATGGGAGTGTAAATTAGTCCAACCATTGTGGAAGACAGTGTGGCGATTCCTCAAGGCCTTAGAAATAGAAATTCCATTTGACCCGGCAATCTTATTACTGGGTATATATCCAAAGGACTATAAATCGTTCTACTATAAGGACACATGCACACGAATGTTCATTGCAGCACTGTTTACAATAGCAAAGACCTGGAATCAACCCAAATGCCCATCGATGATAGACTGGATTGGGAATATGTGGCACATATACACTATGGAATATTATGCAGCAATCAGAAATGATGAGTTCGTGTCGTTTGTAGGGACATGGATGAATCTGGAGAACATTATCCTCAGCAAACTGACACAAGAACAGATAATGAAACACCGCATATTCTCACTCATAGGTGGGTGATGAAAAATGAGAACACATGGACACAGAGAGGGGAGTACTAAACACTGGGGTCTATTGGGGAGAAAAGGGGAGGGCCAGTGGGAGGGGGAGGTGGGGAGGGATAGCCTGGGGAGAAATGCCAAATGGGGTGAAGGGGGAAAGCAAACAAAACTCACTGCCATGTGTGTACCTATGCAACTGTATTGCATGCTCTGCACATGCACCCCAAAACCTAAAATGCAATAAAAATAAAAATAATAATAATAATAAAAAAGAATTCGGCTCTGAACTCATCTGAACCTGGACTTTTTTTGGTTGGTTGGCTATTAATGCTGCCTCAACTTCAGACCTTTTAATTGGTCTATTCAGGGATTCAACTTCTTCCTGGTTTAGGCTTGGGAGGGTACAAGTGTCCAGGAATTTATCCATTTCTTCCAGGTTTACTGATTTATGTGCATAGAGTTGTTTGTAGTAATCTCTGATGGTAGTTTGTATTTCTGTGGGATTGGTGGTGATACCCCTTTACCATTTTCTATCGCATCTATTTGATTCTTCTCTCCTTTCTTTTTTATTAATCTGGCTGGCCAGTGGTCTGTTTTGTTGATCTTTTCCAAAAAACAGCTCCTGGATTTATAGATTTTTTGAAGGGTTTTTGTGTCCTTATCTCCTTCAGTGCTGCTCTAATCTTAGTTATTTCTTGTCCTCCGCTAGCTTTTGTGTTTTTTTTTATCTTGCTCCTCCAGCTCTTTCCATTTTGATGATAGGGTGTCAATTTTAGATCTTTTCTCACTTCTCATGTGGCCATTCGTTGCTATAAATTTCCCTCTAGATGCTGCTTTAAATGTATACCAGAGATTCTGGTACGTTGTGTCTTCATTCTAGTTGGTTTTGAAGAACATCTTTATTTCTGCCTTCATTTCATTGTTTATCCAGTCAATATTCAGGAGCCAGTTGTTCAGTGTCCATGAAGTTGTGTGATTCTGAGTTAGTTTCTTAATCGTGAGTTCTAATTTGATTGCACTGTGGCCTGAGATACTGTTATGATTTCCTTTCTTTTGCATTTTCTGAGGAGTGATTTATTTCCAATTAGGTGGTCTTTTTTAGAGTAGGTGTGACGTGGTGCTGAGAAGAATGTATACTCTATGGATTTGGGGTGGAGGGTTCTGTAGATGTCTATTAGGTCCTCTTGGTCCAGATCTAGTTCAAGTCCTGGATATCCTTGTAAGTTTTCTGTCTCATTGATCTAATATTGACAGTGGAGTGTTAAAATCTCCCACTATTATTTTCTGGGAGTCTAAGTCTCTTTGCAGGTCATTAAGAACTTGCTTTATGTATCCAGATGCTCCTGTACTGAGTGCATATATATTTAGGATCCAAAACACATTGAGATACCATATCATGCCAGTTAGAATGCCGATCATTAAAAAATCTGGAGAAAACAGATGCTGGAGAGGATGTGGAGAAATAAAACACTTTTACACCATGGGTAGGAGTGTAAATTAGTTCAACCATTGTGGAAGACATGTGGCAATTCCTCAAGAATCTAGAAATAGAAATTACATTTGACCCAGCAATCCCATTACTGCGTATGTACCCAAAGGATTATAAACCATTCTCTTATAAAGACACATGCACATGTATGTTCATTGTGACCCTGTGTACAATAGCAAAGACTTGTAACCAACCCAAATACCCATCAATGATAGACTGGACAAAGAAAATGTGACACATATACACCATGGAATACTATGCAGCCATAAAAACTATGAGTTCTTGTTCGTTGTAGGGACATAGATGAATCTGGGAATCATCATTCTCAGCAAACTGACACAGGAACAGAAAATCAAACACCACATGTTCTCACTCATAAGTGGGAAATGAACAATGAGAACACATGGACACAGGGAGGGGAGCATCACACACTGGGGTCTGTTGGGGGAGCTAGGGGAGGGACAGAGTGGGGTAGGGAGAGATAACATGGGGAGAAATGCCAGATATAGATGATGGTGGGATGGAGGCAGCAAACCAGTTTGCTATGTATGTACCTATGCAACAATCCTGCATGGTCTGCACATGTGCTGCAGAACCTAAAGTAAAATTTAAAAAATAAGTACTTCACTTATCAAAAGACACTATAAATAATGACTTCTACAAATGTATCTAGTAAGTAAATATCATGAATGTAAACAGTGATCTTAGTACATGTTCACTCACTAAGGTATTGTTTATAACAAGCATAAAAGCTTCCAGAGAAGCCCCCAAAACTAGGAACAACTGGGGAGGAGTCAAAGCACTGGACCACCAATGTCCCTGTGATCCTGCCATCATTAATCACCACCCTTCCCATCAGGCATGTAAAAGAGTTTTCTTTGAAGAAGGAATTTTCAACTACTGATTTGAAGTTTCCTCCATACAATCTTCAAAACAAGAGAATCACTGGGAAAACTTGGCATGTGTCCTCCAGAATTTGAAGGACATAGGAACCGGTGTGTGACTTGCACATGAGTTCAAGTGGAAGGAGTTGACTGGTGGCCAAACTACAAGAAAAAAAGCTTTGTTGGTGATTGCCTGAACCTGCAAAATTTGGTGAGCCAGTCCTGAATATGCGTATTTCTAGTTATATTCTGAATTGTACCCCTCAAAGTTTGTATCATGAAGTCTTAACCCCCAGTTCCTCAGAATGTTACTCTACTTGGAGATAGACCTTGAAAGAGATAAAATTAGGTCATTAGGGTAGATCCTATCCCAATAGGATTAATGTCATCATAATAGGACACTGGAACACTGACAAAACCACAGGTAAAATCATATGAAGACACTGAGAGAAGACTGCCATTTACAAGACAAGGACAGAGGCCTCAGAATAAAAAAAAAACCTACTGGCACCTAGGTCTCATAATTCTGGCCTCCAAATATACATTTCTGTTTTTGAATTTATATTCTGTGGTATTTTGTTATGGCAGCCCTAACAAACCAATACACTCATGGGCCAGTGGTAAGTTCCATGGAAGTGAGCTGTTTTGGGTTTGTCTTAAAAGAAATTCCACCCAAAAAGGTCATTCTAGATAGAAAAAAGGACCACAGCAGCAGGACTGGGAGGGGAGCAGGGAGTTATGAGCATCAGGAAAATTTATTTGGAGCACTACAGCAGTGAGGAATTTTCTAGTCATCCATAAGAGGATCCCACAAGAGAAAACGTAAACTCACCATCTGAAATACCCAGGAAGCACCAACCCAGTTTGTAACTGTCCAAGTTGAATGACAATCTTTCTGCCCTTTTACCTCTCCTTCCTCCCTTAAGTTCCCAACCCTAGGGATCAGTGAACGTGAAAGTAGCAGAGTGCTAAATAAGTGGAGAGAAAAACAAAGACATCAACCACAGCATTCATTCTTATTTCAGGTTGCCCCCTCTGAAGTAAACATGATCTAGGGGATAGAGAACTTTAAATTTGGTGAAGATTGAAGCTGTGATACTAGAGTTGGTCAGACTTTTATAAATACCAATATAATGCAGTGGGAAACTACAGTGACAGCCTAGTGGTGAATTCAGAGGTGGGAAGATATATCCCGCCTGAGGGAGTAAGTTGATGAGGGGTGGTGAGAAAGACTGAAGAAACTTCCTATGCAACTGGGCAAGTCCGTGACTTTAATAAGTCACTTACAGCAGATTAAATACCATAAATAATACGTATTAATATGATATTTATTGTATAATTAATGATTCATATCAACACCCTTTCCAGCTTAAGCAATGATATAAAGTAGATCCTGAACATTCTCCCTCCAACTCTTTTTTTGGAGACAGAGTCTTGCTCTGTTGCCCAGGCTGGAGTGCAGCAGTGCAATCTCAGCTCCCCACAACCTCTGCCTTCCAGGTTCAAGCGATTCACCTGACAGACTTCTGAGTAGCTTGAATTACAGGCACACACCACCAGGCCTAGCTAATTTTTGTACTTTTAGTAGAGACCTAGTTTCACCATGTTGGCCAAGATGGTCTTGATCTCTTGACCTCATTATCCTCTGGTGACCTCATTATCCTCTCTCCTCAGCCTCTCAAAGAGCTAGGATTACAGGCGTGAGCCACTACGCCTGGCCCAAACTCTTTTCTTAATTCACGTATTTCTTGATTCTTTCTTCACCCAACTAATAGTTTTTGGGGATGTCCTGTGTGCCAGGCACTGTGCAAAGCTCTGGGAATACAACAGTGAACAAAACGCATGCCCTCATTGACCTCAAAGTATTATAGTGAGATGGGAGTGACTGTTACTACTTCACAAGTGACGCTGCAGAAGATGCAATGAGTCACTTACTCAGGCCTTAGAGACTGCAACAAAGGCACATGGGCGCTCTCAAATCCAGGACTGAGAAAATAAGATTCTGCATCCTTTTCATTATTATACCTGATCCTTATTCACTCTGAAAATTGTTTTAACTGAGTGTTAGCAGAGCCTTCCTTCCACTTCAGTCCTTCAGCTGAAACGCTGAAGACCTTTCTATGTTCCATACCATTGATAACACATGTAACCTCAGGTATATAACCACTTCCCAGGAACACAGTCCCTTCACCCGTGCAATACAATGTCTAGACTAAATTGCTAAAGCTTTCCCAAATGCTACTTTTTAAAACCCTAACAACCAAATTGTAAAATTTGATAAATTGATGCAAATAGTAACACTAAAATTTTAAGGTACTACTGTTGGGTCACAAATTTCGTTAGAACAAAGGGAAGCAGTCATAACAGAAGTTACTATTCACAACATTACATTATAAAATGAGAGTACAAATTACATCAGGTTAAAATTTTGGAGCCAATGCTAAGATACATTATCTCCTTATAGCCCATTAAAAACCTGAAATTACATTGGCTGCATTATTGTAACACTGTTAATATTAACATTACATTTTGTATTTATCCAGACTCTTACTGGGGATTATTGTTGCTTCTGAAAATTTTCCTTTCAAACTCTAAATTTATTTTTATAGCCAAAACAGTTCTTTATACAGGATAATAGAGGATCTTGCCTTCCAAAGAAGAAAATTTTCAGCTGTTTATATAAACCCATTATTCTCTGAAGCTTATTAAAGTGACAGTGTTTATTGGAAGGTCTTATTATTAGAATGAATAGCTATACTTTGCTCCCACCATGATCTAAACACGTTTTTAAAAAACAAAAACGGAACTATTTATGAAACAATTTTTTTCCCTTTTTTCAACTCACCTGTCCTCTCCCTGCTGAGTGGAATAAAGTCAATGGTACATCGGTACCATAAATTAGTACATCGGTAGCACAGAAAGAGAATATACTCTAAGGCAGGTGTCCCCAGCTCCTAGGGTCGACGCGGACGGTACTCGTCCGGGGCCTGTTACGAGACTCGTTGCACATAGAAGGTGAGCAGGTGGGCGAGGGAACATTACTGCCTGAGCTCCGCCTCCTGTCAGATCAGCTGCGGTGTTAGAGTCTCATAGGACTGGAAACCGTATTGCGAACTGCGCCCGCCCAAGGAATCCAGGAGGCATGCTCCTTATGAGAATCTAGCCAATGCCTCATCATCTCAGGTTGGAACAGTTTCATCCCACGCCGCTCCACCCAAACCCCCGGCAGGTCGCAGAAAAAGTGTCTTCCACAAAACCCCTCCCTGGTGCCAAAAAGGCTGGGGACAACTGATCTAAGGAATGTTGGTTCATCCTCCAACTTAGTATCATTGCTTTAGGGAAATGCATTCAGCCTTTATATTGTTCATTCATTCATCAATCCTTTAGTTCATTCAACAGTGATTACTAAATAGCAAAAGAGTCTGCTTAGTCCCGGAAATATAAAGAAGAATAAAATTTTCCTTGGCTTAAGCAGCTTACTTGTAAGGCAGAGAAATATCAAAGGGCAATGTTGTCATTGCTTAAATACAAATATGTAGGTTCCAGAAGCAAATGTCGCTAATGCTACTTCTGTGAGTGAACACACTTAGAAAAGACGGAGGAGGAAATAACTAAACTTGCTCTTAAAGAGGAAGAAAATTTTCTACATGAGGAAAGCAGAAAGGAGAATTCTAGAAAGACAGAAGAGAGACTGCAAAGGCATGGTGTTGTCAATTAACAACCAGTGGTCAGAAATGAAACTTTGAACTTCTCTGAAGTTTACTTGGGGCTGGGATATTAGTCTCCTCAGATTGCTGTATCAAAATACCATAGGCTGAGTGACTTAACAAAAATTTATTAACTTACAGTCCTAGAGACAAGAAGTCCTTAATCAAGGTGCCAACTGATTCAGTTCTTGATGAGGTCTCTCTTCCTGGCTTGTAAACAGGAATATCCTCATGAAGAAGAGAGATAAAAAGATCTCTCTCGAGAAAGAGGAAGTCAGGTTGTAATTAAAAAAAAAAAAAAGATCTCTCTCTCTCTCTGTTTTCCTTTTCTTAAAAGGCTACCATCTGGTCAGATTAGGGCATCATTTACCCCTAATTATCTCCTAAAGGTCCTGTCTCCAAATACAGTCACATTGGGGTTAGGGTAACATATGAGTTTTGTGGGGGGCATAAACATTCAGTTCAAAACACAGCCCTAAATGAGTTCAGAGCACTTGGGGTGAGAGAAAGGTAATAGACACTATAAGAGAAAACTGGGGGCCAACTAAAAGATTTAGATTCAACTTTTATTTAGCTAGATTTATCAATTAGATAGATTTGGCATGGCTGAAAAGGTTTAGTGATAGGAAGGTCTCCTCAACGGCATACATATACAGTGGGAAAATGGACATTAAGGAGTTATTAGGAGATGCAGTCAGTGTGCCTAGATCAATTACACATAGTTTGTAAGAAAGAGAGAGACACTGAAGCTGGTTCTCAGGTTTCAAGTTTGAGAGACAGAGAAATCAGTGGTGGTCTGTTTTCTTTTTTTTTTTTTTTTTTTTTTTTTTTTTTTTTGAGACAGCAGCTCTGTTGCTCCGCTGGAGTGCAGTGGTGAGATCTCAACTCACTGCAATCCCCACCTCCCATATTGAAGACATTCTCCTGTCTCAGCCTCCCACGTAGCTGGGACTACAGGCATGCACCACCATGCCCGGTTAATTTTTTTATTTCATATTTTCATACAGACAGGTTTTCACCATGTTGGCCAGGATGGTCTCAATATCCTGATCTCGTGATCTATCTGCCTCGGACTCCCAAAGTGCTGGGATTACAGGTGTGAGCCACAGTGCCCGGCCAGGGGTGACGCTTTTAAGTGAAGTAGCAAATGCCAGGCAGGAGCAGATCAACTGAAAATGCTACCTTGAGATCCCGAGGAAGAAGAACCAAAATGAAACTCTAAGGAATATTTATAATATAATTAGAAAGCAAAACCTAATGAAATTAATTTGGAGGTCCTGAAAGGGAGAAAAAGACCCAGAGAGAGAGCCAGAATGAACACCAAGTGGGAGCACAGTTTCAGGAATCTTATCTGTCTTGAATGCCCTAGAGATGTTACATAAAACACAAAGAATAAGTCATTAACTTCTTTAATTAGGAAATCTTTCATAACTTTTATGGAGAGAAGTTTCAGCAGAATAATAGGGACAAGAATTTTTATGCGGGCAGAGTCTGGATGTATTTTATTCACCACCGTATCCTCATTTCAAGCATAGTGCTCAGTACAAGTGTGTGTTCAATGGGTATTTATAAGGATAAAGTTAATTAGAAACTGAGGAATGATTAGAAAAAAAAAGAGGAAATGGAGAATGTCCAAATACTGAGGCTGGCAGAAAAGAGAAAGTCATACTTAGAGAAAAAAGAAACAAAGAATGGTTTCTTACTTGACTTTAGAAATGGATAGAAGAACTTTAATTACATTTATAGAAAATTAGAAAAAGCCATTGAAAGTGGAGGAGAAGCAAAACTAACAGGTGAAAAGGACCTTCATCTGCATCCGTTCAAACCAGAAGAATCAAGATATTTATAAAAAAGTAGAAGTGATTTAGGAATGACCTGGCTATTATATATATAAACGAGAATAATTACAATAGCTAATATTTATTATATGCTTGGTGAGTTTTTTTAATATATCTAATTAGATATGTTGCTATTGGATTTTTGATACTAACAACATATCTTATTATTAGATATGTTCTTATGAACTGTGCTCATCATTGGACTGTTTTATGACCTGAATGTTTATGTCCCCCAAAAACTCATATGTTGACAACTTTAGGAGACAATTAGGGGTAAATGATGCCCTAATCTGATAGGACTGGTAGCCCCATAAGAAGAGGAATTACCTGGCTATCAATGATATAAGAATAATTATGATAGCTAATATTATGTGTTTTAATAACAAGTGGGGTTTTTTACACTAACAATGTATCCAATAATCATCTTCTTATTAGATACTACCTTTTATTAGATATCACCTTAAAAGGTAATACTATTTATTAAATTTCCATTTTGCAAATAAAGAAACTAAGGAAAGGGAAATTAGGTAACTGGTCAAAGGAAGCATGGCAAATAAGTACCAAAATTAGGTTTTAACCCAAGATTGCGGCTTCAGCGTCTATGCCATTGCTGCATTAAAGTACTAAGTCAAGCACAATGTCTCATTGCAGCCTGCAAGTCCAACAGGCTGGTGCTGTGTAGCTCCAGTGGAAGGAACCCCTGCAAAATAAAATCTTTTCGGTAGGAAACACAATACATATTCACTTCAATACTAATCATAATTATCACTCCCTTGCAGATGTAGTTTTAAAAGAACATTTATATGTATGTGAATACTTTTGAACATGCAGATGTTTAAAAAACACACATATCATGCTTTTATGCCTCAAAATTGACAATAAATTCTGTTCATACCATCAGCGGGGCAACTGAATTTTAGCTGATTTCAAAACAAGTTTATCAGCTGAGAGTTTTAAAAGATGTAGTTTTAAAAGAACATGTATATGTATGTAAGTACCTTTGAACAATGTGGAGAGATTTAAAAATGCACATATCATGATTTTATGTCTAAAAATTAACAATAAATTCTGTTCATAACATCAGCAGGGCAGCTAAATTTTAGTGGATTTCAAAACACAAGTTTATCAACAGAGAGTTTTATTCTAACCATAGAAAGTACGACATGATCTGAAGAAGATCAGCATTCCTAAACTTATGTCAAATGTATTTTTAGTATCCAAAATTGGTCAATGACGGAAATTGAAGAGAGCTTGGTCAAAATGCTTGTAACAGCATATTAAACTACTATGTTTGATGTTTTCTTTATATCACTTAACTGCTTTGTAGAAACCCTCAACATTTTTCCATGAAACAGAAAGTAATGGAAAGAAGATGGCTTTTTAAAAAATGGAAGTTAACTGGGTACAGTGGCCAATGCCTGTAATCTTGACACTTTGGGAGACCAAGACAAGAGGTGTGCTTGAGGCCAGGAGTTCAAGATCTGCCCGACAAACACAGTGAGGTCCTGTATCTACAAAAAATTTAAAAATTAGTTAGGTGTAAAGGCATGTCCTTGTAATCCCAGCTACTCAGGAGGCTGAGGCGGGAGAATCGTTGAACCCCGTAGTTTGAGGTTGCAGTGAGCCTCGATTATGCCACTATACTCCAGCCTAGGCAACAGAGTGAGATCCTGTCTTAAAAACAAAAACAAAACAAAACAAAAACTGAGGTTATCAGGTCCCTAGTCAGATTCAGTCCCTAGGAATATTTACACAGTTGTGAAATGTGTTTCAATAATGTTTTGTTTTGTTTTGTTTTTAATTGTACTTTAGGTTCTGAGGTACATGTGCAGATCACGCAGGATTGTTGCACAGGTACATGCATGGCAAGGTGGTTTGCTGCCCCCATCCCCCCCATCACCTATATCTGGCATTTTTCTACATGTTATCCCTCCCCAACCCCCCACCCCCCACTGTCCCTCCCTTAGCCCCCAGCCCAGCAGACCCCAGTGTGTGATGCTCCCCCACATGTGCTCATGTGTTCTCATTGTTCAACTCCCATCTATGAGAGAGAACATGCAGTATTTGGTTTTCTGTTCTTGTGTCAGTTTGCTGAGAATGATGGTTTCCAGAATGTTTTCTTTTTAATATAAAACACTACAGTATACACCTGTGATTTCAGGGTGAATGCATTTTCCTCACACCAATCAGGTTTAGGAGAAAAATATTCAATTAAAGTAACATTTCTGGCCTTACTAACCCTTTTCCTTGGTGACAGCATGACTTATACTGATGAGCTTAAAAAAGGAAACTGGGCAAGCTTAGCCCATGACCTGCCTCTCTATCTTGAAGTTTGCCTGCCTGAAGAGAGTTCATGTTCTGTTCTTCTTTATGATCCGTATCTATGGCTCAGTTTCTTCATGGAGACGAGGCCTGTCAGTTTCAGCACTGCCTGGAATTGGGTGGATAACTTGATCTAATCTGGAAAGGAACCATTAGCAAGTCCCATTTGGCTCTCACAAGAAGCTTTGACCTTCAATACTGGCTTTATCAGTAATAAAATTGATATATTCACTATTTGCCTAATTTCCATATGTATCTCTGAAATGGTTATAAACTTGAATAAGAGAGAAGGGGGCTATTTATTAGGTCTCTAGAAACTCCATATTAAAAATTGAGAGAAATAGATTTGTGACACAAGTGATGCTTCTACAGCAAACTTTAGCAAACCCAACAAGCAGTTAATTAATAGGTGTACATACGGCAGCAAAAACACTTGGCAGAGCCTTGTGTTTGAATACATCACCCAGCAAATCCACTGTAAACAATGTTGATTTTGCTTTTAAAAAATATTTTAATGCAATTTAGTCTTATGTAAGTCTTTGCACTGAAGAACTCTAAAGTAAATGGGCTCCTTCAAGAATTTAGACACCTGAAATTGTTTAGATAGAGGTCAGTAAGACTTTTAGGCCACTTTTAAAGATATAACCTTCACACAATTTTTATCATCCTTCATTCTTTCTCTTTGGTCCTAAAAGTGTTTTCAGTTAGAATTCCAGACAACACCAGGACCAGCACAGGTCTCAAACGAACAAATTATATGGGTTGCCAGGTTCCCTAAACAACAACCACAAATCCGATAGTTCACTTAGAACAAAAGTGTGCTGCTTGGAGCTTCCTATCCGGCTCAGATAATGTGAGTACTGCCTTCCTAATACTAAGCTAACAGCATTAGTAACTTTTTTTTTCTAAAGCATTTAACCCATGTATCTTTCACATCAAATACTCTATTCTGGAAAGGAAAAATATAACCCCAGCTATGCTATTTTCTTCCTGTACTTCTAGAAGCTAATTTAATTCTTATCTTTTTAGGATCTTTAATGTCTTCATCTTTATGGTGTTCTTGCTCTTTCCTCTGTCTTCAATTATATGCACGACTTCCCCTTAACAACCTGTCTTTGACTTTTCTGTCCCTCTAACTACTGTCTATCTTCTCACTTTCCTTTCTCTGTTCCAAATCTATTCAAAATTCTACATCCATAATTCTTTTTCATCCTATTTCTTAATAGGTCTTCAAAACGTTATAGCTCTTTGTACAAGTAGATGCTTAATAACTATCTATTAATTATTAGGAGTTCTTTTGCCAATCCAGAAAAATAGATGACTTAATATAATCTAGGCTAATTACATTTTTGAATTATCCTGCTATTTTCACAGTTTTTATTCAGGTCAGTTTTCCTGGGACTTTTCCTTGAATTTTCTTTGAGTGGCTTTCCTTCACTTTTTTTTTAAAGTAATTTAATACTACTACATTTTGTTCTGCCTTACTAAGCTATTTCAGTTGCAACAACACAGCAGAAAAAAATGTTGAAAAGGCATTTGATATTTTTAATGAGTAAAATTTCTTCCTGAATAAAAAATAAATAGCAATTTAACATTAAAAAATAAACCAATTAAAAATTAATGAATTTTACTGTTAGACAATCTTTATAAAAATATTTGCACCCAACAGAATGAGAAAAAATTTCACAACCTACCCATCTGATAAAGGGCTAATATCCAGAATCTACAAGGAACTTAAACAAATTTACAAGAAAAAAAACAAACAAACCCAACAAAAAGTGTGTGGGCAAAGGATATGAACAGACACTTCTCAAAAGAAGACATTTATTTGGCCAAGAAACACATTAAAAAAGCTCATCATCACTGGTCATTAGAGAAATGCAAATCAAAACCACATTGAGATGCCATCCCATGCCAGTTAGAATGGCGATCATTAAAAAATCTGGAGACAACAGATGCTGGAGAGGATGTGCAGAAATAGGAACACTTTTATACTGTTGGTGGGAGTGTAAATTAGTTTAGCCATTGTGGAAGAAAGTGTGGTGATTTCTCAAGAGTCTAGAAATAGATATACCATTTGACCCAGCAATCCTATTACTGGGTATATACCCAAAGGATTATAAATTGTTCTATTATAAAGACAGATGCACATGTATGTTCATTGCAGCACTGTTCACAATAGCCAAGACTTGGAACCAACCCAAATGCCCTTCAGTGATAGACTGGATAAAGAAAATGTGGCACATATACACCATGGAATACTATACAGCCATAAAAAAGAATGAATTCATGTCCTTTGCAGGGACATGGATGGAACTGGAAACCATCATTCTCAGCAAACTGATACAAGAACAGAAAACCAAAAACTGCTTGTTCTCACTCATAAGTGAATGTTGAACAATGAGAAAACATGGACACAGGGAGGGGAACATCACACACCAGGGCCTGTTGTGGGATGGAAGGCTAGGGGAGGGATATCAGGTGGTGGGGAGGATAGTGGAAGGATAACGTTAGGAGAAACACCTAAAGCAGACAATGGGGGGATTGATGAAGCAAGCCACCATCGCATGTCAGCATGTGTATACCTATGTAACAGTCCTGCATGATCTGCACATGTACCCCAGAACTTAAAGTATAATAAAAAAAGAAATACTTTCATCTAAAATAGGATGTAGCACAAAACAGGCACTCAGTGAATAAATATATGTATTAATACTTGACATGTGCAGAGGAAAGAGGAAGAATACCATAAAGATGAAGATGTTAAAGATCCTAAAAAGATAAAAAATAAATTAAATAAAATTAGCTTGACATTCGGCACACTGCTCAGCAAATGGGCTCAAAAAGGGGTCCCATTCTCCCATTTCTACATGTGGTTTGTACTTCCTAATGACAGAAATTCTTCATAGTTAAACACAAAAAAAGGAGAAAAAACTCAATCTCTTTTTATCTTTATTATACCAAATATGAAAATGTATTATAAAGGAATAAAGTACTGAATGTGTATGAGCCACTTTCATCATCATCATTAGTTTGCATCAAAAGAGACCAGGCTCCTGAGCACTTAGGACACATGGCAACAAGACTGACCAAGCAAAGTTGGTACAGAGCTGCTCTCCAGTTCCCATAGGACCATTGGGTCATGAAGCAGGAACAGCGTTGTTTTCAGGCCACATCACAATCTGATTATTGTCACTACAATGAGTTTTTTGGGTGAGAGAATTTGTTGTCTGACAACGAAACAAAATCAGAAAACTGAGTAAGACTAGTAACTGAAATAAACCACAAGAAATGGAGGATTATGGCAGTTATCTAAATAATCCAGGCAAGCAAGTATTTTTGATTAAAATAACAGTTCAGAATCTAAATAACCAGGATAAATTCTACTTAATCAGCACAGAAAAACATTCACAGTTTAGGTCTATGTATAAAAACAAAACCCAAGTTTTTATTTCCAAATTAAGGTTAGATCATGCTGATGAGATTCAGAACATTTACAAAATTTATAGTAATTATTCAAATTTTTTTATTCTTAAGAACTTTTTGAACATGTCATGAGCAGTTATCAGTGTTAGCTAATCGTTGCTAGTTTTAAATACATCACGAATGCAACATTCATTCACCCCATAAGTATTCACAGAGCATCTCCTCTGTGCAAAATGCTGTTCTGGAGAGGAAGTATACAGATGGATAAAACATATACTCTTGTCTTCCAGTCAAATAGGAAAAGGAAGACAAGCACATAATTAAGTTTCATAGGAGAAAGAAAGAAATTAAATTCTTCAGATCAAAGAAGGGAGGATTTGTATTTTTCCCCATCATGACATGATGGGGAAGTGAGGGAGGTACCAGGGGAATTTAAAAATTGGATTTGTACAAGATTTTAAACACTGGTAAGGATATGAATTTCCAAACACCTGGAAAAGGACATTCTCAGCAAAGGACACAACATGAATAAAGCAATGCTGTGGTAGTAAACAAGACTGTGTGCTTACCAAAAGTAGGTTATTTGTATTGGAAGAAAGAATAACAGGGTGGCGGGAGGTAGGTAGGCTATGGAAGAAAGGTTTGGAGAGGTATGCTGGTCCTATTGAGGAGAGTGTGGCATGGCAGACTTCTCATTTGGACATATATTTAATAACAACCTAGAAAACAGTGAACTTTTTTATTTTTAAAAAATCAAGGTTCTCTTTCAAGTAGTATTGCTAATTCTTGTGATTTGATAAACTAATAGTAAAACGATAACTACAGTTTGAGAGCTACCATATGCCAGGTACTGTGCTAAATACATTACATGATTTAATCCACTTAATCTTCACAAGGCTGATATTATTAATTTGGCCCATTTTTCAGATGAAGATGTGGAGGCTACTTGTGTGGATAAATAGCAGGCATGAGGTCAGAGGGTTGGTAAGTACCTGATCTGTCACTTGGCCTGTGGTCCATCAGATTCCCAACTTCATGCTTTTATCCATCACACCACATCTTGGCATTTCTACTAAGTAACACAAGTAAAGACACTTAGAAAATTGGTATTTTTTCTACTGTATTTAATGGAAAGAAGTATCTGGGCTAGTTTCAACCATCAATTTTTCATGTAACAATTTATGTGACAATGCTGATATATATCTTTGAGGCTGCCTTGCAAATATGTCTTAAAAATAATCCTCCTAAACATATATTTTCTAGACATTTATAATGTATTTGAAAATTAAAATATTGATTTAACTCATGTACCTTGATGATGATCTTGCTTTATGGAATTACAATTTTAGAATGCATGGATTATTTTTCCTCCAGAGGAGAAAATGCAATCAGGCAAAGACCTCTAGCCACACACAAATTCTGTTCAGTTCCTTTTTATAATTTGAATAATAAAAATAAAAATATATTCTGGAATATTTTAGTTAAAATACTTTTAAAAAAAAACATATTTTAAGAGTATTTTTTAGTTGTCTTCTTTCGTTTCCCAAACATTTTTTTATTACCAATCAATCAGAAAACCACAATGTATCATTCTGCTTTATCCATATTGATCAAATAAGTAGGGTTTTTTTACTGGTTTATAGCATGTGATCAGTTTACAACGACAATCACATTGAAGATTCTCACATAAAAGAGCTAGAAATAAAATGCTTAGTGTTAATCAAGTAACTATATAATCTAGTTATTTTTATACCCTATATTAGGAAGACAGGAACTTTTCTCCAGAAGAAAAATAAAACACTTTCCATGTCTAATTATCGTAAGCAAGGCAGAGATAATCACAGTCAATGTGATAAGTGACAGGAGTTCATATTTACTTGGCACGCCATCTGCTAATTCTCTTTCCCTAGAGATTTCTTGCTGATTTTTTCCTCATTTCCTTGTGAAACTCCCCAACTATATATCTATGCTATCCCCCCTCCAACCTCTACTTTTTGTGTTCTTATTGCTGCTTACAGGAGGTTGCCTAAAGTTGCACCAATCAATCTTATCTCTACTCAGCAGAAAAAGACAGCTCACCAAAGCTAGCGGCTGACTTGTTATATGTGATCCACAATTGGCTTGTTTCCTGATAAATTTCTTATTTGTCAGGGCCTTTGTCAGACATTTTGTATTTATAGCCTCTGGGGTGATCAATTCTAATACAGTTTTATGCTGAATCTTAAATCCTGATCACTCCTGGCATTTACTTACACACAGAATTGTCTAGTAAGGAAGCTCACCCCTGTGGCTTTTTTTTAGGAGAAGAGGAAAAAGAGTAACAGCTTCATATTTATTAACATTACCAAAGGCTACCTCTTAAAATAATGCACCACTCCACACCTGTGTCACCTTTTCTATTTGTATTAGACCATAATCTAACTCCACAGAGTGCCTCTTTGGGGAATCCGAAAAGTATAAAATGAACTCTGTCACTTATGTTTTAAATGTGCATTAATAACCTGCAAGTATTAATACTATTTAAGCTCATGATTTGCAAAAATAGGTAAGGTAAATAATATATTCTCATTTCTATGTAATCCACACAGTACCTATGTCAACCTTCATCATCAAGAACTCATCTATCTCATATTGTAAGAACGGTTTCTAAAAAGATCAAATGTATCCTTATCCTTATATGAGATATAAAGTAGATTAATAACACCCCTGCCAACCTAGGGTGTTGTGATGTATTTCAAAGCAAACAAAGCTTTTCTTCAATTCTAAATTTACTTCTCCTGGCTAGATTGATCAGGTTACTCAGTCTTGACTTCATCTGGCCTTTCCCATAAGGAAATGGGAAAATGTTTGACTAAATATAAGAATACAAAGTTACTGCCTTGCACAAATGTGAAGATGACATTGAAGTATATAATAGAATGCACTAATCTTTCTTGTACAAACAATAAATCTCTTATAAAAATACATATTTTATGAATATATTATATATAGCATATGTGGGTATATACACATAAATATACACACATATGTATATATAATAAGTTCAGCCAAACGAATACAAGTTTATAAGAAAATGAAGATCAAAGATTCATGTCAATATTATCAGTGCAATAAACATTGGACATTAAGCCAGACAGCCTAAATACATTCTTTAATTTTAAAGATTGTTCTCTTAATTTTTTAAAATTTATTCTATGACACACCATTTTTTTCTTGACACTATTTTATAAACTGAAGCAATCTAATCATATGCCCTGTGGAGTTGTCTCTAGAAATGCATATACTTTGAATCTAACAAAAATTATTTAATGTAGCTCTTAAATATCACATATACTAAATAATTATTTGCACAATTGATATAAAATTGCTGTTGAATGAACACTGACATTTTTGTCATTCATTTCATACAACATTTCATTTACTTAACAAATTTTTATGCTATATATTTTATGCTATATATTATCTAAGTGCTAAAAGTGACTAAATATAAATATTACTTTTTCCCTTAAATAAATGAAAACATTTTAAATTGTGTATGTACAATTGGCATCACTTTCTGTAGTTAAATTCTATACACTGTGTTTTTTTTTTTTATTGCATTTTAGGTTTTGGGGTATATGTGCAGAGCATGCAATACAGTTGCATAGGTACACACAGGGCAGTGTGCTTTGTTTGCTTTCTCCCCTTCACCCACATTTGGTATTTCTCCCCTGGCAATCCCTCCCCACCTCCCCCTCCCACTGGCCCTCCCCTTTCCCCCCTATAGACCCCAGTGTTTAGTACTCCCCTCTCGGTGTCCATGTGTTCTCATTTTTCATCACCCGCCTATGAGTGAGAATATGCGGTGTTTCATTTTCTGTTCTTGTGTCAGTTTGCTGAGAATGATGTTCTCCAGATTCATCCATGTCCCTATAAACGACACGAAATCATCATTTCTGATTGCTGCATAATATTCCATGGTGTATATGTGCCACATTTTCCCAATCCAGTCTATCATCGATGGGCATTTGGGTTGATTCCAGGTCTTTGCTATTGTAAACAGTGCTGCAATGAACATTCGTGTGCATGTGTGGCGATTCCTCAAGGCCTTAGAAATAGAAATCCCGTTTGATCCAGCAATCCCATTACTGGGTATATATCCAAAGGACTACACTGTGTTTTTGAGGACAATATTGGATTAAGAAAATCTCTTCTCAGACCCAAGAAACTAGAAACCTAGTAATTCCTTGAATACAATTAAACGCATAAGAAAATATTTAAAAATAAAAACAGTCAAGTCAGGACCATATTTTGACTAGAAATGCTTCTTCTATGCTCACATTCTATAAAGATAAAAAGCCCTTAACTTTTCAAAATATTTTCTGATGGCAAGAGAGAAAAAAATAGAGGAGATACTGTAGACTGATATTTTTAGAGAAGGGATTTGAGTTTTACATTTCTAGGAGGGAAAAAAATGCTGCATTTGTATTAAAAGAATGACTTTTAGGGTCCAGTCATGATGGTTTGTGCCTGTAACCCCAGCACTTTGGAAGGCAGAGGTGGGACAATCATTTGAGCCTAGAAGTTCGAGACCAGCCTAGGTAACATAGTGAGATCACATCTCTACAAAACAAATAGCCAGGTGTAGTAGTGCGTGGCTGTGCCTATAATCCCAGCTACTAGGGAGACTGAGGTGGGAGGATTACTCAATCCCAGGAGGTTGAGGCTGTAGTAAGCCATGATTGTGCTACTGCATTCCAGCCTGAATCACAGAGTGAGTCCCTGTGTCAAAAAGAAAGAAAAGGAAGGAAGGAGGGAAGATGACTTCTAGTTGTCCCAGTCTGCTATGTGTGTTAGCTAGGCAAATTATGCACCAATTGAATTGAGTATCAAACTTAAGATCAACCTAGAACTGCAGTTATTTGCCATAGTTCCATTCTAGAACATGCTGGGAGCAATTTTAAAATGCTAGTTCCTGGGCCTCAAAAGGGACTGACTGAATCTTGAAAGTAAGGGGTCTGTACTGGTATTTTTCAACAGCTTCCTAGGTGATTCCATATAATCAATCACTCCTTATATCCCCTTAATAACTAACAGAGCATCTAGGATAGCACAGACATCTTCCACAATATGAATGAGAGGGCCTGAATCTGTATGGATTTAACACTTTGCAGAAATAGTGAAGGGAAGATATAGGGAATTCTGGTGATTTTAAGCTTTATTTTATTTCTAACAAATACCCCAAAAAAGAGAGAATTCTAGTAGGGATGGAATAATTAGCAAACACAGTTTAACATGACCGGAAAAGATGTCATGGGCTCAGCAAGGGTCTCTGGAAGAAGTAGGATTTTCTGGAGCTGCTTAAACGCTTGAGCATCTCAGAAATATTCAGCAGTTTCCCTTTTATAAACACAAAAACTCACACTGAGAGAGAAGAAACTATTCTGGAAACAGAATCCAAATTGAACAGGTCAGGAGGCCAGCGGTCCAGTTACTGGATGTAAAAGGTGCTGGGAAGGCAGATATCAGATCTGTGGACATTACTACATAAAGAGGCCATAGTTTTCACACTTTGTGGTAACCATAGAAGAGACAGTCCTTGAGTAAAAAAACTAAGAAAGCACCCTTGACCTACCCAACCCCCTGCACAGGAACCTACTTCTGAGAATAGAAGAAAACCATGGAAAGAAAGCCATGGAAAGAAAGAAGAAAAGAATTGCTATCCAACCTCATGAAATTATATTCTAAGAACTACAGGAAAAAATCATGATTAATGTGCTAACAGATAATGAAAGAAGAGCAATAAAATACAACTTCAAAGTAGAAGAAAACTATAACCAAATATTAAATGAGATCAAATAAGAAAGAAGTCATGAAATACTAAGAAAAAATCAAAAAGGAAAAAGGAAAAAATTTGCCTAAACAATAGACCATCATGAAAAGGGAATTGAGGGAGCTCAGGAAATATGTAAGAGGAGAAAACAAATAAAGTCATTATTTAAATACCATTTAAGGTTTTTTAAAAAGCCTAAATGGAATTTAACGGTGTGAAAAATTGTCACTATTCTATTAAAAATAATCTAGAAGATGGTTAGTAAATAGCTCGAGTCAGGGTTGGGGCCAGGGGTAGAACTTCTCAGTTGCCAGCCAGTTTGTAACAAAAGGCATATTATAACCCAATTGGAATCCATAAAATGCCTATACTGTGTAGCACTGAATACACCTCAAGCCAACTGAAAAGAAATCAATAAAAATATTTTAATAGATCCCTGTATTAAGCTCTTATCACATAGCTAAGCTAGATGTTTTACTTATTCTTCTCAATTACTCCATGTATAGAAAAAGAATCTCCATAAATACAATAAAGTTTGTATGAATTTATCCTGTTTTTTGGTTTTTATGTCACTCTAAAATATATCGATAGATTTTTGCAACATTTAGTAGGATATTTTAAGAGTCATCCAACTTAATATGGGAAATATCAAGCACACATACATTTATCTTGGACAGTCCTTCAAAGCCTATGACAATAAGGTGAAAAGCCAGCCCTTAGTATCTGCTGACAGAGAGGTGCACTACTTGTATCAAGAGAGTGACACAAAGAAAACAAATGGGAGATGAACTCAAAAGTCCCAAGGACAGATCCCATAAACTGAAGGCTGTAACTTGCAATTGAGTTGCTTCTCAGAGAGAGTACCCATCTAGTGTGTCCCAGGCTGAGTAGCAACAGCAATTTATCTATCTAAAGAGGGTTAATGAATTGCTGATGGAAAGCCAGTTAGGCCAGCCAGCAAATAAATGAAATTGGAGGAAGAAGTGGCAACAGGAACATAGCAATTCATGGCTGAGGTGTTCTAACAGCTGCTTCTCAAAATGTCTGATGACAGGAACTGTGGCATCATCCAGGTGCTTGTTAGAAATGCAGTTTCAGGCCCTGTCCTATCTCTGCTAAAGCCAACTGCATTTTAACAAGATCCTCAGGTGATTCAGATATATGAAAGTTTAAGAAGCACCGTTCTAAAGAATACAGGTGATTATTTGCCTTTTTGTACCAGTGAAGAATTTTTTAATAATCAAAACTATCACGTTTATAACTTATTTATCAGTAATTATCCTTTTAACTGCTTACTCCATGCCATGAACCATGTGAGGGGATAGCAGTAAAGTGCTGAAAAAGGCGACCAAGAGTTCTGTGCTGATAGAGTTGACAAGCTAGAAGGTGATAAGGAGATTTAAAAAATTTGTAGAGTAAAAAATTGCTGGGGAGTTTTCCAAGATGGCACGGTAGGAACAACTCAGGATTGCAGCTCTCATTGAAGGCGCAGAGGGTGAGTCCTAGCCGCATTTCCAGATGGATCTTTGTTGCCCACAGAAAGGGGAAATTCCCAGGTGTAGGAGAGTCACGGGAAGCCAGCGCAGCCCTCTCGGCTTGCGCCGCGGCACCCTGCACAAAATGCGCTGATCTGGGTGCCCTGTTAAACTGGCAATCTGAGATTTGAGAGGGCAGATTAGCATATTCATCTGATTAAACAGGACTTGGACAGTGAGCCAGACAAGGAGATTCCTGGGAAGCGACATGTGAGCCGGTGCAGTGGGCCCCTGCACAGGAAATCACACAGATCCCGGTGCCCTACCAGCAGGTGACTAAAACACCTGGGAGAGAGTCACCCGTTCAACTTAAAAAAAAAAAAAAGAGAAAGAAAGGGCTCTGAGGCAGGGAGCCAGGTGATCAGGCTCGGCAGGTGCCACCCCCACAGGGACAAACAAAATGGCAATTCGAAACGCTCGGGGTTGAGAGTTTCACTGCCGCACAACTGAATACAGGACAGTGCAGCTCCGTGGGGGAGGGACGTCAGCCACTACTGAGGCATTCCGCCCCTACTGAGGTACACGCCCATTGCTGATGCAGCCTGCTGTTGCGAAGGCAACCTGCCACAACAGAGAGACTCCATGAACAGGGCGGAGCCCACAACAGCAGGGCAGAGCCCATGGGCAACAGGGTGGAGCCCACAGCAGCTGGGTGAAGCCCACAGCAGGAGGGTGGAGCCCACAGCAGCAGGGACTGGAGTGGACCTCAGCAGTCGTACAGCAGAGGGGCTAGACTGTTAAAAGAAAAACTAAGTAACAGAAATACTTCAGCATCAACAATCTGGGCATACACTCAGAGACCCAATCGAAAAGCCAGCAACTACTCAGACGACAGGTGAATAAATCCACAAAGATGAGAAGAAACCAGTGCAAAAAGGAGGAAAACACCCGAAACCAAAACACCTCGCCTCCTACAAAGGACCAAAATTCCTCACCAGCAAGGGAACAAAGCTGAACGGAGAATGACTGTGACAAAATGATGAAATCAGACTTCAGAAGGTGGATAATGAGAAACTTCTGTGAGCTAAAAGAACATGTTCTAAATCAATGCAAAGAAACTAAGAACCTTGAAAAAATATTTGAAAAAAGATTCGAGGAAATGATAACAAGAATGGACAACTAGAGAGGAATATGAATGAATTGAAGGAGCTAAAAAACACAACACGAGAACTTCACGAAGCATGCACAAATTTCAACAGCCAAATTTACCAAGCAGAAGAAAGAATATCAGAAGTTGAGGGTCAACTCAATGAAATTAAACGAGAAACCAAGATTAGAGAAAAAAGTGCAAAAAGGAATGAACAAAGTCTCCAGAAAATGTGAAACTATGTGAAGAGACCTAACCTACGTTTGATAGGTGTACCAGATTGTGATGAAGAGAATGAATCCAAGCTGGAAAATACTCTTCAGGATATTATCCAGGAAAATTTTCCCAACCTAGAAAGGCAGGTCAATATTAAAGTCCAGGAAATACAGAGAACACCACAAAGATATTCCGCAGGAAGAGCAACCCAAGGCACATAATCATCAGATTCACCAGGGTTGAAATGAAGGAGAAAATACTAAGAGCCACCAGAGAGAAAGGTCGGGTCACCCACAAAGGGAAGCCCATCAGACTCACAGCGGATCTCTCGGCAGAAACTCTACAAGCCAGAAGAGAGTGGGGGCCAATATTCAACATCCTTAAAGAAAAGAACTTTCAACCCAGAATCTCATATCCAGCCAAACGGAGCTTCATAACAGAGGGAAAAATAAAATCCTTTGCAAACAAGCAAGTTCTCAGAGATTTTTATCACCACTAGGCCTGCTTTACATGAGCTCCTGAAAGAGGCACTATACATAGAAAGGAACAACCATTACCAGCCATTCTAAAAACATACCAAATGCTAAAGAGCATCAACAAAAAGAAGAATCTGCATCAACTAATGGGAAAAACAGCCAGCTAGCATCAAAATGGCAGGATCAAATTCACACATAACAATATTAACCCTAAATGTAAACAGGCTACACCAATCAAAAGACACAGACCGGCAAATTGGATAAAAATCCAAAACCCATCAGTGAGCTGTATCCAGGAAACCCATCTCACATGCAAGGATACACAAAGGCTCAAAATAAAGGGATGGAAAAAGATTTACAAGCAAATGGAGAGCAAAAGAAAGCAGGAGTTGCAAATCTCGTCTCTGATAAAATAGACTTTAAAGCAACAAAGATCAAAAGAGACAAAGAAGGTCATTACATAATGGTAAAAGGATCGATACAACAAGAAGAGCTAACGGTCCTAAACATATATGGACCTAATACAGGAGCACCCAGATACATAAGGCAAGTTCTTAATGACTTACAAAGAGACTTAGACTCCCACACAATGATAGTGGGAGACTTTAACACTCCACTGTCAATATTAGACAGATCAACCAGACAGAAAATCAACAAGGATATCCAGGGCTTGAACTCAGAGCTGGAGCAAGCAAACCTGATAGACATTTACAGAACTCTCCACCCCAAATCCACAGAATATACATTCTTCTCAGCACCACATCACACCTACTCTAAAATTGACCACATAATTGGAAGTAAAGCACTGCTCAGCAAATGCAAAACAACTGAAATCATAACAAACAGTCTCTTAGACCATAGTGCAATCAAGTTAGAACTCAGAATTCAGAAACTAACTCAGAACCACACAGCGTCATGGAAATGAACAACTGGCTCTTGAATGTTGACTGGATAAACAATGAAATAAAGGCAGAAATAAAGAAGTTCTTAGAAACCAACGAGAACGAAGACACAGCATACCAGAATCTCTGGGACACATTTAAAGCAGTCTCTAGAGGAAAATATATAGCAATAAGTGCCCACATGAGAAGAGTGGAGAGATCCGATATTGACACCCTATCATCAAAATTAAAAGAGCTAGAGGAGCTAGATCAAAAAAACCCAAAACCTAGCAGAAGACAAGAAATAACTCAGATCAGAACTGAACTCAAGGAGATAGAGACAAGAAAAACCCTTCAAAAAATCAATAAATCCAAGAGCTGGTTTTTTGAAAAGATCAACAAAATAGACAGACCACTAGCCAGACTGATAAAAAAGAAAAGAGAGAAAAACCAAATAGATGCAATAAAAAACGATAAAGGGGAAATCACCACAGATTCCACAGAAATTCAAACCATCATCAGAGAATACCACAAACAACTCTATGCACATAAACTAGTAAACCTAGAAGAAATGGATAAATTCCTGGACATCTGTGTCCTCCCAAGTCTAAACCAGGAGGAAGCCAAAACTATGAACAGACCAATAACAAGGTCTGAAGTCGAGGCAGCAATTAAGAGCCTACCACACAAAAAACGCCCAGGTCCAGATGGGTTCACAGCCGAATTGTACGAGACACACAAAGAAGAGCCAGTACCATTCCTTCTGAAACTCTTCCAAATAATCCAAAAAGAGGGAATCCTTCCCAAATCATTTTATGAGACCAACATCATCCTGTTACCAAAACCCGGCAAAGACCCAACAAGAAAAGAAAACTTCAGGCCAATATCCATGATGAACATAGATACAAAAATCTTGAATAAAATACTGGCAAACCAACTGCAACAGCACATCAAAAAACTTATCCATCAAGATCAAGTTGGATTCAGATGGAGATGCAAGGCTGGTTCAACATACACAAGTCTATAAATGTAATTCACCACATAAACAGAACCAAAAACAAAAACCACATGATTATCTCAATTCATGCAGAGAAGACCTTTGACAAAATTCAACAGCCCTTTATGCTAAAAACCCTCAATAAACTCGGTATTTATGGAACGTATCTCAAAGTAATAAAAGCTATTTATGACAAACCAACAGCCAATATCATACTGAATGGACAAAAACTGGAAGCATTCCCTTTGAAATCTGGCACTAGACATAGGATGCCCTCTCTCACCACTCCTATTCAATATAGTACTGGAAGTTCTAGCCAGAGCAATCAGGCAAGAAATAGAAATAAAGGATATTCAAATAAAAAAGGAGGAAGCCAAATTGTCTCTATTTGCAGATGACATGATAGTATATCTAGAAGACCTCATCGTCTCAGCCCAAAAACTCCTGAAACTGATAAGCAACTTCAGCAAAGTCTCAGGATATAAAATTAATGTGCAAAAATCACAAGCATTCCTATACACCAATAACAGACTTAAAGAGAGCCAAATCAAGAACTAACTGCCATTCACAATTGCTACAAAAGCAATAAAATACCTAGGAATACAACTTACAAAGAACGTAAGGGACCTCTTCAAGGAAAACTACAAACCACTGCTCAATGAAATAAGAGAGGACACAAACAGATGGAGAAACATTCCATGTTCATGGTTAGGAAGAATCAATATCATGAAAATGGCTATACTGCCCAAAGTAATTTACAGAGTCAACGCTACCCCCATCAAGCTACCATTGACTTTCTTCATGGAACTGGAAAAATCCACCATGAACTTCATATGGAATCAAAAGAGAGCCCGCATAGCCAAGTCAATTCTAAGCAAAAAGAACACAGCAGGAGGCATCACACTACTGGATTTCAAACTATACTACAAGGCTACAGTAATCAAAACAGCATGGTACTGGTACCAAAACAGAGATATACACCAATGGAACAGAACAGAGGCATCAGAGGAAACACAACATAGCTACAACCATACAATCTTTGATAAACCTGACAAAAACAAGCAATGGGGAAAGGATTCCCTGTTTAATAAATGGTGTTGGGAAAACTGGCTAGCCATGTGCAGAAAGCAGAAACTGGACCCCTTCCTGACACCTTACACTAAAATTAACTCCAGATGGATTAAAGACTTAAACATAAGACCTGGCACCATAAAAACCCTAGAAGAAAATCTAGGCAAAACCATTCAGGACATAGGAGTAGGCATGGACCTCATGACCAAAACACCAAAAGCATTGGCAACAAAAGCCAAAATAGACAAATGGGACCTAATGAAACTCCACAGCTTCTGCACAGCAAAAGAAACAGTCACTAGAGTGAATCGGCAACCAACAGAATGGGAAAAGATTTTTGCAGTTTACCCATCTGACAAAGGGCTGATATCCAGAATTTACAAAGAACTCAAACAGATTTACAGGAAAAAAACAAACAAGCCCATTCAAAAATGGGCAAAGGTTATAAACAGACACTTTACAAAAGAAGACATACATGAGGCCAACAAACATATGAAAAAATGCTCATCATTACTGGTCATTAGAGAGATGCAAATCAAAACCACATTGAGATACCATCTCACGCCAGTTAGAATGGCGATCATTTAAAAATCTGGAGACAACAGATGCTGGAGAGGATGTGGAGAAATAGGAACACTTTTACACTGTTGGTGGGAGTGTAAATTAGTTCAACCATTGTGGAAGACAGTGTGGCGATTCCTCAAGGCCTTAGAAATAGAAATTCCATTTGACCCAGCAATCCCATTACTGGGTATATATCCAAAGGACTATAAAGCGTTCTACTATAAGGACCCATGCACATGAATGTTCATTGCAGCACTGTTTACAATAGCAAAGACCTGGAACCAACCCAAATGCCCATCAATGATAGACTGGACTGGGAAAATGTGGCACATATACATCATTGAATACTATGCAGCAATCAAAAACGATGAGTTCGCGTCCTTTGTAAGGACATGGATGAAACTGGAGAACATCATTCACAGCAAACTGACACAAGAACAGAAAATGAAATACCACATATTCTCACTCATAGGCGGCTGAGGAAAAATGAGAATACATGGACACAGGGAAGGGAGTACTACACATCGGGGTCTATTGGGGGCAATAGGGAGGGACAGTGGGGAGGGGGAAGCTGGGGAAGGATAGCCTGGGGAGAAATGCCAAATGTGGGTGAGGGGAAGGAAGGCAGCAAAACACACTGCCATGTGTGTACCTATGCAACTATTTTGCACGTACTGCACATGTACCCCAAAACCTAAAATGCAATAAAAAATAAAAAAACAAAAAAATAAATAAATAAATAAAATGCTATGAACACCTGTATTCGGTGTTAAGTGAATGTACAAAGGAAGAACCTAAACTCAGTTTTGCTCACCCAAATTTCAGAAAAATGTGGCTTATATAATGATTCTTGGAGGCTTCTAGGGCAATGTATTTGAAACACTTTACTTAAGTTATAGCTGATATTCATAGATTGGTCCTACATGTTTCACCGTCTACCTCTTGATGTCTCCAAACCTAATCAGAGGAGAAACCACAAGAAATTGGCACATTTCAGGCAACCACTGTGTGAGATTGCCATTCTAAGAAGAATGACTAGAAAAGCAATACAGGAACTAAAAGATTACCCACCGCTGGTGATAGAGGATGAAAAGAAAAATGACTCAGATAGCTTTTACAAATAGGTAGCTCAATAGTCTTCAGCAGCAGCACTTTTATACTGAAATTTCCTTTGGCAGAAGTATTTGCCAGCTGCACTTTGAATGGCATCCCAACTAATGTAACAGGCTGTGTGCTATATTGGCTCTCTCCATAAACACATGATTCTAGCAGGCCCAAAGAACCACTGTGGAACTGAAAAAAACCTGGGTTCGCTGGTATTGTGTGTAAGCTTTAAAATACGACCTAAACCTTCAAGTAAGGAATCAGTGCATGAGTGATTACTTCAAATAACCATTTACAATAGTTACGTCTCTTGTATTGCCTAAGTCAATGTTGAGAGACTTCAGAGACAGATCGTAGTTTAAAGCCCCATTCCACTTTTTGCCAATTTTGTGATACTGAGAAAGCTATTTGTCATCCCTAAGCATCAATTATTTCTATATATATAAAATAGCAATAATCCCTACCCCCCCAAGACATTAGAAGAAATTAAGTATTCACAGAGCATGTTTAACCACTTTATTGAGGTATGATTGATATACAAAAGCTGCACATATTTAATATACATGACTTGATGAGTTTGCAGATTATATACCCATGGAACCATCACCACAATCTATGCTGTAAACCTATCCATCACCTCTAAAAGTTGCCTCCCACCATCTGTGTGTGTGTGTGTGTGTATGTTTGTGTGTGTGTGTTAAGAACACTTAACATGAGCTCTACCCTCTGAACAAAATGTTAAGTATACAATACAGTATTGTTAACTATAGGCGCTATGCTGTACAGTAGATCTCCAGGGCTTATTCATCTTATGTAACTGAAACCTCATTGACCTTTAACTAAAACTTCCCTCCCCTTAACCCCTCTCAACCACCATTCTACTCTCTGCTTGAGTTTGACATTTTAGATTCATCAAAGAAGTAGTGTTATCTAGTGTTTGCCTTTCTATATCTAATTTCAGTTAGCAAAATGTCCTCCAGATTCATCCATGTTGTCCCAAATAGCAATAGTTCCTATTTAAGGATGAATAATATACCATTACATGAAGACACAACCTTTTCTTCATCCATCTGTCCATTGTCGGTCATTTATACTGCTTCTATGTCTGAGCTATTGCAAACAATGTGTCAACAATCATGGGAGTGCAGATATCTCTTTAAGATTATGATTTCAATATTTTTGAATATATACCTAAAGTAGGACTGCTGGATTATATGTGTACTAGTCAGGCTTCTCCAGAGGGACAGAACTAACAGGATATGGGAATTTATTAAGTAATAACATATGTTGAAGCAAATTATTATTTATATATTAGTATGTATTATGTATTATTTATGTATTAATATATTATTTATATATTAATATTAGGAGCAAATTAACAATCATCTCAATTAATTACCAATAATTCATTTGTTTTCTGATATGCTCTTCCACGTTCAAGTTACAAGCCATCACTATTATTCATCATTATTTTTCACTTACTTATTGATAAGTATTTCCAATAAAAAGAGAAGGGCAGAACCATAACATGCAATTTGAATAACTCTGGGTAAATCCTTGAGGGTGTGTAATAAAAATAAGGGTCTTCGTGTGTCAAGATCGGGGAAAAATGAAGAACCATTGGTTATAGGTATGGCAAATGAACTGACAGGGCAGATTTAGAGATGAAGTTACTTTAGGAGAGTGCTGATAAACTTCCCACTATTCCCTGCCATGCTCATTACAGCCCTTCCTTGTATCATTCTCCCCTTCATACATACAGTTTAAATGTTCTTCCCTTCCTCTCACTGCTCCAAATCCTATCCATCTTTAAGGCTCAAACAGATGCCTTCTTCCAGTACTCTACACATACCAATATTTTTTTCCTTGTAAGACAAGCTACAAAACCAAGCATATTATTATTATACAGCGTATTTGCTCCCCAATTTGTTCTGTGTGCTTTAATCTTGTTTGCTCTGCTAGGTCTTCAAGTACTGCAATGTAGAAAATAGTGTTTTTCTCCTCTCTTAAATCTTCAAAGGGCAGATTTCATCCAGTCAATGGAAATTTCATTCAGCCCTTTCACCTTTTCTCTTATCATGTTCTTGTCATTTTTGCTACATGTGAGAAAAACAAAGAGAATGGATATGAGAAATTTATCTGAATCAGACATTAAGTAGGACAAGAATCTTTTAATCAAGAACTTCCTAGAGAAGAAAATTACATTCTCAGGGAATCTGCTTTGCTTTACTGTTGTTAACCATCCATCTGGAGGTGAGAGGGGATATCTATTTAGTTTGTCTTGGACATTGCCTCTTTGTTTCTTTTTTTTGCTTGTTTTGGCAACCAGGCTTTATCCTTAAAACCATCCCTATTCTTTCTTGAATTTCAGGGGCTAGAAGCCTGAAAAATACCTTTTCCAGACTTGTTTCCAAGACTTACATGTGATTTACATTCTGCCAGTGAGATAAATTTGTACAAGATTTAGAAGTACAAGAGAAGGAGAATTCATTGCCTTCACCCTCCAGAGCAATAATGAATGGATGTGTGGCTTTGACAGATGTGAGATCTTATAGTGGCCCCCAGTTGTATCCTTCAAGTTTCTATCTGACACTCCCCAGCTGGATGTGGCTGGGAAACAATGATCATATGAAAAAGTTTCTCAGCGATTCCTGAAGAGGAAACAGTTCCTGATGTTCTAGCCATACCTGGAAGGTCACACCACGTTTGCTGACATTCACAACCTTAGCATTTCTAGTGATTTTATAAGACTCTCAATAACTGTATTAAAATTTTGGTGTGGCATATTCTTAACTCCTTCCCAGCTTTATTCATAATTGCTCAAGATTAGGAGCAACCAAGATGTCTTTCAGCAGGTAAATGGATAAACAAACTGTGGTACATCCAAATAATAAACTATTATTTAGCACTAAAAAGAAACGAGCTATCAAATCATGAAAAAACATGAAGGACACTTAAATACATATTACAAAGTAAAAGAAGCCAACCTGAAAAGGGCACATACTGTATGATTCTAACCATATGGCATTCTGGAAAAGACAAAACTAAGGAGATGGTAACAAGATCTGTGGTTGTCAGGGATTAAGGGGATTTATCCATTCCGCAGTGGAAAAACAAGTGGAACACCAAGGATTTTTAGAGCAGTGAAAATATTCTGTTTGAGACTATAATGTTAGATGCATGGCATTATACTTTTGTCCAAACCCACAGAACAGCAACCCTAAGAGTGAACCCTAATGTAAACTATCAGCGCTGGATAATTTGTTAATGTAGTTCATCAACTGTAACAAATGTACCATTGTGGTGTGGGATGTTGATAGTAGGGGGACCTGTGCATGTGTAGGGGTAGAGGGCACACAGGGGATCTCTGCATCTTCAGCTCAATTTTGATATAAAATAAAAACTGTTCTAAAAAAGAGTCTATTAAGAAAAAGTTTTATGGCCCAAGAATACCTGACTAAGTAAGGCATCAGTCATCAAGGTGTTTTAAGCAGGGAAGTGACACAGCTGATTTATATTTTTGAAACATCACTATACTAAGTGAAGAGAGAATGTAGGGAGACAAGACAAGGAAGAATGGAGTCCAGTTCAGAGAAACTGCCAATAACCTAGGCAATGAATAATGGTGATGATGGATTAGGATGGTAACAGTGAAAGTGGGGAGTAATTTATATTTTAAGCAGAGATGACAGGACTTGATTATCTGAATTTAGAAAACAAAAAGAAGTAACCAAGCATGACTACTACGTTTTAGGATTTTCCAACAGATCGAATGATTATATCATTTACCAGGTCAGAGAAGACTGAGGAGGTAACATGGTCATGACAGAGCGAGCTGTGAAGAGAGAATAGCAAGAGTGTTTTTTTAGATGCGCTGCATATAAGAAGCGTATGAGCAGGAGTATGCTGGCAAATGTTTAACGTTTGCTAAATTCTCCAGGAAAAAATAGATATACAAGTTTTATTATAAATTTTACCCATATAAAGATATAGTATATAATAACAAATATGAAATACTCTTTATTGTAATGACCATATAGCTAATTGAGTCTCTCAGGAAATTTCATTGGTTTTGCCAGCAGGAAGTCTCAAAAAGCTGCTTTTTTTCAGCCTCAGTTCCAGAATGGGAAGAGGCATGAGAGTTAAGCAATGCCTATGAGTAGGATGTATCAGAAGGAACCTCTGTAGCCTACTTAGGCCAACACTTACAAAATAGAAAAGATTAACAAATGGGTTTTTAGGCCACTGAGATGTTAGAATTACTTATTGTGCAGCATCAAGAGTGATGACAAGAACAGTTTTCCAAAACAGTTTCAAAAATGTGGAGACCGGGATGGAGGTGGTGTGTAGAATCTAGACTTGCAAGGAGACAGCCCTCACGACTGGGGAAGTGCAGATTTTGCATGGGGAAAGGAGGGACGTTTCACTGAATGGTTGATTGGAGAACGTATTTTATCCATTGTCAAATGACCATAGAGGGTGGGAAACACCGTGATAAAGCATGGGCAAGAGAAGAGCAGCAGAGATTAATCTGGGGAAGTTGAAGAGGGATGAGACTCACAGGCACATAGGAGGATGGCCTCTGATAGAAAGAGGGACACCAACTATTGTACAGGAAGCAAGGCAGAAACTATGAGTACACAGATACAAGAGGTTTACAGATTTGTTAACTGGAAGTATGATATGAGTTCATCAGCTGACATGACAGGAGAAGATGATAAGGTGAGAAAAGGTACTAGAATAGTTTACAAAGAATGGAAAAACTAAACTCCCTAGGAAAAGGTAGCAAAATTATCTGATGGAGTTAAGTGCTAACTAAATTTGTGTGGTAATTAAAGAAAAAGAAGTCAACAGAGTTCTGTGATTCTTATTTTTTAAAATATCCAACTTCTTTAGGGCAGCCACAGGGAAGGAAAACAATTTGGTGTAAATCAAGTTTAGAATTTTGATAGTTGAATAAATAGAGGGAAAAGGAGGCAAAGACGTTGAGATTGTTACAGAAGCTACTGAACTGAACTGTGGACTCTCTGATAGGTATGAAGGAAGCAAAAATTAGAGAAGAATGATGGAAAGTCAATATAGATATAAAGTTTTGAATAGATAAAAGGACTTTTGGAGCTGGGAAATTCTAGAGTAAATGAATTGGAAAAACAGGAGCTGATA
The DNA here is from genome assembly GCF_049354715.1 of Callithrix jacchus. NCBI lineage: Eukaryota > Metazoa > Chordata > Mammalia > Primates > Cebidae > Callithrix > Callithrix jacchus. The sequence continues at coordinate 36,468,355 of NC_133504.1, forward strand.
CAGTTACCAAAGTGAGAAGGTCTAGAATATATATGACCATGGTAGTAGAAAATAGATTTTTTGAAATGAGAAGATTCATGATTTAAGAAATCAGAATATTGGGTGTGTCATCCATGTGAATGTTGAATTGACCATAAATAATGACTGTTGTAAGGGTAGAAAGGAAGACAATAATGAGCTGGGAGCTAATTTTTCAGTGAGTGAGAGAATGGTAAGAAGCTTCGCAGAAGTTGTGGATAGCAAGTGGTGTGGTATATACTTCGAAGAAGCTGGGACTCTTGAATTTAAAGGAGGAAAATGAAATGGAAGTGACACAAATATTCATGATCCTGGGAGTCACAGGATGTGATTAAAGAAAGAAAGGATGAAAGAGAGAGGGAGGGAGGGAGGGAATGGGTTTCTTCAGTTGCAGTCTTTGTATTAGGACAAGTTGAGTGATTTTTTTCAGTATTGATGATGTGTAAACCTATGGTATAAAACTCATCATTGGATGTACTGAGAAAATTAACAGAATGCTAAAAATATTTTGGAATATTACAGAAAACCTTCTAAACTACCAAAAGTGAAAGAAATCATGTTTGATTTTCCAAAGCAAATGTCTTCTACTGAAAGATTATTTAAAACTGCTCTGACAGAAAGGATAACAAGAACTGAATTCCAAGTGTCATGTGTAGTTTATAAAATCAACCTGAAGCATGGTTATTATAAAAGTAGTTTATCAGAAAATATTGCAAATTATTTACCAAAAAAAACAGAATTCGGTCTGGCAGTAGAATAAATATATTTTATTAAAAATAAATAAAAGTAGGATAAAATACCAAAAACGATGAAATAAGATTATAATGTGAAAGCATTTGAAAAGATAAATGTTTATACACACATGCAAGGTCATCATATTCCTGTGAAATGCAAACTGAATATGAAATAAGAGAAGCTTCATGCATTTTCCTTTGTAGGTATACTGTTCATTTTTCTGTTGTATCTAAGCACAGGTTTGAATGCCAATCAGCTAAGTATTTAGGGTGCCCTGCACAGTGGGATCCACAACTATTTTCAAGAACAGATTCCACCCTTATGAGGTCAACTAATTCTGTATAAAAATTACTAGAGGAAAAACAGCATGAAACCAACTACTGAATAGCGTAGCCCAGACCACAAATGTAACAATAATTTAGAAAAATAATCATTAGTCACAGTAAGTTAATTAGATTATCCTTGCACCAAGCATTGTCTCTCAATTTAATTATTTATTTAAGTGACTTTCATCAGGAAAAGTTTTTGACAAAGGAAAAATAAATTAAATAAAACTAACTAGAAAAGTACAAATGGACCGAGCATGGTGGCTCACGCCTGTAATCCCAGCAATTTGGGAGGCCAACGCAGGCGGATCACCTGAGGTCATGAGAACAAGACAAACATGGCCAACATGGTGCAACCCCATCTCTACTAAAAGTACAAAAATGAGCCAGGCATGGTGATGTATGTCTGCAATCTCAGTTACTTGGGAGACTGTGGCAGGAGAATTGCTTGAAACTGGGGAGGCAGAGTTTGCAGTCAGCCAAGATCACACCACTGCACTCCAGCCTGGGTAACAGAGCAAGACTCTCTGTCAAAGAAAAAAAGAAAGAAAAGTACAAATGAAAGCATATTTTATTACTCTTCTGACTATAAGGTCACTCTGAGGAGTCACCTGTCCTTAATAATCATGGTAATGTATTTTGAAAGAGGAAAATCCAACTATCAGAACACAATCATCAAAAATTTTTAACTTTTCTACTCTTGTCAGTAATGTAAGAACCTGCTACAACCAACCACTTATGTAAGTATTTCATACTCCAAAGAGTATTAAATGTTCTTGGATATCTTCCTTCAGTGCACCATGCCCTCTAGCCTTTAAGGAATTTATAGTCTAAGTCGAAACAATTAAAACAGATGGAATGTGGCAAACACTGAACAATCAGAGACATCCCTTTTCCAAATAAATACTCAATAAATTGATGGGGAAATGTTTCGCATTTTAAGAGTTAAAAGAGGAACACCTACAAAGCCTTAAGTACACCAGGTAGGCTTCAAAGACAAAGTGGGAGATTAAATTGTCTGTGAGTCAAAGAATCAAAAGTCTTAATACCAAAGAAGCAAACAGTGTAAAAACCAGCTTCCTCAACTGAAGACTGTACGGCCTGAAATACCGGGTGGTATGCTGGGTCCTCAAAAGTCCAAAAAATAACATGATACATATTCTAGAACTATAACTTTATTCAATGACAATTGACTTGAAATACTTTTAGGTGAACACAAATACATTATGGAGTAGAATGTAAATGTGTGAAATACTTTTCAAACAATAGATACAATTGTGTTCTTTGAAATTACCTAGAAATATGAAATAATTGTTCACAAATAGTAAGAGTAGTTTATCAGAAAAGATTGCAAATTATTTACAAAAAAAAACAGAATTTGGTCAGGCAGAAGATTATATATTAAATAAGATAAAGAACAGAAAAATAACTGTAAAAGTAGATCATTGAAGCCACTTTTATCTCCTGACACACTGCTACCTACTCCCTATATTTTGTTAATTTAATATAGTAGAAATATTAAAAATTGTTTAAGCGTCCTAAGCAGAAACTGTAACACAAAGATTAATCCGCCACAAATATGCACGATGGAATGTACAGGAAGCAGGAGTGAAAAAGAGAGGTGTCTTTGGAGCACTACAAGTTAGCGGATTATTGCAGGAGTCCAAACTTCCATTGATGAAGACATGGGTTGAAATGAAGCAAGTATGTGCTTATAGTTAACAACAACAAGAAACGACTGGAGAAAACAGAGGTAAGGGCACTATGAGATAAATATGAAGACTAATTATAATGTAAAATTTGAGTTATCCTGTAGCTAAACCTCTCAATTTTATTAATCAAAAGAACTTGAGATAGTGTGGGATAATGTAGCTAATTAGATGTTGTATTTATATTTTTCTCTCACTGAAATCTTAAGCAAGAAACCCATGAAGCTAAGTTAGGTCTATGTCCCGTTTGCAACTTTCACTAGATTTCACCTGTGTCTATGCCTGCACGCCAGAGGCAGGGGAAGGCAGCAGGCCCGCTGGTGTGGCTTGGCTCTGGTAAGAAGAGGACTGTTTCGACAGCTGTTGCTGGTGATTCCCAGACTAGCAGCTCATTAGGAGAAAGAGGGAGAGACAGAGACAGATGGGTCCCACTAGTCAGCTCTGGTTGCTGAATTTAATGCATTCACTGGTGAAAAGGAGAAAAAGTAACAGCAGCCTAACAGTTAACACATAGGCCAAGAATACGAACTGTCAGACTGCACAATGCTATTAATTTAGAAAGTGGGAGTAGAATTGGCTACCACTTACCACCTGTGGTTGATGTTGGTGCTTCAATAAGGGAGAAAAAAAGACAATCTGATGCCCGTGATTTTAGAGACTATAGTGACTTCCAGTTGAGCCTCTTAAAGAGAGTGTTGACAATTTTATTATAAACCTCTCCTGGAGGGGTTTCTCACTTTCGTCTATAATTTGTCATCTCTTTGCACTCATGTGACTAATAATTTGTTTAAATCACGTTTGCCGTATTTGAAAAACAGAGAACCCAAAAATGGCTTTTTTAGTGTAGCTGAGATCACATGCTTGTTTCTTTCTTTGCATTATTCCAATATAAAAACAGTAGTGGAAAACAGGAAACAGAGTCTGAAAGTGATTTTAGCTGCTCTTCACCCATTTACTTGTTTTATGAGAATAAGCCTTCAACAGTGTAAAAGAAAATTTTGTAAGAATTTTAAGGTTCTGCGTAGCATAATTTTTCCTCATTCTGTGACTCTCACTGATGTCACACTCATATCTTCTCCGGCATGACAGAAAGGGGATCATGACCTTCTTTCCGCCAGCCATAATGAAGCCAAGATCACGGTATATAGCAAAATATACTACAGAAAGAGTAAGATTTAATCTAACATTAAAACACTCACCTTTCATGGAAAGTCATCATTCATGTCACATAAAGTTCAGAGGGGCAGTAGGTCCAGAGTAAAACTGAATTCCAAACATCTTTTACAAATTATTTGATCATTGAATAGCTACTTCTATTCCAGAACATACTGTTCATTCTTCAATTTCTCTTCCTTTGCTCAGGCTGTACCCTTTGACTGAAAAAGTGTCTCATACCTTACTCTCTTCTTCCTAAGTCACCCTCTCTCAACCAAACAAAAAGGAAAACTAGGACACAGTAAACATTATGTAAATATCAGCTACTAATTCATCATTATTATCTTTCAGGATTGTTTAAAACATTACATATAATAAACATAAAATCCCTATACCATAGTTGGTCTCCCACAATAAGTGGTTATTATTATTAGCATGTAATTAAGACTTCTTTCCATGTCTGTCTGCCAAGCAGGTACTTAAGGGTGGGCATGATACCTTTATGTATTCATTTAACAAATATTTGTTTAACATCCAAAATGTATATGGCATTGTGATGTGTATCAGTAGAGACACATGGAGGACAAGCTAGGTAGGGTCCCAGAATTTCCTAAAAACTACCTGCCTGAATTATTAGTACCCCTGTCATTTTTTGTATTTCCTATCACTGAGCACTTTTCACACTTTAGGTAAAATATCTAAGTGTTTGTCATGTGGAATCAGAGAAGGCTTTCCTTGCCTTATTAATTATTGTAGCAATTTAACAAATATGAATTGATCAACTTATTAAGCCTTCTGTTTTCATTTCTGGAAATCATCATTGCATCTATAAAACATTAACATTGTCATGAACATTTTTTCCTATGGCCATTAGCCTTAGTTTATAAATTATCAAATTTTTGAACTAGCAGATTATGTTACTTTTGTTAACATTAATTTTCAACAACTCACATACATGATTGATTAAATATTAAAAATATATTTTGTGTATATAGCCTTTTATGTTTTCCAGAATACAAAAAGAAAGATGTGAAGTTGTATGAAGACATTATTTCCAGGTTATTATGTGAGATTTTTTTTTAGTTCAGGATCTAAGTCATTTCCAAGATAACAATAAGGTAAAATCGCAAACCCCAAATTGTCATTTGCTTGGCGAGACTTCTCAGGGATCTCTAGATAAAAAATTAAGTGGACTATCAATCCAGGTTTCTTTTACCAGGGTCAATAACCCCTAATTTTCATCATAGCACTCAGACTAAACCTACTCAAACCATTTTTCAGCTTAGAGAATAAGTAATTCCTATATATTCATCTTTAAAAAACTTTACTCACATTTTTAATGCAGAAGGGAAGCTACAATTCCACTCTAACTACAATCACTGAAAGTAAAAGATGAACTTTTTAGCATCTTTATTTTATCCTCAACCTCTATACCAAAGCTACTTTTTTAAACTAGAGACTTGAATGGCTTTCAGAGAAAGAAATTTATTTCAGAGTCTTAAGCTGCCATATAGATGCAGGCAAAGAAGACATGTCTATACATCAGCAGGAATTCTGCACACATTAAAAGATAGGTAAAAATTAACAGTCTTACAGTAATTAATTTCAACCTTTGTTAGTTGCTATAAAAAATAACATCATTATATGCATGCAATATTCAACAATAGATCCTATTTTAAAGACTTTTAAGATACAGAAATAGTTTTAGCTTTTAAATTCTCTTATGAATTTTCTAAAATTCATCTATATGTTCTGCTCACACTTTCTCTCCATTAACACAAACCACATTTTCTTTGATAACATCACACCGTTTCCACTGATATACTAATGGGTCCTACTGAGTGTTACAAGTTTATGGCTATGATTCATTTCTGTGATAATCTCATTTTCATTAATGTAACAGCTCCAAATGTAGTACATCAATTCCTGAGATATCCACATTCACATACTAATGACTTTCTCATCCCTTAATGTGTTTTAAAAGAGAAGAGTCACATTGTTCTGGAAAAAAAATAAACCACAGTAGGAGACTTAAAGACTTAAATCAACTACATTACTAGTGTCCTCTCAGCAAAATGGTAATGATTCAAGAATGTATTGATCCAACAATTTGCATATATGCAGAACATTTCCTCAAAAAAATCTAAAAGAATATAACAAAAAAAAACACAATGGAGAATAAAAATAAATTTTCAAAGTAATTCAGCACATATTGTTACTTATTCCAGATTTTAGTAATTGTACTATAAAGATACATAGTCTGATTATCTGTGGGCCTGGGGAATTATAGGTGGGCTTCAAAGAATAAGTAAATCCCCTTATGGTATAGAAATAATACGTTTTATATGTGTATATTTATGGAAATAGTCCATATTTTTCATCACATTCTAAAAATAGTTATGATCAATACACACACACACACACACACACACACACACATATATATAAAGACCTCATTGTTAGTCTACTTCTATAACAAACCAGAAGAAAACAGACTGAGTGCTTAGACTGTATGAAGTGATTCATACGTAAATAGAATATGGGAGGAAATGGGAATAGTACTTTTAGCCCTAATCATTTATATCATGAGTACCAATATGAATTTGGAATTTTAACAAAGAGAATGATACAAAATTATAGTTTTGACTTAAGAAGGCAGAAACATGACTTGAAATTATAATACAGCAATAGGTGATTATACTATTTGCCTGAAAAACAGACCTGTTCATATTTGCATGGAAATAAGTTGGAGAGTCTGTGTTCAATGCTGCAAGTAAATGGAAGAAAAAAATCTATGTAAAGAGGTTGGAGAAATTCTTATCCTATATAATAATTCCTTTTCTTATCCAAGGTGATTCCCTCTCCAAGGGGACACCCAGTGCCCCTCTCAGGAAAGTAGCAACTTGGAATAGAATCTGGCATGCCTAAGGTCTTGGGAACAGGGATGCTTATTTCCTCTGCCTTCCTTGGCTGCTTACATGGATACCCACATGTCATCCCTTCGAGATAGATTCTCATGCACATGCTGAAGAGTTGTCTTTCTTGACATAGGCAAGAGGCATTGATGTGCAGCAGATTTCTTTAGTCATCAACTATGACCTTCTCACCAACAGGGAAAACTATATCCACAGAATCAGTCAAGGTGGACAGTTTGGCCATAAGGGTGTAGCTATTAACATGGTGACAGAAGACAAGAGGACTCTTCGAGACATAGAGACCTTCTACAACACGTCCATTGAGGAAATGCCCCTCAGTGTTGTTGACCTCATCTGAGGGGCTGTCCTGCCATCTAGCCCCAGCTAGATGAGGTGCTAAGGAGCAGCAGGAGGGTATAGGGAAGGGAGCCAAGTAATGGACATCTTGTCATTTTTTTTCTTTGAATAAATGTTACTTTTTAAGGCAATAATAATAATCCTTTTCTTGTGGGACTATCCTTGAGAAAAATATTCCACTTTGGGGAAAACCTATTTGAAGACCAAAACATGGAAGGAAAGAGATAAATTCATTCAAGTAAGACAAATAGATAGTTTTTAATCAGAAAAAGGAATACAAAAGGAGCAGGACAAAGAACTTAGAAATTGAAAAAGTTTGGAAATAAATGCCAAGAAAACTTCCTGGTGGAAGAATAGGCAACAACATTAACAAAAAAAAAAAATGATGCCCAGGAGCAGATACAAGCTTTGTGGGCATACACTTACACAATTTTGGTGGTCCTTGTTCAAAAAATAAGAACGCAGATTTTTGAATCTCTAATTAGGGAACAAATCTCTGGAAGAAACATGTAAGCTGGGGTCCCTAAATCTGTAGCTTTATTAGTTTCACGTAAATTCATGACAAGTCATGTCTAACATTCCGTTTGAAATTCTTACATGCAGAATATCTACTAAAATTCATGTCTTCCTTCTTGCACCCATGTGCTCATTACAAGGCTATTCACAATAGTAAAGACATGGAATTAACCTAAATGTCCATCAATGGTGGACTGAATAAAGAAAATGCAGTACATAGACACTGCAGAATACCATACAGCCATAAAAAATAAAATTCCAACAATGTGGATATACCGGGAAAACCTCATTCTAAGCAAACTAACACAGGAACAGAAAACCAAATACCAAATGCTCTCATTAATAAGTGAGGGCTAAACACTGTGTACAGATGGATACAAAGATGGGACCAACAGACATGGGGGACTACAAAAAGGAGGAGAGAGGGATGGGAAAGGGATGGAAAAATTACCTTTTGGGTACTATGCTCACTAGCTGAGTGGTGGATTCAATCACACACCATTTTCCAGCGTTGCACCATATACCTTTATAACAAACTTGCACATGTATCCCCTGATCCTAAAATAAAAGTTGAGACAAAAAATTCATGTCTTCCTTACTAACAAGTTTATCTTCCTGGCAGGCACTTAGGCATTTCATTAGACAGGACATGCAAGGGTTCTGATTTTCAGGGAGGGTAATATAACATGATGGTTAGGAAACCAGGGAGTCACTGCAGCCCTCGTAAGTTGTGTGATTTTTAGTCAAGTTACTTAATACTCTGATTCTCTTTCCTCATATGTAAGATGAGGATAATATAGGACCTACCTCATTAAGCTATTGTGAAGATAAAGTGAAATAATGTTTAGACACTTGACATTGTATATTGAAGTTAGTAAGTGATGAGTAAAGCAAGTCAGGTAAGAAATGGTTAAATTATGGAGTGTATCCTGGAGAAGACAATAAAATAGCATACTGGTCTTATATAAACTTGTGAAAGGCTAGATCTGCATAGCTCCAGATTTGGAGAAATAGGATCAATAAATATAATCTATAGGAAAGCAGATTTGGACTCAATAAAAGGTATAACAAATATTTCTAACAAGGAGATAATTCAATTCATAATGATTTTGAGAGGCTGTAAGTTCTTTTCAATGAAGTTTCCAATCCTTACTTCCTTTATTTATTCATTCATTCAAGTACATTTTTAGTGCCTCCCTGCATGTTTGATATGATCTGTTTCTGTTTAACAGCTATTTTGTTCCCTAATTCCTATTCATATTTTAGGTCTAAGCTTACATTTTATTTCTTTAAACTTTACTTGATCTCAAAATTTAAATAAAATCTCTCCTTCGCTCATCAGATTAACTGAAGTATAATTTACACACCATATAATATACCCATTATCAGTATAACAATGAGTTTTACTACATTAACATCGTTTTAAAACATTCCAATTCCATTTTAAAACATTTCCATTATCCCCAAAAACTTCCAGCATCATCATTTGCTGGCGTCTCTGCTCCCAGCACCAGGCAATCACTGATCCACTCTCTGTCTCTATACTTTTGTCTCATATAGAAACTTGCAAGTTTAATCATTACATACGTGCTTTTTCACTTACGGCATTTCTGAGGTTCATAAATGTTGATATCTGCACCACTATTTTGTTCCTTTTCATTACCAGAAAATATCCCATTGTAAGGATATGCTACATTTTGTTCATATATTCATCAGGTGGACATGGGCATCTGGATTGCTTTTAGTTTGGAGCTATTATGAACAATGCTTCTAGCCACATTCCCACAGAAGTCTCTGTGGGGAGATTTGTTTTCATTTCTATTGGGTAAATACCTAAAGGTAAATTTTCTACATCACATGGCAAGTATATGTTTAACTTAATAAAGATATGATAAAACTGCTTTCCAATGTGACTGTGTTATATTCCATTTCCACAACACATCAGGATTCTCATTTCTCTATATAATTGACAGCACTTGGTTTATTCATATATCCTGGGTACAAGTCCTTTCTCAGATATATGATTAACATATATTTTCTCAAATTCTCTAGGTTATCTTTTCTTCTCTCTTACTAGTGTCTGTTGAGGAATAAATGTTTGATTTTTAATGTAAAGTCTAATTTTCCTTCTATGATCTTGCTATTGATGTCAAATCTAAGACCTCTTGGCATAACTCAAGAAGACAAAGATTTTCTTCTGTGTTTTCTTATGGAAGTTTTATACTTTTAGTGCTTACATTTAAGAATATGATCCATTATAAGTTAATTTTTGTTATTGGTGAAGTAAGAGTTTAAATTCCTTTTTTTCTTAGTTTTTTCTGTTTTCCTTTGCTTTGTTTTTGGCATAAAGTATCCAAATGTTCCAGAACTATTTCTTGAAAAGAAACTGTCATTTCCCAATAAAATTACCTTGGTACTTCTGCTAAAATCAATTAACCATAATGATGATAAGTATGCCAAAATCATGGACACCTATATAATCCTTATTGTGTATAACAGTTATTGAAAAATGCATGTCTTTCACAAGCAGAAGCATGACAATGCATCTTCAGTTTGTTCAATAAAGAAGCAATTGTATATTTACAATGCAGGAAAATTTGAAAATATGAAAGTAAATCAGACATAGGATCTGCTACCAAAAATGTTTATAATCTATATTAGGAAGTGGCAAAAGTCTCAAGAGGGCAAACATAAAGTAGAATGAATAATTAGACAGAAATAGGTTACCTCTATCAGAGGATATCTACATAGGCTCCATAGAGGCAGTGGCATTAGGGACAGAACTCGACAGATGGGTGGGATTGGATTCTATAGAAATAAGTTGAAGGGTATTTCAAAATCAGGATAAAGGCTGGACACAGGCAAGGTGGCAAGAGAGTGGGGAAAGTTGGGAGATATATAAGAAATATCCAAAAGAAACAAGATTGTTATATGGAAAATAAATTTGAAAAGGTTAGTGCCAAGCAAAAGAATTGGATTTTATTTTCTTAGCAATAGGAGCAATGGGAATTACTTAAGGTTTGTGAGCAGAAAGATGTCATGATTGATGCTTCTATCTGTGCCAATACAAGGAAAAAACTTAAAAAACATTTACCACCATTTCTAAAATTATTTAATTTCATGTAGGAGATGCTGTAATTCAGTTCCTGTTCTAACACTTTCTGTGTTTATTCTTTACCTGATACCAATTAAATTAGAATAAGTTCTTTATATTTGAACATTCTGTTTTCTTTAAGTTCATCCATCTATTCATTCAGTATATATTTATTAAGTGACTTCTATATGCTGGACACCGGACATGTACTGGTTTAAAAAGAAATATAAAGGTCTGTGCTCACCCGTCATGAAGTAAATTTACATACACATACATAATATACTCACATACACATCACACATATAAATGTACATATATTAACTAAGTCATAGTGATTGTTAAAGAGCAATAGCATCTTGTATTTAAATAGATATTTACATTTTGAAATTTAATTTCACATATACATTAATCTACTTAATCCTCAAGAAAGCTATTTTAAGACAGTATTACAGGCCTCATTTTACACATGATAGCATTAAAGAACACAAAATTAACTTCATACAAGATCATAAAACTAGAACATTAGAAAGTTCTTGATTCTAAACCCAGTATCTTATCATAGTATTTAGAGGTATTAAATTATAAATTTTTCCTGATACAGAGAAATTTGCATCTGGCCTAAGCCATCTCATGATATGCAACACTAAAGAAACTATCCTGCCCATTTTAATATATGTCTTGGCCACTTTATTCTTCCTATTCAAATAGCCACCCCAAACCACCCACACACACACTACAGAAGGATGCCTAATAAATGCCACTCTGGTCTAATTCTGACTTCTTGGCCCTGTGGGTCACATACACACTGTCTTATACTCCAAGCAGTGAGGAGAAGATTTGGTCTCTTAAGAGAGAAGTCATTTGTCAAGAAGTTTAAAAAGCTCAGCCCCAAAGCCTCTTAGGGTAGGAAGAAAAGAAAAAATAAGAACAGAGAAAACCTGGTGAGGTCTGTAAACAGGTCAGAGATTTTTAATTGCTTAAAAACTGATGAACTTGGCCCTAAAATATGTCCTTAGTTCAGGAAGACCAGCCTCAAAGGAGATTCATTCTAGAATCTCTATATAAGAGATAAGAACCAAGATGTTGAGGTTGAATGCTTCCTTAAAATAAATTATTGTTTTTCAAAGCCACAAACTTGCTGTTGTGATTTTAGCTGGTCTTGAAAAATTAGATTTTTTTTATGTAATCCACTTATGTTTTCTTAGAAACATTTAGAAAATTTCTAGTAATACCAATGGTATGATATTAGAAATTTACTTTAACATAAAGTCAATGTTTTCACTAAGGATACATTAAGAGTTCTTCTAGAATCATAAAAGTCTACATGTGAGTTATCACATGCATCCCTTCATTTTTGATTCATAGTATTTTGGGATTTCTTAGGAGCAGGAGCCAAATAGCTTAATCTAGATAAAATGGAGAGGAAAACAAACTTCAGACTACACCTCACATATGGCAAAGAAGCAGTATGCTAAGAAACTATTAAGTGAGAATAGTCCTAGAACATGTATGACACAGTGAAAAGCTTAAGAGTACAGATTCCTGAAAAAAAAATATTTAAACATTTTTGCATTTTACACTTTTGTGTCTAGAAATTGTGTCTCTTTTTAAAATCAAACTTATGTAATTTTAAAGATAACAAAAACAGTAATTAGTTTACTCTCTGGGAGATTAGCATAGCACAATTTCTTGAAAAAAAAGCATATCAGTTTTTGGTTCAGAAATAATTATATATTCATAGAAAGATCTATTAAAAAGAGGTTGAAGTGGTTCCATGCACCTTTTATCCAGCATCCTTTAATTTTAACATCTTGCATAACTATAGTGTAATATCACAACAAGGAAACTGACTCTGATACAACCCACAGAGTTAAGAATTTGCCAGTTTTGCGTGTGTGTGTGTGTGTGTGTGTGTGTGTGTGTGTGTGTTTGTTTATATTTGCAGGCAATATCATCACATGTGTATATTCATGTAACAACCAAGATATGGAATCAAAATATCACAAGATATCACAATCAAGATATGGAACAGTTATATCACCACAAGATTCTCGTGATGATTCTTTAGAGCCACATCCACTCTCCCATTTCTAACCGTTATGGCAACAATTTGTTTTCTACCTCTGTAGTTTTCTTATTTCAAGAGTGATATATAAGGGAAATCATGCAGTATGTAATCTTTTATGATTTTACTGGGCATTATTTTCTGGTGATTCATTCAGGTGATTCCATGTATCACTAACTTTTTCTTTTTAATTGCTGAGTAGTATTCCATAGTGCTGTATCACACTTCAACCATTCACCCATTAATGACATTTGGCTATTACCAATAAAATTACTGTAAACATTCACAGGCAGATTTTTGTTTAGACTATGCTTTCATTTCACTGAGATAAATGTCTAAGAGTACAATTGATAGGTCACACAGTAATTGTATGTGTTAAACTAAATTAAATTTGGCCTAAATCTGCTGCCATACTGAGGGAAGCACAAGCAAACTTAATATGTGAATAAACTGAAACCTAACTCAAGAATATATTTCTGTAACAAGAATCTACTGTAATAAGAGTCACAGCTAATCACAGCAGCCAAGCTGCAGCCAATCATAGGCTGCCAACTGATCAGACCATGTTAATTTAAGGCAAATGCTGAGCTGTAAGCAACCAAACTGTTTCTATATGTTACTTCTCTTTCTGTCTATAAATAGTGCCTGCCCACATTTTTCACGGTGCTACTGAATTCATAAATTGTTCTTTGTTCAGAGTTAAGTGGTTATCTGCTAAATTGAATTTATCTAAAATTTTTCCTTTAACACATTGATTTTTATAAGAAACACCAAACTATTTTCCACAGTGACTGTACCATTTTACATTTCTACCATCAAAATATGATGGATCCCGTTTCTCAGAATCCTCATCAGCATCTGGGGCTATCACTGTCTTTTAGCCATCTGACAGGAGCATAGTCATATTTCATTATGGTTTTAATTTTTATTTCCCTAACGTTTAATGGTGTTGAATATTTTTGCATGAGATTATTTGCCATCTGCATACCCTCTTCAGTGAAGTGTCTGCTACTCATTTTCTGATTGGATCATTTTTATTACTGTTGAGTTTTCAGTTCTTTATTCTAGCTACAAGATATTATAGATATTTATATTTTTGGTCAGATATGTGGTTAGCAAAGATTTTCTCCAACACATTATACATTGGGCGACTGTTATATATATATATATATAAATTGGACGACTGTTAGTTGTGATATGCAATTAAATTATTTCTTCCAGGGAACATCAGCACTAATCAGCATTTGTGTTTGTCAGAACTACAAAGGACACATAGGAATTTCAGGGTTAGAATAAATAATAAAGAACATCTGAGGGTAAGAAATTCCTTCCACATTTTGTCAGCATTCTCAAGATTAATCTCTTTGTGGCCCCATGACTAAAAGCATCAAGCAGCTATGAAAACTTGTCTCTCCATCCAGTTTCTGTGACATATATTCCATATAACCTCAGAAGGTGGCTTTTTCATTGAAATGTATTTATTAGATATATGAAGATTACATTAATTCTGGATTTGTATAATACTCTAAATCTAGAGAGCACAGTATTTCCAAAATTTTTCTTATACAATGAAAATATTACTGGTTCTAATGTATTCTGACTTTATTTGTTACACTCACTAAAAATAAGCCAACCTGAAATTCTCCAACAGCTAAAATTTTATTTCAAAATGGCATACTAATTCATATTTAAATTTTACCTCAAAATCCTATGACACAATAAAATATAATTTGAAATTAATCATTTTCTTCAAAAATTATTATGAAACAAAACTTACTATTAAAAGGACTAGAAAACAAATAATAAATGCCTTTTAGTACAACTAAAAGAGTTTTCATTTTAATTTTTGATAGACAATTTATGCATGAAAAGGTTATCAGACATACTATTTAATAACTTGTGTTTTTTGACTCTCAAGTCAATTCATATAATCAATTCACATAAATGCTAACTTTAAGCAAAATTTTACATATGCCATAAAAATGTAGCTTATACATTTTGTTTATTTAATGTCATTTAGTTCAGAAATGGTATGAAATAAACTTGCTTTACATTTACATTCTTAGATTTTATTTATATTAATAGTGCTATAGGGTATATTCTGTGTATAAATGCCAGTGAATTTAGAGTGTGTTTAAGTATATACAAAATTTATTAGGGTGGAAACACTAGTATGTTTTTAAATAATTGACATAGAATGACCACTGAGACATGACATCAGTGTTAATCAAAACAAAATAGAAGTTCGAGATAACTTTAGAAGAGATAGAAATCAATTAAATTTGACAATTGGATGATTCTTGGAACGAGGAACAGGCATCTGTGCTACTTGGTGATTGGTGATAAGCAAGTATGTGCCTGAAGCTAAGAAAAAAATAATGGGAGTGTGCCACCTAGGGGGCAGTTAGGTCATTTTTAACAGTGGGATACATTTTAATGGCACTGCTCCGGACTCCAGATCCACAGGCATAGAAAACCTTCCCAGCAATTTTAACTTTTGCATTAAAAGGGGAGATTTTTTTCCTTCTGAGAAAGGTTCAAGAAGTCAACCTTTTTAGCTGCCAGGAAGTGAACTGTATTCTGGTGTGTGGAAAGCATAGAAAGAAAACCATTGCAAGCTAAAAGCCTAATTTAATAGTTTTCTGTGTCAAGCAGAATTTGGTAAAAATAAAAACATCCAGAATCAGACATTACATGGAATTGAGTTTGAAGATGTGCTTGATCTTGTTAGGGATGCACGAGATTAGAGATAAAGTGTGGCTTGGAGAGGAGCCACTATAATGGCCGAACATTGTTATATATTTTCATTTAAAATCTGAAATGGACATTTTTTCCCTGAGATAGCTCTGAATAAGCACTCACAAAATGCTCTTAAAAGGCAATTCTACAATATAAAATGGCCTTTCTGTTACTAAAAATAAGTTTTTAATATCAGACTTCTAAAAAAATAAATAAGGAATACCACATTATTTACTATGACTTTTCCTGTGTTTTGTTTTTCATTGTTTCAATTATTCAGGTCAAATAAAAGAAATAATTGAGATGGACACATGATAAAGTTTAATTCAAAAAACGACAATTTAGTAAATATTTAAACCCTATTTCTGTCTCAGTCTACTCCTTCTCACCACTAGCAGCAAGCAATCTGTACCCTACAACAGAGTACGTGTATTCACACAAACTTGACAATTATACAGTGGCAAAACACATGTAGTGTGTCACCATTTGCAAAGTTAACTCTAAGGTGGTATTTTTTTGGTTAAAATTGCTGCTCTAGGCAGTCACTTTAAATATATAACATATAAAACTATAAAACTTCTAGAAAAAACTAGGAGAAAATCATCAGGACATAAGGCTAAATAGAAGGAAAGTTCTTAGACTTGACACAAAAATATGATTCATTAAAGGAAACATCAATAAATTGGACATCAACATTTTAAATTTTGCCTTGTGAAATATCCTGTTAAGAAGATGAAAAAACAAGCTGGAGATTGGAATAAATATTTACAAGTATCTGACAAACAACTAATACCTAGGGTATGTAAATAACTCTCAAAACTTAACTATTTTTTTGATAAAAAATTAATTATAAAATGAACAATAAACATTTCACCTAAGAGTATATACAGAGAATAACAGAACACATGAAATGTTGAAAATGATTTTCAACATTATTAGACTTTAGGGAAATTAAAATTAAAGCCAAAAGGAGATATTACCCGTCTATCAGAATAGCTAAACAGCAACAACAATAAATGCTTCTGAGGATGTGGAAAAACTGTATCTCTCATACTTTTCTTATGAGACAATAATTTGGCAGTTTCTTATAAAAATAAACATGCAATTATATGTAACCCAGCAATCGCACTCTTGGGCACTTATTAGAGAAAACTAAAAATTTATCTTCATGGCAAAATGTGTTAACATTTATAGCAGCTCTATTTGTAAGAGTCAAAAAGTAGAAACTACCCGAAAGCCTGTCAATGGGTGAATGGTGAAACAAACCATGGTACATCCATACCATGGAATACTGCTTAGCAATAGAAAAGAATGAACTATTGATGCAAGCAACTTGGATGGATCTCAAGGAAATTATGTTGAATGAAAAAGCCCAGTCCCAAGGTGACATATTGTATGATTTCATTCATAGAACATTCTTAAAATGATAAAATTATAGACATAGAGAAAAGATTAGTAGTTTTGAGGGGTTAGGGAGTCGACTGGGCGTGGAGGGAGAGTGCGGTTAGAAAGACCAGCACAAGGAGGCCAGGCACGGTGGTTCAAGCCTGTAATCCCAGCACTTTGGGAGGCCAAGGCAGGTGGATCATGAGGTCAATAGATCGAGACCATCCTGGTCAACATGGTGAAACCCCGTCTCTACTAAAAATACAAAAAATTAGCTGGGCATGGTGGCGCATGCCTGTAATCCCAGCTACTCAGGAGGCTGAGGCAGAAGAATTGCCTGAACTCAGGAGGCAGAAGTTGCAGTGAGCCGAGATCGTGTCATTGCACTCCAGCCTGGGTAACAAGAGCAAAACTCCGTCTCAAAAAAACAAAAACAAAACAAGAAAGACTAGCACAAGGAATCCTTACAGTGATGAACCTGTTCACTACCCTGACTGCAGTGATAGTTATGAGAAGCTACACATCTGAGAAAATTTGATAAAACTAAAGACATTCACACATACACATGAATATGTGTAAAACTGGTGAAATCTGAATAAATCTGTGGACTATACCAATGTCACTTTCTTGGTTGTGATATGGTACTATAGTTATGCAATATATTAACACTGGAAAAACCTGGTTGGAGGGAATATTTCTTACAAATACATGTGCATCTACAGTTATCTCAAAATTGAAAGTTTAAGAAAAAAGCATAAAAGCAACTAATAAAATTCAATAAAGTACAGAATATATCAAATATGAAGCAAACTTAATTTCCTTATTAAATATGCAGGAGTTTAGTGGAAAAAGATGTAGCAAGACTACATATAATCTAGAGTAAATGTATTAATTTCTATATTTTCAACATTATTCTGTTAAATCTTTAAAAGTTTTACTCATGAAATTGGAGGCTGAGTGCTGTGGCTCACACCTGTAATCCCAGCACTTTGGGAAGTCAAGGCAGGTGGATCACCTGAGGTCAGGAGTTCAAGACCAGTTTCAGCAATATTGTGAAACCCCATCTCTACTAAAAAATACAAAAAATTAGCCAGGCATGGTGGCAGGCACCTGTAATCCCAGCTACTTGGGAAGCTGAGGCAGGACAATAGCTTGAACCCAGCAGGCAGAGGTTGCAGTGAGCCAAGATTGAGGCATTGCACTCCAGCCTGGGCAACAAGAGCAAAACTCCATAAGGGAGGGGAGGGGAGGGCAGGATAGGGCAGGGCAGGATAGGGCAGGGCAGGGTAGGGCAGGGCAGGGCAGGGCAGGGCAGGGCAGGGCAGGGCAGGGAAGGGAAGGGAAGGGAAGGGAAGGGAAGGGAAGGGAAGGGAAGGGAAGGGAAGGGAAGGGAAGGAAGGAAAGGAAGGGAGGAAAGAAAATGCAAATGGACTTATTTCTTCCACTTTTCCATATTGATTGCTAGAAGAATTACTAAAACTGGGCAAAATATTAATAATCCACACAGTTGGGAGAAACAATTCCAGTATGTAGTAGACACTTAAATAATAGGCCTGAACGGAGATAGCCATCTATCCTTAGAAAGGACTATTTGCAAGATGGCCATGGGCTAGCATTTGGTAACTTAGGTTTCTGGAGTGTTCCTATCATTCTTTAACAGATAAGGTGATATATGGTGCCTAAAATATTCATACAAACAATGTGATGTCTACTGGACACCTGTTTTTCTTCTGGGAGTGCAGAATTTGGGTATGGAGTAAGCAGAGGATATTTAGATGACCAGCCACCAGTAAAAACCCTGGCAACTGAGTCTCCAATGAGCTTTGTAGATAGACAACATTTTACATATATTCTCACAGCTGATTGCTGGGTGAATTAACCACATCTTGTGAGACTCCTTTGGGGTAGACCCTTGGGAGCTTGAGCCTGGTTTTCTGTGAACTTTGTTCATGCACCTTTTTCTTTTGCTGATTTTGCTTTGGATAATTTTACTATAATAAATCTTACCATGGCTATGCTGCATCCTGTTAGTCCTTCTAGTGAATTTTTGAATCTAAGATAGTGTGGGGGACCCTTGACCATTTGGATAGTAAGAATAAAAAGGAAGAAATGCACTCTGCCCTATGACCTCTAGTTCTCAGTCTAACAGGCCACCCCATCCAGCTTCTGATTTACTACTCTGAGATTATATCACTAGGGAGGTTCAAAATCAACCTTAAAAATGTCTTTGTATGAATCCTTCCAAGGCTGAGCTAGGGATTAAATTGAGCTCCTCTGTATGAATTTTGAAGTATCTATATCAACTCTTTTAACTTCACAGACAAGGATGCTCCTTTATTATTTAAGCACATGGATAAACACAATCTCTCATTCATATCAAAGTTTTTGTTGAAGCAATTTTGACCATCATTTTTCTTATCTCCAATTAGCATAAACTTCACAGAATTTTTTTTTAATACAGGGTCTCCCTCTGTTGCCCAAGCTGGAATTCAATGGCACAATCATCACTCACTGCAACCTCAATTTCCTGGGCTTTAGATCCTCCCACCTCAGCCTCCTGAGTAGCTGGTAGCTGAGACTATAAGCAAGTGCCACCACACCCACTAATTTTTTTTCTTTTATTGGTCTAGAAGTAGTTTTACCATGTTGCCCAGGCTGGTCACGAACCCCTGGGTTCAAGCAATCTGCCCACCTCATTCTCTCAATGTGCTGGAATTACAGACATGAACCACTCTACCGCACCAGAAATATTTTTTAAAAGAAAGAAAAATATACATCCAGAACTGCAGAAACAAATGAATTTTTTCTTTATGGTTATTTAATTAAAATAAGTGCAGAGCAAATAGGAAAAAAAAATCCTGATGACCTGAAGTAGAGTGATGTAAAGAAAGATTAGCTCATGTATTACTTCATGCCCGTTAAGAAACTTAGGGGAAATGACAAATATATTTGATAATAAATCCAAAACTCTTGGAAAAACAAAAATGGGTGTTATAAGCAGATTAGAATCAGATGGGTTGGTTCAGATTGATGTGGAAAAAGAAACAACTGTGAAACATCCCATCCCAGTGCAGGGAAGGCAAGGGGCTAAGGGAGATGCTTTCTGACAATCTACCTGGGGATCAACAGTGTCCACTTATGTGCTTTCTGTCCTCTGCTGTGGCTTTTCCATGGCAAGCAAGTTCATAAGGCTGACTTCTCTAATCCAGCTTTGATGTCAATGAAACAAGCATTTTGTTCTCTATTTAGCTCTTTTATATATTTCTCCTTTACTCCAGAACATGTAAAGAATGGGTGTGGTCAACAATCACATGAAGACTCTACCTGTGATTTGCACAGTGTCTACCACAATGTTGCCCTCGCAGGACAAATTTAGCAAATGCTAAATGATTGAACAAAAAAATAACTCTTTATCTTTCAGAGATGGTCACAATTTAAATTTTACAGGTTGATGCATGTTCTTACTTATTAGTGGGAGCTAAACATTAAGTACTCATGGGCATGAAGATGGCAATAATAGAAACATGGGACTTCCAGAGTAGGGGAGGAAGGGAGAGATACCCAAGTAACAAACATGCACATGTACCTTCTGAATTTAAAATAGAAATTGAAAAAAAAACTTATAGGTTGACTTCTCAATATAAATATGTAGCTAGGCCTTGGCTTACAAAAGGTTTTTCTAAATTTTTTTTTTTTTGGACATAGAGTCTCACTAGATTTCCCAGGCTGGAGTGCAGTGGCCACTCACAGGCACAGTCACAGTGCATTATGGCCTCAAACTCCTGGGCTTAACAATCCTCCTGCCTCAGCCTCCAAGTAGCTGGCACTATAGGAACATGCCACCACATGCCCAGCTTGCCTAAGTTATTTTAAACTTACTAGTAGTTTACATGTAAAAACACTACTCTAATTTTCTTAATCAGAAAATATGGTAAATATTAATGGTTCAATTTTTACTTTATCTGACATATGATTCCAATGAAAACAGTTTTACATACGGTAAAATATCAAAAGGCCACAAACTCTTAGCAAAGGAAAAAATATTCCTACCTCTCCAGCCCCCACTATCAATCTCTTTTTTTTTTCTTCCTTTCTCTTTTTCAGTAAGTCAATCAACACATATTTTCATGTCTTCTATATGACAGGCTCTATTGAGGCAATGGACAATGTCACAGAAAGAGAATATCTCTGCTTCAGGGGAGCTTACATCTTAAGGAGAGTATGTAGGATTAGATATGACCTTGAGTAAAAAAACACTGAAAGTTTTTTAAAAATTGTAAAATGTGTTTGCAGTTTCAGACTAGTTAGGTGGCTCCATGATTATCAGGGTTACCAAATCTTAAAGTGATTGCACAGGTTCCGTACTCCACAAGTCTAAATGGTGTCATTAACATCATAGGCATTGTAAATTTTTATTAACAATTTTACAAAAATTTAAGTATTTATAAGCATATGAACTTTTTATTTTATTGCATTTTAGGTTTTGGGGTACATGTGAAGACAACACAACATGAAAACATGACGATTGTTGCATAGGTACATACATGGCAGTGTGGTTTGCTGCCTTCCTCCCCATCACCTATATCTGGCATTTCTCCCCATGTTATCCCTCCCCAATACCCCCCATCCCTCCCCTAGTTCCCTCCCACAGACCCCAGTGTGTGATGCTCCCCTCCCTGTGTCCATGTGTTCTCATTGTTCAACACTTGCCTATGAGTGAGAACATGCGGTGTTTGATTTTCTGTTCTTGTGTCAGTTTGCTAATAATGATGGTTTCCTGGTTCATCCATGTCCCTACAAAGGACACGAACTCATCGTTTTTTATGGCTGCATAGCATTCCATAATGTATAAGCACCACATTTTCCCTGTCCAGTCTATCATTGATGTGCATTTGGGTTATTTCCAAGTCTTTGCTATTGGAAACTGCCACAATGAACATTCATGTGCATGTGTCCTTAAAATAGAATGATTTATAATCCTTTGGATATATAAATCAGTAGTGGAATTGCTGGATCAAATGGAATTTCTATTTCTAGGTCTTTGAGGAATCGCCACACTGTCTTCCACAATGGTAGAACTAATTTACAGTCCCAATAACAGTGTAAAAGTGTTCTATTTCTCCACATCCTCTCCAGCATCTGTTGTCTCCGGATTTTTTAATGACTGCCATTCTAACTGGTGTGAGATAGTATCTCAGTGTAGTTTTGATTTGCATTTCTCTAATGACCAGTGATGATGAGCATTTTTTTCATGTTTGTGGGCCTCATATATGTTTTCTTTTGTAAAGTGTCTGTTCATATCCTTCACCCACTTTTGAATGGGCTTTTTTCTTGTAAATCTGTTTTAGTTCTTTTTTTATATTAGCCCTTTGTCAGATGGCTAGATTGCAAAAATTTTTTCCCATTCTATTGGTTGCCAATTCACTCTAATGACTGTTCCTTTTGCTGTACAGAAGCTGTGGAGTTTGATTAGGTCCCATTTGTCTATTTTGGCTTCTGTTGCTAATGCTTTTGGTGTTTTAGGCATGAAGTCCTTGCCTATGCCTATGTCCTGAATGGTTTTGCCTAGGTTTTCTTCTAGGACTTTTATGGTATTAGGTCTTATGTTTAAGTCTTTAATCCATCTGGAGTTAATTTTAGTGTAAGGTGACAGGAAGGGGTCCAGTTTTTGCACATGGCACATGGCTGGCCAGTTTTTCCAACACCATTTATTAAACAGAGAATCCTTTCCCCATTGCTTGTTTTTGTCAGGTTTGTCAAATATCAGATTGTTGTAGATGTGTGGTGATGCCTCCAAGGCCTCTGTTCTGTTCCATTGGTCTATATGTCTGTTTTGGTGCCAGCACCAAGCTGTTTTGATTACTGTAGCCTTGTAGTATAGTTTGAAGTCAGGTAGTGGGATGCCTCCAGCTTTGTTCTTTTTGCTTAGAATTGACTTGGCTATGTGGGCTCTCTTTTGGTTCCATATGAAGTTTAAGGTGGCTTTTTTCCAGTCCTGTGAAGTAAGTCATTGGTAGCTTGATGTGGATAGCGTTGAATCTGTAAATTGCTTTGGGCAGTATGGCCATTTTCACAATATTGATTCTTCCTAACTATGAGCATGGAATGTTTCTCCATCTGTTTGTGTCCTCTCTTATTTCATTGAGCAGTGGTTTGTAGTTCTCCTTGAAGAGGTCCTTTACGTTCTTTGTTAGTTATATTCCTAGGTATTTTATTCTCTTCATAGCAATTGTGAATGGCAGTTCATTCTTGATTTGGCTCTCTTTGAGTCTGTTATTGGTGTAGATGAATGCTTGTGATTTTTGCACATTGATTTTATATCCTGAGACTTTGCTAAAGTTGCTTATCAGTTTCAGGAGATTTGGGGCTGAGACGATGGGGTCTTCTAAATATATAATCATGTCAAATGCAAATAGAGACAATTTGACTTCTTCTTTCTTAATTGAATACCCATTATTTATTTTTCTTGCCTGATTGCTCTTGCTAGAATTTCCAATGCTATATTGAATAGAAGTGGTGAGAGAGGGCATCCTTTTGTAGTACCAGAATTCAAAGAGAATGCTTCCTGTTTTTGCCCACTCAGTATGATACTGGCTGTGGGTTTCTCATAATTAGTTTTTATTGCTTTGAGATACATTCCATTGATACCTAGTCTATTGAGAGTTTTTAGCATAAAGGGCTATTGAATTTTGTCAAAGGCCTTCTCTGCATCCATTGAGATAATCATGTGGTTTTTGTCTTTGGTTGCATATGAACTTCTTAAATGAGGAGAAACATTTCTCTATTCCACACCCTCTTCTTCTGCTACTCAGTCCAGGTCCACAACTTGACCTACATGGGAAAATAAGATGTACTACCTCCCTTTAAGGGCATTTTCTACAGGTTATACATTTTACCTGTGTTCATATCTCATTAACAGGACTTAGGCACATAACCATACCTAGCTGCAAAAGAAGCTAAAAATGTGCTTTTCGTTCTGGGTTTCCATATGTCTACTAAAGATCAGAAGGTTTTCTGGTTTCTGTCAAAATGCCTAACTAAGGTAGCTGCTATTCTCTCCCAAAAAATAAACCATGGAGAAACTACACATATTTATATACTTATACATAGTAGATAATCAAGTTTCTTCAATTGCATCTGTTACTGCACACGTGAGGGGATCCATGTTTCCCTATGTTGCCTACAGTATCTCTCACAGTACTGTGCAAAAAACCAAGCACTCAATAAATATTTAATGAAAGACTGACCAAACCCACTTCAGTCTTCACCATGCTCGAAAGAAAGAGCAAAATTGGTCTGCTCGATAATTTCTCCATGTACTTAAAGATTGACATCGTCACCTCTCAAACTTATCTTCAACTAATCTCCATTTCTTTATCTTTCTTTATTGTTTTGGGTGCAGAAATCTTAATTATCATCTAAGCATTACTGTAGATTCTTCCACGTTGACTAAGTAAACAAATTTGATGAACCCAAAGAGCAATTAATTGCTCCATAACATAGATTACCAGATTCCATCAACTGTCTCCAACAAATTTAATATTCTGTAGACATTTTTACAGAATTAAAGACCTGGAGGTAGAAATTTTTATCATGGTTTTAAAAAGCCTATGCCATTCGATGAATGTTTTTTGCTAAATTCATCCTTAGAATTTATTTGCTTTCATTTTTATTAACATCCTAAAAGAAAGTATCCTTTAGTAATCAGAGCTTTTAGTGGTTTGTCTGAGTTCCCCTTAACAGTCCAGCTGGCAAATTTCAAATCCCCAAGAAACCTACAGATTACATATTTCTATTTCTATTTACTCTTATGCCGTATTTGACTGTAGAATTTCATCTTCCTGATAACTCTTCTACTTGTACTTGGCTAATAGCTAATTTAACAAAACCTAAATGTGCGAAGAGATTTAAGGGGTCAGGAAAGCTACTTAGCCCCTTGAGTTTGCTGCAGTCCTCTACTTGTAAGAGCTATATTTTCTTAAAAAAAGACTATTCTTCAAGGTGACAAGATAAAGCCCAGGAGTTCTTAACATGTATTTTTTTATATAAGCTAACTTTAAAGAGAGTGTTGGTGATGAAAAAGCACACCTTTTAAGTCAAAAAGCCTCTCTAACCTGTCATCTTTGCATTCATTCATTTGTTCATTCACTTTTAGAATATCTATTGTGTGCCAGGCATCCTTTAAAGCTCTAAGAATATAGTACTAAACAAGAGGTCTTTCCTATCATTGAAATTAAATAAAAGTCCAATTATTTTTGGTTTATTCTTTATAATATGAAATAATACTATTAGCTTAAGAAAGAATGTATGCTTTGGTTTGTAAACTTGGTTGCCTGAGTTTGATTCTCTGACCTGAAATATAAATATATGCATTGTCAAAAGAAATTTTTTCCTTTCCTCTGAGTTATTTATGGCTTTAGTCAAAATAAAGCATATACAGCCAAAGATACAAAACTTTCAATAGAAGTGTCAACAGAATTTTAATTTATCACTTACTTTTCATACACTTGTAGGAAATAATACTGAAATAGTGAGGATGAGTTCACAGACCACCAATACACACACTCAACAACAAATTCTTATATCCTTAGTGTATTATATTTAATTCCATTGGCAAATGCATAGTTTGAGCTATAGATAAATATTTTGAACCATACATTTATGTATGTTTGAAGCATTATATCCAATTATGATAGCTAGTAGACTGCTTAAGAGCATTCTGTCAAATCTCATTGGTATATATGTTGAAACACAGATAATAAAAGTAATACTGAATAAGGAGAATCACAAACATTTTAGTTTTTCAAGTGAAATTTTCCAAAAACAAATAAAATGTGGCTAAGGATACACATAAAAACCTATAAATATTTAAGGGTCACTTCCAGCATGCCTTCCTGTGTTCTTTGCACTAAAGAAAATAGAACTGCTATTATAAACACTCATTTGCAAGATGGCCCTTTAAACTGTAGTTATATACTTTCTAATTAAGTATAAGAAGCATGGAAATAGATATTTAAGCTGAATTTCTTTTAAAATTTTACTACCAACAAGTGTAAATAGATTTTGACTTTACCAAATAAGTCTCACATGATTTTGTGATATTAGCTATGGGTTTGTCATATACGGCAACACTGTCTTCTAAGAATACAGGTGAGAAAAAGGCATCCACAGACTATATTTGTTCATTCTCATACTGCTATAGAGAACTATTGGGTAATTTATGAATAAAAGAGTTTTAATCAACTTATAGTTCCACAGGCTATACAGAAGGCATGGCTGGGGAGGCCTCAGGAAACTTACAATCATGGTAAAGGGAAAGAGGAATCAGGCATGGTCTCCACAGGACCAGGGCAGAAGAAAGAGACAGAGCACAGAGAAAAGTGCTATACACTTCCAAACAACCAGATCTTATAAGAACTCTATCATGAGAACAGCAAAGGGGAAGCTCACCCTGATTCAATCACATCCTACACATGGGAATTACAATTTGACATGAGATTTGGGTGGAGACACAGAGCCAAACCTTGTGCTTCCACTCCTGGCCCCTTCCAAATCTCATGTGCTTTTCACATTTCAAAACAAAATCATGCCTTCTCAACAGTCCTCCAACTCTTACTCATTTCAGCATCAACTCAAAAGTCAAATTCCAGTTTCATCTGAGACAAGGCAAGTCACTTCTACCTACGAGCCTGTAAAATCAAAACCAAGTTAGTTACTTCCAATATACAATGGAGGTACTGGAATTGGGTAAATGCTCCCATTTCAAAAGGGAGAAATTGGTAAAAACCAAGGGGGTATAGGCTCCATGTAAGTCTGAAACCCAGCAGGGCAGTGATTAAATCTTAAAGCTCAAAAATGATCTCCTTTGGCTCCACGTCTCACATCCAGGCCACACCAATGCGAGAGGTGGGCTCCCAAGGCCTTGGGCAGCTCCATCCTTGTGGCTCTGCAGGGTACAGCTTTTCTGGCTGCCTTCATGGGATAGGTGTTGAGTGCCTGTGGCTTTTTCTGGTGCACAGTTCAATCTGTTGGTGAATCTATTTTTCTGGGGTCTGGTGGATGGTGACCTTCTTCTCACAGCTCCACTAGGCAGTGCCTCAGTGGGGAGTCTGTTTTGGGGCTCTAATGCCTTATTTCCCCTCCAAACTGCCCCACTAGAGATTCTACATGAGGGCTCCACTCCCACAGAAGACTTTTGCCTGGACATCCAGGTGTTTCCATACATCCTCTGGAATCTAGGCAGAGGCGTCCAAACCACAGCTCTTGCCTTCTGTGCACCTACAGGCCCAACACCATGTGGAAGCTTCCAAGGCTTGGGAATTGGAACCTCTGAAGCGATGGCCTAAGCTGTACCTTGGCCCCTTTTAGTCACAGCTGGAGCTAGAGCAGCTGGAATACAGGGAACCATGTCCCAAAGCTGTGCAGAGCAGTGAGGCCCTGGGCCTGGCCCACAAAACCATCTTTCCCTCCTAGGCCTCCAGGCCTGTGACAGGAGAAGCTCCTTGGAAGGTCTCTGAAATGTCGTGGAGGCATTTCCCCAATGTCTTGACTGTTAACATTTGGCTCCACTTTCCAAATGCTAATTTTATAGCTAGCTTGAATTCCTTCCCAAAACATGGGTTTTTCTTTTCTACCTCATGGTCAAGCTGCAAACTTCAAAACTTGTATGCTCTGCTTCCCTTTTAAATATAAGTTCCAATTTCATACCATCACTTTCTAAATGCATATGAGTTTACACTGTTAGAAGCAGCCAGGCCATATTTTGAATGCTTTGCTGCTTAGAAAATTTCTTCCACCAGATACCCTAAATCATGTCTCTCAAGTTCAAAATTTTACAGATCTCTAGGGAGGGGGCACAATGCTGTGAGTCTCTTTGCTAACTCATAGAGACATTCACTACAGTTCACTTTAAGCTCCTCATCTCCATCTGAGACTACTTCAGTCTGGACTTCATTTTCCAATTCACTATCATCATTTTGGTCACAACAATGTAGTAAGTCTTTAGGAAGTTCCAAACTTTCTTTCTTTTTCCTTCTGAGCTCTTCAAACTGTTCCAATCTCTGCTCATTACCCAGTTCCAAAGTGATTTCCACATTTTCAGGTATCTTTACTTCTCTGGTATGAATTTTCTATATTAGTCCCTTCTCACACTGCTATAAATAACTACCTGAGACTGGGTAATTTATGAAAAATAGAGGTTCAGTTGCACAGTTCTACCGGCTGTACAGGAGGCATGGCTGGGGAGACTCAGGAAGCTTACTATCATAGTTGCAAGGCAAAGGGGAAGCAGGTACAGTGTTCATACAGCCAGAGATGGAGGGGGAAGAGAGAGAGGGAGAGGGAGAAAGGGAGAGGGAAAGAGGGAAAGGGAGAGAGAGAGGGAAAGGCATAGGGGGAGTGGGATGGAGAGAGAGAGGGAGACAGGGAGTAGGGGGAGACAGGAAGCAGGGGGAGAGAGAGAGAGATGGAGAGGGGGTGGAGAGGGAGGGAGGGAGAGAGAGAGGAGAAGAGAGAGAGAAAAAGAGAGAGAGAGAGAATATGCTGCACACTTTCACACAACCAGGTCTTATGAGAACTGCAAGGGGAAAATCTGCCCCCGCAATTCAATCACCTCCCACCAGATTCCTCCTTCAATACATGGGCATTACCATTCAACATGAGATTTGGATAGGGATATGAAGCCAAATTATATCATAGACCAACAAAATAAAAAAAGGGAGTTCCTCACCTCTAGACCAGTCTTATAAGTGTTAAGGGGAGTTCTTCAGGTTGAGATGACAGGATGCTAAACAGCAACAAGGAAGCACATCAAAGCACAAATCTCACAGGTAAAGATAAATATATGGACAAATTCAGAGTAATGTAATGCTGTAGGTTGGCACATAAAACATTTTTAGCTCTAATACAATGGTTAAAAGATAAAATTATAAAGGATAATTATAACCACAGAAATTGATTAATAGATACATAGTATAAAAGAAATAAGTCTGACATCAATAACATAGTGTTGAGAAGGAAGTAAAAGTGTAGAGGGTTTTGTTTGTGTAATTGAAGCTATCAGCTCAAAGAGTCTATTAGAACTACAAGAAATGTTAGGCTAACATCATGGTGACCACAGAGAAGAAAACCAATACCAAATACAACAAAGAAAAAGACATAACAAAGCATATCACCACAAAAAAATCATCAAAACACAGAAACAGCAAAAGAGAAAAGAACAAAAGAACCAAGAAACAGACAGAAAACAATTAACAAAATGGCAATAGTAAATCCTTACCTATCAATAATTATTTGAAATGTAATAGATTAGGTTCACTAATCAAAATATATACAGTAGTTGCATATATTTAAAATATATATTGAACTATAAAATGTCTACAAGACATTCAGACTTAAGAGCACAAATAGGCTGAAAATAAAGAAGTTGGAAATGATATTCCATGTAAATGGTAACCAAAGAGAGCAAGGGTGGCTATATTTACATGAGACAAACAGACTTAAATCAAAACTTTTGCAAGAGAAATGAAGGGCATTATATAAAGATAAAAGTGTCAATTCAACAGGAAGCTATAATCACAAATATATATGGACCCAATATTAGCAAACATTGAAATATCTAAAGGAAATAGATAATAATACAATAATAGTATGAGACTATAACACAGACTTACAATAATGGACAGATAATCCAGACAAAAATATCAAGATGAGAAATAAAAAATAAAATCCTAAGCCCTCCAACCAATTGAATGGACCCCCTTTGACTAAGGGATCCTAATAAAAACCATCGAAATTGAGTTCCTACCATGAGAGAATAGGAGATGAGACATGCCTCATTATGCCCTCTCTCTCACTGAACACCATTACGCTGCCTTTTTTTTTTTTTTTATGGAGACAGTGTCGCTCTTTGTCACCCAGGCTGGAGTGCAATGGCACGATCTTGGCTCACTACAACCTCCACCGCCCAGGTTCAAGTGATTCTCCTGCATCAGCCTCCTGAGTAGCTGGGATTATAGGCGTCCACCACCACACCCAGATAATTTTTTGTATTTTTAGTAGAGATGGGGTTTTGCTGTGTTGGCCAGACTGGTCTCAAACTCCTGTTCTCAAGTGATCAACGCTCCTCGGCCTTCCAAATTGCTGGGATTACAGTTTTGAACCACTGTGCCCTGCAGGCTCTCTCTCCTAAGGGCTAAACAGAAGCCAGCTTTTTAAACTAACTCACTCCAACCCTGATATCACAAGTTGCCTGAAGCTGCTCCTCCCTTTTCCAGTTTTAATCAGCACTCCCTGTTAAAAGACCATTAACCACAGAATGATTCTGGCCAGTCTACGGATGATGCACAGTGAGGGTTTTCACATCTTCTGCTTCATCTTTTGGCATCAGAGGACCAAAAATGTCATGCTTGGATCATGCTAATGCTGACATTATTTCAACATGGGACATCCCATGGAGGGCCCTGAAACTCAATTGTATATGCACATTTCTCCTTTCATAAATATTCATGACTCCTCCTATAACTTATTAAGTATGTATATTTGGACACCACACTTAGCATAAAGCCTTGTCTTATTATTTCCACCTTTGAAGTATGTTTCTTGCTTCTGACTAGAAGATATGCTTCCTAACCTATAGGAATGGCCACCTTGCAGACTGCAGCCCTTTATGAGAAATAAAGCTCTCCTTTTGAAATTTCTGAACCACATAATTGTTCAATTGACAAAGGAAACAGCAAACTTGAATAACACTATAGAACAAATGTACATAACAGACATAAACAGAACATTCCACCAACAGCAACAAAATACACATTCTTTCCAAGCCTACATGAAACATTCTCCAGGACAGATCACATGCTAAGTGGTAACAAATCTATCTTACATACATAAGATTGAATTTATCCAAATAACTTTTCTGAACACAATGGAATAAAACCAGAAACCAATAACAGAAGGAAAACAGAAAAATGTACAAAAAAACTGGGTCAAAAAATATGTCAAAAAAGAATTAGAAAATATTTTAAGACACATAAAAATGAAATGTAACATAATAAAACTTATGGGATCTAGCAACAGCAGTACTGGGAGGGAAGTTTATAACAATAAATGCCTGCATTAAAAGAAAGGAAATCTCAAATATTAACACCCTAACATTACACCTCAAGGAACTAGAAAAATAAGAAGAAACTTGCCCAAGGGTAACATAAGGAAGGATATAATAAAGTTTAGAGTAGAAATAAATGAAATAGAGAATTGAAAAACAACACAAGGAACAGCATAACTATTTGTCTTTTGAAAAAATAAATACAATAAATAAAACCTTAGCTAGACTAAGAAAAAGGAAGAAGACTCAAATAAGTAAGTCTATAATCAAGCTACCGAAATAAAAAGATAGTAAGGGATTTTTATAATCATTTATACACTAACAAACCTGTCAAAAAAGAAGAAATTAATTTCCAGAAAAAACCTACCAAGAATAAATTAATAAAAAAGAGAAAGCCTGAGCAGACCAATAAAAAATAAGGGAAAATAAAATATAAAAATTGGATCAGTGTTCAAAAATTTCCCAAGAAAGAAAAGCCCAGGCCAAGACAGTTTCACAGGTGAGTCCTGCTAAACATCTAAAAAAGAATTAATCACATCCTTCTTGAACTGTTCAAAAAATGGAGAAGAAAGAGCACTTCCAAACTTGGTCTATGAGGCCAGCACCAAAGCCAGACAAAGACATAATGAACAAAGAAAACTAAAGGTCAATATCTTTACTGAACATGACTGAAAAATTCTGCAAAAACTATTAGCAAACCACATTTTACAGCACATTAAAATAATCATATATCAGTCAGGCTCGGTGGCTTATACCTGTGATCCCAGCATTTTGGGAGGCTGAGGCGGGTGCATCACAATATCAGAAGTTCAAGACCAGCCTAGCCAACATGGTGAAACCCCATCTCTACTAAAAATTCAAACAGAAAAATATTAGCTGGGCATGGTGGCAGGCATCTCTAATCCTAGCTGCTCAGGAGGCTGAGGCAGGAGGATCACTTGAACCTGGGAGGCAGAAGTTGCAGTGAGCTGAGATTGCACCACTGCACATCAGCCCTGGCAACAGTGCATGACTCCATCTAAAAAAATAATTCTCATAATCATAATCATACACCATGATCAAGTAAGATTTATCCTTGGGATGCATGTTCAACACATTCAAATCAATTAATGTGATAAATGACATTAACAAAATAAAGGAAAATGACACAATAGTTACAATAGATGCGGAAAAAGCATTTGGCAAATTTCTATAACATTTATAATTTTTAAAACTCTCAACATATTTGTTATAAAAACTTATGGCTGACTGTAGTATCTCATGACTATAATCCCAGCATTTTGGGGGACCAAGGCAGGAAAATGACTTGAGACCAGGAATTTGAGACCATCCTGGGTAACACAGCAAGACTCTATCTGCACAAAAAATAAAATAAAATAAGGTGGGCAAGATAGGAAGCTGAGACAGGAGAATCACTTCAGCCCAGGAGTTTGAGGCTATAGTGAGCTACGATCTTACTGCTATGCTCTAGCCTTGGTGACAGAGCAGGAATCTGTCTCAAAAAAAAATTTAAAAAGAAGGAACATACCTCAACAGAATAAAGACTACATATGAAAGTGCCAGCTACATCATACTCAATGGTGAAAAACTGAAAACTTTTCTTTTAAAATCTAGAACAAGGCAAAGATGCCCACTAATGACATTTCTAGTCAACATGGCCCTAGAAATTTTAGCCAGATCAATTAGGTAGGAAAAGAAATAAAAGGCCTCCACAGAAAATGATTGTTAAAACTAATATGCATTTTCAGCAAAGTTGCAAGATACAAAATCAACATACAAAATTTGTTACATTTCTATACACTAACAATGAACTATCCAAAAAGTAAATTAAGTAAATCTCATTTTTCAAAGTTTTTAAAATACTTAGAAGTAAACTCAACAAAAAAAGTAAAAAATCTCTACTTAAAAGTACAAAACATTGAGAAAATAAATTAAAGCAGATGTAAGTAAGTTGAAAGACATTCCTATGTTCATTGAAAGGATTGATATTGTTAAAATGTCCACTACTCTATAGATTTTGTTATCTAGAGATTCAATGCAATTTCTATTAAAATCCCATTGGGAGGAGGACTCAAGATGGTGCTGTGAGAACAACCCAGGATTGAAGCTCTCAGTGAATGCGCGGAGAGGTGAGTCAGAGCTACATTTCCAGACTGATCTTTGTTGCCCACAGAACGGAGAAATTCCCAGGTATAAAGGAGACATGGGACGCTAGGCAGAGGTTTTGGCTGGTGCAGCCGGCAGCCGAGGTGGCGGCGGCCAGCCCTACACAGCACTCCGCACAGGGCGCGCTTATCCGGGTGCCCTGTTGAACTGGCAACCTGAGACTTGAGAGGGCTGAACTTGAGACTGAATGGGACTTGGACAGTGGGCCAGCCCAGGGGATTGCAGGGACACAGCGTTTGGGGTAGCACAGTGAGATGGACAAAACAGCGATTCCAAATGCTCCCGGTGGAGACGTTCCCTGAGACGCTTCATGGGGGGAGGCATCCACCATTAACGAGGCAATCCGCACCTACTGAGATACACGCCCACTGCTGACGCAGCCTGCCATTGCCAAGGCAACTCGATACAACAGAGAGACTCCGCCGCAGGGCGTAGCCCGGGTCACCAGGGAGGAGACTGCAGCAGAAGAGCAGAGCCTGCAGCAACAGGGCGAACCTCACAACAGCAGGGGGGAGCCTCGGCAGGCAAATAGTGACTAGACTGCCTCCTAGCTGGGCAGGACACCTCAATGAACATCCAAAAATAAAGCCCCAATCCCCCAAGACAGAGCACCTGAGAAAAAAAGGGTTTTTTAATGAGCTCTGTTGCAGCAGAATTAAACATAGCAGCCTAACAGCCCTGAATGAACAACAGAGCTCACAGCTCAGCAATTGAGCTCCAAAAAAGTACAGACTGTCTCCTCAAGCAACTCCCTGACCCTTCTATATCCAAAAGGCTGACATTTGGCAGGCATTATCCTGGGACAAAGATAGTAGAAAAAGAAACTGGTAGAATCCCTCACTGTTCCACAGCTGCTATAGGTGCACCCCAGACAAGCAGGGCCTGGAGTGGACCTCAGCAGTCGTACAGAGAAGGGGCTAGACTGGTAGAAGGAAAACCAAGTAACAGAAATACTTCATCACCAACAATCTGGGGTGTCCACTCAGAGACCCAATCAAAAAGTCAGCAACTACACAGACGACAGGTGGATAAATCCACAAAGATGGGAAAATACCAGCGCAAAAAGGAGGAAAACACCCAAAACCAGAACACCTCACCTCCTAGAAAGGACCAAAACCCCTCACCAGCAAGGGAACAAAACTGGACAGAGAACGACTGTGACGAAATGATGGAATTAGACTTCAGAAGGTGGATAATAAGAAACTTCTGTGAGTTAAAAGAACATGTATTAAATCAATGCAAAGAAACTAAGAACCTTGAAAAAAGATATGAAAAAAATTCAAGGAAATGATAACAAGAATGGATAACTTAGAGAGGAATATGAATGAATTAAAGGAGCTGA
Organism: Callithrix jacchus; assembly: GCF_049354715.1. Classification (NCBI taxonomy): domain Eukaryota; kingdom Metazoa; phylum Chordata; class Mammalia; order Primates; family Cebidae; genus Callithrix; species Callithrix jacchus. Next base: position 36,502,982 of record NC_133504.1, read on the forward strand.
AAAACACAATACGAGAACTTCGCGAAGCATGCACAAGTTTCAATAGCCGAATTCACCAAGCAGAAGAAAGAATATCTGAAGTCGAAGATCAACTCAATGAAATAAAACGAGAAACCAAGATCAGAGAAAAAAGCACAAAAAGGGATGAACAAAGTCTCCAAGAAATGTGGGACTATGTGAAAAGACCAAACCTAAGTTTGATAGGTGTACCAGAAGGGGATGAAGAGAATGAATCCAAGCTGGAAAATACTCTTCAGGACATTATCCAGGAAAATTTCCCCCACCTAGCAAGACAGGCCAACGCTCAAATGCAGGAAATACAGAGAACACCGCAAAGATATTCCTCAAGAAGAGCAACCCCAAGGCACATAATCGTCAGATTCAACAAGGTTGAAATAAAAAAGAAAACACTAAGGGCAGCCAGAGAGAAAGGTCGGGTCACCCACAAAGGGAAGCCCATCAGACTCACAGCAGATCTCTCGGCAGAAACACTACAAGCCAGAAGAGAGTGGGGGCCAATATTCAACATTCTTAAAGAAAGGAACATTCAACCAAGAATTTCATATCCAGTCACACTGAGCTTCAGAAGTGAAGGAAAAATAAAATCCATTGTAAACAAGCAAGTACTCAGAGATTTTGTCACCACCAGGCCTGCTTTACAGAAGCTCCTGAAAGAGGCACTACACACAGAAACAAACAAACAGTACTAGACATTCCAAAATCACACTGAATGCTAAAGAGCATCAACATAATGAAGTGGCAAAACAGCCACTTAGCATCAAAATGGCAGTATCAAATTCACACATAACAATAATAACCCTAAATGTAAATGGACTAAATGCACCAATCAAAAGACACAGACTGGCATATTGGATAAAAATCCAAAACCCATCAGTGTGCTGTATCCAGGAAACCCATCTCACATGCAAGGATACACAAAGGCTCAAAATAAAAGGATGGAGGAAGATTTACCAAGCAAATGGAGACCAAAAAAAGCAGGAATTGCAATTCTCATCTCTGATAAAATAGACTTTAAAGCAACAAAGATCAAAAGAGACAAAGAAGGCCATTACATAATGGTAAAAGGATCGATAAAACAAGAAGAGCTAACGATCCTAAACATATATGGACCCAATGCAGGAGCACCCAGATACATAAGGCAAGTTCTTAATGACTTACAAAGAGACTTAGACTCCCACACAATAATAGTGGGAGACTTTAACACTCCACTGTCCATATTAGACAGATCAACCAGACAGAAAATCAACAAGGATATCCAGGGCTTGAACTCAGACCTGGAGCAAGCAAACCTGATAGACATTTACAGAACTCTCCACCCCAAATCCACAGAATATACATTCTTCTCAGCACCACATCACACCTACTCTAAAATTGACCACATAATTGGAAGTAAAGCACTGCTCAGCAAATGCAAAACAACTGAAATCATAACAAACAGCCTCTCAGACCATAGTGCAATCACGTTAGAATGCAGAATTCAGAAACCAACCCAGAACCGCACAGCTTCATGGAAACTGAACAACTGGCTCTTGAATGTTGACTGGATAAACAATGAAATGAAGGCAGAAATAAAGAAATTCTTTGAAACCAATGAGAATGAAGACACAACATGCCAGAATCTCTGGGACACATTTGAAGCAGTCTCTAGAGGAAATATATAGCAATAAGTGCCCATATGAGGAGAATGGAGAGATCCAAAATTGACATCCTATCATCAAAATTGAAAGAGCTAGAGGAGCAAGATCAACAAAACTCAAAACCCAGTAGAAGACAAAAAATAACTAAGATCAGAGCTGAACTGAAGGAGATTGAGACACGAAAAACCCTTCAAAAAATCAATAAATCCAAGAGCTGGTTTTTTGAAAAGATCAACAAAATAGACAAACCACTAGCCAGATTGGTTAAAAAGAAAAGAGAGAAAAACCAAATAGATGCAATAAAAAATGATAAAGGGGAAATCACCACAGATTCCACAGAAATTCAAAGCATCATCAGAGAATATTACAAACAACTCTATGCACATAAACTAGTAAACTGGAAGAAATGGATAAATTCCTGGACTCCTGTGTCCTCCCAAGCCTAAACCAGGAGGAAGCTGAAACTATGAATAGACCAATTATAAGGTCAGAAGTCGAGGCAGCAATTAAGAGCCTACCACACAAAAAAAAGCCCATGTCCAGACAGGTTCACAGCCGAATTCTACCAGACACACAAAGAGGAGCTGGTACCATTCCTTCTAAAACTATTCCAAATAATCCAAAAAGAGGGAATCCTTCCCAAATCTTTTTATGAGACCAACATCATCCTGATACCAAAACCTGGCAGAGACCCAACAAGAAAAGAAAACTTTAGGCCAATATCCATGATGAACATAGATGTAAAAATATTCAATAAAATATTGGCAAGTCGATTGCAACAGCAAATCAAAAAACTTATTCATCATGATCAAGTAGGATTCATCCCGGGGATGCAAGGCTGGTTCAACATACGCAAGTCTACCAACGTAATTCACTACATAAACAGAACCAAAAACAAAAACAACATGATTACCTCAATTGATGCAGAGAAGTTGTTTGACAAAATTCAACAGCCCTTTATGCTAAAAACCCTCAATAAACTCGGGATCGATGGAACGTATCTCAAAGTAATAAAAGCTATTTATGACAAACCAACAGCCAATATCATACTGAATGGGCAAAAACTGGAAGCATTCCCTTTGAAATCCGGCACTAGACAAGGATGCCCTCTGTCACCACTCCTATTCAATATAGTACTGGAAGTTCTAGCCAGAGCAATCAGGCAAGAAAAAGAAATAAAGGGTATTCAAATAGGAAAGGTGCAAGCCAAGATGTCTCTATTTGCAGACGACATGATAGTATACCTAGAAGACCCCATCACCTCAGCCCAAAAACTCCTGAAACTGATAAGCAACTTCAGCAAAGTCTCAGGATATAAAATTAATGTGCAAAAATCACAAGCCTTCCTCTACACCAATAACAGACTTAAAGAAAGCCAAATCAAGAACGAACTGCCATTCACAATTGCTACAAAAAGAATAAAATACCTTGGAATACAACTCACAAGGAATGTAAGGGACCTCTTCAAAGAAAACTACAAACCACTGCTCAACGAAATCAGACAGGACACAAACAGATGGAGAAACATTCCATGCTCATGGTTAGAAAGAATTAATATTGTGAAAATGGCTATACTGCCCAAAGTAATTTACATAATCAACACTATCCCCATCAAGCTACCATTGACTTTCTTCACAGAACTGGAAAAAACCACCATGAACTTCATATGGAACCAAAAGAGAGCCCGCATAGCCAAGTCAATTCTAAGCAAAAAGAACACAGCGGGGGGCATCACACTACCGGATTTTAAACTATACTACAAGGCTACAGTAAACAAAACAGCATGGTACTGGTACCAAAACAGAGATATAGACCAATGGAACAGAACAGAGGCACCGGAGGCAACACAACATATCTACAACCATACAATCTTTGATAAACCTGACAAAACAAGCAATGGGGAAAGGATTCCCTGTTTAACAAATGGTGTGGGGAAAACTGGCTAGCCATGTGCAGAAAGCAGAAACTAGAACCCTTCCTGACACCTTACACTAAAATTAACTCCACATGGATTAAAGACTTAAACGTAAGACCTGGCACCATAAAAACCCTAGAAGGGAATCTAGGCAAAACTATCCAGGACATAGGAGTAGGCAAGGACTTCATGAACAAAACACCAAAAGCATTGGCAACAAAAGCCAAAATAGACAAATGGGACCTAATCAAACTCCACAGCTTCTGCACAGCAAAAGAAACAGTCACTAGAGTGAATCGGCAACCAACACAATGGGAAAAGATTTTTGCAGTTTACCCATCTGACAAAGGGCTGATATCCAGAATTTACAAAGAACTCAAACGGATTTACACGAAAAAAACAAACAAGCCCATTCAAATTGGGCAAAAGATATAAACAGACACTTTACGAAAGAAGACATATATGAGGCCAACAATCATATGAAAAAATGCTCATCGTCACTGGTCATCAGAGAGATGCAAATCAACACCACATTGAGATACCATCTCACGCCAGTTAGAATGGTGATCTTTAAAAAGTCTGGAGACAACAGATGCTGGAGACGATGTGGAGAAAAAGGAACACTTTTACACTGTTGGTGGAAATGTAAATTAGTTCAATCATTGTGGAAGACAGTGTGGCAATTCCTCAAGGCCTTAGAAATAGAAATTCCATTTGACCCGGCAATCCCATTACTGGGTATATATCCAAAGGACTATAAATTGTTTTACTATAAGGACACATGTACACGAATGTTCTTTGCAGCACTGTTTACAATAGCAAAGACCTGGACTCAACCCAAATGCTCATTGATGATAGAGTGGATTGGAAAAATGTGGCACTTATACACCATGGAATATTATGCAGCAATCAGAAATGATGAGTTTGTGTCGTTTGTAGGGACATGGATGAATCTGGAGAACATCATTCTCAGCAAACTGACAGAAGAACAGAAAATGAAATACCGCATATTCTCACTCATAGGCGGGTGATGAAAAATGAGAACACATGGACACAGGGAGGGGAGTACTAAACACTGGGGTCTATTGGGGGGAAAAGGGGAGGGCCAGTGGGAGGGGGAGGTGGGGAGGGATAGCCTGTGGAGAAATGCCAAATGTGGGTGAAGGGGAGAAAGGAAGCAAAACACACTGCCATGTATGTACCTACGCAACTGTCTTGCATGTCCTGCTCATGTACCCCAAAACCTAAAATGCAATAAAAAATTTAAAAAAAAAAAAAAAGAAAAGAAAATAACCTGGCAAAAAAAAAAAGTCCCAATAGAATTTTAACATAATAAGAGGCCGGGCGGGGTGGCTCAAGCCTGTAATCCCAGCACTTTGGGAGGCCGAGGCAGGTGGATCATGAGGTCAAGAAATCGAGACCATCCTGGTCAACACGGTGAAACCCTGTCTCTACTAAAAATGCAAAAAATTAGCCTGGCATGGTGGCACGTGCCTGTAATCCCTGCTGCTCAGGAGGCTGAGGCAGGAGAATTGCCTGAACTCAGGAGGCGGAGGTTGCGGTGAGCTGAGATCGCGCCATTGCACTCCAGCCTGGGTAACAAGAGCGAAACTCCGTCTCAAAAAAAAAAAAAAAAAAAAGAATTTTAACATAATAAGAAAAAATAATCCTACAATTTATTTTAAAACCAGAAAAAATACTACATAGCCGAAGCAATTTTGAACCAGATTATAACTGGAAGCACCAAACTCCTTGGTCTTAAAGTCTAGTACAAAGCTATAATAATGAAAACAGCATGATAATATCATAAAAACAGACAGGTAGACCAATGGAAGAGAATAGAGAGCCCAGAAAAAAACTCACACATGTGCAGCCCACTGATCTTCAAAAGGGTACCAAGAATGCAAAATGAGAAAAAAAAGAGTCTCTTTAATAAATGATGTTACGAAAATTAGATATGTACATACAAAAAATATATAATTGGTCTCTTATTTTGCACCATATACAAAATCAACTCAAAACTGATTAGATTTAAACATAAATTCTGAAATTATAAAACTTTTCAAATAAAGCATAGAGTGCCGTGGTATGTGCCTGTAATCCAAGCTACTTGGGAGGCTGAGGCAGGAGAATCACTGGAGCCCAAAAGGTCAAGAGTAGTCTGGGCAACATAGCAAGACCCCATCTGAAAGAAGGAAAGAAGAAAAACAAAGGAAGGAAGGCAGAAAACATAGAGAAAAACCTTCTTGACATTGGCCCTTGTAATGATTTTTTGGATATGACACCAAAAGCATAAGGAATGAAAACAAAAATAGACAAGTGGTTTTACATCAAACTAACAAGTTTCTGTATAGCAAAGGAACCAATCAATAATATGAAAAGGCAATATCAAATGGAAAGAGCAAGATGGCACAATAGAACATTTTAGTAATCATTCCTCTACTGAAAGATCAATTTAAACAGCTATCCATGCATGAAAAATCTTTTACAAGAGTTAAGCAACCAGGTCAGAGATCACAGTACCTGGGTATAGCGTAGAAATGAGAAAAGATGCATTGGAGAGGGTAGGAAAGACGTATTTACATTACCAATGTCATCTCTCCTTCAACTTTGGGCGGCACAGCAAGCAGAGAAAAAAACCTCCACTTGGGAAAAACAGGGAAATGAGCAGAGGACTTAGACTTGGACCCCAAATCCAGGCCTGCCACACACACAAAAAAAAAACCCAGCATTGGGAAAGCTTTCACAGACCCAGACTCCAAGCTGGTACCTGCAGAATCAGCCTCCAAATCTTCCCTCTCAACAAACCAGACCCTACAGCCTAGGTTTCAGGCCTGTGTAGCAGACTCAATCACCAGGCCACATCACTGCTGGGCCTGCATCAGCTCCGGGGCAGTCTCAATACAAGCAGATTTTGGGAAAACCCCACTGCCATCTTAGGCCCAAGGGCCACAAGCTTCAAGCCTACCCCACCATCAGCTTGGCTCCAGTGGCCCCAGACTTAAGACTTTCCCCACTGGCAACTCAGACCCAGGGGTCCCATGCTATGAGCCCACTAACTGCTGACCCAGACAGCTAACCAACTAGCCCAAGGGATCCAGCAGCAAGCCTGCCCATGGTCTACAGGAGTCAGCCTGTCCTGGAAAGGCTAACTGTTGAACTTCCCCAGACAAAGCCGGTCTGTGAAGCCTGGAATAAGTACCTGCTTCAGATACACAGACATCAAGACATAGATAAAGAATATTCAGGGAAACCTGACATTTATCAAAGTGACAAACTAAAGTGCCAGCAACTGACCCTAAAGAGATGGAAATGTATAAACTGTCTAACAAAGAATTCAAGAAAAGGCAACCTATGGAATTAGAGAAACTATTTGCAAACCATATATCTGACAGAGTTAATACTTAAAATACATAAAAAATCTCAAACATCTCAATAGAGAAAAAAAACAGGAAACCCAATTTTTTTTTTTAGACAGAGTCTCACTCTGTCACCCAGGATGGAGTACAATGCCACTATCTTGGCTCACTGCAACCTCCAGCTCCTGGGTTCAAGGAATTCTCCTGCCTCAGCCTCCTGAGTAGTGGGACAACAGGCATGTGCTACCATATCTGGCTAATTTTTGTATTTTAGTAGAGATGGGGTTTCACCACGTTTGCCAGGCTGGCCTTGAACTCCTGACCTCAAGTGACCCACTTGCTTTGGCCTCCCAAAGTGGTGGGGTTACAGGCATGAGCCACCATGCCTGTCCAGAAAAGCCAATTTTAAAAATAGACTAAGAACTTAAACAAACATTTAGTCTATGGTCAATAGGTAATGGGGCCAACAGGTCATCAAAAACTTCTTCATATCACTAATAATTGGAGAAATGCAATAGAAGCCACAATGAAATACTACTTCACACCTATTAGGATACCTATTTTAAAAAAAACACAAAATATAAATGTTCACAAGATGCAGAGTAAAAAACAGAAACTTTTTCACTGTTAGTGGAGATATAAATTGTTTCTGTGGAAAAATATTGTAAAGGTTTCTCAAAAAATTCAATATAGAAATATCATATGATCCAGCAATCCTACCTCTGGGAATATTTTCAAAGAAATTGAAATCAGGATCTCAAAAAGATAGCCACATTCCCATATTCACTCCAGCACTATTCACAATAGCCAAGATAAGAAATCAACCTAAATTCCCACCAACAAATGAATGGATAAAGAAAATGTTGTATATTTATATAATCTAAATCCAGTCAGAAAGGAAACACAATTTGTTAATGGCAAAATTCCATTGCTGAATGACAATACAGAATAATACTTAATGGCAAGTACATGTAATTTAAAAAGGCAAGCCTCACCCCACATGCATGCTAGAAAAGATTTCACTTTAGAGCTGGATAAAGCCATTCATAGGCAACGCTTACACCATCTTTTCACATATGTGGTAGGAATTTATGAGAAAACTGTGTGGGTTTTTTTTTTCCTGTTGCTGAAAACTCATGATACAATAGACAAAATACTTTTTACTTTGGTGAATAATTACTCTGTGAACTAAAATAAAGCAGAAAAAGATAAAATATATAGTGATCATTACTAACAGAGTAGCAACTATAAATGCAGCAATAGTGTAGCTAATCAAATTAAAAAGCTTGCTTCTTCATGCCAGTTATTGTACTCCATTAATCATAGCTAACAGTAGATTTTACCTCCTAATCTTGATTCAACATAGAAAGAAATGGTAAAAAGGTGAATATAATTATATTATTCCCCTAAGCATAAGTATTTTTAGACTACCTAATAAAAAAAATAGTAATGTGAACTTCTGCTTTTTCCTGTTAGGTCATGCTGGTCATTAAGAGAAAAGGTGTCCACACAGGTTGGGCAATAAGAGAATCAAACAATTCTCCACCAGCCATTAATGCCAGGCTACATATATTAGTAAGTAATTCAGCATCTCAAATAGCCTAAAATTTATAACCTCAGAATAGAAAAAATAATAATATGAGGCTAAGATATGATAAGAAGGCTAGGCTAGAAAGGAAGGTACTTATTCAACAGAAAAAATAACAAATGACATATTATTGAGCATATTTTAAAATACCTTCAAAATGCTTCTGAAAACATTGTAAAATGCTTTCCAGAGTCAAATACATTCAACTCTGGTTCAGGGAGCACTTTGCTATTACCGTCTAAATTAAAAAAAAAAAAATCAGAGCTCCAAGTGTGAGTGATATACTCATTACCTTGTCACTTAGCATAGAAATGAAAATATTCATTCAGGTATATAAAACAACTGGACAGTCAATTTCTGCCATAAATGATGTCCTTCTATGTTAATTTTTCTAATTTTCTAGTAGCATGGAGTAAGAAAAACTATACATGGTACATTGATTTACTGGCCACAATTCTTCACTTCTCTCACATCCAACATCCTTGCTGCAATGGTCTCATCATTGGGTGAGGAGGTTGAATAATATATTCTTAGCCCTTGGTTTTGGGCTTGACCATGTGACTTGTTTTGGTCAGATATCAGCAGGAATGACACAAATAAGAGTGTGATATGTACTTGCCTGGGTAGGATGGTCTTCTTTGCATCTCTGTCATCTTCATAAGGAGAAAAATGTCACACGAGGCTGCTCATTCAAAACTGACGGATGCATCAGCAGAGCAACCTCAGCTCAAAGGAAAACTAGCACCTGAAGCAGATAAGGATGCACAAACTTATGAGCAAAAGAAAGGCTTACTTTTGTTTAACGCTGAGACGATCTGATTGCTATGCATCATTATTGTGGAGAGACTTCACTAATGAAAATGTTCAAATGGCATAACTTTAAATTCTGACTATGGCTCATCAAGCAGAAGTAGATATTTTGGTTAATTAAAAACAGGATAATCTTTTTAACTGATATAAAACTATTATTATCAACAATATTTTTTAACTTGCCTGATTTTATTGCTTTTAAATTGTGTTACAATTTTTAAATTTACCTTGTTATTTCCTATACAAGCTGAAAGCCCATTAAGTAGTCCATGATTGCTCATAATACATAAAATACTTAACTGAAAAGTTATGTCAAACACAGTATATTGTAAACAGTATTAAAATTAAGTACCTTGAACTGCTAAGTTAGCAAAAATTTGTTTTCATATACATATACACATGCAGAGACACAAACACACACACACACACACTGAGTCCTTAAATGGTTATGGTAGTAAAATTTCAAGTTTTCTCTTGTGCATATGCTATTTCTGTTTAAGGCAGTATATTGTTACTTGTGTATAGACAACTTATTTTTAGATAAAAAATGTCCTGGCCAGCACAGTAGCTCATGCTTGTAATCCCAGCACTTTGGGAAGCTAAGGCAGGTGGATCCTAAGGTCAGGAGATCGAGACCATCCTTGCCAACATGGTGAAACCCAGTCTTTACTAAATATACAAAAAACTAGCCAGGCATGCTGGCCTGCGCCTGTAGTCTCAGCTACCTGAGAGGCTGAGGCAGGGGAATAGCTTGAACCAGGGAGGCGGAGGTTGCAGTAAGAAAAAAATCACTCAACTCGACTCCACCCTGGCAACAGAACAAGACTCTGTCTTAAAAAAAAAAAGTGGGGTGGATCCCAAACAATTTAGAATTACCCCCTGGAAATCATGAAAGCAATCAAGTTCCTGTAACTTTAAGTACCACTAGAGCAATATTTTTCTTTTCTCCATATCTGCTTTAGTGGCTCAAAATATGACTGAATTTATTCTCTCCACCACATGAGCCAAATTGGCTTTGAGGGCTCAGCTACTTTGGCACTTGATGTGACCATGTGGGATATGGATAACAACTAGAGTAACAGTAGGCATTTCGGATACTTTATTTTTTTTCTGTATTTTTATATTATCCCTGATGTATCTGAAACTATGACAAATTCTCAGGCAGCTCAAGTGTTTCTTAAAGATTTCTGTAAAATCTAGAGACTATAAAGTTGTCTTATAGATCCCATTGTTTTGTTATTTTTAATATGAATTATATTTGTGAGGGAATGTGAAGGGCGCAAGAACTAGGCTTTAAAACTTTTTCATCTCTATTGTATAAATATTCTAAAATATATTTTATAGCTAAAATAAAAATCAGCATTTTAAAAGACAGCAAGACACTAATAGTGGGGAACTTCAATATCCCACTGATAGCACTAGATACAGGTTATCAAGACAGAAAGTCAACAAAGAAACAATGAACTTCATTACATGCTGCAACAAATGGAATTAACAGATATTTACAGAACATTCTACCCAACAACTGCAGAATATATATTCTATTCATTAGCATATGGAACATACTCCAAGATAGAACATATGATAGGCCACAAAACAGGTCTCCATAAATTTAAGAAAACTGAAATGATATCAAATACTCTCTTGGACTACAGTTGAATAAAATTGAAAATCCACTCCAAAGGAACCCTCGAAACCATGCAAATATATGAAAATTAAATAACCTGCTCCTGAATGATCTTTGGATGAAAAATGAAAACAAAATGGAAATTTAAAAAATTATTTAAACTGAACAATAATAGTAATACAATCTATCAAAACCTCTGGGATACAGCAAAAGTAGGTGCTAAGAGGAGAGTTCACAGCCTTATCAAAAAATATGAAAGAGTACAAAGAGACAATCTAAGGTCACACCTCAAGGAGCTAGAGAAAACAGAACAAACTAAACCCAACTCCAGCAGAAAAAAAGAAAGTAACCAAGATCAGAGGAAAACTAAATAAAAATGAAACAAAAAAATCATACAAAAGATAAATAAAACAAAAGGCTTGTTCTTGGAAAAGATAAATAAAATTGATAACCCATTAGTGAGAGTAACAAGGAAAGACCCAAATAAGTTAAATTAGCAACAAAACAGGAGCCTTACAACCAATTCCACAGAAATACAATACACAGATCATTCAAGGCTACTATGAACACCTTTATGCACACAAACTAGAAATCCTGGAGGAGATGGAAAAATTCCTGGAAATATACAACCCTCCTACATTAAACCAGAAAGAAATAGAAACTCTGAACAGACCAATAACAAGTAGCAACATTGAAATAGTAATTTTAAAAATTGCCAACAAATAATGTTTAGGATCAGACATGTTCACAGCTGAATCATATCAGACATTCAGAAAGAATCAGTACTAATCCTATTGACACTATTCTACAAAATAGAGAGTCCTTCCTAAATCATTCTATGAAGCCAGTCTTGAAATGAACATAACAAAAAATAAAAACTACAGACCAGTATCCTTGATGAACATCAATGCAAAAATTCTCAACAAAATACTGGTTAGCCAAATCCAACAGCATATCAAAAAGATAATCCACCACAATCAAGTGGGTTTCATACCAAAGATTCAGGGAAGGTTTAACACCTATAACAAATGTGATACACCATATAAACAGAATTAAAACACACACACACACACACACACACACCATTTCAGCAGACACAGAAAAAGCATTTGACAAAAATCCATCTCTTTATTATTAAAACCCTTAGCAAAATCAGTACAGAAGGAATACACCTTAAGGTAAGAAAACCCATCTCTAAAATTCCCACAGCCAACATTATACTGAAAATGAAAATGTTGAAAGCATTTCCCTGAGAACTGGAACAAGACAAGGATATTTACTTTCACCACTTCTATTCAACATAGTACCTGAAGTCCTAGCCAGAGAAATCAGGCAAGAGAAAGAAATAAAGAACATCCAAATCTGTATGAGGAAGTCAAACTGTCACTGTTCACCAATGATATGATTATATACCTAGCAAACCCTAAAGACTAATCCAAAAATCTTCTAGAACTGATAAATGAATTCAGCAAAGATTCAGTATACAAAATTAATATACACAGATCAGTAGCTCTGCTATACACCAACAGTGACCAACCTGAGAATCAAATCAAGAACTCAACCCCTTTTACAATAGCTGCAAAAAATACCTAACTAAGGAGGTGAAAGACGTCTACAAGGAAAACTACAAAACACTACTGAGAGAAATGACAGATGACACAAACGAATGGAAACACATCCCATGCTCATGGATGGGTAGAATCAATATTGTGAAAATGACCATATTGCCAAAAGCAATCTACAAATTCAATGCAATTCCCATCAAAATACCACCATCATTCCTCGAGACTAAAAAAAAATAGTCCTTTAAGATATATATATATCTCTCTCTCTCTTAAAACATGTTTTTATTTTATATATATTAGATGGACAAAGAATAATAATCTAATTTGTTTTAGATATCATCTGAACTTGGTAATATGAATCATGGTAGCAAAGATTAAAAAAAATTGAAATGTCTTGATCATTACTGTAGATCTTATCACCTGTTGATGTTATAATAATGTTCTAATCCTTAAAAAAGAATATTTAGATTTTCTAGATTTGACTTTCGAAATCACTTTTCTTTGATTTTCCTGCTGTCTTTATTTGCTATGGTAATTCTCTACTTCTACTTTCCACATGAGTCATTAGTATTTTTCTTACCATCTCAAAATCATTGAATTTATTTGTTCATAAAATATTTGTATTTTATATTTCATAGGCATATACTCTGTATTTGTAGTATTTTTTTCTTCTGATTTTTTTTTACTTTTAAGTCCAGGGGTACATGTGCAGGTGTGTTATATAAGTAAACATGTGTCATGGGGGTTTATTGTACAGATTATTTCATCACCCAGGTACAAAGCCTAGTACCCATTAGTTATTGTTCTTGATCCTCTGCCTCCCACTGATGTGTGTTCCCCTCTATGTGTCCATTTAGCTTCCACTCATAAGTGAAAACACGCAGTGTTTGGTTTTCTGTTCCTGCTTTAGTTTGCTAAAGATAATGGCTCCATCCATGTTCTGCAAAGAACATACTCTCGTTTCCTACTTTATCTGCATAATATTCTACGATGAATATGTACCATTTTCTTTATCCAATTTAGCACCGATGGACATTTATGTTGATCCCATGTTTGCTATTGTGAATAGTGAGGCCATCCATGTACACATGCGTCTTTATGACAGAATGATTTATATTCCTTTGGATATATATACACAGTAATAGTCATTAGTATTTTCAGAATTCAGCAACCTCTGTGTACACAATATTATTTTGCTTAGGGTTCAAAAGATTCAAACAATGTAAATAGGAAGTTTGCATACTTCTCATTAAAAGATGAATTTTCATGAGAAATTCATTTGAAAACATTAAAAAGAGATACAAAATTGCCCAGAGCTTAATCTTCACAGAGTAATCTGCACAGGGCTAATTTGAGAAGCACCACACATGGCTCAAAATCAATCATTAGCACTAGTGCAGCAAGATGATTTTAAAAAAGTTAATATCATTTATGAAGCTCTTCCTTTGCACAAGGCAGTTTCCAAAGCACTTTACACTAATAAAAATCTATCAGGTTGTGTATTAGTCCGTTCTAGTGCTGCTATGAAGAAACAGCTAAGACTGGGTCATTTATAACAAGAAAAGTTTTAAGTGACTCACAGTCACATATGACTTAAATGATATGGCTTGGGAAGCATCAGGAAGCTTGCAATCATGGTGGAAGTTGCCTCTTCACCAGATGGCAAGAGAGCCAATGAGTGCTAAGCAAAGGGGAAAGCCCCTTGTAAAACCATCAGATCTTATGAGAACAGCATGGGGGAAACAGCCCCTAATGAATCAATTATCACCACCTGGTCATGTTGACGCATGAGAATTATAACAATTCAAGGTGAGATTTGGGTGGAGATGCAGAGCCAGACCATATCAGATTCTTCATTTTTTTAAAATCACCATTACACAGACAAGGAAACTTAAACTGCAATCAGTAAATTTTCCCAAATTCAAATAGCTCAGGGATATGAACTTAGAGAGTCTGGTTTAAGGGATGATGTTCCTCTATGCAATGCTCTACTCTCTCACAAATCACAGTAAGAATATTAATCATCACTATGTGAGTGTGTTACATCCATTAATTTTAATGATGAGTACAATGATTAATCTATTTTATAGATAAAAAACAAAGCATAAAGAGCTTAAAAGCCTTGCCCTAATTCACAGAGAGAGAACTTTTTGAAGTATTTGACCGACCTACCCTCTGCGGGAAGACTGGGCTCGTTGGGAAAGAAACTGGACTGCAGGCTAGGAGAAAGTCCTTAAGTTCAGGCTTTATTGAGAAAAGAGCCTCCGGGCGGGCCAGCCGGGATGAAAAGGAAAAATGGCTGTGCCGCTCAGAGGGGTAGGGTTGTTTTATAGGGCGCTGAAGGGCTGAGGGAGTGGGGAAGCTGAGAAAGCCAAGGTGGTGGGCAACGTTTGGTCAGTTTGAACCACTGGGCGGGAAGCTGGTCGGTGGGAAGCCAGGCGGCGGGGAGCTGGGGAGAGCTGATGAGGCAGAAACCGGGTGGCGGGAAGCCGGGCAGTGCTGATGAGGCAGAAGTGGTGGGAGGGGAGCTGGGGAGTGCTGATAAGGCAGAAGCGGCTGGAGGGCTAGGGCCGGTATGTAAAGTGAGAGATAAGGGAGCCTCTTTGTGGGAGAGGGAAAGAGAGAGAGAGCTTTCACCGTAGGGACAGTTTTCCAAACATTCCCGACTCCTTAAAGAAAAGAAAGAGGGGGTCAGGGGCGTCGGTTGTCTCTCTGCCTACTTCCTACTGACAAGGGTCGACGGGGGGTTCTGAAGAGGTCTCTTTTCTTAAGGAGCCTGGATGTTCGGGGCGAGGTCCGCTTCTTGCACTTGTTCAGGGTAGGGTTGGAGCAGCATCTGGTGGATGGTGACTTGAGTCAGTTCTTGAAAGCGCCGCTGTAGGAACTGTAGAAAGCAAGGAGCAATAATTAAGATTAGGCAAACGGCTACTAGGGGCCCAAGCAATGGGGACAAGAGGGTATACATAGAGGAAGACCACCACGCTGTGGCTTCAGCCGAGAACTTCTGATTCTGCAGGTTATTTTTGAGTTTCTGGAGGCTCTCGATTCGGGTTTCTACTAGGCCAGATTCATTGATGTAGTAACAGCACTCTTCTTGTAGGAAGATACAGGTCCCTCCTCGTTCAGCAGTGAACAGGTCTAGGGCTCTTTGGTTCTGTAAGGCAACTTGGGCAACTGAGGTGATCTGTCATTGGAGTGATGCTAAAGACTCAGTAGAGTCAGCAATAGCCACTTGGAATTGTGAGGTCAGTCGGGCTATGGCCAGGTGAGAGTGGACTAGTGCCCCTCCTCCTAATCCTGCTGCAAGTGCTGAACCAGCAAGGGAGACTCCAACGGCAATGGGTAGGAAGGCAGCTCGTTGGGTACGGCGATGGGGAGTTTGCAGCATCTGGAATTCGGCTGGGGAATATATAGTGAGTCGAGGGACTAGAGTTACTGGGAGGCATAAAAGAGATGAGGAAAGACCAATGTAGAGAGTTTTTGTTAAGGTCCTGTTACACCAAAAAAAGTTCCTCGTGGGGCTGTTATATTAGTGGTTACCAGTATAGTTCTGTTACAGCTAGGGAAGTTTCGGCCTAGGGAATAGCACACAGGTAGCTGTTCAAAATCAGGTGGAGTGTAGAGATCAACTTCCTTGATAGGGGAGAAGGAAGAAGTTGAGGCTGAAAGGTTGAGAGGGATGGGGTAGGGGACTGCAACGAAGGGAGTCTGTCCTAAGAAGGCACACATGAGGCATAAGGTTAGGTCAGTTAATCCTGAGAGGTTAGCTAACTTGATTCCTTCTTGGAGAAAGGTTAACCAGGAAAACGGAGGCGAATGTGGTTGCAATTGGTCATTCAGAGATTTTTCTTGTAGGCTAATATCAGAGTGGACTTGGTGGACTGTACGTACGTATGCCCGCCAGATGTACAGGTGGGAAGAGGGATATTTGGTATCTATGTGGTCATACACGGCAGCTTTCTGGGGGCTTTTCCACCGGTTGTCCCAGGGGTCAGGTATGAGAAGAGAATACCGTGTAGAACCGATAATGGTGTTTCCTTCTCCATCTATGTCTGGGATGATTTTGAGCTGAGATCGGGCAGGTACTGCGGACTTGACAGCTATATGTAGTCGAAAGCTCATCCAAGTACATCCCATGCAGGAGCACCAAGGAGTATTATTGCATGCTCCTGATGGTTGGTCATGGTTGAAGCACATGAGAGGTATATTAGTATGGATGTTGCGGAATTTGGTGAAGTTCAGATATATGGCACTTTGGCATCCGGCTGCGGGGCAGTCGGAAGTTGCAAGAAGATGGTTGTGGCTGTATGGGGAGTATTACAGATGAAGGTGGTTTTGGTATAGTTTTCAGTTAGGAAGAATCTCCATCTGTAGGGGGTGTGGCTGCTAGGCCCTGGTAAGTTTGACAGATAAAGGGCCAGTAGGAACAGCCTTCCAGCATAGGGAGGGTCCATGAGGGGCCTTTTTTTACCTGAAACAGGTGGACTCAAGATGGGATTTCAGCAATTCTTATAGCTGATGGAGTGGTAAGGAGGACTGTGTATGGTCCTTCCCACTTGGGGGTGAAGGGCTTTGGGGAGAGGGACCTGATAAGAACTGAGTCCCCGGGGGAGACTTTCTGTGTATTTTCAGATGGCTGGGTGGGTTGGGGAAGAGAAGTGTTGGCGTGTTCTCGGAGAAGGCTGCGAAGGAGAGTAAAGTAGAGGAGGTAGCTGTCTAGAGGAGTGGTCTCTGGCGGTGGGGGAGTTGAAAGTAGGAAGGGGCGACCGTACAGCAGCTCAAACGGGCTAAGCTGTGATGGGCCCCGGGGGCTTGCTCTTAACCTGGTGAGGGTGATAGGAAGCAAGGTTACCCAGGATTGGCGGAGCTCAAGCATGAGCTTGGTCAGATGCTCCTTTATTAGGCCATTGGCCCGTTCCACCTTACCAGAGGACTGAGGATGGTAGGCGGCGTGTAGCTTCCACTGAATCCTTAGAGAGGTAGAAACGGCATTAGTGACTTTGGAGATAAAGGCTGGGCCGTTGTCTGACTGTATGGTGGCTGGGAGTCCAAAGCGTGGGATGATGTCTTGAATGAGATGAGTGGCTACTGTCCCGGCAGACTCAGAGGCTGTGGGGTAAGCTTCAATCCAGCCTGAAAAAGTGTCAACAATGGTTAGCAGATACCGGTACTGTTTGTGCTTTGGCATATGGGTGAAATCAATTTGCCAGTCTTGGCCAGGTAGGAACCCACGTAGCTGATGAAGCTGGTGCCAGGGATGACAGGAACCCTGGGAATTAGTTTTTGCACAGACAGTACATGAGGACTGGACTTCCTGTATGGTACTGAGGAGGTGGTGAGGGTGAAAAAGTGGGTTGAGGGACCGGTATAAGGCTTTAGGCCCAATGTGGAGTAAATTGTGGATGTCTTGGATTATCTGGTACTTTTGCTTTTCCGGGAGGATGAGGAGGTTATGCTTGAAGGCCCAGTCATCCTTGAACCGTACCCCGGGGGTAGACTGGAGGGTCTGGAGTTCTGAGGCAGAGTATTGAGGGCTAGGAGAAAGAGGCTGTGTGGGCTGGCGGTGGGGAAGGTTATGATGGCCTTCAGCTTTGAAAGGATGTCTCGCCCCAGAAGGGGAACTGGGCAGGTGGGGATTACTAAAAAGGAGTGGGTGAATGGAGTGGAGTTATACGAACACATGAGTGGTGGGGTTTGGTAGGGGATACTCGGGGTCCCGTCGATTCCCATGACCAAGACCTGGGAAGGGGTGAGACGGCCAGAATAGGAAGGAAGTGCGGAGTAGGTAGCCCCGTGTCGAGCAAGAACGAGACACTTTTACCCGCTACCTGAATTTTGACCCTTGGCTCGGCAAGGGTAACCGGAGTTGGAAAGCCAGGGCCCCACTAGTCATCTAGCAGCCCTAATAGACTGGGGAATGGAGCTCCCTCAGAGGTCGGTTCCTGGCAAGTAGGCTCCTCCCTACCGAGGGTGACTGCCAGCTGCGTAATGCCAGTGTGTCTGTTTTGAGGAACCAGCACCCTGAGGAAGCTGGGGCAGTCTGACTTCCAGTGTCCCGGGAGGTGGCAGATAGGGCAAGGCTTAGTTGGTGGCCGTGGTTGTGGACAGGCTCGGGACCAGTGTCCTTCCTTTCCACATTTGAAACCCTGGAGGGGCATGGGTTTTGGCCTTGGGCTTCTGGTTCCCTGCTGGCCTTAGAGCCGCCACTAGGGCTTGGGTCTGGAGGGCAGCCTTCTGCTTCATGTGAGTTTGGCAGGCAGCCTCAGCCGCATCTTCCCTGGCATTGAATACTTTAAAGGCCATTTTTACCAGGTCTTGGATGGGAGTCTCTGGCCCCTCTTCTACTTTCTTCAGTTTCTTTCTTATGTCAGGTGCTGATTGGGAGATAAAATGGGAGGCTAATACAGTGGCCCCGTTTTGGGAGGCTGGATCTAGCCGAGTATACCGGACTAGGGCTTCTTGCAAGCTGGCGAGAAAGAGGGTGGGGTTCTCATCAGGTAGTTGGGTGATTTCTCTCAGTTTATCATAGTTTACAACTCTGTTAGATACAGCATCCATTCCCCTGAGGAGGTATCTAATCATGCGGTCCCTCTTGGGTATATCAGACCCTCGATTAGCCTGATAGTCCCATTGGGGGTCTCCACCTGGGATTGCTTTGGGGCCTAGGGGGATCTGGTTATCTATAGCATGGTCTTTATCTGCTTGGTTTCTGGCTGCTGCTAGGATGCGCTCATGCTCTTCCACTGTGAGGGTGGAGGAACAGATAACGCGAATATCATGCCAAGTGAGGCTGTAGGCTTGAGTGAGGTATTGGAATTCCTTAATATAGGTGGATGGGTCGGCTGAGAAGGATCCTAAATGTCTCTCAATTTGGGACAGGTCTTGAAGTGAGAAAGGAACATGGACCCTGACTAAACCTTCCACATCTGCTACTTCTCGGAGTGGGGCCAGGATAGCTGGCTGGTGAGAGCAGGTGTGGGCCGCCACTGGAGAGGCAAGAGGAAGTTCGGCCTCTGAGGGAGGGGGCTCGGAGGGAGTAGAGGAAGAGCGAGGCATGGCCTCTGAGGTAGGAGGTGCAGAGGGAGCAGAGGAAGAGTGTGCCGTTGATGGCGACTGGTTGCTGAGATTGGCAGGAGGGAACAGATGTTCAGGCAGATCCTCCAGTGAGGAGTAGGGAGGGGGAGAGGTAGTGGAGGAAGATTTACGAGGCGTACTGGCTAAGAGGATTTGGTAGGTGGAGCAGGAAGAACATAGGTCGGGATGGGTACGGAGGTCCCAAAAAGCCTGAATGTAAGGAATTTCATTGTCCTTGCTGGTGCGGCGACAAAAATCGTCAAGATCTCGGAGGGTGCAGAAATCGAAAGTGCCAGTTGGGGGCCAATGTGACTGATTACTGAGTTTGTATTGGGGCCAAGCCACCTGGGACAGGAAGACAAGCTTTTTCTTTCTGAGGGTTTGGGAATATCCCAATTTGGTAAAATTTCGCAGCAAGCACCCAAGGGGGGTGCTGAGAGGTATTTTGGACTCTGAATTCCCATGGCAGGCGCAGCTACAGACCCTCTGGTGCGGATGGGCATATGCAGCAAAAAGGTGTCCCCGTTCATTGCAAATTCCCCGGAGTACAATTAAGTATGGATAGGGAAGCGGTCAGAGGGGCATCCCCCATCTGGCGGCTGTCCCTCGGAAGGCTCCTGGAGCCAGAATGGAGGACTTCCTTGGCTCGGCCGAGACTAGGCAAGGAGTCCGTGCTGAACGCCGGAGGGGAGAAACTGCACCGTGCCGTAGGAAGAGGAGACGGGAAGCAGGGGAAGGCAAAGCAAGAAAAACTTGGCTTACCTTAATTGGAGCATGCAGGTGGCAGGGCCAGTGTTGGGTAGGTCGGGAGGGGGGCCGTGGCTGGGCCAACGGCCCCTCCCGTCCCGGGTTTCGGCACCAATGACCGACCTACCCTCTGCGGGAAGACTGGGCTCATTGGGAAAGAAACCGGACCGCAGGCTAGGAGACAGTCCTTAAGTTCAGGCTTTATTGAGAAAAGAGCCTCCGGGCGGGCCAGCTGGGATGAAAAGGAAAAATGGCCACGCCGCTCAGAGGGGTAGTGTTGTTTTATAGGGGGATGAAGGGCCGAGGGAGTGGGGAAGTGAGAAAGCTGAGGTGGTGGGCAACGTTTGGTCAGTTTGAACTGCTGGGCGGGAAGCTGGGCAGCGGGAAGCCGGGCAGCAGGGAGCCGGGTGGTGGGGAGCTGGGGAGAGCTGATGAGGCAGAAACCGGGCAGCTGGAAGTCAGGCAGTGCTGATGAGGCAGAAGCAGCGAGGGGAGCTGGGGAGTGCTGATAAGGCAGAAGCAGCGGGAGGGCTAGGGCCTGTATGTAAAGTGAGAGATAAGGGAGCCTCTTTGTGGGGGAGGGAAAGAGAGAGAGAGCTTTCATGGTAGGGACAGAGTTTTCCAAACAGTATTAATTTGTTTTTATGCGTGTGTGTTTTTCCTTCTGAGTTGTATTGTGTCTTTCCCTTCTCATTTTCCCTAAGAGATCAGTTCTTCCTTAATATAACCATACCTACTAGCTTGTGTTACAGGTGGAAAAGCAGAATAGCCCAGGCCAGTTGTGGAGGTAGAGGTGGAGTTCTTTCTTTGTTTCAAAAGGTAAGCCCAATAAGGATATCATGCTAAATACTTTGAGGTAGTAAAATGGAGAAAGACAGGAAGTAATGAGAGCAAGCGGGCTTTCCCACAATTGGGAAATTGATAGAGAATTGTGGGTTCCCTGAGATGAGAAAGCCATCATCTCATTCCCACTCGGGGTCCTTGGGGGACAAGTACTCAAAGGGAAAGAAATCGCTGTGTATAACTGAGGCACTATAGTGATGGCTAGAAGGAGGCCCTGGGATATTCAGCTCTAACAAACATACCTACCCATTCCTTAGTGCATCAGAGCCTCTCACTTTCAAGGAATCAGGACAGCAGTAGTGACATACATAGTCTTCTAAAAGGAAAATATCTTGGGCCCTCAAATTCACTAAGGAAAACAAGCTTGTAACTGCTTAGGGCAAACCTACCTCTTATTTATTCAAAGCTATTCCTCTGCTCACTGAGAGAGATGAATATCTAATTGCCTCCTTTGGAAAGGCTAATCAGAAACTCAAAAGAATGCAACTCTTTGTGTCTCAACTATATGTGACCTGAAGCTCCCTCCCCACTTTGAGTCTTCCTGCCTTTGGTTCAAGATATCCTGCCTCTCCAGATAGAACCAATGTACTTCTCACATAGACTGATGTCTCATGTCTCCCTAAAATGTATGAAGCCAAACTGTGCCCCGACCACCTTGAGCACATGTCCTCAGGACTTCCTGAGGCTGTGTCATGGGTGCATCCTCACCTTTAGCAAAATAAACTTTCTAAATTAACTGAGATCTGCCTCAGATTTTCTGGGTTCACAGTCTGAAGCACAGAGGCTTCCACTGAGGAACTCTAAGAACTCTAGTAAATTGTAGTAAGGTTTGGATGGGAGGAAAAGGAAGACCTGGTAATAACTCAGTTTGCATTTCTTGACATTTGAAGTTAGATTTATTTTCAGAAGATGTAATGTAATATGACTGGCACAGCTGAGCTTCTGGAGAAGAATGTGTCCCTGTTGTACTCATTTTCCAAAAGGCTCCTGTTCATTTTCCCAAAAATTATATCAAGAGAAGACAGAGTGAATTGTGGGCAGTCTTTTCAGAAAGTCATCTTGTCAAAATACAAAAATCTTGGTTTTAAAGTCAAGATTCATAAACATCTGTACAAGGAATTCTGGACATTAATCTGAAGCCATAATTGTATAACAGAATAGAGTTTTCATTTAAAACAACTATAGAAATGATACAAATGCCTAAATTCCAGCTGTGTCATTATAGAAACAAGCTTCTGCAAAAACTGAGAAAAGTATTCTTTGTAACTCTGCCCCAACATACTTGAAAATGATCCATCTATAATTATCGTCTCTTTTCTCCTAAGCAAAAATATTTTCATTTTTAAAAAGGCAAAATAGGAAGAAAAAGGTCTTTGATATGCCATTTCTTGGTAGAGTTATTTAAAACTATGTACACTGTTTTTAAAATGATAGATTATGCGCACCATTAGAGCATAATGTATGGTAAAGATAAAGGTTTCTTTGTTTTCTTGTAGAAGATTTTTCTCCATGACAAGGCACAGCTGTCAAAACTTCAAAAACTTCTGCTTTTTTGGCAGAGAAAACGATTAAGATCTGACTCGTTTCCAAACATAGCCTCCTTTTCCACAAAGATAGCTGACAGCCTATAGGAGCTCTAACCAAACTGAACACCAAGAAGGTATGACTTGTTTCTGGAAAATGTGTGCAAAGTCTGTCAAATTCTCCAGGTAAAAGCTCACAATCTCAGTTACTTTAAAAGATGCTTTGAAACTCATGGTTTTTTTTTTAAGATCTAAGAAAGACAAAGGCTTTTATGATACTCGGAAATCCATGAATAAATGTTTACTGTTTGCTCTGAGCAAAGATACACAATTCTACACCAAGATGATACATTTGAATCTGAGGGACCAATTATAAAATATTTGAGCCACATTTCTTGTTAAAATTCCATTAAAAACTGAAAGTTATTATGCTAGTGTATGTCTAGTCTTTCTACATTCATGTATTTGAATAGTTTATAGTATGCTATGAATTTCTTATATACAGAATTTACTTTCAAGATAAAAGTTTACTTATCATTTAGGCAATAGCTTCTCCTGTTCTGCTAAGTCAGAATTATGAATGCCTGGTAGCGAGTTCAGTGTTCTTACGTAAAGGGGATTTTTGAGTCCCCAGAGTGACCTTGTGACATGGTAAAAGCCCCAAAAAACTGCATACCTCAACCATACCTCAGCTTTCTGTTGAAACTGTTCTCTGTAACCCTGATGTGACAGGCAAGCAGTCCAAACCCACGCCATCTTGGCCCCTGCAACTTGTAATAAGTAACTAAGGACTGTAATTTCCACCCTACCCTGACAATGTGTAAACTAACACTTATCTTGACTTCTGTGAACCACTTAAGTAACAATCAAAATGCCCAAAGTCCCCTGGCCCTTGGAATGTCCGGAGCCCCTCACCCTCATCTCCGCCCAGGAGGTGATTTACAGAATCCACTGGCCCTCAGAATGTCTGAAGTTCCTCACTCCCACCCCCACCCCTTACCCCCACCCCCATGGTTTATGGGTATAAAAGGTCTTGACACCCTCCTTTCGGGGCCACAGTTTGGAGAGACGTGAGTCCTCCGTGGCCACTGGCAATAAAGACCCTGCAATTTGGCACACTTTTGTCTTGGTGCTGACTTTCTATGCTCCCTCCAGTACAACAACCTGTTCCAGTCACCTAGGCATGTAATTAAGGAGATGTGGCTGGAATCATTGCAGGAATTAAAGAAGTCCAGACAAAGGCCTATTCATCTCTGCTGTCAACCATAGCAAGGACACATTGAGAAAGATGAGATTCTGGATGCAGCATATATTGCTTGCTCGCTTATTTGTGTTTTAGTCCTTTTAAAAATCTGTTTGTTTGGTAGGGGTGAGATGGTAGAGAAGGAAGGTTTTTTTAAAAACTCTGCTGAAGATTCGTTCTCTATTATAAACATGCAGATAGTTATGCTCCACTAAGAAATTTGAACAGTCTGAGCAGCTTTCATATCCTGTTGAAACTCTTGTTAGCTAACTGAATTTTATAGCACCCATCCTGAGAGTTTTTCATTCTGTGTAATTATAAATTGTTAGAAATCTAAATATGAAAATGCTGGTCTTTGGTAGTCTAGGAAATCCCAACATTGGAAGAAGAAGATATCTTACAATATTTAACTTCCATCTTGCTTTCTGATTATCAAATCAGACTTGAGTTGGCTAACCAAAACAAGATTTATTTAGTATAAGGCTATTAAAAAGCATACATATAAAACTCCAAGCCCTTAACCATAGGTAGAAAGAAACATGATAACCATCAAATCAAATGCAGTAACCATGACTTAGCATCACATTCAATCCTGACCTTTCCCTGAAAACAAAGCAGAAATGTCAATAGAATCAATTCTGTGGTTTATTATTTGATAGACAAAAAGCATTATAGTACTTTAGAAATTTTTCTTTACATTAACTTCTAAAATTAATCCATTTAGGATTCCAGGAATGGTATCATATATTAGTGACTCTTATTATCAAATCAATATGCAATGAACTTATAAAAGGATTTAAAACTCTTGTATCATTTAAATATGTCAGCTATTTGCATTGAAAGAAACAGAGCTATCAAAATGGACTTTAGTATCTTCTTAGAATACCATATCACAGATGCTTATGTTCACCCACTCCAAGGAGGTAAATTATGCCACCTGTGATTGAACATACCTATTTCTGAAGCAGAGCGAAAGCTCGGCCTCAGACTATCACATTTCTGCCATGCTCTTCTTCCACAAAACTAATCACTTCTGAGGCACTTTATTGTCACCAGGGTTTTAAAAAAAGTAGTTTTTTACAGTTGGATTGAACAGTGATTGAACTCTCAGTTTGTTCTAGTATATTATGAGGATCATAAACTCATGTTTATTATCATGAACATCTTACCTTACAAAAGGGGCAGGGTGAGGACACATAGCAATAAAATAATGGTTGTTTACAATATGAGAACTTCTCAGCTACCAAAAAAAAGAAAGAGAGAGAGACACAAATGGGTAAAAGGAAAGTTCCATAACCATTTTTAAAATGATGTTTTTAAAAGTAGCCTCCTCACAAATATTAGATGATACTTATCTAAGGAAGCCTTAATTCCCTTAATTATATAGTCAGTAGACAGCCCTGGTAGCTTTTGTTTATATCTTACAAAGAAGTAAAATGAGAAAAGATGTGAGCTTTCAAGGCTTACCTCCTCCCTTACTGGCTGTAAGACCCTGAACAAGTTATTTAACTTTTCAGTTTCCTCGTCCATGCGATGAGGATAAGCACATAAAGTTGCTGTACATGCTAAATTAGATATTATATATAAGCCAACAGCACATAAAGCATGAGAGGAACTAGAACTGGTGCTGCTTGAGGGATGTCAAATGGAAAGTATGAGAATGACTGCAGGCCAGTGGAAGCCAAACCAGAACCTTCCAACCTCCTGCAGAGGAGCTTTAGTCCTACGAGCACGAGACTGAATTTAGCCCACGTTGAATGAGTATGGAGGCTGATTCCTCGCCTGGGCCTCCAAAAACAAATGTAGCATTCCATACCTTGATTTCAGCCTTGTAGGATCCTAAGCAGAGGACCCAGCTGAGCCACACTGTACCCAGACCTCTGACTTAAAAGTATGTGAGGTCATAAGTGGATTTTGGTTTTCTGATTGTTTGTTTTGAGATGGAGTTTCACTCTTGTCACTTAGGCTGGAGTGCAATGGCCTGATCTCGGCTCACTGCAACCTCCGCCTCCCAGTTTCAAGCCATTCTCCTGCCTCAGCCTCCCAAGTAGCTGGGAGGACTGCCTGCCACCATGCTTGCCCCCTGGCACATTGTTGTATTTTAGTAGAGACAAGGTTTCGCCACGTTGGCCAGGCCAGTTTCTAACTCCTGACTTCAGGTGATCAATCCATCTGCCTAGGCCTCCTAAAGTGCTGGGATTACAGACCTCAGCCACCAAGCCAGGCTATAAGTGGACCCCTGTTAAAGCTACTAAATGATTTGTTATGGCAAGAAAGAAAACCAATATAAAGTTCTAAAAGAAAATTTAGGTGAACAATTTTACACTACTGGAATAGGAAAGATATTTTTAGTCATGATCCCAGAGTCAGAATCTGTAAAGTAAAAGACTGATTTTTTTCAAATTCATAAATATTTAAAATTTCTTCAGAGAAAAATTATAAACAAATTTGATATTCAAATGAGAAGCTGTAAAAAGTATTTACATTGTACATGATAGGCAAGAGATTCATTTATTTAATAAAGTCATTTTTACAGATAAAAAACACGTTATTAGAAAATGAACAAAATGTATTAAACATTTATTAAAGATGAAATCTAAAGAAAGAATAGTTTCTGTTATTCAGTGTTGACATAGGTGTAAAAAAAGAGGCACCCTCGTATATTCCCAGTAGAAATGTTCTGCCGGGCAAGTTAATGATATATTTCAAATTTTTAATGAGTACATTTATTGATAAATTGAATTAATTTTTACATTTTCATCTGAAGAACTAAATATAAGCAGTATACAAATATATTAATGGCAACACTGTTGACACTAGCAAAAATTTTAAAAGGTGAAATGATAAAATTAGTAAATAAAAATAATTATCTATAATAAAGATATTAAAATAAAATGATGATACCTTTTTAAAAATTATATACCATGCAGACATTAAATTGAAGATAGAGATCCATATGATACAGAGAATTTGAAGCACTGAATAGTTATGCTGAACTTAATATTTATGGGCCTCTTACCCCACCATATAATAAATGTGCAAACTTAAGTGACTTCCCTATGTTCTGAAATTTAGATACTTTTTCAGCAAAATGCCAATAATACCTACCCAGCTTATTGTAAAACTTAAATGAAATAAATATATAAAATACCTAGTACAGATTCTGCTATATAAATATGCTTAATAAATTGTAGTTACTATTGTATTCGTCTAAAATTATGGGATTAGTGTTATAAAAACATACAGTTTTATACTCATGATTAGAAGAAAAAATTCACTTTTAACAATAAAACATTTTATAAATAAACTTCAGATCTCAGATATAAGTAAACAAACTATATTCCATAGCAGGATAATGATGTTACTAATAATCATGCATAGACAACTGTGCTCCACTCCAACTGGGCTGCCAGTCCAAGAACAAAATGAAATAATTGAAATGACATAAAAAGAAATTACTGTGCAATTATGTGTTAAACAACCTAGCTGCTCTGAATTTTGGCAAGAAAATATATTTCAAGCTGAGAGTTTTCCTAAAAGGTACATGTTTTCATGTTGACACCAGACATCTCTCCAGGTTAGAGCAGCCCAGGGGTTTGATTCTCAGGCAGTTCTACTCATTTATTATGAGAGACACTAACTGTTTATATTCTTCATCTCTTCTACTCTCTGGATACTCACTTTCCCACTGAGAAAATACTATTTAATTTTGAGAAAACTGCAAAATAAATTGTTTAAAAGATATACCCTTAGAAAGAAATAATATCAACTTTGGAAAAGATGCGCTCTGTAAAAGTTACTAGTTGTACAGACAAGGAACTATGATACTCAGAGACTTAGTAACTTACCCAAGTTCATGGCAAAGTGGGCTTAAGAACCCAGTTCTCTCATATCTCTGCCAAGTAATCCCTTTGTTCGATCACTTTATCTTCTTATTAAGATGTCTTCTAAGAGAAGAAAGGAGAAATCTCAGAATTATGCAGGGTCACATCCAAGCTCCACCTAGCCTAGTATTCTTTTTCTAAAAGGCAGGCTTTCCTAAGCTCTTCTTAAAGAAGGTAAGCCATTCATCCCAGTATCAATCTTAAAGCTTAAATTTCTAAGAAATTTAAAGGAAAAAAGTAGCAAAATTTCCTAATTAACTATAAAATTTCTGGAGCCTCCAACAAGGGTGAATTGCCTCCTCAGTCTGACTTGAGGAAAACCTCATGCCAGCTGCTCTCTGGGTCTTCTAGATGCCTTCAGTCTCTGCCATATTTTATATTACCCATAATTCCCAGGGGCCCCAGCAACAGAGGACATGAGTCTTAGTGATTATAATATTTCTGTTTATACCTCTCTCTGTTTTTCACAGCAGATCTAGGCAGAGTTCAAGATCAGGGCTATCTAGCAGGAAACTTCCTTTCCTCTTAAGATAGCATCCAGGATCGATGATTTTCCTGGAGAACTTCAAACCATTAATATAAGGCTTAGAATCAATAGAAAAGAGAATTAGGACTCTTGGAATTGTTAAAACTGCATAATAGCACTTTAAAGATCTTTGTAGCTAGACTTCAGGCAATGGTTTGCTGGTAAATGTTTAATAAGCTCTCTGGGGGGAAAAAAGGAAGAAAAGTCTCTCTGTGCATGTATGTCTGCGTGTGTGTGTGTGTGTGTGTGTGTGTGCATTTGTGTATGTGTACATTTGTATGGTATATATATGTATACAGTTTATAATATATATATATGGTATATAGTTTACTATATATGGATATATAAGGATGTATATCACACAACTTACAAATAACAATATATATATACAATTGGTATAGGTACACACATAGAGGCAATTGATTCTCACAGAATATTTTCATTGATTTTTGCCAAACTCTTGTATCAGTAGCCAAACTTTGGTGGCAAGTGATGAATGAGTATAGTTCTGGCATCAAAGTTGGTTGGTCTTTATGAAAAGATTTACATTAATATTTATAATGACAATAAAACAGATATATGTTGAAGCATTGATATTCAACAGCAATGTGTGTAAATCATTTGTCAAATCAGATAATAATTTTCAAATATTGGCAGAATGTCTCCCATTCTTTTGCTATTTGCAATGTAATGGCAACGGACATACATGCTTTTGAATTTAGTATGCCCTATTTATCTTTTCTCTACCATTATTTTAATTTTACACAATGAATAAAACAATGAGTCCTCATTTGTAGCATTTGCTAATCTCCATAATGTAAATACTCTTACCATGACTGATTTCAAGCTATTAAACTAGTATCATTGAAAATGGAGTTGGGAAGAGATGTGTAGTAACACATCACTATGTAATATTTCCACCATGTAGATACAATAAATGCTAATATCCACAAGAGCGCAGCTATTAAAAATGTAGTAAAATAATTAGTGATGTTTTGAATATTTGTTGCCTTTGTTTTTAGTACAATTAATTTAGTTATAAGTTTATATAATTAAATATTTACTGACTGTGTTATTATTAAACTTTATGCATATTTAACAATCATCTGGTATGGGCTGGTATCAACCAGTTCCATCACAATGAAGTCTTAAATAGGATCCAAGCTTCTTATAACCATTAAGAAATTATAGAAATTCTATGAAAAATACATCAATGAATTCATGATAAAACATTATATTAAAGACACTATATAGTAGAAATCTACATTAAAATCATACTTCATTTTCAAAGCTATACTTACATCTTCACTCTGACATATGCTACCAATAGACATTGCAGATGACATATTCTTTATGAAACTATTTAAATAAAAGGGTGTTGTATAATAGCTATCTTATTATTCTCACTCATGATCTCCTTTCTATACCATCCAGTTTTCCTATATTATCCACCTTAGTTGATGGTACCACACTCCTGATCCAAGTTGGACAAAATGGACCCAAAATGTACAGATGGGCATTTGGAAGGCCCTATCTAAGCAACTGTAGGTTTTTCTTCATTTTTGTCTTATCCCCCAACCACAATCTCTCCTGTTAGATATCTCTTGAATGCTTCAGATTTTCTGGCCTCACCCCATACCCTGAGCTTTTGGAAAGACCTCAGCCATCCCTGGTGAATTCCCTGAAGGCACAAGCCTACAGTACCTTCTCAGTCATACACAGTGCCTCTACATCTCCTTCTTTTCTGTTACATAAGGCCTTGAGTCTTTTTTCATTGCCTTGAGGGTTCTTCTAATGCACAAATCTTTCTTGCTTACAAAACACTGTGTGGTGTGCCATGCTGTAGGATCAGGTCCAAGCTCTTTGTCATGGCAAACAAGTTTCTCATAAAGTGGTTTCTGACCCATCTTCAATTCTACAACTCCTTCTTACACTTCAGCAATAAGAAGCTTGAATTTTCCAGGTACTGGCTCTTTTTACTTAGACTATGTTTAAAACTTTGCTTTTGTATTTCCACATAACAGATGAAATATGACAAATAGGTGAGATATTAATGCTTTTCTTTACTGCTTAACTTAGGGCCATACGTGTTGCATATTCTTTATATTCCACCTTCTGCCTCTTTCTGTCAATTGTATTTCTTAAATTTCCCTTGAATCTTCTTCCATTCCCATTTATTCTGTCCTAATCAAAATATAATATTAATCACATTCTTAGACTGATTAAATCACTTATAAATGATATTCCTGCATATCTTATTTTTCCTTCCAATCCATTTCCATGCTGTCCCAGATTTTTCTTTCTTTTCTTTTTCGATATGGAGTCTCACTCTGTTGCCCAGGCTGGAGTGCTGTGGCACAATCCTGGCTCACTGAAACTTCTGCCTCTCAGGTTCAAATGAGTCTCCTGCCTCAGCCTCCTGAGTAGCTGAAATTACAAGTTTGTGCTACCATGCCCACCTAATTTGTCTATTTATAACAGAGATGGGGTCTCAAACTCCTGTGCTCAAGTGATCTGCCTGCCTTGGCCTCCCAAAGTGCTGGGATTACAGGTGCCCCAGATATTTTTTAAAAGTCATGAATCCCTTCTCAAATCACTTAAAGTTACTCTAAAATTTTAGGTATTTCTCTTAATGTTATCTACCATGTAACAATTCTACATGATTTGCACATGTACCCCAGGACTTAAAGTATAATTAAAAATTTAAAAATTTTTAAATTATAAAAAGAAACTAAAAAAACAAACAAACAAAAAATACAGTCACTTCAATGCAGAGTTTGCTTCATTTGCAACAAGCTTTATGAACAAGAGAGGGTTGCCCTAGGGGTGACCTTATGGGCAGTGTGCCAGGGTCTCCTCAAAAAAAAAAATTTAGATGGCCAAAAAGCTCTATTTCCTCCTAATGATCTTATATATGTAGCTTCTTTTATATATCTCAGCTTGTCTTAGTGAAACATTTCTTCGAGAAAGCATTTTCTGATATCGCTGGCTAAATCAATTTCCCATTTTGAACACTTATAACATCTTACACTATACAAAAATACAATAAATTAATGTAAAATTATTCTCTTAATGCCTATCATCTTCCCCATTATTTTGTATAAAAGTTTGAGTCATATCTGTTTTGTTTACCAAGCACACAAAAAAATTGTTGAATGCATGAGTTAGTTAATTAACAATCCAGTTGGCATCTTTTCAGTTCTCAGGAAAGAAGCCTTACTTGCAAGGTGATTGATAATATAAACAAATAATTATTATAAAATTAATTGGCCTTACTCTCAGTTTTTCACTCATGCACACCAAATGGTGCAACAATTTCCATACATGTACCATATCACTGATTCAATATACTAGCTTTCTATTGCAGCTGTAAGAAATTACCATAAACTTAGTGGCTTAAAACAACACAATTTATCTGCTTCTGGTTCCAGAGATCAGAAATGCAGAGAGTCTTATGTGGCTTTAATCAAGGTGTCCACAGAGCTAGATCCTTCTGAAATCTCTGGGGTTGAATCAATTTCCTTGGCTTTTCCAGTTCCTAGAAACTACCTGCATTCCTTGGTTTGTTGACCTGTCCTCACATCACTCCAAACTCTTGCTTCCTTTATAACATCTCCTACTACTTACCTTGATATTCCAGCATCTCTCTTATAAAGACCCTCATAAACTATATAGGGCCTGCCTAGATAACCCAGGATAATATCCCCAAAGAAGACCCTTAACATAATCACATTTGAGAAGCTCTTTTTTCCATGAAAAGTAATGTAATCACAGAATCCAGGCATTAGGATATGGATTTCTCTGAGAAATTGTGATTCATGCTACCACAGTCAAATAAAAGAAATTTTAACAATCTATATAGAGAAAAATCTGCTAAATTTCCTGTCTGATTAAGAGAAAGAAAAATGTTACTTATTCTAAATCAAGTCCCTTCTGCAATAGAGTTTTAAATGATTGCAAAAATGAGTTTGGCTGCTTGAGCAGTCTTTTATTACAAAAATTTACAAATCTCATTAAGCTTTGTTATTGTTTTCTCAATTCTGAATGCACAGCTGTCACCCAAATGACATGCATGAGTTAGAGGATGTAAAAAAAACACTTGTGGGAAAACTTACTGATTTC
This sequence comes from Callithrix jacchus, assembly GCF_049354715.1. Lineage (NCBI taxonomy): Eukaryota > Metazoa > Chordata > Mammalia > Primates > Cebidae > Callithrix > Callithrix jacchus. Next base: position 36,535,466 of record NC_133504.1, read on the forward strand.
TTTGTTTGTTTGTTTTTTAATATGTATTTTATTGTACTTTAGTTTCTGGGGTTCATGTGCAAAACATGCAGGATCATTGCATAAGTACATATATGGCAACGCAGTTTGCTGCCTCCATCCCCCCATCACTTAATATGGCACTTCTCCTCATGTTATCCCTCCCCAACCTCCCCACCCCGCCCCGCTGTTCCTCCCCTAGCCCCCAGCAATAAACCCCAGGGTGGGATACTCCCCTCCCTGTGTCCATGTGCTCTCACTGTTCAATACTCGCCTATGAGTGAGAACATGCAGGATTTATCTGTTCTTGTGTCAGTTTGCTGAGAATGATGGTTTCCAGATTCATCCATGTCCCTATAAAAGAAATGAGCTCATCATTTTTTATGGCTGCATAGTATTCCATGGTGTATATGTGCAGTATTTTCTTGGTCCAGTCTATCATCGATGGGCATTTGGGTTGGTTCCAATGCCACAATGAACATATGTGTGCATGTGTCTTTATAACAGAATGATTTATAATCCTTTGGATATATACTCAGTAACAGGATTGCTGAGTCAAATGGAATTTCTATTTCTAGGTCCTTGGTGAATTGCCACACTATCTTCCACAATGGTTGAACTAATTTACACTCCCACCAACAGTGTAAAAGTGTTCCTATTTCTCTACATCCTCTCCAGCATCTGTTGTCTTCAGATTTTTTAATAATTGCCATTCTCACTGGTGTGAGATGGTATCTCAATGTGGTTTTGATTTGCATTTCTCTAATGACCAGTGATCATGAGCATTTGTTCATATGTTTGTTAGCCTCGGAAATGTCTCCTTTTGAAAAGTGTCTGTTCATGTCTTTTGCCCACTTTTGAACGGGTTTTTCTCTTTTAAATCTGTTCTAGTTCTTTGTAGATTCTGGATATTAGCCCTTTGTCAGATGAGTAGATTGCAAAAAGATGTTTCCCATTCTGTTGGTTGCTGGTTAACCCTAATGATTATTTCTTTTGCTGTATAGAAGCACTGTAGTATAATTAGATTCCATTTGTCTATTTTGGCTTTTGTTGGCAATGCTTTTGGAATTTTAGTAACAAAGTCCTTGCCTATGCCTATGTCCTGAATGGTCTTGCTTAGGTTTTCTTCTAGGGTTTTCATGCTGTTAGGTCTTATGTTTAAGTCCTTAATCCATCTGGAGTTAATTTTAGTGTAAGGTGTCAGGAAGGGGTCCAATTTCTGCTTTCTGCACAATGCCTAGCCAGTTTTCCCAACAGCATTTATTAAACTAACAGGGAATCCTTTCTCTATTGTTTGTTTCTGACAGGTTGTCAAAGATTAGATGGTTGTAGATATGTGGCATTGCCTCTGAGGCCTGTGTTCTGTTCCATTGGTCTATATCTCTGTTTTGGTACCAGTACCATGCTGTTTTGATTACTGTAGGCTTGTAGTATAGTTTGAAGTTTGGTAGCATGATGCCTCCAACTTTGCTCTTTTTGCTTAGAATTGTCTTTGCTATGTGGGCTCTCTTCTGGTTCCATATGAAGTTTAAGGTGGTTTTTTCCAGTTCTGTGAAGAGGGTCATAGGTAGCTTGATGGGGACAGCACTGAATCTGTAAGTAGGCAGTATGACCATTTTCACAATATTGATTCATCCTAACTATGAGCATGGAATGTTTCCCCAGCTGTTTGTGTCATCTCTTATTTCCTTGAGCAGTGGTTTGTAGTTCTCCTTGAAGAGGTCCTTTATATCCTCTGTTAGTTGTATTGCCAGGTATTTTATTCTCTTCGTAGCAATTGTGAATGGCAGTTCATTCTTGATTTGGAATTTGACTCTCTTTGAGTCCGTTATTGGTGTATAGGAATGCTTGTGATTTCTCCACATTGATTTTGTATCCTGAGACTTTACTGAAGTTGCCTATCAGTTTCAGGAGATTTTGTGCTGAGATGATGGTGTCTTCTAAATATACAATCAAGTCATCTGCAAATTGAGACAATTTGACTTCCTCCTTTCCTAATTAAATACTCTTTATTTCTTTTTCTTATCTGATTTCTCTGGCTACAACTTCCAACACTACATTGAATAGGAGTGGTGAGAGAGGGCATCCTTCTCTAGTGCCAGATTTCAAAGGCAACACTTCTAGTTTTTGCCCATTCAGTATGATATTGGCTGTTGGTTTGTCATAAATAGCTTTTATTATTTTGACATATGTTCTGTGGATACCTAGTTTGAGAATGCTTAGCATAAAGGGCTGGTGAATTTTGTCAAAGGCCTTCTCTGTGTCAATTGAGATAATCATGTGGTTTTTGTTTTTGGTTCTGTTTATGTGGTGAATTATGTTTATAGACTTGCATATGTTGGATAAGCTTTTTGATGTGCTGCTGCAATCAGCTTGCTGGTATTTTATTGAAGATTTTTGTGTCTATGTTCATCATGGATATTGGCCTAAGTTTTCTTTTCTTGTTGAGTCTCTGCAGGGTTTTGGTATCAGGATGATGTTGGTCTCATAAAATGATTTGGGAAGGATTCCCTCTTTTTGGATTATTTGAAATAGTTTCAGAAGGACTGGTACCAGTTCCTCTTTGTGTTTCTGGTAGAATTCGGCTGTGAACCCATCTGGACTGGGGCTTTTTTGTGTGGTAGGCTCTTAATTGCTGCCTCAACTTCAGCCCTTGTTATTCATCTATTCAGCGTTTTGATTCTGCCTGGTTTAGGCCTGGGAGGTTGCCAGTGTCCAGGAATTTATCCATCTCTTCCAAGTTTAATGGTTGGTGTGCATAAAGTTGTTTGTAGTATCTCTGATGGTAGTTTTATTTCTGTGGAATCTGTGGTGATATCCCATTTATCATTTTTTATTGCATCTATTTGATTCTTCTCTCTTTTCTTTTTTATTAATCTGGCTAGCAGTCTATTTTGTTGATCTTTTCAAAAAAACCAGATCCTGGATTTATTGATGTTTTGAAGGGTTTTTTGTGTCTCTATCTCCTTCAGTTCTGCTCTGATCTTAGTTATTTCTTGCCTTCTGCTAGATTTCGAGAAACTTGTGTATGCCTCATGAAGTTCTCATGTTGTGTTTTTCAGCTCCATTAAGTCATTTATATTCTTCTCTAAGCTAATTATTCTCATTAGCACTTCATCAAACCTTTTTTGAAGGTTCTTAGTTTCTTTGAATTATGTTAGAACATGTTCTTTTAGCTCAGAAAAGTTTATTACCCACCTTCTGAAGCCTGTTTCTGTCAATTCATCAGACTCGTTCTCCATCCAGCTTTGTTTCTTTATTGGTGATGAATTGTTATCCATTGGAGGAGGAAAGCTTTCTGGTTTGGGGTGTTTTCATCCTTTTTGTGCTGGTTACTTCCCATCTTTGTAGATTTATCTACCTGTCTTGTTTGTAGTTGGTGACTTTCAGATGGATTCTCTGAGTGGACATCCTTTTCGTTGATAATGAAGTTATTTCTTTCTGTTTTTTTAGTTTTTCTTCTAACAGGCCCCTCTTGTGTAGGACTGCTGGAGGTCCACTCCAGACCCTGCTTGCCTGGGGATCACCTGCAGCAGCCTCTGTGTTATCTCACTGGGAACTGCACTCGAGAGCTGTTCACATTCTGCCATCTTGGATCTGCCTCCCTGATTTCTTTTTTGATATTATATGGAATTGTTTTACTGAATATTACATAATGATTAAGTACCATAAATTATTGTTTATCTAATGGGAAAAAAGTGAATTATAAAGGTCAGATTCATCTTTCTAAATCACAAAAGGTACTCTCCTGGACCACCTTGAAACATTTGTTACCCAAATACATACAAGAACTACCTTTGATCTTCAAATTTAAGATTTGAATTTAGAAAACACTCACATCCTATTTCTCCCCTAATAACATTATAATTTGGTCCTTTACTAAAGAGTCATTTGTTCACTTAACAGCCACTTTAAAAGTAAATTTAGCAGTAAGAGCTACTATCAGTGTGACCCATATTTAACAAGCCAAGCATAGAGCTAAAATTAAAACAATTTTATATGTGGCAATAAGTGTTGACCATTACTGTAAATTTACATTCGATTGTGAATCCTACAAGTTTTGAGTAGAAGACTCTCAGTACTGGTCCTTCCTCACAGACATGACAGTAAGAAATATAACCGATAATACTGAAGGGTGTCACAAAGTCATATAACTGGTTTTATATGTCACTCAAACATCTGCTTCCTTGTTTTACAGATGCATTTGACATAACCTGAAACATTACCAGAAAGAGCCATTCTATAACTTTGGCTTATTAGTCATAAACTTAAATTGATTTGTTATTACAAAAATATTGAATAATTTTTGTAAACTCATGTTAAGTAATTGAATTCCTAGTGCATATACTAATTGATTACAGAAGAGGTTCATCTAAAATTGTGTTGCATGTCAAGAGAAGCCCCATATATAATTTTTTAAGAACAATATCAGTAATACCCACAAGCATTTAATATATTGATTGCATCATGGATACATACTCATGCATCACTTAAAGACATTTTAGTCAACAACGGACTGCATAGATATCAGTGTCCCCAGCAGATTATAACAGAACTGAAGAATTCACATTGCTTATGACATTGTAGCTACTATAAGGTCATAGGTCAATGCATTACTTATATGCTTGTGGTAATACTGGTGTAAACCTGTGCTGCTGCCAGTTGTACAAAATTTTAGCACATACAATTATGTAGGGTACATAATACTTCATAATGATAATAAACAATTATGTTACTGGTTTATGTGTTTACTATGCCACACTTCTAATGGCATTGATGACCCATCTGGAGCAGCTGCTGCAAAGTCGCTGGCTGCAGCATGGGAGGCACCACCGGGGCTGTGCACTCTGTGGAGCCAGCAGGGGCCAGGAACAGACAGGAGCCCTGCCCCTTACCAAGTCAGTAGGACAGGAGCCCCATGCTTTCAGGCACGGTTGCAGCCACCCAGCTGGGGCTCCAGATCCCAGCATCCCTGCACACTTGGGAACCTAGGAAGCCCCTTGCCCCAGCACTCTTGAAAGTGCCTGCTCCTGCTGCCTGGCCTCTCCCCACTCCCAGCACCTGCTCTGGGGTGCAGAAGCCACTTGCAGTACCTGTTCCTACAAGTTCTACTCATGGTAACTACCCTATACAGGGGTACCATTTTTTATCTTTTATACCATATTTTGATGGTGCTTTTTCTATGTTTAGGTATACAAATACTTCTCATTGTGTTATAATTGGCCACAGTATTCAGTACAGTAACATGCTGTATAGATTTGTACCCCAGGAACAATAGGCTAACCATACCATTTAGCCTAGGTGTATAGGAGGCTGTATCAGTGTGTTCTTATGCTGCTAATAAAGACATACTCATGACTGGGTAATTTATAAAGGAAAGAGGTTTAATGGACTTGTGAGTCCACATGGATGGAGAGGCGTCACAATAATGGATGAAAGCAAATGAGGAGCAAAATCTCATATTACATAGCAGCTGGCATGAAAGCTTCTGTAGCAAAACTCCCCTTTATAAAACCATCAGATTTTGTGAGACTTATTCACTATCATTAGAACAGCACAAGAAAGACCTGCCCCCGTGATTCAATTACATTCCACCACGTCCCTCCCATGACACAGAGGAATTATGGGAGCTACAATTCAAGATGAGATTTGGGTGGAGACACAGCCAAATCATATCATAAGCCATACCATCTAGGTTTGTGTAAGTATCTTCTGTGATGTTCACACAATGAAGAAATCACCTAAACATGCATTTCTCAGAACATATCTCCATTGTTTGTGATGCATGACTGAATTAAGTAGTTAATTTCTGATGAAATTAGGTGGCTCATTTTATTCACTATGTGATGCATAAATAATTTAAAAGTTTAGATATGTAATATGTATATTAACTTATTAAATAAAAAATATAAGTTATCATGTTTGGTTCTGGGGCTTGAGATACAAGGATAAATTACTAAATTACACAAGTTCTCATATCTCCTTTTTCCTAATGTACTCTCCTTATGTTTGTAACATAACACAATCAGATATGGAAGTGTTAATATAATAAGGTGATATAAAATATTATATAATTTTCTAGTCACTACATTGCTACTCAATTTAGCCCTGTAGTCAATTTACCTAGGTTTGATGTGTATAGATCTATCTTTTTCAGGAAAAACATCAAGGTTCCTTAAGTGCTCCTTCCCGTCTTATGTTTGAGACTGCCGATCACCACCCTCACCCCATAGTCACGTGGCTCACAAACAACCCAAGCCAGTATACCAAGTCCTTCCTGGAATCAAGGAAAGAGAGTCCATTTTTCTCTGATGGTGAAGCTGAAAAAATATAAGCCAAGTTTCTTTTGTTAGCTTCAATTTCTTCCTCTCAAAAAGAACTGGCATGGAAGAATTAATACTACCCACAATGAAAGCAATAATAATAATGGATGCAGAATGAAGCTTATGGCAGCATTAGTACTGCTGTCATTCCAAAAATCTCTCTCTATTCCTGTACATCTGCTGTAGATATAGAGCCAACAAATTCCCTTAAACTAGTACCACTATAGGAATTCAAAAAAGAAATGAGATGATAGCAAAGCAGAGATCGGGGTTTTCACAGAAGAGATGACTTTATGATAATTTGAATGTACAAGACTTTGATAGTAGGGATGGGAAGTGGTAGCAGATAAGAAATAGCATATGTAGATATAAAAGAAATTAAAAACATAGAGTGGAGATGCGTATCCTCACTCTAGGCCCACAAAAGAGCTGGTGCTGAAAACCTTCCTTCCATATCCAGTCTGCATCTCATAGCCCTCACTTTCTATTTTGCAGTGTGGGTTGGTCATTGGAAAAAGGAAGGCAGCATGGGGAGTGTGGATTCAGCAAATGCATCACCTCTACTAGATAATTCATGGACTTTACCTGAGAGCCAAGACAGCAGACTTCAATGGGTAGGTCAGCTGAAGGCACTGCTCAGCAGCTGCAACATGAAGTGTCTCTTCGTATGAAATCAGACAGGCATTTGTTTGCTCCCCTGGTGCTGGTGACCTATAATATTTAGCATTTTCTCCAATCAGCTCCCACTCCCCTAAAGTCAGATGCCTTATAGCAGATACCATTGAGCTCTCCAGCATCATGGCCCATTTTCTCTGACCCATGCTTCCAGCAGAAGTGATTATGACCTTGACCCTATTCTCTGTTAAATCTAGTGCAATGACATGAATTCAGGACCCTGCTTCCATCAGGCCTCCTTTCCTTTTTAAGAATATGTCTTCTCTTAACTGAATCCATGTCTTGCTAATCACAGCTTGCTTCTCAAGTTCGTCATTTCTAGAGTGGGCTTCAAAAGCCTGGAAAACATGTTGAACATTGTTCTGATTCTCAGGTCAATTCTGACGGCTCTGGATATCTTAAAGAGCTATTTACAAATGTGCAAATATGTGTTGAGCACTTACTATACGTCGAGCACTGCTCTAATGTCAAAAAGAAAAGAGCAAAGCCTAAACATTCTAAGCATTATATCATAACATTCTTTGCCTTGATCAATATTGCCTCTCCCTCAAGGTAAATTCCTCTTATCTTTGCTCTAAAACCCAAGGCCTAACAAACTCTTGATCTTGTGCTTCCTCCTTTCTCCTATCTAACCCTAAACTAATAGGGGATGCTCACCATCATGTATTTACTGGCGCTACCAACAAGACAGTAAACCATCTTCCTTGCGACCTTTTGTACCTTGGTAATGGAGGTATTACGTGCTTGTTTTGTGATTACTTCTTTGCTGCCTGTGGCCACTAGTATATTTATCTAGTTGGGTGTCTGATGATGACAGCTTATTCTTAACTTACTAGTGTGACATTCAATTGCACAGCATCCTAGGATGGGTCACGCAATTGAGGCAATGTCTTTTTTTTTTTTTTTTCATGCGGGTCCCTCTCTCTGCTTCACATAGATTTCATTGGTCTTGGTTTTTCTTTTTTTCCAAGACAGGGTCTCACTCTGTTGCCCCGGCTAAAGTGCACTGACATGACTGTAGCACACGGCAACCTTGATTTTCTGGTACCAAACAATTGAGGTAATGTCACTTCCTTCCCTTCAGTCTAGCTATCTGTCTCCAGGTATCCCACCAAGACTAACGTTTTTTTTCTCTTAGTCTGCTGGGATGACAATATGCCCTGCCTCTTCTATTTCCAAGGCTCACTCTGGACTCCAGGGAAAACTTATCTTCCTTGCTCTCCCTGTGGGTATGGTCTCAGGCTATTTCTAGGCACATTCTCTGAAGAGTGCCATGCTACAGTTCTGAAAGGATCAATGAGGAAGGCCTACACAGCGAGCACCTGCCTTTGCAAGACCCCTAGTCTAAGAAAAGAGATTATCCTGGTGTATTTCTTCAGAACAGAAAGAGCTGAAAGTTGCCCCTCATCTTCACAAAAAGAAAGGATAATATGCAGAAACCATTCTTTTAGAATCTCTGTTCTCTAGAAAGAATACTTTTTTTTTTTTTTTGTCAATCAATGAGAGCATGTAACATTGCTCAGGTTGGCCTTGAACTCATGGCCTCGCCTCTTCAAGCGCCAGGACAACTGGCTGGAGCCACTGTGGTGCCCAAGAATACTTTCTTTAAAACAACTTTACATTGATTCTCCAATCTGGGGAAAGTAAGGTAAAGACAAACTTGTTTATTTTTCTTATTGACTTAGTTTTATCTCATGATTCAAAAGAGGTCGCTGAATCCAGCCATCAGGTTTCTCAGTTCTTTGTGCTTAGCAATTCGGGATGGAGGGTGGTCAAGAAGAACTCAATCCAAACACAAGGATTTTACAAAAGCAATTAGCTTATATGCCGATTCATTTTATGCCTTTATTATTTTTCTATTTTCAGACTACTTGAGGTAGTAAACTATGACGTCAAAGCATACAAAGTTGGCAAACTGCAAAACCTGAAAAGTCAGTTCTCAGACTTCTTTCCTCTACTTATACACCAAAGTGATCTTGTCCAGAATCAGGCTTTAAACCCCAACTCTCTTGTGGTGACTCCTGAAAGCCCAGAATCCTCCCTAAAATCTAGACTGATATATTTCATAGCCTATTTCGTATCTGCCACTTTTCAATTAATTCAGCAAATATTTATTGATGCCTATTTGCAAGTCACTATTTCCACAGTCCTTGCAAAAAAAAAAATGATTGTTTCATAGTCATGGTAAAAAGTAACTACCAGAACTAGAACTGATTTTGTTCAATGAGTGACTACTCACCTTGGTGAACATGCTTCTAAAAACCAGCCAGTCAGTGGCATCCCTCTTCTTTATAAAGCCAGCCAAGCAACCACAGCCTCATTTCAGCAAACATGCCTCTGAAATTCAGCCCATCAAAAACATCCCTGCCACAGTGACCGAACATCTCCAGCTGCCTTAACCCAATTATGCCAATAAATCTTCACCCAATGCCTGAATATCATGCCTTTCAACAGCCCTGTGTAAGATAAACAATCTTCTTTGTTTGGAGAAAATGTGCCTAACAAACATAGCTCTTTTTTTAAGTGGTAAATTCAGATTTTTGAATCAAACTTAAATGCTGATCTTACACTACAAGAGTTGAATAAATGATTAGGTGATGACACAACTTGAGTGAGTTAGATATAGAAAGCCACCATAGGACCAACATAACTACTACAAAGAGTGCATGCTGCTAGTTAGGTTTCTCGTGATGCTTAGAACAAGCCACAAAAAGAGTGTGAATTAATCTCAGAATGCATAATGACAAAACCAAGTTTATTGTAAAACATGAGTATTTCTTAGGTGGCTGCATCTAGTGCACACTGTTAGAGCCACCACAACAAAAGAACATAGACTGCCATGATCTCAGCTCACAGCAACCTTTGCCTCCAGGTTCAACCAATTCTCCTGCCTCAGCCTCCCTAGTAGCTGGGACTACAGGCACACACGACCATGCCCCAGCTAGTTTTTTGTATTTCAGTAGTGATGGGGTTTCACCATGTTGTCCAGGCTTATCTTGAATTCCTTAGCTCAGGCAATCCACCCACTTCAGCCTCCCAAGGTGCTGGGATTATAGGCATGAGCCACCGAGACTGGTCAATGGCTGCTTTCTCACTGTGCCTTTACATGGTCATCTCTCTGTATACACATTCTTCTAATGTCTCTCGATATGTCCAAATTTATTCTTTTTATAAAGACACCAGTCATATTAGATAGGGCCCACCCTAAGGACCTCATTTTAACCTAATTGCCCCCTTTAAAGACCTTATCTACACATTCTGAAAAACTGGGGATAGGAATTCAACATATAAATTTTGGGTAGACACAATTCAGCCCATAACACTGAGATCCATGGCCCACACCCCGCATTAAGACTAAAAGTAATTATTCTCCTGAGTGCTGGAAGTGCTGCCAGGACACAGCCTTCAGCTGTCAGCCCTTTTTATGAAGTACCTTGCCCAAGGTATCTTCTTCCCCAAGGTTATGTCCCATTCTCAGAGCAGTTCATATCCAAAAACTTATCAACACAGTATTGCAAAGGCCCATCCCCTTGCCTTAATCTGGGAGGAATCTGAAATCCCATCCTCTGGGTTCACGTGAGGCTTCTGTTGCAACTACATCCCATTATCAATGTCCCTCTGCCCAGTCCTACTTCCTTAAGGAGTTCTCCCTAATGGATTTCCTGTGCTCTAATCTCCATCTCTGAGTCTGCTTTGTAAGGGATCCATCTTATGACTCTTCTGAAATAGAATCTTGATTATATTGGAAAAATAAGTAGTGGCAAATCTAGTTATTTATTAGTTATTATTTAGATCTGGTTAGTTATTTATTAGTTATTTAGATCACAGAAAATGATATTCTATGTAAGGTTATTAAACTGGGATACAGCATTTGGGTTTCCTTTAAATAATACTATTTTGCATGAATTTTTTTATCACAAATGAGAGATTTGGTTCTTTATGGAATGTTTACATAAAGTCATTACATTTAGATATTCTTAAATAATGATATTTATTTAAGCTGTCACTGAAGTATGGAGTTTTTAGCTTTTGATAAATTTTTCCCTAGGTATAAGGAAGAGAAGTATATGGTGCTTAAGAGAACATGAGTTAAACAAAGAATCTGATCAGGGATGCAAAAATTCTGGTCTGGTCAACTTTGCTTCTCCAGAGGAGCAGAAGTGAATGAATTTTCTCACCTTGGTTACTGGAAGATGCCTGTAATGTGAGTGGTACACAACTTTCTTGTCATTGCCTTTGCCTACTTATTAAAACTGAATTTCTGAAGCACTAACACCAAAAATTTTTCCTCCAGGCCAAAGTAAGGACCCAGCAGTGCCAAGTATGTAGAATACTGAAATTGAACAGTAACCAATTCCCAGGACAGGTGACTCGCCAGAAACCCCTTCTCACTACAACACAACTGAGCCTCTAAGTGAATGCAAGCATATTTCTCCCTTTGCTTATAGAGTCTCAAAAAGAAGCCAACTCCATCCCACCCCTCAGATTATAAGCATCTACTATATTTATTTAACCATAATATTGTGATACTTTGCCTACACAGTTTTTGTTATTGTGAAGTAATCGAGACCATAATCTAACCTCCAATATCTCCATGAAGAAACTAATATAGTCAGGTAGCTTGTCTTGAGAGATGCTCATGCTATTAACAAATCCCTCTAAACTCATTGCCACCAAAACTCACACAAACACAAACACATATACACACTTATACACAAATAAGTTAGCAAAAAACAGAGAAGTGTGTACCTTAGGGGTGAATATAGATCAGCATCAGGCAGTCAGGTGCAAACTTTTCAATGAACTAGCCAAAATATTCTTCATTTGACTTTCTTTTAAATATTTGAATGATGTGGTCAGGTGCTTCTTCTGGGAGTTACCCATCATTATTAAAAGATGAACTAACAGAGGAGGAAGAAAATCTTTTCAACATATACGATTTATGAGTAAACCCTGAATAGTGTCATTAACAACTCTTTCATTCAGGTGTCCAGAAATAATAATCAATCAAAATATCAGGCACAGAGAACATACAAGAAGAGAAGGCTGTCACACTGAGGTCAAATATCTAGAATCTATGCAGTATGTAATTGCTTATCAAACTATCTTGTGGTGAATAACCAGTTTTGTCTTTTATTTCCAATTCATCTTTATATTGATTGATATTGTTGGTCTATATCACTTCATAAAAATGAGTCTACAAAGATAGTAGGGTGTTTTCACAATATCAAATTGCTATTAAATGTTTCTATCCACTAATTCTTATAAGTCTCTCTACTTATACTTCTGCTGACTGGAAACAAGCCATTTGTGGAGAAGCACGGGTCTATGGGTTATACTTTGAATAGCACATTTCTATGTAATCTGTGTGCCACTAAAAGGAAGACATAAACCTCCCAGCCTACCATTCTGCATTGGTAACTCACTGCAGAACAAAATTTAAAAATATAGAAACAAATTATCTTATGTGTGTTCCTTTGATAGCCTCACTTGTGCTAGACTAACTGACTCCATCTTATGTGTGAGCCTGAAAAGCTACATCTTAGCTTCTCCCTCCCTGCCACGGTCCCCTCAGGTGCATTACTGGGTCACGCTGTACTCAGAGCTTTAAACTGTTGAGGTTTGGGTCACCCTGTTCTCAGTACCTGTAACTGTTGTAACTACATCCTGCTTGGCAAGTTCACCCACTGTTGTGAATACCCCCTGTTGGTGATTGATTATATGGAAAGTCCCCCTTGCTGTCCCCCTTGATGATTGTATGGAGATGCCCTTGGTAACTCCTCTTAGTAACTAACAACTATGAGAACCATTTACCTCCTAGTAACCAGATTTCTCTATAACTTGCTTGTTCTGCCTCTGTAAAATTCTGCTTCAGCTAGGCTCCCCCTCCCCTTTCTTAAGCAAAGTATAAAAAGGAATCAAACCCCTTCCTCGGGCTGAGAGATTTGAGTGTGAACTGACTCTCGGTCACTGGCAATAAAGGACTCATGATTCAAACTCAGAGTGTGGCGCTTTCCATTCAATTCACTCGGTTATAACACTCAAATACTTAAAACCTGTCTCTCTAACATTATCAAAGATTAACATGGCATTGAAATTCTGAAAGCACTTTGATAGATCAGTTGGTTTCATAAATATTTGGGGCATATTATATGTTCTAGTTTCTGCCCTAGACATTGGACCTGCTTAGCCTGTTGTAAAGAAGTTCCCTATTTAGAATTCCATCTAGCAAAATATTGGATGAGGGATATTAGTCACTAGAAGAAAAGCCCCCAGGTCTCTAGCGGGTCTGTGAGGATAGTTCCCATAGTGACACTATCAGTGTGAAATAGGCCAATTTAAACTGTGTTGCTGCACTGCACATGATCAGTTCCCACTGACTGCTGTGAGCAAAGGCTTTACTGCTGTTCCTGCAGGAGTGTGCATCAATCATCAGGTTAAACCTGCAAGCAGGGTTCTGCCTTTTGTATGGGTCATGCACAGGCTTAGACAAGCAACTTGATATTTCACATTGTCACATATCGATTCACTTGAATTAGTAAAGTATTTTGGTAGTATACATCATTTTTCTGATTAAAGAAAGAAACTATTTTTTTCTGGCTGACTAGTTTGTTTGATTAAAATTAACAAGTAGCTTTTTCAAATAGCTTGTCAGTTGACTCGTCAATACCTAGTCTCATGAATTTCATAAGGATCAGTTTTGAACTGCAAACATTTTTAGAGGACCAGTCATAATTCTAAATCTTTCTTCAACAACTGAGTAAGAAATATTATAGCCAATTAATTTGTTTCCATGGCACAATCTATAGGCTCACTATTCTTAAGGAGAGTAAAAAGATATTGAAAAGACATAGCCACCAAAGTCTAAGTCCATACAGAAGAGGTTTCGATGGGTAATCTTCGAGAGAATATATTATTAATAAGGTTATTAAAGGAGAGCCATATTTACAATATTTGCTCAACTAAAATTATGGTTTTCAAAATTGAGGCCTCAGAATAAACCACCCGGATGGTTTAAAATCTTGCTGTAACAATTTTTAAATGTTTTTTAAAATAATAGGGAATTGCAATAAAATAAGAACACCCAAATTACTACATACAAAATAAAACAATGACTAAATACCAAAATCATAAAGCAAACTTAAGAGGCCTAACATAAAGTAAAGGCACATCCACAGTTTAAAATATTATAGAAATAAAAATATAAATAGATACACGAATAATGTATGGTGTGCTGAAAATACCGTAAGAAGATTTTTGGTACAATGTTATGAAGAAAAGATATAACAAAAATATCTATCTGTAACACAGATTTTCTTTTAAAAGGCATGAAATATACTCACTGGAGAACAGCCAGTCATATTCTCTAAAGATAGAAATATTAATGGGTCAACATTATTTTCTTTTTTTCTCTCTGATATTCAACCCTGAGGATAGTACTCTGATAATTGGGGAGGGGGCCATGAGGGGAGGAGTGAACTTTGTTCAAAAAAAGAAAGCAGGAATTATAAACAGGTGTTTTAAAAAGGTTAGAGGAGAATGGTTATTTTTAATTGATTAAGAAATAAAAATTAAATGGATTATAATTTAAGAAAAAAACAAATTAAGTGGCAGTGCCATGTTTTAACAATGTCAAGCAGTGGATGGGCACAATGACTCATGTCGGTAATTCCAACACTTTGGGAGGCCAAGGCAGGAGGATCAGAAGATCAGAAGTTCAAGACCAGCCTGGCCAACATGGTGAAACCCCATCTCTAAATATACAAAAAAATATTAGCTGGGTATAGTGGCAGGTGCCTGTAATTGCAGCTACTCAGGAGGCTGAGGCAGGAGAATCACATGAACCCAGGAGGCAGAGGTCGCAGTGAGCTGAGATTACACCATTGCACTCCAGCCTGGGCAACAGAGCAAGACTCTGTCTCCAAAAAATAGAATAAAAAAAACAATGTCAAGCAAAGGAATCCAACTGCCTGCCATTTGAACCAAATGTCTTGTAGCTATCAACTCTCCCAGATATTGTTCCTCTATGCTGTAAAAGACTGCCAAGAAGTTTTCCTCTGACTGTCTTTCAATAAAAAACCATTGTTAATCATCTGGACTTCTAAATCTCTTATGCTAATCAGCATATGTGCTCTAGTAGCCTTCAAATTGAATTAGTTGGACTTCCCAGGAGAGGATCTAAAGAACAAAAAATCCCTCTTCCTTTAGCTCTCCCTCATCTGAAAAAAAAAAGAAAAAAAGAAAAGTCTTCATATAGCTTTTAATTTTCATAGACTATCTAAAGACAGAAGCATTAATAAATTTGCATTCAAACTTACCCCTCTCATTTAGGGGTAAGCCCACTCCATTATTCTCTACTTTAAAGCATATTCCTAAATGGAAATTCTCAATTCAGGTCCCCAAAAAATGCTTAATGTATTTTTAACAGTATTTCTTACTCTCTGGAAACCTTGTTTCTTAGATTAACTGTCATAAAACTAATTTATATAAATTTAATATATATTTAAATCAAAAGAGACTGAATCATAATAATAAAACAGATCTTATATGAATGCTATGATACTAGCATAAGCACTACTTTGGCTAACGTTTGATGTGTCAATAATAATAAAATCTAATTAGCAAACACTATCTACAGATGTTCTACTGAAGGTTATCTTAGT
Source organism: Callithrix jacchus (assembly GCF_049354715.1). Classification (NCBI taxonomy): domain Eukaryota; kingdom Metazoa; phylum Chordata; class Mammalia; order Primates; family Cebidae; genus Callithrix; species Callithrix jacchus. Next base: position 36,551,124 of record NC_133504.1, read on the forward strand.
CCTCTGCCAGAATCCTTTAGGATACGCAGTATCAATTACTATGGCAAAAATTGTGACTGTAAGAAATGAGAGGAAGGGTGATTCTGTTCTGGATATATAGCACACATACCATACCTCACTTAGTAGCAGTGATCCCTAGCACTTATTCTTGAGGAGAAATCAGACTTTTAGTGGAAGATAATTCAAACAGATGCCTCCTATTTAAGCACTAAAACACATTTAGATATTGGATGGTGACATCACTAGAATATCCCTGTTGAATTGTAGAATAATTGCACCTTGACAAGGAAAATATTAGCCTAAAGTAGCAGTGTCTATAAGAATATTAAAATCCAAGATAATTTATTTTTTATTATTATTTTTTATTGCATTTTAGGTTTTGGGGTACATGTGAAGAACATGCAAGATAGTTGCATAGGTACACACATGGCAGTGTGATTTGCTGCCTTCCTCCCTTTTACCTATATCTGGCATTTCTCCCCATGCTATCTCTCCCCAACTCCCCACCCCCGCTGTCCCTCCCCTATTCCCCCCAACAGATCCCAGTGTGTAGTGCTCCCCTCCGTGTCCATGTGTTCTCATTGTTCAACAAAGTCAAAATTTCTATTTACATAAACAAAAAAATTAAAAACTTACAAGTAACATTACTAGAATTATGATTTCTAAGAAATGAATGAGAAATTTTATGACAGAAAACTGTTACAATAGTTCAAAACCAGATTGAATTCAGTTTGATTCAAATTCATATCAATTTTTATAATTATGCTTTAATAAGGTTTGTAAGATATGATTTTTATTAGCACATGTAGATATATTTAGCTTCTAATATTTCTTAACATATAATGGTCAAATCGTCTATAAGATTTATTCTATTCTAAATAGAATAAAAATTTCACTGAATAAAAATTTGGCAAGTTAACAAATCAATTATATCATAAATGCAAATTGGTAGTAATAAAATTTACCATGTTATACATGTTTTAAAGACAATTACCTTCATGTACACATAATAATAAATGCAATTTATTCTTCATAAACTGTAAAGAATCACGTATTCAAATGGTTTTCAGGTCTTTCTCAAAAACAGTGTGTTAATTATGTTTCACTCCATTAATAATTATTTGCTGTACATCAGACACTTTTTGAGAGATATAAAAAAGCTTCAAAAAATGCTGCTTCTTGTTTTTATTTTCTGGAGGTTTGTGTTGCTATTATTTGAATTTTTGTCTGTCTTATTTTGACCATGTAATCAATAATTCAGTGTGGAGCTGAGGAGTAAATTTATCCCAGGCCCCTCATTTAGGTTAAACCAGACTTACAGGCATGTTAACTAGTACAAGTAATGTTATTAGTAAAGGTTACTATTGTGAGGACTAAAAAATCTTGCATAAGTATATGTTAACCAGTCTATCTTAATACAGCTCTATTTTCTTTCAACCTGAGGAAAACCAAGAGCTAAAAAATAAAAATAAATAAGGCTCTATTTTCATCTTACTGTGAGGTAGCTTTAATAAACTATGTTATATCAAATAGCAAATGGATAACTAGTTTATGATACTTTTTTAAATATGACTAGATCTTCAAATGTTGGCCTCAATTGTTTTTCCAGTCCAACACTGTGTATAAACTTTTGTATAGTACAATGCTTTCCAAACAGTTAAAAAGGTTCTAAATATCAAAACTCATTTGAATTCAATAAATTCCAGAGCTATAATGAGTTAGCAAAACAAACCAAGAATGCATCAATTACAGCATCAAAGAATAGGAGAGACCTATGGATCATCCAGTCCAATCCACTCTCTTTTACATTAAATGTATGCTTACCTACAAACAGTGCTATCCGAGAATATGCTTCATAATCGATCTGATATAACCTAAATTCTTTTTCTGCTTGGAATATTTTTATCTCTTCATGATAATGTGTTTTTATATATACTTTCCTTTTCTACAGTTTTTTGTTGTTGTTGTGGTTGTTTTTTTTAAGAGAGCAGCATGATATAACTGATAACTGAAGTTTACAGACTCTAAAATCAGACCTAGGTTTAATTTCCAGTTTGGGTATTCATTGACTGTTTAGCCTCAGGAATTTATTCATTCATACATTGATTCATTGCACCATAGTCACTAAAAACATACATGCTCCAGGCACTGTTCTAAGTTTAGAGATATAGCAATAAAAAAGGACAGAGTGCCTTCTCTATTAAACCCTGAGTTCTAGTGTATTGGAATGCACTCTGAGATTGGGAAATGAGAAAATCTCTACCTAACAGTTTGTAAGAAAATCAAACATGTCATTGTATTTTAATATAAATATGTTAAAGTATGCTGCATATGTTATGCCAGGCAGCTTCCCAACACAAACCTAATGCTCTCCTTAAGTATTTTCAGGCTGGGAGACAAATGCACATTGATGATAATCCATGGAGAAGCATCCCATCCCAGCCAGTTCTAGTGCTGAACAGTGACCCAAAGAAGCCTTGGTGCTCTCCTTGAACCTTCCTCAGATGAGGAGGCAAGAACAGATCAGAGATTATCCACAGAGGGAACATATGGCCCTGCTTAGCCCCAGCAGCCAGAGAGTGACCCAATGAAGCCATTGTGTTTTGCTAAGGCTGCCCTAATCCAGGAGACAAGCTCAAGTCCATGCCTATCTGTGGAGCATAGTGTCTGACACTGCTCACCCCAAATGGCAGGGCAGAGAACTCAGAGACCTCATTCAGCCTCAGAGCCTGGTACGCAACCCTGTCAAACCACAGATTCCAAAAAATGGTACTGCCTAGTCAGGAAAGACAACCTTAAACCCTGCCTGATCAGAGATGATTACAGAGCCCAGCCAGCAACTCCAGCTAATCAGAGTTCAACCAGTTGTCTTACTGGACCACGGAGCACTTCTGACATATCCATTTGACCTCTAAGCACAGGGAGCAGCCCAGCCCAGCAAAAGGACCTAACATCAAAATTTGTCTGTCCCAGGTCCCAATGGCTAGGCCCAGAATCCCAGACTAGACAAAATTCTGATGATCTATCACTATCAAAGAATACCTAGAAAGGCTGAAAGACGTGGTCTTTTCTCAATGTGCAGGCACCAATGCAGAGACATATGGAAAAATCAGAGAAGTAGTATACCACCAAAAAAAAATTAAGCTCCAATAATGGACCCTCAGAAGATGGATACATAAGAATTGATTGACAAAGAATTCAAACTAATCCTCTTAGAGAAGTTTGGGGAACTAAAATATGGATATTAAAAATAGATAGAAAATTAAAATTTGTAAAATGATTGATGAACAAAATGAGAACTTTGACAAAGAAATAAAAACTATAAGAAAAACATGTAGCAATAAAGAATACAATAACTAAACTAAGACCTAAGAGTAATTGGTATTCCTGAGGAAGAAGATAAATCTAAAAGTATAGAAAACTTACTTGAGGAAATAATCAAGGAAAACTTCCCTGTCCTTGCTAGAGAGCTAAACATTCAAATACAAGAAGCTCAAAGAACACCTGGAAAATTCATGACCAAAAGATCAACACCTAGATGTGTAGTCATCAGGTTATCTAAAGTCAAGACAAAGGAAAGAATCTTAAGACCTGTGAGGCAGAAGCATCAGGTAACCTATAAAGAAAAATCTATTTAAACAGCAGATTTACCAGCAGAAACCATACGAGCTAGAAGGGATTGGGGTCCTATCTTTAGCCTTCTTAAACAAAATTTTTATCAGCCAAGAACTTTGTATCCAGTGAAACTTTGCTTCATACATGAAAAAAAGTTAAAATGTTTTTCAGACAAATAAATGCTGAGAGAATATGCCATAATACGTTTCACGTGCTTATGACTCTCAACCTAGCTCTTACTTGAACACCCTGTGGAGTCTCAAACTTGCCCCAGCTCCCACTGAGAATCTCAGTAAAATCTGAACATAATGCAGTAAAATAATATATACTCACTTAAAAACCATCATAATAAATATACTTGTCTCATTTTGTCTAAAATATCAAATTCAATGTTAAAGTGAATAAGTACCAATAATGATTTCTCTTTTTATTGGTTTTAACTGTGATGTTTTAATTGTAAAATATTGATCAACTCTCTAATTTTTCAAGTCTAAATTTATGTTGTCTTATTTATTATTCTTCTTTCCTCTCAGACCCTTTCCTTGTTTCTACATGAATATAATCTCTTCTTTTGCCCAGACCAACAACTTTTCTGAAATATAATTTCTTTTTACTAAACAACAACACATTTTACATAAATCTCCACAGTAAGTATATCCAGATTTACCTGATTCTGGTTGCCCCACCCTTCTCTAACTAACAAATATGATTGTACTATCTGGTCACACAGTTTGAAAATGCATCAAGACCTCTTTGTGGCTTATATTTGCACCTAAATTCTTTATAATTTTGTAGTTCCTGCATGCATGTATAAAATCTTCTGCCAGACATTCTTTCCTCCTTTCAATCTCCAGAAATTACTAATTAACTCCACTCCTTAACTCTAGTCCATAAGTCTTTGCTTGTCCACGTTTAATCTGCTTTAGACCACCTTTCCTACTAATTCATCTAGCTTCGTCTGTTTCCTACCGGTCTACCAGAATTCAGCTGAGACATTATTTGCTACATGGAAATTTCCCTACTTGTTCTTATTTAGAAACACCTGCTTTCATGCATCCTTCTGTATCCTCTAGAACAGTCATCATATGAAACAATACCTTTGAATGAATATCTTTACTCTGAATAACAAATCATTGCACATACAGCTTTCTACAGCATAAAAATAAAATAGCACCATTATTAAAACTGTCCTTTGGTGCCATGAGGATGTTAAAGCTAAAATAGAATAAAAACAAAGTATATGTGCTTTTACTCATATACTGGAATAAGCGTTTTAGATGGAGTATTTGATTCTCACAATACTCCTTCAGGGTTATTTTTTAATTTGTTATTGCAGTAAAATACACACAACATAAAATTTATCATCTTAGCCATTATTAAGGAATCAGTGCAGTAGCATTAAGTATATTCATATTGTTGTACAACAATCACTACCATCTATCTCCAGAACTCCTTTCATTTTGGAAAACTGAAATTCTATACCTTTTAAAAATGGGCATAGAAATAGAGTATTAACCCCACTTCTCAATCCCATCAGCCTTTGGAAATCGCTATTCTACTTACTATCCCGATGATTCTAATCACTCTTACTTAATACCATACATAAGTAGAATTTGTCTTTTTGCAACTGGCTTACTTCATTTAAAACAGTATCTTCAATGTTCATCCATTTCAGAATTTCCATCCTTTAAAGCATGAATAATATTCCACCATATGTATATATCACAATTTGTTTACCCATTCATCTGTCAATGGAAACTCTCGTTGGTCTCACATACAGCTATTGTGAATGATGCTATGCCAATATAAACACAAGTATACAAATATCTATTCAAGTCCCTACTTTTAAATCTACTGGATAGATACCCAGAAGCAGGATTGCTATATCACATGGTAATACTATTTTTAATATTTTGAGGAGTCACCATGCTCTTTTCTATACCAATTTTACCATTTCACATTTCTACCAGCAGTGCTCGAGTCTCAATTTTTCCAAATCCTCATCAGCACTTGCTATTTTGTTTGTTTGATTGTAGCCAAACTAATGGGGGTGACATGGTATCTTACTGTAGTTTTCACTTACTTTTTCTTAATAATCAGTGACATTGAATATCTTTTTACATGCTTATAGGCCATTTATGTATCTTCTGTGGAGAAATGTCTGTTTAATATCTTTGTTCATTTTTAAATGAGGTTTGTTCTTCTGTTTAGAATTTTTCTATATATTCTGGATATTAATCCCTCACCAAATATGTGATTTTTAAATACATCCTCACCTTGGAGGTTACCTTTTTCACTCTGTTAATAGTGCCTTTTGATAAATAATTTTTTTAATTTTCAGAAAATTTAATTTCTATTTTTTCTTTCGTTGCCTTAAAGAAAAAGAAATATTTGGTATCATATACAAGAAATATTGCCAAGTCCAGTGTCATGAAGTATTTCCCTTTTTCTAATATTTTATAGTTTTATATCTTACACATTTAGATCTTTGAACTATATTAAATTTTGCATATGATATTAGGTAAGGGTCACACTTCATTCTTTTGCATATGGATCTACAGCTTTCTCAGCACCATTGTTGAAAAGACTAGGCTTTCCCTATTGAATGGTCTTGGCATAATTGGCCAAAATGAAGGGGCTAAAAGCCCAATGCAAGTCTGAAATCCAGTGGGGCAATCAAATCTTAAAGCTCCAAAATCATCTCTTTTGATTCCATGCCTGATATATAAGTCACACTGATACAAGAGGTAGCTCCCACAGCACTGGGAAGCTCCACCCCAGTCGCTTTGCAGGCTATAACTCCCCACCCATCTTCCTTCATGGGCTGGCATTATTTGTGGCTTTTTCAGGAGCACAGTGAAAGCTGTCAGTGGATCTACAGTTCTGGGATCTGGAGGATTGTGGCCCTCTTCTCACAGCTCTACTAGGCAGTGCCCCAGTGGGGACTTTGTGTAGGGTCTCCAACCTGACTTTTTCCATCAGCACTACCTTAGCAGAGGTTTTCCATGAGGACCTAACTCCTGCAGCAAAATTCTGCCTTGACATCCAGGTATTTCCATATATCTTCTGAAAAATAGATGGGGGTTCCCAAATCTCCATTTTTTACTTTTGTGCTCCCACAGGCTCAACACCACATGGAAGCTGCTAAGGCTCGAGGTTTGCACTCACTGAAGCCACAGCCCGAGCTATACCTTGACCCCTGTTAGCCATGGCTGTGGTGCAGCACCATTGCACAAAGCAGTAAGGCCCTGGGCTTGGCCCACAAAATCATTTTTTCCTCCTATGCCTCTGTGCCTATAATGGGAACAGCTGCTGTGATGACCTCTGACATGCCCTGCAGACATTTTCTTCATTGTCTTGGTGATTAACATTTAGCTCCTCATTACTTGTACATATTTCTGCAGCTGGCTAGTATCTCTTCTCAGAAAAAGAGTTTTTCTTTTCTATCACATCATTGGGCTGCAAATTTTGTTCTCTGCTTTTATTCTCTGCTTCCATTTTGAACATAAGTTCATATTTTGGACAATATATTTGTGAATATATAAAAGCAAATTCTTTTAACAGCACCCAAGTCAAATCTTAAACACTTTGCGGCTTAGAAATTTCTTCTGCTAGATACCCTAAATCATCTCTCAAGTTTAATGTTCCACAGATCCCTAGGGTAGAGGCAAAATGCCACCAACCTCTTTGCAAAATCATAGCAAGAATTACCTTTACTCCAGTTCCCAAAAAGTTTCTCATCTCCATCTGAGACCACCTCAGTCTGCACCTTATTGTCCATCTCATTATCAGCATATTAGTCAAAGCCATTCAACAAGACTCTCACAAGTTCCAAACTTTCCCATATCTTCCTGTCTTCTGAGTGCTCCAAGTCTCTAGCAAGTTCCAAAGTTTCCCACATTTTTCTGTCTTATTCCAAGCCCTCCAACTGTTAGAACCTCTGCCTATTACAGAGTTCCACAGTCACTTCCACATTTTTGGGTTTCCCTGTAGCAGCACCCCAGTCCCTGCAGTACCAGTTTATGGTGTTAATCCATTCTCATGCTGACATAAGGACATACCTGAGACTGGGTAATTTAAAGACAAAAGAGATTTAATTGGCTCACAGTTCTGCATGACTAGGGAAACCTAAAGAATCTTACAACCATCATAGAAGGGGAAGCAAACACAACCCTCTTCACATGATGACAGGAAGAAGTGTTGAGCAAAAGGGGGAAAAGTCCCTTATAAAACTCAGATCTTGTGAGAACTCAGTCACAATCACAAGAATAGCATCATAGGGATAACAGGCCCCATGATTTAATTACCTCCTATTAGGTCCCTCCCACAACACATGAGGATTATGGAAACTACAATTCAGGTTGAGATTTGGATGGGGACATATCTAAACCATATCAGTGAGTATTCCTGCCTTGTTTCTAATCTGAAAGGAAAAGCTTTCTGTCTTTCTATTAGTCAGGCTTCTCTAGAGAAAGCCTGTATTAGTCATGCTTCTCTAGTTCTCTAACTAATAGAATATATATATATATATGAAATATATATATATATGAAAGAGAGGTTATTAGGGAAAATTGACTCACCATGATTAGAAGGTGAAGTCCCACAACAGGACATCTGCAAGCTGAGGAGCAAGAAATCCAGTAGTGGATTAGTCCAAATCCCAAAACCTCACAAGTAGAGAATTTGACAGTGCAGTCTATGGCCAAAGTCCCAAGAGTCCCTGGAAAAGCACTGGTGTAAGTCCAAAACCAAAGGGTCCAAAACTAAAGAACTGGAGTCTGATGTCTGACCATAAGAAGCATCCAGCACAAAAGAAAGATGAAGGCTGCATCAATGACAGACTGGACAAAGAAAATGTGGTACATATACAACATGGAATACTAGGCAGCCATAAAAAAGGGTAAGTTCATGTCCTTTACAGGGATGTGGATACAGCTAGAAACCATCATTCTCAGCAAACTGACACAAGAACAGAAAACCAAACACTGTGGGTATTGAACAATGAGAACACATGGGCACAGGGAGGGGAACAACATGCACTGGAACCTGTCCCAGGGGACTAAGGGAGGAATAGCAGGGAGTAGGGGGATAGAGGAGGGACAGCATTAGGAGAAATACCTAATGTAGATGATGGGGTAATGGATGCAGCAAACCACCATATCACATGTAGACCTATGTAACAAACCTACACATTCTGCACATGTACCCCAGAACTTAAAGTATAATTTTTAAAAATCATGAAAAAAGAAATATGAAGACTGGAAGACTCAGTAAGTCAGTACATCCCATCTACTATCTACCTGCTTTTTCTAGCCATGCTGGCAGCCAATTGGACGGTGCCCATCCAGATTGAGAGTGCATCTGCTTCTCCCAGTCCACTGACTCAAATGTTAATCTTCTTTGGCAACACCTTCACAGATATACTGAGAAACAATACTTTGCATCCTCAATCCAATCAAGGTGACACTTCATATTAACCATCAAAGTCTTTCATTATTGAGTTTGATGTTCACTGAGGGGTTCTACACATGGCCTTTATTATGTTGAGCTAGTTTCTTTTTGTTCCTAGTTTATTTAGTGTTTTTATCATGAAAGACTGTTGAATTCTGTCAACTACTTTTCTGCATCAATAGAGATGATTATGTGGATTTTTCTTCATGTTGTTAATGTACGGTATTACATTAATCTATTTTCATGTGTTGAAGCATCCTTGCATTCCAAAAAAAAAACACACTTTGTCAGGGTTTATATCCTTCTATGCTGAAGAATTCAGTTTCCTTGTATTTTGATGAGAAATTTTACAACATGTTTTCAATAAATATTGGTCTGTAGTATCTATCTGACATTCACAGCAGGTTAACATTAGCCTTATGGAATAAGTTAGGAAGAATTCCCTTCTCTTCAAATTTTTTGAAAAGTTCGAGAACATCTGGTGTTAGTTCTTCTTTAAACATTTGATAGAATTCACTAGTGAAGCCATCAAGCCCAGGGCTTTTTTCTTATTGGGAGATTTTAAATTACTGATTGAATCTCTTTACTAGCGTTAGGTCTATGCAGATTTTTCTAATTTTCTCATGATTTTGTCTTGGTTGGTGTTGTATTTCTAGAAATTTGTCTCTTTCATCTAGATTATCCAAATTTGACATGTAATTGTTCTTGGCACTTTCTTAGAGTCCTATTTATTTCTATGGAATAAGTAGTAATGTTTAAACCTTCATTTCTGATTTCAGTAATTTGAGTCTTTTTTTCTATTAGTTAACCTAGCTTAAAGGTTAACTATTTTGTTGGTTTCAAAGAAAAAACTTCTAGATATTTTTATTTTCTCTTTTTTTTAATTTCCTTTTATTGCTGCTCTAATCTCTATAATTTTTTTCTCTCTGCAAGAGTTGGATTTAGTTCATTCTTCATTTTCTAGTTTATAAAGTTATAAAAAATCAGTTTTTAATTTGATATTTTCTCTTGTTTGTGTTTTTAGCTATAAATTTCTCCCTTGGTACTGCTTTCACGTGTCCCATAATATTGAATTTTCACTTTCATTCATCTCTAAGTATTTTTCAGTTTCTCTTGCAATTCCTTCTTTAAAATACTCATTAAGATGTGTTTAAGTTTCAGAAATTTGTGAATTTTTCAGTTTTCCTTCTGTTATTGATGGCTAACTTTATTCCACTGGGGTTAGAAAAGACACCTTGCATAATATCTATATTTTTAAATCTATTGAGATTTAATCTTTTTCTCAAAATATTGTATATCCTGGAAAATGGCCTGTGTGTACTTGAAAAGAATGGGTACTTTTTTGCTGTTGAGTAGATTATACTTTATATGTCTGTTAGATTTACTTAATATATGATACTGTTCAAGTCCTCTATTTCCTTACTATTCTTCCATCTGGTTGTTCTATCCATTATTGAGGTGGGGTTATTGAGGTTTCAAGCTATTATTGTAGAACTGTTTATTTTGGCCTTCAATTCTGTCAAATTTTGCTTCATATGTATTGATGGTATGTTATTAAGTCTATAATTTTTATATCTTCTGGATGTATTAAAATTGTATTCATATATAATGTCTTTATCTCTTTTAAAATATTCTGATTTAAATCTATTTTGTATATTAAAATAGCTACCTCTGGTGTCTTTTGGTTAAAATTTGTATGGAGTAAACTTTTCCATCCTTTAATTTTTAACCTCTTTGTGCTTTTGGATCTACAGTGACTCTTGTTATGCAGTTGGATCATGTTTTCTCTTTTAAATCCATTTTTCCAGCCTTCATCTTTTGATTAGAGTTTATTTACATTTGATATAATTATAGATAAGGAGAAACATTTCTAATTTTGCTTTGTTTACTATATGTCTTATAGCTTTTATCTCTTATTTTCTGTATTACTTTGTGCTTCACTGACTTTTTTGAAGTGAAGTATTTTAAGTCACTTCCCTTTTCTTTGTACATATATGGATACCATGAATATTATATTTAACACCTACAGTTATAATATTTTAATTTGAATGTATACCATTTTAACTTCAATAATATACAAAACTTCTCCTCTTTCATAGCTCTGATCTCACTGCTTTTAGTTGTTGTCACAAATTTATATTCTTATACATTGTATGTCCAAAACATAAACTAATAATCATTGTTATTAATGTATTAGTCTCTTAAATTATATAGAAATCAAAATATGGAGTTACAAAGCATAGTGTTAACACTTGGTTTTACAATAACTCAAGTATTTACCTTTACTGACATCTTCAATCCTTTACACACTTCAAGTTGCTGTCTAGGGTCCTTTTATTTCAACCTACAAAACTTCTTTTAACATTTCTTACAGGTCAAGTCTAATGGTAATAAATTTCCCTCAGCTTTTGTTTATCTATTGACTTCTTAACTTCTTCATTTTAGAAGAACATTTTGCCAAATATAAGATATTTTATGAACACATACTTTTTCTCTTAGCACTTAAGCTACTGCCATCTGGCATCCAAAGTTTTTGATGACAAACCTGCCAATAATCTTATTGAGGATTTGTTTCCAATGAGTCATCTCCTTCTCACTGCTTTCAGGATTCCCTGCCTTGGCTTTTAACAGTTGGGTTATAATGTATTTCACTATGGGTCTATATTATTTGAGTTTATCCTACTGGGAGTTTATTGCAATTCTTAGATGTTTATATTTATGCCTTTCATAAAATTTGGGTAATTTTCTGCCATTGTTTCTTCACATATTTTTTCTGGTTCTTTCTGTCTCTGTCTATGTCTCTCATCTTTCTGGGACTTCCCCATTGGGCTGCTTAACATTATACAATATTGTTTAGGGTTTGTCTACTCTTCTTCAATCTTTTTTTCTGTTTCTCAGACAAGATAATTTCAATTGTCCTGTCATCATATTTGCTGATTCTTTATTTTATCTGATCAAATCTACCTTTGAAACTTTATAGTGAATTTTTATTTGTTATTGTACTTTTCTGCTCCAGGGTTCTTTTCAAGTTTTTTCTTTATTAATATTTTTATTTTGTTTATACATCATTTTCTTAATTTTTTCCATGTCTTTCTTTCCTTCTTTGAGTATGTTTAGGACAGTTATTTTAAAGTATTTTCCTGGCATTTTCTATATTTGCCATTGGGTCTTTCTCATGGATAATTTCCAAGAGTTCTTTTTTTTATTTGAATGGAATATAATTTCCTGTTTCTATACATGCTTGTAATTTTTTTGTTAAAAACTGAGCATTTGAATCTAATAATGTGGTAACTGGAAATTAGAATCTTGCCTTCATCAGGATTTGATCCTTTTTGTTTTGTGTTTTATTTCATTGTTGTATGTACTGTGAATAAGCCTGAGGTAGAAACTTAATGCCTTTTGAAGTCTTTTCTGAGCCTGTTCTTTCCCTGGATATGTGAGGTTACTTTCTAACTTCCCCCATATATGTAGTTGCTTTTGATTGTCCCAGTCTTTAATATCTGGCTCCCAAAGAGGGGAAAGGAGAAAACTAAAGGACAATGAAGAAAGGTACTCATCTTTTAAGTCCCCTGGAAGTAACTTCAGTCAAAACGAAGGGAACTTTCAACAATGGAGGAAGGTGCAACAGCAATGGCTGCCTCTGTGTCGAAGCCTTCATGATCAGGAATTAACTTGTAGATCCCCAGTATTTGAAAGACATGGTCTTTATTAACCACCCTAGGTTTCTGGAAGTTGCAGACAAACTACTCCAGGAACACATGCATAGCTGTCCGCAATAGGGGAGTGGAAGATGGGTAGGGGTAGCTAATGATAAGCTAAGATAAAATTTACTGAAGTTAACCACAATCGACTGTCCAAATCTACTGAATATTGCAAGCCTTCAATAAACTCTAGAGTTCCAAAATAGTTACATCACACAGATTCTCTCAGTATAATTGCTGTCTGAATGAGGAAACAGATTTCTTTTGCTTCCTATTCTGCCATCTTCCCAGAATCTTCTTTAGGTTTTGCTATTATTAACCCCACTTTATAGATGAAAAAATGAAGACTCTAAGAAGGAAATCTGATAAACAATCCATATATGTGATACTATTGGTCATTTTCCCATTAAAAGACATTAATCTTCCATTATACACTTAAAAAGAAAAAGATATTGATAAACTAATAAGTGAGTTACAGCCATACTTATAAGCAAAAGTCATTTTCACCCTATTTTAGAGTTTTATTCATTACTTAAGACCTGTACACATTTCTCTTCTCTTTGGTACTCAAGTTCCAAGACTTCATGTTTTTCACCAAAGATAGAACATGCTTAACTCAAAACCTAGACACATATTACATTATACAATTCAAAACTTTTTTATCATCAGTTAAAAGGAACTATTTAACAGGAACTGGGTTTTGGAAAATGTAAATGGACAAGCCAATTATGGTGGCTCATGCCTATGATCTCAACACTTTGGGAGGTCAAACAGAAGGACCACTTCTGGCCTACAGTTTAAGACCAGCATGGGCAACACAGCAAGACTCTATCTCTACAAAAAATAAAAACTTAGCCAGGCATGGGTGGCAGGTGCCTGCACTAATGGCTTATTGATCTATCAATATCTGTGTTGTTTGTGTTCCCAACTACTCAAGAGGCTGAGGCAGGAAAACACCTTGAGCCCAGGAGTACAAAGCTGCAAAAATTAGCTGGAATAAACCAAGACCTTTTCTCAAAAAAAAAAAAGAAAGAAAGAAAAAGAAAATATAAATACACTTTAACAAAGTATTTGTATAAATATTTTATAAGATATTCAAAGGGATAAATTATAGCATAATCTGGAAAAGCTCTTGTGAAATAAGCTTTCATGCTTGACTTTTTCCAGGTGTGAAATCTAATCAGGGGTTACCTAAGATTTTTTAAACTAAGTTTATATCACAGTATAAGACTGCAACATCTAACACACATACACATACAAAAGTCCTTAAAACCCCTAACCTTAAACACCACAGTGGAATCAGCATGTTGCTGCATGGGACAAACCCATGTACTTAACCTTTGATGCCTCAAGAAGAACAAGATATATGATATCTAAAAATGTACTTCACCTATGCTCCTTTATCATCAAAACTATGGATGAGTCCGTCAGAAACACTGAGTTGGCCTGCTGTTCAGTGAAAATGCATTATGAATGAGTTTGTCAATGGCTCAGAATGAACATAAATCTCTAAACCTAATGCAACTAATTCTGTATTTTTCCTATCCTCAGTTAATACTTTTAGAAGGAATTTAACTATATTACAGTTGCTGCTCTATTTAATCATCTGCAATTTATTGAGATAAATGCATTTTTTATTTATTTTCAGAGTTATCTTTTTCCATCCTACTGTGAATAAGTTTAACTAGAAGCCCAAACAAACTTTCTCAGTTTTATTCAGTTTAGCTGAAGTCCTTCCATCTGTTCTAGGTTTTTAAAAAAATGCCAAACATATTCTATTCAAGGTCAGGCATGGAACAGAATGATATACCTCAGCCATTCAATTACAGAAAGAAACTGCGTATCACGTTTCTATTGTCAGGTGTTTTCAAGGTGATGAAAACATATTATAAACCAGCGAGCTTCTAAAGGCCACCAAATAGAAAAAGCATTTATCTCCCTCCTTTGCTATTTAATGTGGCATCACAAGCTCCTAGCATTAAGGCACTGTCAAGGACATTTTATTCATGTACATATGTACATTTACATTCATTTTTTATCATTTATTCATTCATTCATTTGTTCAAAAAATTCCAAACCAGAGGGAAATTATCAGCAAAGTAGTTCAATAAGGAAAAGCAATAGTACCATTTGAAATAATCATTTTAAACAGCCACAACTCTCATAAGTGTCAGAAGTAAGTGTCAGAAGTTTAACAAGAGCTTCGGCTCCACAAAAGATCAGCCTAAGTTCATCATTATGTTTTTCCCTTTTCTGTACTCTCAGGTCCCAGCTTAATGAAAGATAAGAAATAACAGGACATTTCACAGGAGAGCCAGTTCTCACTTTCACTTTACATATGAAAGCTTGCCAAAGAATGTTGGATATGCACTAGAGGCTGGAGGTGAAAAGAATAGCTCATGTCACACTTTTGAAGTGTTCCAAATGCTAAATTATCCTCAAACATTCTTTGATCTGCCTTGGCTCAAAAGTTCTTTGCTTTCTCTTTCTATATACTCAGTCACATTTTTTCCACACTGCCCCGTGAACTGTTCATCCAGCTCTTATACCTGCTGGAAATAAAAGGAAGCAATTGACTTTTCCATGAGTCAAACTGCCATCTGTTAAGGGTACTGCCTCCCCCTCATCAAATCTGTTTAGAAAGTCAGTTTCCTGCTTTCCGGTTTCTTCCCCAGACTCGACTGGAAGCATTAACTAAACTGTGAGACTTAATAACTTCAATTTTATAGGCTGCCAGGAGAGAACAGAAAGAGAACAAGAAAATGAACAACTGCTTTCCCACACAGCAGGGAAGTGGACAGAGTCCAAGTCTGAAAAACTTTCCCCAATTGGCTAGGCCATTCAGATCCAGCAAGAATAGTTTATAATCGTCATAAGAACAATTGCCATTGTCGTGTCCCAAACCATGCATGACAGCACTACCCTTTTGTTATAAACTCTCTGTTGGCAGCAGTGTAACTGGGAAATCATCTCCACCAAATTTCCTCCTTCAATGAAGACAGCCTTTGCAAACAGAGGGGCATCTGCCACAGCCAGCTCTGCATGTAAAGGTAACAGGATCCCTTCAGGGCAGAAGATATCATCATCAGAAATACAAGTGCCCTCAAAAGAGCCTTTGGCTTCTTTTCTATGCTATAAAATCTTCTAACAACCCCTTTCTCCATTTTTTTCTTTCTTTTTCATTTTCTGAAACAGTAAGGGGGGGCAGGTAAGGCAGAAAGCAGCACTGTAATTGAGTCTTCCAAAGGCTGTAAATATTTCATTGAATAAGACAAGTCACAATTTATTTGCATCATTTCATTCATTATAGCTGTGAATGTCAAGGCATCTCATCTTTTTTTTTAATTTTCAAAACAAAGAATTCAACCTGTAATATGTCTAAAGCCTGGCAATGACCAACAAATGGATAAAAAGAAATTAAATGTGCTTGTAGCAGCAGTTCTGTGAGTATCATATACATTTTGATTTTTCAACAAAACTCATTAATATGGCCTGAGAGAAACCATTCTGAATTACTAACATATTTGATATTGGCAGGCTGTTTCTAAAGAAATGCCTGCTCTGTTACTTTCAAGTAATGACATGACTAGAACTAAACTAACAGAAGACTGCCTAATGAAATTCCTGGCTTTATTGAATAGATAGGATTTCTCACTAGCACATCAGTTGTCTAAAATGTAAATATTTACTCCTCATGTGCTTAAGGGAGCTTATGAAGTTTATTGATAATACGTATTTAACAAATACACAGTTAGAGATATTATCAAGTTAAACTCTGGGATGGCTTCTATCCAATTATAATAAAAATAATCTGACTCAGTCAATGTCATCAAATCCTCTTCAACCCGTATTTATTGTAAGGAATGTGTTAAGAATTGGAGATTCAAATTTATATGATATAACCCTTGCCATAAAAGAGTTTATAATCTAACTAAGGACATAAGACCTTCAGAAAACACACCATCCATAGTACTGGAAAATAGATGAATGACATAAACAGTAAGTTCAATATAATTTTGGAAAAGAAGTCAGTAAAAGAATATGACAGACCAGGTATTTTAGGTAAGTAAACAAGGGTGGAAATGAGGGCATACATGGCATGTTCAGAGCTTATGGATTCCCAGACTGGCTGAAATGCAAGTTTTGGGACAAGTATTAACTAGATTATAGCTTAAAGACATGTTGTGCATCATCCTGATACCAAAACCCTGCAGAGACTCAACAAGAAAAGAAAACTTCAGGCCAATATTCATGATGAACACAGATGCAAAAATCTTCAATAAAATAATGGCAAGCCAATTGCAACAGCACATCAAAAAACTTATTCATCATGATCAAGTAGGATTCATCCCGGGGATGCAAGGCTGGTTCAACATATGCAAGTCTATAAATGTAATTCACCACATAAACAGAACCAAAAACAAAAACCACATGATTATCTCAATTGACGCAGAGAAGGCCTTTGACAAAATTCAACAGCCCTTTATGCTAAAACCCTCAATAAACTCGGTATCAATGGAACGTATCTCAAAATAATAAAAGCTATTTACAACAAACCAACAGCCAATATCATACTGAATGGGCAAAAACTGGAAGCATTCCCTTTGAAATCTGGCAATATACAAGGATGCTTTCTCTCACCACTCCTATTCAATATAGTACTGGAAGTTCTAGCCAGAGCAATCAGGCAAGAAAAAGAAATAAAGGATATTCAAATAGGAAAGGAGGAAGCCAAATTGTCTCTATTTGCAGACAACATGATAATATATCTAGAAGACCCCATCGTCTCAGCCCAAAAACTCCTGAAACTAATAAGCAACTTCAGAAAAGACTCAGGATACAAAACCAATGTACAAAAATCACAAGCATTCCTATACACCAATAGCAGAATTAAAGAGAGCCAAATCAAGAACAAACTGCCATTCACAATTGCTACGAAAACAATAAAATACCTAGGAATACAACTAACAAGGACCTAAAGGACCTCTTCAAGAAGAACTACAAACCACTGCTCAACGAAATAAGAGAGGACACAAACAGATGGAGAAACATTCCGTGTTCATGGTTAGGATAAATCAATATCGTGAAAATGGCCATACTGCCCAAAGTAATTTACAGACTCAATGCTATCCCCATCAAGCTACCAATGACCTTCTTCACAGAACTGGAAAAAAACACCTTAAACTTCATATGGAACCAAAAGAGAGCCCGCATAGCCAAGTCAATTCTAAGCAAAAAGAACACAGCTGGAGGCATCACACTACCAGACTTCAAACTATACTACAAGGCTACAGTAATCAAAACAGCATGGTACTGGTACCAAAACAGAGATATAGACCAATGGAACAGAACAGAGGCATTGGAGGCAACACAACATATCTACAACCATACAATCTTGGATAAACCTGACAAAAACAAGCAATGGGGAAAGGATTCCCTGTTTAATAAATGGGGTTGGTAAAACTGGCTAGCCATGTGCAGAAAGCAGAAACTGGACCTCTTCCTGACACCTTACACCAAAATTAACTCCAGATGGATTAAAGACTTAAACATAAGACCTGGCACCATAAAAACCCTAGAAGAAAATCTAAGCAAAACCATTTGGGACATAGGTATAGGCAAGGACTTCATGACCAAAACACCAAAAGCATTGGCAACAAAAGACAAAATAGTCAAATGGGACCTAATCAAACTCCACAGCTTCTGTACAGCAAAAGAAACAGTCAATAGAGTGAATTGGCAACCAACAGAATGGGAAAACGTTTTTGCAGTTTACCCATCTGACAAAGGGCTGATATCCAGAATTTACAAAGAACTCAAACAGATTTACAAGAAAAAAACAAACAAGCCCATTCAAAAATGGGCAAAGGATATGCACAGACACTTTACAAAAGAAGACATACATGAGGCCAACAATCATATGAAAAAATGCTCATCATCACTCACCATTAGAGAAATGCAAATCAAAACTACATTGAGATACCACCTCATGCAGTTAGAATGGCGATCATTAAAAAATCTAGAGACAACAGATGCTGGAGAGGATGTGGAGAAATAGGAACACTTTTACACTGTTGCTGGGAGTGTAAATTAGTTCAACCATTGTGGAAGACAGTGTGGTGATTCACCAAGGACCTAGAAATAGAAATTCCATTTGACCCAGCAATCCCATTACTGGGTATATATCCAAAGGACTATAAATCGTTCTACTATAAGGACACATGCACACGAATGTTCATTGCAGCACTGTTTACAAGACCTGGAACCAACCCAAATGCCCATCGATGATAGACTGGACTGGGAAAATGTGGCGCATATACACCATGGAATACTATGCAGCAATCAAAAATGATGAGTTCATGTCCTTTGTAGGGACATGGATGCATCTGGAGAACATCATTCTCAGCAAACTGACACAAGAACAGAAAATGAAATACCACATGTTCTCACTCATAGGCGGGTGATGCACAATGAGAACACAAGGACACAGGGAGGGGAGCACTACACACTGGGGTCTGTTGAGGGGAACAGGGGAGGGACAGTGAGGGGAGAGATGGGGTGGGATAGCTTGGGGAGAAATGCCAGATGTGGGTGAAGGGGAGGAAGGCAGCAAATCACACTGCCACGTGTGTACCTATGCAAATACCTTGCATGTTCTGCACATGTACCCCAAAACCTAAAATGCAATAAAATAAATAAACATAAAAACATGTTGTGGCACACTTGACTATGAAGAAAGATGTCTAAACTTTGTCATAAATGGTGAAAAATTTCAAAGAACACTAGGCCAGGCATAAATATCCAAAACAGTGTTTTCCAAAAATGATTAAGTAAAAATTAACCAGTTACAATCAGGAGCATTTTATGACATACACATATATGCTACATTCAAATTTGTATGTATATAGATATCTAAACTTAAGAAAATTTGTGCATATTTTCAGATAAAAATAGAAGTCTCAAAATTTAATTTAAAAAGTAGAAATTAAGGGAAAATATCTTACCCATTTTACATAGTAAACTATATATTTTCATTATTCATGTTGTTAATGTTTTTTATATTTGTTTATTTATTTTAATTCAGATATGCTTTTAACTGATATATTTTATTTCTTAAAGAAGCTTTAGGTTTACAGGAAAAAGAAACATATTTTTTCTGCCTTCTCCAGCCCACAATTTCCCACATGATTAATATCTTGCATTGGTGTGATGCATTTATTGCAACTGATGGACTAACAGTCTATGATTTTACATCAGTGTTCATTCTTTGTATTGTACAGTTTTTTTACTTTTTCCAACTGTATAATGTCATTTATCCACCATTACAGCATCATGCAGAATAGTTTCACTACCCTAAAAATGCCCTGTGTTCCACCTATTCATCCCTCTCCACCACCTCCCACCCCAGCCTGAACCTCTGGCACCACTGACCTTTCTACCGTCTGCATACTTTTGCCTTTTCCAGAATGTCATGTATTTAAAATCATCCAATATGTTGCCTTTCCAGACTGCCTTCTTTTACTTAATATGCATTTAAGATTCCTCCAAGTTTTTCTATTACTTGGTAGCTTATTTCTCTTTATCACTGAATAATATTCCATTATATGAATATACCACAGTCTGTTTATTCATCTATTAAGAGATGTCTTAGTTGCTTCTAATGTTTGAAATTATGAATAAAGCTTCTGTCAACATTCATATGTAGATGTTTATGTAGATATGCATTTTCAACTCATTTGGGTAAATACCTAGGAGCAGGACTCATGGACTACTATTTAGCCTTGAAATAGATTATCAAACTATATTCCAAAATGGCTCTACCATTTTTTAACTTTACCCACAAAAAATGAGGGTTCTTTTGCTCCACATCTTCATCAGCTTGTGGTGGGTATTGTCAATGTCTTGAATGTTAGCCACTACTGTAATAATGTGTATAATGATGCCTCATTGTTGCTTTAGCATCCCATTCCTAAGGATATAGTTTTGAGAATTTCTTCATGTGTTTATTTTCCATATGTATACCTTCATCAGTGTATCATCTGTTCAGACCCTTTCTCCTTTTTAATTGGGGTATTTTCTTATTGTTAAGTTTTAAGAGTTACTGGTTTTTAGAAAAGTTATTTATTTTGAATACAAGTCCTTTATCTGATAGATGTTTTGCAAATATTCTCCCCCTCAGTATAGGCTTGTCTTTTCGTTCCCATAAGAGCGTGTTTTGCAGAGACTTTTTATTTTAATAAGATCTAGCTTATCAATATTTTGACAGATAGTATTTATGATGTTGTATCTAAAAACTCAGTGCCAAGCTAGTGGCTATTAAGATTTTCTTCCATGTTATCTTCTAGGAATTTTGTAGTTTTACACCTCACATTTAGGCATATATCCATTTTCAGTTAGTTTTTGTGAAAGTTAGGGTCAGTGTCTACACTTATTTTCTTAAACATGTAGATGGCCAGTTGTTACAATACCATTTGTTGAAAACACTACCCTTTCTCATTGAATTACATTTACACCAATATCAAAGATCTGTTGACTAGATTTGTGCGCATCTGTTTCCAGACTTTATTCTATTCCATTGATAGATTTGTCTATTCTTTTTACCAATATCACATAGTGTTATTTTAGCTTTAAAATAAGTCTTATACTATTGGTAGTAAGTTATGCAGCGTTGGTTCTCCAACTTTCTCTTCTTCAATATCGTGTTGGTCATTCTTAGTATTTTACCTGTCCATGTAAACTTTAGAATTGGTTTTCAGATATTCACAAATTAATTTACTGGCATTTTGATTGGGACTACTGCATTGAATCTACAGACTAAGTTGGGAAGAACTGACATCTTAACAATATTGAATCTTCCTACTCATGGACAAAGACTATCTCCAAATTTGTTGAGATCTTTACTTTTTTAATCAAATTTTATAGTTATCCATATTGAACTTGTATATTTTGTTAGATTTAAATCTAAGTATTTCTCTCTCTTTTTGTGTGTTAATTTTAAATTACAATTGACTATTCCTTGTGCATAGGAAAGCAATTGACTTTCTATATTAACCTTGTATCCAGTGACCTTGCTGTAATTACTTATTAGTTCTAGAAGTTGTTTTTATAATCAATTCTTTGAGCTTTTACATAGTTCATCATGTCATCTGTGAACAAAGACAGTTTTATTTCTTCCAGTGTGTATACATTATTTTATCGTCTTATTGCATTAGCCAGGACTTCTGTACAATGATAAATTTAAGTGTTGAGAGGAGACATTTTGCCCTGCTTTCAAACTTCAAGGTAATACATCTAGTTCCTCATCTTTGGGTATAATGTGAGCTAGAGGTTTAAATATTTCTTACGAGGCAGGTCTACTGTCAACAATTCCCTTCAATGTTTGTCTGAGTAGGTCTTTAACCTGTACTTTTGAAAAATAATTTCACTGAATATGGAATTTTAGGTTGGTGGTTTTGTTCTTCCAATACCTTAAATATGTTACTGTATTCTCTTTTTACCTGTGTGGTTTCTGCGAAGTTTGATGTAAGTCTTATTCTTGCTCCTCTGTAGTGAAGATTCTTTTTCCCTGTGTCTTCTTTATCTTTGTTTTTCTGCACATAAAATATAACATGCATAAGTATTGATTTGTAGGTATTTGACCTACTTAACATTCTTTGGGCATTCTAGATCTTTAGTTTGGCATCTGGCAGTAATTTTGGAAAATTGTCCTCCGTTATTAATTCCAATATTTCTTCTGTTTCTTACACTTTTTCCTCCTTCTGGCATTTTCTTTATGCATATTTATACCTTTAATTGTCACATAGTTTTTGAAAATTGTTTCATTATTTTTCCTCTTGACATTTCAGTTTTGGAATTTTCTATTGACATATTTTCAAGGTCACTTACTCTTTTCTTGACAATGTCCTGTCTATTAATGAACCAATTGAAATCATTCTTTTCTTCTGTTACTGTGTTATTTTAGCATTTAAAAAAATTTCCTTTTTTTTTTAAGAAAAAAAGGAGTGAAGGAGAGGAAGAAAGAAGAAGAAAAAGAGGGAGAGAAAATGGGAATGTAACTTTATTCTAAAAATGGGTATTAATAATGGCCAATCAATATTTTGTGTATTTAAGGTGGATAATGTATTTTTTGTGTATTTAAAATGGAGAGCTCTATAAATATTTATTGAATTTACTTGTTCCAGATCTGAGTTCAAGTCCTGGATATCCTTATTAATTTTCTGTCTGGTTGAGTCTAAATCTCTACAAATCTTATGTATCTGGGTGTTAGGATCGTTAGCTCTTATTGTTGCATTGATCCTTTTACCACTATATCTTTGTTGCTTTGAAATCTATTTTATCAGATGTGAGAATTGCAACTCCTGCTTTTTATTTATTTATTTATTTTTGCTCTCCATTTGGTTGGTAAATCTTTCTCCATCCCTTTGTTTTAAGTCTTTGTGTATCTTTGGATGTGAAATGGGTCTGGATGAAGCATATCATTAAGTTTTGGCTGTATCTTTTGATTGGGGGATTTAGTTGACTTAAATTTAGGGTTACTGCTATTTGATGTTAACTGGCTATTTTATCCATTCATTGATGTAAATTCTTCTTTATGTTGATGCTCTACTTTTTGGTATATTTTCAGAAAGGCTAATACTGGTTGTTCCTTTCTATGTATAATGCTTCTTTCAGAAGCTCTTGTAAAGCCAGTCTGGTGGTAATAAAATCTCTGAGTCCTTGCTTGTTCATAAAAGATTTTAGTTTTCCTTCAATTGTGAAGCTTAGTTTGGCAGGATATGAAACTCTGGGATGAAAGTTCTGTTCTTTAAGGATGTTGAATATCAGCCCCACTCTCTTCTGGCTTGTAGGGTTTCTGCTGAGAGATTTGCTGTAAGTCTAATAGGCTTCCCTTTGTGAATAACCTGACCTTTCTCTCTGGCTGCCCTTAGTATCTTCTCCTTCGTTTCAACCCTAGTGAATGTAACGATTACGTGCCTTGGGGTTGCTCTTCTTGAGGAATATCTTTGTGGTGTTCTCTGTATTACCTGGGGTTGAATATTGTGCTGCTTTGCTAGATTTTGAAAGTTTTCCTGAATAATATCCTGAAGAGTATTTTCCAGCTTGGATTCATTCTCTTCGTCGTATTCAGGTACACCTATCAAACATAAATTAGGTCTTTTCACATAGTCCCATATTTCTTGGAGACTTTGCTCATTCCTTTTTGTCCTTTTTTCTCTACTCTTGTCCTCTTGTTTTATTTCATTAAGTAGGTCTTCAACCTCTGATATCCTTTCTTCTGCTTGATCAATTCGGCTATTCAAACTTGTGCGTATTTTGCTAAGTTTTTGTGTTGTGTTTTTCAGTTCCGTTAGTTCATTTATATTCCTCTCTATATTGTCTATTCTTGTTAGCATTTCGTCAAACCTTTTTTCAAAGTTCTTAGTTTCTTTACATTGGGTTAAAACAAGTTCTTTTAACTCCCAGAAGTTTCTTATCATTCACCTTCTGAAGCCTAATTCTGATAATGGCACACAGTCCTTTTCCATCAGGGCTTGTTCCATTGCCAATGAGGAACTGTAATACCCTGTAGAGGGAGAGGGGTTCTGATTTTGGGTATTCTCAGCCTTTGTAGGGTGGTTTCTTCCCTTTATTATAAATTTATCCATCTGTCATCTTTACAATTACCACCTTTCCAGTTGGGTTTCAGAGTGGACGCACAGTTTATTGATTCCCAGAGCTGGAATTTGAGCAACCCACTGCACCGGCCAAAACAGCAGTGATAAGACTAATGGTGCTCTTTTGCCTGGGAATCTCCTCCCGTTTACTCTGCACGAAGAGCTGCCACACCGAAGCACCAGCAAAACCGCTGCACCAGCCACAACAGTTGTGCTGGTGACCCGTGGGGCCCCTCCACTGGGAGTCTTCTGGTCTGTGAGTGACAAAAATTCATCTGAAAGTGGCGTCCTCTCGTTCTCTGTGCTTTCACTGGGAGCTACAATCCTGAACTGTTAACAATCAGCCATCTTGGATCTCTTCTCAAAAGAAGGAGAAGAAAATTCTTAAGAGTTTTCATCTATCTGGTAACATATCTCATTTGTTCTATCCTATTTGTCACTTGTTGCATTAGAGCTCCCAGTATGTCTTAGTCAGCTCAGGCTGCCATAACTAAACACCACGAACTTGGTGCCTTAAACAGACATTTGTTTCTTGCAATTTTGAAGTCTGAGAAGCAGATAATCAATGTACAGACTCATTTCCTAGACAGATCCCTTTTACTAATTTGCAGAATGCCACCTTCTCACTGTATCCTCACATGGCAAAGAGAAAACAAGCTCCATTCTCTTCCTTTTCTTGTAAGGACACTAATCCCATCATGGAGATCTCACCCTCATGACTTCAACTAAACCTAATTACCTTCCAAAGGCCCCACCTCCACATACCATCATATGAGGTATTAGAGCTTCAAAATGTAAATTTTGGAGTGACACAAGCATTCAGTCTATAACAGATTAATCATAGTAATTTTAAGTCCTAATCTAATAATTTCAATATCCCTGCCACATCTGAGTCTGGTCCTAATGCTTGCGCTGTCTCTTTATACTGTATTTTTTGTTTTGAAGCATGCCCTATAATATTTTATTGGTCACAGAAATGGTATATCAAGTTTTTTAAACCGGGGTTAATAAGCCTTTAGTACGAGGTTTTGTTTATCTAGCTAAGAGTTCATCTATGTTTACTGGTTTGGGTAGCTATGGAGTCAGAGGCTAAAGTTTCCACTCTTTTTCTGTTTTGCTTTGCTTTTTGTGTTTGTGTTTGCCTCCCTTGTTGTCTTTTGGTTTCCCTAATATTCCTTAATTATGGCCTATGGCTTTTAGTTCTTTTAGCTGTAAACTGTTACTTTACAGAAGCCATGGTAATAACATCTAGGGGGAGGGGAAGCATTCTATACCATATAATTAGGTCTCAGCCTTTTAGCAAGACTGAGTTGGATATTCCTGTTCCCCAATGTTGAAGTCTAGAGGGAGCTGGAGTTAGGTATTTCTCACTTCTTTTTTTTCTCAGCTTATTATACCTCTACTAGAGTTGGGTATTTCTCTTCACCCAGATCACTTAAGCTTTGGTAGAACACAAGTAGGTAGATTCTGATAAGAGATTTTCTTGAGTGTAGGCCTTGTTAAGGAGAACATTTATCTCTGGCTGTTTTTCAAAATGCTTATGTTTTTCTTCTTCCTGCTGGAAGTACAAGAGGATTCTTCTCAGATCTTTACACTGAGAATCTGATAGGGTTCCTGAAGGTAAAACACAATGTGTGACAGCATCCCTAAGACTGGATCTCTTATGAGATTTTAATTTTTAAGCCACACTGAGACTGTAGCCATTTGTCAACTACGCTTTAACATAGTCTTACTGATACTGACTTCTTCAGCTGCTGGTACTGCTCTGGGCTTCTGCTCTTAGGGGATTCTTTGTATTGCCCTACATATCTCTCAATATTCAGAGCAGCAGTCTACCTTGTGACCTTAATTAACTGAAGATTAAAAGAAAAGTTGTTCAGTTTGAGTTTGTTCAGCTCTTTTCTTGTTGTAAAGACAGGAATAATGACTTTCAAGAGCTTTACATGTCAAGTTGGAAACCAGAAGTCTAACTATTAAATTGATCCAAGATTTGCCAACCAACTATACAGAAATTATTAGAAATCTGAAGGCTTTCAAGTGAGCACTGTAGTAAATTTTGAACATGAAAATTACCAAAAATGAAAATACTTTTGCAAAAAGCATCCAATGTTAGTCTACTATAGTATGCATAGAAAAAAAAATTCCCTGTGCTCTTAGCACTCTACTGCCTTTCACTCATTGAAAGACAGCCACAGACATCAGAAAAGTTAGAAATATTAATCAGTCACAACATTACTTATTCTCTTCCTACATATAAGATCATAGTAATATGAAGAAAAAAAGCAAAAGATGCTCCCACATGAGATAGGTACTGTTCCAAAGTAGACTGTACTCCAATATTCCTCGTGTAGCTTCTTTAGTTGTTCTCCTCACCTCCCAAAATCCAGCTACACACACATATCATTCATAAAGAAGAGATTCATGGTGAAGTTTCTTATACTAAAAAAGCAATCTGAACAGAAGGATAAGACTAAACTGCAGAAAAATATTTAGAAGTGCTTAGAAATAAAATGCAACAGGTAGCTAGTGTGAGGACCATGTTAAAGTCGAATCCAGATGAGCCGGCAGATTGATGCCAGAGCAATGTACCATGCCTTTGTACAAATCATTTAATCCTTAAAACAAAGGAGCTCTATGGCAGTATTATGAAATTCTTATTGATTTGGAGAAGTCTAAAAAAAAACTTTAGATAATACAACTAGTAAATTATGAAACCTAATTTCAAAGTTAAAGCTACCAGATTTTAAAATTTATTATCGATATCAGGTTTACTGATTTTGAATATGAAAGCATGTGATGGCAAGACTCCACTCCAAAAGTCTGTCTAAAGTCATAAGGAAGGTGTTCAATGGAATCACACCAAGAGTAGAAAAAGGCAGTAAGAATTTCATACCAATTTTCACTGCAAACACTTGTCAAAAATATCTAATGGCTTTTTAACATCTGTCATTGCAACTCTCACAAGATCTAAGTTAAACTCTTTTAGTAGACTGTCATTTATAAGCATAATCAATTTATTCTTTAAATTAAATCAATAACTACATAAATATATTTTCACTTAGAAAGTCTAAGGGAAAAAAAAAACATTAATTTCTCTCCAGTGCTCTGTTCAGTTATTTTGAAAAAGATTTACCATGTTGGAGTTCATTTGAACAATAGTCTGAAAAGACTTCATGGTGCGGAAAATAATTTCCTCCAACGAATTTGGGTCAGTAATTTCTTCTGAAATTGGATAAGCCAGCATGACATGCAAGACTCAAATTGAGAGCAACTTGTTCAAACTCAGTTTTCCCAAAACAAAATATGATAAAATATCAATCTCTTTCCAATCTGTATTATATATTTGAATGTAAAATCCTGAATTGCATCAAATTCATTTTGTATTCAAAGACTTATTTGTTTAGTTGAATTGTGATAAACTAGCTCTTGCTACATTAGTATGAAGTTACTCAACCTTGAACTTCTACAGCCAGAACAGAGCATTTCCTGATATGTATCATTTGCCTGATTCCCATAAGAGTTACCCACAGTCTTTTATTATCAGATTAAATGTCACAGGAAACATATTCTCTCAGCTTAAACAGCCAGGAGCTATTATTATTCTTTTCCCAGCAAGAGAAATTTGACCTCATATTCATAAGTCTCATATCCCACAGTGAAGCAGGCTTATCATTTAATTTACAATTAGATGACTTTAATGCTTTTACTTGATGGAGAATGCAGCCAAGTCTTTACCAGTTGCCTTAATATAAAGCCCCCAAAAAAGACTTTAGAATTAAAGGGAAGAAAAAGCAACTTTCTTCCTTGTTTGGACTGGAACCTGTGTTTTGGCACTACTTGGGGACAGAGAAAGAAAGAAAGTAGTAGCTGTTATCATCTGTCTGTTACAATATTCATAACAGCTACCATGGGCTACATAATCACATGTTATGCAGATGACCTCTGACTTACGATGGGTTTTTTTGTTGACTTTACTATGGCTTACTGGGACATAACCACATTGTAACTCAAGGAGCATTTGGATTTATGATACTTTGATTTATAACTTTTCAACTTTCATAATAGGTTTATTGGAGTATTAAATGCATTTTTGACTTAATGATATTTTCAACTTATCATGGGCTTGTCAGGATATAACCCCATTGTAAGTTGAGAAACATCTCTCTTGTAAGTACTCTCAAAACCAACCAAGGCAGCTATTATAATACTTAGTTTATAGAAAAATAAACTGGGCTCAGAAAGGTTAAATCACTTATTCAAGGTCATTTACTAAATGGCAGGGCAAGGATCCTTGCCTGACTCTAACATATTTTACCCTTCACCCTGTATCCTTCCCAGCTCCCTAAGATAAGAACCATTAAAGATTCTGTTTCCTGGTAGCTTCACAAAGGTAAAAATAGCCTCAACTTAAAATAATCAAAACCAAAAATATAGTTACTATAATATTGTGAGTTTCAGAACCTAAAGCATGCAACTTTACACCAAATTACATTATACTATTCTTCAGTGATAAAGCCAACAATTTCTCATAAAGAGATTAGGCTCTCAGATACTTTAAGTGCAAAAAATACTATGTTACAGCTCTATAAGAAATCCAGAATTTTATTAATTAATTGGGCTTGATCAAAGTTAATAAAAGTTGATTAGGGGCTCTGAAATTACAATAGACTCTAAACCTTATGAAAACTGGGACAAGATTTGTATTACTGCTGAATCCCCAGTACCAAACACTTTAATAATAGTTATTTAATAGACATTTGTTACATCAAAATTAGGTATTGCCCTTATGGAAAAAATATAACTTTTAGAGATATTACTTTATAATATTATAAGATACATTATTATTTTGGAAGAAATTATTACTGACTTAAGTATTTTTGGGAGACCTCATCATTAGAAATAATTGCAAGGCCTCATTACACACAAATAGCATGAAAGACAATAGATCTCTGATACCAATAATCAGTAACTTATCTAGAAGTCACAGTAAATACTCAGTGCAGTAAAGAAAGGACAAATGCTACAGCCAGATATTTACCATACAGTATGTTTGCTATTCTAAGGCACCAGAAACAGGAATGAACACCACTCATTTATTAATGAAAGGCTTATTTTAAAAATTAAAGAATTTTGCATTAATTGTAACTAAAAAATTTTATGACCCAATAATAAAATATTCATAAAGCAAATGTAACTTTATTGATAAAAATCAGAGTTTAATACTAATTCATAAGATAAGATACCTTTAAAAATGCTTCTGAATGCTTTTTTGGTTGTTGCAACTGTAGCAAAGAAAAATGTCATGTAATGTTTTATAACACATAATCGGAATCTTAATCTCCTTTGTGTCATTAGGACAGCCATTAGGACATCAGGGTCATTAGGACAACCATTTAAATTCTGAAGCTTACAAAACATAACAGGACTGTCATATCCAGTATTGGAAAGCAAGGTAATTCAGATTAATCTCCTAGTCTTCATAAATGACAAGGTAAAAATCTGGAGAAAATTTGGAAAAAAAAATTAAAGAACTAAAAATAGATGAGGAATAACTGTATCAAGATAAATGAGAAATCCAGAGATATGGATCCTATATTCATGGAGGATTTTGCTGTAGGAGTATTTGTCAATACTGAAGAGTAGACAATGATACTGAGGGCCAGTTTTTAATCTAAGACCCAATAAGAGTAAGACAACTCCAGTGAGGACAGAACTTACCCCAAACGCCTTCTCTTACCTAGAATTATATCTCCTTAAAATGAAGAGCCTTTAAAATAATACACTGGCAATGAGATAGCACATTCATAAATTATCCTGTATATACTGTTTCAGAATCACGGTTACTATCAAGTTAGATACTTCAAAATAAAAAATGATCTCTATAGCTCTTTTAGGATTTGTATTATGTGCTAGCCACAGTTAGCAATTCTCTTTCTTAGTACTAGAAAGTCAGTTCTCATATCTATTAAGTTATATGTTCAGTACTAGATATATTGTATAAGCTCAATGAATACTATCTGTTTATCTCATGTTATCAAAAATAATATAACCAATTCCATTAGATTTTCTTCAAATGCATATTTTAATAAATTAGGAATCTACTGTTACAACATCTCTGACGCTGAATGTGTGGTGTCTCTTTCAACACCATTTCTCCAAATCTCCAACAGCTGGATGTCCCACAATCAACTCAGTTCTGACACTGTCTACCTGGAGTTAGCATAACACCCCATAAGTTAAGGGCTCAGTCCCACAAACTGCCTTCACTTCAGTTGACTTTTATAAGTCCTAGTGAAGCAGAATATTACTCTGACCCTTTCATGGGTGGGAACTAAGGTGCAGGAGCACTGGAACCAGCCAGCCACATCAGCACTATCAGGGATGAATTCCTCTCACTCAGACCTACTGCACTTCACCCCGTGCAGGAGGGGAACATGCAAGTGAACAGGTGCAGAGGCTGGGGCAAGTGGCTTTAGGTGCCAGCAGGAGGATAACTCCACGTGGGCCCTGTAGCAACGTCTAGGGGGAAGTACCCATGACCCTGAAACCCGTGGGAGTGTTATAGTCAGTGCTCTTTTAACTTGGCCATCACAGAAGGCTTAAATGTTAACAGCTCAGTGGAGGGTCAGTGTGACAGCCTTTTGCACCCACACTTGCATTCTTCTTCAGCATCCAGGAGGAATGAGGTCACATGAATAAATTGAAGGTGATAAATGTGAGGGATTTTATTCCTGATGAAAGTGGGCACAGAGCAGGAAGGTATCTTCTGGGAATGGCTGGACTTTTTTTCAAAGCTATGCTGTCAAGCTGTCCTGCTTCTCTCTGATGTCCAACCATAGTCTCTGACATCCAGCTGCTTCTCCGTTAAGTCCTGGGGATTTTCTGGGCATAGGATGGGGTGGGACAGGCCATGGGTGGTTTTGGAAAATGCAACATTCCAGCAGGAAAATAAGGATGTAAAGTTCTCACTTTGGGCTGCAGTATTAGGCTTCTTGGCTTGATGGTGGGGCCTTCCTCAGGAACCCCATCCTCTTCCACCCAGAATTTCCCTGCCTCTTGTCCCTAACATTTCTCCCCTCTGAAGAGGCACATCTAACTGACATTAGAATATAGTAAATGACAAGGTTTTTCACTTTGTTTTTTGTTTTTTTGATACAGAGCCTCACTTCATTGCCCAGGCTGGGGTGCAGTGGCATGATCTTGGCTCACTGCAACCTCCACCTCCCTGGTTCAAGTAATTTCCCTATCTCAGCCTCCCAAGTAGCCAGGATTACAGGCGGATTCCACCTAGCCTGGCTATTTTTATATATATATATATATTTAGTAGAGACAGGGTTTCACCATGTTGGTCAGGCTGGTCTCCAACTCCTGACCTCATGATCCGCCCTCCTTGGCCTCCCAAAGTGCTGGAATTACAGACGTGAGCCACCATACACGGCTGACAATAGCTGATTTTAACCACCTCCTGCTAACAGGAGAGTTGTTTTGGAGAGAGTGGCAGTCACATTCCTCTTAGAGGTCTACCTAAGGTTCCACAGCAAAAGGAAGCCATCACCTAAGGCTCTGGTTGCCTGGCTGTTTGGAGTTTGATGGCTTCTAGGCAAGAAGAAACATGTTGTACACGGTTAAGTGTGCATGGATCAAATATGTGTATTGTACAAAGAGAAGTTTAAAAGCAGAAAATCTAGTGCCAAAGATTACAGAAATAAGAAGTGAAATGCACTAATCATTCTGAAAATAACATTCAACCACACCCATGGTATAGAACAGAATGAAAGTAAGAACAGCAAGTATAGGCAAGACTACACAGAGGATATTCATGGAAGGTTAACTATTAACAGTTATCTTTGGTGATTTTTAGCTTGAGGTCCCCAATCTCTTCACACTGGTACTTTGGGTGCTCTTCTGGGTTTATGGGAGAAAAGCTTCCCAGGCCTTTACATAGGTATATTGAATTCAAGACTCTATTCCAGTGACCTGTTGTAAAAGACTAAGGTGGTCACTTTCACGGGATTCTCTAAATTACTGTCTGGTCCCAGAGCCTGTTTCTGCAGCTTTCTACTGATATAAGGGGCTGCCCGAGTACTAAATTTATCCTTTCAGACTAGTAGTCCCTTGATTGAATGAGGAGATAGAGAGGTGTCTTTTACCAAGGCCTCTCTTAACCTTTCCAAGAAAGCAGTGGGATTCTCATCAAATCCCTCTTCTATCATGGATAGCTTGGTATAATTGAGAGGCTTAGTTCTAGTCCCACATAAGCCCTGTGTTATACCACATGAAAGTGTCTCCTGTTCCACCGGGTCATTACTTAGTTATTACTACAGTTTACTATGAAGAATACAACTCAAGAAAAAACCAGATGGAAGAAATGCATAGGGCAAGGTATGGAGAGGTGGCCAGGTACAAGGAACTTCCAAGTTTTTTCAGGCATACCACCTTCCCATCACCTCCCTGTGTTCACCAACCCAAAAGATCTCCAAACCAACATTGCTTAGGGGTTTTTATGGTGGCTCTGTTATATAGGAATGATTGATTAAATCATTGACCACTGATGATCAGACTCGCTCTCCAGCCACACCCTCCCTGGAGATCAGAGGATGGGTTCCAACTTCTAACCCTCGATGGGTTGCAACTTCTCACCCTCTAAACACGAGTTAGTCTTTCTGGCAACCACCACCCATCCTAAGGCAATCTAGTGGTCCCTATCTAATTGGCATACAGCAGTCCTCTAATTAGCATACAAAAGAGACTCTTACCCTGAACATTCAAAGGGTTTTAAGAGTTGTATGCTAGGAATCAAAGACAAAGAGCAAATACAAATTTATCATGAAACATATTTATGAATTTCAAAAATATAATCTACTATCACTTTGCCAAAACACATTATATAGTAAAATTGAAATCTGCAAACATACTTCTTCATCATGTACTCTTGATTGCATTACATAATCTATTATAACTTTTTCAAAGTCTATGTGATATTTATTAAAATTTTTTTCCAATTGAAGTAGACCATCTCCAGAATATCATGCTGATCAAACATAAAACTATAGAAATTTTACATAAAATTTCACAATTTCTATAAAAAATATAGAAATTATTTTAATGACTTCAAACATCAAGCTGAGATTTTTAGGTTAGATATGTAAAAACCTTTTCATGGCATTTTTTTCTAAAATCAACTGAAAGCAAGGAGAGTATTAAGGCTCAGAAAACAATAACCCAAAGTATGTTGCTTTGGCATGCTGTGCACTTAGAATTAAAGGAAGTTGGAAGGCCTTAGAAGCTTCCTCCAAATCAAGATTTCTTTGTCCTTTACCTTGTTTCTCCTTTGAGATGAAGAGACGGCTATCTCTAAGGTTCCTTTATGTGACTGAGAGTAGTTCTTTTAAAGAAATACAATTTTCTTCAGTCTCCTATCTGAAATCTCTTTAACCAGGGAAGACTGATCACCAAAGAAGAAACCAAAAGTTAACACCACACCTGCCCAGAGAGACTTTTCATCTGTTCTTCTGAGGTCTATTACCTAAGGGACTCTATAAGACAACTTTTGTTCCTAATGCAGTTACATCCCTCAATCTTCCCTTAACTTGTTGCCACCTTCCCTAGAGCTCAGGAGAACTTTGTCTCAGAATATTATTTGATCTTCAGGCCCATTCTTTTCCCCTACAAATTATTGACTCTTTCTCCAAAATTGCCAAAATCTCCCACTCTCCTTTCACCTATAAAGAGGGTATTTAAGTTTCAATCATCTGGTCCTTCCTTGAGTTTCATACTTTGTACTACTTCTGTGTATTTGCATGGTATTGAATTTGTATGCCTTTTCTCCTGTTCACCTATTTTTTGTCAGCTTATTTTAGTAGACTCAATTACTGAACCTTCAGAGGGAAAATTTAAACTTCCCTACAAGACCTAGAAAATATAATGGAAATTTTGTCCTCATTAATACTAATAAATACTCTTGATACCAACTTCAAAATAAATAAGGAAGGACTACTAAATGAAGTACAAATGGGACCAAGGGAAAGGGAAAAAAAGTAAAGTTGCTTGCCAGTAAAGATCTCAGGTAGAGACAGAAAGATCAAAACAACAACCTCTGGTTTG
Source organism: Callithrix jacchus (assembly GCF_049354715.1). NCBI lineage: Eukaryota > Metazoa > Chordata > Mammalia > Primates > Cebidae > Callithrix > Callithrix jacchus. The sequence goes on from NC_133504.1 coordinate 36,585,649, forward strand.
GAACATTTATAACAGAGTGTATGGGCCCAGTTGCAAGAGCTTTCTACTACCTTGTTTGAAAATACAAAGTTGCAGAGGAGACAAAGATTAACTGAAGAAATATACAGGCATTCTTTGTAATTACCATACCAATGCAAAGAAGAAATGACGAACAGAAAAGTACAAGGACAGCCCCCATTTTTATCCCCTAAAAATGAGGTAAGTCTAACTATAAATGTGCACATACACATACATTTATCCTATAAAACTCTACTGAGAGCCAGGAAGATTTCCTGCTAGCCCAGACCACCAGTTGGCCCCTTTCCTATACTATTTATTTTGCAATATCTGGCCTTGAAACCACTTCAGTCATTAAAAAATTAGTAACAATTAAATGAGAATAATAGTCAGCAATAGGAATAAATAAAATGACTTCAAGCATAATTATTTAAGAATTCTTTGCAGGAATAAGATCAGAGAAACAGCAAAATTTATTTATTATATCAATGTTTCTTTTAAAGCCAAAGTAATTAAAACTGTATGATAGTCACTCAAAGAAGGAGAGAGAGAAACAGAAAAATGTTCAGTTCTATGAACATTTGAAAACAACTTGTGACAGAAGTGGCACTGTCAATATATGAGATAAAGAGAAAAGTGTTCAATAAGTTGTATTCAAACAACAGAAAAAAATGTAAACAAAATCCTGTATCATCTCTTACACTAAAATTAATTTCAGGTGAATTAGAAATTTAAATGTACGAATCAAGGTTACACAAATATTCAAAAGAAAAATAGAATATTTCTGTGACTGGAGGGTAAGAAATTTTCCAAGTAAGACATAAAATCAAACTTAAAAAAAAGACTGATAGTGCTTCATTAAAATTGCAAGTATTACATTCATCAAAAATACCATAATGAGAGTGAATATATAACCCATAGGCTACGAAAAGTGGTATCAACACGGTAACCGACAAAACATTAGTGAAGTTACAAAGAATGCCTCTAGGTCAATATGAAAATTACAATTGACCAATAGAAAATTTGGGGGCAGGGGAGAAATATAAGTATTGGCAATGCCAGCTACTTAAATGAAGGAAAAATGAATGTGAAAATAGGCCATTGAAAGGTGCTTAATTGCATGAACAATTAGAAAAATGCAAATTTAAATGATAATTAGTCAACACTTTACTCTGACCATTGTAGCAAATATTTAAAATCTGAAAACATCAATGCTGGCAGGGACATGGAACTCTGGGAACTGTCACGCATGGCTGATGGGAGTGTAAACAGATGAAAACACTTTGGAAAATGATTTCACATTCTCTCAAGCTATTCATATACAGAGTCAAGTGATCTCAAACTCAAGCACATACCCCAGAGCCATGGATTCAAACATTTTTCCTGGCTTAGTTCCTATATATTCTTTTGAAACTTTATAACATGTTGCCCATTTTTAAATGGATTGCCATCATTAATCAGTTTTTGTAGTTCCAAAGGATGTAATTCTCAGTTTCATGTAAATACAACATTTTAAAATAAAACTGTTAAATCTCTTTTTAAAAGTGTCTAAAGAGCAGAGAATATGGTCAAATAGAACTCTCTAATGATCAAGGCCCCACAGGTAAACCAAATTAAACAACTATCCATGCAAGAAAGTACCTTTATATGAACAAAAAAATCAGGTGAATAATCGCAGTATCTGGTTTTAATATCATAATAAGGAAAGAGGCATGAAGAAGGTAGGAAGGACCATCTTGCATTGCCTACACCACTTTTCCCCAACCCCAGGTGGCTCAGTATGGAGAGAGAATCCCTGTGTTCCAGGGAGGGAGAGAAGAGTGAGTGTGGGACCTTGCATTCTAACTCAATGCTGCACTGTCATAGTGGAACATAATACAGAACAGAAGTCGGCTAGTGCCAACAGAGGGAGCATGGAAACCAGCCCTGGACTCAAGGGGAATATTGCTCAACCTGTGGAGCCTGAGTCCCAGCCAGCTTTACCACTGGCTCACTAAAGTGGCCTGGGTCCCTGAATAAATTTGAGTGGCCATCAAGTGACAAAGACTACAGTCTTTAGGCAATCTTGGCTCTGCCCTGGTCTAAGAGGCAGTAGACCAGGGATGTGCCCCTGTATGACATCACTTCCAGTGGCTCTGTGTGTGCCTGCATTACCCATTCCCAACCCCACCTTTAGGCAGTGAAGCACAGGGAGAAAATTCTTCCAATTGAAAGGAGGAGAGGGAAGAATATGGAGGACTTTGTCTTGAAACTTGGGTAACAGCCCAACCACAGTAAAATAAAGCACCAGGCATATTCCCAAAGCCCCCAGTTCCAAGCCTTTGCTTCTGAACATTTCTAGACCCACTCTGAGTCAGAAGGGAATCTGCTGCCCTGGTGGGATGGACCCAGTCCTGGCAATATTCAGTACCCTCTGACTAATACCAACAAGGCAGTAGTGACTGTGGGCCTTAGTGAGTCCCAGTACTGACCTGGTCTGGAAGGCCATAGGCTTCAGGTGTGATCCAGTAGGATACCAGCTGTGATGGCTCCAGAAGTACCCACATGCCTTTTCCCTGACCTGAGGCAGCCCAATAGAGAGAGAGATGACTCCTGACTAAAATAGAGAGGAAGGAGAATGAGAGACTTTGCCTGGTAACAGATATCCCAGCAAATTCCCCACTATCTTCCCCAGGTATCTAGGAGTCTACAAATGTCACAATATTCCTGGGCCTGGGGCTCCTCCCTGTGCTAAAATGGCTTCAGTGACCACAGGTTTAGATAACAAGACTCAATCCCCTCTGTTATCGTAGGTAACAACACTCAATCCTCTCCTTCTTGGAGATCTCTCTTAAGGATGAGTACAAAGAAGCCCAGACTGAGAAGACTGAAATAAGTACCTAAATCTTCAATGCCAGACATCAGTGAATGTCCACAAATATCAGAAACATTCAGGAAAACATGATCTCACCAAACAAACTGAATAAGATACCAGTGATCAACCTTGGGGTGACAGAGATATATAACCATTCAAACAGGGAATTCAAGACCGCTGTTCTGAGAAAGTTCAACAAACTTCAAGGTAACAAACACAGAGAAGGAATTTAGAATTGTGTGAAGGAAATTTAAGAAAGAGATTAAAATGATTTTTAAAATAAAGTAGAAATTCTAGAGCTGAAACATCAATATCATCTCACCCACATTAAGTGGCTATTATCAAAAAGACAAAAAATAACAGATGCTGGCAAGAATACCAAGAAAGCAGAACAGTTGTATACTGTTGGTGGGAATGTACAACAATGGAAAACAGTTTGTAGGTTTCTCAAAAACCTAAAAATAGAATCTCCATATGATCCAACAATCCCACTGCTAGGAATATATCCAAAAGAAAAAAAGTCAATATATTGAAGAGATATCTGCATTTCCCTTTCTATTGCAGCACTATTCACAATAGCCAAGATATGGAAGCAACCTAAGAGGCCATGAATGGATGTATGGATAAGGAAAATATGTTACATATATACAATGAAGTATTATTCAGCCATAAAAAGAATGAAATCTTGTCATTTGCATCAACATAAAGGTAACCAGAGGTCATTATGTTAAGTGAAATAAACCAAGTGCAGAAAGACAAATAGTGCATGTTCTCACTCATATGCTGGAGCTAAAAAAAATGAACTCATGATGACAAAAAGTAGAATGATGGTTACCAGAGGCTGGGAAGGGTAATACGGAGAAGGTTAATGGGTACAAAAATACAATTAGACAGAAGTAAGACATAGTGTTCAGCAGCACAATAAGGCAACAGTAGTTATCGATTATTGTATGTTTCAAAATAATGAAGACTGAAATTGTGATTTTCTTAGCACAAAGAAACAAGAAATCCTTGAAATGATGGATATTCCAATTACCAGCACTTGATTATTACACCTTGTAATTTTGTATCAAAATGTCACATGTACTCCATAAATATACACAACTATTATGTATCCATTAAAAATAAAACATTTAGGCCGAGCACGGTGGCTCAAGCCTGTAATTCCAGCACTTTGGGAGGCCAAGGCGGGTGGATCACGAAGTCAAGAGATCGAGACCATCCTGGTCAACATGGTGAAAGCCCGTCTCTACTAAAAATACAAAAAATTAGCTGGGTATAGTGGTGCGTGCCTGTAATCCCAGCTACTCAGGAGGCTGAGGCAGGAGAATTGCCTGAACCCAGGAGGCGGAGGTTGCGGTGAGCCGAGATTGCGCCATTGCACTCCAGCCTGAGTAACAAGAGTGAAACTCCATCTCAAAAAATAAATAAATAAATAAACAAACATTTAAAAAATGTATCTAAACAATCTTCAACAGTCAGAAATTTGCTATCTTTTATCTTCTTGAACTAATATCTCTATTCCATTTCCCTTACCTAATTCTGTCCAAATGGAATATATTTTATACTTGAAAGTCTATCAGTAAAATTATTATGTCAATTTAGAAAGTGGGAAACTAGTAAGGACAAAGCATTAGTTAAAACAACAACAAAGAGACATCCACTTCCCGGAATATGGGTAGACATACTTTTCCTTATTCTTCCCACTAAGTACAACTGAGAATTCTGGATATGATATATCAAAGGTAAGTAGCATCTAAAGGATAGAAAAAAGAAGGAAGACTATCTAGGGACCACAGGGCCCAAGGAATGACATAGCGATGTATTATTTCATTTGTGGGGATTTGCTTGTTCATTTTGCCTCATATATTCCAGATTTGCAGCTGAAGAAGCTAGCACATTGAAATGTTAACAGATGCATATAAAACCCTAACGAAAGGCGCCCTAGTCAATAGAACAAGGGGTTTACTAGCAAGGCAGAAAACTTTTAGAAAATAACTCCTCTGCTATATTCAACCCAGGAAAAAAAAACTGACTCCACCCAATCATCATAACAAAGGCCACTAAGAAACCTTGACCTCCTCTAATATAGCACCCCAAGCTCCTACCTGCCAGAATTATTTCAGAGTTGGCCAAGTAGGAACCCAAGCCTTTCATCTCTTCCAGCCAGTAACAAGCCTACACCTTGCAGTGTCAGTAGAGACACGTGGGGAATTAAAACTCTTAAGCTACCAATCCCACCAAGCAGTAATGAACAGCTTTCCCACAGCATTTGTCAACAGAGCACACTGTTGCGAGGACCCATATCACTTCTTCTATCCAGCAGCAACAAGGGAGACCTTCCCCTGATGAGGTGTTGTCACATAAATCCAGATAAAACAGTTTTAAATAACATACAGGATCTCATAGCATAAAACTGTCCAGATATCAGTTAAAAAATACTTGTCATGCCAAGAATCAAGAAGATCTCAAACTGAATTTTAAAAAGGAATTAATAAGTGTCATTCCCAAGTGATAGATTTGTTAGAATTACCTGACAAACATTTTAAAGTTGCCATGATAAAAATGTTTCAACAAACAATTACCTCAATAAAGCTTAAAATAAATGAAGAAAACAGAAAACTTCAGCAAAATATATATATAAAATCTCAATAAAATGCTCAGTAGATGAAATCAACAGAAAAATGGAAGCAAAGAGGAGGGGAAATAAGTGAACTGAAAAATAAAAAAACACAACACAATCTAAACATAAAGATACAATAAACTAAAAACAAGAAAAGAACAGAGTCTCAGGGACTTTAGAGAATATAACAAAAAAACCTGACTCAGGAATCGCCAGGGCATGAGAAGGAGAGAGAAAAGGGAGTAGGACTCTAAATGTACTACAATAAAACTGGCTGGAAACTTTCCAAATTTAACCCCAAAACATCATAAAACTACAGATTCAAGAATCTAAAAACTTCAGACAAGATAACCCAAAGAAATTAATCCCAAAACACATCAAAATTGAACTTCTGAAAACTAAGCAACAAGGAAAAAAACTCTTCAAGGCATTTAGGGAGTAATATGGTTTAGCTCTGTAACCCCATCCAAATCTCATCTTGATTTATAATCCCCTTGTGTCAAGGGAGGGACCTGGTGAGAAGTGCTTGGATTATGGGAGTGGTTTCTCCCATGCTGTTCTCATGATAGTGATATCTCATGAGATTTGATGTTTTAAAAGTGACAGTGAGGCTGGGCGTGGTGGCTCAAGCCTGTAATCCCAGCACTTTGGGAGGCCAAGGCGGGTGAATCACAAGGTCAAGAGATCGAGACCATCCTGGTCAACATGGTGAAACCCTGTCTCTACTACAAATACAAAAAATTAGCTGGGCATGGTGGCGCGTGCCTGTAATCCCAGCTACTCAGGAGGCTGAGGCAGGAGAATTGCCCGAACCCAGGAGGCGGAGGTTGCAGTGAGCCAAGATTGCGCCATTGCACTCCAGCCTGGGTAACAAGAGTGAAACTCCGTCTCAAAAAGAATAAATAAATAAATAAAACAAAAGCGACAGTGATATCTCATGAGATTTGATGTTTGGCAGTTCCCCCCACAAACACCTCACTTTTCCTCCTTCCAGCTGCCATATAAAACATGTCTTGCTTCCTCTTCACCTTCTGTCATGATTGTAAGTTTCTTGAGGCCTGCCTACACATGTGAAACTGTGAGTGAATTAAACCTCTTTCCTTTATAAATTACCCAGTCTCAGGTAGTTTTTATAACAGTGTGAAAATAGATTAATACAAAAAAATCTGTACCAGTAGTGGGGCACAGTTATAAAGATAACCTGAAAATGGGGAAGCTACATTGGAACTGGGCAACAGGGTAGAGGTGGGAATAGTTTGGAGGGTTCGGAAGAAGATAGGAAGGTATGGGAAAGTTTGAAACTTCCTGGAGATTTGTTGAATGGTTTTGACCAAAATGCTGATAGTGATATGGACAACGAAGTACAGGCCCATGACGTGGTCTCAGATGAAGATGAGGAACTTATTGGGAACTGGAGTGAAAAATCACTCTTGCTATGTTTTAGCAAAGAGATTGGCAGCAGTGTGCTCCTGACTTGGACATCTGTGGAATGTTGAACTTGAGAGATAATTTAGGATATCTGGTAGAAGAAATTTCTAAGCAGCAAAGCATTCAAGATGTGATCAGACTTTTTCTGAAAGCTTACAGTCATATGTACTCACAAAGAAATAATCTGAAATTGGAACTTATGTTTAAATGGGAAGCAGAGTAAATTTTTGGAAAATTTGCAGCCTGAACATGCAGTAGAAAATGAAAGGCCATTTTCTCATTTAAAAAATTCAATCTGGCTACAGAAGTTTACATAAACAATGAGGAGTACAATGTTAACAGCCAAGACAATGGTAAAAATGTCCAAGGCAAGTCAGATTTTCACAGCAGCCCCTCCCATCACAGGCCGGAAGGCCTAGAAGGGAAAAATGGTTTTGTGGGGTGGGCTGCGGGCCCTGCTGCACTGTGCCATCTCAGAAAGTGGCATCCTGTGTCTTAGCCACTCCAGCAGCTAAGGGGAGCCAAGGTATTGGGCCATTGTTTCAGAGGTTTCAAGTCCCAAGCACTGGTGTCTTCCATGTGGTGTTGGGCTTGCAGGTGCACAGCAATCAAGAGTTAAGGATTGGAAACCTCCACTTAGATTTCAGAGGATGTATAGACATGCCTGTATGTCCAGACAGAAGTCTGCTGCAGGGGTAGAGCCCTCATGGAGAACCTCTGCTAGGGCAGTGCAAAGGGGAAATGTGGGATTAGAGTTCCAACATAGAGTCCCCACTGGGGTACTATCTAGTGGAGCTGTGAGAAGAAGGCCACTGTCTTTAAGAACACGAATGGTAGATCCATTGGCAGCTTGCACCATGCACCTAGAAAAGCCACAGGCACTCAAGGCCGGTCCGTGAAAGCAGCCACAGAAGCTATACCTGCAGAGTCACAGGAGTGAAGTTGCCCAAGGCCTTGGGAGCCTACCTTTTGCATCAGTGTGCCATGGATGTGAGATATGGAGCCACAGGTGTTTCTTTCAGAGTTTTAACATTTAATGACTTCCCTGCTGGGTTTCAGACTTGCATGGAGCCTTTAGCCCCTTTGTTTTGGTCAATTTTTCCTTTTTGGGCTGCGAGCATTTACTCAATGCCTGTACCCCTATTGTATATTAAAAGTAATTACTTTGTTTTTGACTTTACAAATCCTTCTTAGGCAAAAGGAACTTGCCTTGTCTCAGATGAAATTTTAAACATGAACTTTTGAGTTAATGCTGGAAAATAAGTTAAGATTTTGGAAGATGGTTGGGAAGGCCTATCTGTGTTTTGAAATAAGAGACAGACATAATATTTGGGAAGGGTCAGGGGTGGAATGATATGGTTTGGTTTTGTGTCCCCACCCAAACGTCATCTCAAATTGTAATTCCCACATGCCAAGGGAGAGACTTGGTGGGAGGTGACTGGATGATGAAGTAAGTTTCCCTATGCTGTACTTATAATAGTAATTAGTTCTCACAAGATCTGATAGTTTAAAAGTGTTTGACAGTTCCCCCACCTCCCTGTCCCTCTGTCCTGCTGCCATCTAAGATGAGCCTTGCTTCCCTTTTCCTTTCTGCCATGATTTTAAGTTTCCTGAGGTCTTCCAAACCATGAGGAACTGTTTATCAATTAAACCTCTTTATAAATTACCCAATCCCAGATAGTTCTTTAGAGCAATGTGAAAACAAACTAACACAAGGATAAATGACAATTTAATTTTATGGTAAAATCAATCAGAATGTTGGTGGATTTACATGAGAAACCAGAGAGGCCAGAAGGAAGTAGCACAATATTTTTCCAGTGCCAAAAGAAAATAACTGTCAACTCAGAATCTTATATCCGCAAAAATATCCTTTATCTATGAAGGAGAAATAAAAACATTTTCAGAAGAAAGAAAACTAAGATGATTTATTACCAGCAGACCTACCCTAAGAGAATGGCTAAACGAAGTTCTCTAAGGAAAAATAAAATAATAAAAGAAACTACTTTGGCATATCCAGAAATAAAAAGGAATTCTGTAAGCTAAATTATTAATAAATACAATAGACTTTTTTTCTCCTCTTGAGTATTCTGACTTATGTTTAACAGCTAAGGAAAAACTTATACTTCTAATGTTGTTCTAAATATGTAGAAAAAATATTTAACATAATTCTGTTTTGAATGTGGTGGGTAAAGGGAAGTTAAGGACGATAAAGTTTTTACACTTTACTCAAACTAGTAAAATATTAACACCAGGAGACTATGATAAGTTTTGTATTAATAATGTAATTTCTAAAACAACCACTAAAAAGAAGCTATATAAAAACAGTATAAATTGAAATGAACTTTAAAACTGTTCAAGTCACCTACCAGAAGGCATGGAAAATAAAATAGAGGGGGGGAAAAACACAGAGTAGAAAATAGAAAAAAAATTTTAAATGGTATATTTAAGCCTGAATTAATATGTTCCCAGGCTGCTAATAAAGACATACTGAAGACTGGATGATTTTTAAAAGAAAGAGTTTTAATTGACTCACAGTTCAGCATGGTGGGGATACCCTGGGAAACTTACAGGGTATCCTGTAAGAAGGGGAAGCAAACATGTCCTTCTTCACATGGCGGCAGGAAGGAGAAGAATGTGTACCCAGTCTAAATACACAAATTAAAATATATTAGCAGAGTGGGTTTTAAATATAACCTAGCCATATGCTGAATACAAAAATCTCACTTCAAACTAGTTCAACTATTGTGGAAAGCAGTGTGGCAATTCCTCAAAGAACTTAAAACAGAGCTACCATTCAACACAGCAATCCCACTACTGGGTATATACATGAAGAAACATAAATCATTCTACCATAAAGACACATGCACATGACTGCTCACTGTGGCACTATTCACAGTAAGAAAGACATGGTATCAATCTAAATGCCCATCAATAGTACACTGAATAAAGAAAATGTGGAACACATACACTGTGGAATACTATATAGCCATATGAAAGACTGAGACCATGTCCTCTGCAGGAACATGGAAGAAGCTGGACACCATTACCCTCAGCAAACAAAGGCAGGAACAGATAAACAAATGCTGTACATTCTCACTTAAAAGTGGGAGCTAAATAATGAGAACACATGGACAGAAAAGAGAGGAACAACAGATGCTGGGGCTTACCTGAGGGTGGAGAGTAAGAAGAGAAAGACGTTCAGCAAAAAAAAAAAAAAAACTGTCAGGTACAAAGTGATCTGTACACCAAACCCCCAAGTCACAACTTTACCTATACAACAAACCTGCACATATACTCCTGAACCTAAAATAAACATTAAAATATTTTTAAATATATAAATATGTAGATTATTTTAATAAAAAGATTTTTAAAACACTAAATAAAATTATATAGGTAGATTAAAAATAAAGGAATGGAAAAGTATACACCATGCAACTATTTTAGTCAAAAAAGTATGAGTGACAATATTAATATCTAAAATCAACTTCAAAGAGAAAAAAGCAGGGACAAAGAGCAATCCTAAATGTGTATGCACCAAATAACAGAAATGAAATATATGTGAATTAGCATAGCTATTATGGAAAATAGTGTGGAGGTTCCTCAAAAAATAACAGAACCACTATATTATCCAACAGTCCCAGGACTAAGTATATATCCCAAGGAAATTTTCTTTTTTGAGATGGAGTTTTGCTCTTCTTGCCCAGACTGGAGTGTAATGGCATGATCTGGGATCACCACAACCTCTGCCTCCCAGGTTCAAGTGATTCTCCTGCCTCAGCCTTCCAAAGTAACTAGGATTACAGGTATACACCACCACGCCTGGCTAACTTTTTGTATTTTTAGTAAAGATAGGGTTTCTCCATGTTGATCAGGATTGGATTACAGGCAAAAACTACCATACCCAGCTGAAAATATTAATTATTGTGTCAAACAGATATCTGCATTCCCTTGCTCATTACAGATTCTTTAAAATAGCCAAGACACAGAATTAAACTAAATATCCATCAATGAATGAATGGATGAAAAACATATAACATAAATATACAATGGAACATAATTTAGGCTTTAAAAAGAAGGAAATCTTGTCATTTTCCCCATTAATGAACCTAGAAAATATAATGTTTTTTAAAAAGCCAGGCACAGAATGACAAATACCACATAATCTCACTTGAATATGGAACCTAAAAATGGGAAACTCATAGCAGAGAGTAGTTGGTAGTTACTAGGTACTGGAGAGCTGCAGTAGGACAGGGAGATATTGGTCAAATGATACAAAGTTTCTTTGATCTTTGAGCAGGAATAAGTTCAGGAGATCTAGTGTATAACATGATGAGTATAGTTGATATACTGTATACTCAAAAATTGCTAGAAGAGATTTAAATGTTCTCACAACAATAAAGTGAGCTAATACATGTTAATTAGCTTGATTTGACCATTCTGAAATGTATATATATTTCAAAATACTATGTTGTATACCATAAATATATACTTTTTTTGAATAAAAGAATTTTTAAAAAATATATGTGAAGCAAAAACTGTTAGAGCTAAAAGAAGAAAAACACAAATCTACAATTACAGTTAAGAGACTTCAACACTCCCCTCTCAACAATTGATAGAATACTGTATTCAGGTTTTCCAGCAAGACAGAATAAGATATAAATATACAAAGATATGTGGCATGAAATTTATTAGAGGAATTGGCCCATACGATTATGGAGGCTGAGAAATCCCACAGTAGGCCATCTGCAAGCTGGAGACTCTGGGATGCCAATACCATGGCTCATTCCATGTCCTAAAGCCTTAGAACCAGGGAAGCTGATGGTGTAACTCTCAGTTCAAGGCCAAAGGCCTGAGAACCTGGGAGCGAGGGGTTGGAGGAGGAGGAAAAATTTTCTAAGTACCAGAGTCCAGACTCCCAATAACAGGAAGTTTTGATGTCCCAGGGCAGAAGGGTGTCCCAACTCTACTTTTTCTCTGTGTTTGTTCTATTTGAGTCTCTAGCCAATTGGACAGTGCCTGCCCACATCGAGGGCAGTGCTTCCTCCCTTAGCTCACTGACTCACATGCCAATCTCCTCTGGAAACATTGTTACAGACACACCCAGAAATAATGCTTTACCAGTTCTCTAAGTATTTCTTAATCCAATCAATTTTATGCCTAAAATTAACCATCACAACCATGTAGACAGAAAATCATCAAGAATATAAAAATAACACCATTAATCAACAAGATCTAATTGACATTTATAAAACACTCCACCAACAACAACAGAATGCTCATTTATTGCAGCCATCTGTGTAATTTATATATATACCATACCCTGGGTGTTGTTTTACATCTTATAATTTTCACTGAATGTCATGCATATTGTTCAGACTAGTAGCAGCTGAGGTAAATAGCATAGTATTTATGCCTGGAAATGTGCATGTTACTTTTGATACGATAATAGTGTGAAAGTTACAGAGGTGAGTCAGAATAGATAGGAAATGAACTAGTTTAAGTTTTACTATTGCTGTTAGAACCTCCACAGTACTTCTAGCTTCAACTTCCTTTAGCATAGTTTGGGATTGGGGATGGACCAGTATTTCTAGTGGATTTTCGTTTAGTTTCACTTGTTTAATATTTATGCTATCTTCTCAACATTTAGTCTTCCTTGTGCACCTGCCCCACAAAGGGGCTCTTTTTCTACTGCATTCTCCTTATACTAGGGGTAGTGCTCACTACCCAAAAAACTGGGGGAGGTTCAGTGTTTCTCTTTGGTCTTAGTCATGTAAAATTAAAGCTGCTCTATTATTTGAGGTATTTGCGAAGCAATAATCAATATGTTCACATTTTAAAAGCTAAAATAAATTGATTGATTGATTGATTGACATATAGGGGCCAGGCACAGTGGCTCACACCTGTAATTCTAGCATTTTGGGAAGCCCAGACAGACAGATCACCTGAGGTCAGGAGTTCAAGACCAATCTCACCAACATGGAGAAACCCCATCTCTACAAAAATACAAAATTAGCCAGGCATGGTGGCACATGCCTGTAATCCCAGCTACTCAGGAGACTGAGGCAAAAGAATCGCTTGAACCCAGGAGGTGGAGATTGCAGTGAGCTGAGATCCCGCCATTGTACTCCAGCCTGAGCAACAAGAGCAAAACTCTGTCTCAAAAACACACACACACATACACACACACACACACACACACACACACAAAATCAGATCACTAGCAGTTTAAATATTATAACTATGTACAAAAGAGCAGAATTATGGTTAGAAAAATAGCCTGAATTAAATGAATTTTTAAATTTATACTGATTGCTTATTCACTACTCCATAAGCAAATTTATGATTCCTAACAATTTAATCAGTAACATATCAACCTTACTTTAATTATTTAAAGAAAAATATATTTTATCACCAGTAACCGAAATTAAGCATTTGTATACAGCTGTTGCACCATTTCTGTTAAAGCCATCAAAACATCCAAGAGAGCTACTATTAGTAGATTCATCAAATTAGATATTCTACAAATTGAACATTCCTTGAATTCACTTCTTATTAATTGATTTGTGAGCTGTATATTAGGCAAAGTGTCCATTTTGGAAAATTAAATATTGGACAATTTACCTGCTTCCATTAAAGCTTCAAATATTAGAAACAACCTAAGCATCCAACAATAGAGGCACATTAACAACATTATGATCGATTCACTGAACTCAAATCTCAAAAAAAAAGTATGATGCAGTTTCAAATAAATGGACAGGAACAAATCTTTAGTAGATAAAGAACAAAGCAAGTTACTGCCATTTATATAATGCAGTGATCATTAAATTGTGATCCTCAGCCAGCACCCTCAGCTTCCCCTGGGAACTTGTTAGAAAAGTAAATTCTCAATTCTCAACACCACTTACTAAACTGGAAACTCTGCGATTGGGAGCCTAGCAATTTGTGTTTTAACAATCTTATCAGGTAATTGTGAAGCATGCTAAAATTAGAGAAAAACTGGTATAAAAAAGGAAATTATTGAAAACAAGCATGCCTGTACACATACACATAGATGCACAGGCTATCCTCATAAAGTACATACAAATCTGTAAGAGTTTTTCTTTCTAGCCATGAGAACAGAGGCACATAGGAGCCCAGGATGGAAAAGAGATTTAATAATATAAACTATTTTATTTGTGTACCATTTGAATTAGTTTCCAGTGAACATCTTTGACAAAAAAGTAGATTTTTCAAAATAAAAACACCTTCAGACTTAAAGCTGAAGAAGTGTCCAAAGCTTTTGTTCATGTAGATATTTTTTCATTACATTCCCATATTGAAATGAAGAAAAAATAGATTAAGACAAATGGAAAAGAACATAGTTTAAAATATTTTCTGCCTCTTAGAGGAAACATTAGGTTTGAGAAAATGCTACAAGTTACAGCTAAGATACATATATCACTGCAATTTGAAATAAATAAAGTAACACATGATGATTTTAATTCATTGTCATGCTATTACATTTCTAAAGATATCTCTACATGATGTTTTCAGAAATGTCTATACAAGGTATATTATTTGTAAAATATATGAGAATGACAGTCTATAGGCCACAACTTAAAATGAAATACAAGGTATCATATACATAATTCATCTCCTTCACATTATACTGAACTTGACAGTAATTTCATTCAAAACTTACAACAATGAGCTTATATTAAGTCTCTAAAGGCAAAAGATTTCATATAGACTGAACTTGACAGTAATTTCATTCAAAACTTACAACAACGAGCTTATATTAAGTCTCTGAAGGTAAAAGATTACAGTTATTAAATTTTTCAATTCTATAAGTTTTTCTGAATTTGTATAAAGTATCTCAAAACATTTTACATACAGTTTATCAGCATTCCTTTAGACTTATTTCCATCCCTAAAATATTCCCAAAACTCAATTATTTATTATCATTACAAAATTTATCCAGAAAATTTCTGCATTTCAGTATAATTTTCCTTTTTAAAAGATAACATAGTTTAGCTTTAGTTTTTTAGAGCACAAATTGGTTAAATTATATCTGAAAAACTGAAAAAAAAATCCAAGTTCATGTGATTATTGTAAATTATAGGTTCTACTTATAATTATCCTATAGTGATTTTTTAAATATGTGCACAAAGTTTTTAGTATTTCTGCCTTCAAGAGATGGAACACTATTTCTTTCCTCTTGAGTGTAGCCTGGACCAAGTGACTCACATCTAACAAACAGAACACAGCAGAAATTACATATCACTGCTGATTAAAAGGCTGAGATTTTCAACTAATATGAAATATATATATATTAGATCACTCACTCTTGAAAAATTTAGCTTCCATGTTGTAAGAAAACTCAGGCAGCTTGTGAAGAGCTCTGTGTGATGAGGAACAGGTTTCCAGCCAACAACTGGCAAATAACTGAAGCCTGACAACAACCAAGTGAGCGAACTTGAAAGTCGATCCTCACTTTTTCTGTCCCCAGTCAAGCTTTCAGATCTGCAGCCCTGGCCAATAATTGACTGAAAACTCAAGAGACCTTAAGCCAGAACCATCCAACTAATGTGTTTTGAGATGCCTAACTCACAGGAACTGTGAATACATATTCATTATTTTAAGATGCTAGGTTTGGGGTAATTTGTTACGCACAAATAAGTAACTAAACAATATTGGCCAGGCTCAGTGGCTCATGCCTGTAATCCCAATACTTTGGGAGGCCAAGGTGGGTGAATCACTTCAGTCCAAGAGTCTGAGACCAGCCTGGGCAACATGGTGAAACCCCATCTCTACTAAAAATACAAAAATGAGCCAAGCATGGTGGCATGTACCTGTAGTTCCAGCCACTCGGGGAGCCTAGATGGGAAAATCACTTGAGCTCAGGTGGTGGAGGTTGCAGTGAGCAGAGATCTATGCCACTGCACTCCAGTCTAGGTGACAGACTGAGACTCCATCTCAAAAATAACTAAACAATACCATCAGACATACCAAATATAGTTGACATACATTTTGTATTTCCCCAGTGTTCCTTGCTTTGTAAAATCAGTCCTTCTTCACTCTAAGTAAGTCTGTTCAACCCATGACATTCCTGGTATAGCTGACTTTTACACCCTCATTGGCGAGGTGGTCCAGAACCAGTCCAGCAAATCAGAGTATCCCATACCATTATCAGTTACTGCTTTAGAGTTGCACATGTAAGCTAAACTGGACAGTTAGAATCCTCCCCAATAAATGTCACCAAGGTTATCAGAAAAGATGCTTATCTTCCTCTGAAATGACCTTCTAAGTTTCACAAGCCTAAAGCTGCCTAGTCATCTTTTCACTCAGTGGAGAGAAATGTTCTGAAAATAAAGCCAAAGAGATACAAGAAAGTAAGCAAATATGAGATGAAAAGACAATGTATTTTCCTCATGTTGATTAAACCTCTAAATTCTATTATCTACCTTGGTCTTCCCACTTAGCTGAATTCTTTCAGGAAGGATTTTCAGTTATTTCAGGAAGATGAATTGGTTTTTCATTCTAAATGGGTCAACCGTATGAGTCCTAATAAATTTGACATTTATGAATTAAAAATAAACACAAGACTTATGTCTCTGGCCAGGATAAAGTAATAGAAATCACTTTCACCTTCTCATTATAAAGAAACAAAAATGAACAATAAGTATACAAAACAACTTTTTTCAGACAAAGAACAACATTCATGCCAAGACAGCAATTCCTGAGAAAAGGGAAACCAAGGAGGTGAGGAACAAAGTTGCCCAAGCCTTCTGTCCGCAGAGTTTCCAGGTCTCAGTGAAGAACAGTGGGCACTAAAAACACACTCAAAGGCTTCCTGAATTGAGGTGACAGGGTTAAGAACATGAGGAGTCCAAAGTAGCCAGAATTTATAGAGTGGAGTAATAGGACTGTGCTGCACTGAAAAAGAGAATTCTTAAAATACGCAAGGGGTCTCCCTAGCATTTTCAGGAGAGCACTTTTTCGCGCATGGATGTGAGGTAACTACCAGGGAGTACTGAAGCAATTCCAGAGATCATATTGACCTAGTAATAATTTATGCTCTCAACAACAAGAGGATAGAAATCTCTCAGTGCATGAGGGTATCATACTATACACTCAAAAAATGATTTTGTCAATATGGAACCAAATCAGCTTCAGACTAAAGGAAAATCTGCTGTTTCTAAAAGGCAAATTAATCACAGAGCAAATCCCCCCAGAAATATGTAAAACAATACAAAAATTCTAGAACTAAATAACATAAAAGTCACAAAATCATCTTACAAATACTAGTCAACATTTGACTGAAGGACTTAGTCAGTGTATTAAAGAACAAAGATAATAAATGGCACATAGTTTGGAAAATAAAAGAAATAAAATTGTCTTTATAGACATAGGACATAATCATCTTTGTGGAAAATCTTAAGGGCTCTGGAAAAATCTGTTTAATAATAAAGTTGAGCAGGGTTTACAAAGTCAACATGCAGAAATTAATTATATTTCTATGGAGTAGGAATAAATCATAATTACAATTTAAAATTATTCTATTTACAATAGCATCAAATTTTGAATCATACTTACAAATAAATTTGACAAAATATGTGTAAGATCTCTATACTGAAAATTATAAAGCACTGCCAAATGAAATGTTAAAGTATAAAAATAAGATGAGATATACCATATTCATAGGTCAAATCATTAAAGATTCTTTCTAAATTGATATGTAAATTCACAGCAAACTCAATTATAATTCTAGTAGGCTTTTGATAGAAATCAACTATCTGACTCAAATTTATATATTAATATAAATACAGAAGACCTAGGGAAGCTAAAGCAATTTTAAAAGACAAACAAAGTTAGAGAACTTACAGTATATGACTTCAAAATATATTATAAAACTAGATTAATCAAGAAAGTGTAATATTGGCAGAAAGAGAGACATACAATGTAATGTAATTAAATAGTCCAGAAATAGATCCATGCATATATGGTCAAAAGAGTTCAACAAAAGTGCCAAGGGAATTCAATGAAGAAATGATAATCTTTTCAGTAAGTTAAGCTAGAACAACTAGATAACTTTATTTCCATAAAAACTAAAAATAAATCAGACTAAAATATAGGGGCTAAAACTTAAATTTTTAGAAGAAATTATAGGAGAAAAATCTTAGTCACTTTGTATTTGTTAACAACGTTTTAAATAGTATACCAAAATATATTAAAGAAAATAACTAACTTGTATATTGACTTTGTAAAGAAAATAAAATAACGATGCTAAAGAAAATAACTAACACAGTATTACATAATACTAAACACTTTTGCTCTTTATAAAAGACTATAAGGAAAATGACAGGGCAAACTACAGACTGAGAAAATATTTGTAAAAATATATCCAGTGAAGAACTTGTTCACAGAGTATGCAAGTTCTTTCAACTCAGTAATAGGACAACACACAACCATTTAAAAAAAACTAAGCAAATGATATGAACAAAAAGTTGATCAAAAAAGAGATACAGATATTTATTTACACATGAGAAAAATGGTGGACATCTTTAGTCATTAGAAAAAACACATTAAAATCACAGTGAAATATCACTAGCACCACCCACCAGAAGGCTAAATTTTAAAAAGTGATCATAGCAAGTTTTAGAAAAATATGTGGAGAAACTGAGACTCTCATATATGTTTTGAGAAAGCAAAATGATTTGGCCACTTTGAAAAACTATGGACAGTTTCCTTTAAAATACAATATAAATCTATCATTTGATCCAGCCATTCTGCTCCTAAGTTTTTTATACAAGTAAATGAAAACATATGTCCACACAAAGACTTGTACATGAATGATCTTAGAATTTTCTTTGCATTAGAAAAACCCAGAAACAATCTCAGTCCACCTACGTGTAAATACATAGACAAATATATATGCATACAATGAAATACTCTTCAGCAATAAAAAGAAATTAACTGTTGTTACACATAACAAGGTCTATAAAATATGAAAATAATGTTTCTGAGTGAAAGAGGCAAATTAGAATATATACTGTTTGAATCCATTTATATAAAACTCAAAAAATGAAAACTATGCTGACAGAAAGCTGATGCATTAGTCCATTTGCATGACTATAGAGGAATACTGGAGGTTGGATAATTTATAAAGAAAAGAGGTTTGGAGAGGATCCAAGATGGCTGAATAGGAACAGCTCTGGACAGCAGTTCCCAGAGAAAACACAGAGGGGGAGTGATCATCGCATTTCAAAACGAGTTTTTACTGCCCACAGACCAGGAGATTCCTGGGAGGAAAAGCTCCATTAGTTTCCAGCACAGCTGTTTCAGCCAGCATAGAGGGTCTCCACACAAAAATTCACACAAATCTGGGTGCCATTTCAACTGGCAACTGTAATGCCTGGAAGACAGAGTCACCCATTCAACTGAAAAAAGGGGGCTGACACAGAGAGCCATGTGATCTGGCTCCACGGGACCTATCCCCACAAAGACCAGCAATATGAAATGCTCTGTATTAAGAGTTTCACAGCAAGTACAGCTGGACCAAGGACAGTCCAGCTCTGTGGGGGGAAGGGCATCTGCCATTACCAAGGCAGTCCACCATTTCTGAGGCAGTCTGCCATTACCAAGGCAGTCTGCCAATACCGAGGCAGTCTGCCATTACTGAGGTGGTCTGCCATTACCCAGGCAGCTGCCATTACTGAGGCAGTCCACCATTACACAGATAGTCTGCCATTACTGAGGCAGACTGCCATTACCAAGGCAGTTCTAAACTATACCACTATAAACAAAACTGCAAGGACACAACAGCTGGGCAGAGCCCACGGCAGCTCAGCAAAGCCTCTGCTGGCAGACTGAGATGAGGCTACCTTCTTGATAGGGAGGGAATCACTGAAAGAAGACAGCAGCACATCAGGAACTTACAAATAAAGCCCCACCTTCCCAGGACAGAGCACCTGGGAAAAAAAGGCAGTTATGAGTTCTGCTGCAGCAGACTTAAATGTACCTGACGAGCAGCTCTGAAAGGAACAACAGAGCTCACAGCTCAGAACTTGAGCTCCTATAAGGGACAGACTGTCTCCTCAAGCAACTCCCCAATGCCTGTATGTCCAAAAGGACACCTCATAAAGGAGAGCTAAGGCTGACATCAGGTGGGTATCCTTGTAACAAAGATAACAGAAGATGAAACTGGCAGCAACCCTTACTGTTCTGCAGCAGCCATAGTTGATCCCCAGACAAGCAGGGTCTGGAGTGGACATCAAGAAGTCATACACCAGAGAGGACTGGCTGTTAGAAGGAAAACTAAAAAACAGAAAGAAATAACTTCATTATCAAAAAGTGGACATCCACTCAGAGACCCCATCTGAAAGTCACCAACTACAAAGACCACAAAGATAAATCCACAAAGATGAGAAGAAACACGCACAAAAGGGATGAAAACACCCAAAACTAGAACATCTCTCCTCCTCCAAGGGATCACAACTCCTCAACAGCAAGGGAACAAGGCTGGATGGAGAATGAGTCTGATGAATTGAGAGAATCAGGCTTCAGAGGGTGGGTAATAAGAAACTTCTGTGAGCTAAAAGAACATGCTCTAACACAATGCAAAGAAACTAAGAACCTCGAAAAAAGGTTTGACAAAGTACTAATGAGAATAAACAGCTTAGAGAGGAATATAGATGAATTGATGGAGCTGAAAAACGCAACACAAGAACTTTGCAAAGCATACACAAGTTTCAATAGCCAACTCGACCAAGCAGAAGACAGGATATCAGAGATTGAAGATGAACTCAATAAAATAAAATGAGGAGGCAAGGTTAGAGAAAAAGAGAGTAAAAAGAAATGAACAAAGCCTCCAAGAAATATGGGATTATGTGGAAAGACCTAATATACATTTGATAGGTGTACCTGAACATGACAGATAGAATGAATCCAAGCTTGAAAACACCCTTCAGGATATTATCCAAGAAAATTTCCCCAACCTAGCAAGGCAGGCCAATATTCAAGTCCAGGAAATACAGAGAACACCATAAAGATATTCCTCAAGAAGAGCAACCCCAAGGCACATAGTATCAGATTCACCAGGGTTGAAATGAAGGAGAAAATGCTAAGGGCAGCCTGAGAGAAAGGTCGGTTACCCACAAAGGGAAGCCCATCAGACTCACAGCAGATCGCTTAGAAGAAACCCTATAAGCCAGAATAGACTGGGAGCCAATATTCAACATTCTTAAAGTAAAGAACTTTCAACCTAGAATTTCATTTCCAGCCAAATTAAGCTTCATAAGCAAAGGAGAAATAAAATCCTTTATGAACAAGCAATTGCTCGGAGATTTTTTCACCACTAGGCCTGCTTTACAAGAGCTCCTAAAAGAAGCACTAAACAGAGAAAGGAACAACCAGTACCAGCCACTCCAAAAATGTACCAAATGATAAAGAACATCAATACGATAAAGAAACTGCATCAACTAATAGGTAAAACAACCAGCTGGCTCCAAAATGGCAGGATGAAATTGACACATAACATTAACCTCACATGTAAATGCCCCAATCAAAAGACACAGACTGGCAAAATGGATAAAAATCACATGCAAGGATACACATAGGCTCAAAATAAAGGGATGGAGGAAGATATACCAAGCAAATGGAGAGAAAAAAAAAAATAGCAGGAGTTGCAATCCTAGTCTCTGATAAAACAGACTTTAAACCAACAAAGATCAAAAGAGACAAAGAAGGGCATTACACAATGGTAAAAGGATCAATGCAACAAGAAGAGCTAATGATCCTAAATATAGACACACCCAATACAGGAGCACCGAGGTATATAAAGCAAGTTCTTAAAGACCTACAAAGAGACTTAGACTCTCAGACAATAATAACAGACTTTAACACTCCACTGTCAATAATAGACAGATCAATGAGACAAAAAATTAACAATGATATCCAGGACGTGAACACAGACATGGAACAAGCAAACCTAATAGACATTTTACAGAACTCTCCACCCCAAATCCACAGCATATACATTCTTCTCAGCACCGCATCACACCTACTCTAAAATTGACCACATAATTGGAAATAAATAACTCCTCAGCAAATGCAAAACAACAGAAATCATTTAATAAACAGTCTCTCAGACCACAGTGCAATCAAATGAGAACTTAAAATTCAAAAACTGACTCAGAACTGCACAACTTCATGGAATCTGAGCAACTGCCTCTTGAATGTTGACTGGATAAACAATGAAAAGAAGGCATAGACAAAGATGTTCTTCAAAATCAACGAGAATGAAGAAACAATGTACTAGAATCTCTGTGACACATATAAAGCAGTGTCTAGAGGAAAATTTATAGCAATAAATTCCCACATGAGAAGGAAGGAAAGATCTACAATCAATACCCTATCATCAAAATTGAAAGAGCTAGAGCAGCAAGATCAAAAAAACTCAAAAGCTAGCAGAACACAAGAAATAAATAAGATCAGAGCATAAGTGAAGGAGATAGAGAAAAAAAAATCCCTTCAAAAACATCAATACTTCCAGGAGCTGGTTTCTTGAAAAGATCAACAAAATAGACCACTAGCCAGATTAATAAAAAATAAAAGATAAAATCAAATAGATGCAATAAAAACCAATAAAGGGGATATCACCACAGATTCCACAGAACTACATACCACCAACAAAGATTACTACAAACATCTCTATGCACATAAACTAGTAAACCTGGAAGAAAAGAATAAACTCCTGGACACTTGCATCTCCCCCAAGACTAAACTAGGAAGAAGTTGAAACCCTGAGTAGACCAATAATAAGGGCTGAAGTTGAGGCAGCAATTGAGAGCCTACCACCCAAAAAAAGCCCAGGTCCAGATGGGTTCATAGCCGAATTCTACCAGACATATAAAGAGGAGATGGTACCACTCCTTCTGAAACTATTCCAAACAATCCAAAAAGAGAGAATCCTTCCCAAATCATTTTATGAGACCAACATCATCCTCATACCAAAACCTGGCAGAGACTCAACAAGAAAAGAAAACTTCTGGCCAATAACCACGATGAATGTAGATGCAAAAATCTTCCATAAAATACTGGCAAACCAACTGCAACAGCACATCAAAGAGCTTATCCATCATGATCAAGTAGTTTTATCCTGGGGATACAAGGCTGGTTCAACATACACAAGTCTACAAACATAATTCACCACATAAATAGAAGCAAAGATAAAAACCACATGATTATTTCAATAGATGCAGAGAAGGCCTTTGAAAAAATTCAACAGCTTTTATGCTAAAAACCCTCAATAAACTAGGTATTGATGGAATGTATCTCAAAATAATAAAAGCTACTTACAAAAAAACCACAGCCAATATCATACTGAATGGGCAAAAACTGGAAGCATTCCCTTTGAAATCTGGCACTAGACAAGGATGTCCTTTCTCAATACTCCTATTCAATATAGTATTGGAAGTTCTAGCCAGAGCAATTAGGGAAGAAAAAGAAATAAGGTGTCTTCAATTAGGAAAGGAGAAATTCAAACTGTCTCTATTTGCAGATGACATGATTATATATTTAGAAGACCCCATTGTCTCAGCCCAAAATCTCCTTAAACTGAAAAGCAACTTCAGTAAAGTCTCAGGATACAAAATCAATGCGCAAAAATCACAAGCATTCCTATACACCAATAACAGACTTAAAAAGAGCCAAATCAAGAACAAACTGCCATTCACAATTGCTACAAAGAGAATAAAATACCTAGGAATACAACTAACAAAGGATGTAAAGGTCCTCTTCAGGGAGAACTACAAAACACTCATCAAGGAATTAAGAGAGGACACAAACAGATGGAAAAATATTCCATGTTCATGGTTAGGAAGAATCAGTATTGTGAAAATGACCATACTTCCCAAAGTAATGTATAGACTCAACACTATCCCCATCAAGCTAACTATGAACCTCTTCTCAGAATTGAAAAAAACTACCACAAGCTTCATATGAGACGAAAAGAGAGCCCATATAGCCAAGTCAATTCTAAGTAAAAATAACAAGCTGGTGGCATCATGCCACCTGACTTCAAACTATACTACAAGGCTACAATAATCAAAACAGCATGGTACTGGTACCAAAACAGAGATATAGACCAATGGAATAGAACAGAGGCATCGAAGATAATGCCACACATCTACAGCTATCTGATCTTTGAAAAAACTCACAAGAACAAGCAATGGGGAAAGGATTTCCTGTTTAATAAATGGTATCGGGAAAACTGGTGAGACATGTGCGGAAAGCAGAAACTGGACCCCTTCCTGACACCTTACACTAAAATTAACTGCAGATGGATTAAAGACTTCAACATAATGTCTAACACCATAAAAACCCTAGAAGAAAACCTAGGCAAAACCATTCAGGACACAGGCATATGCAAGGACTTCATGACTAAATCACCAAAAGCATTGGCATCAAAAGCCAAAATAGACAAATGGGATCTAATTAAACTCCAGAGCTTCTGCACAGCAAAATAAACAATCATTAGAATGAACTGTCAACCAACAGAACGTGAAAAACTTTTTTGCAGTCTACCTATCTAACCAAGGACTTATGTCCAGAATTTACAAAGAACTAAAACAGATTTACAAGAAAAAAAACAAACACACTATTCAAAAGTGGGTGACGAACAGACAATTTTAAAAGAAGACATATATGAGTCCAACAACATGAAAAAAATGCTATCATCACTGGTCATTAGAGAAATGCAAATCAAAACTACATTGAGATACCACTCACGCCAGTTTGAATGATGATCGTTAAAAAATCTGGAGACAACAGATGCTGGAGAGGATGTGGAGAAATAGGAACACTTTTACACTGTTTGTGGGACTGTCAATTAGCTCAACCATTGTGGAAGATGGTGTGGCCATTCCTCAAGGATCTAGAAATAGAAATTCCATTTGACCCAGCAATCCCATTACTGGGTGTATATCCAAAGGATTATAAATCATTCTATTATAAAGACATATGCACATTTATGTTCACTGCAGCACTTTTTACGATAGCAAAGACCTGGAACCAACCCAAATGCCCATCAATAATAGACTGCACAGGGAAAATGTGGCATATATACACCATGGAATACTATGCAACCATCAAAAATGATAAGTTCATGTCCTTTTTAGGGACATGGATGAACCGGGAAACCATTATTCTCAGCAAACAGACACAGGAACATAAAATCAAACACTGCATATTCTCACTCATAAGTGGGTGTTGAACAATGAGAACACATGGACACAGGGAGGGAAGCATCACACACTGGGGTCTGTTGGAGGGGACTAAGGGAGGGACAGTGGGGGGTAGGAAGTTGGGAAGGGATAACATGGAGAGAAATGCCAGATATAGGTGAGGGGATGGAGGCAGCAAACCACATTGCTATGTATGTATCTATGCAAATATACTGCAGGTTCTTCACTTGTACCCCTGAACCTAATGTGCAATAAAATATATATAAAAAACACCTGAAATAAACCACCTAATGATATATGTCAATAAACTAGAAAGATAAGAACAAAGTAAATCCAAAATTAGTAAGAGTAATAACAAATTACAGAATAAATAAAATACAAAAGATCAATGAAATAAAGAATTATGGTTTTTGTTTGTTTGTTTTTATTGTACTTTAGGTTCTGGGGTACATGTGCCAATCAGGCAGGATCGTTGCATAGGTACACACATGGCAAGGTGGTTTGCTGCCTCCACCCCCCTCATCTATATCTGGCATTTCTCCCCATGTTATCCCTCCCCAACCTCTCCATCCCCCCTCTAGTCCTCCCCTAGCCCCCAGCAACAGAACCCTGTGTGTGATGCTCCCCTCCCTATGCCCATATGTTCTCATTGTTCAATACCCGCCTATGAGTGAGAACATGCAGTGTTTGATTTTTTGTTCTCGTGTCAGTTTGGTGAGAATGATGGTTTCCAGATTCATCTATGTCTCTAAAAAGTACATGAACTCATCATTTTTTATGGCTGCATACAATTCCATGGATGTATATGTGCCACATTATCCTTGTCCAGTCTACATCGATGGGCATTTGGGTTGGTTCCATGTCTTTGCTATTGTAAACACTGCCACAGTGAACATATGTGTGCATGTGTCTTTAAAATGGAACGATTTATTATCCTTTGGCTATATACCCAGTAATGGGATTGCTTGGTCAAATGGAATTTCTATTTCTAGGTCCTTGAGGAATTGCCACACTGTCTTCCACAATGGTTGAGCTAATTGACAGTTCCACAAACAGTGTAAAAGTGTTCCTATTTCTCCACATCCTCTCCAGCATCTGTTGTCTCCAGATTTCTTAACTATCGCCATTCTAACTGGCATGAGATGGTATCTCAATGTAGTTTTGATTTGCATTTCTCTAATAATCAGTGATGATGATCAGTTTTTCATATGTTTGTTGGCCTCATATATGTCTTCTTTTGAAAAGCGTCTGTTCATATCCTTTGCCCAGTTTTGAATGGGTTTTTCTCTTGTAAGAATTTTTTTAAATGAATAAAGCTAAGAAAACCATGGTCAATTTAAGAAGAAAAGAAAGGCCACGTACCATAGCTCATGCTGTAATCCCAGTACTTAGGGATGCTTAAGTGGGCAGATTCCTTGAATCCAGATGTTTGAGACCAGCCTGGGCAACATGGTAAAACTTCATCTCTTCAAAAAATACAAAAATTAGCCAGGCAGGATGATCCATGACTGTGCTCCCAGCTACTTGGGTGGCTGAAGTGGAAAGATCGCCTGAGCCCAGGGGGTCAAATCTGCAGTGAGCTCGGATCGTACAACTGCACTCCAGCCTAGTGACAGAATAAGAACCTATCTCAAAATAAAAACATAATAAATAAATAAATAAGAGACAGAGAGAGAAGATTCCAATAAATGAAACACTGATAAAAGAGTCATTGCAACAGAAATACAAAGGACCATAATATGGTATAAACTATTCTATGCCAACAAATTGCAAAACCTACAAGAAACATAATTTTCTGGACACATGCAACCTACCAAGACTGACTAAAGAAGAAATATAAAATGTGAAGCGATGACTAGCAAGTCACGACATTGAAGCAGTAACAACAAGTCTTCCATCAAAGTAAAGTCCAAAACCTGAGGGCTTCACTGCTGAATTCTATAAAACATGTAAGGAAGCATTAACACCAATATTTTACGAACTACTACAAAAAACTGAAAAGGAGGGAACTCTTCTAGACTCCTTTTATGAAGCCAGAATTACCCTAACCCCAAAACCAGATAATGGCACAACAAAGAAAAAGAAAACAAGGTCAATATTTCTGATGAATATAACAGCAAAAATCATCAATGAAATACTAGAAACTAAAACTCAACAGCAAATTTAAAAGATGATCAAACGGGGCTCATCCCAGGGATGCAATGATTGTTTAACATATGCAAATCAATAAATTTGACACATCACATTAATAGAATAAAATATTTAAAATATATAATTATCACTCTCAATAAATTAGGTTTAGAAGAAACATACCTCAATATTATAAAGGCCACATGTGATAAAAACCCACAGTTAGCATTATACTGAATGAGGGAAAGTTGAAATCTCTTCCTCTAAAACCTAGAACAAAAAAAGGATGCCTACATTCACCACTACTATTCAACGCAATCCTGGAAGTTCTAGCAGGAGCAATTAGGAAAGAGAAAGAGAAAGAAAGGAAAAGCATCCAGATTGGAAGGAAGAACTCAAATTGTCCCTGTCTACAGAAGGCATAATCTTACATATAGAAAATCTTAAAACCACATAAAAAAAAAATACAGTAAAGCTGCAGGATATAAAATCAACATAAAAAAATCCATAGTGATTCTGTATATGAAGAGTAACTATCTGGGAAAAAAATAAAAAAAGCAATTCCATTAGCTACAAAAATAAAATAAATAAAATACCTAGGAGTAAATTTAACCAAGGAAGTAAAAAATCTCTGCAATGAAAACTATAAAACATCAATGAAAGAAGTTGAAGAGTATGCAAATAAATGAAAAAATATCCTATGATCATGGATTGAAACAAGATTGTTAAAATGTCCACACTACCCAAAGTGATCTACAGATTTAATGTAATTTCCTATCAAAATTCTAATCTCATTCTTCACAGAAATAGAAAAAAATCCTAAAATTCATATGGAACTACAAGAGATCCTGAATGGCCAAACAATTCTAATCAAAAAGAACAAAGCAGGAGGCATCACATTACCTGATTTAAAAATATGCCACAAAACTATAGTAGCCAAAACATCACGGCATTGGCATAAATACAGACACATAGATCAATGGAGCAGAATAGAGAGCCCAGAAATAAATCCACGCACTTACAGTCAAGTGCTATTTGATAAAGGTGCCAAGAATACAAGAAGGGTAAAGAGACAGTCTTTTCTACTCAGGAGGCTGAGGCAGGAAAATTGCCTGAACCCAGGAGGCGGAGGTTGCGGTGAGCCGAGATCGCGCCATTGCATTCCAGCCTGGGTAACAAGAGTGAAACTCCATCTCAAAAAAAAGACAGTCTTTTCAATAAATGGTGCTGGGAAAACTGGATATCCACATGCAAAAAAAAAAAACATAAAAGAAAAAAAACTTGACCCCTTTTTCTCACCACATACAGAAATCAACTTGAAAATGAATTGAAGACTTAAATGTCAGACAAAAAAATTTGAAATTACTAGAAGAAAGCATAGAGAAAATGCTATATCAATCAGTTCAGGTTTTTTAAACAAGATCTTAAAAGCATAAGCAAAAAAAGCAAAAATAAACAAATATGATTGTATCAAACTAAGAAACTCTGTACAGCAAACTAAAAAACAATAAATAGAGTGAAGAGGTAACTTACAAAATAGAAGATAATTCAACACGTGAAAATAAGGGGAAAAAATAGAATAAAGTATTTTCAAATTATACATCTGACAAGGGGTCAATATCCAGGATGTATAAGGTACTCAACAATTCAGTTGCGTATAATATTATTAACATTTTAAAATGGGCAAAATACATGAATGTTTCTCAAAGAAGACATATAAGTGACCAGCAGGTATATGAAAAACCACTCAACATCACTAACCATCACTAATATACAAATTAAAACCACAATAAGATATCACTTTATTCCAGTAAGAATGGCTATTATCAAAAAAACAAAAAGTGACAAATACTGTTGAGGAAGTAGAGAAATGGCAACTCTTATACACTGCTGGTGGGAATGTAAATTAGTACAACCATTATGAAAAGTAGCATGACGCTTCCTTGAAAACTTAAAAATAGATCGACAATATGATCTAGTAGTGTCTACTATTTATATATCCAAACGAATTAAAATGAGTGTAGCAAAAAGATATCTGTACTCCCATGAAAGTCAAAATATGGAATCAACCTAAATGAACATAATTGGAGGACTGGATAAAGAAAATACATATCTATAATCAGTGGAATCCTATTCTGCCATAAAAAGGACAAAACCATGTAACTTTCAACAACATAGATATGTTCAAAGACAATTATTTTAAATGAAATGAGCCCGGGACAGAAAATCAATATTACACGATCGCATTCATATGTGAGATTTTTAAAAGTCGATCCTAAAGAATTTCTGAGTAGAATATTAGTTAACAGAGTCTGAAAAAAAAAATAGCAAGAAAGGGTAGATGGAAATGGTTAGTAAATAGATAGAATAATATTGTTAGATAGGAGGAATATGTTCGGGTGTTCTGTTGCACAGTAGAGTGACTGCAGCTAACAATAATGCATTTTATATTTTAAATATCTAGAAAATAAGATTTTGAATGTTCTAACAACAAAAAAGGTAAATGATTAAGGTAATGCATATCTAATATGTAAACAGTAATTGTACATATTTATGATACAGCATGCTGCTTTGCATACATGTATCAAAGGATCACACTGTATCTCATTAATATATACAATTACTGTGTCAATTTAAAAAAAAAACATTTCTCCCTACACATTTTAATCTGCAAGGTACATTTTACTCACGTGAAGATTTTAAATCATAATGATTAACAATAACATTTAAAGATAAAATGGTCTGGGTGGGGGGACATATGCCTATAATCTCAGCATTTTGGGAGGCCAGGGCAAGAGGATTGCTTGAGCTCAGGAGTTCAAAACCAGCCTGGACAACATAGCAAGATCCTATCTCTACAAAAAAAATAAAATTAGCTGGACATGATGGTGAATATCTGTAGTCCCAGATACTGGGGAGGCTGAGGTGGAATGATCACCTGAGCTGAGGGGATCAAGGCTGCAGTAATCACATCACTGCCCTCTAGCCTAGGAGACAGAACAAGACCCTGTCCCAAAAAAGTAAGACAGCCAGACAGCTCTATTTTTTTTT
Organism: Callithrix jacchus; assembly: GCF_049354715.1. Classification (NCBI taxonomy): domain Eukaryota; kingdom Metazoa; phylum Chordata; class Mammalia; order Primates; family Cebidae; genus Callithrix; species Callithrix jacchus. The sequence goes on from NC_133504.1 coordinate 36,615,956, forward strand.
TCTTAATGTTTACATATTCACACTGATCTTTGAACATTTGATACAAATAATATGCTATTGGTAACTGCTTTGGTCATCTATAAAATTAGAGAATATTTGAAGTTATATTTTTATTTATCCTCAGACCTGATCATTTTTACTTAGCATATAACGATGTGGTGCTTTGTGCCTCTATATGTCTTCAGTTAATGTTCTTGCCTCTTTAAGAAAGCTGAAATAGATTACAACATACTTTTTCCCCCATCATAAAGCCAGAAAAGCTTGGGAAACAAAAAAAAAATCAAATGAGAAAGTAAAAAAGATGATCATATTCCAGTATTCACTGAATAAGGCAAGGCTAGGTATTTAAGAAGTAACAGACTCCCAGCTTACAAACACATGTACACACACACACACACACACACACACACACACACATACACAGACACACACAGAGCAAGAAAGAGAAAGAGAGACAGAGAGAACACGAGACAACTGATATGGTTTGGATTTGTGTGCTTGCCCAAATCTTTTTTTTTTTTTTTTTTGACGGAGTTTCGCTCTTGTTACCCAGGCTGGAGTGCAATGGCGTGATCTCGGCTCACCGCAACCTCCACCTCCTGGGTTCAGGCAATTCTCCTGCCTCAGCCTCCCGAGTAGCTGGGATTACAGGTACGTGCCACCATGCCCAGCTAATTTTTTGTATTTTTAGCAGAGACCGGGTTTCACCATGTTGACCAGGATTGTCTCGGTCTCTTGACCTCATGATCCACCCGCCTAGGCCTCCCCAAGTGCTGGGATTACAGGCATGAGCCACCGCACCCGGCCCAGCCTTGCCCAAATCTTATGTCGAACTGTAATCCCCAGTGTTCAAGATGGAGCCCGGTGGGACATGATTGGATCATGGGGGTAGATTTTTCTCTTTGGTGTCCATTTCACAATAAACTTCTCACAAGATCTGGTTGTTTACAAGTGTGTGTCACCTCCCATCACGCTCCCTTATTCTATCTCCAGTATGACATGCCAGTTTTCCCTTCACCTTTTGCCATGATTAAGTTTCCTGAGGTCTCCCCAGAAGCAGAAGCCACTGTGCTTCCTGTACAGCATGTGGAACTATGCCCCAATTAACCCTCTTTCCAGTATAAATGACCCAGTCTCAGGTATTTCTTTATAGCAATGTGAAAATTGATTAATACAACTGTATCTTAGAAATAACCAAAAGGAAGAGGAAGCCCAGAACTGGTAAAGTAGGCAGGTGCTGTCTGCTTGGAAATAGGAGAATAGTGGAATAAAGCAAAGGACAACGAGACAGATCAGAAGAATCAGACAGTATGAAGCATGGGTAAAGGTCAAATAAAGAGTACAGAAACAGAAGAACAACACAGAACTGAGTATAAGAATTTCACAATCTTTTTTTATCACTGATTCATCTTGATTGATATTTTGACATCATGACTTTTAGGATATGAAGTATATGAGAGCAATGAGAAATTACATTTTTAAATATCCAAATATTTTAAATCACTTTATATAATTCGATGTAGAGAACTTCTGATATTGTATAGTTGTGTCTTATATACAGGTTTAAGCTTGTGCTTTGGTAAGTTTAAGAAGCTTAGTGACAGTGATGTGTAACTACCTAACATGGGCCAATATAAGCCCTTCCTACTCTTCCAACACAACCCTAAAGTGAGCAGGAGATGAAATAAATAATGCACAGAGGATTAGGCAGATCAGATGGCAAGAGAACATGGGCTAACAAGCAATATTTTCTAATCTGAAAGAAAAATAACCTTATATATCTGTTCCCCAGGTTTATGCTTGACTCATTGGAAAGAGCATTTAGTGTATCACTTTAAGCCTACTAACACACCTTAATCATTGCTATTCAGCTGAAACACAATTTGAAGGATAAAGAACAAGCCCTTAGCTTGGCAGGTCTAGCCTCTCTTGAGACAAAAAGAATTATTAGTGAATGCTCCTGCCCTTAACCCCGAAGTCCTACCACAAAATTTTGGAGACGCTCTTATTCTTCTCTGGTATCACAGGTCGACATGTGCATCTTAATAAGGTGTGTTGTGTCTGCCCTTCCTGGGCCTTTCTCTGCATCATCCTAATGCCAATATGGGTCAAATGAACTAAACTTTTTATAGGGACATAAATATGGCACCAAAATTGTGCCTTCCCACAGGGAAGCCTCATCTTACCACCTTCTTGTAGTAGACTATAACAGAGGATAACTCCAACTCTGGAATCATAACTTGCCAACTTAGAAACTTTATATTCCCTAGCTGTGGCTTTAACACAGTATTTCCTTACCCTTATTCCCACAAGGTAAAGAACCGATGCCTAGGTTTACATTGTGTCCCTCTCCCAGCCTTTAATACATGTACATATACACAAATGCTCTACCATATTTTAAAATTTCTAAAACTTATGAATCAAAAATTTTTAACACTTTTATTTGAATGTGCATAATCAATTTGTTGTTCATTTTAGAAATCATTAGCTAATATTTACTGAATACTACATGTGTGCCAGGCACAGTTACTAATGCTTCACCTACATTATCTCATTTAATCCTTAAAAAAACCCTCCAAGAGGGAGGTATTATAATCATTCCCTACTTTACAGATGTGAAAATGAGGCACCAAGAGGTGAAATAGCCTGCTCAGAATCAGACAAGCTAAACAATACTACAGCCTGTGTCGAAATCTTGGCCACATGACTCCAGAACCCAATCCTAATCACCAGGTAACACATCCTCTGAAGAAACAAGTGAGAATGACTAACATATTCAAAAACCACAAACGCTGTAAGCATTCTTGATCCATGTTAGTTGCTTTGACTACAAAACACAAGGGTAAAATCAAATGTTGCAGGATTATTTTGTCAAATCAAACTTGAATCAATGAAAAAGTGAATGTCCCTCACTGTAGCAAGCACTCCAACTTCCCTAAGGAATGTGCTGTTTCTTGGCTATGGAAAATCAGGCATTGCATTGATGGTGGCAGGCCAACTCTCAAGCAACTGAGCTATCTGAAGGCTTTTGCCGTGACCATGGCAACCCTCACGGTCCAGCAGCGACACACCTGCCTACAATCAAGACAAGAACATTTTCAGGTGGCTAAGGAGCTATCTATCTCTCCAAATAGTGATTTCAGCAAAATGGTTCATCTCCAAGTTGTAATCCAGATTTCTAGGTGGGAACACGTAAGCGATTTTATGGCTATTCTTCAGGAATAAAAGAACAGAGAAAGAAAATGATAGAAAGGAACACTTCCAAATGACACAAATGGTATTTAATTTTATTTCTCTAAGACTCTTTCAAGTAAAGCTAAAACTGAGAGTACCTGTTTTTGTTCCTTAGTTTATCCAATTTATTTTTTAGCAGTTCAAGACATTTTTATTAAATCACTGGCAAATTAAAGTATGTCATCATTAAATTTTTTAAATGCCTTCACACTTCCCAGGGCAATGACTTTCTCATTTCAATGAGCATGAGAATCACCCAAATAGTTATTTATAAAGCAGACTGCAGAGCCCCTCTTTTTTGAAGATTATGATTCTTTAAGTGTAATGAGAGTCTACATAGTACCCAATTTGGAATCTGAAATTGCTTTCTTATGATATTTCAAATTTTAATGACCTCTTTCTCTTTTTAAGTTACTGATTAGTATTCTTAATCTCCCTCAATGCTGACCTATTTTCCTATTTCCATAAAGTGTAAGATGCATATATACATTGGAACAGACATTAATAGGTAGTTGCTCAAAAGCCAAAGATGCAATTATCATACCTCCATGTTTTCCTACTTCAAAAAGATGCTTTCTATACCCCATGCTCTCTTTTTTGGACACTTGCATGGTATTTACAACTAAGTGAAGAGTTCTAATTGGTCCATGAGGCTGTGTGGAGAGCCTGTCCAGCAGCTGAGGCAGAGTTACCATGTTGCAGAAGAAAGAGAATGGTGGAGATACAGATACAGATGAGAGAATAGATTCTGAAATCTTGGAGTATTCTGCACAAGGAAGAGAGGGAAGGGAGAGAACTACTAAAGGCATCCACATTTGCTCAAGGGAGCCCACCACAACAGGAGAGTATAGCATACTGCTGAAGAACATGGCCTCTGGTGTCTGATGCCACTACTCAGTGTGTGACCTTGTATAACCTACCTCATCTCACTATACTTTGATTTTCCCATGTGACAAAGGGGCAATCAAAGGACCTATCTATCTAACAGGGCTGTTGTGGAGATAAAATGTGCTGGCACATGAAAAGTAGTAAGTGGCACACCTGGAACTATGAAAGTGATAGTTATTTGTGACTATTGCCATTAAAGAGAAGGAATGGGAGGATTTCAAACACTGAATTTTGGGCTGAACAAAGTTAGAAATGATGTCATTCACCTTTCAGCTGCACTCATAGCAAACCTCTCATTGTTGACAAAGAATCTGTCCTTAACCAAGCTTTTAGTAGGCTCCTCACTCTGAGTCTTTTTCTTTTCTTCTCTTCCCTCCCCCCGCTTCCCCCCAAGACAGAGTCTTACTCTGTCACCCGGTCTGGAGGGCAATCTCAGCTTACTACAACTTCTGCCTCCAAGGTTCAAGTGATTCTCCTGCCTCAGCCACCTGAGTAGCTGGGTACAGGCACACACCATCATTCCCAGCTAATTTCTGTATTTTTAGTAGAGACGGGCTTTGCTATGTTGCCCAGGCTGGTCTAGAACTCCTGACCTTAAGTGATACACCCACCTCAGACTCCCAAAGTGCTGGGATTACAGGTGTGAGCCCTGGGCCAGGCCTGTGAGCCCTTTTCTTGGCTAGAACTTATCCTTGGTTTGCTAAGCATCGTTTTAACAAAGAATTCAATTATCCTAGTTTTCACAAAAATCCTTCTAAGCCAGTTTAGCAAAAATATCTCTAACCCTTGATATCCAATAAAGTTTCTTATTCCCTATACTTAATAACTAAGCTCCATTAGTAATTTCCATTTCATGACTGCCTCACTCTGTCCATTTGCTATAAATCCCCAGGTATCCTTGTATTCAGAGTTGAACTCAATCTCTCCTGCATTGCAATAGTCTTGACACCTACTTCAATAGTCTTGAAAAAATAGTCCTTTTTCTCTGTTTAACTCCGGTATAAGTTTTCTTTTGCATTTCCTGGGGTAAAACCAACATTCTCTTTGGAAAATAGCCGACTGGCATAAAAGGGGAGAGAAAGAGGGACAGAAGCCACCTCTCAACCTCTCTTTGTCATCCCGAGTCTCTCCAGCCCTGGTCACTGGCACTGGTCAAAGAATTTCAAATATAAATTAAAGAAGTCATTGAAATTTACACGTGGTAAAGTATGAATTCATCACACTGCAACTTCTTAAAACTGTGAAATCAGGGAAAAAGGGGCAAGAATTGGGACACTAGATCTGTCAAAGTAGAGGAGAGAGTCTGTTATGAGGAAAATGGGGACCAGCAGAGAAGCTGAAATACAAATATCCCTTTGCAATGTTGTCAAGAGTGATCCATATCAGAAATATCGTTATTGTGCATACTTTATCAGGAACATTTTTCATTTTATATATACCCTTCTTTTATAGAAAAACACAACCGAATCACTGAAGTAAAAAATAACCTTTCAATGTCATCCAATAAATGATATGACCTTTGTTCAGATTGATCATTCATAAATATTTATAACTTTGTCATTGATAACTTTCTTCTTTCTCTTTTCACCTCTTTGGCCTCTCATCTTTCCCAAGTTTTATCTTGACTTTTAATTCTGGACACAGTACTTTCTAGTAAAAGATGTCTCTCTCTGATGAGATTTCAGACTTATTACTGTTTTCATATATTTAAGTACACTGTCTTACTTGATTTTCTGTTGTTATAACAGAATGCCTGAGACTGGGTAATAGATAATAAACAGGAATATACTTAGCTCACCATTCCAGAGGCTGAGAAGTCCAAGAGTATGTTTTCCGCCTCAGGTAAGGGCCTTCATGCTGAGGAAGGCCAAACAAATGAAAATAGAGTACATGCATGACAGAAAGAATGAGGGGCCAGGCTCACTTTTGTAATAACTGACCTACTTCCAGGATATCCACATTAATCTATTTGTGTCTTATTACATTCCACCTATCAGAACTGTTGCACTGGGGATTAAGTTTCCATCATATGAATTTTTAGGGGACACTCAAACCATAGCACATACCAAATAGAGTGTCTTGTGTCTTGTAGTGTGTGAAAATATTGGTTGACTACATCAAATAATTCATTCTTCAAAACCTACATATAGCATATAATCCCAAGGCCAGGTGACATCCTCCATTACATGAGGTGGAGATTTTAGAATTCCTCCTACCTGACCAAAACACAGTTTCGTTAACTTCTCATGAAATCCTTTGACACCAAATATATACAATTCTGTTATTTCACTAAAGGATGAAAGATTCAGAAGGTAAAAAAGGCATCATACTTATGAAGGTTAATTTCATGTGTCCACTTGATGGGACCACAGGATGCCCAGGTATTTGGTTAGACATTATTCTGGGTATGTCTGTGAGTGTTTCTTGATGAGATTAACATTTGATCTGTAAGATGATTACAGCAAATTGCCCTCCTCATTGTGAATGAGTCTCATCTCACCAAATGAAAGCATGAATAAAATAAAAGCTTCAGTAAGAAAGATTCTTCAAGCTGAGACATTGGTCTTTTCCTGTCCTTGGACATGGGCTCAGACCGGAACTCCACTATCAGCCCTCATGGTTTTCAGCCCTTCAGATTCTGACTAGAACTACACCATCAGCTCTCCTGGGTTCCCAGTTCACCACCTTTGGCTCCCAGACTTCTCAGGCTTCATAATCAAGTGAGCCAATTCCTTATAGTAAGTCTCTTTCCTAATCCCACTCCCTATCTTAATCACTTGGTCTATTCTTGCCCTCCCTCTTCTCTGGCTGTTCTCTCCACTCCTTTCTGCCACACATATCCTCTATTATATGAAATACAATTACTCAAACTGTAGTGTGCATATACAATACTTCAAGTAGGAAAGACCTCGTTTAATATGTAGATTCCTGGGCTCCGTATCTAAGTTGAGCCTCAATATGGTGAATCTAAATGCACTAAAATCTGTGATTACATTTTGAAACATTTTGTTCTGCTCTAAAAGGTACATACTGCAGTCATTTGTCATGCAATAATACCCCTGCCTCTAACAGGAAAGTTTAAGATCCTTTTTTTTTTTTAAGCATGGCTTTTAGTTTCCCTATACACCCTAAGCATCTTATCAATGTAAAAGATAGCTAAAAAAATTTTCCCCAAATCACATTTAGAAAAAAGAATTTACCTTATAATCAAATATTAAGGTCTCTCTAAATTTCTTTTTGAGCCATAAAGTACTGTTTGAGGAAGATATACAGCCAGAAACGACCCCAATCAATGTTACTTTATAATTCTTACCAAGTCATCTGACATAAACTATCAGTCCTGAGAGCCCTACATATACACCCCTGTAATTAATCATAAATCCAATATTATAGTTAAGTATTATGCTCAATTTTGCCACATTCCTGAAAGGTTACACATTCCTATCAACCAGATAAATTGTTTTTGGAGCTTCTCATAAGGAAAATGAGGAAAAGTAGAGGATATACAATATTTTCTCCATAAAGTAAATTTTATTCAATGAAGGTAATCTTGTATCAGCTGCTAAGAAAATAATGTTTATCTACAGTCTTATAAGAAAAGCAGAGGGCAAAAGAAATGTATAAAGCACAAGCAGAACATTGTTTTTAAATAATTTTTAACATTTAATTTGAACTCAGTTTCTCTCCAATGCACAGATAAATTTTGTTCATAGATAAGTTTTGAAGAGCTAAATTTCTTTTAGGAATTTGCAATGTCTATTTTCTGTCTACAGGAGGCAGTATAATGTACACAGACTTTGATCTTAGATTACCTGGATTCTAATCCTGACCCTATTTCTTAGGTGAGTGAGCAACTTTGGGAAAGTTACTTAACCTGTCAATGTCCTCACTAGGAAACTGGGGGTAGTAATAGTACTTTCTGGAGAGATTTGGTGCAAGTATTTGGTGAATTTAAACGTGCCTAACACTTGGTAGGTATTACGTAAGTATAAACTGATATGCTTATTTAGTCTAAGTAAAAACAGCATTCAAATAGTACAGGATAACATTATCTTTCCTCCTACTATTCTTTTACAAGTCAAAATTTCAGGGAAAATGTTATTTATCATCTTTCTCCCATTTTTCAACCTACATGATTCATTTTCTTTCTAATACGAAATTTCCTCTATTAGTTTTCTCTAACAGGCATTTATCCTTGAAATACCTTTGTACCTACTGACTTCAAAGAAGTCTTGCCTTCTAGCATGGGCAATTAATTCTTTCTTCAAAAAAGATATGCTATAAAAATTTACTTCAGTTTCTCAATTTACTGCTTTAAAAAAGTGACTAAACTTTAGAAGATTTCTTTTCAAAGACCAAAATTAATTTTTACATAAAGAAAATACTAACAACGTGACCCCTCAAACACACAGACACACATACACATATGCTCAAATCCTCCATTTTAAAGTTACATTTCTATCTGCCCAAATTAACTCTAGTGTTTTCAATACCTATCTTTTTTGGGTTTGTTTGGTTTTTTTTCAGTCTAACTTCAATAAGTATTTTAGTATTATCTCTTCTGGGAAAAAGGATTTTATTACAACCTCCTACTTCTCTTTTCTTCTTACCCAAATTCTCAAATGACCAGTGCATTTCTGATCATGTTCTTAGCTGCACATTCCGCCTTCAAAATTTCCTGTCACTTTTCTACATAACGTTCTTTTAGGAATTTACTACTAGCAAAACCCAAACTCTCTTTGACATTTTCATTTCTGTTGTTTACTTAGGACCCTTCTGTCTTCTTTCCTGACAGTTCTGAGTCCTTTTCCTCAACCCTTAACAGAGTTTCTATCTTAGCCCCCCATCATCTCTCATCTGATCTTCTCATCTTCCTGATTCTCCAGAGAAATCACACTTTATCGGAGCTTTAAACATCACCAATATGTGGACTGACTCTCAAGTCCAAGTATTATCAAAGCCCCAGAGCCATTTTATCACTTGAATGTCAATCACCATCTTAAATCCCAAATGTTCAAACTCAACAAGTTCCCTCACTGAAAGAATATCCCTTCACTTTCTCCTATTCCATTGCTACCCCCATTCTCTACCTGGTCTCCACATCTTCAAACCTATGAAAACTATCATCATCATCAAAGCAAAAATTGCACTGGATAAAATAATTAAAGTAAAGAAGACTTTCTTGGAGGCTATTGCAATTGGAAACAGAGGTCTGAACTCAACTCTGCTGAAGCAAAGGGTGAGAGTGTTTTTAAGTACTGGGGTGATCTAGTAGAAAAGTACTGGAGGATGTGGGGAGGAAATCATGGGCCATCTGGGTTACTGATTGAATTTATCCAAATAAGAATAAGCTTCTTATATCTTTATAACAGGAGATAGTTATGCAAATTGGAACAAGGCACCTACCCTCCCAGGAAGCTGGGAGATAGGGGCACTATCTTCAATGATGACTACATTTCAAAACGTCATTGAGAAAATATTTCTGGATTGTAAAAATGGAAAACAAGCTTTTAAACATACTTACATTGAAAACTGATCTTAATCACATCCTTAATTAGATGTGGTGAAAGGTAAAGGATAGAAAGTAGGAATTAAATGAGTAGGAGTTTAGATATATATTTTTTCTTTTTTTTTATTATTATACTTTAAGTTCTGGGATACATGTGCAGATCATGCAGGATTGTTACATAGGTATACACATGCCATGGTGGTTTTCTGCATCTATCCCCCCGTCATCTACATTAGGTATTTCTCCTGTTATCCTTCCCCAATCCCCCCACCCCTGCTATCCCTACCCTAGCTCCCCCAACCCCCAACAGACCCCAGTGTGTGATGTTCCTCTCCCTGTGTCCATCTGTTCTCATTGTTCAACACCCACCCATGTGTGAGAACATGCCGTGTTTTATTTTCTGTTCGTTTGTCAGTTTGCTGAGAATGATGGCTTCCAGCTTCATCCATGTCCCTGCAAAGGACATGAATTCATCCTTTTTTATGGCTACATAGTATTCCATGGTGTATATGTGCCACATTTTCTTTATCCAGTCTATCACTGATGGGCATTTGGGTTGGTTTCAAGTCTTTGCTATAGTAAACAGTGCCACAATTAACATACGTGTGCATGTGTTTTTAAAATAGAATGATTTATAATCCTTTTGAGGGAATGTGTTCTCTTTTTTGGTCCACAAGGGGGCTTAGTTTTAAGGGCAAGAACTTACCAGCGCCATGCCCCACTCCCATCTCTCTCCATCTGGGAGATTTAATGGTCTCTGTTTTAATTTTCACAGGCACAGGAAGAATTAAAAAGTCAATCACTCCAGCAGAAGTTCTAAGGAACTCCTTTCATTGACCAGAGGTCTAGGAGAAGGTGGGGGTTCCTCCTAGGTTAAAAGTCCCCTTCTTCTATACCCCTTTGGACTCCATGTTTGGATCCCCTTCCACATGCTCTCTCATGTGGAAGTCCTCTCTCTTCTCCTTTTTTTATCTTTCTCCACCTAAAATAAAATCACTTTTTTGCAACACTGCTTGGGGTCCGGTATTTTACTTTACAAGCACACCTGGTCCCCTCTCTCATTCTTGAGAGAGCAGGAGACCAAGAACCTTGGAGAAATGTCCTCTCAGGAGAGCGGAGGGCATCCCTGAACCCTTCAACCCCAACATGTATATACCCAATAATGGGATTGTTGGGTCAAATGGAATTTCTGTTTCTAGGTCCTTGGTGAATTACCACACTGTCTTACACAATGGTTGAACTAATTTACACTCCCCACAAGAGTGTAAAAGCATTCCTATTTCTAAACATCCTCTCCAGCATCAGCTGTCTCCAGATTTTTTTGTTGTTGTTTTGAGATGGAGTTTTGCTCTTGTTACCCAGGCTGGAGTGCAATGGCACGATCTCGGCTCACCGCAACCTCCGCCTCCTGGGTTCAAGCAATTCTCCTGCCTCAGCTTCCTGAATAGCTGGGATTACAGGCATGCACCACCATGCCCAGCTAATTTTTTGTATTTTTAGTAGAGACGGGGTTTCACCATGTTGACCAGGATGGTCTCGATCTGTTGACCTCATGATCCACCCGCCTCAGCCTCCCAAAGTGCTGGGATTACAGGCTTGAGCCACTGTGCCCGGCCTGTTACCAGATTTTTTAATGATCACCATTCTAACTGGCATGAGATGGTATCTCAATGTGGTTTTGATTTGCATTTCTCTAGTGATCAGTGATGATGAGATTTTTTTTTCATATGTTTCTTGGAAGAAAAGAGAAGTAGGAGGTTGTAATAAATGTCTTCTTTGTAAAGGTGTCTGTTCATATCTTTTGCCCAGTTTTTGATGGGGTTTTTTTTCTTGTAAATCTGTTTTAATTCTTTGTAGATTCTGGATATTAGCCCTTTGTCCGATGAGTAGATTGCAAAAATTTTTTCCCATTCTGTTGGTTGCCAGTTCACTCTGATGATTATTTCTTTTGCTGTGCAGAAGCTCTTAAGTTTAATTAGATCCCATGTGTCTATTTTGGCTTTTGTTGCCAATGCTTTTGATGTTTTAGTCATGAAGTCCTTGCCTATGCCTATGTCCTGAATGGTATTGCCTAGGTTTTCTTCTACGGTTTTTAGGGTGTTAGGTTTTATGTTTAAATCTTTAATCCATCTTGATTAAAGATTAATTTTTGTAGACAATGTAAGAAAGAGTCCAGTTTCAGCTTTCCACATGTGGCTAGCCAGTTTTCCCAACACCATTTATTAAATAGGGAATTAATTCCCCATTGCTTTTGTCAGGTTTGTCAAAGATCAGACAGTTGTAAATGTGTGGCATTACTTCTGAGGCTTCTGTTCTTTTCTATTGGTCTATATCTCTGTTTTGGTACCAGTATTTTTTTTTTCCTTAGGATTGTCCTGGCTATGCGGGTTGTTTTTGGTTCCATATGAAGTTTAAGGTGGTTTTTCCCAGTGCTGTAAAGAAAGTCAATGGTAGCTTGATGGGGATAGTATTGAATCCATAAATTACTTTGGGCAGTGTGGCCATTTTCACGATATTGATTTGTTCTAACCATGAGCATGGAATGTTTTTCCATCCGTTTGTGTCCTCTCTTATTTCCTTGAGCACTGCTTTGTGGTTCTCCTTGAAGAAGTCCTTCATGTCCCTTATTAGTGGTATTCCTAGATATTTTATTCTCTTTGTAGCAATTGTGAATGAAAGTTCGCTCATGATTTGCCTGTTTGTCTGTTATTGGTGTATAGGAATGTTTGTGATTTTTGCCCATTGATTTTTGCATCCTGAGAATTTGCTTAAGTTGTTTATCAGCTTAAGGAGATTTTGGGCTGAGACAATGAGGTCTTCTAAATATACAATCATGTCGTCTGCAAATAGAGACAATTTGACTTCCTCTTTTCCTAATTCAATACCGTTTATTTCTTTTTCTTGCCTACTTGCTCTGGCCAGAACTTCCAATACTATGTTCAGGAGGAGTAGTAAGAGAGAGCACCCTTGTGCCAGTTTTCAAAGGGAATGCTTCCAATTTTTGCCTATTCAGTATGACATTGGCTGTGTGTTTGCCATACATAGCTTTTATTATTTTGAGATACATTCCATTGATACCTAGTGGAGAATTTTTAGAATAAAGGGCTGTTGAATTTTGTCAAAGGCCTTCTCCGCATCTATTGACATAATCGTGGTTTTGTCTTTGGTTCTGTTTATGTTATGGATTAGGTTTATAGATTTGCATATATTGAACCAGCCTTACATCCCAGGGATGAAGCCAACTTGATTGCATTGGATAAGCTTTTTGATGTGCTGTTGGATTCGGAATTTAGATATAGTCTAATGTGTTTGACAGACTGAGGATTATCAAGGTAATATGAGCTCTGAATGGGAAGATGATGTTTGTTTCTTAAGGAAAAATAATAACCAGAAACAAGCAATAGGATTTGAGTTCAATATGCTGGACCACCCTTTTGGTACAACACCTCTTGGGGGCCTTAAACCTATATCAGGGGAACACTTTCTCTAAGAGCTGGTCATGAAAGGCAGTAGGTGTTCTCTACTTGCCAGAGGAAGAAGAATGGCAGGAATTGATTGTCCAGAGGCAGGAAGCAGCAGTGTCTGCTGTAGTCCACAGTGCATAAGAGTCAGTTGCCTAGGGGAAGTATGTGGCTACATGAGCTGGTATGAACTATCATAGAGACTGGCAGCCCCACAAAACAAGCCAGAGCACAACCTACAGGCTGCCAGGTGGTGGTAGTCAGTGAAAAAGAAGAACGCTGAGACTAGCAAGCAGCAGAGCAAGTGGAATCTAGTACTGCAGTCTCTGGTTCAAAATAAATACAAAAAAACTTCCCTTCTTCTGGTAATCTCACCTCCCAGCAGAAAAATAGTACCTAGAATCTCAGTTGATAGAGCTAGTAATCATTTAATAACACAGATGAGAATTTATTCTCAGCATTTAGGTAGGCAGGTACTAAGAAAGACTAATTTCTTTTTCTTCAAGAAATTGGAGCAGAGACCATCAAGGTATAAATATATGATACCATTTTACTCACGGGGAATTGAATCCCAAAATATGAAATTTTAAGTCTAAGTTATCAGTGGAATCATTGCAATTTTCAGTTTAGAGACCCCAGAATGAGTTGGTCTCTGAATAAGCAGTGATTTTGTTTTTCCCTCTCTTTCGGTTTCAGTCAACATACCCATACATATGTATGCCTACAGATTACTCAACAAGTGGTTCATTTGGGAGCATAAGAATCAATTCCATAATAATTCCAAATTCAAAAATGCTGGACATAAAATATTCAAAATTAGAATTGTGTGTGCTATAGAAATTTTGCTCCAATGAGGACAAGATGGAAAACCTGTACTTTTTTTCTTTTTTTTTTTTTTTTTTGACAGAATCTCACTCTGTCACCAGGCTGGAGTGCAATGGTGACATCTTAACTCACTGCAACCTCTGACTCCCGGTTTCAAGCAATTCTCCTGCCTGAGCCTCCCATGCAGCTGGGACTACAGGCGCCCATCACCACGCCTGGCTAATTTTTGTCTTTTTAATAGAAATGGGTTTTCACCATGTTGGCCAGGCTATTCTCCAACTTCTGACCTCAGGTGTTCCACCCACCTCAGCCTCCCAAAGTGCTGAAATGACACGCGTAAGCCACTGCACATGGCTCAGTTTCAAAGCTCTGTTTTATATATCACTCTGGGTAAAGCCTTCCTCTATTACTGAGCCTGAAAAGCTTTCTTCCTCCCAAAACTCCTAAAAATTTTTTGTTAGTAATCTTGTGAAAGCGCCTTTCTTGTATTCTTAAATTATTGTTTAAATACAGACATACCTAACTCTCCAGCACTTTTTAATGTGTCTTGTAAACTTACCTCATAAAATATAGCCACTGCCTTTAAAGAGTTTACAATGCACAAGCTCCTTTGGGTCAGAAACCATGCTTTGCATCTTTGCACCTACCTTTAGTCTTTAGCCTTTTGATGCACTGAGAATATACTAAATGATCCATCACCTTCTGGGAGTAGCAATTGTTAGTAATAAATCCAGATAATCCCTTCCTCCCTCCAACTCAACACCTAATTTATTTTAGACAGATGAAAATCAATCCAATTTTTAAAGATTTCCCAAACAACAATTTTCTTTTTTTTTCTCTCTTTCTTTTTTGAGACAAAGTTTTGCTGTTTTTGTTCAGGCTGGAGTACAATGCACCATCTAGGATCACTGCAACCTCTGCCTCCCAGGTTCAAGCGATTCTCTTGCCTCAGCCTCGAGAGTAGCTGGGATTACAGGTGCCTGACACCACAGCCAGCTAATTTATGTATTTTTAGTAGAGACAGGGTTTCACCACATTGGCCAGGATGGCCTCAAACTCCTGACTTCAGGTTAGCCACCTGCCTTGGCCTCCCAAAGTGCTGGAATTACAGGCATGAGCCACTGCCCTGGCCCAAGATGAATTTTCAAATCCTCTTCTGAACTTTGTGATTCATTTGAAAATAACTTTACTCCACAACTCCCTGCATATCTAGGCCACATTTTCTCAAACTTCCCTAGCTCAGTAGTTCTCAATCGGGAGCAAATTTATCCCCCACCCAGCCCTATCTCCCAGGGAATATTTAGCAATGCCTGGAAACATGTTTAGTTTTCATACCTGGGGACATGCTCCTGGAATCTAGTGGGTAGAGGCCAGAAATGTTGCTAAACACCCTACGATGCACAAGATAGTCCTACCCAACACAGAGTCATCTGTCTCAATATGTCAGTAGTGCAGAGGTTGAGAACCCTAGCCCAGGTGAAAATAATCTCCCATTCTTCTAAATTCTTAGAGTACTTTGTCCCTCTCTTATGGGAACTTCTATTTTTTATTTTGAAATTTGGTTAGAAAGGGCCATGCCTTCATCAATTTCAATCTCCCTGCTCTCTGTACTTAGCACCATGTGTTATGCTTTTGCCTAGTTCCAAAAAATGCCAGCAGATCCCCGGAGAAAATAAAAGTAGAAATCCTTAAAATAAGAGGATCTAACATTCAGGAAATGCTTGCTTCCTTTCAGTTACCCTAAACACGTAACAAGGATTATCCCAATTAATCCTCCAACAACCCTGTGTGGGAGGCACTGTTATTTCACAGATGGAAAAGCTAAAGCATTAGAGAAGTGTAGTAATCTGTTCAAAATCACATAGCTAATAAATTAAAGACCCAAGATTCAAATGCAAAGAAACTGACTCCAGTGACCCTTTTCTGAACCAGTGAACTGTACCATTTGTGTTCTTGCAAATGCTTGCACCATAATCCTTAAGAACAGACCCCATATCTTTGATAACAAAGTAAGGATAAGTACTTTCAAAGAGAAGTAAATAAATGCTAGAAAGCATATTTTCTCAGTATATTAACCAGGTGAGCAGTGCCAAAAATTAAACTTATTTTTGATAAGCCACATGTATTATTTGCCTTCCGTTTTCCAGAAATTATGTGAAGCTCTTTATATATAAAGACAAGCAAGACAGACCTGTAACCTAAAAGAATTTATGATGTTTTAGGAGAGAGAGTGAAAAGAGATTCAACAATTTCAACTCAATAAGGCTGGTTCTCTACTAGACCTGTAAACAAGGTGTTATTGATAACTGAATAGAATAGAAACATATAACCTACCTCAGCCTTAGAAGGTTATACTGCAATTGTCTTTTAATGGGGTACTAGACAATATGGAGGCTGTGTCAACAGAGAGAAAAACAAAAAGACAATCCCATGAACCCATATGCTTTTCATGAAACTGCTAGTAATTCATCTACCTAAGTAAAAAGTTAAGGATAAAGCACTAACAAGATGGAAACTTTAAAAAGAGTCAAATGATGATGCACTTTGTGAAGCTGATTAATTGCAATCCTTCAGGCAATGGGATATTGCAAAAGGGATTTTAAAACAGGAGAGTCGACTGACATGGTCAGGTTTGCCCTTTTAAAAGATCTCTTGGGCAGCAGAGTGGCATATATATTGAAAGGGCACAAGATTATAGGAAGAAAAACTAGTTACTCATTTACTGTAGCAATACATGCAAGAAATGGCAAGTGCCTGAACAGACAGTGGCAATGGAAGTGAGAAGTTATCTGTCAATAAAGATGTTCCTTACCTGAGTTATTTTCTGAAATTTATATCCCAATACACCTCACCATCAAAACAAAGTACTTATACACTCTCATAAATATCCTGTTCTTGAGCTAAACATGCAGCACTTGTGTGATTGTCCTTGGACTTCATGACAAAAAGCCTGGACCTTACTTTCTAAAATCCCATCAAACCAGCCTTTCACCAGAGGTGTTAATTTAACAGTGGGTGAGATTTAGGATTTCTCAAAGAATAGTGAGTAATCAGCAACAAACCCTAAATTCCTCCAACCTATATTAAAGAAATAATTATTCAAGGACACCTGATAAAGCCAAGTATCACAGACTTTATTCAAAACCATCACAGTAGGTACAGGGAAGGTTGCAACAGGATTTTGCAATTGAAGAGAGAGACTAAACTCAACTCTGAAAAGATTATGGGAAAGTGGGAATTTATAGCCAAGGAGCAGGGTAAGGATCAGTGGATGAAAAATTACTGAGGGGAAGTATCAGGGGTAAGGGGGATTCTGGCTAAACCTATTGCGAGAGGAGGAAAAAAACTAGCTAGGCAGATGGTTAAGGCAAAGAGTCCTCTGGAAACTTCCCTTCTAATAAAAAAAAAAAAAACAGCCAAAGAAATCACTTCTCTCCTAACAAGGACCAGCCTGGAAGATCAGGCTGCAAAAAAACATAGATAAGGAAGCAATCTCTGGCACAGCGGAGGAGCTTCCTGGGTAATCAGCAAGCTTCACCTGCATACAGTGGATCCCAATAAGCACAGTGGGGTTTAGTAAGCACATTCCTTTCATTTTTTGGACATATTCAGGTAAGGAAGCTGGAAGCTTGCATGGAGGATGCCTGCAGCTGCACTGATAGAAAGGACTACCTGGAGCCGGGCTCGGGGGCTCACGCCTGTAATCCCAACACATTGGGAGGTTGAAGCGGGGGAGGTTGAAGCGGGCATATCATGAGGTCAAGAGATAAAGATCATCCTGGCCAACATGGTGAAACCCCATCTCTTCTAAAAATACAAAATTAGCTGGGTGTGGTGGCATGCACCTGTAGTCCCAACTACTCAGGAGGCTGAGGCAGAAGAATCGCTTGAACGCAGGAGGCAGAGATTACAGTGAGCCAAGATCACATCACTGCACTCCAGTCTGGCAACAGAGCAGGACACTGTCTCAAAAAAAAAAAAAGACTACCTTGGCCCAGGCATGTCCACCATGCTAGTTCCACTCCCCTTTTTAGCATATGTACAGCAGAAAAAAGATAAGCAACATGGAGTAGCTTAGGCTAAGAATCTACTTGTATAATAAAATGTTGAGTTGGAAGCTGCTACATATCATGCTCTATGCAAATGACACACCTGGTCTTAACCGGTTTTTCATACCCTATGTAAATAAGATACCCCCTCCCCACTAGCTCTTTTATAAAAACCCTTGCATTTCACTGCAGAACAGCAACCCTTTTCAGGACCCCTCTCTGAAGAGCAGAGAGCTGTTCTCTTTTTTTCACCTGTTAAACTCCTGCTCCAACCTCATCCTTCATCCTTGGTGTGTTCACGTCTTTGATTTTCTCGGCTGTGAGACAAAGAATTTCTGGTATCACCCCAGGCAATGAGGCAGCTTTACTGTCTAACAGGATTCTAATGAAGACAGTTCAAGGTAGTCAGACATCACCTGGGGGATGGTGGAGGATAAGGAACCTAATCAGATATTGGGGGTAATCAGATATCAAGGGGGGGATTCTTGCTAAACTGACTTAACGGTGTTCTTTGCTAACACTGGATTTTACAAATAAATATTACTTTGTAAAAGAAATCATCTCCTAGATAAGCTTAGAAGTTTTAGAGGTTGACTACAGTTTGTTCAAGCAAAGAATTAACATCAGTTAAATAAATTATATGATTTAAGAACTTCTTTATGAAGGTTCTCAATGATGTTCAAACTAAATCCTTCATATTGTAGTTAAAGTTCATTTGGCCTTCTTTTGTGTTGTTTCCTATATTTTAGAAGTCATACACATATTTGCCTACTTGGATTTTAGCTTCTTTACAGCTTTACATTTGTTTTTAACCCCAAATTAAGAATTTTTACTTCTGAAAGCTTAATCCTTAAAAAAAATACTAATTCACTTCAAAGCTTAATAATGCTAATGTGCTCAGAGATAGCAGACAGAAATAAGTACTAAAACACAAGAACTACATAAATTGCATATGACTGTATAACATTCTTTCTGCCTCTTATACCCTAAAATAGATGAAACAATGTGTTAAAGACATTGCCTGCTTTCCCCAGGTCTTCATACACACATCATTTCCTCAGGCGGGTCTTTTGTGACACCATAGGTAAACCTAATCACCTCCATGATTCTTACTAGTACCTGTCTTTCCCTACCCTAACACAGTTCACCCTTAGGAAAATGCTTATTTAATTACTATCACTTTTTCCCTACTTATTTTCCCAAATTAGTTGAGGGTAGATTCATTGGTGACATTTTTCATGACTACATTCCCAGCACCAAGCATAATGCCTGACACATAGGAAGTGCTCAATAAATATTTGTTCAACATATAGTTTAATCTGCTCCATCACCCATTCAAGTGATTCATAAAAGACTTGAGATGGAAAAATAAACATTACTCTCTGCCAGTGGGGACTGGCCCTGTGTTCTAAGTTGGGAGAAACTTACTCTTTCTGTACATAGTTTTTCTTTTGTTTGGATTTTGCTATTGTTTGTGAGGTTTTCTTCATAACATGAAACCTTTCTTAATTAAAAACAAAAAAGATTTTAAATTCAAGAGTAAATAGGTTTCTTGTTCTGTTTAACAGACCTCTGACAGAGAAAACACAGTTGGAAAACAGAAAGAACACTTACTGACTCATAAATACTAAGAACCTCTTTATTTCCTAAGTATAATTAGACAACATTGTTTAAAAAAGCATTTCCTACTTGAGTCTATTTTAGTTTTAGAACTATCACAGCAGTCATTTCAAATCTCCAGTGTTCTTGAAATAGGCAATCATTTTGCATTACTAAATGGAATGGGGGAAGCATTATCTTAAATAGTATTACCTCACTGGATTCCTTCCTAATACATCTTCTCTGTAATAGTGATCAGAATGTCTCAATGCCCTACCAGAATCTAGAGATACTTTTCTCCATCCAATCAAAAGTAACTAAACATCTCATTAATATCTGGTTATTGATGCAGGCTTTATTTACTACTGTCTTTCTCTAACAAAATAGAAATTTATAATTCTATCACTATGTATATATATCACTCCCTTATTATGCCCCTTATCAAGAAATTATTCTTAAGAGTAACAGTTTGGATTGCAAGTAACAAAAGACCTATTAAAATTAATCTTAAAAATAAATACATTTTTTTGTTTCACTTAAGAAATTGGAAGAAGAGTGTTTTTGAGGCTAGATGATTCTGTATTTCATTTTGTACTTCCCCTCTGTTACTCTTGCTGTGGTGGCTACTCATCTCTGTAAACCAAAAATAAAATTCTAAGGCCTCCCCCAACCAAAAGAATGAACCTCCTCAACCAGGGCACTCGTTTTACTTGTTTTTCCCCAGAGAGTTTTTCTCTTGTTGCCCAGGGTGGAGTACAATGGTGTGATCTCACTGCAGCCTCCACCTCCTGGGCTCAAGTGATTCTCCTGCCTCAGCCTTCCAAGTAGCTGCAATTACAGGCACCTGACAACATGCCTGGCTAATTTTTTTGTATTTTTAGTAGAGATGGGATTTCACCATGTTGGCCAGGCTGATCTTGAACTCCTGACCTCAGGTGATCCACCCACCTTAAAGTTCTGAGATTACAGGCATGAACCACCATGCCTGGCCCAGGGCACTCTTAAGTTTGAACCTGAGAGGCTGGTTCATGCCATGATAGGAAGTGAGAGTCTGACATGTTTTTTATACCTCTGCAGCATTAACATCAACATAGACCTTAAGCCTAATAAGAAATATTTACAATCTATTCTCTCTGAAGCCTGCCACCCAGAGACTTCATCTGTATGATAAACTTTGCTCTCCATAACGTCTTATCACAACCTACACATTTCCTTTCTATTGATCCCAGGTGTTCAGATAAACTCAACCAAAAAAACATTATAATCTACCTAGAAATTAGAAGACTCCCTCTTCCCCTCTCCCCCCACCCCACCCCTTCCACCTGCTTCAAGTTGTCCTTCCTTTCTGGACAGTGTATTTCTTAAAGGTATTTGATTGAAGTTTCATGTATCCCTAAAATGTGTAAAACCAAGCTGTACCCTGATCACCTTGGGCACATGTTTTTAGGACCTCCTGAGGCCTGTGGCTGTGGTCATTCATATTTGGCTCAGAATAAACGTCTTCAAATATTTTACTGAGTTTGACTCTTTTCATGACCCCAAATGACTTTAGAGACTCTAGACATCATATCTTCTGTCAACAAAGTCTAGAAGACAGCCTTCTTTGGGGCTCCCCTTTTGTTGAGAGCAGAAAACACTTTTGCAGAGTACACTAGCAGCCGCTCACCAATTGTGCCCATTCCTCAACAAATTGTTAGAGAGGAGATGTATCAGCCAACATTGCCTTTTATTGATCAGAATATTGCCTGGTACTGAAGGTGACCCTTTCCCCTCCCACAAGCAAAAAATGTTATGGGTCTGTTTGCCAGAAGATGAGAAAATGGGAATTTGGTAGTCAACCAAATGTATCAGTAAAGTGAGTAATTTTTCCTCTGATTTGTCTATTTTAAGATATAGATTTAAGATTCTAATTGTTAGGTAAAGCTGAACCCTGACTAGTACTTGTTTTAGTAAGAGTATGAAAGAATTTTTTATTCCTTAATTTATTCAATGCATTATAAAAAGAGCTGAAATAGGAGTGGGATGAGGCTCCTCCCTCACATTTTTTTTTTCTTCTTCTTTTCACAAAACACACACCACTGCTTCACTGACCATACCTGCCAACCCTGAGGCTTTAGTCACACAAAGATAATAGTCATTCTTTTGTGTTCTCATAACTTTAAGCCATGCCTTTTATTAAATAGTTACAGAACTGGTCTTAGGAGATCTAAAAGTAGAACTAAGGCTGCAGATTGTCCCAACTGGGGAAAGAATGCTGAACAGCTGATTTACAGCTTTGTTGCCACTGATCAGACCACCAGAAGGCCAGTTACTGAAGATAACCAGATATGTTGACTTGAATATCCTACCTCTCACATGCTTTACCCAGCCCCACCTGTATGCCTTCTCCTTAGGGTCAATTCCATGCTTTGCCTCATAAAAAGAAATCCCTTCTGGCTTTTTCAGGGAGCTTGCTGGAAGATCCTTGTGCCTTGTCTCCACTATCTCCCTTGCACTGGACCACAAGCCCTGAAATAAAAGCCTAGTCTGGGAAATTTGCTTGGCTCCATGTTAATTGCCATTACATGGGAAACCAAGGAGCCTGTGGTTTATAAAAGAGCTACGTGCCAGAATAACTGATAAATGAATGCATGATTCCTGCTGTCATGGAGTTTACACTGTAATGGGTGAGACAGACAAAAGGTAGCTAACAAATGAAAAATAATATTTGAGGTAACTGCTATGAAAAAGGAAATTATATGTAGTAAGAGGATGAGTCGGGAAGGAAGCAGTTATTTTCTGTGATGAGACTTCTCTGAGGAGCTAACATTAATCCTAAAGAATGAAGGAAAGGTGAGCGGAGGATAAGCTCCCGAGCAGAAGGGAAAACTATGCAAAGGTCTTAGGACAGGAGAAGGCTCCATGTCCAGAGCTGTTTAAATTTTAAAAAATAATAATAATTTTTTTTAAAAAAAGAGAAGGGATGCTTCCTCCTCTGCCTCAGGTAAAGAAAGTAAGGATGTTTTCCAGTGCAGATAATTGGCAACAAGTTGAAAGATTCCCTTTCACATTGATTCTCTCTTTAGTGCATAAGACACTGGATGCTATGCCTTAGGATACTGCCACAGACAGAAGATCAAGATTGACCTATTAAAAAAAAGGGGAGGTGTATTGCAAACTCCTATAGTAGCAACAATGAGAAGGGCGCAGGAAACCAGGGCAGCCCTGAGGACCTAAGGGACTAGAGGGAGAAATTTTTAAAGTATCAAGACTCTCTCAGGCTTGCCTGCACCCTGGGCATCAGCTTCACTCTCTGTCTCTGAGGCTTTTGTGAAGTATGGCATTGCTGTAGGCAGCTCTGCAGGCAAAATTTGCAATCTCATAAAAGGGAGAAAATTGATAATTCCATTATCACTTCCATCCAAAATAAAATAAATTCATCTCAGTTTGGCACATCCCTGAATCAAACACTGTGACTAGGAGAATGGAGCATTATTACAGATACACTGTATTGTGCAGGTGTAGTCTGTCATCCAGAAAAGAAGGGGACCAGGCAAAGACAACAGTCAGCTTACTCAACCTCTTCAAAAACCAATGCAAGTATAGCTGATAAGTGACAGAGCAGGAGCCATTGCCATCTTAGACAAGCACTGCCATTCTAAAGTTCCCCTTGATCAAAAACCTCCTAAATCCAAAGGACATCAGCCTAATGGCTAAGATCAGCATGACTGAAAATCATTCAAACCCCCTCCACAACCAGAGAAAATGCCAGCCCCAAGATAACTTCCCCTCTGATTAGAGAGATGTCCGTCTCAAGATAACCTCCCTTCCAATCAGAGACATTCCAATCCTGCAATAAACTTATCTCCCACACAGAAACATTCCAGGCCTGTGATAACCCCTCTCACTTTAAAATCCATCAAAACTCTTAATATGTAAGAAAGAGCGCTCCTGACTGAAATCTGCCAGAAGCCCCGCTCAGGTTTATTCTCCAAAATAAAACTGTCTTTGACTCTTGAGCCACTTTTTGTGGTTCTTTCCTCTTCAACTCTTACAATAATAACAATAATTAAATTCACACTGTATTTTTTGAAATCACAACCTATGTATTTAAATAACAAAAATAGTCTAGAATTCAAACTACTGAAGCTCTAAACAACTCAGAAAGGAAGACTTGATAAAGCCTCAAATCAGCTGCAGACTGAAGAAGCTACTTCTCACACCTATGTGGAAACCAGTCTTCCCTGTGTTGATGCTACAATTCTGTGCTCCAGTTTATTCAACACCTCACACCATGCCTTATTTATATTTTACCTCCCTGTGTCTATCTACCAATGCTCAAAATTTCACACTCATTTTTCTTCACTCTGGCTCTTGCTGTTCCTAACTGGCCACTCCAGAAATTTGTGCAAAGATGAAACAGTACAAAAGTATACTTAAAATCACTGAAAGAGTCAGCCTCAATCTTTGTCACAAATCATACCATCCACTTCTGGTTTTGATTTAAAGTGTTAATAGTTTTTCTAATAGAGAAAGACCTTGTGGCCAACCATAAAATTCCATTTCTACTCAGACAGCACCACCTGCAGAGTCATTATGTGATGCAGCAATTCAAAAAAACAAGCAAGCTTAGCATTTACTTTGGAGAGTAGGAGACAGAAATAAGAGGTCAGATTCTCACTGGTTGTGATATTCTCCTGCTCTACTTTTACACACTGTACTGTGGTTTTTCCATAAGTATATTTTCCAGAAAATTGCAATGTCTAGGGCTTCAGTATTCCAACTCTATTCACAAACCTTGAAATCTAAAGGCTTAGCTTTAAAATGTCAAATAGAATATAAAGGTATTAAAATATTTTACTACTTATCCTCTTATGCTGCATGACTTTTTTTAAAAGTTAACAGAATTTTTTACATATTTGGAGAGATGTCAAAACCTGAGCAATACAGAAAGTATGTAACTATATAACAGACAAAAGAAACAAATGTTACCTTTCTAAATTTTGCAATTTCACTCAGTAGCTCCACCTAGTCTCCATAAGTGGCTAAATATTTTACTTGAAGGAAGTATTTATTAGTTGTTCTCTATAGTACTTTAAAAATAGCTCCCTAAACCTTTAACTTTTAATTAGCTCAAATATTTGGTTCAGAAACCACAGCCCTGTTTAGTGTGACCTCGCTGGTATGGCATCTGGGCAATTATCTTTGAGATAATGAGTCTTTTCATCCATAACAGAGCAACAACCTCTCACTTGGATTGCAAAAGATCAGAGCCAATCTGCTGCACACCAGGGTGCCTGCCATCTCCTTTGTATCATACCTTATTTTCCAAGTAACCTTTCACATTCTGAATTAATTAAAGTGTTTTCAGATTAAAAATTAATGAATTCATTTTAGCATCATTTGGGGAAATAATAGGCACAAAATATCATCCAAGCCATGTTTTGGATTCTTACACCACAATCTAAATGAGAAAATAACTACGTCACTTACAGAATTTTCTGATACATGTCATAGTCTAGCCAGATCCTGGTTTTGGTTACTCAGAAAAATAAAGCCACAGAAAACATTTAGTGACACGATGTGGTAAATGTTCACTTGGCATTTTTATATATTCTAATTTCATTCAAAAATTAATCTGGAGGTTACCAAGTAACGCCAAATCTATCAGATTGTGATAATGTTTCTAACCTTTCTATCCAAATCTATCAGATTGTGGTAATGTTTCTAACTCCATCAGATTGCAGTAATGTTTCTAACCTTTACCATTCATTCTCCACCTAGCTAACTCAAAAGTTGTTCAAGATTACATTTGTCTCAACTTCTCACACAATACTAAATAAAAATGGAATTCAGGCCACCAGGATGGCTAGACAGTATAACGGAAAACTTTATTGGCAATACTGGTTTGCAAGCCAGGAAGAGAAAGTCTCCACCATGGAGGAGGAGTTTTTTCTTCAAAGGTGTTTTTTCTTCAGAGAGGAAAAACAAGTTGGGTTTTCTGCCTCAAAGTGCCAGTATCACACATATTCAGCAGGTTTGAGTGGTAAACTATACATTTTTATGAGGGGAGCCAAGTGTATATGGCTAGGGTAAACATGTACATAACTTAGATACAATGTTCACTTTGGGGTGAGATTTTAGCATTAAAATGAGGTAGAATTTGACTCTTTATGTCAAAAGGTGAACTACAGGACACAAAGACCACTAGTGCTCAGGGTCTGCAGTACCTTATCAGAAAACAATGTTTGCAATGTTGGTCCTCCGTCCAGCCACAGTTGTAGTGGTCTAGGTTGTAATTCAGCCTGATAGCTCCTGTTGTTAGAGAGTTGTGATCACAGTCACATCATGGTCACCACCTGCAGAGGTCTGTCCTGCAGACCCAGACTCAACAACAGATGAATGAATGCACTCACATCCATTACAGTGATTCGAATGGGCTAAGGATATCATCGCTGCTTTCAGAGGGTAATTGCAGCCAACTGACCAAGATCCTTGTACATCCTCACATTTATTCAGTAAAGATTTCAAAACAGAGGTTTTAAGTCAACAAGCTTGTGGATAATCAACATGTTTAAAAGAGTGGTTTTACCAATGATAAAAGCTTTTGGTGCCAGGGCCCACGGTAAACATCATTAATGGGTAACTCCCATTTGACCTCCCTGAGAAGACCATCCAGAACAACGTTTACAAGAGTAAACAGAGTAGAGACAAAGGGACGTGGGGTAAACAGACTTAACTAGGAAAGCCTCTCATCATCTCTATCTTTTTCTTGTGCAAACGTAATGAACCAGCTGCTTTCAGCCTGTCCCAATAAAACATTTGAGCCTTCCAAAAAGTTCAACACTATAATCTTCTAACTTTCCCTAATATTTCACCAGCCACCCCAAGTGAACCCCAACAGGGAGTTTCACAAATGTGTGGTTTTTCTTAAAGTAAGAATTTAGAAATTAGCCATGGTCACCAGGCCCTGTGCCCTCAACAAAAGGATAACTTGGTTTTACTAACCTTAGGGTCCATCTTAGTTGTAAGAGGGCATCCTATTTTGGTGTCCCAGATCAAAGCACTGTAGGGGACTTAAAAAAAAAGGTCTTGGAGGGGACTCAAGATGGCGCTGTGAGAACAACCCAGGATTGGAGCCCGCGTTGAATTCGCAAATGGTGAGTCAGTGCTGCATTTCCAGACTGATCTTTGTTGCCCACAGAACGGGGAAACTCCCAAGTATAAAAAGACACGGGACGCCAGGCAGTAGGTCTGCCTGGCGAAGCCGGCAGCCGGGGCGGCGGCGGCCGGCCCTACCCAGCAATCCCCACAGGGCGCGCTTGTCCGGGTGCCTTGTTGAACCGGCAACCTGAGACTTGAGAGGGCTGGACTTGAGACTGAACGAGACTTGCACAGTAGCCCAGCCCAGGGGATTGCAGGGACAGATCGCTTGGGATACCCAGTGGGACGAACAAAACCACAATTTCAAACTATCCCGGGCAGACGGTCCGAGACGCTCTGTGGGGGAGGGGCGTCCACCACTACGGAGGCAACCTGCCCCAACTGAGATACACGCCCACTGCTGACGCAGCCAACCGTTGCCGAGGCAACCCGCCCCAACTGAGATACACGCCCACTGCTGACGCAGCCAGCCATTGCCGAGGCAACCCGTCCCTACTGAGATACACGCCCACTGCTGACGCAGCCTGCCGTTGCTGAGGCAACACGCTACAACGAAGAGACTCCGCCGCAGGGCGTGGCGGAGACCACAGCAGAGCCGGCAGGAACAGCGCGAATCACACAACAGCAGGGCGGAGCCTCGGCAGCCAAACAGTGGCTAGTCTGCCTTTGAGCTGGGCAGGACACCTGATCGGACATCCAAAAATAAAGCCCAAACCCCTCAACACAGAGCATTTGAGAAAAAAAAAAAAGGGTTGTTTAATGAGCTGTGTTGCAGCAGAATCAAACATAGCAGCCTAACAGCCCTGAATGAACAACAGAGTGCACAGCTCAGAAATTAAACCCCTATAAAGTACAAACTGTCTCCTCAAGCAGCTCCCTGACCCCTCTATATCCAAAAGACTGTCATTAGGCAGGCATCATCCTGGGACAAAGAGAGCAGAAAAAGAAACTGGTAGCATCCCTCGCTGTGCCACGGCTACTAGAGGTGCACCCCAGACAAGCAGGGTCTGGAGCGGACCTCAACAGTCGTACAGCGAAGGGGCTAGACTGGTAGAAGGAAAACCAAGCAACAGAAATACTTCATCATCAACATTCTGGGTGTCCACTCAGAGACCCAAACGAAAAGTCAGCAACTACGCAGACGACCAGCGGACAAATCCACAAAGATGGGAAGAAACCAGCGCAAAAAGGAGGAAAACACCCGAAACCAGAACACATCACCTCCTAGAAAGGACCAAAACTCCTCACCAGCAAGGGAACAAAGCTGGACGGAGAATGACTGTGACGAAATGACGGAATTAGACTTCAGAAGATGGATAATGAGAAACTTTTGTGAGCTAAAAGATCATGTATTAAATCAATGCAAAGAAACTAAGAACCTTGAAAAAAGATTTGAAAAAAGATTCGAGGAAATGATAACAAGAATGGATACCTTAGAGAGGAATATGAATGAATTAAAGGAGCTGAAAAACACAATACGAGAACTTCACGAAGCAAACGCAAGTTTCAATAGCCGAATTGACCAAGCAGAAGAAAGAATATCTGAAGTCGAAGACCAACTCAATGAAATAAAACGAGAAACCAAGATCAGAGAAAAAAGCGCAAAAAGGAATGAACAAAGTCTCCAAGAAATGTGGGATTATGTGAAAAGACCTAACCTACGTTTGATAGGTGTACCAGAATGTGACGAAGAGAATGAATCCCAGCTGGAAAATACTCTTCAGGACATCATCCAGGAAAATTTCCCCCACCTAGCAAGACAAGCCAACACTCAATTGCAGGAAATACAGAGAACACCACAAAGATATTCCGCAAGAAGAGCAACCCCAAGGCACATAATCGTCAGATTCAACAGGGTTGAAATAAAGGAGAGAATACTAAGGGCAGCCAGAGAGAAAGGTCGGGTCACCCACAAAGGGAAGCCCATCAGACTCACAGCAGATCTCTCGGCAGAAACACTACAAGCCAGAAGAGAGTGGGGGCCAATATTCAACATTCTTAAAGAAAAGAACTTTCAACCCAGAATTTCATATCCAGCCAAACTGAGCTTCAGAAGTGAAGGAAGAATAAAATCCTTTGCGAACAAGCAAGTACTCAGAGATTTTGTCACCACCAGGCCTGCTTTACAAGAGCTCCTAAAAGAGGCACTACACATAGAAAGGATCAATCAGTACCAGCCATTCCAAAATCACACTGAATGCTAAAGAGCTTCAACATAATGAAGAATCTACAACAACTAACAGGCAAAACAGCCACTTAGAATCAAAATGGCAGTATCAAATTCACACATAACAATATTAACCCTAAATGTAAATGGACTAAATGCACCAATCAAAAGACACAGATTGGCAAATTGGATAAAAATCCAAAACCCATCAGTGTGCTGTATCCAGGAAACCCATCTCACATGCAAGGATACACAAAGGCTCAAAATAAAGGGATGGAGGAAGATTTACCAAGCTAATGGAAAGCAAAAAAAAGCAGGAGTTGCAATTCTCATCTCTGATAAAATAGACTTTAAAGCAACAAAGATCAAAAGAGACAAAGAAGGCCATTACATAATGGTAAAAGGATCGATACAACAAGAAGAGCTAACGATCCTAAACATATATGGACCCAACACAGGAGCACCCAGATACATAAGGCAAGTTCTTAATGACTTACAGAAGGACTTAGACTCCCACACAATAATAGTGGGAGACTTTAACACTCCACTGTCAATACTAGACAGATCAACCAGACAGAAAATCAACAAGGATACCCAGGGCTTGAACTCAGACCTGGAGCAAGCAAACCTGGTGGACATTTACAGAACTCTCCACCCCAAATCCACAGAATACACATTCTTCTCAGCACCACATCACACCTACTCTAAAATTGACCACATAATTGGAAGTAAAGCACTGCTCAACAAATGCAAAACAACTGAAATCATAACGACCAGCCTCTCAGACCATAGTGCAATCAAGTTAGAACTCAGAATTCAGAAACCGACCCAGAACCGCACAGCTTCATGGAAACTGAACAACTGGCTCTTGAATGTTGACTGGGTAAACAACGAAATGAAGGCAGAAATAAAGAAGTTCTTCGAAACCAATGAGAATGAAGACACAACGTGCCAGAACCTCTGGGACACATTTAAAGCAGTCTCTAGAGGAAAGTATATAGCAATAAGTGCCCATATGAGGAGAATGGAGAGATCCAAAATTGACACCCTATCGTCAAAATTGAAAGAGCTAGAGGAGCAAGATCAAAAAAACTCAAAACCCAGCAGAAGACAAGAAATTACTAAGATCAGAGCTGAGCTGAAGGAGATTGAGACACGAAAAACCCTTCAAAAAATCAATAAATCCAAGAGCTGGTTTTTTGAAAAGATCAACAAAATAGACAGACCACTAGCCAGATTGATTAAAAAGAAAAGAGAGAACAACCAAATAGATGCAATAAAAAATGATAAAGGGGAAATCACCACAGATTCCACAGAAATTCAAACCATCATCAGAGAATATTACAAACAACTCTATGCACATAAACTAGTAAACCTGGAAGAAATGGATAAATTCCTGGACTCCTGTGTCCTCCCAAGCCTAAACCAGGAGGAAGCTGAAACTATGAATAGACCAATAACAAGGTCTGAAGTTGAGGCAGCAATTAAGAGCCTACCTCACAAAAAAAGCCCAGGTCCAGATGGGTTCACAGCCGAATTCTACCAGACACACAAGGAGGAGCTGGTACCATTCCTTCTAAAACTATTTCAAACAATCCAAAAAGAGGGAATCCTTCCCAAATCATTTTATGAGACCAACATCATCCTGATACCAAAACCCGGCAGAGACCCAACGAGAAAAGAAAAC
Organism: Callithrix jacchus; assembly: GCF_049354715.1. NCBI lineage: Eukaryota > Metazoa > Chordata > Mammalia > Primates > Cebidae > Callithrix > Callithrix jacchus. The sequence goes on from NC_133504.1 coordinate 36,646,518, forward strand.
TTCAGGCCAATATCCATGATGAACATAGATGCAAAAATCTTCAATAAAATATTGGCAAGCCGATTGCAACAGCAAATCAAAAAACTTATTCATCATGATCAAGTAGGATTCACCCCAGGGATGCAAGGCTGGTTCAACATACGCAAGTCTATCAACGTAATTCACCACATAAACAGAACCAAAAACAAAAACCACATGATTATCTCAATTGACGCAGAGAAGGCATTTGACAAAATTCAACAGCCCTTTATGCTAAAAACCCTCAATAAACTCGGTATCGATGGAACGTATCTCAAAGTAATAAAAGCTATTTATGACAAACCAACAGCCAATATCATACTGAATGGGCAAAAACTGGAAGCATTCCCTTTGAAATCTGGTACTAGACAAGGATGCCCTCTCTCACCACTCCTATTCAATATAGTACTGGAAGTTCTAGCCAGAGCAATCAGGCAAGAAAAAGAAATAAAGGGTATTCAAATAGGAAAGGTGGAAGCCAAATTGTCTCTATTTGCAGACGACATGATAGTATACCTAGAAGACCCCATCGCCTCAGCCCAAAAACTCCTGAAACTGATAAACAACTTCAGCAAAGTCTCAGGATATAAAATCAATGTGCAAAAATCACAAGCATTCGTCTACACCAATAACAGACTTAAAGAAAGCCAAATCAAGAGCGAACTGCCATTCGCAATTGCTACAAAAAGAATAAAATACCTTGGAATACAACTCACAAGGAATGTAAGGGACCTCTTCAAGGAGAACTACAAACCACTGCTCAACGAAATCAGAGAGGACACAAACAGATGGAGAAACATTCCATGTTCATGGTTAGGAAGAATTAATATCGTGAAAATGGCTATACTGCCCAAAGTAATTTACAGAATCAATGCTATCCCCATCAAGCTACCATTGACTTTCTTCACAGAACTGGAAAAAACCACCATGAACTTCATATGGAACCAAAAGAGAGCCCGCATAGCCAAGTCAATTCTCAGCAAAAAGAACACAGCGGGGGGCATCACACTACCGGATTTCAAACTATACTACAAGGCTACAGTAATCAAAACAGCATGGTACTGGTACCAAAACAGAGATATAGACCAATGGAACAAAACAGAGGCACCGGAGGCAACACAACATACATACAACTATACAATCTTTGATAAACCTGACAAAAACAAGCAATGGGGCAAGGATTCCATGTTTAACAAATGGTGTTGGGAAAACTGGCTAGCCATGTGCAGAAAGCAGAAACTGGACCCCTTCCTGACACCTTACACTAAAATTAACTCCAGATGGATTAAAGACTTAAACATAAGACCTGGCACCATAAAAACCCTAGAAGGAAATCTAGGCAAAACTATCCAGGACATAGGAGTAGGCAAGGACTTCATGAACAAAACACCAAGAGCATTGGCAACAAAAGCCAAAATAGACAAATGGGACCTAATGAAACTCCACAGCTTCTGCACGGCAAAAGAAACAGTCACTAGAGTGGATCGGCAACCAACAGAATGGGAAAAAATTTTCGCAGTCTACCCATCTGACAAAGGGCTGATATCCAGAATTTACAAACAACTCAAGCAGATTTACAGGAAAAAAACAAACAAGCCCATTCAAAAGTGGGCAAAGGATATGAACAGATACTTTACGAAAGAAGACATATATGAGGCCAACAATCATATGAAAAAATGCTCATCGTCACTGGTCATCAGAGAGATGCAAATCAAAACCACATTGAGATACCATCTCACGCCAGTTAGAATGGCGATCATTAAAAAATCTGGAGACAACAGATGCTGGAGAGGATGTGGAGAAAAAGGAACACTTTTACACTGTTGGTGGGAGTGTAAATTAGTTCAACCATTGTGGAAGACAGTGTGGCGATTCCTCAAGGCCTTAGAAATAGAAATTCCATTTGACCCAGCAATCCCATTACTGGGTATATATCCAAAAGACTATAAATCGTTCTACTATAAGGACACATGTACACGAATGTTCATTGCAGCACTGTTTACAATAGCAAAGACCTGGAATCAACCCAAATGCCCATTGATAATAGACTGGATTGGAAAAATGTGGCACATATACACCATGGAATATTATGCAGCAATCAGAAAGGATGAGTTCGTGTCGTTTGTAGGGACATGGATGAATCTGGAAAACATCATCCTCAGCAAACTGACACAAGAACAGAAAATGAAACACCGCATATTCTCACTCATAGGTGGGTGATGAAAAATGAGAACACATGGACACAGAAAGGGGAGTACTAAACACTGGGGTCTATTGGGGGGAAAAGGGGAGGGCCAGTGGGAGGGGGAGGTGGGGAGGGATAGCCTGGGGAGAAATGCCAAATGTGGGTGAAGGGGAGAAGAAAAGCAAAGCACACTGCCATGTGTGTACCTACGCAACTGTCTTGCATGCTCTGCTCATGTACCCCAAAACCTATAATCCAATAAAAAATTAAAAAAAAAAAAAAAAAAAAAAAAAAGGTCTTTTTTCACTCATCAATGGGTTCATGGCTGAAGCCCTTATATCAAAAGACAGATAAGATCATACTAATTTATTTAATATAGGTTTTACCTGACATGAGAGCCTTCATAAGAAAAGGAAAACCCAAAAAACAGGGAAATCTGTGTTTTTATGCTGTTTGATGAAGAGTGGACAGTTGTGCAGACATATGATTGGACAAAGGGAGTATAATCTAATGGTAATAAACAGGGAGGTCTGGCGGACATTAGCAAAGCCTGTTTAGATTTTTGTTGGTGTCTCTGTGTTTTTGAAAATAAGGATATTCCTTTCTTCTTGGTATAAGGAGAGTCTCTCTAGAAAGAAGGTTTATGACTTACTTTTTTAGAAGTTTAGAGAATTATTTTATGGTCTGTTTCAAGAGAAAAGACTGAGAGGAAGGCGAGAGTGGCCTTCCCACTTCTGCTGTTTTCGCAAATGCCAAGGTGCCATACTCTGGGGTAGCATGTCCTGAACCCCATTAGAGTGAAGCATTCTTCTTAGAGATTTTCTGGAACCTCCTTTTTTTATAAAACTATCTTCATGAGGAGTGTCTATATGGACAGATTTTAACCAGGAATGTTAAAACTGCTTTATAGCAGCTTGAAATGATCCAACAAATACTCCTATTCTCTTTCCCTTTTATGCTTGCCTTGACTTAATAAGAAGTGAGAGATGTCAAGAAAGTGATGCTAACCACTCTGCCATCATTCCCTTTGTCTTAGTCAAGTTTTCTTTGGTTGGGAGAAACAGAAATCCACTCAAATTAGCTCAATCACAAAGAAGAAACTTTATATAAGAAGACGTAGTGTAATCAAGCCTTATGAAGAACTAGATTAAAAGCTTGAAAAAGAATCAGAAACCGGAAAGATGGAAGATTGCCCCTTAGGAGCAGCTCAGGATTGCAGCTCCCAGTGCAAGCGCAGAGGGTGAGTGGATGCCGCATTTCCAGACAGATCTTTATTGCCCACAGACTAGGAGATTCCCAGGCGGAGGAGCCCCACAGATCCCCAGCATGGCTGTTTTGGATAGCGTGGCTGTTTCAGCCAGCACAGCTGTCTTGCCAGCACCCTGGCATGGCAGTTCTCCATACAAAATGCACTGGTATGGTTGCCCTTTTAAGCTGGCAATTGGAGTTCTGAGAAGGCAGATTTGCCCATTCATCTGATTAAACAGGGAGCCAGGCCAGGAGATTCCCATGCAGCACCGTTGTTTCAGCTGGCACAGTGGGTCACAGCACGGGAAATCACACAAATCCCGGCACCCTTTCAGCAGGCGACTGGAACACTTGGAAGAGAGTCATCCCTTCAACTTACAAAAAAAAAAAAGGCTCTGAGGCAAGGAGCCAGGTGATCAGGCTTGGTGGGTCCCACCCCCACCAAAAAAAAAAAAACAGCAATTGAAAACGCTAGGGGTTGAGAGTTTCATGGCAAGCACAACTGAACCCAGGATGGCCCAGCTCTGTGGGGGAGGGGCGTCCGCCATTACTGAGGCAATCCACCCCTACGGAGGTAGTCTGCCATTGCTGAGGCAGCCTGCCATTGCCAAGGCAACCCACCATAACAGAGAGAGTCCACCATTATAGAGGTGGGCCACCATTGCTGAGGCAGTTCTAACCACACCCATATAAACAGGACTGCAGGGAAGTTCACACAGCAGCAGGGCAGAGCCCACAGCAGCTCAGCAAAGCCTCTGCAGGCAGACAGTGACCAGGCTGCCTCCTTGCTGGGCAAGGCAGCCCTGAAAAAAAATGGCAGCAGCACAATGGATACTCATAAATAAAGCCCTAATGCCCTGGGACAGAGCACCTGGGAAAAAAAAGGGGGGGATTTATGAGTTCTGCTACAACAAACTTAAACATACCTGCCTAGCAGCTCTGAATGAACAACGGAGCTCACACCTCATCACTTGAGCTCCTATGAAAAACACACTGTCTCCTCAAGCAGCTCCCTGACCACCATATATCCAAAGAGTCACCTCACAAAGGACTGATCAGACTGACATTTGGTGGGCATCATTCTGAGACAAAGATAGCAGAAGAAGAAACTTGTAGCAACCCTTAATGTTCTGCAGCAGCTGCAGGTGATCCCCAGGCAAGCAGGGCCTGGAATGTACCTTAGCAGTCCTACAGCAGAGGGGCCAGACTGTTAGACAAAAAACTAAGAAACAGAAATAACTTTATCATCAACAATCTAGACGTCCACTCAGAGACCCATCTGAAAATCAGCAACCACACAGATGACAGGTGGACAAATCCACAAATATGGGGAAAAAAACAGCACAAAAAGGAGGAAAATACCCAAAACCAGAACACCTCTCCTCCTACAAGGGATCACAACTCCTCATCAGCAAGGGAAAAAAGCTGGATGGAGAATGAGTGTGATGAAATGACAGAATCAGACTTCAGAAGGTGGGTAATGAGAAACTTCCGTGAGCTAAAATAACATGTTCTAACTCAATGCAAAGAAACTAAGAACCTTGAAAAAAGATTTGATGAAATGATAACAAGAATGGATGACTTAGAGAGGAATGAGTGAAATGATGGAGTTGAAAAATACAACACGAGAACGTCACGAAGCATGCACAAGTTTCAACAACTGAATTGACCAAGCAGAAGAAAGCATATCAGAGGTCGAACATCAACTTAATGAAATAAAACAAGAAGGCAAGATTAGAGAAAAAGGTGCAAGAAAAAATCAACAAAGTCTCCAAGAAATGTGGGACTATGTGAAGAGACCTAATCTACATTTGATAGGTGTACCTGAATGTGATGAAGAGAATGAATCCAAGCTGGAAAATACTCTTCAGGATATTATCCAAGAAAACTTCCCCAACCTAGCAAGGCGGGCCAATATTCAAGTCCAGGAAATATAAAGAACACCACAAAGATATTCCTCAAGAAGAGCAACCCCAAGGCACATAATTGTCAGATTCACCAGGGTTGAAACGAAGGAGAAAATGCTAAGGGCAGCCAGAGAGAAAGGTCGGGTTACTCACAAAGGGAAGCCCATCAGACTCACAGCACATCTCTCAGCAGAAATCCTACAAGCCAGAAGAGAGTGGGGGCCAATATTTAACATACTTAAAAGAAAAAAACTTTCAACCCAGAATTTCATATCCAGCCAAACAAGCTTCATAAGTGAAGATAAAATAAAATCGTTTGTGAACAAGCAAGTACTCAGAGATTTTGCCAACACCATGCCTGCTTTATAGGAGCTCCTGAAAGAGGCACTACACATAGAAAGGAACAACCAGTACCAGCCACTCAAAAAACATACCAAATGGTAAAAAACATCAACAAAATAAAGAACCTGCATCAACTAAAAGGCAAAACATCCAGCTAGCATCAAAATGGCAGTATCAAATTCACACATAACGATATTAACCCTAAATGTCAATAGGCTAAATGCACCAATCAAAAGACACAGACTGGAAAACTGGATAAACAGTGAAAACCCATTGGTGAGCTGTATCCAGGAAACCCATCTCACATGCAAGGATACACAAGGGCTCAAAATAAAGGTATGGAGGAAGATTTACCAAGCAAATGGAGAGCAAAAAAAAAAAAAAAGCAGGAGTTGCAATTATCATCTCTGATAAAATAGACTTTAAAGCAACAAAGATCAAAAGAGACAAAGAAGGACATTATGTAATGGTAAAAGGATTGATGCGACAAGAAGAGTTAATGATCCTAAATAGATATGGTCCCAATACAGGAACACCCACATACATAAACCAACTTCTTAATGACTTACAAAGAGATTTAGACTCCCACAAAATAATAGCTGGAGACTTTAACACTCCACTGTCAATATTAGACAGATCAATGAGACAGAAAATTAACAAGGATACCTAGGACTTGAACTCAGACCTGGAGCAAGCAAACCTGATAGACATTTACAGAACTCTCCACCCCAAATCCACAGAATATACATTCTTCTCAGTACCACATCACACCTACTCTAAATTTGACCACATACGTGAAAGTAAATCACTCCTCAGCAAATGCAAAAGAATGGAAATCATAACAAACAGTCTCTCAGACCACAGTGCAATCAAGTTAGAATTCAGAATCCAGAAACTAACTGAAAACCACACAGCTACATGGTAACTAAACAACTGGCTCTTGAATGTTGACTGGATAAACAATGAAATGAAGGCAGAAATAAAGACGGTCTTCAAAACCAATGAGACACATTTACAGCAGTCTCTAGAGGAAAATATAGAGCCATAAGTGCCCACATGAGAAGAAAGGAGAGATCAAAAATTGGTACCCTATCATCAAAATTGAAAGAGCTAGGGGAGCAAGTTCAAAAAAACTCAAAACCTAGCAGAAGACAAGAAATAACTAAGATCAGAACAGAACTGAGGAGACAGAGACATGAAAAACCCTTCAAAAAATCAATAAATTCAGGAGCTGGTTTTTTGAAAAGATCAACAAAATAGACCACTAGACACTTTAATAAAAAAGAAAAGAGAGAATAACCAAATAGATGCAATAAAAATGATAAAGTAGAAATCAGCGCAGATCCCACAGAAATTCAAACCATCATCAGAGAATATTACAAACAACTCTATGCACATAAACTAGTAAACCTGGAAGAAATGCATAAATTCCTGGACACTTGGATCCTCCCAAGCCTAAACCAGAAAAAAGTTGAAACAATGAATAGACCAATAACAAGACCTTAAGTTGAGGCAGCAATTAAGAGCCTACCACACAAAAAACGCCCAGGTCCAGATGGGTTCACAGCCGAATTCTACCAGACACACAAAGAGGAACTGTACCATTCCTTTTGAAACTATTCCAAATGATCCAAAAAGAGGGAATCCTTCCCAAATCATTTTATGAGACCAATATCATCCTGATACCAAAACCTGGCAGAGACTCAACAAGAAAAGAAAACTTCAGGCCAATATCCATGATGAACATAGATGCAAAAATCTTCAATAAAATACTGGCAAGCCGATTGCCACAGCGCATCAAAAAGCTTATCCACCATGATCAAGTAGGATTCATCCCGGGGATGCAGGGCTGGTTCAACATACACAAGTCTATAAATGTAATTCACCACATAAACAGAACCAAAAACAAAAACCACATGATTATCTCAATTGATGCAGAGAAAACCTTTGACAAAATTCAACAGTCCTTTATGCTAAAAACCCTCAATAAACTCGGTATTGACAGAACGTATCTCAAAATAATAAAAGCTATTTACAACAAACCAACAGCTAATATACGGAATGGGAAAAAACTGGAAGCATTCCCTTTGAAATCTGGCACTAGACAAGGATGTCCTCTCTCACCACTCCTATTCAATATAGTACTGGAAGTTCTAGCCGGAGCAATCAGGCAAGAAAAAGAAATAAAGGGTATTCGAATAGGAAAGGAGGAAGCCAAATTGTCTCTATTTGCAGACAACATGATAGTATATCTAGAAGACCCCATCGTCTCAGCCCAAAATCTCCTGAAACTGATAGCAACTTCAGCAAAGTCTCAGGATACAAAATCAATGTGCAAAAATCACAAGCATTCCCATACACCAATAACAGACTTAAAGAGAGCCAAATCAGGAACAAACTGCCATTCACAATTGCTACAAAGAGAATAAAATACCTAGGAATACAACTAACAAGGAATCTAAAGGACCTCTTCAAGGAGAACTACAAACCACTGCTCAACGAAATAAGAGAAGACACAAACAGATGGAGAAACATTCCATGTTCATGATTAGGAAGAATCAACATCATGAAAATGGCTATACAGACCAAAGAAATTTACAGATTAAATGCTATCCCCATCAAGCTACCAATGACCTTCTTCACAGAACTGGAAAAAAACCACCTTAAACTTTATATGGAACCAAAAGAAAGCCCACATAGCCAAGTCACTTCTAAGTAAAAAGAACACAGAGGGAGGCATCACACTACTGGACTTCAAACTACACTACAAGGCTACAGTAATCAAAACAGCATGGTACTGGCACCAAAACAGAGATATAGACCAATGGAACAGAACAGAGGCATCGGAGGCAAAACAACATATCTACAACCATACAATCTTTGACAAACTTGACAAAAACAAGCAATGGAAAAAGGATTCCCTGTTTAATAAATGATGTTGGGAAAACTGGCTAGCTATGTGCAGAAAGCAAAAACTGGACCCCTTCCTGACACCTTACACTGAAATTAACTGCAGATGGATTAAAGACTTAAACATAATGTCTAATATCATAAAAACCCTAGAAGAAAATCTAGGCAAAACCATTCAGGACATAGGAGTAGGCAGGGACTTCATACCAAAACACCAAAAGCATTGGCAACAAAAGCTAAAATAGACAAATGGGACCTAATCAAACTCCACAGCTTCTGCACGGTGAAAGAAACAGTCATTACAGTGAATCAGCAACCAAAAGAATGGGAAAACATTTTTGCAGTTTACCCATCTGACAAAGGGCTGATATCCAGAATTTACAAAGAACTCAAACAGATTTACAAGAAAAAAACAAACAAGCCCATTCAAAAGTGGGCAAAGGATATGAACAGACACTTTACAAAAGAAGACATACATGAGGCCAACAATCATATGAAAAAATGCTCATCATCACTGACCATTAGAGAAATGCAAATCAAAACTACCTTGAGATACCATCTCACACCAGTTTGAATGGCGATCATTAAAAAATCTGGAGACAACAGATGCTGGAGAGGATGTGGAGAAATAGGAACACTTTTACAGGGCTGGTGGGAGTGTAAATTAGTTCAACCATTGTGGAAGACAGTGTGGCAATTCCTCAAGGGCCTAGAAATAGAAATTCCATTTGACCCAGCAATCCCATTACTGGGTATACATCCAAAGGATTACAAATCGTTCTACTATAAGGACACATGAACACGAATGTTCACTGCAACACTGTTTACAATAGCAAAGACCTGGAATCAACCCAAATGCCCATCAATGATAGACTGGACAGGGAAAATGTGGCACATATACACCATGGAATATTATGCAGCAATCAAAAATTATGAGTTCGTGTTCTTTGTCGGGACATGGATGAACCTGGAGAACATCATTCTCAGCAAACTGACACAAGAACAGAAAATGAAATACCACATGTTCTCACTCATAGGCAGGTGACGAACAATGAGAACACATGGACACAGGGAGGGGAGCACTACACACTGGGGTCTGTTGGGGGGAATAGGGGAGGGACAGTGGGAGGTGAGGAGTTGGGGAGAGATAGCATGGGGAGAAATGCCAGATACAGGTGAAGGGGAGGAAGGCAGCAAATCACACTGTCACATGTGTACCTATGCAACCATCTTGCATGTTCTTCACATGTACCCCAAAACCTAAAATGCAATAAAAAAAAGAAAAACCATCAGAAACCGAAAGCATAAGTCTCACTATATATATACCTATATATATATATATCCTATATATATATCCTATATGTATATATATCCTATCTGAATATATATCTTATATATATATCCTATATGTGTATATATCCTATATATATATCCTATATGTGTATATATCCTATATATATATCCTATATGTGTATATATCCTATATATATATATGCTATATGTGTATATATCCTATATATACATGATATATATATATAGAATATATACACATATATAGGATATATACACATATAGATAGAATGATAAATAGATAGATATGATATATACACATATAGGATAAGTCTATATGTGTGTGTATATATATCCTATATATATATATGTAGGCTAAGTCTCACTATATATAGACTTATCCTATATAGATATAGATATACACACACACACATACATATATTGATATTTATATTGTCCAATCATCAGCAAGCCTTGTTTAGGTTTTTATCCAATATGTCTGCACAACTGTCCACTCTTCATATTTATAAATATGTATATATAAATATATATGTGTACACACACACACACACATATCTTTACCTCCCGCACACACACACACACCTGCTGAACCACCCTACTTCTCTTTTTTTTAATGGACTAATTGTTTTTCTAAAAGTAAGTCTGAAAGGACCACTTTGGTCTGCTGTACAATACTGATCTATGTTGCTTTTGCCAATGAAAGTAATGTCAACCTTAAATAATGAGATTTAGAAAATATGACTAAGTACAGAGTCTGTTCAAGCACAAAGCTTCAGAATAGCCACCTGCGAAACAGAGACTTCAAACAAATGAGTAAGTGTTTCGAAGCTGAAAAGTTACCTTACCATTTATATGGGCAGAGACAGAGAAATATTGTAGGATCACATTTTCCAAACAAAACCAGTGCATCGTTTACAGTGACTACATTGGTTACAGACCGCTAAATTCCAAAGAAGGTTAGTTTATTACTCTGTGAGGAGGAGTAGAGATCTAGTGGGGGGATGGCGAAAGAGGGTCTTATCTCTGGCATTTCTTGGTCTTCCTAATTATTTACAGGAAAAAAAGGCAGAGGCCAGACGTGGTGGCTGACACTTGTAATCCCAGCACTTTGGGAGGCCAAGGTGAACAGATCACTTGAGGTCAGGAATTTGAGACCATCCTGGCTAACATGGTGAAACCTTGTCTCTACTGAAAACACAAAAATTAGCCGGGTGTGGTGGCATGCACCTGTAATCCCAGTTATCCAAGGAGGCTGAGGCAGGAGAATTGCTGGAACCCAAGAGGCAGAGACTGCAGTAAACTGAGATCACACCACTGCACTCTAGCCTGGGAAACAGAGAAAGACTCCATCAAAAAAAAAAAAGGGCAAAAATTGCAGCTGCTAGCCATATGGCGCAGACCACATAGTCACACTCTTATCCAGGTTCAGACTAATTTAAAGTTACTACAGCTTTACGCTTGAATTATTTAATTTCACAGTAAAAACACAGTATCAAGATGGGTGTTGTGTTCTATACCAATGGCCTGGAAGGTAGAGATTCATTCTCTGAAATGAGTTTTCTTTGCCTAGTTCACCAAAACAATCTGTTCACCTGCACATGCACATCACTCTGCCTAGGGCTGAATTCCAGCAAAATGTGGCATTCAGGCTTAGCAGATTCAGCATAAGTCATGAAAGTTCAGGTGTACCAGATATTAAACCAGTGGCAAGTGACCAACTAATATATCTTTATTTTACTTTTAAATGTTTTCCCTTCACCCCTACTAGAAAAATGTCTAGTACCGATTTTGCCATTGATGAGCCTTAAATTTCCTAAGGAAGGTAACTGGGAATGCCAAGAATAGTTTTCTCTCTCCACATTGAAATAGACGTGTTGCTATTAGTCTTCAAGATGCAGGAGGAGAATTAGAATCAAGTTCTGGTGGAATAATGATAATACACCTTAAAATCACACATAGAAATTTAGCTGATTAAGTCACATAAAACTCATATAACTTCTTTGCCCTTTTGAGAAAACTTGTTTCTGTCATCAGCTAATCTAATAAAAAGGTTTTTGCTCACATTAGATGTTATTTATATGCTTATTTTACATGTGGCAGTAAAGTACACGTGTGACATAAAATAATTAGAAAATGTTAATAGTTGATTAACAATTAAATATGAAAAAAGAGCCATGAAAGATAGATTCCGTTGTTTCAATGCAGTTAAGTATAGAGACTTCATTCAGTTCCATTACTTCTTTTCTAACAATAAATTCCTGCTCTTGGCTATTATTTTTAAAGACAATTGAGTTGAACCTTGTAAGAAATACAACTTTGTATTTTAAGGGACTTTTCCTTTGAGGGAGTCAAAGTAAAGAAATTCAATACTTTACTCACTTGTATGGAGCTAGGCAATAAAAGAAAGGTACTCATTGAAGTATCAGGAAATTCCAGATCTGTGGCTGAAAGCTTTGCATAAGGGATGCAGGGAATGGGACTACATATGTTTTATAGAAAATACCAGGTTTTTTCTACAGGTAACCTTCAGTTGTGCAGAGCATGATAGAATCTATACAATATTAAGAGTAAGGTAAACATTGATTCTGTGATATTTCCTGAGAAGGAAGTACTGCCCAATTACTCCTGCCCTACCTTCTACATCTCTCCAAACCTCTTCTACGCATCTCCAAGTGGAACGTGGGCTTTGAAATCCATTACACCTATTAGTAACTTCCAAATGTCGACCCCATGGCTGTGGGTGAAAATCACAGTGCCGGCACTTCACACTGTAAAGCTAATTCATATGGTTAATAAATACTGTACTTAGATTTTTCTGTCCTAAATACAATGCTCACTGGGAGTTTGAAGTAATTATTTACCAATTATTAGACAATGAGATTATGTTAGTTTGTTGAAAAAGCCGTAAATGTCAACTTCTAGTTCCTGTGCCTCTACTTGAGAAAACAGTGTGACCACAGCCTCATAACCCTGATGCCTGAAAGACACCTCTTTACTTTGCCCTCTTGTCTCTCCCCAGTATCACCACCTTAGTCCAATCCCCTATTGTCCTCACCCTCCAGAACTAAGTCCTCTTCACAGGTCTCCTGGCTGTCCTAGTTTCTCTATCTAGAGGCTAGAATGATGCTATACCCCTTTTCACCTGCTAATCCATGGAAAACAGTCCCATCTCTCTGGAGCTGTGGACATTATTTTCTATTTCCTTACTCCCAGAATAGTCAATATTGACTTTAAAAAAACAGTCAGTAAAGGCCGGGCATGGTGGCTCCCACCTGTAATCCTAGCACTTTGGGAGGCCGAGGTGGGTAAATCACCTGAGGTCAGGAGTTAGAGGCCAGCATGGCCAACATGGCAAAACCCCGTCTCTAGTAAAAATACAAAAATTAGCCAGGCATGGTGGCACACACCTGTAATCCCAGCTACTTCAGGAGGCTGAGGAAGGACAATTGCTTGAACCCAAGGAGTGGAGGTTGTAGTGAGCCAAGATTGCGTGATGAGAGTGAGCTCCATCTCAAAAAAAAAAAAAAGGCCGTAACTAAGGATAATGCATATCTTTGTTCGTTTCCATCTGGAAGTGCCCTATGGTAAAGAGAAATCCCTTGTCAGATAAGTGTCACCTAAATTACCCTTACTATACAAGCATTCTCAGTAATCCATTGGCATTTCACTGAGACAGACCATACATGTGGGCTGCTCTGGCAGACCGTAATGACATTTTATTTTTCTGATTGAGCCAGAAAATCTTTGCCAGAAAGGGATCTCTACATTTCATTGAGTGTGAAAGTGTTAGAAAGGTGTAAGACTGCTATAATTAAAATAGCAAGCCTACAGGCTTGTAGTGTATTCTACATTTAATCATGGATATACAATCTTAAATAATATAAATATTTGATGCTGATCAAACTAAGAATAATCTCAGGTATGAAAAAACTTTATATTTTAGGGAAAAAATCTTTTTTATATTCTTTAGGCAACCAGTATTTAGGACTTCTTTAACCAGCTATGTTATTCTCATAGTTACAAAGAAGAATTAATTTTTATTTTTTTAACTTATCAAATAGTTAATTTATGCTACTTGCCACCTGCAGTTATTTTATTACCACTTTGAAAAGGTGAGAAAATAAGTCATTAATATGCACTGAAGATTTCCTTTAGCAATTTAGAGGGGCCCATATATCAGAAACTCTTCCAGATCTCCACCATTGCAAGGCTAAAAAATTACATTGAAATTCAGCTATTTAACCTTCATAAATGAAGTAACCTACACAGCTAACATTAAATGTTTGATTTAATTTACTTGCACAGGTAGCTCACTGAGAAGGCATTTAACCTTAAAATTAATGATATCAGATCTATTCCACAGTGTATGTGCCTCCAATTGCTTTCTACAGCACTGCACAAACGAATGTTAAGTTCTCATTTTAGTTATATTCATGGGCAGGAGGGAGACATTATCCTCAATTATCCTGTATAACATCTTTGTCAACTTCAGATGCCTTCCACTTCAAGAGCAGTGGATGAGGAAAGTAGGGGTGAGACAAGACCCAGTCCATAGCAGATAACCTCTGAAAGCGGATTCAAGGAGAAACCTCTTAGAGTCATGCATGAGTGTTGGTTTTTAATTGTTTCTAAGCTAAATGAGCCTCATCCTTTTGATACTTTTACTGTGGCCACCATTAGGATAATTAGGGGTTTGTTTGTACACATGTTTCTAAAAGGAGAAAATCTTTAAGTACTAGAAAACACTTTTGGAGAATTCATCCTTATCTCCGAAGAGAAAGGCCTTTCTATGATTAAAAAACTCAAAAGTCATAATATTTAAAAAATGGATAAATGTAACAGCACACACATCAAACATTTCTGCCTGGCAAAATTCACCACGCAAAGTCAAAAATATATGACAAACTGGAAGAAAAACACAAGCGTGTTATAAAAAGTTTATCTCCCATTTCATACATAAAGAATATCTACAAATCAGTTTCAAAAGTCTCAGAACACATTATGAAATTGGCAAAAAAAAGCATATCGTTCACATTAGAGAAATAAATATGTCACTTAAATGAATGAAACAATGTCCATGTTCACTCATAACAATACAAAGATAAGGATACCAAGATACTCATATTCATTACTAGAGTGGTAAAGATCCAAAGATTTAATAAGATACCATAGGTGATATCGTTCAGCAACAGTCACTCTTATGCAGTGCTGATGGGTATAACATGTCAAAAGTTGTATGGAGGATAATTTCCAGTATCGAGCAAACTACACACACACACACACACACACACACACACACACCCCTACCCAGAATTTCCACTTCTAGGACTATACCATATAGGTGTACTTTACAATAAAGAAAAAATATGCATTAAAACATTTTATAAGAGCAAAAGTGAATAAACAACCTAAATATTCACATATAGTGGACTGAGTACATAAATTAAGGAATGTGCATAAAAGAGAATAATATACTATGCAGTCATTTTTAAAAGAATTAAAAAGTTTTTCTATATTAAAATGAACTGACCTTTAATGTATACTTTTGGGTTAAAAATAGGCTAGTATGAAGCAATGTGTGTAATATCTGTGTTAAAAAATAGAGAAAATACATATTTGATAACACAGTTATCCAATGTTAGGGACTGCATGTGTCTCCCCTTACAGCATATGTTGAAATTTAAACCCCAATGTGATGGCATTTGGAGATGGGCCTTTTGAGAAGTAATTATCAATAGATCATAAAGGGGACCCTTAGGAACAGGCTAGTGCTCTCATAAGCAGAGGCCAGAGAGCATGCTTGCTTGCTTTCCTTCCACTCTGTAAGAACACAATGAGAAGCTGGCAGTCTGCAACCAGAACCAACCATGCTGGCACCCTGATCTTGAACTTCTAGCCTCCAGAACTGTGAGAAATACATTTCTGTTGTTTATAAGCCACCTAGTTTATGGTGCTCTGTTACAGCAACTCAAAGTGACTAAGATGCTCAAGAGGAAATAAAGGATACACGAGAAACTGATAGCATTAGTTAACTGCACTGAGAAGAATTGTGCAGCTGCGGGACAGAGGCAGTAGGGGAAATCCATCATAATAGCTTTGTACTTCTGAATTTTGAACCATATAATTTACTGCCTATATGAAACATAGTTTTAATAAATAAAAAGGAAGCAAGCAGACAAAGGTATTGGCTAAAATAAGACAGACAGATTTTTCTATGAATTTCACTTATTAAAAGTTCCTTTAACTTCTAGCGCAGTAGAACAGAGATAATCCAAATTATTTCTTGAATAAAAATATGAGGAATGCCCTTCTGCGAACAACTGTTAGAGTTGCTCATGGCAATTGTCCTTTCTGTATAATTCTAAATGCTTTCTCAGCTCTTAACCTACTCCACACTTCTTACCTTCTCAAAGAATAAAACATTGCTGGATAATTTCTCTAGAAAATATAGGCAAGGACTTGCAACCCTTGCCCACAGTTTATATAGAATTAGTGCAGGCCTGCTCAGTATCAAGCTGTAGACCTTCTGAGGATATAATTATTGCATTTCTCAAATAGGGAGACCTTGCCTAGCATATGGTCTGACAGTAGGGCAGAATATTTTGGATGGGGCCTCTTAGGAAATTAGAGACATATGAGAACTTTTTAATGTCGGGTTAGAGGTTTGATATGAAATTAAACATTCTTAGTTTTTTTCTGTTTTGTTTAGGTTTGATTTTCATGAGATTCTTTTAAATATACCAAAGCTCCTTCATTCTTGGCTGGAGGAAAATGTTCAGTCCTAACAGAAAGAAAAAGCAAAAGACTCTTCCACAAGGTTAAGCTATGGGGAAAATGGGATGGGCAGAAAGAGGCAGCAAAAATAAGTGAAGCAGAAGAATGATTATTTTCATACTGAGTATGGTCCAGAGATGAAGTCCGTCTGGGAGGCTGGGAAATAAAATGTAACCCTAATGATTACTAAAAAAATTATCACTAAAACTGCTGGGCTATTTTGAAACATAAAGTTATCTTCAGTCCAACAGGACTGCAAGGTATGTTATCATAATTGGAAATAGGTAATTTTTAAATACCACCTGCAACAATGCAAGACAAGCTGAGAGTGTGTTCTGCAAAACATAACACACTTAGCCTGCACAAGAGAGGTGATGCTGATAAAAATTTTTAAAAGTAAGCCAGAGAGCTAATTCTCCACATTTACATTTTTGTGGTCACAAAAAAAATTCTCTGGCACAAAATCCCTTTTCTCATAAACTCAAGCTGGGCACAATATGTTCCTTCTCCATTCTTTTTTTTTTTTTCTCCTAGCACACAGATTGACATTGGTTTGATGTCATTAGCATCACCTTCGACAAATCATTTTCTTCACTTGTCCAATTACAGACAACATAAAAATGCCTGTCCTCTGTGTTTCTTATTTCAACACTGGAACTTGACATGACTCTACTCTAAATCACAGAAGCTGCTTGTCAGTTTCTATGACTTAAAGTTAATTTTCACTCAGCTTTCTCTTCTTTTTATTTCACATTTCTTGTGGGTAATGGCCACAGTGAAAATGATGGTATAGGAGCTTCTCTCCCTCAGACTCCTACCTTTTCCGCCATGGATTTATAGCACACTTTTGCTCAGGAAAATTTTTGTATAGCTCCCCTCGACTCAACAATAAAAGAGTATCATAAACCTGTATAGATATACTCTCGCACTCTTTAGGGCCAAGTTCTTCCCTTATACCAAAATGTGGAACTGCTACAGCAGTCAATGACGAAAATGGGGCAGTTGATGTGCCGAGAAGGAACTCACAAGCTTACTACTCGTTTCATTCTACTCCTCCCAAAACAGGCTGAGAGGCACAACGGTCAACTACCAACAAGACTGTAATCACAGTAAATACACAATGACATAAGCAGATATAAGAATGTGAAAGAACGTTCATTCTTTCCATTCGAAGAAAAAATTTGTTATCAAAGAGGGGACAAGCTAAATAAGTTTCACTAAATTAAAGTTGCATGTTTTTAATCCATATTCTCTGCATAAAAGCAGCAGCAAAAGAAATAGTGGGTAATTACTCCAAGCAGAAAATAAACTAATGAAAATGTTTGTGTGTTATGTTTGAATGCATATTATCTTGGCCTCCCTTGACGGCGGTGGGGGGAGGGTGTCACACATTTTTCATTTGCACATTCCATTTTCCTTTTTTTTTTGGGGGGCCCCTTTCTAAGGATTCTAAATGCCTGACTTGTAATATACAATTGTAGATTTCCATGGAAACCAGGATTCACCTTGAAATATAAGATAATATTCTAACCCATGTACCAAAACACCTCCAGGGCTGATGGGTAGCCCTGCTCAAGCAATTACTGTCACACTTTTATGGGTGAATTTCAGTGCTCCCTTGGATTCACTGAAAATGGATCTTGAAGATGAAATATCCTTCACTGCCAATGTGTCCTGCCTGTGTATACTTTGTCTTTGGTCCTGTGTGTTTCAATATTACTTTCTTCAAAGAAAAACAAGTGTCATCTCACGTTACACTCCAGAAATGTATTCCCAATTCAATTTATGCTACCCAAAAATCTTTTAGCCATTTTTTCATCCAGAATTTAAAAATAAAATCATCAGAAGTAACAATGTTTCAATCGCCAAGACTGTATCAACTATAAATGGCTTTCCTAGTTTATTAATTATAACATTCTCATGAAAAATCATTGATTTAAACAATTTATTTTCAATGCTAATTTCTATCTGGGAATGTTGGCACTTAGGAGAAAATATATAAGCACATTTTACTGAGGGCTGAGAAAAATGTGCCTCTTATATTGCTTTCATGCTATTTCATCCCATATTACATTGCTGTGTTTGACAATCACTTCCTGTCTTAAAGGATCCTGTGCTGTTCAGTTTGGTAGCCAACAGCTCTATGTGTCTATTGAACAATAGAAAAATGCCTAGTCAGAATTTAGATGTGCTACAGATGCAAAAAAAACATCAGATTTTAAAGACTTAGTACACATAAAAAAAAAAATGGAAAATATCTCATCAGTTTTTACATAATTCTTATGTTGAAATGATAAAACTTTGGATATATGAGGTTAAATAAAATGTATTATTAAAATTAATTTCACCTGTTTCCTTTTCACTTTTTAAATATGGCTACAAGAAAATTTTAAATTACATTTTTGGCTTGTGTTATGCCTCTCCTGGACAGCACTGATATGGAATTTATAAAAGCATCATGGAAAGGTTACAAATACCACTATATCCAAGCCTAGCATATGTTCTAAATACCTCTAGTCCCTGGCATAATATAGGTGCTCAGTAAATATTTATTAAATAAAGGAATAATAAAAGTGAATAAACAGCTTCTTAAAGAGTAAATTTTTGCCAAAGAAATCAAAGTGATTCATGAATATGAAGAAACGAGTAATTTGCATGCTTGTGTCTTAAAGGAAGGTAAGTATTGAGAATTAAATCTGAAAAGTAAAGAAATGACATCTAATGAATTTATTTTAATTCTGGATTTTTAAAACTGGCTGAAGTTTAGGTTTTTGGGTAGCAGAAATTGAACTGGGGACAAATTCCTGGAGTGTTTTTTGTTTGTTTGTTTTTTGTTTTTTGTTTTTGAGACGGAGTTTCGCTCTTGTTACCCAGGCTGGGGTGTAATGGCGCGATCTCGGCTCACCGCAACTTCCGCCTCCTGGGTTCAGGCAATTCTTCTGCCTCAGCCTCCCGAGTAGCTGGGATTACAGGCATGCGCCACCATGCCCAGCTAATTTTTTGTATTGTTAGTAGAGACGGGGTTTCACCATGTTGACCAGGATGGTCTGGATCTCTTGACCTTGTGATCCACCCGCCTCAGCCTCCCAAAGTGCTGGGATTAGAGGCTTGAGCCACCGCGCCCGGCCAAATTCCTGGAGTTTAATGTGAGATGATACCTTTTCTCTGAAGAAAGTAACATTGAAACACACAGGATCAAAGATAAAGTATACACAGGCAGGACACATATGCTTAAAGACTAAGTACAGGTTGAAAAAATGCTAAAAGCAAAGAAAGAAGAGCTATTTATAAGATATAATTTATGTGATCAAGAATAAATATATATATATATTGTTTCTAAGGAAGGGGTCTTTTATTATTAAATTTGGGTCTTTTATTTTGATGGTAATTTGTACAAAGTCATGATTTAAATAAGATAAATCGAAATTTGACCAATTAAGATTTCTGAAAGGTATATAAAGAAAAAACGGTTTTATAACATACCATGATGGCAATCAGTGTCATAACAAAGCTGGGCAAAGCTTTTCCTTTGTTTATAACTCTAACTAGACCCAAATACCTATCAGTTTTACCAGCTACTGGAGATAAGATTATTTGTCATGGGAGAATATTCCAAATGCTGGAAAGCAAATTAGGTAATTTGGAAAATATGCAGAAAGTCTAATAAGAAAGAAATTTCCCAGATAAGTGTTTGTATCGAGAAGGAAGCAATGGCTTTATTAACCAACATAAATATAGTGCTCAATATATGCCAGGCACTGTTCTAAGCAATTTACCTAAATTGGCATAATCATCACATAGTCTTCACAAGAAGTCCATGATATAAGGACTATGGTTATCCCCAGAGACTGACCAACTAGCCCATGATCACATGGCAAGTGAGGGGCACAGCCTGAATTCAAACCCAGACAGTCTTGCATCTGATCAAGCTGCTATACATTTATGGGAACCTGCTATGTGATAGCTGAATTATATATATTACTCAATTTTTATACAATCTATGAGAAGATACAGTTATTACCATTTCAATAAGTTAGGTGATCAGGATTCAGAGAAGTTAAGTCACTTATCCAAAGTAACCTCTTTGTATTAGAATCACTGATTCCAAAATTCCTTCCACTACGTAGTATCTCGCGCTAAATAAAGAGGGCCTGCAAAAGACTCTGAAGACAACTTTCGTCTCTAAACACATACCTGTTGTCCAGTTTGGTAAAGGTAGATTACTCAGATGATCTGTATCACTGAATCTGCAGCGCTTCCTTTTGTGAAACTAGAACAATATCCAATCTAGTGAAAATTAGTTACTTTTTCTTACATTTTTGAGTCATGAAATTGCAGATATGTATTTGCTATTCTCATTTTTCAAATCTTACAGTATCTGCTGAAATAATCATAAAACAACATATAAGAAGCTATGAACAGTGCTAGAATATGGTGCCAGGACCCTTCGGAGAGTCACCAAGCTACTATCTGCCTCTTCCACAAAGGACTGCTGGATTTTGCAGACCCTATCTGTAAGCTGCAGAAAGGTCTTCTCCCCAGCAAAGGAAATGTGCCATGTTCCTTGCAGTCTGACCCACAAATACATAATAAGTCCCAACATCAGTGAATGGTTAAAATAGGGAGGTACATAGTCACCTCATTAGCACAAATAAAATACACACTGCCAATGAACAGAAGAAATATTTAACAAAAAAAAAAGCAAATCCAAAGACATATTTTTACTTCTGAAAAGAATATGGCAATAAAATATAGAAAAGACTTCATCACTGCTAATAAAACTATATAATATGTCCACAGAGTAATTATCTAATGATGATAAACATTTTCTTTTCCTTAAGAAATCAAAGGAGGAGAAAATGAAAGAAATCTAGTGCTAATTGTGCTGAAGAATTAAAATTCAGGAAAGTTAGAAATGGAAAGTTATGCTTCCCCTAGTAACTATAACTTGGCATGTTCTATATAAGGACATAAATATAACAGTAAATATAGTACATAAAATACTATCATGTGTGCAAGAAACAAATAATGATAGCTGGGAGGATCATAATTTTGACTTTCCTGATTTTTTATGAGTTTAAATTCTCAGCCACAATGTTGCAGTAATGCATGCAGGTTTTTTAGCCAATCTTGACTTAATTTTTGCCTCTAAGCAATTGTCCAGGTTTTCTTGACACTATAAGTTAAAGCAGTAACCTTTGAACATTGACCTTCCGAATTTGATTCTGATTCAAGTCTTGACCTTTAAAGTGAAAAAAAAAAAAAAAAAAAAAAGATGAGGTATGAGTATTTTTCCCTGGACGTCATTAAACATAGGAAAGAAGGTAAAAGCAAAGCTTTCCGCTGTGCATGATAGTTAAACAGTGGGGGAATGCAGAAACTGCTAAATAAAACAAGTCACTTGTTGGTCCAGAGAAAAAGCTCAAGTAATCATTTCAACCTGCACACCACTGCTTTTTATTTAATGCTGAGGGGTGTTTACAATGCTGTGGTTGCCAAAGAAAGGTGAATCCAGAGGAGTAAAAGAATAGGAGTGTATGAGACTGTTTCACACCCGCTATTTGCAGTGAATATTTTAGTAACCATCATGAATCCATGTCAGCAGTGCAATCATCAAATGAAACAAGAAAGAAAGCAAATATTACCCTAAAGAATGAATTTCAATTTTAAATAGAGGCGGAGGCATTTTCACTGCCCTCTGCTGTAGTGATGATGGGGTGGAAAACAGTTTGCATCAGAGTGAAGTGCTTTTTCTGAGCTCTTGTATTCTCAACTCACCATCCTATTTTTGAACTTGAGAGGCAGGGAGGAGTAAAAACTTCCACTCATTTTCCTTCTAGCTTTCATTTAGTTTTTCTTTTATCTCCCATGAGCTTCAAACTATAATAGCAATTCTCTCCTTGGAGAGTATTACCTTGCCTCTGCATCAAGCTATGTCAAAAACTATTCAATATTCTAAGCAGTTCCACTAGGGCACACGTTCCTTATTTCCTTCCCTAAAAAGTATCTGTATTGATCTCTCTAAAACCTTGGGGCCAAATGACAACAGCAGGAGAGGCATTCTGTTGGGGGAAAAACAGTGCAGATTTGTACTGTCCCCTCCATTTTCTCCTTGCTTTCCAGAATATCAGTGCAGACAGAGCAATATTGGAAACTAGTTCTTTCTTCCTTCTTCCCCAAAGCTGTTAATAGCAACCATTTGTGTTCCTGCCTTTAGAACTTCAGGACCAGAGATCAGAGTCACTGTTTCAGATTTTCCTTTGAAAGAACCACACCCAACCATAAATAAAATGCAAATTTCTCCTAATATTATTCAATGGACTAATTTCTGTGAATAATTACTCACAACTCTAATTAATTTGAGTACAGTTTTTGTGCCTAGTTAACATTGTTCATGAGTTTGAACTCACTCTTTAACTGCATACTTTTAGAAAAGATGAGGAAAATGCCATCAGAAAGGCTCAGTATAACATATTATCCCAGATGGTAACATGCATTGCAAGCAAATGTATTTTTGGATCCTATGATTTTTATATTAATGGGGTTTAGGAAGCTACCCCAAAACATGATACATTAGCATTTGAGAAAATATCAAAAGCAGGAAGCTCTCTCTAACCTCTCACTTTTCCCTTAAAGCAGATCATAGTACTGAGGAAGGATTTTCTGACCTTTTCCTGAAGCCAGGGATAAGACCCTCATGTGGGAGGTGCCCACCCTATACACAGAGGAAAGGAACATCCTTCTCTCTGAAGACACAGAGACACCGAGAAGAATCTGAACAAACAGGCCTTGCTAAGTTTCCCCCAGTGTACTACCATTAGATTATACTCCTTTCTAAACATATGTCTCCTAAACTGCCTACTCTTCATCAAACCTAGCATAAAAATACACAGTTTATTTCTTTGGGTCTTTGCTTCCCTGTGAAGCTATCATGTTACATAAAACATGGCAAATAAATCTGTATTGTTTCTCCTGTTAATCTGTCAGTTTTTCTTTCAAACCCAGCCAGGAGCCCTGAGAGACTGAGGGTACCCAATGAGGGTCATATCAACTGGGGATACCTTGCTCAGTCCAGAAGCTGCAGTTAAGACATCCTTGACCTCCATCCAACAAAAGTTGGCAGAAGGTAAGATTTCGTACACATCACTGTTGAATCTCTGCCTTCAGGGCCTGGTAGAGCAAAAGCGGTAAGAGTCTTTTTCTTTCTAAATCCAGATCAGCAGCAACCAACATTTTTTTAAAGTTAGTTCTTTTATACTTTGACTTCAGTTAAAAATTTGGTGAAATTGGGGTACCCCTTAGTTATTGATCTTTTCCCTCCCAAGGACAGCTATTGCTTTCCAATTGTCTCACCTTGTGTCTTGACTGCTTGACTTGACTTTCCACTTGCTGGGGCACGTAGGTAATGGGGCCTGCAGGTACAGGTGCCCAACAGAAAGGCTGTGGGGACCCAAATACATAGCAAGACAGAAATATGAGTTCACATTTCTAATACAGCAACTGCTGCCAGCTCTCTGGGGGCACATTATCTGCATTTCTTTTGGTTGTCTTAGGAATGGTTTTGGATCTTGAGAGGGCTGCATCTTTTTGTACCCTCTTTTGAGGACACCTCTTGCATCCATTGTTAAGTCATAAAAGGTTGATTCATTTTGGTGTTTAGTCATTTGATAGACACCTTTGGTCTAAGAGAGAGAAAGAGAGAAGTTCAATGCTACCAGGAATGTTTTTTTTTTTTTCCTGGCTGAAACCTGATAACATTAGTTTTAACAGTCAAAAGTTGGCCAAATTGCAGATGTGGCAGCTCAAGCCTCTAAGCCCAGAACTTTGGGAGGCTGAGGTGGGCAGATCATGAGGTTAGGAGTTTGAGACCAGCCTGGCCAACATAGTGAAACCCCGTCTCTACCAAAAATACAAAAAATTAGCTGGGTGTGGTGGCAGGCACCAGTAATCCCAGCTACTCAGAAGGCTGAGGCAGAAGAATTGCTTGAACTCAGGTGGCAGAAATTGCAAGGAGCCTGAGGACCATTTTTAAGGACTTCTAAGCTAAGATAGAACTATATACTCAGAGAGGAAAAAAAAAAGTCTGAAGCTTTGGAGGAAGAATTTATTAAAACAAAGATACACAGTTCTAAATCTAAAACATAAGACTCCTTTATTTCCCTCTTAGTTGGTGATCTATTCCTTGATATAAAGGAAGAAATGGAAGATAATGCAGCAGATAAGTGAGTCAGCCCCTTAATATCATTTAGGCTGTGACCCAGTGCTTGGAGGAATTAAAACTATCCTGGCCTAACAAATTGAGTCTTTATGAAAACAGAAATGGAACTACAGAAGCAATTTAAAGCCCACCAATCCTCTTTAACAATACCCAAATCTCACCTATTTATCTCAAGATCCTTGCAGATACTGTAAAAGATCAGAACATGGAAAATAGACCTATCCTACACTTAAGAAAAAGAGGTAAATTTTTTTAAAGGGTCATTATACTAGAGCTCTGATTATCAGCAAATATGACCCAAAACTCCCTCTTGAAAAAAACTCTTACTCCATGCCTTTGAAATGTAAATAATCTACCTTGTCTTCTCTTGGACCCCAGGCTGGGGGAAATGAGCTATATGGAAGCAAATTGGGCAAATGAAAAATCTTAAAAGTCTTTTCTACAAATATTAGTAAAAGGTTTTAGTCTTCTAGGCAGGTAACCTTAACTCGTGCCATTAACCAGAAACACATTTTGGATCTAGCTATTCTTTTATAAACAAGTGAGTTCTGTATTATTGTAGCCATTTAGACATATGGCTAAAACTTTAAAATGAAAGCTACTTGGCTTTTTCTGCATTTGTTTACATGATTATGCATGTCTATTTGTATGTATATTATAGATGTGGCTTGCTTCTCTTCTTCTGGATAGTATTACCAAATTAATTTATAAAATTTCTTAAAGTTATATTCAGACTGCCTTAAAGATCAATGAGCCAAAATAAAAATTAAAACCAATTCTCTGGATCTCTATTTTTTTAATAAAGTCTTTGTGTCATATAAAACTTATTTAAAATTGCTGGGCATGATGGCTTGCACCTGTAGTCCTAACTACTCAGGAGGCTGAGTTGGGAGGATCACCTGAACTCAGGAGTTCGAGGCTGCAGTAAGCCATGATTGTCACTGGACTCCACACTCCAGCTTGAGCCGCAGAGCATACTCTTCTCCAATTAATCTGTCTTTCTCAAATTTCTTTTCAGATTCAGCCAAGAACCCTCAGAGAGTTGAGGAAAATCTTTTCATCCCCTACAGAATTCATGACTATTTTCAAAACATTTTATCATTAAAAACTTTGCAAATATCTCCTCATAAACCAGTGCCAGGGAAAAAACACAGCCCCTAAGCAAATTGGATAATTGATATATTATCTGAATTATAAATTAATAAAATGTTAGTTATGAAATGTTTTACATTATTTTCACATAACACTGCTAATGATAATTTATCAAGTGTTGATACGCACCAAGCCCTCTACTAAACACTGTATGTACTACCTCACTTAACTCTTAGAACCAGCTTTCTAGATAGGCTCTATTATTGACCCCATTTTAAGTATGAGAAAACTGAGACTGAGTGTATTACAAAGATATTAAATGTTAGAGTTAGATTTCAAACTCAGATGTGTGCAGTGAGCCACTGTTTCATTATTTAAGTTGATCATTCCTACATTCTTACAAAACAACTAGAAAAGCAATTCTTGTTTCTGCTTGACAGACGTTCAAACTATAGAAAGAGTATAAATGACTTATAAAAGGTCATTAAGCTCGTACAGTAACCTCTCCCTTAGCCACAGTTTCACTTTATGTAGTTTCAGTTACCCATAGCCAATCTCATTCCAAAAACATCAAATGAAAACTTCCAGAAATAAACAGTTCATAAGTTTTAAACCATATGCTGGTTTGAGTAGCATGATGAAATCTCACAGCATCCGCTCTAGTCTGCCTTTGTCCATCTTTGCTGGGCAAAGATGATTCCCTTTGTTTAGCATATCCATATTTTATACATGACCTGTCTACTAATCAGCAACATCCATCGTCTACTCCTGATATCCAGCCATCAACATCATCATGGCTTGATGATCCAAGGATCACTCGAAATAGATAATCCTCTTTCTGACACAGGAAGGTCAATAGTAGCTTAATGCTATGTCGCAATGCCTATATCATTCACTTCATCTCACATAATGACAGGAAGGATGAGTATTTTCAGAGTGGGAAAATATCTCATAACTTTTATTACAGCATGTTGTTATAATTGTCCTATTTTATTATTTGTTAGTATTAATCTCTCACCATGCATGATTTATAAATTAAACTTTATCATAGGTTTGTATACATAGGAAAAAAGCAGAGTATACATAGTGTTTGCTACTATCTGCAGTTTCAGGCATCCACTGGATGTCTTGGGACATACGCCCTGAAAATAAGGGAAAACTACTATATGGGTAAGAACTAACATCCAGATAAATTTTGGATGACTTTAAACCATCCCATGTACTTTAGCTATGTATGGTTTAAATGTCCTTTGAATTATGAATATCAATTGATATACTGAGATATTCAACTTCACAGGTAACCAAAAGTGGCAAATTAAAATAGATATCATTGCCTTTCAAATTAACAGTGCTTGTTAAATAATAATATTCAATTGTTTAGTTTGGTGAAATTAGCAGACCCCTATAGAGCCAGCTGAAAGTAGAATGATAAAAGATTTCTAGGAAGGTTTTTGTAATATGCAGTAAGAGCTTTATAGTGTTGACTTTCTTAGACCAGTAAATCCATTACTAGGAATCTATCCTACTGAAATCATGTGAGATACATATCAAGATTTACTGATAAAGTTGTTCAAATCAGCATGATCTTGAAATAACAAAAGTCTGAAATACACTAATATTCAGCATCAGGAAAGTAGGTACATTATAAAATATAACACGGAATTTTTTTTCAGTTTAAAAACAGTTTTATTTGTACTTCAAGATATAAAATGCAGTACTGTACAAACCACAGCCACGAAAATAGAACTAATTACTGAAAAGATAATAATAGTTTTACAATTTTGAAGCTAAATGTTGGCTTCTATCAGTATACAAGGATAAAAATTGCTACATTAAAAGAAGAGAAAAAGAAATATATATTTTTTTTTTCCTGGAATGATAGGGTAAGCACACGAGTGTGCTAACAATAGAGTTTGTACAGAAAAATAATTAAAATCGAAAATTTCTAGCTTTACTTTCTTTGAAATGAATTTGTGACTCTCATGACATGGAATATTATGCAGCCAAAAAAAATAGTATTTTTAAAGATGTTTTAAACATGCATACTTGAGATACAAAACTGTATAAATGATATGATTCCTATAAACTAAAAAATGTGTGTGTGTGTATATATATATATTATATATTATTTATATATAATATATATATAATTATATAATATATATATATATTATTGATATGGTTTGGATTTGCATCCTCACCCAAATCCCATGTCAAATTGCAGTCCCAAGTGTTGAAGGAGGGGTGTGGTGGAAGGTAACTGGATCATGGGGACAGATTTCCCTTCTGCTCTTCTCATGATAGTAAGTCCTCATGAGATCTAGTTGTTTAAAAGTGTCTAACACCTCCCCTTCACTCTCTTCCTCCTATTCTAGCCACATCAATGTGCCTGCTTCCCCTTATACTCTGAATGAAAGTTCCCTGAGGCCTACTCAGCCACAATTCCTGGTCAGTCTGTGGAATCATGAACCAATTAAACCTTTTGTCTTTATAAATTACTCAGTTTCAGGTATTTCTTTATAGCAGTGTGAGAAGAGACTAATACAAAAAATTGGTACCAAGAGTGGGGCACTGCTATAAAGATACCTGAAACGTGGAAACAGCTTTGGAACTGAGTAATGCGCAGAGGTTGGAACAGTTTGAAGGGCTCAGAAAAAGGAAGGAAGATGAGGGAAAGTTTGGAACTTCCTCGGGACTTGTTAAATTGTTGTGACCAAAATGCTGATATAGACATGGACAATAAAGTCCAAGCTGAGGAGGTCTCAGATGGAGATGAAGAACTTATTAGGAATGCCTCAAAGGCATTTCAGAGACTTTCACAGCAGCCCCTCCCATCTCAGACCTAGGGGACTGGGAGGGAAGAATAGTTTCATGGGCCATGTCCAGGGACCCATTTCCCTACATAACTTTGGGACACAACTCCATGCATCCCAACCACTCCAGCTCCAGCTGTGGCTAAAATAGTCCCAGATATGCCTCAGGCAGCTGCTCTAGAGGAATGTAAACCCTAAGCCTTGGCACCTTCCATGCACTGTTAAGCCTGTGAGTATGCAGAGGGCAAGAGTTGAGGCTTGGGAGCCTCCACCGAGATTTCCGAGGAGGTATGGAAATGCCTGAATGTCCAGACAGAAGTCTGCCGAAGGAGTGGGGCCCTCATGGAGAACCTCTACTAGAGCAGTGCAGAGGGAAAATGTCTTGGGAGCCCACCCCTTGTAGCAGCATGGCCTAGATATGAGGCATGGAGTCAAAGGATATTATTTTGAAACTTTAAGATGTAATGACTGCCCTGTTAGGTTTCGGACTTGCACAGGGGCCTGTAGCCCCTCTCTTTAGGATGATTTATCCCTTCTGGAATAAATGTGTTTACCAAATGCCTGTACCCTCATTATATCTTGGAAGGAACTAACTTGTTTTTAATTTTACAGGCTCAGAGGCAGAAAGGACTTGCCTTGCCTTAGATGACACTTTGGAAAGTGGACTTTTGAGTTAATGCTGAAACATGTCAGTATTTGGGGACTGTTGAGAAGGCATGATTGTATTTTGCAATGTGAGAAGACATAAGATTTGGGAGGGGCCATGGGTAGAATGATATGGTTTAGATCTGTGTTCCCACCCAAATCTCTTGTCAAATTGTAATCCTCAATGTGGGAGGAGGAGCCTGGGGGGAGGTGATTGGATCATGAGATGGATTTCCCTCCTGTTTTTGTGATAGTGAGTTCTCATGAGATCTGGTTGTTTAAAAGTGTATAGCACCTCCTTCTGTGCTTTTTCTGCCTCTGGCCAAGCAAAATGTACCTGCTTCCACTTCTTCCACGATTGAAAATTTCCTGAGGCCTCCTCAGCTATGCTATAAGGCCTATAGAACCATGAGCCACTTAAACACTGCTTCCTTATTAATTACCCAGTTTCAGGTATTTGCTTATAGTTATAGCAGTGCACAAATGGATTAATACAATAATAAATGTAAAGATGCCCAGAAAAAAAAGAAACAGTATTAGCAATGTATCTCAATATGCTTACAGGCCAACATTTTTTCATCTCTTAAAAAAAGTTGAGTTTGTTCCTCCATACACAGTTGCTAGCAATCTCCATTCTTTCATCCTCCCTTTCTTCCAGGAAAGGAGGAAGGAGTACACCTCTTTCATCCAGCCTCAGCCTCAGCTCCGCTCCTTCTTCCCACCCTACAGGAGCTCATCCCTGGGGCTGAGATAGAATTTGGAGAGCAGTGGGAACTACCAGCAGGGGCATCAGAGTGTAGACCCATGGCTGGCTGCCACGGTCTGTGTCAAGGACAAGAATAAAGTTCACTATTTAAAATTAAAAAGACTCTTATTATTTCAAAAGAAGAAGAGGGTTGTTCCACAATTACTGATAATTTGAACTATCAAATTTTTTTTAATTATAGTTTTTGTTTCTCTGGTTCAAATTTAGGTTAATGGTATTCTCTCCTAAGTCATAATCAGCTTCTCAAAGTGTAGGTTGCCCATGTCTAAATGCAAGTATGATTTTTGTATATCGGTATTTCTAAAATAGTCAAAAAGAGTTAATATGTTCCACCAAAAAAGTAAAGACGTTGTTGCATTCTGATTTGTTGCATGCAGTTGCTTATTGTCTTTCTTTCAACCATACCCCACACTTTCTTCCCTCGTAATATAAGAATAATCCTCAGACCAAGTTATGTTCTTATAATAAATCTAAATTTTTTTTTTTTTTATACATCAGCCTTTATTCACACCTCTCACTACCAAGGGGGCCAGCAGACACGGCTGACCCAGGGACTGGGAGGACCTTGACAGGGAAGGAGAGTTCAGGGCACGGGGCTCCCTGAGAGCACAGGAGAGGAGACAAGGCCCGGGAAAGGCGAGGCAGGCCCTCTCAAGACACGAGCACACACAGGCCCATGTTGGCCAGATGAGGTGATGGGTCATTCTACTGTGAGGGCACCTGTCCCCATGCCTGGGAGAAGGCGGGGCAGGGGGCAGGGAGGACATCATGCTGAGAAAGAGGCCTCCCTTCTCTGGGAGCAGGACCATGGCAGGAGGCATGAGATTCTGGAGGAGGCAAGGTTGACTGGAGTCTCAACGTGGCCCGACTCCTTCAACAGGGCTCCAGGAACAGTGCT
This sequence comes from Callithrix jacchus, assembly GCF_049354715.1. Lineage (NCBI taxonomy): Eukaryota > Metazoa > Chordata > Mammalia > Primates > Cebidae > Callithrix > Callithrix jacchus. Next base: position 36,677,645 of record NC_133504.1, read on the forward strand.
CATGAGGGACAGCTCTGCCCTCCATGGCAGCTCAAAGCCTGTAGCCAGGCTGCCCAAAGCATGTGCCAGTTCTTCTGAAGTGGGAGCAGGTGGACAGAGCTTTCAGGTAGGTAGAGGAGGGTCAGCTGGAGAGCTGGAGCGCCATGGGAGTGGGTGGCGCCTGTGGCTCCTGGGAGCTGGACTGGCTCCATACCTCACAGGCCGGAGCCTGGGCGAAGCCTGGAGTGCACAGAGCCGCCATGCAGGGAGCGGGCAGTGACAGGACAGAGCCACTCACCTGTCCCAGAGCTGCCCCCAAGGGGTGTCAGCAACCCCAACCTACTGATCTGCTTTGGGACCACAGGCCCTTCTGATGAAAATGAGGCCCAGACAGGGCAAACACTTCACTCAGCAGCCACAGGAGGCTGATGTCACCTGTCACATAGGGCCGGGGTGGGTCTGAGGGATGAGCCAGGTGGTGGGTGGGCAACACACAGGTCCCCTCCTGGCCTCTGCCCCACCCAGACCTCCCCTACACAGCCACCAGAAGATGTCCAGGAAGAGCAGACCAGCCCTGAGTCGTGAGAGTGTGGTCAGGTGCAGAGGAGGCAAGGGCCTGGCTTTTCGAAACTTGATCACTATAGTCGAGTCTGAAAATGATGCACTCTGCACACTCATAGAAGACACACACACACACACAAATCCACACACACGAGGCACAACCACCCATGCTCTCAGTCTCTGGTTGCACATCCACATCCACACCCCTCCCACTTGTGTATTCAGATGCCCTCCAGGGCCTCCCTCCCACCAAGCAGAGTGCCAGAGCCTGGGGCTAGGGACTCAGTGCCGACTGCTGACGTGAAGGGTGTAGAAAGCCCAAGGCTCGGGGACGTAGATGACACCCGGGTACTTCTTCCTGAGCACAGGGTCATTCCACAGCCAGGAGACCCACAGCGCCACAAGCAAGAGGGTGAGTGCGAAGGAGGGATAAATTTAGATAAATCTAAATTTTAAAAGTCTAAATAAATACTGTTTTTAGAATATATTGATAATTACCTCCAAAACTCTCCTTTAGAGAAGTAATATTGCTTTCCACGTATTCAAAATAAACTGTAGTTTAACTAATGTGTTCCAAAGGTTGCTATTTACAAGTACTTAATAATTGAGAAGTTTGCAGTCAAGAAATTCAAAAGTTACAGTTTTAATATTTCTAATTAGAACATCCCATGTGTATTTTAAGGATGTACAATGTCAGAGTGTCAAGATTAACTTAAATTTTCTTCAAAAAAATATTTATACTTTAAAAAGCCGTTTCAAATATTGGTAGCAGATGTTAGTATAGCTTCTTTTTCATGTAGCAAACTGAAAAATTAGCAATCCATATAAGAGTCCACAACACCAAGCAATCTACTTTACATATCCATACAATGAAGGCACATATATTACATTTCATGGCCATGTACTTTCAAAAACACAACATTTCTTACATTAAATCATGCAAACAAATATACCCAAACTGTGTGTGAGAGAGGCAGAAAATAGTGTCAGATAATTCTGAATCACTATGAAAACTCCAGATGTTGTCTTCAAACACATTTCAATCTCAGGATACTTTGTAAGGGGCAAGTCTGAGATGAGATGGCATAGCCTTCTTTTATACATAAATAATAGTTGTTTAGTGACGTTTTTATACTAGCACTTTAGAAAGAAGAGAAAAGAGAGGCTTTGAACAAGGTTGCACACTTAATTTATGTCCCTCATGAATTCTCAGCTACCCTCTGGGCCTTAAAAGGTAGAAGTTGGACATTGACAGTAATTATTTTGGATTGCGCTGCATGAAGGCAGCTGAGTGTAAAACGATACTTCAGAGAAGTGCAGCCTTGTGTCACTTTGAACAACCATCATGAATATAACTTGAAGTGTTCAGGGATGCCTTCACAGAAGTGATCTGTGTAGATAAGTGATTATCTTTAGATGGTAATATAACCACATGCTTGTACACACAGAGTTTTTCTTTTTAAAAGAATAGGTAAAAATCTTATAACTGTGAACACAATTGTCTTTTGAAAATGTTGAATTAAACTGAAATTTTGACTGCACTATTAATAGAAGTTGTTAAAACACCATGAATAGTAAGAAAATAGATGTTGAACTATTTAAAGCCAATAATATGTTGGTAAGATGACTTCCTTTCTGACTCCTTACATAGGCAAACCTGCTGAAACTCAACTCTGTATAACTGAAAGGAAAAAAATCTCTTCATCTCCTAGAGCTCATAAATTTTCCTTTGGTCTTCAGACTACAATAAGATCTGAGTGGAAAACTAAGGTCTTTCTAGTGAGAACTGTCAACCTGAAAGAGGCAGACTCTAATTCTTTACATACGCATGTGTATATCACACACACACACACACACACACACACACACACACAGTCCTACATCATTCTATAAGACCAAACCACTTAAAGGCTCAGTATTCACTCATAAACCATTTGTATTCAATTTTTACAGCAGGCACTGAGTTAGAGACTGGATTTAGGGATGAACAGGATGCAAAGGATTCTGCCCCAAAGAAGCATAATCCACTGATTGAAACAGACCTGTAATCAAACACTTTAATCCCTAGCCCAATGCCAAGGTCATGCTACTGAAAAGCCCAGGTATTAACAATACTCTTGGAAAGATCAATATTTTGTGAAAAAAGAGGGGAAACAACAAATTATATTACAGCTATTTAAAACCCAACATAAATACAAGTTAGAGAAACCACATTGTTCCAAAATAAATAGAAAAATAGTTGTTAAAAACCTGCTTGAATTAGTAACATTCTCCTGGATCACCCTCCTCTATTATTGAACAAATAACAGTGTGTCTTCATGATCTGCTAAAACTAATTCTTCCATAACTTTTATTGAGTTTTGATGTTGTTCTTGTTTAGGTTTGAAGCCAGACTTTACCTTATATCTTGTATTTCTTTCCATGTAACTAGATAATGTTTGAAATATTAACTGAGACTGCTTTTCTTTAGACTTTCTTATCTTTTTGTTCTTTTTCTCAGAAGAGAGCTGGCTTAGACAGGAAGAATTAAATTTTTAGTTTTAAATCCCAAAATATACTCTTTAATTTCATAGAATAAAATAGGAGAGACAATAGTCTTGAAGGCCATGACTTTCACCATTAGAAGCCAAGTTTCTGGAGAAAGAAACTATCTTTCTTTGGGAGTCGTAGCAAAAAAAAAAAAAAAACATTTTTAATCTACCAAATGTGGGAAATTTACTTTTGGCAACTGCAAACTTTTCTTATGGAGCATGTCTGTCACATGATAGAAAGAGAATTAACTGAAAACTAAAATAGTTATATTCTAAAATCAAATCAGTCATTATCCAGCAGTCTTAGTCAAGCCATTTAATTGTTCTGGGCCTTACTTTTCTCATGCATAAGATGTAACAGTGGGCAAGGAATAGCTAGGGCCACTTTCCATTCTCAAATCCTAATATGTGAAAGACAGTTGCTACACTAAATCCTGTGAAATATATATAATCAGACATTGGACAAAATCCATCAGAAAGCTTAAAATACAATTGTAAAATTGGGACAAATATATACATGTTCTTACACACGAACATAACTAAAATTACAAAGCATGTCTTGGTCTTACTTTCTAAGCATTTTTCCACACTAAAAGGAACCAGAGCTTCTTAGAAACATATGGTAAGAAAACTTAAGACAAGCCTGGGTTATTTTGGTGAAGCAGAAAGAAAACATTCAAAACATTATGATGATATATCAAAAGGGTTAAAAAAAGATTTGAAGTAGTTCCCACTTAGTGTGGAAAATTTTAGATATCAAAATAAACAGTAAGAGTAATAGCCCTAAGAATCTTTGATTTCATACTAATAAATATGTAAACAAAGATAGCAGGAAAGCTCTTCCTTACTGTAGAATATCAACCAATAAGTATAAAATGAGTAATAGACATAAAGTACACCATTTTTAATCACTACAAGCAAGAATCATAAATGGATGCTAAAAAGCCATTAAGTCAATGTTTAATGGGAAAAAAGAATATTTAAAAACACACCAAGTTTTTCCACACAGAAAAATAAACAGCATTACATTGAGAAATCTGGTGGGCATCATCTTGCTAATTAATCAAAGTTATTATCACCAACTGTGAGATAGATTAACATCATGTACCTCCTGTTATGATAGAGAGAGAAGGATGCAAAATCATTTAAGTAATATTTCTACAAAAAAATACTCTGAATTTTATCATTAAGAAATGACAAACTCCACTGGGCATGGTTGCTCATGCCTGTAATCCCAGCACTTTGGGAAGCTGAGGTGGGTAGATCACCTGAGGTTAGGAACTTTTAATCAGTCTGGCCAACATAGTGAAATGCCATCTCCACTACAAATACAAAAAAAAAAAAAAATTAGTCAGGTAGGCTGGCTGGTACCTGTAATCCCAGCTATTTGGGAAGCTGAGATAGGCAAATCTCTTGAACCTGGGAGACAGAGGTTTCAGTGAGCCAAGACAAAGCAGACATCAGCAACAAATACTGATAAATATAAATTTTTCAGATTAAAAGAAACTAAAGAAACATAAAAACTAAAAATGCAAAGCATGATATTCTATTGAATTCTGAATCCAGAAAAAAGTTATAAATGACATAATTGGGGCCATATATGGGAACCCACACTAATGTCGTACTGACTGGGGAAAAACTGAAAGCCTATCTTCTAAGATCTGGAACAAGACAAGATTGTTTTCTTTCACCAATTCTATTCAACGTAGCACTGGAAATTTTAGCCAAAGCAATTAGAAAGAAAAAGAAATTAAATTATCCAAATTAGAAAGAAAAACTGTCACAAGGTTCTTTTTTGGAGATAACATGATCTTATATTTTTAAAAATCTAAAGACTATGTTAAAAGAAACTGTTAGAACTGATAAATAAATTTAATAAAGTTGCAAAATACAACATCAGCATACAGAAATCAGTAGAATTTCTCTATGACAACAGCAATCAAACTGAAAAAGAAATCAAAAAAAGCAGTGCTAGTTACAACTGCTAAAAAAATTAGGAATAAATTTAAACAAAGAAATGAAAGACTTCAACAATAACTATAAAACAGTACAAGAAATTGAAGATGACACAAGGTAACTGAAAGATACTCTATGTTTGTGGATTAAAATAATTAATATTGTTAAAATGTGCATTCTACCCAAATTGACAGATTCAATACAATCCCTATCAAAATATCAATAAAATTCTTCACAGACATAGAAAAAAACTCCTCAAATTCATATGAAACCACAAAAGGCCCCTAATAGCCAAATAAATCCTTACAAAGCTAAAGATATTACACTACCTAACTTCAAAATATACTAGAAAGCTATAGTAAACAAAACAGCATGGCACTGGTATAAAAAACAGATACATAGACCAATGAAACAGAATAGAAAATCCAAAAGTAAATTCACAAATTAAAAGCTAATTCACTTTCAACAAAGGCACCAAAAATATATGAAACGTTAGAGTAAGGATAGCCTTTTCAATAAATTGTGCAGGAAAAATTGCATATCCATATGCAGAAGAATAAAACTATATTCCTATCTCTCACCATATACAAAAATCAAATCAAAATGGATTAAAGACTTATATGTAAGGCATGAAATTATAAAACTACTAGAATGAAACACTGAAGAAATACTTCAGCATATTGACCTGGGAAAATATTTTTTTTTGGAAGACCTCAAAAGCACAGACAACAAAAGCACAAATAGAAAAATGGAATTACATCAAACTAAAATACTTCTGCACAGCAATACTGACAAACTAAGAGAAAACCCACAGAATGGGAGAAAGTATTTGCAAACCATTCATCTGATAAGGGATTAATTACTAGACTATATAAGAAACTCAAACAACTCAGTAGCAAAAAACAATTCAATAAAAAAATAAGCAGACCAGGTGCAATGGTTCCTGCCTGTAAACCCAGCACTTTGGGAGGCCGGAGCAGATACATCACTTGAGGTCAGGAGTTCAAGACCAGCATGCATAACTTAGCAAGACCCTGCCTCAACACACACACACACACACACACACACACACACACACACACAAATTAAAAATTGCTGAGCATGATGGTCCATACCTATGGCCCTAACTACTCAAGAGGCTGAGGCAGGAGGATTGTTTGAGCCCAGGAGTTTTAGGCTGCAGTGAGCAATGATCATACCATTGACAGAGCAAGACACTGTCCCTAAAAAATGGAAGGGGCAAAAGATCTGAAGAGGCCAGGCAAGGTGGCTCATGCCTGTAATCCTAGTGCTTTTGGAGGCTGAGGTAGGCAGATCACTTGAGCCAAGGAGTTCAAGACCAGCCTGGCCAACATGGTGAAACCCCATCCCTACTAAAAATTCAAAAATTATCCAGGGGTATAAGTGAAAGCCTGTAATCCCAGCTACTCAAGAGACTGAGGTGGGAGAATCACTTGAATCCAGAAGGCAGAGGTTTCAGTGAACCAAGATCATGCCATTGTGCCACTGCATTCCAGTCTGGGTGACAGAGTGAGACCAAGTCTCAAAAAAAAAATCTGAAGAGATATTTCTCAAAAGAAGATATACAAATGGCCAACAGGTATATGAAAAATGATGAATGTCACTAATCATCAGGGAAATTAAATCAAAACCACAATGAGATATTATCTCATCCTTTAACAAAAAGACAGAAAATAAGAGTGACAAGAAAGGGAACACTCATATGCTGTTGGCGGAAATGTAAATTTTCATAGCAACTATGAAAAATAGTATGAAGGTTTCTCAAAAACATAAAAATAGAACCACTATATGATCCAATAATCTAATTCCTGGGTTATAGATCTAAAAGAATGCAAATCAGTACATTGAAGAGCTACCTGCCCTCCCATGTTTATCTCAGCACTATTCACAATAGCCAAGATACAGAACCGGCCTAAGTGACAATAAACAGATGAATGAATAAGTGAAACGTGGTATGTATATCATGAAATATTATTCAGCTATAAAAATAAAATCCTGTCATTAGGAGCAACATAGGACTGGAGGAAATTGTTTTAAGTGAAATAAATACAAAAAAAAAACATAAATATTGCATGTTCTTACCCATTTGTGGTAGCTTAGAAATAAAAATAAATTTTTAAATTATAATCTAATGCAGATAGTGAGTGGAACTGTGTTTACCAGAGGCTGGAAAGGGTAAGCAAAAAAAAGAGATGAAAAGGTCAACGGGTACAAAAATACAGTTAGGTAGAATAAATAAGTTTTAATTTTCGATAGCAAAATAAGGTGATCATTATATATTGTATGCATATATCAAAATATCATATGTACCCCCATAAATATGTACAACTATTACATATTAATTAAACAAAAAAAGAACATAATTGAGACAATTAATGAAATTTCAATATGTATTAGATAGAAGTTTGGTCTGACATGTAAAGATCCTGGACATCATTACTCCCATCCTCACAACAAGAAAAAAAAGCTGAAAAAATAAAAAATCAACAACTCTTCTTAGATCCATCAAAGAATTAAGGCCTCAGGGCAAGCCATTATACTGAAAATTGAGACAGATAAATAAAGAATATCACAGCTTGTGTTCCATCACTTCCCCAGTGGCCCTGACCTTGATAGTAAGTCCTCTTATCTCTCCAAACCTCCTGCCTTGCTTGAGGTTTAGGCTTTTATCAGGTGTCCTTTGCTGCCAAATGTCAACAAAGGGATTTTTTTCCTTTTCAGTGAGTACTCATGGGGACTTCTAAGGGTATAGGTGCCAAGTCCCTCCCTTCTGAAATCCCTGCTGCTTTTACGTACAAAAGTTACAGTCTTTCTCAATGGAACATCACTAAAAGTGATTTGGAATCATAATGGCCAACCTGAAGATCATGTGATCCGCCAAAACTTGTTTTCATCTGTGAAAAATTATAAAGGCTAGAAGAAAAGATTCAATGGCCTGTCTGGGCACAATGGCTCACACCTGTAATTCCAGTAATTTGAGAGGCTGAGGCAGGCAGATCACTTGAGGTCAGGAGAATAAGACCAACCTGGCCAAAATGATGAAACCCTGTTTCTATTAAAAATACAAAAATGAGCCAAGCATGGTGGTGCACTTGTAACCCCAGTTACTCAGGAGGCTGAGGCACAGAATCACTTGAACACAGGAGGCAGAGGTTGCAGTGAGCCAAGACAAGACCGCTGCACTCCAGCCTGGGTGACAGAACAAGACTCCATGTCAAAAAAAAAAGAAAAGAAAGATTAAAAGCCTGAGTGGAATGTCTGCTAGTATCTTGAGGCATTCAAGACTCCAGGAATCAAAGCTAGTATCCCTAAGAGATAATAATGCCAAATTAGCTCAAAGACTTTCTAAATTACAAAAGAACTCACAAGCTTCTACAGGCAAGTCAAAAAACAAGTGTATCTCTATCTCTTTGTTCTTGTCCTGTGTTGTTTCCCCCTTTCTAGCTGCACCCTTCTCATCCCACTGCCATCCTATGCACCCTCTTGCTTACTGCCTGTCTATCCTTCCCCAATTGAACTTCCTTTTTTTGATGATCCCTATGATGGTTAATATTGAGTGTCAACTTGATTGGATTGAAGGACGCAAAGTATTGTTCCTGAGGGTGTCTGTGAAGGTGTTGCCAAAAGATATTAACTTTGAGTCAGTGGGCTGGGAAAGGCAGACCCAACCTTAATCTGGGTGGGCACAATCTAGCCAGCTGCCAGTGGGGCCAGAATAAAAAGCAGGCACAAGAATGTGAAAAGACTAGACTGGCTTAGCCTCCCATCCTACATTTTTCTCCCATGCTGGATCCTTCCTGCCCTTGAACATTGGACTCCAAGTTTTTCAGCTTTGGGACTGGGACTGGCTTCGTTGCTCCTCAGCTTTCAGACAGCATAGTGTGGGACATTGTGATGATGTGAGTTAATACTCCTTAATTAAATTCCCCTTTATATATTCATTTATGCTATTAGTTCTGTCTCTCTAGAAAACCTTGACTAATACAAACCTTTTGTTGAATCTCCTGTCACCCGAGTCTCTTTTAAAGTTGAACCAAATGCAGGAGGCTCTGGAAGTTCTGTTGCTTATACTCCCCGAACTAAGGGCTATCACCAAAGATTTCCCTGATCTCTTAGTTGATCCTGTCAGATTTTCCAAAAATTTGACCTCCTTACTATGCCTAACAACCAGGTTACTCTAATCTTTATGAATTTATTCACGTTAGTAGGTGAAAGCCATGTTCAAACATGGTTACGTAGGCTGACACCATCCTTTAGATCACCTAAATAACAAATACTCAAAAACTAGCCAATGAACTAGATACTTAGATTGCTGAAATATTTCCAAAAACAATAGTCTGGGAAAAGATTCAACAGTGTACTCAAGAACCTGAGTAACTAATCTATAAATGCTATGACAGATTAGACAGAGTCTATTTATGATATTCAGGTTTAGATACAATTTACTAACATACTTCCTCCCTATTTTATTCTACTTTTTTTAATGGGTTAGAGGAAGAACTTAGCACCCTAATGAAACATAAGCAATTAAATTGGGCCACTACAGAAACCCCTGACCTACTTAATTTGGCTGAACAAGTTTCCAAAATCAAAAATAAATCAGCCAAACAAAAAGAAGCTAGAGTCATAGATTTTCAGATTCACACTGCAAAAGTTATAAACTATCAAATGCAGCAACTAGAATTAAACAAATCCAAAAAAAACTTATAAATCTAAACATTTTTATCCACCGCCACAAAAAAAACATAAAGTCCTTGTCATTATTACAAGAAACCAGGTCACTGAAAAACCAAATGTCACAGTCTACAAAGATTTAAAATAAAATCACAGAAAAAAATGATATTTCAGAAGAAACCTAAGAAAGAACTTTTTCTTTCTCTTCTAAGACAAAATGCAAGAGATTCTCAGAGCAACAAAGGGAAATTGCCCTTTTCTTTTAGCCTACACTTTAAGTGAAATTAGAATAATCACTTAAAATGGAGCAAAGAGAGACTTACTGCCATGGGGGCCACATTTTCAGTAATAAAGTCAACCACACTTTCTGTTTCCTTTCTTCAGGGTAACAACAAAAACACAAATGGTTGAGGTTTCAGATAAACCAATGGCAGTCTACCAGTCTCTCCCCCTAGACTTTTAACTTGCAAAACTCTAGGACTCTCATCAATTTGTTAGTCCTTATTGGCTGAGATTTTCTGGAAGCACACAAAACTTACATTTCTTTCTCCCCCGCCCAAAAAGGAAATACAATTAACATAGAAAAAAACTACTGAAGAGGGAACCCTCCAAGAACCTACTGAATTCTCATTACCTATATTTTCAGTTCTTTAAAACAAGGAGAAAATACCTCCCAATGAAATATTGCAAGACCCACTAACCTCTATCCCTAAAATCTCATGGTGTAAATATGCCGCTGACATTAGCCATGCTCCTTAAGCACCACCAATTAAAATACAAATCAATTAAACAAAAATACTTGCAAATATTAAATACCCTTTATGCCAGTAAGCTATTTAGGAAACCAAATTAATTATTCAGGATTACTTCAAACAGAGGATAATCATTCCATGTACTAACCTATTAATACTCCATCCTAGTGTTATAAAAATCTAATAACTGGGGAGAGACATTTGCCCAAGACTAAAGAGCTATCATCCTTTGGGAGGCCGAGGCAGGTGGATCACAAGGTCAACAGATCGAGACCATCTTGGTCAACATGGTGAAACCCCGTCTCTACTAAAATTACAAAAAATTAGCTGGGCACGGTGGTGCGTGCCTGTAATCCCAGCTGCTCGGGAGGCTGAGGCAGGAGAATTGCCTGAACCCAGGAGGCAGAGATTGTGGTGAGCCAAGATCACGCCATTGCACTCCAGCCTGGGTAACAAGAGCGAAACTCCGTCTCAAAAAAAAAAAAAAAAAAAAAGAGCTATCATCACATTGTTATACCCCATCATCAAGTTGTACCAAACCCACACACCTCAGCAAAATCACCAGATAGGTTTTCACTGTGATTGATGTCTGCAGTGTTTTCTTTAGCATTCTAGTTGATCCAGATGGCCAGTCTGTTTGCCTTCATGTGAGGTGGACAACAATATACCTTTACAGTAATGTTCCAACAGTATACTGAAAGTCTTAAGTATTTCTCTTAAGTCTTAAAAGAAAACATAGAGAACTTGGAATTTTCTTTGCATTCTGTTCTCATCTAATTTGTTGATGAGTTATTACTTTGTTCCTCCATCCTGAAGGCTCCATACAGGACAGCCTTTACCTACTAAAGGCATTATCCACCAAAAGTCACACAGTTTCAGAAGAGAAGCTATGACTGTCTTCCACATGGGGAAAATATTTAGGATGTCTAACTTCAAGACAGGATTTCTTGGTTGATTCCTCAAAGAACAAAAAAATTTTGGATTTTTCTGGCCCCATCAAAAAAGTAAGACAATTCTGTGGGATCCTGGGATTAGGAGGATACCACAGACAATGTATTCCAAGTTTCTCTGCCATGGTTTAGGCTCTATATTTATTTAAGCCTGACCCATCCTAAACCTCTACAATGGCCAGAAGATGCCACCTTCTCTTTTGAAAATAATAAGAAGAGCCTTCTTTAGCCCCCTATATTAGGACATCCCAACTATAACCTTCTCTTTTCCCTTTTTGTTCATGAACAAAATGGAAATGTCTTAGAAGTTCTTATACAAAAGCATGGTGACCATCAGAGACCCCTCAGATATTACAGCGAACCCCATGTCTCAATAACTCCCACCCTGTATTCAGGCCATCACATTCACTGCAATTTTATTAAAGGCAATTAAGAATTAATTATGGGCTTTCAATTAATGGTTTATGTCCCTCACCCTATTGAGGCCTTACTGAACTCTTATCATACCTACCATCTCTCTTCTAGCAGTCTCACTTCTTATGAGAACCTATTATTATCAACCTCTAATGTAACTAGTGCTCCCTGCAACTCTTTAAGTTCTGCCACCTCACATCCACTTTCTTCCAGCAAAACACCACATGACTATATAACCCTAACTGATACTAACCCCCAGAAAGGACCTACAGGAAACCCCCATCCCAAGTGTAAAACTTGTCTGATTTGCTGATGGATCTTACCTTTGAAATAACTCAGGGAAACATCATGATGTCTATACTGTTGTCTCACTGTCTGAAATCACCAAAAGTCATCCCTTCCCTGAGGCCATTTCTGCAGACTAGGCAGAACTTTTTACTGTCTACCAACATGTATGCTAACAATAACACTGAAAATATCTCTACTGATAGCCACTATGCTTTGGGGCAGCACATCATTTTCATATGCTCTGGAAACAGAGGTTTTCTAAACTTTGACCAAAAATTAAAAGAAATAGTGAGTGTAACTCACAATTATTCAAGGCTATCCAAAAATTTGTCTTTAGCAATAATTAAAATCCCAGGAAATATGAAAACTGATAGTAAAGAAGAGAAAGAAAATTACACGACTGACACAACTAGAAAAGCCACAGCTTCCAAGAACCAACTGCCCATTGCTCAATACCCCCTTAAAACCTCTAGTGGCCAATTTGATACTATCAAAAACTTCATCCTCCATGCTTAACACATGGCCTTTGAATTGAAAAAAAAAGATGGAAAACTTGAGGTTATTTCAATGACTCCAAAACTTCCCTATGATATGGGCCTGATAAGAGACCTGTCTTAACAGATGGCCTCCAAGATCAAATTTTACACTAAGTTCATCACATAAGCCACTGGAGAAATGATAAAATTATGATATGGGGAAAATAATATTATAGAAATCCCTCCACAAAAGTCACTTCTCAAATGTATCACATATATCAACTGTGTCTCAAACACAACCCTGGAAAAGCTATTCATAGTTCTATAAGATATTTTCCTTTGTTTTCAGTATCTTTTGAGATATGGCATATGGACTTTATCCAGCTACCAATATTCTAAGGATACAAATTTGTCTTGGTTATGATTTTTACATTTTCCCACTGGGTTGAAGCAACAGCCTCAGCAGTAAGTAAAATCCTATTAGAAAAAATAATCTCCACATGAGGCATACCCTTGAAACTGCACAGTGACCAAAGCAGTCATTTTTACCAGGCAGATTATACTGTCAATATTTAGGCTTTGACCTTTTCTACAACATTTCCTACTACTTCTATGCCTATAACTCACAGTTCCCTGGGTTAGTGAAACATACTAACAGAACAATTAAGACCCAATTGGCAAAATGAATTTAATATTTCAATCGGCCCTGGTCAAAAGCTCTGCCCTTACTGCTGCTTAATCTTAGATCTACCCCTGTAAAACATAGGTCATTTCCAATTAACATAGTTACTGAAAGACCCATGCACTGAAACAAAATACTTTATGAATCAAAACTAATCAAGGTGACATGGTGACCTAGTGTAAGGAAATGATCTGGGTATTAACAACAACAAAAAAATGGTAGAGCATTCTTTCTACAGTACACTTCCAGGAAATAAAGCCCAAAATCAATGCAATCTACAGCCTGGAAATCTTGGGTATTGAATATGACATATCCAGCAGAACATCCCCAACCTAGCAAGATAAGCCAACATTCACATTCAGGAAATGTAGAGAACCCCAGTAAAATACTCCACTAGAAGATCAACCTGAGTAAAATATTCCACTATAAGATCAACCTCAAGACACATAATCATCAGGTTCTCCAAGGTCAAAATGAAAGAAAAAATGATAAGGGCAGCCAGAGAGAAAGGCCAGGTCACCTAAAAAGGGAAGTCCATCAGACAAACAGTGGATCCCTGAGTGGAAACTCTACAAGTCAGAAGAGATTAGTGGCCGAATTTCAACATTTTTAAAGAAAAGAATTTTCAACCCAGAATTTTATATCCAGTCAAACTAAGCTTCATAAGCAAAGGAGAAATAAAATCCTTTTCAAACAAGCAAATGCAGAGGGAATTCATCACCACTAGGCCTATCTTGCAGGAGCTGCTGAAGGAAACACTAAATTTGGAAAGCAAAAAATATTACCAGCCACTACAAAAACACACTGAAGTACACAGATCACGGACACTATGAAGCAACCACATATACATGTCTGCAAGATGGCCAGCTAGCATTATGATTACAGAATCAAATTTAAACATAACAATCCTAACTTTAAATATAAAAGGGCTAAATGCCCCAATTAAAAGACACAGAATGGCAAGCTGGATAAAGAGCCAAGACCCACAGGTATACTATCTTCAAGAGACTCATCTCACATGCAAAAACACAAATAGGTTCAAAATAAAGGGAAAATTTACCAAGCAAATGGAAAACAGAAAAAAAAAAGGGTAACAATCTAAGTTTCTAATAAAACAGACTTTAAACCAACAAAGATCAAAAAAGACAAAGAAGGGCATTACATAATGGTAATGGGTTCAATTCAACAAGAAGAGATAACTATACTAAACATATATGCACCCAATACAGGAGCACCCAGATATATAAGTCAAGTTGTTGGAGAACTACAGAGAGACTTCAACTCCCACAAAATAACAGTGGAAGACTTTAACATTCCGCTGACAGTATTAGACAGATCATTGTTTAAAAAAACTTATCAAAGGTATTCCAGACATGAACTCAGGTCTGAATCAATTCAACCTGATGACATCTACAAAACTCTTCACCTCAAAACAACAGAATATACATTCTTCTCAGTGCCATATGGCACTTAATTCTAAAATTGATCACATTATCAGAAGTAAAATACTCCTCAGCAAAATCATAAGAACTGAAAGAACAAACAACCTCTCAGATCACAATCAGGCATTCAAATTAGAACTCAAGAAACTCACTCAAAATCACATAACTACATGGAAATTGTACAACCTGCTCCTGAATAGCTTTTGAATAAATAATGAAACTAAGGCAGAAATCAAAAAGTTATTTGAAACTAGTGAGAACAAAGATTCAATGTACCAGAATCTCTAGGATGCAGCCAAAGCAGTGTTAAGAGGGAAATTTATAGCACTAAATGCCCACATTAAAGAACTAGAAAGATATCATG
The DNA here is from genome assembly GCF_049354715.1 of Callithrix jacchus. NCBI lineage: Eukaryota > Metazoa > Chordata > Mammalia > Primates > Cebidae > Callithrix > Callithrix jacchus. Next base: position 36,692,735 of record NC_133504.1, read on the forward strand.
TCAGCAACACAATATCACAACTACAAGAACTAGAGAATCAAGAACAAACCCCAAAGCTATAGAAGACAAGAAATGACCAAGATCAGAGTTGAACTGAAGGAGATAGAGACACACACACACACACACAAAACCTTTCAAAAATCAATGAATCCAGGAACTTTAAAAAAAAAAATTAATACATGACTAAAACACCAAAAGCACTGGCAACAAAAGCCAAAATAGACAAATGGGACCTAATCAAACTCCACAGCTTCTGAACAGCAAAAGAAACAGTCATTAGAGAGAATCGGCAACCAACAGAATGGGAAAACATTTTTGCAATCTATCCATCTGACAAAGGGCTAATATCCAGAATCTACAAAGAACTAAAACAGATTTAAAAGAAAAAAACAAGCCCATTCAAAAGTGGGCGAAGGATATCAACAGACACTTTACAAAAGAAGACATACATGAGGCCAACAAACATATAAAAAAATGCTCATCATCACTGGTCATTAGAGAAATGCAAATCAAAACTACACTGAGATACCATCTCACACCAGTTAGAATGGCAATTATTAAAAAATCTGGAGACAACAGATGCTGGAGAGGATGTGGAGAAATGGGAACACTTTTACACTGTTAGTGGGAGTGTAAATTAGTTCAACCATTGTGGAAGACAGTGTGGTGATTCAAGGACCTAGAAATAGAAATTCCATTTGACCCAGCAATCCCATTACTGAGTATATATCCAAAGGATTATAAATTGTTCTAATATAAGAACACATGCACACGAATGTTCATTGCAGCACTGTTTACAATAGCAAAGACCTGGAACCAACCCAAATGCCCATCGATGATAGACTGGAGAGGGAAAATGTGGCACATACACACCATGGAATACTATGCAGCCATCAAAAATGATGAGTTCGTGTCCTTTTTAGGGACATGGATGAATCTGGAAACCATCATTCTCAGCAAACTGACACAAGAACAGAAAATCAAGCAGCACATGATCTCACTCATAGGCGAGTATTGAACAATGAGAACACATGGACACAGGGAGGGGAGCATCACAAACTGGGGTCTATCAGGGGGAATTAGGGGAGTGACAGTGTGGGGTAGGGAGTTCGGGAGGTATAATATGGGGAGAAATGAGAGATATAGGTCATGGAGAGGAAGGCAGCAAACCACACTGCCATGTGTGTACCTATGCAACAATCTTGCATGTTCTTCACATGTACCCTAAAACCTAAAATGCAATTTAAAAAAAGAAAAAAAATTAATAAAAGAGATAGACCACTAGCTAGACTAATAAAATATAAAAAAGTGAAGAATCAAATAGATACAATCAAAAATAATAAGGGGAATATTGCCACTGACCCCATAGAAATATAAACAACCATCAGAGAATACTATAAACACTTCTATGCATATAAACTAGAAAATCTAGAAGAAACTGATAAATCCCTGGACACATACACCATCTCAAGACAGAATCAGGAAGAAATTGAATCCCCAAATAGACCTATAGCGAGTTCTGAAATTGAGGCATTAATAAATAGCCTATCAACCAAAACAAAGCTGAGGACCAGATGGATTCACAGTTAAATTAAACCGAGGTACAAAAAAGAGCTGGTGCCATTTCTAGTGAAAAGCTTGAAAAACTTGAAAACTTGAAAAGCAGGGACTCCTCCCTAACTCATTCTATGAAGCCAACATCATCCTGATATCAAAGACTGGCAGAGTATACAACAGAAAAAGAAAACTTCAGGCCAATATTCCTGATGAACATCAGTGAAAAAATCTTTAATAAAATACTGGCAAACCAAATCCAGCAGCACATCAAAAAGCTTATCCACCACAATCAAGCTAGCTTCATCCCTGGGATGCAAGGTTGATTGAGCCTATGCAAATTAATAAATGCAATTCATCACATAAACAGAACTAAAGACAAAAAACTATGATTATCTCATTAGATGCAGGAAAGGCCTTCAATAAAATTCAACATCCCTTCATCTTAAAAACTCTCTCAATAAACCAGGTATTGAAGGAACATATCTCAAAATAAGAGCATTATATGAAGAACTCACAGCTGATATCATACTAAATGGGCAATAGCTAGAAGCATTCCCCTTGAAAGCCAGCACATGACAAGGATGCCTTCTCTCACCACTTCTATTCAACACAGTATTGGAAGTTCTCACCAGGGTAATCAGGCAAGAGAAAGAAAATAAATAGGACCCAAAAGTAAGAGAGAACATCAAATTATCTTTGTTCACAGATGACATGATCCTATATCTCAAAAAATTCATCATCTTAGCCCAAAAGCTTCTTAAGCTGATAAACAACTTCAGCAAAGCCTCAGGATACAAAATCAATGTATAAAAATCACTAGCATTCCTATATACCAACAATGTATAAAAATCACTAGCATTCCTATATACCAACAACAGGCAGGCCAATAGTCAAATCATGAATGAACTCTCATTCACAATTGTTACAAAAAGAATAAAATACCTAGCAGTACAGCTAACAAGGGAAGTGAAGGACCTCTTCAAGGAGAACTACAAACCACTGCTCAAAGAAATCAAAGAGGACACAAACAAATGGAAAAACATTCCATGCTCATCAAAAGGAAGAATCAATATCATTGAAAATGGCCATACTACCCAAAGGAATTTATAGATTCAATGCTAATCCCTAAAACTACCATGGGAATTCTTCACAGAATTAGACAAAAGTATTTTAAAATTCATATGGAACCCAAGAAAGGCCTGAAGAGCCAAGACAATCCTAAGCAAAAGAACAAAGCTGGAGGCATAGTGCTATGTGACTTCAAACTATATTACAAGGCTACAGCAACTAACACAGCATGGTATTGGTCCAAGAACAGACATACAGATCAATGGAACTGAATAGACAACTCAGAAATAAGATTGCACACCTACAAAAATCTGATATTCAACAAACATGACCAAAAACAAGCAATTGGGAAAAGACTCCCTATTTAATAAATGGTGCTGGGAGAACTAGCTAGCCATTGCAAAAAATTAAAACTGGACCTCTTCCTTACACCATACACAAAAATTAACTCAAGAAGAACTAAAGACTTAAGTGTAAAACCCAAAACTATAGAAACCCAGGAAGAAAATCTAAGCACTACAATTCAGGATATAGGCACAGGCAAAGATTTCATGACAAAAACCCAAAAAGCAATGGCAACAAAAGCAAAAATTGACAAATGGGATCTAATTAAACTCAAGAGCTACTGTACAACAACAACAGAAAAAAACTGTCATCAGAGTGAACAGGCAACCTACAGAATGAGAGAAATATTCTACAATCTATCCACCTGACAAAGGTCTAATATACACAGTCTACAAGGAACTTAAACAAATTTACAAAAAGAAAACAACCCCATTAAAAAATGGGCAAAGGACATGAACAGACAATTCTCAAAAGACATTCATGTGGCCAAAAAACATATGAAAAAAAGCTTGACATCACTCATCACTAGAGAAATGCAAATCGAAAACCACAATGAGATGCCATCTCAAACCAGTCAGAATGGCTATTATTAAAAAGTCAAAACACAACAGATGCTGGCAAGGTTGCAGAGAAAAAGGAACACTTTTACACTGTTTGTGGGAGTATAAATTAGTTTAATTATTGTGAAAGACAGTGTGACAATTCCTCAAAGACCTAGAGCTAGAAATACCATTTGGCCCAGCAATCCCATTACTGGGTATGTACCCAAAGGAATTCATTCCAACATAAAGATACATGCATGTGTATGTTCAGTGCAGCACTATTCACAACATAGAATCAACCAAAATGCCCATTAGTAATAGATTGAATAAAGAAAATGTAGGATATATATGCCATGGAATACTGTGCAGCAACAAAAAGGAATGAGATTATTCCTTTGCAGGGACATGGATGGAGGTGGATGCCATTATCCTCAGCAAACTAATGCAGGAACAGAAAACCAAACACCACACATTCTCACTTATAAGTGGGAGTTGAATAATGAGAACAAATGGACACATGGAGGGAAACAACACACACTGAAGCCTGTGGGAAGCAGGGGGAGGGAGGGCATAAGGAATAATAGCTAATGGATGCTGGGTTTAATTCCTAGGAAATGGGATAATCTGTTCAGCAAACCACCAGGGCACACGTTTAATGATATAACATTTGCACATCTTGCACAGGTACCTCTGAATTTTAAATAAAAGTTGAAGAAAAAAAAAGAAAATGACACCCACCTAGGGATGCCTTACAATTCAGTGGAAAGGGCCTTACCAGATACTATTAACCAATCCTTGCACCACTAAGCTTAAAAGTATTGACATGTGGATACCTGTTTCTTATTGTTAAAAAGGATTATGTCTCCTAAGAGAACCTCACAACATGATGGAAATCTGCAACTTAAACTAAACAGAAACTACTCTGTTCAGTGTTGGAGTAAGAAGCAGAAGACATCATAGGTTAGCAGCTATCCCAAGAACATGGACCAGGCTTATGTATCATAATCAACCTAACAATTGTCAACATACTTGTTTATTTTCATATAAATCACACAGCCCAAATCTTTAAACTCTTAATCTTGCTCATTACCTTATTAGGAATTTTGCTTAAATTCTTCATCCCAAAATTTAACTACTTGAAAATTTTTTATGGTTTCAATTAAGTTCTCTATGATGACATTACTCCTAATATTTGTTATAAGTAAAATACTACCCAAATATTCAAGTTACTCCAAGGCTATGTGCCAGATTAGCTAAACTTCTGAAGACATCCCTGAAGACACATGGCATTTTCCCAACTCTTACCTATAATGAGGTTTAATTATCTCCTGCTCCACTTTTCACTCATTATTTGCTATAGCACATCTTTAAAAAATAACGCCATGGTTCAACATTCAATGTTGGACTTACCACTTTTCCCCTCCTAGAAACCTCTCAGAAAATAACGGCCCTGTGGTTGCGCCTGTAACCAATTTTTACTCTATAACAAATTTTGCTGTTCATTATGAATCCAACCTTACTTGCCCTACCTATTGTGTTCAACTCTTCCTACCACTCCTTGCTTCTTCCTAACTCTACCCATTCACAAAAATGTGATGACTACTTTAATCACAACCAATTAAATCAGTCTTCCCTCATTTATAAGGTATTTTTTTATAAAGCTATTAAACAAGGTTGGGGACCCATACCCCTTTGATCATCTGCTCCATTAACACCTCTGTCCCTGACAGCTAGACACTGCCTCATTTGACACTCTGTTTGACCTCATGTTATCCTCTCTGCCCACCAACAAATCTAGTAACCCACAAAATAGATCCGGAATTTTTGTGCTTTCCTGGTTATCTTTTTGTGAACATAGTGGCTTTCCATGGGCTTACAAATGTGTGGATAGGTGGAGGATGGGCAGCACTTGCCTTCTGGGCTATTTTACCTCACTTATAGTAGTGCTAAAGCAATAACCACTGATTAACTCCAAACTCTCATAAAATTGAAAGAGTCCTCTCAATAATTGATGATTACTCCAATGGAAATCCCTCCAAATATGAAGACAACAGCTGCAGGCCTTCACAAAACTGTGCCCTTCCTGGTGATCTTAATCCCAGTAAGGGTGCATGTCTACTGACAATTTTTGGATCTTTCCTAGGCATAAGGATCTCCTGGCATGAATACATAATGTGAAACCACTCCTGTACTGTGATCCAAATTGTGCAATCCATTGCTAGGACAATTGGGGGGAAAAAACTCTTTATACACTCTCTTGCTCATATGGTCCTTGACAACTGTATTGGTTTAGACTATTTACTGGCTGCTTAAGGATCAGTCTGTGCACTTGCAAATAACTCTTGCTACACTTGGATAAGCACACCCCATCAGGTTGAATTACAAACTTCTAAAATACTAAAATTAGCCAAATCTTTTAAAGCAATATCTTCACAGGGATTTCCTCATAGTTTAATCTGAATTTTTCTGATCTTTTTATTTGGCTTCATAAAGCTGTTGTCAACATCCTCAGACCAGAATACAGCTATTACTACTTACTGTCTTCCTGTTAATTCTTATTTTCATTCCTTTTAAAACTTATAGTGTCTATATTTCTCGTTGCTGCCAAGCTACCCAAGATTTTCACATGATGATCTCACAATGTTTAGACATGGTTGATAAAATGTGTGCCTCTTCTAATATAACAAAAGTCACCATGGATTGAATTTTAGCACCTTGTTAGAATAGCTCAGTTGTTACTCAAATTTGGCCAATATCTAAAGCCTGGATTCACACTGACTTTCAGCAAACCTCCTTGGAACACAACAGTCTAGAAACAGGTGCTTCTAGCTCAAAGGCAAACAACAAATTTGTGGCTGACCAACCAATAATTGATCAGTAAGCCTTCTTTATATTAGATCTTGATCAAAAGGGAGAAACATAAAATATAATATACAAAATGGTGTCATACTGGTTCTGAACTCTAAAATGGAGGCAGGAAGCCATTCTAAGGACTGCATGAATGTCCTGCCAACTTACAAAAAAAGCAACAACAACAACAAAACTTGCCTTCAACCTTTGAACTGGGCCAAACTACAATGATCACAACCTCCTGGAAAGCAGCTGAATTTTGCCAGCACTGCAGCTCCAAAATTGCAATAATCAATAAACTCTGGACTTATGTACTAAGCCAGCCACTGTCACCACTGGTAATTCTTTCAAGACAATGTCTGTAATCACCCTTAGTTTGCTTTTGATTTTCTCCTAAAAAGTCTCTCTTCCCTCTTTAAAACACAATTCAGCTCTAGTCTAATCTCTGTCTTCCAAATTGCAAATTCCAAGACCCCAATAAATTCTCTGTCTTACTGCATTATAGGCTGGGCTGTTGCTTCTTTGTGGTTGATGACATTAACGGTTGGTAATTCTGGGTAAGAAATATACAAGAGTTCATACTATTCCCATAACTTTTCTGAATGTTTAAAGTTATTTCAAAATAAAAAAGATATGTGTGTATATATAACAATGTAATACAAATACCAAGTAAGTGGTATAGAAATTCCATTAGCTGTCAAAGAACTGAGGACAGTAGGGTGGGTACAATATAGGATCCGAGACATGAGATGAGCTCTAAAATATGGAAAATTTTCAGGGAAGCTAAGAGGAGGCAAGGACATAAACATGAAGAAAATCGCCTTCACAAAAGCAACAGTCAGGAATGTGCACAGTATGTTCAAAACATGATGAGTAAAGCTGCGTGGCTAGGTGATAAATATGGAAAACTAAAGTGTTTGACTATTCACAAAAAAACAACAAATCATTTCAAGGAGCAACAAATTACCAATATCAAAAAAACAGTGCCTATAGATACACATAATTCCTATATGTACATATTTAATGACTTACTTTCAGCCAAACATTAAGGCACTTTACTCTACTGTCTTTTTACTGCACTGCTTTCTACTCTATGACCTAAACTCCTGAGGCTAGAATTCAGGCTTGCCTTGGGAAAGTTGAAATAACACGATCCGACTAAAATTTACTAACACTTGATTGCCATGATAATTTGTTCTTCTATGAACATAAAAATATCTTATTCTGAAAGTATATCAAGAAACTGTAATCATGTTGACAAACTAGGAAGTTTAGACACAGTGATACCTGTGTGTGAATCTTGACCTGCCAAGACTGTGACCTCACATACCTTGAACCTCTCTAACTTCAATTTCTCCTCTATAAAGTGATTGAAACCAGTTTCCCCTCAATTTGTATGAAGATGACCTCGAAAAAAGGCCTGGTACATGGAATAAACTCGATATTATGATTATTAGATAGAGTCTCTATAATTCCAAGAGTACCCAATACATATTACTCCAAGGTAAAAATGGGCAAATTATTATAGTTAGGCTTGACCTACATTGCTGTAGCTATAGAGATATTTTAAGGAGGGGCAGCATTAAAATGTCTGCATAATACATTTCCTCAATAATTTGCAAGAAAAGCAGTGGAATTTTAAATAAAAACATATTTTCAAGTATAGTCAAAAATTGCTGATCTGTAGCCTACCCGAGCTATCTCAGAGTCAATACAAATTAGAAAGGAAAAGAATTCTGATTGACAACTGAGGTAAATATATATCTCAAACTATAATCCTATAATTTTAGGAAAAGAGTTTTAACTTGGTCCTTCTCATGGAAGACACTGTCAGCCATGAATCCCACTCTGCACATCCTCTTCCCAAGTATTCCAAACACTAAAATTCCAAAGTAAAGAACTGATAAAGTACTTCTTCAGGCAAGATGTCTCTTAATTACAGTGAGGTGGAAAGGGAAAAGATGCAGGTGCGAGTTGTTGTCTTCAAATTAAGAAACAGTTTTGAAATACATTTTTAGTTCGGATTTAAGATTCTGTCCCAGAAACTTTATTTTCTCCCTGTAGCAATGATATTCTTTAGCTGAATTGTTGTAAGGGAGAAAGGAAGGTTGAAAAGCATCCAAACAGAAATTGCTTACAAATGCTTGAAATACTGCATGAAATCCCTATTTAATCACCCAAACAGATTTTAAGAATCAGTGTCTTAGCCATTTTCCACAGCTGTTCAAAAAGCCCCACAGCTTACAGTGCTCTGTCAGGCAGAATTGAATTAGTCACCACCTCCTTAAGTAAAGCAGAGAGTTTGGGTGATGTAGGTCAGAAAACAACTCTTGTATAAACGACTTAGTGCTTATTTGCCAGATTCAATGGATGTTCTTGAGTTAGACTTGGTAAATTTGTGTTTGTTTAATTTAGTAGTGCTATAGATGAAATGTTTGTGTCCTCTCCCTTATGTAATTTGTTGCAATTCTGTTGTTGGTAAGACACCCAGTCTATAAAAGTTTGTTATGGAAACTCCAACAAACAAAGACAATGAATAGAGGTGTGTTTTCAAGGTTAAAAAAAAAAGTGTTAAATTAATAGACACCTTTACATGAATAGCCTGGGTGCATACTGCTCATTTTTGTGCACAACATGAAGATCTCCACACCAAATGTGGTAGTTAATTTTAGGTATCAACTTTACTCAAATAAAGGACACCTAGAGAACTGGTAAAGCATTATTTCTGCATGGGTCTGTAAGGGTATCTCCAAAGGAGATAGGCATGTGTGTCAGTGGACTGAATGGAGAAGATGCTTTCTCACCAAATAAAACAAAAAGGCAGAGGAAAGACAATTTTTTTCTCTTGTCCTTGCTCCTGGAACTGGGACACCCTTATCTTGCCCTTGGACATCACCAGGCCCTTTCCAGCCTTTGGATTCTGAGACTTAAACCAGAGGTCCTCAGTTTCTCAGGCCTTCAGCTTTGGTCTCAAAGTTACACCATCAGCTTCTATCATCCTGAGGCTTTCTGACTTCAACTGGGTCATGCTACCAATATCTTAGGGTCTCTATTAGCTCATTTTTGTACTACTGTGAAGAAATACTCAGGACTGGGTAATTCATAAAGAAAAAGAGGTTTAATGGACTCACAGTTCCACACTGCTAGGAGGCCTCACAATCATGGCAGAAGGCAAAAGAGGAGCAAAGCCATCTTACATGGTGACAGGCAAGAGAGCATGTGCAGGGGTACTGCCCTTTATAAAACCATTATATCTCATAAGACTTATTCACTGTCACAAGAACAGCATGAGGAAAATCCACCCCCATGATTTGATTACCTCCCACCAGCTCTCTTGCATAATATGTCCAGATTATGGGAACTACAATTCAAGATGAGATTTGGGTGGGGACACAAAGCCTAAGTATATCAGTCTCCAACTTATAGATGGTCTGTCATGGGACTTCTCACTCTCCATACTCACGTGAGTCAATTATTCTGAAAAATTTTCCTTATTTCTCCAAATATGTATAAATATATCCTATTTTTCTATCTCTGGAGAATCCTAGTTCATATTTTCGTACTAGGAGTGGTTCTAGAGGAACAGAGTTTTAAGAATGTCTTTCCTTAAATGGTTTTGGGGTTTCTGGAGTTGGCTCTCAAATCAAATTATACCTAAAAATGTTAAAATTCTATTTCCAATAATAAAGAAAGCTCTTATAATCCAAGGCATAAACTGTTTATAGAGATAAGCAAAATACTGCACTTTATATTTCTAATCAACCACTTATAAGGGAAGATACATTTAAATATTTGGGGAAAAGTAAGAAATATACTGACTTTGGTTGGTTGCTCCTAATCTTGTTGGACAAAGTGATGAAAGAAAAGGAATAGCTCAGGGATTCAAGTTCCTGGCTCCAGCTCTTCATAAATACCCCAAGAGCTTCTGTGTATACCCTGAGGAAGAATCTTTTCTCCAGTAGCCACAGGGCTGAAAAAATGCTGAAAACTGAACACAAGACCTCCTTATGTAATTGGCTGATTTATAATAAAAGTTGAACTCACAGCCTCACAGAGTCTACTGCTATAGTAAGTGCACTGGTTGGGAAATAATGAGATCCTGTAAAGTTGGAATAAGGATGTCTGAGAAGACCCTGATAAGGCTGTGGATATTAAGCCTTGAAATTCTGACGAGTCTTGTTTGCCAGTGAACATGGCATCCACATCCCCAGTGGCAGTATCTTCCCCACTCACAAGGATATTAGCCTTTCTGCCTTTGTCTGAGGAAATTAACCCTGCATTGCTGAAGGAAACAGTAATAGCCTTCCCTGAGGTGTCAAGAAATACAATGCTGATTCTCACCAAAACCCACTCCCACCACTATATTGTGCTTTTAGACCTACAACTAAACTCAAATCCCAGCAGGCCCTCAAGGATGAGGTATAAAGTGTGACCCTAGGGGAGCCATACTTCACTCCAAAAGAACCCCTTGTATCTTCTAATGTGTACAAACAGATATTCAGTATGATAATGGATATTTAAAATGTGGGATAATAGTGAAAGGAACATAAAGTTGGATCAGGCCAAATTTATTGACATGGCCCACTAAATAGAGATTCTGCCCTCAGTTTTGCAGCTTAGGGAATTAGGAAAGGTACTAATACTTTGTCTGGTTGCTTAGCTAAAACATTGATCAAAAGATGGCCCAGCATAAGTGAGTTGTTAATGCCTGATCTTCCTTGATTTACCATAGATGAAGGGACTCAAAGGCTTAGGGAGACTTGAATGCTAGCATGTATTTATCACTTAAAACCTACTCACCCACACTGGAAGAGTACAGAAGATACATCTTTCACCAATACTTTAATAAGCATATTTTTGAGGGGAGTTCCAGCATTACTAAAGAGCACCATGATTGCTTTTTTCATAGCTGAACCTCATGGGAGGAACAACAATAACCCAAATGGAAACCTCAAACGAAATGGAAATAATTGGATCCTGGGGTGGCAGGGACCAAGTAGCAGCACTCAACCATCAAAGGCAAAGTAGACATATTAATCATTACTAAAATGGACAGCAGAGGCAAAGCAATAATCAGACTAGTCTGACTCATGTAAATATATGGCATTAACTAGTTTATTATTATATTCCTAGAAGTGAAATACATAGAAAGCCTGCTAAATTCTTACTGGATCTGCATAAGCAGACAACTTTCAGGTCAAGCAAAGAAAAATTTAACTTGAATCATAAAAACAGAAGATCATGACCCTCAATCAATTTCCAAATTTGAGCCAGTTTTCAGACACAGACCTCTTGAATCAAGGGGAGGCCAGAACCCCTTCAGGAAGTACCTTGGTACACTACTGAAAATTTATACTGTTAATATTTCTACCATCCTTCTTCAAGTGGACCTATGACTTTATGCCAGGGTGACTATGCATTGGGAAAAAGGAAGAATCAGAACTTTCAGAGACTAGTGGACACTGACTGAACTGACATTGGTTATAAGAGACATGAAATGTCACTGTGGCCCTCCAGTTAGAGTAGGGGCTTATAGAGGTCAGGTGACCAATGGAGTTTTAGTGCAGGTCTGACTCAGTGTGCCCTCAGATCCATTCTGTGGTTATTTCTCTAGTTCCAGAACGCATAATTAAAATGGACATGTGGTCATCCCTTTGTATCTACGAGAGATTGGTTCCAGAACACCTTGATAACAGTGAGTCCCTAATATAAAGTGGTGTCATATTTGCATATAACCTATGCACACCCTCTTGTATACTTTAAATCATCTCTATATTACTTATAATAACTAATACAATGTAAATCTATTAAGTAGTTATAATACTACATTATTTAGGAAATAATCACAAGAATGGAAGTCTATGTGTGTTCAGTATAGACACAACCATCCTTTTTAAAAAATATTTTTGATTGGCAGTTGGTTGAATCCATGGAATTAGAACCCACAGACAGTTGGTTGTACTTAGCAGCAGGCAGAATTGCCATGTGGTTCCCTGATTTATGGAGTGAGAGTGACTATGGTGGTAAAGGATGAATGGAACCCATTAGAGTCTCCTCTACCTAGGAAAATAGTAAATAAAAAGCAATACACCACATCCCTAGAGAGATGGCAGAGATTTACTGCCACCATCAAAGACTGGAAAGATGAAGGGTAGTGATTCCCACTTGTGATGATTAATACTGAGTGTCAACATGATTGAAGGATGAAAAGTATTGTTCCTGGGTATGTCTGTGAGGGTGCTGCCAAAGGAAATTAACATTTGAGTCAGTGGACTGGGGAAGGCAGACCCACCCATAATCTAGTGGGCACAATCCATATATAATTCTGATTGAAGACTCTGGCAGGACCCTACAGGTTAATTGCAGTGGAGGCCCTTATTATTCTGGACCAAGGCCCTGCATGCATGCATATATATATATCCTATTAGTTCTGCCTGTCTAGGGAACCCTAATACACCACCACACCCACTCAACACTCCTATTTGGCCTGTGCAGAGAAAGATGAATCTTTGGATATCACACATTAGAGTAAGTTTAACTAAGTGGTGACTCCATGTGCAGCTGCTGTACCAGATGTGATTTCATTGCTTGAGCAAATTAACACATGTCCTAGCACCTAATATGAAGCTATTGATCTGGCAAATGCCTTTTTTCCATACTTGTCCAGAAGCAGGTTGCTTTCAGTTGGTAGGGCAGCAACACACCATCATTTTCCAACCTCATGGGTAATATCAACTCTTCAGCTTGATGTCATAATCTTATTCACAGGGATCTCAATTGCCTTTCCTTTCCATAAGATATCACACTGGTCAATTACATTGATGACATGCTAATTTGTTCATCCTGCTTATGATATTGTTCTAATTAGTGAGGATGCAGTAGCAACTACTCTGGACTTATAGGTAAGACATTTGTGTGTCCATGTGTGAAAAATAAACTTGACTAATATTTAGAGAACTTTTACCTCAGTAAAATTTCTAGGGGTCCAGAGGCATGGGACATGTCAAGATAACCCTTTGAAGGTGAAGAATAAGTTGTTGCATCTATCTTCTCCTACAACCAAGAAAGAGGCACAATGCCTACTGGGCCTTTTTGGATTTGGCACATGTCACATTTGGGTGTGTTACTCTGCCTCATCTACCAAATGTCCTGAAAAGTAGTTAGTTGTGAATTATGCTCAGAACAGAAGTCTATAACAGGTCCAGGCTGCTATGCAAGCTCCTCTACCACTTGGGCCATTGGCGCCAACATTCCCGATGGTACTTGAGGTCAGTGGCAAGCAAGAACTCTGATTGGAAACTTTGGCAGGCCCCTGCAGGTTAACTGCAGTGGAGGCCCTTAGTATTTTGGAGCAAGGCCTTGCCAACATCTTCAGGTAACTACTTTCCTTCTGAGAGACATCTCTTTGGTATGCCTTAGTAGAAACTGAACTCTAAACCATGGGTCACCAAGTTACCATGTGGCCTAAGTGGCCTATAATGAATAAATGTTTTCTGATCCATTAAGTCATATGGCCATGCACAGCAGCAATGCATCATCAAATGGAAGTGTTATACACATGACCAGGCTCAAACAGCTCATGAAGGCACAAGTAAGTTATATGAGAAAGTGGCCCAGATGCTTATGGTTCCTCCTCCTGCTACACTACCTTCTGTCTCTCAGGCTGTACCTATGGCCTCATGGGGAGTATTATATGATCAGCTGACAGGAAGAGAAGAATAGGCCCTGGTTTACAGATGGTTCTGTATGAGATACAGACATCATCTCAAGGAGGACAGCTACAGCACTGCAGCCCCTTTCTGGGACATCTCTGAAGGATAGTGAAGTTAATCTTTTCAATAGGCAGAATTTCAGGCAATGTAGCTGTTTGTGCACTTTTGTTGGAAGAACAAATGGTTAGACATGAGCTTACATAGTGTTTCATGGATTGTGACCAAAGGTTGGTCAGAAGGTCAGGATCATGAAACTGCCATTGGAAAATTATAGCTCAGATGGTGAAAGAGATCAGTGTGGAGACCAAACCAACTCCATATTGCTTCTAACCTCTAAGCTATCTTTGTTCATTCCTGAGTGTAGGCTGAATTAACTTTGGGAGAAACTTTGTTTATAAATTAGCTGTGAAACAAAGACAATTAACAGCCCTTTCCCAAAACAAAATCCCTTCCCACCTGGGGACTAGATTGCCTTTGCAAGAATAACAAATTAGCCAAAGGATTAGATATTATTGCTTAGGAGTCATGCAGCTGGGGGCTGCAAAATTCTAAACCTCCCCAGATTGCTCCTGAAAATAACATTACTATTGTAAAACCTAAGATTAGTGCTTGAGATATTTTGCAGACTCTGCACTTGATGGATCAGCTGGCACCACCCAGATCAATATACTGGCTCATCTGATCTTGTGGCCCACACTTGGCAACTGACTCAGCACAAGAGGACAGCTTTGACTCACTAGGATTTCATCTCTGACCCAACCAATCAGCACTCTTGACTCACTGGCACCCCACCAACCAAATTATCCTTAAAAACAGATCCTCAGATGCTTAGGGAGGCTAATTTGAATAATTATAAACTCTGGTCTGCACAGCCAGCTCAGCATGAATTACTTTCTTTATTGCAATTCCCGTCTGGATAGATCGGCTCTATCTAGGCATCTAGCAAGGTGAACCTGTTGGGCAGTTAACAATCTTTACCAAAAAAAAGATTGGAGAATTGGCGGCAAAGAAATTTGGATAAAAGGTACATGGATAGACCTCTCTGAAGTGCAAAAGCTATGAAGATATTTATGTTCCATATGAATGCTCACCAAAGGGTGACTTCATAAAAGAAATACTTTAATAATCAAGTGAATAGGATAACCCTTTCTGTGGATATCAGTCAGCCTCTTCTCCAGCCACCTGAGTCATCACCCAATCAGTTCATAAAAAAGGGGCCATGGTAGCAGAGATGGAGGTCAGATGTGAGCTCAGAAACATGGACCTCCACTTACCAAGGCCAACTTGGTTACAACCATAGTTGAGTGCCCAATCTGCCAGCAGCAGAGACCAACTCTGAGCCCCCAACAGGTTACCATTCCCCAATATAATCAGCCAGCTACCTAGCACCAGGTTAACTACACTGTCCCACCACCATCATGGAATGTGTTTGGAAAACTCTGTTCCTATCGTGAAAGCTCTCTTTCCCTCCCCCACAAAGAGGCTCCCTTATCTCTCACTCTACATACAGCTCTGGCCCTCCCGCCCGGCCGCAGCCACCTCCCGCCCAGCAACCGGCTGACCAATCACCGCCTGCCTCATCAGCTCTCCCCAGCTTCCCGCCGCCCAGCTTCCCACCACCCAGCTTCCCACCGCCCAGCTTCCCTGCCCGGCATTTCAAACTGACCAACCGTTGCCCACCACCTCGGCTCTCCCGGCCTTCCCACTCCCTCAGCCCTTCAGCCCCCTATAAAAGAACCCTGCTCCTTTGAGCGCACGTGGCCATTTTCCTCTTCTTCCCAGCTAGTCTGCCCAGAGGCTCTTTCCTCTCAATAAAGCCTGAACTTAAGACTTTCTTCTAACCTGCGAGCCTGAACTTAAGACTTTCTTCTAACCTGCGGCCCGGTTTTTTCTGAACGAGCTCTGTCTTCCCATGGAGGGTAGGTCAGACAAGTGGTGCCAAAACCCGGGAGCTGGGGCCGTTGGCCCAGCCACAGCCCCCTCCCCCGACCTACCCAACATTGGCCCTGCCACCTCTACGCTCCAATTAAGGTAAGCCAAGCTTTTTCTTGCTTTACCCCCCTTCCCTCCTCCTCCTCCTACGGCACGGTGCAGTTGCTCCCCTCCAGTGTTCCGCACAGACTCCTCACCTAGTCTCGGCCGAGCCGAGGAAGTCCTCCGTTCTGGCTCCAGGAGCCTTCCGAGGGGTAGCTGCCAGACGGGGGACGCCCCTCTGACCGCTTCCCTAACTGTACTTAACTGTACTCCGGGGAATTTGCAACGAAATGGGACACCTTTTCTTTGCATCTACCCAACCGCGCTGGAGAGTCTGTAGCTGCGCCCGCCATGGGAAATTCGGAGTATACTCCCAAACCCTCAGAAAGAAAAAGCTTGTCTTCCTGTCCCAGGTGGCTTGGCCCCAATATGAACTCAGTAACCAGTCACATTGGCCCCCGACTGGCACTTTCGATTTCAATACTCTCCGAGATCTCGACAATTTTTGTCGCCGCATGGGCAAGGACAATGAAATTCCTTACGTTCAGGCTCTTTGGGACCTCCGTACCCACCCTGATTTATGTTCTTCCTGCTCCACCTACCAAATCCTCTTAGCTCGTACCCCTCATAAATCTTCCTCCACTACCTCTCCCCCTCCCTACTCCTCACCAGAAGATCTGCCTGAACATCAGTCCCCTCCTGCCAACCTCAGCAACCAGTCGCCATCAACAGCACGCCCTTCCCCCACTCCCTCTGCACCTCCTACCTCAGATGCCATGCCTTGCTCTTCCTCTACTCCCTCTGGGCCCCCTCCCTCAGAGGCCGCACTTCCTCTTGCCTCTCCGGTGGCGGCCCACACCTGCTCTCACCAACCAACTATCCTGGCCCCACTCCGAGGAGTAGCAGGCACTGAAGGTTTAGTCAGGGTCCATGTTCCTTTCTCACTCCAAGACCTGTCCCAAATTGAGAAACGTTTAGGATCCTTCTCAGCCGACCCATCCACCTATATTAAGGAATTCCAATACCTCACTCAAGCATATAGCCTCACTTGGCATGATATTCGCGTTATCTGTACCTCCACTCTCACTGCAGAAGAGCACGAGCGCATCCTCACTGCAGCCAGACACCAAGCAGATAAAGATCATGCTGTAGATAACCAGATCCCCCTAGGCCCCAAAATAATCCCAAATGAAGACCCCCAATGGGACTATCAGGCTAGTCGAGGGTCTGATATACCCAAGAGAGACCACATGATTAGATACCTCCTCAGGGGAATGGATACTGTATCTAACAAAGTTGTAAACTATGATAAACTAAGAGAAGTCACCCAACTACCCAATGAAAACCCTGCCCTGTTTCTCACCCGTCTTCAAGATGCCCTTACCTGCTTTACTCGCCTAGACCCAGCCTCACAAAATGGGGCGACTGTCCTAGCATCTCATTTCATATCTCAGTCCGCCCCTGATATCTGGAAAAAACTGAAGAAGGTAGGAGATGGCCCCGAAACCCCTATACAGGACTTGGTAAAAATGGCCTTTAAAGTATTCAATGCCAGGGAAGATGCGGCTGAGGCTGCCCGCCAAACTCGCATGAAGCAGAAAGTTGCTCTACAGACCCAAGCCCTAGTAGCAGCCCTTCGGCTGGCAGAAATAACAAGGGTAAAGCAAATACCTGCACCCCTCCTGGGGCATGTTTCAAATGTGAAAAAGAAGGGCACTGGTCAAAAGCCTGCCCCCAGCCACGGCCTCCTACCAAGCCCTGCCCTATTTGTCAGCTCATGGGACACTGGAAGTCGGATTGCCCTAACTCACCTCAGGCCTCAGTTCCTCAAAACTCTGGCACGAGGGGGCAGCAGGGTAACATCCCCCGGAGCCAGGCTTCTGCCTCAGCTGGTCAGGAGCCAGGTATTCAGGAATCTCCAATCCCAAAGCTGTTAGGTTCAGGGATGATTAACAGGGCCCTGGCTCCTCAACCTCAGTTACCCTTGCTGAGCCCAGGGTCACGCTCCAGGTAGCGGGTAAGAGCGTACATGGGGGCTACCTAATCCGTTCTTCCCTCCTTTTCAGGCAAAACCACCCCTTCCCAGGTCTCTGTTATAGGAATTGATGGGTCCCCCTCCACTGCTCACCAAACTCCACCCTTAACCTGTCTGTTTGGCCCTTCCATTTTTACCCACTCCTTTCTAGTCATTCCCTCTTGCCCTGTACCTCTCCTAGGGTGAGATATCCTAGTAAAATTGCAAGCTACCATTACTTTTCCACACACAGAGACCTTCCTCTTACCCCTCATCGCCAACTCACCTTCCCCCCTTCCTCCGGCCGAACTCCTCCCTGACATAAATCCCAAAGTATGGGATACTGATACCCCCACTGTAGCCTCACACCACTCATACAGCTAAAAGACCCCACAGCCTTCCCTTCTCGCCCTCAGTTTCCTATCTCCAAAGTTCACCACCTCGGCCTCCTACCTATCATAAATAAACTGAAAGCTCAAGGACTACTCATTCCTGCAAACTCCCCCTGCAACACTCCCATTCTGCCTGTGAAAAAGCCCTCAGGTCAGTACTGCCTGGTTCAAGACCTCCACCCTATCAATGCAGCAGTCATTCCGGTCCATCCAGTAGTCCCCAACCCCTATACCATCCTCTCACATATCCCACCGTCCACAACCCACTTTTCAGTCCTAGATCTTAGGGATGCTTTTTCTCTATCCCGCTACACCCCGACTCCTACTTCCTCTTTGCTTTTACCTGGAAAGATCCTGTCACCAATCTGTCTCAACAGTTAACGTGGATGGTCCCTCAAGGCTTCCGGGACAGCCCCCACCTGTTCAGCCAGGCCCTGGTGACAGACCTGCAGCAATGTAACATCTCCCCTTCTTCCTTACTCCAGCTGGATCAAAGCTTTCCCCACAGCTTATAAAACCACAGGAGTTGTAGCCGAGCACCTTGTCAGGGACATCATTCCCCGATTTGGCCTTTCTTCTACCATCCAGTCAGACAACGGACCTGCCTTTATTTCTAAGATCACCACTGCCGTTTCCACATCCTTAGGGATTCAGTGGAAGCTGCATGCAGCCTACCATCCCCAATCCTCGGGCCACCATCGACAATTCTGCAGAATCTTTAGCCTCTCTCCAAAGACAGATCACCTCAGTGGCTCAAGTCGCCCTACAAAATCGCCAGGCGTTAGACCTCCTCACCACCGAGCAAGGAAGAACCTGCATCTTCCTACAAGAAGAATGCTGCTAATACATTCATGAATCCGGCCTAGTAGAAACCCGAATCGAGAACCTCCAGAAACTTAAAGTTAACCTGCAGAATCAAAAATTCTCAGCTGAAGCCACAGCATAGTGGTCTTCCTCTATGTATACCCTCTTGTCCCCATTGCTTGGGCCCCTGATAGCCATTTGCCTAATCTTACTTATTGCTCCTTGTTTTCTACAGTTCCTACAATGGCGCTTTCAAGAACTAACTTGAGTCACCATCCGCCAGATGCTGCTCCAACCTTACCCTGAACGAGTGCTAGAAGCGGACCTCTCCCCGAACATCCAGGCTCCTTAGGAAAAGAAACCTCTTCAGAACCCCCCGTCGACCCTTGTCAGCAGGAAGTAGCCAGAGAGACAACCGACACCCCTGACCCCCTCTCTTTTTCTTTTCTTTTAAGGAGTCAGGAATGTTTGGAAAACTCTGCCCCTATTGTGAAAGCTCTCTTTCCCTCCCCCACAAAGATCCTCCCTTATCTCTCACTCTACATACCGCTCTGGCCCTCCCGCCCGGCCGCAGCCACCTACCACCCAGCAACCGGCTGACCAATCACCGCCTGCCTCATCAGCTCTCCCCAGCTTCCCGCCGCCCGGCTTCCCACCACCCAGCTTCCCCACCTGGCATTTCAAACTGACCAACCATTGCCCACCACCTCGGCTCTCCCGGCCTTCCCACTCCCTCAGCCCTTCAGCCCCCTATAAAAGAACCCTGCTCCTCTGAGCGCGTGCGGCCATTTTCCTCTTCTTCCCGGCTGGTCCGCACGGAGGCTCTTTCCACTCAATAAAGCCTGAACTTAAGACTTTCTTCTAACCTGCAGCCCGGTTTTTTCTGAACGAGCTCTGTCTTCCCGTGGAGGGTAGGTCGGACAGAATGAGCAGGATTTTGTCCTCACCAGGATAAATATTTACTCCATGTATGAATTTGCCTCCCTGCAGGTAATGCTTCCACCAAAACTACCATCCATGGACTTACACAATTGTTAACTGCAATCATGGTACTATGCACAGCATTATTTCTGACCAAAAAACTCACTTTACAGCCAAAGAAGTTTAGCAATGGGCTCATGCTCATGGAATTCACTGGTCTTTTCATCTTTTCTATTATCTGGAAGCAGTTGGCTTGACATAATGGTGAAATGGCCTTTTAAAGACACAGTTACAGGGGGACCAACTCAAGATGGCATGGGGAGAACAACCCAGGCTTGAAGCCCTCGGTGAATGCGTGAAGGGTGACTCAGGGCCGCATTTCCAGACGGATCTTTGTTGCCCACAGAATGGGGAAATTCCCAGGTATAAAAGAGACTCGAAACACCAGGCCTGGGGAGAAATGCCAAATGTGGGTGAAAGGAAGAAAGGGAGCAAAACACACTGCCATATGTGTACCTATGCAACTGTCTTGCATGTTCCGCACATGTACCCCAAAACCTAAAATGCAATAAAAAATTTTTTTAAAAATAAATAAATAAATAAAAATAAAGACACAGTTACAATGCCAGCTAGATGACAGTACTTTGCAGGACTGCAGCAAAGTTCTCCAGTAGGCTGAAAATGCTATGAATTAACATACAAAATATTTTGTTGTTTTTCTCATAGCCAGGATTCACCAGTCCAGGAATCAATGAGTAGAAATGGGAGTGGGACCATTCACCTTTTCCTCTGGGGACCCAGTAGGAAATAATTGCTTCCTGTTCCCACACCTTTATGCACTACTTGCCTAGGGGTCTTAGCTCCAGAGAGACACAAAAATAATTCAAGTGAACAGAAAGTTAAGACTACCACTCAGTCACTCTGGGCTCTTATTCCCTAAGTCAACAGGCTAAGAAAGGAGTTACAGTGTTGGTCAGGGTGATTGAGTCAGGCTACTGGGGGGAAATTGTACTACTCAACAATGAAGGTTAAAAAAATAGAATGTCTGGAATGCAGGAGATCCCTTAGGGCATCTCTTAATATTATTATGCCCTGTGATTTGGGTCAAAGGGAAATTACAGGTACTTAATCCAGGTAGGACTACTAATTGTCCACACCCTTCAGGAGTGAAGGTTTGAGACACCCCACCAGGTGAAGAATCACCACAAGCTGAGGTGCTTTCTAAAGGCAAAAAAAGAAATACAGAATGGGTAGTAGAAGAAGGTAGTTATTATAAACCAAAAATAAAAGCCGCCAACTGACTGGATGGCTCTCTCCTCTCAGCCAAAGGGATTTCAAAGAAACTGAATGAAACCAGTTCAGAGCATAATGGGAAGAGGGATTCAAACATGCCTCATTCTGCCCTCCTTTCTTTGAAATTCATGCACAATTAGCCAGCATTAACATAAAAACAGCAATCTTAAGACTGACAAAACAGACTATCTGGAGCAATAAGACACCAAATTTCAACCTGACTCCAGTATAGCATCATCTGATAAGTAGAAGGCCCCACAAGAAACCAAGGTATTTTACCCAAAAATGTATTTCTTTGACATATTTTGAAATGGTCCTCCAAAGCTGTCTCTTGTGGGGAAAATCTACATTCTGTGTAGAATCTTCTCTCCTTTCCAGGTCTCTTCCTGATTCAGGAGAGATTTAACTAAGAGCCTGGCCTTATTAGAGATCTTTGTCCTCTATGATATCTGAAGACGGCTACCTGGAGGCTTTACCTTCATAACAAGAACCTTGGCTTTCACAACCCACCTAACTGTAACTCCAAGCATTTCTTTTTGCTGACTTCAAGTCTTTAGGCAAAACTGAACGATTTCAACCAATTGTCAATCAGGAAATCTTTGAATCCACCTAACCTGGAAGCCCAACCCCCTTCAAGATGTCCCACCATTCCAGGCCACCAAAGTAAATCTTGTATTTATTGATTTATGTTTTACCTGTAACTTCTGTCTCCCTAAAATGTGTAAAATCAAGCTGTAACCCAACCACCTTGGACACAAGTTCTCAGGGCCTCATGAGGCTATAACATGGGTCATCATAGTCCTCATATTTGGCTCAGAATAAATCTCTTCAAATATTTTAGAGTTTGGCTTATAAATACCACCTATGACCATGTGACCAGTTAAAGAAATGAGGACTGTAATTGTCATGAGTATTTTCTTATTTTGTTAATAGGCGTGTGTGTGTGTGTGTGTATACATATATATACACACACATATGTATATAATATACTTACATTAAGCAAATTCTTTGCTTTCATTCCTCTCTTATTCCTTTATGTAACATAAGATTTGTTGACTTTATAATGGTACTCAAGAATTATTCATTTTATATCATAGTATTTAAATAATGGGATATCAGAAGAAGACTTAACATCACCCAAGAACTTTAACTCCTTGTCTGGGGAAGGCATCATTGCATTTTTTTGTTGTATTCAGGATACTTGTATCCTATTTGGTGGAACTATTAACTTGTTATTGTCTTTATTTGGAGATTAAGTATGGTTTAAGGAGATATATGTGGATACAAGTTAACAAGGAGTAGAATTGTAACGGTTAATTTTAGGTGGGAATTTGACTGGATTAGGAAATATGTGGAGAAACAATAAATCATCATTTCTTGGTATATCTGTGAGGTTATGTGAGCAAACGTGCTTTTCCTTCTCTCCTGCAGCTGGAACACCCTTCTTCTCCTTTGTCTTAGATGTTAGAACTTCAGAATCTCGAGCCTTTGGACTCTAACACTTAAACAGAGGCCCTGAGTCTCAGGCTTTCAGCCTCCAATTGAGAATTACACTATCAGTTTCCTTTATACTGAGGCTTTTGGATTTGGACTGGCCCATACCACTGGCATCCAAGGGTCTCCAGCTTGAAAACAGACTGTTATGGGACTTCTCAGCCTCCATAATCGCATGAGCCAATTACCCCAGTAAATCTCCTCATATATCTACATACCTATACCTGGCTCTTTCTCCCAGGAGAATCATGATAACCAAGAGAGATCTTTGGATACTGGAATGTTCCTGAGAGTAAGGTAATGAATGAGAGATCAACTATCTCTACTATTACTTTTAAAAAGACATAAGTCTTCTAAGGATCATCATTGATCCTTATTCTTACCAAACCTTCTTTTTTTGTCCCCAGTATCACACTGAAAGTCCTAAACAAGCGTCTAAGAACCATCAAGTTTAAACTTTTTTACTGCAACCTCTTTCAGTTCACTCTTAAATGCAGTATTTTTTAAAATTTATTGTTATACTTTAATTTCTGGGGTACATGTGCAGAACATGCAGGTTTGTTATATAGGTATACACATGCCATGGTGATTTGCTGCACCCATGAGCCCCTCATCTATATTAGGCACTTCTAACATTATCCCTCCCCTAGTTCCCTACCGGGACAGATTGGTCTGTGATGTTCCCCTCCCATGTGTTCTCGTTGTTCAATTTCCATTTAAAAGTAAGAACATGCAGTGTTTGGTTTTCTGTTCTTGTGTTAGTTTGCTGAGAATGATGGCTTCCAGCCTCATCCATGTCCCTGCAAAGGACATGAGTTCATCCTTTATTTTATGGCTGCATAGTATCCCATGGTGTGTATATGCACATTTTCTTTATCTAGTCTATCATTTATGAGCATTTGGGTTGGTTCCAAGTCTTTGCTATTGTGAACAGTGCTACAATAAACATATCTGTGCATGTGTCTTTATAGAAAAATTTATAATCCTTTGGGTATACACTCAGTAATGCAATTGCTGGGTAAAATGGTATTTCTAGTTCTAGATCCTTGAGGAATCGCCAAATTGTCTTTCACAGTAGTTGGACTAATTTACACACCCACTAATGGTGTAAAAGCATTCCTATTTCTCCATATCTTCTCCAGCATCTGTTGTCTCCTGACTTTTTAATGATCACCATTCTAACTGGCCTGAAATGGTATTGCATTGTGGTGGTGATATTGAGCTTTTTTTCATGTTTGTTGGCTGCACAAATGTCTTCTTTTGAAAAGTGTCTGTTCATATCCTTTGCCTATTTTTTGATGGGGTTGTTTTTTTCTTGTAAAGTTGCTTAAGTTCTTTGTAGATTCTGGATATTAGCCCATTGTCAGATAGGTAGATTGCAAAAATTTTCTCCCATTCTGCAGGTTGCCTGCTCACTCTGGTAATAGTTTCTTTTGCTGTGCAGAAGCCCTTTAGTTTAATTAGATTCCAACTGTCAATTTTGGCTTTTGTTGCAATTGCTTTCAGTGTTTTAGTCATAAAGTCTTTGCCCATGCCTATGTCCTGAATGGGATTGCCTAGGCTTTCCTCTAGAGTTTTTGTTTTTAGGTCTTACATTTAAGTCTTTAATCCATCTTGTCCATCTTGAGTTAATTTTTGTATAAGGTGTAAGGAAGGGATCCAGTTTCAGTTTTCTGCTGATGGCTAGCCAGTTTTTGCAACACCATTTATTAAATAGGGAATCCTTTTCCCATTGTTTTTATCATGTTTGTGAAAGATCAAATGGTCACAGATGTGTGGCATTACTTCTGAGGCCTCTGTTCTGTTCCATTGATCTATATCTTTGTTTTGGTACCAGTGCCATCCTGTTTTGATTACTGTAGCCTTATAGTATAGTTTAAAGCCAGATAATGTGATGCCTCCAGCCTTGTTTTTTTTGTTTGTTTTTTGTTTGCTTAGGATTGTCTTGGCTATGCACTCTTTTGGTTCCACATGAAATTTAGAGTAGTTTTTTCCAAATTTGTGAAGAAAGTCAATGGTAGCTTAATGGGAATAGTATTGAATCTATAAATTACCTTGGGCAGTATGGCCATTTTCACAATATTGATTCTTCCTATCAATAAGCATGGCATGGTTTTCCATTTGTTTGTGTCCTCTTGTATTTCCTTGAGCTCTCCTTGGAAAGATCCTTTACATCCCTTGTACGTTGTATTCCTAGGGATTTTATTATCTTTGTAGCAATTGTGAATTGAAGTTCACTCATGATTTGGCTCTCTGTTATTGGTCTGTAGAAATGTTTGTGATTTTTGCACATTGATTTTTTATCCTGAGGCTTTGCTGAAGTTGCTTATCAGCTTAAGGAGATTTCAGGCTAAGATGATGCAGTTTTGTAAATATCCAACCATGTCATCTGCAAACAGAGACAATTTGACTTCCTGTTATCCTACCTGAATACCATTTATTTCTTTCTCTTGCCTGATTGCCCTAGCCAAAACTTACAATACTATGTTGAATAGTGGTGAGAGAGGGCATTCTTGTCTTGTGCTGGTTTTCAAAGGGAATGCTTACAGCTTTTGCCCATTCAGTATAACGTCTGCTGTGGGTTTGTCGTGAATAGCTCTTTTATTATTTTGAGATATGTTCCATCAATACCTAGGTTACTGAGAGTTTTTAGCATGAAGGGCTGTTGAATTTTGTTGAAGGCCTTTGTGCATCTATTGAGATAATCATGTGGTCTTTGTCATTGCTTCTGTATATGTGATGGATTACATTTATTGATTTACATATGCTGAACCAGCCTTCCATCCCAGGGATGAAGCTGACTTAATCATGATAGATAAGTTTTTTGATGTCCTGCTGGATTTGGTTTGCCATTATTTATTGGGGATTTTTTTAATCAATGTTCATGAGGGATACTGGCCTGAAATTTTCTATTTTTGTTGTTGTCTCTCTGCTAGGTTTGGTATCAGAATGATTCTGGCCTCATAAAATGAGTTAGGGAGAATGCCCTCTTTTTCTATTGTTTGGAATAGTTTCAAAAAAACATAGTACCAACTCCTCTTTGTACCTCTGGTATAATTCAGCTATGAATCTGTACTGTCCTGGACATTTTTTTATTGGCAGGCTATTGATTGTTACCACAATTTCAGACCTTGTTATTGGTCTATTCAGGGATTCAACTTCTTCCTGGTTTAGACTTGGGAGAGTGTATGTGTCCAGGAACTTATCCATATCCATTTCTTCTAGATTTTCTAGTTTATTTGCATGGAGGTGTTTAGAGTTTTCTCTGATAGTAGTTTGTATTTCTGTGTTATCAGTGGTGATATTCCCTTTAACATTTTTTATTGCACCTATTTGATTCTTCTCTCTTTTCTTCATTAGTCTGGCTAGTGGTCTATTTTGTTGATCTTTTCAAAAAAAACAAAATCCTGAATTCAATGAATATTCTGAAGGGCTTTTCCTATTTCTGTCTCCTTCGGTTCTGCTCTGATCTTAGTTATTTCTTGTCTTCTGCTAGCTTTCGAATTTTTTGCTCTTGCTTCTCTAGTTCTTTTAATTGTAATGTTAGGGTATCTATTTTAAGTCTTTCTTGCTTTCTCTTGTGGGCATTTAGTGCTATAAATTTCCCTCTAAACACTGCTTTAAATGTGTCTCAGAGATTCTAGTATATTGTGTCTTCGTTCTTATTGATTTCAAAGAATATCTTTATTTCTGCCTTCATTTCATTATTTATCCAGTAGTCATTTAGGAGCAGGTTGCTCAGTTTCCATGTAGTTGTGCAGTTTTAAGTGAGTTTCTTAATCCTGAGTTCTACTTTGATTGCACTATGGTCTGAGCGACTGGCTACTATAATTTCTTTTGCATTTGCTCAGAAGTGATTTACTTCCAATTATGTGGTCAATTTTAGAGTAAGTGTGATGTGGTGCTGAGAAGAATGTAAATTCTGTGGATTTGGGGTGGAGAGTTCTGTATATGTCTATTAGGTCCACTTGGTTCAGATCTGATTCCAAGTCCTGAATATCCTTGTTAATTTTCTGTCTCATCGATCTATCTAATATTGACAGTGGAATGTTAAAGTCTACCACTATTATTGTGTGGGAGTCTAAGTCTCTTTGTAGGTCATTAAGAACTTGCTTTATGAATCTGGGTGCTTCTGTATTTGGTGCATATATATTTAGGATAGTTAGCTCTTCTTGTTACATTGATCCCTTTACCATTATGTAATACCCTTCTTTGTCTCTTTTGATTTTTGTTTGTTTAAAGTCCGTTTTTTATCAGAGATTAGGATTGTAACCTCTGCTATTTTTGCTTCCCATTTCCTTGGCAAATATTCCTCCATCCCTTTATTTTGAGCCTATGTGTGTCTTTACACGAGATGGGTCTCCTGAATACAGCACATCAATGAATCTTGACTCTATCCAATTTGCCAGACTGTCTTTTAATTTGGGCATTTAGCCCATTTACATTTAAGGTAAATATTGTTATGTGTGAATTTGATTTTTTCATTATGATGCTTCCTGGTTATTCTGCCTATTAGTTAATGCAGTTCCTTCATAGCATCTTCATCATCTTTACAATTTGGTGTTTTTGCAGTAGCTTGTGCCAGGTGTTCCTTTCCATGTTTACTGTTTCTTTCAGGAGCTCTTATAAGGCAGGCCTGGTGGTGACAAAATCTCTCAGCAATTGCTTGTCTGTGAAATATTTTATTTCTCCTTCACTTACGAAGCTTAGTTTGGCTGGATATGAAATTCTGGGTTGAAAATTTTTCTTTAAGAAGGCTAAATATTGACCCAACTCTATTCTGACTTGTAGGGTTTCTGCATAGAGATCCACTGTTAAGTCTGATTGGCCTCCCTTTGTGGGTAACCCAACCTTTCTCTCTAGCTGCTCTTCACATATTTTCTTTCATTTCAACCTTGGTGAATATAATGATTATGTGTCTTCGGGTTGCTCTTCCCAAGGAGTATCTTTGTGGTGTTCTGTTTCCTGAATTTGAATGTTGGCCTTTCTTGCTAGGTTGGGTACGTTCTCCTGGATAATATCCAGAAGACTGTTTTCAACTTGGTTCCATTCTCTCCGTCACTTTTAGGTACACCAATACAATGTAGATTAGGTCTTTTCACATAGTTCCATATTTCTTGGAGGCTTTGTTTATTCCTTTTTACTCTTTTATCTCTAGTCTTATCTTCTCACTTTATTTCATTAAGTTGACCTTCAATCTCTGATATCTTTTCTTTCACATGATCAATTCTCCTATTCATTCCTGTGCATGCTTCAGAAAGTTCCCATGTTATGTTTTTCAGCTCCATCAGGTCATTTATGTTCTTCTCTAAACTGGTTATTCTAGTTAGCAATTCCTCTAATCCTTTTTCAAGGTTCTTGGCTTTCTTGCATTGGGTTAGAACATGCTCCTTTAGCTCAGAAGAGTTTGTTATTACCCACCTTCTGAAGCCTACTTCTATCAATTCATCAAACTCATTCTCCATCCAGTTTTGTTCCCTTGCTGGCAAGGAGTTGTGATCCATTGGAGAAGAGGCATTCTGGTTTTTGGTATTTTCAGCCTTTTTGTGCTGGTTTCTCTCCATCTTTGTGGCTTTATCTACCTTTTTTCTATGATGTTGGTAGCCTTCAGATTGGGTCTCTGAGTGGACGTCCTTTTGGTTGATATTGATGCTATTCCTTTCTGTGTGTTGATTTTCCTTCTAATAGTGAGGCCCCTCTGTTACAAGTGTGCTACAGTTTGCTGGATGTCCACTCCAGATCCTGTTTGCTTGGGTACCACCAGCAGAGGCTGCAGAACAGCAAAGTTTGCTGCCTGTTCTTTCCTCTGGAAGCTCCATCCCAGAGAATAACCTGCCAGATGCCAGCCAGAACTGAGGGGTATGAGGTGTTTGTTGGCCCCTACTGGGAGGTGTCTCCCAATTAGGAGACAAGGAAGTCAGGAACCCACTTGAGGAGGCAGTCTGATCCTTAGCAGAGCTTGAATGCTCTGCTGGGAGATCAGCTGCTCTCTTTAGAGCCATCAGGCAGGGATGTGTAAGTCTGCTGAAGCTGCACCCACAGCCTCCCCTTTCCCCAGGTGCTCTGTCCCAAGGAGATGGGGATTTTATCTATAAGCCCTTGACTAGGGCTGCTGCCTCTTTTTTTTTTTTCAGAGATGCCCTGCCCAGAGAGGAGGAATCTAGAGAGGTGGTCTGGCCACAGAAGCCTTGCTGAGCTGCTGTGGGCTATGCCCAGTTCAATCTTCTGGGCAGCTTTGTTTACACTGTGAGGGTAAAACCACCTACTGAGTCTCAGCAATGGCAGACACCCCTCCCCCCATCAAGCTCGAGCATCCCAGGTCAACCTCAGACTGCTGTGCTGGCAGCAAGAATTTCAGTCCAGTGGATCTTAGCTTGTTAGGCTCTGTGGAGGTGGACCCACCGAGCCAGAACACTTGGCACCCTGGCTTCAGCCCCCTTTCCAGGAGAGTGAACACTTCTGTCTCACCAACATTCTAGACATATCTGGGGTTTGAAAAAAAAATAGCTTGATGTATCCCTAAACAGCAGCCCAGTTTTGTGTTTGAAACCTAGTCTGTGGGTTGCAAAGACCATGGGATAGCACAGTATCTGGGCCATAATGCACTATTCCTCAGGACCTAGTTCCTCACGGCTTAGTCCCTCACAGCTTCCCTTAGCTAAAAGAGGGAGCTCCCCAAACTCTTGCACTTCTTGGGTGAGGTGATGCCCCACCCTGCTTTGGCTCACCCACTGTAGGCTGCATCTGCTGTCCAACCAGTCCCAATGAGATGAACCAAGTACCTCAGTTGGAAATGCAGAAATCACCCACCTTCTATGTTGATCTCGCTGGGAGATGCAGACCAGAGCCGTTACCATTTGGCCATCTTGCCAGCAACTCCTCAACATTTTTTTAATTTCCCTATTCATTCTCCTTATGCCTATCAACCCTATTAACCACCCTCCCTCTCTTTTCTCTAAGAACAGCCTTCTAGTTGCTACATTGTAATTAAACCATAAATTGCTCAACCATTAGACATATTTCTTAAAATAATTTTTTGATGCTTTAATCTATGCAAGGTGCTCTTGAAGGATAAACACAGGAATAAAAAAAAGTGTTCCTGCCCAAAGAAGACAACCCAGTGGAAGCATGATGTAAGAAATGCCATTCTGTGCCATAAATATTATACTCTGGAATCACAATATAGACATGCTGATATAACTGTTTATCAAAATGGGTTCTTTTCTCCTTTTTAAATGTATTGGCCATATACTAAAGACTCAGCAAATCTCAGTTCTGAAAAAAAAACTTTTTTACAGATTTTTTTTAAATGTAAAATGATAAAAACAATGTTTTGATATATTAACTGACAAACATGAAGTTACTCAAATGGAGGGAGGGAGGGAAGATGGAAGGACAGACAGATAAATGGACAGACAGAAGGAAGGAAAGACAGATGAAAGGACTTCTAACTACCATATTCCCAGGGATCTGTCTTGTGTCACAGTTGGCTTATATTCTGTAATGATGCGGTAACCCTTTAATTGAGTGCTGACACTTATATGTCATCAAATGACATCTTTTACAGGCACTTTTAGAGCATTTTCATATACTTTCTGTACTCATCTGATGGCCACAATTATTAAAATACTTTTTACTGAGCAGACTTTCCTGTAATTTGAACATGTTAACTCCTTACAACAGTGGCTAAAACTTCACATATCACTTAGCATGCTGGAGATAAGGGCAAGAGCTTTTCCATACACTTGCTTTTTTCATTTTATCTATGCACTACTTTTTACAAATTGAAGACTAGAGTATAAATTTTTGATTCACATTCTACTTTCAAAAATGAGAGGTTGATATGATGGTGGGTGAAAATATTTCCCTCAGGACTTCAAGCCACAGAGCCATGGCACATTCCCAGATAATGAGGTCTCTAGATAAGTATAATGGCAGACCAAATAAATGCATCTCACATAGCATGTCTGAAAGAAATAACTGAGCCCTTGAATTTTTCAAGTGTCTTCAGTAAAGTCCTTGAAAGTTAACCCATGAAGACAATTTCTCACTTAGCTTAAAATGTTAAAATGAGTCACAATATTTTCATGGAAGCTAAGTTGATAAGTTGGCTGGTGTGGAACTTTTTGCTATTACAAGAATAAATATTTACTGAAAAATCCACCCATTGTTTCAGCAAGGTGTAAAACTTGGATATTTTTGTCAGTGGTCTGGAGTTTAGAAAGTATTTTCCCATGGCTTTTGTAGAAAGAGGAGACTGTAAAAAATATTACCTTAAAATAAAGATGTGTCCACTTTTAGAAAAATATACAAGGACAACTCATTTTAAGTTATGTTAAAAGAATATCAACATAATCAGTTGCATTATTTTGTCAAATATTTGGCTCTAATTTATACACTGCTAAATTCCAATAAGGATTTAGGACATCTTACAAAGATATATTAAGTTTAACAAGAAATTAAAACAAACAGAAAAAAAAAACACCAGTCCAATTCTGGTTAAGGTATGTGGAAATGGAACATGTCATGCATTTTAAAAGGGAATGCAAAATATTCAACATTTCTGGAGGGATATTTGTACCAACATTTTAAATGTGCATACCAATTTGATTCTGCAATTCCATTTCTCATCATTTATCTTAAAGAAATAAGAGTGTGAGTAAACAAATATGATTTATAAATGTTTGCTGAATGTTGCATAATAAATATTGAAAATAATAAGAATCTCTAATAATAAGAGATTGAGTGAATAAATAATGATGTATCCATATAACAAAATGCCATTTAGCTTTTAGAGATACCCACAATATTTTGTTAAGTTAAAAAAGCAGATTATGGAATAGAATGTGTGGCAAGGCTACATTTATGTAAAATGCATTCATTATAGGTTTATACTTACAGAAGTATCTTCAAAGATATCAAATAAAATTCCTAACAGCAATTATTTTTTAGGAGTGAGATGAAGGACGGTTTGTCCCATATTACTTTAAAATAAAGATGTCTCCACTTTTAGAAAAATATAACAAGACAACTCATTTTAAATCACATTGAAAGAATACTTCATGACTTTGGAAAATGCTCACAACCAATTTTTAAATTAGAAAAAGCAGGTTTCTAGCCAGTGTAGACAATATGACTGTGATTTTCTAAATGTAGTCATACAGAGAAAAAGTTTGTGCCAAAATGTTAGTGATGCTATTTTCATGGGGAAAACTGATCCAAGCTGCAATTTGAGAAACGAGACTGGAAATTCACTTGCCTCCATGAAGTCCTGGTGGTGAGTACAAGGGGTTTTCTTATCTCACCTGTATACAAGTCACAGCAGCAGAAATAAAATTGCCAATGCTGCAAGAGCTGCCCAGAGAAAAGAGAAGAGAGTCCTGTGTGGTCTTGGCAGTATCTAGAAATGTAGAAAACCTGGGGAGACAGTATTTGCAGTAACCCAAGGAGTGAGGTTAAGTTCAAGATCAGACTGACAAGAAAAGCCATACATATTGAGAGCTTACTACATATTAGGGATTCTGCTAAGAGATTCAGATATAAATTATCTGCTTCATCCTCAAAACAACCTTAGAAATAGAATATTCTAATGATTTCCATTTTTGAGATAAAGAAGTCAATACTCAAGAAGTCAATGCTAGTAAGTAACTAGTGGGGGGCAAAGCCAAGAACAGAATACACAGCTGCCTAATTGCCAAGACCGTGGTTTTTTAACCATTTTATGCATATGACAGTGTAAATTGTGTACACATAGCCATGATACCTTTTTCTCTTGATTTTAAGACGTTACGCAAATCATGTAGTCTGCTTTGTGTTGGCTCAGACCAATGACACCTGGTTGCCATGTGGACACCTACACAGGGTGCCATGCAAAAATATAATGTGCTACATAAAACTCAAGGCATCTCTCTAAAGTGTGCAGTGTTAGTTTTCAACCCAGAAATCAGAGGGAGAAAATGACTGTCCCCAAGATTGCTATTCTGAAAGAGATAATTGCTGTTCATCTCTCTCTGCTCACAGAGTGCTTTGCTACAGTGACACTTACACCCTTGGAGGTCAACCCACATTTCATTGACAGCTACCAGTTTAGCTGCGTTAATTCCACCTGACTGCTTGCTTGCAGGGTTTCCAGAGCATATAGCATACCAAGTCATTATTATGTTGTGCCTGCACCCAGAGAGCTCTACAAAGGGTGTGGCTTAATCATCCTGGAAAAGGTAAATAAATAAATAGCTAAAGGTAATATGTAATTTACCAGAGAAAAAACAACCACAACTTGCCCTCACAGTCCATACCCTGATGCCTCTAGTGATTATTTGCAGAATTCTATGGTGTAGAAATCCTGATTTTCATTTCTTATTGCTTAAAATTGTTAGTTGATGGCTCTTTCCTCATCTTACTCAAATTCCCTTGCTCATCTCCACTCTAAGGTAAGCATATTTCACTAGGCAACTGCATCTGTGCATGGATAATGATGCACTCAACACCTCCTAAATTTGCATTAAGTCTATATAGGAAATTCAGTCAAGTGTTTAGGCATAACAAAGCATCCTTTCCTCTCTTTACTACACACACAAAAAAAATGAAAAAATCAGAGATCTATATTTTATTCTCAGTCACAGCATTGATCTACTTTGTGACTTATAGCTAGATCTGTGATGTTCAAATTTTGGTAATGTTTCTGGTAAAGTTGGTTGAAATGTTTCAGAAGAAAAGAGATCTTAAAGCATAGTTGTTGCCTGATGGCAAAACCAAAGTGCTTTAGAAACACTCTGAACAGTTCACAATCTGGGTTCCATGGACCCCTTAGCTTCAGAATATTCATGAACTCCTTAAACAACATGTAAAATTTTGCCCAAATGCACGTTTTCTTCCACTTATTAAATTTTCAAAATGTCTGCAAACCAAAATATTATTAGGATCACTGAGTTATTCAGAAAGTCCCAGAAAGAAAATCTGTAAAACTCGTGTTATTTACACAAATGTTTACCTCAAGAAAACGCACTCATACATATTTTATTATTGTTCATTCATTCACATCAGGCCAATCTGTGTCATTATAAGCTCTACTCATTTCTACTTCTAACTTCTTTTGTTGATACATCTCCCTGCTCAGACACTACATTTCCTTGTAAGCTAAAATACTTTCTTGGTATGTCTTTCAGTGACTGGATGTTAACCCAGATTTATTTTTCTTTATTTCTGAATTAATATTGTACTTAGAGTCTGGGGAAATGACTTTGAGAGACAGAGACAAAGATTTCTATAAATGATTATGGAAATCTCGCCAAATATATTATGGCATGCACCACATACCTTAGCCTTAGCTATTTTTATTGTTAAAAAGCCAATAGCTCATCAAAGCCAGGGATAAGTCTCACATTTTGAGTAGCCCTCACTCTGACTAAAACTATGTTGCATGGTAATCTGTCACTGTGAGCTATCAGTTACCCATGGAACTTGTAGTTTTAGCATTCCTCGTGGTAATTGAATTACCTATAAAGAAAATTTTTGGAGTCACGGTGGCTCCAGCCAGTTGTCCTGGCACTTGAGGAGGCGAGGCTATGAGTTCAAGGCCAACTTGAGCAACATAAGCAGCTCTCATTCATTAACAAAAAAAAATTTTTTTCCTGAAGTTAAAATGATACATTAGAGAGAATATGAATTAGAGATGAAAATATAAAATATTCCTCCCAGTCAAATTACAAACTCCATATCTAATCCATATCATTTATTAGTAAAGCATATTAGCATTTCTGGCAAATGTGTGCATATTTTCTTTCTAGACTCTGACTTGTTTTCACTACTCCACTGATATTATCCTAGTCTTGTTGTGACTATTGCAACAGCCTCCTGATTAGTCTCCGTACTTCTGCCTCCTCTCCCTAGAGTTTCTTTTACATGAAGCAGTAAAAGTGAGTCTGTTAAAATGAGTCAGATCATGACTCTCCCCTTCTTCAAATTTTCCCGTGACCTTCATCTCAGAATAAAAACCAAAGTCTTTAAAATGGTTCCCAAGACACTGGTTATGCAGCTACCCACACTCCAGTTTGGTCACAACTGCTGTAATTTCAACTCTTCTCCTGGCTCATTCCATTTGAGCCAAGAATTTCAATTCCTACACCAATTTCTAGCTGGTCTTTGAACCATCAAACATATTCCTATCTCAAAGAGTTTGCTATTGCCTCTGCATAGTACATTCCCCTCCGATCTCTTCTCACTGCTTCCTGATCATGATACCTTCCCAGGCCACTCCCTGAAAACAACACACACAGACATATGCACAAAGTATTACTTTTCTCCTCACCCTGCATATCTATTTTTCTCCATAGCATTTATCTCCATTATATATAAGTTTATTATCTTTTCTTCCACATGCAGTAGTCAGGTGTTTTTGCCTTGTTCATTACTGTAACCTCAGTGGCTAGGACACTGTCAAGTATATATGAAGGGCTCATCATATTTCTATTGAATGATTGATTCATAGTAGTAAAGTTTCTTTTGAAGAAAGCTAACCATGTGAAAATAAATTTTAAATAACTGTATTTTTAAAAGTATCTGCAAAAAAAAATTAGAAGGCTGCTATGGTTTTAATGTTCCCCACAACGTTCATATGTTAGAAACTTAATCCCCCAATGCAACAGTGTTGAGAGGTCAGAACTTTAAGAGGTGGTTAAGGGCTCTACCTTCATGAATGGATGAATATCATTATCTCAAGCATATGTTAGTTATCACAGAGTGGGCTTGTTATAAAAGTTTGGCCCTTCCTTACTCTCTTGCTCTTTCACATTTCTTGCCCTTCCTCTTTCTTCCTTGAAATGACACAGCAGGAGACCCTCACCAGATGTGGGCCCCTCAACCTTGAACTTCAAGCCTCTAGAACTGTAAAAAATAATTTATTTTCTTTATAAACTTCCCAGTCTCTGGTTTTCAATTATAGCAACACAAAATGGCCTAAGAGGAAAAACACCAAAATGTCCACAATATGATCAGTGATTGGTCATTTCCAAAATTTCTTTAATGGATACATTAAATAAAAAGGAGGAAGAGGACAAAAAAAGAAGAAAAGAGTTTAAGTAGTAGTGAGTTGTTTGATATCTTGTCAAAAAAGAAAAAAGTAGCTGTGAGACTTAAACAGTGACACAGATCATCTGCTAATTTTAGGACAACTAAAAATCTTCTCTGGAGACTAATCTCTAGGAGGCAGTAGGGTAATGCTATCCAACAATATCGAAAGATATCATTACCTCTGGTGATTATTGGTTGTCTGCCATTATCATCTATCTAGAAGACACCTTCAGTGCTCTCTTATATATCTCCTTACATTTTCACTCATACTAGCTATATCTACCAGCATGTTTCCATTTCTTTTGATTTCTTAGTTTTTATTATTATACTGCAGTTATGTAACACATTAGCATTAGAGGAAGCTGGGTACAGAGTACAAAGGAAAGTCTCCATCTTATCTTTGCAAGTATGCTGTAAATCTAAAGATTATTTTAAAGTAAATTTTTGTTGTTGTACTTTAGGTTCTGGGGTACATGTGCAGATCACGAAGGATTGTTGCATAGGTACATATATGCAAGATGGTTTGCTGTCTCCATCCCCCAACCCCCGTCACTCATACCTGGCATTTCTCCCCACTTTATCCATCCCCACCCTCCCCCCACTGTCCCTCCCCTAGCCTTCTGATAGACCCCAGTGTGCAATGCTCCCCTATGTCCATGGGTTCTCACTGCTCAACTCCCAACTATGAGTGAGAACATGCAGTGTTTGATTTTCCGTTCTTGGGTCAGTTTGCTGAGAACAATGGTTTCCAGATTCATCCATGTCCCTACAAACGACACGAACTCATCATTTTTTATGGCTGCATAATATTCCATGGTATATATGTACCACACTTTCTTTGTCCAGTCTATCATTGATGAGCATTTGGGTTGGTTCCAGGTCTTTGCTATTGTACAAAGGGCTGCAATGAACATACATGTCCATGTGTCTTTATAGTAGAACGATTTATAGTTCTTTGGGCATATACCCAATAGTGGGATCGCTGGGTCAAATGGAATTTCTATTTCTAGGTCCTTGAGAAATCGCCACACTGTCTTCCACAATGGTTGAACTAATTTACACTCCCACTAACTGTGTAAGAGTGTTCCTATTTCTCCACATCCTCTCCAGCATCTGTTGTCTCCTGATTTTTTAATGATCACCATTCTAACTGGTGTGAGATATCTGTGTGGTTGTGATTTGCATTTCTCTAATGACCAGTGATGATAAGCACTTTTTCTTATGTTTGTTGGCCTCATATATGTCCTCTTTTGAAAAGTGTCTGTTCATATCCTTCGTCCACTTTTGAATGGGGTTGTTTGTTTTTTTCTTGTAAATCTGTTTTAGTTTTTTGTAGATTCTGGATATTAGCCCTTTGTAAGATGGGTAGATTGTAAAAAATTTTCCCATTCTGTTGGTTGCTGGTTCAATCTAATTATTGTTTCTTTTACTGTACAGAAGCTCTGAAGTCTAATTAGATCCCATTGGTCTATTTTGGCTTTTATTACCATTGTTTTTGGTGTTTTAGTCATGAACTCCTTGCCTGTGCCTATGTCCTAAATGGTTTTGCCTAGGTTTTCTTCTAGGGTTTTTATGGTGTTAGGTCTTACATTTAAAGCCTTAATCCAATGGGAGTTAATTTTAGTGTAAGGTGTCAGGATGGGGTCCACATTCTGCTTTCTGCACATTCGCCCTATACCATTTATTAAACAGGTGCCATTGCTTGTTTTTGTCAGGTTTGTCAAAGATCAGATGATCGTAGCTGTGCGGTGTTGCTTCCAAGGCCTCTGTTCTGTTCCATTGGTCAATGTCTCTGTTTTGGTACAAGTACCATGCTGTTTTGATTTCTGTAGCCTTGTAGTATAGTTTGAAGTCTGGCAGCATGATGTCTCCAGCTTTGTTCTTTTTGCTTAGGATGGTCTTAGCTATGCAGGCTCTCTTTTGGTTCCATATGAAGTTTAAAGCAGTTTTTTTCCAGTTCTGTGAAGAAGGTCATTGGTAGTTTGATGGGGATAGCATTGAATTTACAAATTACTTTAGGCAGTGTGGCCATTTTCACAACATTGATTCTTCCTAACCATGAGCAAGAAATGTTTTTCCATCTGTTTGTGTCTTATTTCCTTGAGCAGTAGTTTGTAGTTCTTTTTGAAGAGGTCCTTTACATCCTTTGTTAGTTGTATTCCTCAGTATTTTTTTTCTCTTTGTAGCAATTGTGAATGGTAGTTCGCTCTTGACTTGACTTGGTCTGTTATTGGTATACAGGAATGCTTGTGATTTCTGCACACGGATTTTATATCCTGAGACTTTGCTGAAGTTGCTTATCAACTTTAAGAGATTTTGGTCTGAGCCAATGGGATCTTCTAAATATACAATCATGTCATCTGCAAATAGAGACAATTTGACTTCCTCCATTCCTAATTGAATACCCTTTCTTTTTCTTGCCTAATTGCTCTAGCTACAACTTCCAGTACTATATTGAATAGGAGTGGTGAGAGAGGGCATCCTTGTCTAGTGCCAGATTTCAAAGGGAATGCTTCCAGTTTTTGCCCATTCAGTATGATATTGGTTGTTGGTTTGTCGTAAATAGCTTTTATTATTTTGTGATACATTCTGTCCATACCTAGTTTATTGAAAGTTTTTTAGCATGAAGGGTTGTTGAATTTTGTTGAAGGCCTTCTCTGCATCTATTGAGATAATCATGTGGTTTTGTCTTTGGTTATGTTTATGTGATGGATTACGTTTATAGATTCTTATGTTGAACCAGCCTTGCATCCCCAGGATGAAGTCTACTTGATCGTGATGAATAAGCTTTTTGATATGCTATTGCAATCTGTTTGCCAGTATTTTATTGAAGATTTTTGCATCTATGTCAGTAACCATGTATTTTTTTCAGAGGACTAACCTCAGAATCCCAGAACTCTTTGTGTCAGCACACAAGGAATGGCCTTGGAAATTATTTCCCAGCAATGACAACTGTTGTCATCAGTGACTCCATTTCAGATGTATAAACACTCCAATTTGCTGCCCATGGTCATGACAGCTGTGAGGTATGGCTATACTATCTGTTGATCTTCCTTGCTGAAATGAGTCAAAGTTCTTCATCATAAAACTTTGACTAGTACCTCACCCTTGCTTTGCTTCTTTTATTTCTTGCCTCACTTTCCACACCCTTACAGGTTTTCTGGAGAACACTCCTCATTAATCACTTCTACACAAACCCTTAACTCAGAATTTGCTACTGGAGAACTCAACATAAGACAGTTAGCACCAGAAAGTGACGCTGAAAGCTGATTTTCGGTATAGGATTCAGGGTTTGGATGACTTACTGGCTAGATGGCAACAGGAACATCATTGCTGATGGTAAGTAAAGTGACAAAACCCCAGGACCATTGCTTAAACTTTCATGCCTGGTAAACTGTGATTGAATACAAGAGGAGAAAGATTTCCTAGATAGTTTAATATCTAGTATTCGAGATATATGGTGATTATGGTAAGCCAACACCCTATCAGGGAAATCCACAGCCAATTCCAATAGATTTTGCTTGGTTTATCCCTAGAAACTTGGAATAAAACAATGACTCATATTAATTGAGGTTAAAATGCCTGGGCAGAGTATTGAAAAAGCAATTAGCAGGCTCAAAGAGGTGAATAAGATAGTTACATATGACCTAAAAATCCACCAAAGGAGCATGTCATAGACCCTACATAGTCCTGGAAGACACTCCTTTCACTAGTTGTTAAGGAATGCACTAG